>NC_143138.1:86920686-88413186 GCF_059928025.1 Delphinapterus leucas | reverse complement strand
TTAGGAACAACCTGAATCTTAATCCAGATATTAAACAAAATGTACGTGATCCTTCATTTCCAATCTCTGATTCCATCAAGGGACCCTCTCTTTTTTGGATGGTGGAGATGGTTTTTAATGAAATCCAACCGTTTATGAGAGTGAGTCTGGCAGGCTTTTTAGTTCCTGAGCTAAATTTGTAATAGAACCGTGGCCATGCTGCTGACTTAGATATGTATGACTCAGTCTCTCAATACATGGTGTTCAAAGGATTGTCGAAGACATGACTTCATAGCAGTATGTAAAAAATATATGAAAATCAGCAGATTGAGTGTTACACATTGCAAAATCAATTTTTTGCCTCTTTCCTGCCCATTTCACATTTTACAGGAACTTGTTCTTTGCAAAGATATCTGAATTTGAAACCAACAGATATCACAAGAGAATACATATTAGCAAAATTCTGATATTACCATAGAGTGTTACTTTACATTTAGAGATCACATTTAAGATAAAGTCATTATACACAAAGAAGAAAAATATTTATAACTTTTCTCTTCAAGGTCTGTATATACTGTATATATCTAGAAAAATTCTGAATGACGAGTAGATTTCATATGACCATTGTTATTTCAGGTCAAAAAGTGGAGAAACACTTTCTCCAATACCTGTATTTTATGCTACATGTAATGGAGTTGTACCTTTTTATTATTTGGTAATTCCTATAATATGTTCCTATACTTTTCATTTTCAAGGCAATTACTCTATTGTTTCATGGTGTTTCTAGAAATATATCTCCATGAGATATGTACTTTGTTTCATATTGAAAAGTATAAAATTTACCTTTAAATTCCTGTGTGTGTATCCTATGGTTATCTGTATGTATTATTTTTTATTATTCTAATAAAATTTATAAAAATCAAATTCCCATGCATGTTGAATTGTGGTATGGTCAAAAAGAACATTTTAAGGGGGAAATAAGTGGGCACCATAATAGTTATGCTGATGCTATCATTTCTTATATTCTTCAGCCTACTTTTAGTCTTTCCATCTTTTAATCTTTTTTTTTTTTTTTAATACCCTAATGACTGAGTAAAATCAGCAGTTTGAGACAACACCCTCTCTATTAAAGGGATTTCAGCTCTGGGGAGAGGAGAGGAGAGAGAAGCAGAAAATTCACTTCATAGAATTACGGTATCCAGTTTCTTCTGACTTCTTCTGAAGTTAATGTGGCTACTCCCACTTTTCTGACAAATATCCTCTTAAGATTAATATCAACTTATCAGCTCTTCCATTGACTTTCTCCTTGGTATCAGTGTTAGAGACTTGCTTCTAAACAATCCTTGTGGTATAATATATTCTAAATGTTTGAAAATGTATACTAGAAAAAGATTAATTTTCAATTAGTAAAGAGTGTTAAAAGTTATTGTTGATGTAAGGAAAATTAGAGCTAAAATAATAATTTTCTTAAATGAAAATTCAAAGATATATTTAGAAGTAGGAGAATTAAGTGAGAAAAGTATGTGTAGGGGTGGTACCACGGTATGAAGGTGTGTGTGTTCATGTGTGTGTGTGTGTTCGTGTGTGAGTTTGTTCGTGTGTGTGTGTTCATGTGTGGGGGGGTGGCTGTAAATTTAAGTCTAGTTGTACTAGGTGCATTAGGGTACCCTAATAAAGGGCAAAGAGCTGGGGAATATGGAGAAACAGATTATAACACCAGAACCAGCCCTGATGTCCTCTCCCCCGAAGCCAGGGCTGTTTGATATGGCACAATCAGGTCAGCAGTGAGTCATACTGCCTTGATCTGAATTGCATCCTCACCAGTTAGTGGCCCTGTGATCTTGTACTAGTTCTATAACTTCGCTAAGCCTCCATTTCCCTGTCGGCAGAATAGGACTATGGTGGTATTATCCTCATAGAGTTGTCAGATCTTCAGTGACTACTAAACTCCTCTGCACTGAAATTTCCTCTTTTATGAAAATGGAGGTTATTGGTGCTACCCATTTAGAGGGCTGGGAGTTAGGAAACAAGATGATGTGTGAGTGCTTAGAACCATGCTCTTAGCATTCTTCTTCCCATCAGTAGGTAACTATATGACACTGGAAGACAGAAGACATCGTTCGAAGGTGGCTTTGTTGTATACATTTAGAGCTCTCCTTTGATCTCATTCTACTGAGAAGAAAGGTATATGATTCCAGGAGTTCCTAGAAGAGAGGGTAAAGTAATGCTAGTATCAGATTAATTTTTCATAGTAATGTAATACTGATCCTATTAAACAACATATCTTCACCCTCCATGTGCCAGGCTCTGAGTTAAGCACTGTACCTTTGCTAAATTCATCTTTACAACAGTCTTCTTAGTTAGGTACTATTATCAAACCCATTCTACAGATGAGGAAACTAAGGGTCAGGAAGATTAAGGACATTGTACTAGGTCATTCTAGCAAGGGCATAGTAAAGCGGAAGTCTAACCCAGGTAATCTGGCTGTAACCCCTGAGTCTGAGGCATGAAGAGGTTTTTAATCCCTTTCAAAATCAGATCCATTAGATTTAGAGATTCTGAATAAGCATCTCTAATGTCAATTTGTAGTATAATTTGTTCTGCCCTCTATTATTGATCATAATTCAAACCGGAGAACTGAACACTTGGAAAGACTTCTTTTGTCTATAATAAATTTTGATATTCTCTAATTCTTACATGGAAGGCTATCCAAGCTAAAATTGACCAAGCGTAAGTATTCTTTAAGTAAAAATTATAAAAATATCTGTCTGTTTTTTAAAAATAATTTTTAGGTTTTATGTTTAATTTTCTCCACACATTTTTTTTTTAAATTGAAGATGGTTTGTTGATTTTCTTTTTTTTAAATTTTTTTTGTTTTTTTAAATTTTCATTAATATTACCATTTACAATGAAAACCTAACAGTATAATTCAATTAAATAAAGAAAAATGATTAGAATGTTACAAGTTCTTATTTTTCAATTAAAATCACCCCTGTCGTTTCATGTTCTTATAGCTCCATCTTTTTTTAAATTTAAAATTAATCTTTGGGTTCATTTTTTTCTGAAGTATTTTACCCTTTTTAAAAATGAAAATTGTGCCGATACTCATTATCATTTGGAATCACTTCAGTAAATATTGGAGGTAAAATCACCACAGCGGTATTACAAATTTAGCAATTAGTAAGTTGTACCATTCTTTTGAAAGAAAATATGTAAACAGAGAGGACTATGGTTCATTGAAATGGTTAGGTGTTTCTGCTGTGATTTTTATTTGAACCCTGTGCCCTAATTTAACATGTCTTGCTTTACACGTAGGTGATAATTACCTCTTGAACTTGCATGCGGAATAAATGCCCTGATACAGAATTTAAGTTGTAAGCGAGGGTGCTTCTGTTATTTGTCAGCATTCATTCTTATTCTTTACTCTTATTCTGCCTGCTGAAATTATCTTATAGCCTGATGATTCTACCTTGGTCATTAATACTGTGGGGAAGAGAAAGAATTATATCCTGCGCAATCGGATGTTACCTGGGAAAACTCAGGAAAAAACAGACACAAATGATAAGAACCGCAAATTGAATTATTTTACCATCGGACAGTAAAATGGGACAGTCTAATATAAATGACAATGCTAATGTAAAATGTCTATCGAGACTGGCTAATGAGGAAGTGAAGGGTCCATCCAGTGTGATTGGCGTATTGGCCTTTCCAAAGCATCCAGGCAAGAATGGCTGCCCTTCCAAGACTAAATTTCAAGATCACATATGGAAATGCTCATTGGGATCGTAAACTGGCACAGTAAGTACACGCATTGTGTGTAGCTCATATTTATCTGTTCAGTACCTAACTGTTGAGTGAAATCGGGATTAATCACCATTTTGTCTTAACCCTCACCGATTTTGCTTGCTTAATTTTTCCTCCTGTGCGACCCGTGAAGCTATTAAGATATGATGATTAGGAGACGAAGAGGTATTTTAAAATGTGTTTGAAATAATGATAAGCAGTAGATCATCTATGTTGGGAAAGTTGACCAAATTGGGATGAAACAGTATAGCATAGTGGTTAAGAGCATTTGTTCCCAGTCATAGATCTGTGTTGGAATCCTAGCCATGTCCCTAAATAACTGTGTGATCTTGGACAAGCAGGTTAATCTTTCTAAGACACAATGCTTATCTCTAAAAAGACACCAATGGAAGGAAGGACCCGCCTCAGAGGATTGTCATGGTAAGAGGACATGATCTAACCATAGAAAGCTTTTTATCATAGTTTGGCTAATGGGTACTCAATCAGAAAGTCTAATAAGTTAATAATAATATTATTATTGGGGTTTTTTTGTTTTGTTTTTACAAGGGAACATTATGGTTTTCCTTTTTATTTAATTAAAGAATGAACATAATATAATATGTTAAATAAACATAAATACACATATTTATAAACATAAATAAACATAAATAAATACAGCACAGTTACTCCAGATCATTCTTCATATTGTATACAAACAGACCAATGAACGTAATCTGAAAGAAAGCTGCAGTCAGCAATGAAATGCATATAGCTTTTCCTTCCCTCACTCAAAAAAATTTAAAAACACACTTAAAAATTTTAAAACTTAGAATCTCATCAGCACACACTCTCCTGTGACAAATGATTCAGACATCAATAGTGGGTGCAAAGAAACTATATGCTAACATATGTATAACCTTTGTTAATGAAAAACAGAAGCGGCCATAATGATTAAGATACATTCGGTTACTGATAACTAGTTGTACCCTAAAGGGCATTATCAAAAGAGAAATCGTGCTGCAGAGAAAAGCTATATATACATATACAATGAGAAGAGAAATAGTGCTGCAGAGAAAAGCTATATATACATACACAATGAGAAAATAAACTGCAAGATTAACGCATGCATGTTTAATACTGGAAAAATCACAGCCGTCCAAAATTTCTCCACGTTTGTTATAAAAGCCCTCTGCACTCAACTAAAATTAAAATGATCTTAAAAGGATAATACTTGTAAAGTTTACTTAAGTCTTTTCAGCCACAGAAACTGCAATGTAAATAAATGTTCAGAGTCATTTTCAAAACAGAAACAAAAATCTATTCTCCTGATGACATGCATGATTAAAAGGTCTATGCAAAAACATTGCTCTACATTCCCAATGACTAGGAAAAAAAACCTCAAGTCAATTTTTGGTTTGCAGATGGTCAAAGGATTTTGTATTCCAGCAGGAGTTCAAATCTTCTGCATCTTTTCACCAACAACTACTGGATTTTCTTTTCTGATTTTCTCTGCAGCATCAGCTTTGTAATTGTAAGAGCAGTTGTGTACATGTGAGTAACGGTGTACACCACAGTACGCATTTCCACACCGGCCTTCAAACCCAGTAAGTCCCACTTTCTTCCTGCACATGAAACAGCGATTCTTTTTTTGTTTTGGTTTTTCAAGAGACGTACTTTGCTCTTCAGATGACTGCTCTGCGGTTTCTGATCCTGAAGCTTGCAGGTCTTCTCTTGCAGGTATTGCTTTGTTCACAGATGTGCTGTCCACTTGGGAAGATGCTACAGATTCTGATAAGAGTGACTGATTTGGTACAGGGCTTGGCTGCGTAGATGAAGATGTAGAATCTAATGCCAACTGAGCTTCTGGGACACTGCCATCTGTGCCCTGAACTGGTAAAGACTCAGACTACTGACAGAAGGTGCAGGTGGGCTTATTCTACCATTACTACTATTCTGTCTCTGAAGATGTTCTTTATAACATATTGAACACATGCCATTTGTACGAGGGTTTCCATAAAATCCGCAGCCAGTGGAACAAAGTATAGGCACTTGGCTCTGGTTAGTTTCTTGAGCTATGTTCCTCTGTTGCACACTCTGATGAAAGTATACGGACTTTGGATTAGGGTTCCTACTGCAGTGAGGATGCTTTGTAGTTCTCTCTCTCTATAGCAGTCCCCACTTCCCTATGTCAGGTTGTCTTTCCTGCTGTTGCTTGGGCTGGCGGCGGCTCTCTCCGCCTGACGTGCTGCCCGCTGCCGCCGGTCGCCGCTGGTGAATGAGGACAGGTGAGGCCACCGAACTGCTGCTCGCTCGGGCCCGGCCGCCGCCTCCAGCCCCTCCGCCTGCTGTTTATTAAACTTTTCTGTTTGGTTGTTTGGCCTGTGCCGCGACCGCGGGGGAGAGCACCGGGAATGGCTGGCACCCGGCGCTGACCTGATTATTGGGTTTTAAATGCTCAATTATTCTTCAAGGGCTACTTGTAAAATACACAGGATGACAGTATTAAACCTCAAAGGGTAGTTCATTAATTCTTCCAGAGTTTCAGATACTGGTCTTGGGACAAGATGTCTCGTCTCCAGGAGGTTACATGCAAGTTATAAAGCAAAGGAAAGGACTACAGAGTAATTTGAGGATGAGAACGATATTGTAGAATATATGCTCAAGTAGTTGTGAGAACTAAGGTAATGTTTATAGAGCTTTTAACAAAATACTGGGCACATGTCAGGCACTCGGCCTCTGCTGGTTGCAATCCTTATTCTCTCAAAACAAGATCCAAATGGCGGATAGCTCAAAATGTTGCCACAGTCAAAGCCTGTAATACTATTCAGAGAATGTTATTCAGAAAGATGTGAAATCTCAGACTAAAAGCTTCAGTGCTTCTGCCTTAATCAATAAGGCCTATTCATGACCTCATACTTGTTCCTCACAAATTATGGTAATTAAGTTGAAAACTGGGTCCCTTGGCCTGGTAGAGCTCGTTTGGCTACAGAGAAGGTTCTAGATGTTAGACTGAAGAACATGAGGGGCTGAGAGTTTTTAGAGAGGCTTGGGAGAGGGGAATGTGTTGAGCAAAAGAAAATCATGGGACTGTCATACAGAGTGAAGTAAGTCAGAAAGAGAAAAACAAATACCGTATGCTAACACATATATATAGAATCAAAAAAAAAAAGGTTCTGAAGAACCTAGGGGCAGGGCAGGAATAAAGACGCAGATGTAGAGAATGGACTTGAGGACATGGGGAGGGGGAAGGGTAAGCTGGAATGAAGTGAGAGAGTGGCATGGACATATATACACTACCAAACGTAAAACAGATAGCTAGTGGGAAGCAGCCCCATAGCACAGGGAGATCAGCTCGGTGCTTTGTGACCACCTAGAGGGGTGTGATAGGGAGGGTGGGAGGGAGATGCAAGAGGGAGGGGATATTGGGGTATATGTATATGTATAGCTCATTCACTTTGTTATAAAGCAGAAACTAACACAACACTGTAAAGCAATTATACTCCAATAAAGAAGAAAAGGAAATCATGGGAAGAGTGTCCAGAAGCCGCATTTCGAGAGCGGTACTTAGTTTAGTGTCCTTACTCAGAGCGGGTTACCTTCATCTGCCAGGACCACTGCCCGTGAGTGACAAAGTCCTGCTGGCCCTGGAAGTGTCAAAGGAGATTTCTTTGGCTACTGCTACCATGTGAAAAAAAAAAAGCTTTCTTACTTGCGAAATTAAGCACGTTTGTCTAAATTTGCAACACCTGACTAGGCCCTTTCTGTAGGAGAGAAAGCCATTCTCTCCTTGGGTTTTTCAGCTTCTATAAGAGGAGATGCTAAGGAATGCAGAATGGGGGGCAAAAAATTCTAGTTGCCTCCTGCCATAGCTCGGGAGATTCATTATGTAGTAATGAAATGATCTCAAAGAGAGAGAAAACGATAAATCTAGGCCAAGATTTCAGTTTAAAGAAAAGGCAAGGGGTAGAGTAAGCGCTAGGTATATTTTCCAATGTAATGCTAACTGAAAACATTTCACTTGTGTTCAGGGACATTCACCTTTCACTGAAAGGTCGTTCAATACCTTCAAAGAGAGTTTTCTTTAAAACGGCACGTACCCATACTTCTAGCCAGAGACTTAAGTTCTTTGGAGAGCTTTCTGCTGACAGCCTGTGTTGTTGAAAAGGCAGCTAGTGGCTACAGGTGTTGTGAAGGTAGATGAGCCCCAGCTGCTCAGGAGAGACGTGGGGACGTGGAACTAGGCAACTGGAAGGGACTTGCAGCAGACGGTGGTTTGCCTCGGGGAAGAGCTTCCAGATCTAAGCAACACGCCGGTGGAAGGAAATGATGCAAGCTGTGAGCTGAGCATCCAGGCTTGGTAAGTACACTTAAATTGTATTTTAGAAGGGATGGTAGAGGAGGATTTGGGGAAAGATGACGATGGTGTGCTTTGGAATCAGATAGCCTGTAATGCCTGAATCTGCCTCTCGCTTGCTTGGGGCTTTTGAGCAAAGTGCCTGAGCGCTCTAAATCCCTTTCCTCACCCATATAACGGAGGTGGGATATGCCTGCCTCTAGTGCGTGATAAATAAATGAAATAATACACAGAATGGGGTTATTGCTGTACGTGAGGAAGGAAGCCCTCACGGCTCCGAACTTAGTTTCAACTTTTCTCCCATCTCCAATATTGTAGGAATGAGAAGGCTAGCGCTAATTTTTCTTAATTCTTGAAATTTCATTCTGTTTATCATTTTCATTGACCGCATGTGTAGACTTGCTTATTGCTCAAGGTGAAAACTGACACAGAAAACGCCATATTGAACGGAGAGGCCCACTGTTTTTTCTTGGGCTTAAAAGGGAGGTCAAAAAGAAAAAGTCGGGCTTCCCTGGTTGCGCAGTGGTTGAGAGCCCGCCTGCCGATGCAGGGGACACGGGTTCGTGCCCCCCGTCTGGGAGAATCCCACATGCCGCGGAGCGGCTGAACCCGTGAGCCATGGCCGCTGGGCCTGCGCGTCCGGAGCCTGTGCTGCGCAACGGGAGAGGCCACAACAGTGAGAGGCCCGCGTACCGCAAAAAATAAATAAAAAGAAAAAGCCTTCTTTCCTTTACTCGTTCAGAAAAATTTCCCAAAATGGTCATATGTAAAGAATTATAGGTTTCTGCATCCTTAAGTGTTCGATTTCAATTATTTTGCTTAAAACTAAATGGTATTTCCAAGAGAAAAAAATGGCATCAAAAATATTTTCTCCCTCTTCTCAGATAGCATATTCCCATCTGAGTGTTTCAGTTGTTTTAAAGCCTTTCTATACAGATAATGGAAAAACTTGACTCTTAGATACCTTCACATTTTTATGAGTAAAACGTGTATGACATCCTGGAATACCTTCAGACTCATTCTTATTTATGACATGTTTTTGAGAATTTGAGTAAGACTCTAACATGAAAACAGAGTTTAATCATGACGTTGTGATTTTTAAGGCGAAAAGTACCTTAATTAAACATATTGATCTGGATTTTTTTTTCTTGGACAAATGTAAGATCACTTGTCACTTAATAAAAGAGTAGTCACTTTTCCAACAGCAGAAAAATCCCAGGAAGCTTTTCAGCCACTAAACTTGAGATAGAAAACCTTTGAGTGCCTTTCTATCAGCATCTACTACAGATTCTTTTCTTGGCTCTTCCTTGAAAATCCTGTGTTTCCTAGGCTGAAATAGACCCTGTACACAGCTGTTTGTGATTTATAGATGATCTTGGTGTTTAGAACTACCAGCAAGTCCCACAATTTTCTGTATTAGGACATCAGAGGTTACTCTCTAGATACTGCTGCCATGGCAGAGCATGGAGTATACATGGAAATAACTTATCCTGAGAATTATCTTTAAGTAAAGCTTCATAGAAGGCGGAGGAGTTTGTTTTCAGGTCTTCTTTCTGTATTAGAGGTTTTCAAACCAAAGTATCAGAATTGGGTTCCTGCCCAGCTGTCTTGAATCAGAGTCTTTCAGGATAAGGCAAGGAATCCACAGATTTTTGTCTAATGAGCTGATTAAAATGAGCCATCAGATTTGGTATCCAATGTTCTAAAGTACAAATGAGTAAAAAATATCTGAGGCAAGACAGAAACATTTCTTAATAAGACGATGTGTAAAGTAAAATCAGACATCATGATTAAGATCTATGAAACAATGAATCTGATTAAAGCACAGCCTTTTGGCCTTAAGAATTTATAAACTGTGAGATTTACATCAAAATGCTTTCTTAGTAGTATAAGAAGGATATTCACTGTTGTCTGTGAAAGAAAAACAAATGTTAACAACAATTTAAATGTCCACAGAAGGAGACAAATTAAATACGATATGATAAATGGATGCTGTGGGTTAGCATGCAGTACTTAAAAAGAAATCTGCAAGTAAAAAATATGCAAGACAGGTTGTTGCTTCATAACCTCCTCAGGAGCTTCCTGGGTGTAAAAGGAAACAGCCCCCCGTCCCGACCCCCGGTAAGCAGAGGGCAAGAGAGACCAAAGAAAAAGGCATACCCTTCCAGATTGCTAGGTGGCAGGTTTAATAAGCAAGAGAGCTCACTTAGAAGAACGCTTGTCTTGTGTGGCTGCAAGACGAGTAGATCTCCATACTCACCAGCCAAAGGTGAAATGTTTATATAGAGCCCCTAACTGGGTTTAGTAACATACCCAGTCCTATTTCAAGGCTGTTTCCTTGGTGCAGTTTCTAGGAGCAAGGAACGCAAGCTGAACACACATCCCAAGACAGTGGGGGTGGGATGGGAAGCCTCCAATGGCCTGGGTCCAGCCTGTAGTTCAACTGGCGATCGAGTCTTCTTGATGACCTCCTCCCACACAGGTTTTTGGTGTTACAGGCAAATATAAGATGAAAACATGAATGGTTCGAATTATGTGAAAATTTAAATGATATTTTTCATTGTTATACATTCATGTATAAAACCATAGGTCTGGAAGAGAAGGCACTAAATCAGTAATAGTGGTTACTTAGGGAATGAAGTGGCAGTATTGAGATTAGGAGTTGTGGTCAAAGATTTATTTAGCCTTATCCATGCTATTTCTGTTAAAATATTCACCTTAATTAAAATGTATTGCATACTTTATAATTTGCTTAGGTGTATATAAAAAACAAAGTGGCGTAGCTCTGTTGTAAAGTTACGGCAAACAAGCAATCCTCATGGGATATAACTATAAAGCATCTTATTTTTGTCTTATCACCTTGTTTTATGTTTTTTTCCACTTTTATTGAGATATAATTGATGTATAGTACTGTGTAAGTTAAAGGTGTACAGCATAACGGTTTGACTTACATATATCATGAAATGATGCCTGCACGTTTTGTTAACATTCATTATCTCATATAGATAAAAAACAAATAAAAAATATTTTCTTCTTACGGTGAGAACTCAGGATTTTCTCTCTTAACAACATTCATATACATCAAATGGCGTTGTTAACTGTTGCCATCATGTTGTATATTCCAACTCAGGAAGGCAGGCTGGACAGCTTGTCCTTCATATAGTCCTGTATGGGAAACATGTTACCGAACTAAACTTGGGTCCATCTGCCCTCATGTGGTAAAGCTAAACTACTAACACAGGGTTGTGGTGGAGGAAAGTGCAGCGTTTATTACAGGCGCCATACAAGGAGTCCAGGAAGCTCATGCTCTAAAAACCCAAAAGCCGCAGCAGATTTCAGGGAAGCATTTTTAAAGGCAAAATGAGGGAGGGAAGTCACAGGGTATGTGGTCAGCTCTGCACAAGTCTCTGATTGGTTGATGGTGAGGTAACAAGGGTGGTGTCACAGAGGTTAATATTATCAATCCTCAGGCTCCACTCTGGGGGCTATGTGCTCATGGTCATCAAGCAGTTAACTTCTTCCATTTGGTGGGGGCATTGGCATCTGAAAAACAACTCAGGGACTGTGCATCAGATACAGTTATCTGTGTACTTCAGGGAGGAGCTAAAGATTCTGTGGTTGACATATGGCTGATTTACTATTTAAATTCTTACCAGTTCTCCTGGCCCAACTGCTCTTTTTGTCACTACATGTTCACACCCTTTCAATCATTAATTCTTTTTTTTTTATATAATTTTAGCATCTTTATTGGAGTATAATTGCTTTACAATGATGTGTTAGTTTCTGCTTTATAAAAAAGTGAATCAGCTATACATATACATATATCCCCATATCTCCTCCCTCTTGCATCTCCCTCCCACACTCCCTATCCCACCCCTCTAGGTGGTCACAAAGCACCGAGCTGATCTCCCTGTGCTATGCGGCTGCTTCCCACTAGCTATCTATTTTACATTTGGTAATGTATATATGTCCACGCCACTCTCTTCGTCCCAGCTTACCCTTCCTACTCCCTGTGTTCTCAAGTCCATTCTCTACCTCTGCGTCTTTATTCCTGTCCTGACCCTAGGTTCTTCAGAACCTTTTTTTTTTTTTTTTAGATTCCATATATGTGTTAGCATACGGTATTTGTTTTTCTTTCTGACTTAACTTCACTCTGTATGACAGACTCTAGGTCCATCCACCTGACTACAAGTAACTCAATCTCATTTCTTTTTATGGCTGAGTAATATTCCATTGTATATATTGGCACATCTTCTTTATCCATTCATCTGTTGATGGACACTTAGGTTGCTTCCATGTCCTAGCTATTGTAAATAGAGCTGCAATGAACATTGTGGTACATGCTTCTTTTTGAATTCTGGCTTTCTCAGGGTATATGCCCAGTAGTGGGATTGCTGGGTCGTATGGTAGTTCTATTTTTAGTTTTTTAAGGAACCTCCATACTGTTCTCCATAGTGGCTGTATCAATTTACATTCCCACCCACAGTGCAAGAGCATTCCCTTTTCTCCACACTCTCCAGCATTTATTGTTTGTAGATTTTTTGATGATGGCCATTCTGACTGGTGTGAAGTGATACCTCATTGTAGTTTTGATTTGCATTTCTCTAATGATTAGTGATGTTGACCATCCTTTCATGTGTTTGTTGGCGATCTGTATATCTTCTTTGGAGAAATGTCTGTTTAGGCCTTTTGCCCATTTTTGGACTGGGTTTTTTGTTTTTTTGATATTGAGCTGCATGAGCTGCTTGTAAATTTTGGAGATTAATCCTTTGTCAGTTGCTTCATTTGCAAATATTTTCTCCCATTCTGAGGGTTGTCTTTTGGTCTTGTTTATGGTTTCCTTTGCTGTGTAAAAGCTTTTAAGTTTCATTAAGTCCCATTTGTTTATTTTTGTTTTTATTTCCATTTCTCTAGGAGGTGGGTCAAAACGGATCTTGCTGTGATTTACGTCAGAGTGTTCTGCCTATGTTTTCCTCTAAGAGTTTTATAGTGTCTGGCCTTACATTTAGGTCTTTAATCCATTTTGAGTTTATCTTTGTGTATGGTGTTAGGGAGTGTTCTAATTTCATTCTTTTACATGTAGTTGTCCAGTTTTCCCAGCACCACTTATTGAAGAGGCTGTCTTTTCTCCACTGTATATTTTTGCCTCCTTTATCAAAAATAAGGGGACCATATGTGCGTGGGTTTATCTCTGGGCTTTCTATCCTGTTCCATTGATCTATATTTCTGTTTTTGTGCCAGTACCATACTGTCTTGATTACTGTAGATTTGTAGTATAGTCTGAAGTCTGGGAGCCTGATTCCTCTAGCTCCATTTTTCTTTCTCAAGATTGCTTTTCAGTCATTAATTCTTCAGCCATGCTTTTGTGAGTCAGGGGGCCTGGGAGACTACAGCTTTTCTACAAATAAGAGGCAAGCAGAGGACATAGTGGGAGGGCTCTGTCCTGGGAAGGCACCATAGGGTCCTACTCAGTCACACACATATCAATCCAGTGTGTCCTCAAAATACAGATGACACACAAAGTGATCTCCTTGAAGCCTCAAACTGAAATAAAGAGGAAGAAATCATTCTCTTCCCAATTCAGGGAAATGAGTGTTTGTGATAATAAGACCCATAAGCCTCATCAAAAATCTTTTAATAACTTTGTATGGAGTGTATTCTATATAAATATTGCGTTATTATGTATACCTGAAACTTATATTGTAAGTCTTCTATACTTCAGTAAAATTAAGTAATTAATTTTAAAAAATCTTTCTCTATTTCCTCACCCATAAATTTCTTATGCTTTTTTAGCATGAGTCAGGGGTTTGACTCATAAAACCTGTTTTGCCCCATGCTGGGCTTTTTAAATTATTAATTTAATTTTTTCTTTTTTTCTTTTTTTTTTTTTTTGCGGTACGCGGGCCTCTCACTGCTGTGGCCTCTCCCGTTGCGGAGCACAGGCTCCGGACGCACAGGCTCAGTGGCCATGGCTCACGGGCCCAGCTGCTCCGCAGCATGTGGGATCTTCCCAGACCGGGGCACAATCCTGTGTCCCCTGCATCAGCAGGCGGACCCTCAACCACTGCGCCACCAGGGAAGCCCCCTAATTTTTTTTTTTTTTGAAGTACAGTTTGCAAGTCTTACTTGGGGGTTGAGCTCCACACTCAAAAATGTGGACTCTGGTGTCCTCAGGCCTCATCTCAGATTTATGTTTCAGATTCAGTTACCATAGCATTGTCTTCTCAGGGGCGGCCTGAGCGTGTTTTCTTTTATGGGCCCATAGGCATGGCAGTGGGTGAAATAACGCTAATCCATGCAAGAGTCTTAAGGGACAAAATATCAGTACTTCGTTCTCCCCAGTCCTTAGAGCCAGCAAGTTGGACTTCAAATGTAGGTTTTCTTCGTTGATTCACATAGACAAATGCTTGAGGATATAAGTGGAAAGTTTACCTTTTCTAATCTTAAATCATTCTTGGAGCCAAATAAAACAGGACAAGGATGGGCTCAGAATTTGAATAATACAATAAAGCACAGGACTAATTTGCATACGTAGGTGAAGGACGGGGGCTACGAATGGAGGAGTTACTTAGGGAGAGATTGGGTGATTAATCAGAAGTGGTCAGAGGAGTTTCTGAAATGCTTGCTTGGGAGGAGACCCTGAAATCAAATTAAGGTTACTAGCTAGAGCCTGAGGGAAAGCTGTATTTCATAAAATCTTGTTGTTGTATATATATCTTTCTGTTTCATTTTTCTTTTTTCTAAAGAATATATATAAAATATAATTGTTTAATATGTATGGTGTATATAGATCATGTATACATTATAAAATAGGCATATTCTTTATATTCCTTAACTTTTTAAAAAATATTTATTTATTTGGTTGTTCTGGGTTTTAGTTGTGACAGGCAGGCTCCTTAGTTGTGGCTCCAGGGTTCCTTAGTTTCAGCTTGCCACCTCCTTAGTTGCAGCACATGGGCTCCTTAGTTGTGGCAGGTGGGCTCCTTAGTTGTGGCATGCATGTGAGATCTAGTTCACTGACCAGGGATCAAACCTGGGCCCCCTGCATTGGGAGCTCAATGTCCCATCCACTGAGCCACCGGGGAAGCCCCTATATTCCTTAACTTTTTAAACTTTAATCTCTAAAAATGTGGAATAATGTAAAACAAGCATACTTGAAAAAGAAAAGAGAATATTGAAAACTGAACATAGAAATTATAATGAAATTTAAACAAAGTTTTTAACTATGGGAGTGTATAATAATTAGTGTTATATGAATGTCAAAGCAGAGAAATGTATTTGACTATAGGGTAAGAAAGGAAATAAACTGTAAAAGTCTTAAATAAAAATAAATATTCCAGGAATGGAAATGCTTTTGTCAGGTATCTGTGTTTACAATAATGTGTTTATACTCCTAGCAATGTTAATTTGAAAAGATGCTTTAAATTTGAGTTGTCAGTGTAAAAATATCACTTGGTTTACGAGACAATCGACTGTCAAATACATTGCATAGATATGCTGGATGTTTTATAGCTTTGTCATCTAGACACTAATTTTATCCTTAAGAATTATTGGAAATCAAATGTAGATAGTTTACCTGAAAAGGGTAAACTTGTCTATTTATTGTGAGAATAGAAAAGTTGAAACCATCTGTCAGGCAGTGGCACTTAGGAATTAACTTCAGACAATCAAAGATGAAGTTTTGGATGAGAGCATGCATTAATCTGACAGCTTTATGTCTAAAATAAATAACAATATGATATGATTTGGTGGAGTGGGATAGGTTTGTAAATAGTCAAACATTAAGAAACTAAATTTTCTTGTTTTACGGTCATATGGGTTTTTCTGTTTCCTTCTGAAAACTTTTTTCAGTTATGCATCTATATACTAAGATGTGTATAATTAATTATTTATTTGATGAATTGTGCTTTCAGTGTTTCCCTACTGTCTCATAAAAGCATCTGACACTGATTGGTTTTGCACTGTTTCATTTACTCAGAAGTTAGGTATATAGTTAACTCTTGAAAAGTGTTCTATAAATACCATCTATTAAAGAAGTTATCACAGCATATTTTTATCATTGGTTTGCTGGTCTCTCCACTCAAAAGACAGTAACTGAGTCTAGGGCAGGGAACGTGTTTTATCTGTCTTTGTATCTCTGGCATAGAGGCATTCTGCTTGGTAATTGGTAGACAATCAGTAAATCAAATAATTAATGAAATAAATTAATAAATGAGAGTTCTGGAGCCTTCTCTCCCATCTTGCAGTCAGATGTAATCCTCTCATTCCTGTTGCTTCCTATGCCAGTCTCTCATAACTGACACTTCTGCATGAATCATGGGAAGAGACACGAAATGTCTTTTCTCTTAATTAAGTGAACATTCCACAGTCTCTCCATTCTCCAGCAAGAGACAGAAGTTAAACCAAGATTCATAAATGATTAAGCACAGCAGTAAAATCTGCAGTGTTTTTTTTTTTTTCTGTAAGCCTAGCAGACGACTTGCTGAAATATTCTTATTTCTATGGCCTGTTGAGATAAGAGATTCAAGATTCCCTAATCTGCAAGATGAGAATAATGGTCATAGCGTTTCCATAAAGTTGTTGAAGTGATTAACATAGAATACACATAAAACACGGTACATAGTCTGGAATTGTTAGGAGTGCACTAAATATCGATAGTTGTCATTTACCGAGGCCTGACATTTTGATAGAGGAGTGCTTCAGATCAGGCTCCTATTGAATTTGGGGACAGAAAGTCAGTAACGTAAACAAAATCGTTCTGTTCTTAAGCTGTGTTGTGCTTTTTCAGCATAAACAAAGAAAGGGATTTCGAAATTTTATTACTATAATATTTTCCCTCCCTTGTCTCTACGTTTAATCTCCATTTATAATTACGACATTTTCAAGAAATCCCTAATAAGGACTTGAGGCTTTAATTATAAAGCATCTAGTGTTGTGTGCATGTGCTTTACATATATTGTCATTATTTTATCCTTGGATCTGCAGAACTTTCATCTGTAACATGTGTCTCATTCAGTAATTAATGTCTGATTATCTATTGTAAACAAAAAATCAATCAATCTAAGAAATGGAAAATTTTATTTGAGCAAAATTTGAGGATTATAACCCCAGAAGAGCATCTCAGAAAGCTCTGAGAACTGTTCCACCAGTTAGAAATCAAGGCACAGTTATGTAAGATTTTTTGAGGTAGAGGGCTGTACGTCAAATGATGTATTATTGACAGTTTACATAATCCAGATCTAAGTGTCAACCTGGTGGGTCACATGACCCCTTACAAGATCAAGAAGGAATGTTATCTCTTTAAGGAGTTGTCTTGATGCTGGAAGAACATTGCTCTTTATGGGTGACAAGGTATTCCTGCTGATGGGGGAGGTTTGGTTGGTGCATAATGCAGATACACAGTGCACAGTAAGGGGGAGAGAGGAGGCCAAAGGGCAGAGAAGAATTTATGTTTAAATTTTTCTTGTCTTGCCATAAAATAGAAATTTTATTTCACACTATTCTGAGTGGGCCTTCATCCTAGGCACTGGGATATAGCAGTTAGCAAGAAAAGCAATACCTGTGTTCTCATGGAGCCTCCATTTTGTAAGCAGTAATAGGCATTAGACAAGTGATCAAAAAATGAACTGAATAGCTACAGACTGAGAAGAAAATAAAGTGAGAGAACTAATAATGGCACTGGTAGGAAAGGGGGCCTTACAGAATGAGAAGTTAGGGGAAGGAGGAGATTTCAGCCAAGAGCTAAAGGATGAGAGTTTTCTCTCCGTAAAAGGAGTTCAGACTGTTGTCGAATCCAAGTTTATGTGCCCGATTACAGTGCGGCCAAAGAAAGCAAAATGTCAGAGTTTGAAGGGAAACGGTTTATTGCAAAGGCCAAGCAAGAAGAAAGGGCAGCTCATGCTCAAAAAGGCCAAACTTCCCTATGGTTTTGGGGGAAAAGTTTTTATAGGCAAAATTTAGGGGGAGGATGCAGGGCATGTGACCTTCCTGACTCGTTGGTGAGGAGGTAACAGGGTGGTGTTCCAGGAATCTAGTCATCAGCCTTCTGGTTCCACGCAGTCTAGGGTCCAGTGATTTTGCTCAGCCTGAAGTTACCAACCTCCACCTGGGTGGGGCGGGGGCCCTAATTCCTATAGAAGAGCTCATAGATCTGTACCAGATTATGTGTATCCCTTGAGGAGGAATGAGGACCCTGCTTTATCACTGCATTATTATTTCTTGACTGCTTCTCCTTTGCTTCTGTATTCCCTCCTTTCCCAAATTTGTGCCTGAATCTGCCCTTTGGCACTCGGGTGGTTTAGGAGGCTGAAGTCTTTTTCCTACAGATAAACAGGGGACATGGAGAGGCTTTTGTACCCAGGAGGACCCCGCAGTACCCTGCTTGGTTTCAATCCCCCATTTTCTTTTATACCTCTCAATCTGGAGGGGAAAAGGTGTTAGACAAGAAAGGGAATAATGTTTTGGATAGACAGGTTTATCATAAACTGGGCAGAGGCACTTGGTTTTAGGGGGACTTGGTTTCACAAATATTATCTTTCCAAACAGAAATCATTAAGTCAAAGGCTTTGAGGCAAGAAGAGAGTCTGGAGAAGAGAAAATGGTATCAGATGAAGTGGAAAACATCTTGTTGACTTCTAGGTCATGATAAGAAAGTTGGATTTCATAGGCAGTACAATGGGAAGCAATTTAATGTTTAAGCAGAAGAGTGGCATGATCTAAATAGTTTTTGAAAAAAATCAAACTGGCCGCTGTGCATTAAATGGATTACAGTGGGGAGGCCAGTTTGGAGGTTAGTGTGATTGTGACAATGAGAACGTCTGGTGCGTGGGCTGGAGTAGCAAAAGGAACGGTGATTGAGAAGAACGGGAACACTTGTGAGATTCTGGGGGCAAGATCAGTATTAGTAGTAGTGGATTCAATAGGGGAGGATATGGGAAACTAGAAATAAAGGATGACTTCTTACTTTGTTTTTGTTTTGCTTTTGCTTGATCACCCGAAGTAAAACTCATAGGCCGTCTCATTTTAGATCTTTAAAAAAGTCTCTGCAGGAGAATACATGAGGATATTTTTCCTTTAATGTGTACTAGGTCCTCACATTTATACCACATGTTATAAATGTTGTTTTCTCTTTAGGTAGATTGTAGATCATTGTCAACAAAAATCAAGAAATCCGTCCTACCCTTATGCCAAGTTCATACTTTTGGTCTGAAGTTTATTTATCAAATTAACACACCTGCAAAGCTTAACTTTGTAAATCGAGTTTATTTTGAAAGGTAGTGTTGAATTATTTTCCAAATAAAGCAGCTTAAAAAAATTCAGATGTGGTCCTGTATGCACAGTGCTCTGAGTATGGTAGGATTTTTTTTTTTAGCATACTAATGTTTATTTGGAGATGTATAAAAAATATGCAGTAGTACAAACTTTAAAGATTTTTCAGATCCCTGCTAAGTTTTTTTTAGACCCTTTTTTTCTAGAAAACAATAGGTTCGATCAAATTTATCCTAATATTTCAATAGCTAAGATACCACTCACAGAAATATTTTAGACATTTGATATCACAGAATGAGTAAAATGGGAGGAAGAGCTTTATATGCCTAAGACTGTCTCTGTCTATAGGGGAGTTGGTTCTCCAATTTTTAGCAAAAAGTCTACACTGGCAAATTGTTGAACCACCATTAATATAAAAAATTTGGTCAATCCTTGACATCTTTAATGCATACTTGATAAGAAATATATCCATAACATTGATATTTTAGCAATAGTTTTATCTGATGGTGTATAGAAAGGAGGCCAAGATTATATTGTACTACATTCAGTTTTAACTTTACTGAATACCACAAAATTTCCCCAGCCAGCATTACAATAGAAGTCAGCTTGTTGCCCTTTTACTTCTGTATAACACAATATCAAAAACATTTTATCTGCCAATATGTGATTCTGGTGACCTTTGACATTTTTGAGCATATATTCTCATGCATCATTAGAGGCTTCATGCCAAACCAATAGCACACTTCTCTGTTGTTTTCAAATGCCTCCTATATCATAAGGTTAATGATCAATAAAATGCACTGACATGTTCTTTTTGCTGCCATACCTCATTATTTCTCTTTTCACTCAATCTCCACATGCTTTTAATAGTTCCTGAGTAGCTTTTGTTTTTTCATTTAATGAAGAGTAACTTAATGTTCCATTTTCTCTTTATAAAATAGCACTCTCTCTGATGGGATTCTATCCATGGGGACCAGTTGTATTCAAGATGCCTTTCCTTTGACGTAGGACAGTGTTTAACTCATCATTTGACAGTTGTGTGCCTTTAAAAATTAAAAGTCTGTGTGAGACAATTTGTATGAGTTTGCACGAGGTTATAGAATTCACGTAAATGCTGTATGGCTTAGGGGACTAGGAACTAGCGTTGGATCCTAAAAAGTGATCTAAAACAAGCCTCAGCGAACAGGACCATTAGGTGAAATCTGGCCCACAGCTTGTTTTTGTAAATAAAGTTTTACTGGAACACATCCATTCCTGTGCGTTTACTTATTGCCTTTGGAGGCTTTCATACTACAATGGCAGAGTCGAGAAGTTACAGCAAAGACCACGTGGCCCTCAAAGTTGAAAATATCATCTGGCCCTTTACAGAAAAAAAAGATTGCTGATTCCTGATCTAAATAAAATTAAACCTGTTTCTTTTGGAAGCTACACAAACCAGAAGGTTAAGTTTTGATTTCAAACCTGAAGATAACATCACACATATTACAAATAGGGATTCACTTGGCCAAATTCTTCCTTTTTTATTTTTACCATACACTAGGAAGGTTGTCAGAAATTATGGTAGGTCATTTAAACAGTAGCTTCAGGTGTTTCTGAAGTTAATAACTAAGGGCTTTCCAAAATCTGAGCACATAAAATAAATCTTATATAATATTTAAAATGTATATAACTTGGTGTTTTTGAGGATACATCCTGTACTTTGAGTTTATTAATATTTACAATCATAGATCACTTAATTGTTGAAATATAACTAGTGTCTATCTCTTTTTTTAAAAAAAGAAAGCAACGTTTATTTGAATTTTAACTCATTTGCTCAACAGAATTTGACCGCCTTTTGTAAGCTAGGTGCCACTCTAGGTGCTGGGAAACACACCCAGTGAACAAAGCAAAAAAAAAAAAAAAAAATTCCTGCCCTTGTGGAGTTTACACTCTTGCGAGATTTTATGACAGGAAGTACAATGATTAAGCCTAATACTGCTTTTGTTCTTTTAAAATCCCGAGACTTGGCTACATCAGAGTATTTTTTTCTTGGTGTTCTAGTAAAAGAGCATTGTGTTGGTTAGAGAAATACCTTGATCCCAAATAATGGATCCACCTTTGTTTAGATATTGATATTTCACCTTTATTCATCTCAGACACTTTAAGGATCTTTTGAGAGCACTGGTCCTTTCCCCAGGAGGGAACAATCCATTTAGGCCTTTAAATCATAATTTTATACATAATTTCCAAAAGCACAAGGACCATCTCTAGTCCATCCACAGAGCTAAAAGCTATTAACCTAGACCAGCTATTAGATAAGTTAATAGGATTAAGGATAATGTGCTATTAGATATTTATAGAACTATTTTAAATATATAAATCTATTATACGTTTTATTCATTCAGTGATTGATTTACTCCACACATGTTTTACTAAATACTAATGCTCTTAGGTGCCAGACACTGTGCCAGGCAACACTATTATTCTCAAAACTTTTTTTTTATATGATTGGTTTTATGACATAACCTGTATGTTAAGTAATCAATGGAGCATTGTGACTGAACCAACTTTTTTTTTTTTTTGGCTGCGTTTGGTCTTTGTTGCTGTACTCAGGCTTTCTCTAGTTGTGGCGAGCAGGGGCTACTACTGTTCCTTGCGGTGTGTGGGCTTCTCATTGCGGTGGCTTCTCTTGTTGTGGAGCACAGGCTCTAGGCATGCGGGCTTCAGTAGTTGTGGCTCGCGGGCTCTAGAGCGCAGGCTCAGTAGCTGTGGCTCACGGGCTTAGTTGCTCTGTGGCATGTGGGATCTTCCCGGACCAGGGCTCGAACCTTTGTCCCCTGCGTTGGCAGGTGGATTCTTAACCACTGCGCCACCAGGGAAGTCCCTGAGCCAAATTTTATATAAAGTTTACAAGCAAACATTTGTGCATTTACTAAGCATCACCCCTTCTAGTTTCTATCAGGACTTAACTAAACAAGAGGAAATTTGCTTCTTATATTTATCAGGACTGAAACAAGAGGATTTGGCTATGTAATTGTTAGAAACCTATATTTCATACAAAATAAGTAGAAATAAAAATAAACTGTGGGGTTACTTTTGTTGCATTCCAGTGTGTTTCCTTTGTGGAGTGCAAGATTATACATAAGACGAAAAGAAGCAGCTTCATTCACTGAATTCCAAAAGACAAGTCGTTGAACCCCTTGTATGTCTGTCAAGTATCTGTAATAATTTGAAACACCGTATTAAATATTGCATATTTTAATTAACATAGTTTAATTTTTCCAAGTGGCATTGGTAAGTTTTAATGTAATAAGCATTACCAACTTTAGATCAGGTCTTGTGAGAGCAGGTGACACCAGAATTATAAGTAGAGAGTTGTCTGCTGTGAAATTATGCATTGATTTAAAATCAACACACTCAAGGATCTTATGGTTACAAATGAGATTTTAGTCCCAGAACAGCCTCTTTGTGACTTAATCTTTACGTACATGTATTATTCTTATCCATGATTAAGTACTATAGGAAATACAAAACTTTCCTTTCGAGGTTACTAACTTCTTGCAACTGTAGTCCAGAGAGATTGTCACTTACCAAGTGATACAGTTTTTTAGTATAGAAACTAGCATAGAATGCAAGTCTCCGTGTGAGCCTGTCAATAAATCATTATCGCTTAAAATATAGAAAGAAAATTATTGAGCTTCAATAAAAAGAAGATCCATTAACAAGGGGAAGATTAAGATATGTTAAATTTCTTCTTTAAATTTAGTTATGAGATAATCCATGTCATCTATAATAGTTTTTCCCCAGATGAATTTTAGCAAGGCATATCATTGAACTCTAAAGTTTAAATAACTGAATGGATAATGAAAAACTTACCCTATGGTTCCATTTCTAGTAATGTATTAGCAGATAAGGATCTAGCACCAATCTTTCCTCTGAAAACAGCAAACAAAATGGAAAAGAAAAGAGATGCATATGTAGTCTAACAAGAAAGTAAAGAAATTCGGGCTTCCCTGGTGGCACAGTGGTTGAGAGTCCGCCTGCCGATGCAGGGGACATGGGTTCGTGCCCCGGTCCGGGAAGATCCCACATTCCGCGGAGCGGCTGGGCCCGTGAGCCATGGCCGCTGAGCCTGCACGTCCGGAGCCTGTGCTCCGCAACGGGAGAGGCCACAACAGTGAGAGGCCCACGTACCGCAAAAAAAAAAAAAAAAAAAAAAAGAAAGTAAAGAATTTAGAGCAATAGCTAAATGAAGGCAAGAGCCTGAGAATAATTGGAACACTGCAGCCCGCTTTCACCTTGAGGGCACGTGGGAATCTCAGTTTTACCGAGTACCATTTCTTGGTATTTCACAGGACTGGGGAAGGTGCTACTATGGAAGAAAAAAAAAAAAAATTCCTAAGGCTGAGCCAAAATGAGAAAACCAAAGCAGGGATCCTCTTTTCTTATAGCTGGAACTCAAAAGTGCTATACTCTCCATCTAAAGGTGAATTAGAAAGAACTGTGAATTCACATGAAAATAGGGAGATTGCCTATAACCAGAAGCTGATATTTGAACAAGTCTGTGACATAAATTCATACTATGTGGTCAGTCCCAAAACACTTCAAGCCAGAAATTTAGATATGTGTTTCTCATGTAGGAGTACATTTAAGACCTGTGGCAGGACCAGATGACAAAATCCTCCCAGGAGGTACCCACCTGCGTCTCATGGCTCAAAGAAGTTTCGTATGTAATTTTACAAACAAAATGAGCAGAAAGCAGTTAAAAATCGATAAACACATAAGGAAATAAGGCACCATGAGTGAAAGCCGGTAGAAGTAAGAGAAACAACAATTAAACTCACCTTTCTTATAAAGTGTGTCAGTTTTCATCTTGGGATAAAAGTCATAACTCATTACCTTAGAAAACACTTGATTATCTTATAGCCATAAACATTTCTTCACTATTTTTTCCTTAGAATATGCAATGCTACTGTATACTGAAAAGGTAGTATTTATTGTAACATACTTATGGAAGGTTGGGAATGGTGCCACATCAGAGAGGCTACCATACCTGGGAGACTACTTTTCTTTCTTTTTAGGGAAGAAGTAAAAAGGCCAAAAACACGGGCTCAAAATCAGACTAAGATCTTTTACCGTGTACTACGTTTGCTCAAGGTCCCAACTAGCAGTGTATTTAAATTTGAACCTTTACGCTGTTCATTTGCAAAATAGCCTTACAGTATCCATATTCCCAATACCCATAATGAGTTGCCGTGAGAATTGAGACAAAACGTGTAGACAGTGTATCACAGTTCAGCATATTAATTCGTTGGTTCTTGTTAGCTGTATTATCTGTTCCTCCTTTTCCTGGGCCACTCCCACGAGACAGAGTAACTTGCTCTCCTGTACCCTACAGAGGAGAAGATCGCCTGTCCCCACCTTTATCAGGTTTAAGGCTCCTCAGTTTCCAGGTGGGTGAATTGGGCCTTTAATCCATGCCTTTGGGTCTCTGTTACATAATTACTCACTAGGTCTCAGGAAAATCTGAGGACTCATCTGAGACTCACCTGTCAGCTAGCGGTATAGTTTCACTGACTCGAGGAATCAGATACTAGAGCTTTTCAAGTGCTTCTTCATGACCCTCTCATAAAAGGGATTCAGTGGTACCTGCTTCGTGTCTGTGGCATTTTGGTTTCTGCATTCTCTGACAATGAGAACCCCGCTTTCATGGCCTTTGAAGTATTTACGTATTTGCTCACTCTGTGTGTGTAACTGAGGTAGAATTGCCACCATCACCTGCTAAAACTCCACCACCTCTCCTTTCCCTGTCCACGTCCCTGTGCCTTGTACTGAGCACTGTGCCCCCAAACACTACCTCACTGCATTCGCCCCCTGCGCAGATGCCTTCGTCACCCAGAATAGGCCCAACCAAGCCGCTTTCCCATGTGGATGACAACTTCAGTCTGCTCGGGTTCAGACACCCCTGTGATAGACCATCTTCTGGATGCCCTCTGAACCCCTCCTGGGCTGTAACTCCCCACACTAGGTAGCCCTCCCTACCCTGCTAGGACTCCGACACACTAGGCCGGGCTTCCTCCTCCAGCCCATCCCAGACTTGCTCATGAAGACCCCACCTTATCTCTGATATCTGGTCTCTGGTCACCCTTGTACCTCCCGTCCCCTGAACCCCTCTTGGACACTTAACCTTGCTCACTTCCGTCTAATGACTTTAGGCTCGAATTGTCTGAGGAGGGAATACCATGCTAAATTTAGTCATAAGGAAAGTTAGGCTTATCAGCTCCTCTTGGGAACAAAATAAAAGGGCTTTTGTATCTTGAATTCTAGAATATACCATCTTCTACTTGCTTAAGTCTCCCAAGTATTGTCCAAGTGTTGAAGCCTCCTTTGTCTCTGAGGATGCTAGTATAAGACAGAATTTACAAAAGTGAATACAAGATAATACACAGAGTTCATTTCCACAAATACATGTATATACCGCTCTCAAAGAATCCCAGATTTTTGAAAATTAATTTACATTTCCATGATGTATACAATTTCTTATTAGAAAGAACTGCAGGATAGAATTACAAGGTTGACTTAACAGGAACTGATATTTGAGATTTGCTAGCGGATTTATCTGAGAAATGGTTTATCTCATAACACTTTTCACTTTGTCAAACACCCTAAGATCTAAAGATTATGTGAATAATAAACACCTTGCTCACCATGTCCCTAGAATAAGCTTTTGAAGATGAAGCTCTTTAGAACTTAACTGGACAGTATTCTCCTGGGCGCTATAAGGAAGGACTTTTAAGACATTTCAATATGCTTGTTTTGGGACATAAAGATCATGACTGAGTGAGGGAGGGTGACCCCCAAGAAGAAGCTGAAATCACTGTGTGTCAGGTAAAATGAACAATGCCCTTTAGGCATATTTCTGGTGTTTTACATAATACAGAAAAAGTCAAACCATTCTTAACATGTCCTCCTAAGGTAAGAAGCAAATATAAGTAAAAATATTGTCTTCTCCCTCTCCCAACTTCTTCTGAGAACAACATTTTAAACTCGGCTATATTTCTATGAAATTTTCATTTGTAGCTAAGGCTGTTCAGTCCACGTATAGGAACTGTCAATATCCAGGATTTTAGTGAATTACACACTTCATCTCCTGGGTAGAAGAGAAACCATTTGCAAACCCTGTTCATTACATTACATAATTCCACATGAAATACCTAGAATAATTCTCTTTTTATTACTCAGAGCTCATTAAGGAAGACAGGTGCATTAAAACAATACACATACAGTGAGTGGTATGGTTTTCACCTTAAAATAAGTAGACACCTACTTGAAACCTTTTATACCATTGGTTTGGCATCCCCATTGGCTCACAAATATAAGTTAGGCTCTTAATCACTTTCACTCACGTACAAAAAAAACCCCAAAAAACTCTATTTGAATATTTCCTGACTGTTTTTGGAAACATAATTCCAGTGCTTTAATGTAAGTTTTCAGCAGCTTTGCTATATTTTATTTTGGCTCAAAAGAAGAAGATGGAGATTTTTCACATTCTCATATAAATATGATATCATAAGAAACAGTCCATAGGATTTATTAGAACTGCATAGGTGACACCTTTTCTAAATAATTTACAGTTGAAAAATGAACTGAATATCTGGGAGAGCTGATCATTTTTAAAGACATTTCACTGCAAGTAGACAAGTGGCTATAATTCTCAGTAGTTGCATTTAGTCTGAGAAGATGATTCTATCTTTGGAGACTCAGCTACATATGTCTCGAAACGCCAAAGATCATGCATGAAAGCTTTTTTGAGGGTGGTCTTTCAGATATTGGTATTTAATTCAAATCTTTAATTTCATTGAGACGTATGATGCCACGAATATTGCGAAATCTTACACAGATAAGAGTAATTCAGAAAATATCACTTTTTGTTGTCAAGAGCTCAGGTTGGAGATCACGTACCCTAAGATTCAAGTCTTAGAAATGCTACTTACCAGCTGGATGACCCTTGGGCTTTTGACTTGAGCATAAACTAACCTTCAACTTGTTTGACTGTAATTAACAAACAAACAGTATATTTATATGTTTATAATATAAAAGTAATATATATATCTATTTATAGACACAGGTAGATAAATATAGCCTGGACATAAACATAGATATAGATACATAAATATAGATATATCTTGCCTCTTAAAAGTGGTTAAGTTGTAATGCACTGTAAAGAATTTACCTTAATGGGTAGAAAATATAAAGCAATTTCTCAATAAAGTGTAGGTCTTATAAGTGATGAGGCAGAAGGCAGAGTGAGTTTGCCCAATCAGGGGTTAAAATAGATGGAAAATGATCCTCTGTGTTAAAGAAACATTTTTTACTAATCATGGCCAATTTAGCAATTTATATTAAGATACTCTTTTTCAAATGTGACTTTGGTATGAAGCTGTACTGTCCGTCAGTGGAGGGAGAGAATATCTCCCAGGCTGGCACAGGGAAAAGCAAGGTGTATATACAAGTTGAAAAGATGTAATGATTTTCTTTGTATTGTATGGATACCTTTTGGTGCCGAGGTAATATTCTGAGAATTTTGCTTATTGCTTCACGCTAAAAGGAAAGGTAGATTTCATAGATAGAACTCACTGGCTCTGCTGATGGCATCCGAGCACATTGGTGCAGGAATTGTTACAGAGCTGATTGTTGCTAGAATCAATACTATCTATCACAGGGTTTAATCCCATAGAAATCATTAACTAGGGTGCCAAGCAATTAGGGTGAAAAAGTAAAATATATAAAGAAGTCTCCAGAGCAAGACAGAGCTACTGTTTGCTTTGATTATTGATCCCCTTGAGCTTAACCTCCTCATCCAGCCTCCAGTCAGTTAGTCATCTGAGCAGAGCCAAATGGAAATCCTTTATGTTTATTTCTTTCGGTTTCAAGATGTAAACCATCAACCATACAGTCAAGTTTGCTATTATGTGGACACTCATGGATTGGAACCAGAAAACCATTAAAAAAATAAAGAAAGCAGTTCCTAGGCTAGCTCAAAGTCCTTCTCTGGGGATTCATGATCTCTTTGGTTCTGCCTCCCAGGCCTCTGAATCCAAAGCCTAAACTCTCCCCTATGCCGTACTGCTTCTACAGATGTTAATGACCAACGTGATTAAGTTTAATTTTTCTGAACCCCAGACTGCAATAGTGAGATCCACATACCTGTGCTCTCTCCTTGTGCATGCTGATAGGCATCGAGAAAAGCTGAAGGTGAACTGTTGATCTCCCCAGTCTCTGAACGTGGAGGAAGTGCCACCACCACTCATATCCTTATAATACCCTCTACTTCCATCACACCAAATAATCTTGATTATTTTACTTTCTGAATGTATATCAAATCTGTCTGTGTTTTTCCATGTTCACTACCATTATTTTATGTCAAGCCACCATCATGTCTGGCATGAAGTATTAATAACTACAAGGGTTGGTTGTTTCTCCCTGTTTTTCTTCTCCAATCTGGTCTCCACACTGTGGCCCAAGAGATCTCTTTAAAAACGGAAGGTGCTCATGACACATCTAATTCGTAAGTCTTCAGATCTTTTCTGTTCTTAAATTTTCAACAAGGTCACAAATACTGTAACCTTTTTGTTCTTCCCCCACCTCGCCCACCCTGGCCACGTAGCACCTTCTTTCTCTGCTACACAAAGTAGTTTCCCAAGTTAAGGCCTTCTCATGCTCTTCTTCTTGCCATATTATTCCCTAGTTCAAATCTGACCCACTCATATCTCCTCTCCTGGAAGCCTGTAATTTCCCTCATATTACATGTGTCATGAGGATAGGAGTTACATTTTGTTCATCTGTAGCCCTGGTACCCAGCCTAGTACCTGGTACAGGTGCTTAATGATTTGAGTAAAGGAGAGAGAAAGAAAAGAGAAGATGATAGATATTTTTAGACCATTCGCTTCACATTTAGGGAGCTTTTTATGAGGGACACGATTTGTTTCTCAAAGGACCAAATGGAGAAAAGCGAGTAAATTTGAACTGGAGTAATTTACACATGAAGAATTTAGCCAACACAGACAGGAGGAAAATCTGTTGAAGATTTGACTAAGACATTCCCCTGGATATCTGTATTAGTGCTGCTTTAGAACATCTTGAAACCCAATGATTGTATAAAAACATATGGTGATGATAAATTCTTATGCATTCATTATTATGTCATATAGTTATGTATGAGACGACTTTCAAATTATTGTTGACATTTTCATCTCGTTGAGTCGTTGAGATGGCCGTGTCCCAAATCTAAGATTCCTCATCCACTGTCAACACTGCAGCTCTCTAAAGGTACAGAGAATGCCCTGGAATTAGGTGCACTCCTATTAATGGTGGAGTCTCCCTCTTAGATTCCTTTCTGATCTTTGACACAGTTGGACAAGTCTGGATGATTTGAGAGCCTCAAGAATTCATAGAAACTTGGTAAAATTTTTCCATGGTAAAAAGCCATCATTACTGGAATGAGCATAAACCAACTTGTCAACTCTTTTCTTTAATCAAAAAGAATCCTTAGTAGGTCTCCCATTTCCCCATCTCTCTCCTGATAAGGTGGGGTGTGACTGGACAAAGGAGAAGTTCTGGTTCCTAATGTGTTCTGCTTTCTGCAACCAAAGGCGATGATCAATTGAAGAGGTTTGGGAGGTCCCCTGCTAGGCCAGTTATTAACGTCTGATTGCTAAGTTCATGGGTGGGCTGAAAGGAATAGTGTGGGTGGCGAGGGGAGGATCTCCTTGTTTCAATGGAGTGACTACCTGTACAAAAGTGTTTTTATATTTTGGCAACCAGTATAGATAGTGTTACCAGCAAAATACCACTTCTGGCCCAGGCTATCCCTAGTAATTATTTGATATAAAAAATTGTATTGGTAAAACGACTGATAAATGTTTGGGAAATTTTAGCTAAAAAAATTTTTTTTTCCTAGTGATAAATGGATAGTATCCTTTAGCTCAAGGGTTCTCAAAGCATCACCTTGGAACTCTTGGAATGTGTTAGAAATGCAAATTTTCCTTTTCCAACTCTGACAAACTTGGGCGGGGCCCAGCAATTTGTGTGTGTGTGTGTGTGTGTGTGTGTTTTTTTTAACATCTTTATTGGGGTATAATTGCTTTACAATGGTGTGTTACTTTCTGCTTTATAACAAAGTGAATCAGTTATACATATACATATGTTCCCGTATCTCTTCCCTTTTGTGTCTCCCTCCCTCCCACCCTTCCTCTGGATGAGTTAAAACACCCTCAGGGTTTGAGAATCACTGTGTTAGGTCATTAACACAGCCCACACTGTCAGAATATGGTCGTCTCTGGCCATTTTAAGCAGCTTGGTTGAGGACCTGTGTTAATGCAGACAGGTGTTTGTGAGATGCCCAGCTTCTGGGCAATGAGAGTGCTCAGTCACTAGCTAAGAGACTTATTCTTGAGCATCTGTCTCTCGGCAGGCAATTCAAATGCAGGTCTCCAGCAAATTACAAATTACTGTATGTCATAGACATTCATAGTTACTGACAGTTGTCAAAATCATAAAATTTAAACCTGTGAATGTCTGTGGTCTACTGTATTGACTGTAAAAGTGTTAAATTTAGAGTGGTGAAAATGGATTTTTAAAGGTGTAATAATGAATGGGATCTGGGATTACATTCATATTGAATTTTTTTAAGTAGGTAAAATGGTACTGCTGTATTTAAAGGCACTTTAGAAATCAGATGTTTATTCTACCTGGGAAGGACGTATCTATTAAAGAAAAAAAAACAAAACAGAAAAACCTCAGGGGCATTATATTGCCCTGAAAAAGTGCTTACTTGAAAAATTATACTTAGAGGGTAAAGATTAGATTCCAAATCCTTCTCAAAGAAAAAAATATCGTTTCCCAGGTCACTTTTGAATTCATTGAGAGTTCAGTCATCTCCCTATTCAGTAAGGGGTCCACGAGTCAAACCACCACATGAAGCAGAGAAACGTTCAGAGTATTTGGTGGAGATCCTTGCTCAAGCTCAAACCTTGTTTTGACATATTCTTATTACATATTCATTTCTCTTCTTGAAAAGTATATTCTAATTATATTTCATCCACTCTTTAGTTTGTGCATAGAAGTTATAGTTTAGCAATAGAGATAGAATGTTCAAGGCTAGATATCCAAACCTTTAATGGTTCACAAAAAAACAAACATTGACAAAGTACTGGATAAATATTCTCATCTCAAGGTATTAATCGCAGTTCCAAGTACACAATGGGTGTGAGAACTCTTGAGTATTTATTTAAAGAGCCTTCGTTCCTTTACGTGATTTTCTTTTCAATTATAAATATGTTCACCTCCACTGCTTTACGGTGAGGTGAATTTCTCTCTCCATGCTTCTGTCCACACAATGCCTTCTGAAGGGGAACAGAGGGCACTGCCTTCTCCACTTGTGCACAGATTCCATCTTTGCTTGTAACTGAAGTCTCGATTCCAGTCCTGACTGTAGCCATTGCTGCGTTCAGCCTAGGGCATTGGCTCTGTCTCTTGTCTGCCCGGAGCCTTACTACTGTCTGTAGAAAATCACCCCTTCCTCCTTCCATGTGTTTTGCTAGTACCATCACTCTAGGGCCTGGCGCACCCCTGTGGTTGTGTAGATTGGACAAGGGTGAGATACGGCCCGAGCTCCTGGCTCCAAGCCTTGGCCCCATGGGCCTAGAGGGGGAGCAGCCTTTTGATCCTGTGCTTCCTTGTAATTATCTGCCCCGTAGAAGGGGCCTTTCTACGAAGGAGCTGGCAAGGCCTTGCTCCTTACTAAAGCAACAAGACAAAAATGAAAACGTTAAGCCTTTAATCACTTTCTGTGATGGTAGCAGTAGGAATCTAAAACAGAGTAGCCCACTCCCCTGTCCCATTCCTTCCCATGGAGCTGCACATCCGTGTAGGGTTGGGTGGAGGTGTCAGCCCTGAGGAGGGATGGGTCCTCCCCTTTTAAAGGAGACGGGACCCAAAGGCTCTGGCCGTTTTATGGACCCTGAAGTTGAGGGGAGTGGGAAAGGGAAGATCTAGGAGTAGAAAAGTGCTTGGTATGGAGTCACAGGGATCTGACCCCTCCCTTAAAGGGGGCCTCGGCTGAGATACCTGAAGGAGTTGTCTGCCGGAGACTTCAGGTAAAGAGACTGAGGAATGAGGGCTCTGGGGCTGGAAATGTAAACGTGTGAAGAGCACGACCGGCCAGGGACCTGAGTCCTTGACTGCATCCCCTTTCAGGGACTGCACGGCAGTGGCTCTGCCTGCCAGTTAGAGCCTTTGGAATCTCCCATAGTCAGGTCTGAAAAATCACAGTCAGGATTTTAGCTGGGAGCCAGACTCCTCACTAACCCTGTCCTCTTCTTGCCGCTTTCATGTTCAGGCTTGTGTCCCGAAAGCTACAATCTAATGTAAAACATGTTGAATTTTCGTGTTAGTTCATTTTAACCTCATTTTATGTGCTCCTTGGGGAATCCTATCATTCACTTGGGGAAAGTGGCCTTTTTGTCCTTTACCACTAAAACATCACTTCATTTTTTGATCTTGTTGGTTAGTTACGCTCCTGATCTCTGCCACTCATATTTTGTATATTTTGTAAGAATAAACTCAGCATGCACCTCTTGGGTTGCGGTGTCGGACACAGCAACTTGCCCTTTCTCTTTCTTTCTGAGACATAGGCTCTCTCTTGTCTCCTTAGCTGGAGGTAGACTTCTCTATTATCAGATTGGGCATGTATTATATGCTCCAAAAATATGTGTTGACTTAAATAAGATGACTCCTTTTATTAAAAAAAAAAAAAAAAAGAAGAAGAAGCTCCCATTTCAGAGTGGAGTAAAGGAAAGCTCTCTGAAATACTAAGCTGTAAGTTAGGAATCCAGAGGAGAAACAAGATTGTCTTCAGGACCTTGAGAGCAGTGAAACACCTTATGTTGCTGGCTCTAAGGAGACACAGACATAATTTGCAGTGTTTCACTTTCTTGTAAAAAGAATATTTTGCATTGGTGAATGCTTGGAGTTCGTTGATTTAAGAGGGCAAAAATAGAATTGAAAAGAAAAGTACTCTGTTCGTAAAAGAAAATATCTTCCCTTGACCATTCTGTTGCTTAAGGGTAAAAACATTCTTATGTATTTCTTTCAATAAAGTACTAAGTTTGTTGCATTGAAGGTGTTTTAACCTCTCAGCTCTGTGTTAAACTGATAGATTCAGCTTCTATCAATCCAGGTCATTGTGTCCCTGGGAAGGGTTATCTCTAGGTACACACCAAAATTATGATGTTGTCTAACCACTGAATCACTACATCCCGTGACGTCAGGAGAGCTTATCACCTATGTCAACTAAATGTTATCCCTGCCCTCCCTGAAATTATAAGCTTTGTCCACTCTGATTGTAGGAACAATTATATTTCCCTCTTTGGAATTTGGGTTGCTCCCCATATAGTGCAGGTGTGATTTATTTGTGTTTGTGTTACATTGTGGTGTCTTGAGTTTATAACTCTCCTTGTTTATCTTTTCTTTCTCATCAACCTATGATTTAGAGTTTTCCTCAGAAAGGTCAAGTGAAATGTACAACCTAGACAATTTCCTTGCTTTCTCTTGATGGACTCACCTGCCTGTCTTCCAGAGAAGGTTGGCTAGATTGTACTTAGGATATGATCGCCTTTCTAGCAATGGAGGATGTAGCAAGACTAGTGATAGAAAGCTCCATTTTTCATATTCTCTATTTAACTTCTTCTCCAGCGTGTCCTATCAGGCACAAGATTTTCAGTTGCTCGTTAATATCTGTTCTCAGGGTTGGCCCCTCTATCAGTATCATACCTAAAGTTCACTGAAGTCAAGATATAAACTCTTCAAAGTAAAAATGAAGAGTTTTGCCCCTCCCATGGGAATTTCAAGGTTATTTCAAGATTATGTGCACCATAATTTTGACTTCGTGGTAGTATCATAAAGTTATGTTTTAGGCACCGGAGAAGGGCCACAAAACTGCCTGTATAACAGTTGAAACTCTCTCTCCTTCCTACTCATCTTGTAAAAAAAAAAAAAACAAAAAACAAAAAGAAGGGGGGTGGGGACATTAAAAGTTCTTTCTTTGATTTTCTCAAGGCCCATCTCTTTCTGAGAAATGAATAATATTTCCAGCTATGGAGACTTAGACTGCCTGTTGCCAAGTTTTGAATGGTCAGCTATAACAAAGATTCCATGTGCACAAAGCATCCTGTTTTTTGTAATTATTATAACATGCAGACAATTCAAGTATATTAGTACAGATGGATTTGTTTTTAGAATAAATAATACTTGACTACTCGAGGGAAAAAAAAGTTGAGATTTCTGTTTCACAAAATGCATCTAAATAAGTGCCAAATGGAAAAATGCTAAATCCTAAAATATATACTCTACTAAAGACATATAGTATTTAATAATAAATGAAAAAGGAGAAAAATGTATATAAACAGGTAAGAAATACATAGAAAGGGAGACTTTTTCCTAAGTAGAAAGGCAAAGAAAGAAAACATAAAGGAAAAATTATATATATAAATAGATAAAATATAGATGTATCTGAATAAAAGTTAACATCTTCTATGTATGATAAATATTAGAAAGAAACAGAAAAACTGTGGCACATGTATTATATAGTAAAGTTAATATCTGTAATGTATAAAGAATTCTTAGTAATAATTACAGGATAAATGACTCTATTGAAAAATGAGCCAAAGATATGAATAGAAGATTTTCAGAGGACTAATAACTGTAAAAAGTAACAAGGCCAACTTCACTAGTGTTCTAAGAAATACAAACTAAAAGAGAAAAAGGCAGTGTTTTGCCTTTCAAACTGGCAAGCCCTTTCTATCACCTGGTGTTTAACCAAAGAAAAAATTGATCCATTTTCACCCAGTTGGAAAAACTAGCTGGGTTTGGACTTCTAGAAAGATTACATGTTAGACTTTCTTCAACATGCTTCCTTGAACAAGAGATTTGTAACAGCAGCCATGTGTATGTATATTTAAAATATATATATATTTAAAATTTTATTCCTTTTTTGAACCTGTATATTTTTAAACTCCATTGAAGTATTATTAGTAAACAGAAAGCTGTACATATTTCATGTATATAACTTGTTGAGTTTGGAGATATTTTTAATAAAAATTTCCAAGCATAAAAAATATACAGAAGAATATACCCATTAACTAGATTCAACATTTATCAAGATTCAAAAGTAATTTTGATCAAAAACATTTTTTTTGTTGTTTTGTGACCTAATCTTGGATGTGACTCCAGCATATGGTACTTATCAAGAGACTCATAATGTGCAGAAATTTGACCTTGAACTTCAACCTCTAAGGTGTTATTCTAAAACAATTATCTAGGATTTGAATATGACTCATTTTTCAGATGTTAAGAATGATAGAAAATCGCTTACAAATTTACTTTTCCTAAATGAACCTTTATACTATTTATGAAATCGGGCAGAAAATAATTACTCTGCTTAAACGATTTGGACTTAGTCCAAATCATTAGACTCCATAAGCCCTCCTCTTTTCACAACTCCTAGAAACTAATGGGTCTAAACCTCATAGACAGGTCATGCACAGTGCTCAGTGACTCAGTATGAACACTTGCACCCTTCTGAAAGCTCTGCGGTTGATACTATGGTTGCTCCTCTTTCCCAGATGAGGATGTGTAAATGGCCTAGTGTTAACACATCAAGCTCATGTTAGCATCTGGGCATCCAGGATCCAGAGCTTCCTTGTTAAAACACTAGACAATTACTGCAATGCTAAAACAAGAAAACGGAGCCGCTTTAAAAAAATGAGTTAGTAACAGATGAATCCAGAATGACGAGTCCTGAAAGCATGCCTGGTGGTTTTTTGGCTTTTTTTTTTAATAAAGGTATTCATTTTTCTTTTTAATTTGACTTTAGTATTGTTCTAGTAAAGCAAATGCCTTGGACATATTTGCAAAGAATCTGATATGTAGAAAAGGTGATATTTTATTTTTTTAATTAATTTATTTATTTATGGCTGCGTTGGATCTTCGTTGCTGCGTGCAGGCTTTCTCTAGTTCCAGTGGGCGGGGGCTACTCTTCTTTGTGGTGCGCGGGCTTCTCATTGCGGTGGCTTCTCTTGTTGCGGAGCATGGGCCCTAGGTACGCGGGCTTCAGTAGTTGTGGCACGGGAACTCAGTAGTTGTGGCTCGTGGGCTCTAGAGCGCAGGCTCAGTAGTTGTGGCTCATGGGCTTAGTTGCTCTGCAGCATGTGGGATCTTCCCAGACCAGGGCTCGAACCCGTGTCCCCTGCATTGGCAGGCGGGTTCTTAACCATTGCACCACCAGGGAAGCCCAAGGTGATATATTAGCTCTTGGGTAGAACCACACTCTCCTACCAGACTTTTCCTTGTTGTTGTTTATATATTTTTATAATAAAATAAAATACACTTACAAAAAAAACCCACACAAAGGAAATGTATGCCCTAATACATTCTTTCATGGCAGCTACCATCAGGTTAAGAAGTAGAACTTTGCTGCCTACCCCAGTGCCTTTCATGGACTCGTCCTCAGTCACAGCCCCTCCCTTCTCCTGTAAGTAGCCATTACCTTGACTTTATAGTAAACATTTTTAATGGTTTTTTATCACCCAAATGTGCAGCCAAGACACTTCAGTTTAGTCTTGCCTCTTTATTTTAGTCCTTTAAGTTTTTCTTAATCTATGGGTTCTGTCCCCATCTTTTTTTTCCCTACAATTTGTCAGTGCAATATTATTTATAAAACCATTCTTCATAGGTGGTGACACGCTTTTCTTGCAAATAAATTCAGCCACTGAACATGAGTAGTTATTCTGTGTTCAAAGATGTTGAACAACCCTTTAAACCTCAACAAATGATTCTTCCACATCTTCCAATGTGAATATTTCTCAGTGTTTATTTTCATGCTACTTCGGGGAGGGAAACTGTCTAGAAGTTAAATTTAAACTTTGTTTTGTTTTAAGAAATAAAATTGATTGAATAGGTAAAGTGAGGCTTTCTTGGGTTTGCTAGTCTCAGGTAGCCGAAGCCCACTGAGATTAGCTAAAGGACAAAGAATATAAGTGACAATGACCCAAACGTATTGCAGGGAATCAAAACCTTGAACTGATAGACTGTGAGAAATAGAGTGCTCTGGAACAGGGCGTCAAAAATTCACGTGCGTGCAAATCATCTGACGATTTTCTGAAAATTCAGATTTTTTTTTTTTTTTTTTTTTGCGGTACGCGGGCCTCTCACTGTTGCGGCCTCTCCTGTTGCGGAGCACAGGCTCCGGACGCGCAGGCTCAGCGGCCATGGCTCACGGGCCCAGCCTTTCCGCGGCGTGTGGGATCTTTGCGGACCGGGACACGAACCCGTGTCCCCTACATCGGCAGGCGGACTCTCAACCACTGCGCCACCGGGGAACCCGAAAATTCAGATTTTTGATTTACGGTGGAGTGAGAGATAATGTACTTTTAATGACCTCTTAGGTGAGGTCAATACTGCTAGTCCATGGAACACTCCCGTAGCAAGAGACCACTCACCAACTGTGTCCAGTGGGGTATTGTCATGTACTATGGAAACTTCCACTGCATTCATGTGTCAAAGTAGAGGGAAATAAAGCATATAAGCAAGTGAGTTGGCAAGTGCGTAAAAGAGCAGGTACCCACTGCAGGACACCAAGATGGAAGCCCTGAAGACATTTTGTTTCTGTTGAGCACAGGGAAATGGGCTACCAGATCTCCGGAGAAATCCCACCTGGCCTGGCTCCATGTAACGTCTTTCCAATATCCCTATACACCCCTTCATCCCTAAATTTGCCCTGCCATTCTATGAAATGAAGTTCAGAATAGCCATTAGAGTCTGCCTTGAGGGAACTGATAAATCTATTCTTTTGCTTCCTCTGTAAATGGAATGATCATTCCTTACATTTTGTGGATGAGGTAGAAAGTTAAAAGCATAGAGCATGCTGGGCTGTCCTGGGTTTATTATTTAATCTGAACTTGGTCTCCTAATTAAGCGTGTATTGTTAAATGAAGTAACACCCAGGCTTCAAAATTACCCAGCAGGTGTTTAAAAGACACCAGTAAGCATTTCTGGACAATAGTCTAATTAGTATTCTAATACATTTTACTGTGCACAGTCATCATATTTCTTCTTCATTAGTTGCTGATATATTGTATAATGCATCTTACAGAAGTGTTTTGAACAAGTTTCAGAAAATATGAGTACACCCAAGGAAGAGGTGCTACAAATGTGTTTCTTTAAATATACAAATATTTTTTTTAAAAAACAGCTTGTAATCTAGGCTTAACACTTATTTGTATAGGATAAAATACACTTGTAAATATTTATATGTGTGCAGTTCTATTGACTCTGTATTGCAGAACAGTACTTTATATAGTTAGAAAAATGAGCCGTTGCCATTGTCTTTTTTGTCGAAAACTCCTTAGCCATCAAATGTGGTGTTATCCTCTCTCCCCTCTCCAGTCCTACCACACACACAGTGCTGGGTAAAACTTCAGCCATAATAAGATATCCTCTAGCACGTGAATTCCTTTTTTTAATCAAGATATCATTTATACATAACATTGGGTAAATTTAAGGTATACAGTGTAATGATTTGATACACATATATTGCAAAATGATTACCACAGTAAGCTTAGTTAACACCTCCATCACCTCAAGTGATTAGCACATATGTATGTCTTTTTGTGTGTGTGTGTGTGTGGTGAGAACATTCAAGGTTTACTCTTTTAGCAATTTTCAAGTGTTTAGTCTTGTCACCATGCTGTTTCTTAGATCCCTAGAACTTGCTCCTCTTATGACTGGAAGTTTGTACTCGGACAGACATCTCCCCATTTCATCCCCCCTCCTCCCCGCCAGTCCCTGGCAACTTCCATTCTACTGTTTCTATGAGTTTTTTGTTTAGATTCCCACATATAAGTGAGATCATAGAATATTTGTCTTTCTTTGACTTATTTCACTTAGCATAATGCCTTCAAGGCCCCTATATGTTGCCACAAATAAGAAGATTTCATTCTTTATTTTTGGCTCAATAATATTCCATTGTCTGTATATACTCTGTTTTCTTTATCCATTCATCCATCACTGGACACTTAGGTTGCTTCCATGTCTTAGCCACCAATAGGTTGCCTATTGTGAATAATGCTGTAGTGAACATGGGGGCTAGCAAATACATGTATTTTTAATGGATATGCAGGATATATTGCACTCAGAAAGACAATTTCTCCTTAAGGGGAAATTCAATTTTAGTTTAAATCAATTAAATTAGTCAATTTTCAATAAATTTAAATGTAATATAATTTTTCTCCTGTGGTGAAGGGAGGAGTTCATAGTGAAACAAATTTTAGAAACACTGCTGTAGCATATATAGGTTTAAAGAACTGGATTTGCAAATTCAAATTTCAAATTAAAAATTCAGGAAATATTTCTTAGGTACCCGTCAAGTTTGGGGCACTGTATTGAGTATGTGGGGAAGTCTTAAAGAGAATAGACTTGTCCCTTTAGATTACTTAGGATGTTTTGATTTTCCTTATATAACTTCAATAAAAAATTGGTTAAAAATAAGCACATTTATTATCACATCTACTTGTAGAAGCCCAGTGATATGGCAGCTCCAGGTGAGGCAATTTCAATGGATGCGTAGCATCATCAAGGACCTAGGTTGTTCCATCTCTCTTTTCTTTCATGATGGCTCATTATTCTAATTCTGTAAATTCTGTTCTGTAATACAGATTAAATCAGTTGTAAAATCATGAATAGTCACCAGTTTACTTATCATAGTCAAATAAAGTTTGTGAGTTTTGGCTTTCGTTGATTGATTGCATATTGGTGCTGCTGCCCAGGTATTGTAGCAGAGGCAGGAAACCTGGACCTTTCCTAGTGTCTCTTTCTTTTTTTAACATTTTTAAATATCTATTTATTTTGGCTGCGTTGGGTCTTCGTTGCTGCACGCAGGCTTCCTCTGGTTGCGGCGAGCCAGGGCCGCTCTTCGTTGCAGTGCGCGGGCTTCTCATTGCGGCGGCTGCTCTAGTTGAGGAGCACGGGCTCTAGGTGTGCAGGCTTCAGTAGTTGTGGCACGTGGGCTCAGTAGTTGTGGCTTAGTGGGCTCTAGAGCACAGTAGTTGTGGCGCACAGGCTTAGTTGCTCTGAGGCATGTGGGATATTCCCGGATCAGGGCCCAAACCCATGCCCCCTGAATTGGCAGGCGGATTCTTAACGCCTGCACCACCAGGGAATCCCCGCCTAGTGTCTCTTTCTTAGCAGCAAAAAAACCTTTCCCCAAGCCCCAACGGCCCTCCGCTCATGTTACCTCAATCAGGAATGGGATCACAAATCTTCCTCTACATCAGTCATTAGCAAAGAGAATGAAGTTTCCAAAATTGGATTAAACTAATCATCTCAGGTATGCTCTCTCTTTTTAATAGCTTTTAATTTTGTGGTTATAAACCTAGTGACGTTGAATTGACAGGTTTACATATAAAAAAAATTACATAAGTAACATACTTGAGAATTGGCCAGATAAATTCTGCAATACGTGGTTTATATTTATCATCCAAAAAAATAATGATCAATAAAAACAGCAAATGTCTTAGATGACTCATAGGGAAGATGTATGAAAAGAAACAGATTATATAAGTAATAAGAATAAAAAGCACGTGAATCCCATATATATATATATATATTTTAGTTTTCCCAATTCATTAAAGGAAGTACTCGAATAAATGCTCAAACTCATAGTGTTAAGAATTTGATATATTATTTTTTTAAGTATTTTATTCCAAAATTTTACTTAGCTAATTTTTTTTAATTTACAATAATATTTTGACATAAAGGTAAAATCAAGTGAAACAAAAGTATGAACGGAGTCCATTTAGAGGAAAAAGGAAATTAATTTTACTGGAAACCTGGGGTTATTTTTCAGGAGCTGACATTTTATTTTTAAACTTCCTTGCAACTGATTTTAGCCATGTCTCATAATGGTACCATAGGTGTTCCTGTGAGGGAAAAATTCCACAAATTAGTGGATTTTCAAATTGGAAATAGTAGAAATTCCAAAATTGTTGGGATTTTGAGGATGGCCAAAAGTTTGTTTTTCTTAAAATAGTTTTTAATGTATTATAACACACATAAAGTACACAGATGATCACCTACCGTTCAACCAGTTCAATTCATTTGGCACAAAATGAGCCCACCCATATACTAAGCACCTAGAATCTCATCAGCTCCTAGTGACCTTGCTACCAGAATAGTTTCACCAGTTTCCATCAACTTCCTGATGTGTAACCTTCACCTTTGTCACCTTTTCAAAATGCACGACTCAGTTTTAATTCAGTAAAACTAAATGAGAATAATTAATCCAACAAAAAATAGTGCACAGTAAATTCTGAAGAAGAACTGTTAAAACCTCTCCCTGAAATGATTTTCACGTTGTAGTTGTGAAGACATATACCCAGCACATACCTAAAACCTAAATTGTCCGATAATAAACTTTTTTTTAACCTCAGCAAACCTGCCTTCTGTCTTGAATTTTTCAACTCTACCTCTTTACTTCCTAAGATAGATACTTTGGTATCAGTTTATTGTCCTGTCACTCCTTTAAACTTTACACTTAAATAGCCACCAGTTTCTTTCAGGAAATTTCTTTCAAGTCTGCCCACTGTTCTCTGTACCTAGTATCACTGCCTTCGTTCAAGGCTTTTTTCCACCTTACACAGATTTACATAAGTTCATTGTCTTTTATTCTTACTGTGGCTTTGTCCCTACTTCAGTGCATTTTCCATAATACTGTTAAGAGTAGTATTACATTATTAGAAGAATCTCAGGGTGCTTATGTGGTACACAGGCTGTGTTGGAGAGGCCCAGGCCAGAGACATAGTGGATGATGACATTGTATGTTTTTGTTCATCATGATGCCTGAAGCTGCTGGGACCTCATTTCACTCAGTGTATCACACAGTTCCTTATTATTGGCTGACAGGGTTTTCCAGGCACTGCAACACACCCCCCGCCTGCCCACTGTCCCAAACCTTCTCATCTTCTACTGCTCTCCTCCTGCTGTCTCCATTGACAGTGGGGTTCTTGGGAGTCTTTTTTAAACCACTTATACTTTTGCTACTGTTATTCACATCCCTTCTGATACTGACATGGCTCACTTCTTCATTATTTTCCGGTATCTGCTGAAATGTTACCTTGAGAAAAAGGCCTCAGATGACCCTATATTAAATAGGTCTTAGGTCCCCTCCACTCCTTACTCTGCATTCAATTGTCATTCTTAGCTGTTATAAGCGAGTGCCTGGTATATTCTGTCCACTGTTTATTTTCTCCTTCTTCCCATTAACATAGAGGCTCAGTGAGGGCAGAGCTTTGTTGTATTGTGTACATTGTTGTGTTTCTGGCACTTGTAAAAGGTCTGGTCGCATAGTAGTTGTTCAATACATATTTATCAGGTGAATGAATCAGTGAATTTATTGGGTCCTGATGGTGACGATGAGATTACAGATGCTCATCACAATGTTGATTACAGGTTGGTGAGGAGATGAAAGGCACAATAAATGAGCAAAATCCTCATATTTTAACTAGAGATTTAATAGTGTCTCACATCAGTAAATCTAGGAATGTCAATGTAAGTGTCCTATTTGGGATTTGGAAGCAATCATTAAAAGACTTAATATCAAATGTTTAAAAGTAGTTGATTCTGTGAAGTTGGGGGAGAGGGTGGGGAATGCAGTAGAGCTGGACACAGCTGCTTCATTTGTAATGCTTTGATTTCTTAATATGTGAGTTGTTTTGACATGATTCTTTAGTTTAAGAATGTTCTCCAGGGTTCATAGATGTACCTTTTCTCTTCCTATCGGCGTGACCCACTTGCAAACATAGTATATAAGGAAAAGGGGAAGGCAAAGACGTTACTTGAAATATCTAAAAGATTCCGTATTACAAAGGGAGACAATAAAATCCTTAAAGGAAAAAAGGGAAATTTCGGTGTAACTGAGTATTTGTCATGTCTACAGATACACTGGAAGAGAGAATAAATGAACACAGAAATTCAGACTAAATTGGTAAAGCGGTTTTTAATTACCTACTGTAAGACTTTGGCATTGAAGTTGAGTGCCTGGCATAGATCCAGCTAATTCAGTTTTTGAATCTCTTCCTTTGTAAGTCTCCACAGTGTCTATAAAGCAATTTACAAAGATAGATTTTAAATAAACCCAATTATTTAAGATTGTATTCCCCAGACCTAATCTTGTCAATGTGCGTTAACAATTCAGAAACCTGTAGCTATGGTGGAAACAAAAGTTACATAGAAATAGAAACCAAGGTTCATGAAATCAGAAACTTGAAGACAGGGTCTAGTCTGAGTACCAATGGTGCAGAAGATAGTAAAGCAATTTAGCAGATGAGGCATGACAATCTCTTGTATGAAATTGTTTGGAATGGATCTCTGGGTTTGACAACTTATTAAAAATAGGCTGGGGAATAATAGAGCTAATCTTTGTTCTTGAGGCTTGCCACTCCAGGAAGCCAAGGTTAATAAGTAAAAGCATGACACCACATAGAAATGTCACTCAGAGAATACTAGAACTGAAATAGCCATTTATTTTGACCTGAGTTGGATGCTAAAGAGTAACACTTGTTTGTTCAGTGTGCAACACATTACTGAATGATGTCAAACACTGTAATATCAGAGTTGAATGCTAGCAAACCTCTTGACAGATTTTTGATTATCAGGGAAGGAATTCAAGTACATTGATGGTGTGTAGCACATCTTTTAAGAAAAGAGCCACGTTGACTTGAAACTGCAGTAATCTTGTGCGGTGGGCAGTGGGAAAACAGTGCAGAATAATGAGTGTGGCATATGGAGAATTAGTTCCCATAATAAACATATTCGCGAGGAAGGTTTAGCTTGTTGGATATGCAAAACTATGCCTTCTTACCCTCCCTCTCTCTCAAAATGACAGGAGTGTCACAACATTCTTAATGGGAACATTGTGGCATATAGACAGAGTAAACTAAAAAGGAAAGACAGTCTCACGTAGTTGATAATAGTTTAATGCGTGGACATTACTTTTGAATTGACAGTTTGGTCGTCCCATATGCCATTAGTTGTGCATGAGTTTCAATTTGTGCTTATCTGGAATGTTCTTGACTATGTAAAGTAAGCTGATTGACCTATTTATCAACTAAGTATAGGAAAGCTATCGTGCTTTATGACCTCTGAAGTTATGTCCATCCATGTTAATGAAGCATGAAGGAGGGTTTAAAAACCCATTAAGATAGCAGCACATTGCATACCTGATTGTTCCTGAATGACAAGGCCTATTCTGTAATAAATGACTGAGACCCCAAATATAGCAAATTCCTTTAGAGTACGCGGGCCAAAATAGCTTGAAGATATACTTTAGCTCTCGTAAACAACCAAGTGAGTATCTGAAGCTCATTATTTTATGACTTACTCTTACCAGATACTTAGAACTGCACGTTTTCAGAGCTGTAGATTACGTGATTCAAGCCCATTCATTTTACAAACTGAAAAATCAGTTGAGTGTGATGAACTTCCAAAAGGTGGGGCAGACTTAGCGGTGGGAGTGAATGGTACATGATATCGTTCTGCTTCTGTTTTCCTTACTCATCTTGTCTTAGGCATCAGATGAAGCTGGGGACTTCAGGACTCTTAGCCCCTTGGGCTGCACACTGCGCTTTCCCTCTACCATTATATATTCTACCTTTCGGATCTTTGATGAAACCTGAAGGTGCAGAGAGTGTAGTGTTGAAGGAAGGTTTGTATCAAGCTCCTAGACAGAGTGTCCCCTAACTTGTATGAGGATTTTACTGGGGTATGAATAGCCTGTGGCTCTGCTGCCCACACGGGAAAACTCACCTGCTGTGTTCATCGCCTCTTTCAGCCCAGTAGACATCTTTGGTTTTTTTTTTCTCATTAGTACAAAAGAGGCATGCTTTCACATTGCAAAATCCAGAAAAGCATAAAAACAAGAATGTAATTTTCCTCTTACAGAAAAAATTTAAAGTAACGTCCCAGACCTTGACTTCCCAAATCCCAATCCCTAGAGTTGGCACTAAAACTCAGGTGACTAATCTGGGACCTGGTCCCCTTGGTCACCATTTATGGAACCAGGATTGATAATGTATCCCATGGTAGATGAATGAGACACTCCTATTATGTTTGAATTCAGAGGTACTAGTCAGCCTTCCCCAGTTGCTTGAAGTGAGAATATGTGAACTTTTTACAGTGGGGTGTTCAGCTTCTGCCGTGTGTACACAGAAGCAAAGCCAGTCTAGAGAGGAGAAGGAAACAGGTGTTCAGACAGAAAGTCTTGAGGAAAAAGAGATTCCAAGCATGTTACCGCCTTGTTTCCCAAGAGCTCTCAGGTCCCCACTTCCCATCTCTCCTGAAGCCCAATTGTACTTCTTCCCATGACTGCATTTAGATACCCCTGGATCCTTTTGATAAATACACCTTTTATGCTTAAGCTAGATCTAGTAGGTTTCTCCTCCTTGCAAACACGACAGCCTTTGCAAAGAAATTCCCAGAATCCTTTTCATTCCGTGATAACCAAAAATTTCTCTGTGTGTATATTAAAATAGAACTCTGTAGAGTCATATTTTACATAACGTTTAGTGTCATGCTTTGCTTTATGTACTGTAGACCTTTTTCATGTTGTTCTATGAGAACAGTTTTAATGGCTTCAAAGCATTCCATTGTGTAACTAAGCAATAATTGATTTACCCAGTTCTCTTTTGGACATTTATTTGCATTCTAAGTTTTTACTTTTCGAAACTACGTTGAAGTGTAACAAGTTGATCCCATTCAACCGTTTAGGAAATATTTTTAGAATTAACGTTGCCGTTTCAAACAGCACACGAACTTTTAAACCTTTACGACATGCTGTCACGTGTTTTATAAACGTACACTTCCAGCGGCACTGTTGTTTTTTGTTGGGGAGGGGAGCTGACGTGAGAGAGGTCAGTAATAAATTGAGCTCTAAATGTGGGAAGGAGATTCAGTATGAGCTTACAGATTAAAAAAATACACTCAGTATGAAAATTGTAATAATATGAATATAATCAAAAGATATCTATAGGTAGGACAAGGGCTGGCAGTAGAAAAAAAGACGTTGGTTTAACTCAGATTCAGATTTGAATCCCAGCTCGGCAAGTTAATGCTATACCCCTGCCTCTCGACTTGAAAGTAGGGATAATTGTGCGTACCTGAAAAAGTCATTATGGAGATTTAATGAGAAAATTTTGCAGTTTACCTAGTATAGAGACTGGCCCATTGTCAAAGTTTAATTTTAGAAGAATCTACTTTTGCATATATTACTGATAGATATTTTATTTAGGTATTTAAATCTTCTTTAATAATTCCTGTGCTTTAAAAAAAATAACTTTGTGCTTTAGAACTCAACTGATTATTTAAATTCTAGTTTAATTTCATCATTCCTACTTTTAATTAAACATAAAAATTTTGCTAAGGGCTTCCCTGGTGGTACAGTGGTTGAGAGTCCGCCTGCCAATGCAGGGGACACGGGTTCGTGCCCCGGTCTGGGAAGATCCCACATGCCGCGGAGCGGCTGGGCCCGTGAGCCATGACCGCTGAGCCTGCGCGTCCGGAGCCTGTGCTCCGCAATAGGAGAGGCCGCAGCAGTTAGAGGCCCACGTACCGCAAAAAAAAAAAAAAAAAAAAAAAAAATTTTGCTAAGGATAAAGAGTTAAGTGGCTTAATAGGGACCATTTCCAGAGAATCACCAAGATCTTAATGGAAGTGGAGGCCTTCAGTTAGCTGGTTAGTGTTTGGCCTCCTTTTTTTTTTTTTCTTAAATGAAACATTTTATTACCAGGTGTTGCCTCTTTTTTGATGTTTTCCTCTTTCGCGGTGGTTTACAATGCATACAAAGCCTTGAGTGAGCAATATCATATAATTAACTAAATGAAAGTTAAAAGTCAGTAATAAGTAATAAGTATCACTTTCCAAGTTCAACAAAGGATGCTGTGGGTGTTCACCACATCAGAGCCACAGCAGGAGGATGAGGTCCCTGTGCTTGAGAAGTAGAAGAGATAAGATGAAATACAACCAATTTCCAGTGATTTTGCTCTGATTATAAATTACTGAGAATGGTGTGGCTCTCTTTCTCCTTTTTAATCACGTGGATTTTTACAGCTTTAATTGAATGAATACTTCCGTCAGACCAATATAGCAAATACTCAAATCTATCTGTTCCACAGACATACCAGGCACTTACGTTTCAGAATTCTTGAGGGATCCGCTCCATTCGTACTTATTTGATGACGGGAGCTGAGCTGTCCTCCTGCCATCTGCCCACCTCCCACTCTCGGTCCAGTGGAGTTTCTGTAGAGCTGGGCACATCCTGAGAGTCTTAGGTGGACAGCACACCAAGATAAGGCAATCGGCTCTCCTCACGTCCCTGCCTAGAGAGATCATTTCTTCCTTGATCTTACGGGAAACTCAAGCTGACCGGGGCCAGAGGGTTTGGTCTTAAGTGAAGACATTTTGTACATTTAATCTCTGAACAGGGTCAGGCATCATTTACTGAGCATTCACTCTATTAAAATTGTATCAGTTATGAAGCTTTTGAGCAAGTATCTGGCTTGGTTTTGCTACATTAGTTACTTTACCACATAATTTTTTTTGTCCATATGTGTATATTTTCCTCCAAATTTTTGCTCACTTTCAGTGATTTGTTTTCAATGGTAATAACTTATTACAGTAAACCTGAAAATACAACCTCTAGGATGTAAATTTGGGGGGGCAAGACTAAAAGTGTTCTTTAGAAGTCTCACAAAGATGTTGTTGGGTTACATGTGCATACTTAGACAATTACCAAGGTTAAGAAAATGTGACACTATGATTGGCTTAGGCTAAGCTCACGTGATCCACTCTTGAGCTAAGTGAGAAAGGAGTTCGTTACTGAGAGAAAAATCTAGATATTCTTACCAGAAGAAAATTGCATTAATGCTGGAAAGGAAAATTATATGCTCATTAGTTAGTGCTACCTGGAAACCCAGAATAGCCCTGATTCATCTTCTCTTTGCAGTACGTGGGCCTCTCAGTGCTGTGGCCTCTTCCGTTGTGGAGCACAGGCTCCGGACACGCAGGCTCAGTGGCCACGGCTCACGGGCCCAGCCGCTCCGAGGCATGTGGTATCTTCCCGGACCAGGGCACGAACCCGTGTCCCCTGCATCGGCAGGCGGACTCTCAACCACTGTGCCATCAGGGAAGCCCATCTTCTTTTTTTTAAGAAAGGAAGTTATTCTTTTGATTATGAGAATTATCCTTTTTTCTTCCAATTGACTTGTGTGTGCTTATATGAGTGTGTGTTTGTATACACATGTGCATGTGGTTATTAGCTAGAGTCTCTTTGTATGGCTTGTAATCAAGAAAATCACATGAATTTGCTTCGTTTCCGGTGATTCTCTTTATTCTTCAATTCTTCCTTATGATCAGCAACTCTTCTCCCAAATTTCAGCCAGAAACCCAAGGTGACAGAAAGATCTGATAATATACACAAGAACCCATCAAAATGACCTGGTTGTACTACATATGATTCTGATTTTTTTTTTTCAAAATTTCAGATTCATTGTTCAAAACACAAGGGCCTATCTAGCTTATCTCTAATGTCCTGTGTGTAACTTAAGAGTTTTTAATTTTAGAGCATCTGAAGATTTTCTTTCAGGTCACTGTCAGGGTACTATTCAGATCAAGTGCAGCATATTTAAAACTTGGTATGAAATTGTTGATTTAAATCCTATTTCAAAAAAATAATAATAAGGTGACACAAAATTCTCAGCTATAAGAAGAAAGGTTCTATCTTATGATTCCTAAAATTCTGTTTCAAACACTAACTTAAAAATGCAGTCATCAGAAAATAACAAAACACCACCTAGTGTGAAACATAGCTAGGGTTTGGGGCCATTTATGCTCTATGAAGTTTTAGGTTTCACACCCTTCTCAGTGTGTGGCTATTTCTCCTGAGAATCAATTATCAGCTACCTATTCAGCTTATTTAGAAATAGTAATTAATCAGGCATTTTCAACCCTAAATGACAAATTTAACTTTTTTTTTTTCCTCATGATTTTGTTGTAATACCCCTTTCCCTGAGTGGAGTTGTTTGACTTGAAAAACCAGTACCATCGGTATAATCCTTGGAACCGAATAAAGATTCCGTCAGTGTACAGTTGTCATCCTTAGGCAGAAAGAGAACCAATTCAATTATGATGTTGGTTGAAAAACTGAAAGGCTTTTTACCTTGAGGGTGGAAAAATTGTAGTACATACTAAAATGGTTAGTACAAAATTCGTGCATCTAGGCTAACACATGCTAATATGTTCTTTTGTTACCCTCTAATTTATATGATTCACGTAAGCCTCCAGCCAGCGAAACTTGTACTAAATTTCATGTGCGTTAAAAAACAGCAAAGCCAATGAACTGTGAAGTTATTAACATTCGTGTCTGCTTGCATTATTAAGCCATATACATCAAATCTGGTAGTACAAGGAGGGAAATGTCATAATGAAGTACAGCAGCACTTAGAAGAATTTCTAAAGGTTGTCAAAGCATCCGATGCTACCCATTCACACGTAACTGCAATCTGAAACAAACATCCAATATAACATAATAAGTTTAATAACTGTACCGTGGCCTGTTTCTGTTAATGAAGGGATTTACCATTCTGATGTTGGGAGATAAAATGGATTCTAGTCCCAAATCATATATGCTGCTCCCTAACTTAATTACAGATTAAGGAGGAGATCAGATGGGTCTGCTTATTTATCTTCTACCAGTGAGTAGATGACTGGCCAAGCCCGACATAAGAGCTATTTCATCATCTAGAGGAGCCACAGGCTACACAATTTGTGTCCAATAATTTATTAAGATTTTCTAACTTGTAATGGTATTTTATGTGCTTTAGGACAGCGATTCGCATTTTCATACCAAACAGCTGCAGACATTTGACCCCTCTAAATATTTCACGTGAACAGTCTACGGAAGGACTAATAAGCTTTTGCGCTTTGTTACGAGGCTTTAGTGGGGGAAGAATAGCAAAGTCATGCCCCTATAACTGCTTGGCTCTAGATATAGTCATATATCTAACTTTTAATATGTGGAGATTTTTCAGTGGCTTTAAAGGCGGTTATAGTTTGTTGTTGAAAAGACCAACAGGGGAACAGAACACAGTTTAAGATGGTTATGGTGGATTTGTGCCTGAAACCACCGTCTACTGCAACTGTCACTTTTTATTGCAACCCTTCACACTTGACTTGGACCCTGCAGTCATAGCCAGAGAAAGCCTCCTTCACTCCTTTATAGACTCATGCCTGGCTAGGCTATCTTTACTATTTCTGGAGAGACTTTGGTGCCACACCCGATTAGTAAGTGGGCTCCAGAATTGTTTTGAAGACTTTGATTTGCTTCTTCTGTTTCCTGCTCACCCCCTGCTCCCATCCCCAAAACATTTGCCCTGTTTTACTGATGAGACTGTTAGGCTCATGTGTACTTACTACCCTCTTCCCAGATCCAAACCAGAAAGGTGAAATTCTTAGCTTACTTTACTTCAAGATTATAAAATGTCTACTTAAATAATCTTATGGTTGGAGGGCTAAATATATGAAGTTGGATATCCAAACCTGTATTTTCGATGAAATAAGACAATGTTTAATTTTTGGTATTTCTTCCATGTTTGTTGAATAGCTACTCTGTTCGGTGGTCGATGAATTCTATCATTTGATTTAAAAATTTGTTTTCAAAGTATAATATAGAGGGCTTCCCTGGTGGCGCAGTGGTTGAGAGTCCACCTGCCGATGCAGGGGACACAGGTTCATTCCCCCATCCGGGAAGATCCCACATGCCGCGGAGCGGCTGGGCCCGTGAGCCATGGCCACTGAGCCTGCGCGTCTGGAGCCTGTGCTCCGCAACGGGAGAGGCCACAACAGTGAGAGGCCCGCGTAATGCAAAAACAAAACAAAACAGAGTATAATATAGAGAAAAGTATACATATCATAAGTGAAGAACACAGTGAGTTTTTTCAAAGTAAAAACATCCATGTAATCAACACCTATAGTTTTTTAAAAAGGACCTTATCAGGGTACTTAAAAGCCGTGGCTTTGAACAGCTCAGATTCGTTTGCCTCTTTTTCCACTTTATACGCTTGGATTCATATAGTACATACTCTTTTGTGTCTGATTTATTTTACAAACATTGTATGGGAGATTTAACCATATGGTGTGTGGTTGTAACTATTTATTCTCCTTCCTGTATAACCTTCCGTTATGTGAGTCTACCACAGATTATAAATCCATTTCAGTACTGAAAGGTGTTTTGCTATTTTCGAGTATGATGGTATCGTGAATGATGCTGCCATGGGCCTTGGTTAAGCATATTAAGACGTGGATATAATGGGTGTAATCCTAAAAGTGGGATTACCGGGTCGTGGGATATGTAGTAGATACAAAAGCAGAGATAATTTTCAAAGGATCATCTGGGCTAAGCCCCCTTAATGGCAATGTGATACGTGGACTCAAATAAGATGGCAATTGGGAAAATATCAAAGTAGATGTTAGTTCCATTATTATTTTAATTTTGGGGAGACAGTATGAGATTCTGGTGAAAACTAGGTGTAGAATAACACTGATTGGGTTCAAATTTTGGCCCTGCGAGCTTCAGAAAGTTATTGATTGATCTGTGCTTCATTTTCCTTATTTACAAAATGGAGGCAGTTAGAGTTTAAACAAGATAATGCATGTAAAGTGCTTAGAAGAATTCTCAGGTTGGAGCAACTGCTCAAATGTTGGCCATTATTCTTATAAATGCAAATTTCAAGAGATTATTTCCCAGAATTGCAGACTCAAACAAAACAAAACAAACAAAAAGGAATTTATTTATAACAGTATAACTCATACTTATGGTGTGATATAATCTAATTACCAGATTCTTTGAGAAATGCTAGAACTATAAGTGAGTTAATCAGATTTCGTATGTCTTTTGTCTCTAGATTAAATCCCCTAAATATGCCCTATATATGTGACCTTATCTAAGCATTGCAGAAATCCCCTCCTCAGTGAAGTGTCTGTTAAACCCCAAGCCCCCAACTCCACTTGCTCTTCTCCTCCCTATGTAATCTCTAACTTGTATTCAGTCCATTGTTATTCTTAACTCACTTTATTGTTTTTATTTATAGTTGTATTTGCTTCCTGTTTTCAGCTATGATCATGCAGAGTGCAGAATCCATGTGTTCAAAATAGAATCAATATTTAATAAGTTTGAACTGAATTAAAAAGATAACAGAACTTTTCAATATCCAGTAGCATGATCTTTCTCTACATTATGTTACTGATGGAATTCTTGACTCTAATAGTGCCATTAAGTCATCACCATTAAGGAACTTAAGTTTGTTTTCCAAAAATTTTAAATATATTTTTCAATAAAAATTATATATTTAGTGGTTGATTACAGTTGAAATAATGCTATGTATTTCAGCTATTTCAGCTATATATATTACTTAAATAGAGTTGTATAGACTGATTGTAGAAATAACTTGTAATTACATAGTGAAATATGTGTTCCAACATGGAAACAATTGTCTTAAAGTTGAATATCTAATATGTAATTTATTTATAACCAAGTTCTGACTGACTGTATGTGACAGAAAATAATCTTAAATTGAATGGAATTTGGAGACTAAACTTACATGCTTTAGCACTTTTGTTTGTTGGTTGGTTTTGCTTTTTATACCACTTTATTTCAACCTGAGCACCTTAATATAAAATCAGACACTGGTGAACTGTTTTCCTTACTAATTCTGAATTACTACAAATGTAAAAGTTCTGCTACGAGTTCAACATTTAAATTGATTAAATCTTCTCCGACACATGGTAAATTTCATATAATGAAAATACCTAAAACAGGATGGACTCAAGATGGCGGTGTGGGAAGACGCAGAGTTAGAGTCTCCACACAACTAGAGAGCCTGCGGGCCGCTGGTGGGGGACTCTGATGCCCAAGAAGACAGGAGGAACCCCAAAGTGAACCAGTAGGACATAGGGGGACTGAGGGGGGAGGAGAAGTGAAGGCCAGACAGGATCAGCACCCCTGAGGCCTGGGAGATCAGGAGAGGCAGGCGGGAGGGACTCTCTAGGAAGAGTGGGAGAGGAGTGGGGGGTGTCACCTGGCCCACTCGGGCTGGGGAGGCTGCTGAGCTCCCAGGCCAGTCCCCTGCCCTCCAGATCCCCATCCAGGCCATGTGGGTCCTTGGGGACATAGAAAGGGAGGCCGGGGAGAGCAGGAGAGGCAGGTGGGAGGAGCTGGAGAGGAGCAGAGGGTGTATGCCCTGCCCACTCAAGCCCAGGAAGCCTGCTGGGCTCCCAGGTGAGTCCCCCACCCTCTGAGACCAGTGGTGGGGGGCACGCCTGGCCCCTTCTGTTCCTTGAGCCTCAGCCCCGCCCTGCACAGCCTCCAGGGCCTTTTCCAGCCCTGTGGGTCCTGAGCATTGGCCCCACCCACCAACTCAACCTCACCCTTGCTTAGGCCCCACGCCTCCACAGCCAAGTCCTTCCCCCCACTTTGTTTTTTTTCTTTTCGCTCCTCCTCTTTTTTACTACTGTGATACTGATGGACCTTCCAGTTGTTGATTCATCTATATTTTTATTTTTATATTCTGTCTAACATATCTGTTATTTTCCTAGTCTCGTTTTATTTTTTACCTTGTTATTGTTCTTTTTTTTTTTGTCACCCCACGTGGCTTGTGGGATCTTGGTTCACAAGCCCAGGGTGGGGCTGAAGCTCCTGCAGTGGGAGCTCTAAGTCTGAACCACTGGACTAACAGAGAACCTCAGACCCCAGGGCATATTCATCGGAGTGAGGTCTCCTGGAGTTCCTCATCTCAGCAGCAAGACCCAGCTCTACCCAATAGCCCACAAACTCCAGTGTTGGAAGCCACAGGCCAAATAAACAGTAAGACAGGAACACAGTCCCACTCATAAAAAAAAAAAAGGGACAGCAAAAAAATATGTCACAGATTAAGGAGCAAGGTAAAAACCTACAAGGCCAAATAACTGAAGAGGAAATAGGCAATCTACCTGAAAAAGAATGCAGAGTAATGATAGTAAACATGATCCAGAATCTTGGGAATAGAATGGAAGCACAGATTAAGAAAATACAAGAAATGTTTAACAAAGATCTAGAAGAATTAAAGAACAAACAAACAGAGATGAACGACAACAATAACTGAAATGAAAAATACACCAGAAGGAATCAATAACAGAAAAACTGAGACAGAAGAGCAAAGTGAGCTGGAAGACAAAATGTGGAATTAACTGCCGAGGAGCATAATAAAAAAAAAAGAATGAAAAGAATTGAAGACAATCTCAGAGACCTCTGGGACAATACTAAATGCACCAACATTCGAATTATAGGGGTCCCAGAAGAAGAGAAAAAGAAAGGGTCTGAGAAAATATTTGAAGAGATTATAGTCAAAAACTTCCCTAACTTGGGAAAGGAAGTCGTCACCAAAATCCAGGAAGCATTGAGACTCCCATACAGGATAAACCCTAGGAAATGCACACCAAGACATATTAATCAAACTGACAAAAATTAAATTCAAAGAAAAAATCAGCAAGGGAAAAAAAAATAACACACAAAAGAATCCCCATAAAGTTATCAGCTGATTTTTCAGTGGAAACTCTGCAGGCCAGTAGGGAGTGGCAGGATACACTTAAAGTGATGAAAGAGAAAAACCTACAACCAAGATTACTCAACCCAACAAAGATCTCATTCAGATTCGATGGAGAAGTCAAAAACTTTTCAGACAAGCAAAAGCTAAGAGAATTCAGCACCACCAAACCAGCTTCACAACAAATGTTAAAGAAACTTCTATAAATAGGAAACACAAGAGAAGAAAAAGACCCACAAAACAAATCCAAAACAGTTAAGAAAATGGTAATAGGAACATACATATCGATAAGAACCTTGAATGTAAATGGATTAAATGCCCCAACCAAAAGACATAGACTGGCTGAATGGATACAGAAACAAGACCTATATATATGCTGTCTACAAGAGATCCACTTCAGACCTAGGGACACATATGGACTGAAAGTGAAGGGATGGAAAAAGATATTCCATGCAAATGGAAATCAAAAGAAAACTACAGTAGCAATACTCATATCAGATAAAATAGACTTTAAAATGAAGACTGTTACAAGAGATAAGGAGGGACACTACATAATGATCAAAGGATCAATTCAAGAAGATATAACAATCATAAATGTTTATGCACCCGTAATAGGAGCACCTCAATACATAAGGCAAATGCTAACAACCATGAAAGGAGAAATCGACAGTGACACAATAATAGTAGGGGACTTTAACACCCCACTTACACCCATGGACAGGTCATCCAAACAAAAAATAAATAAGGAAACACAAGCTTTCAATGACACAATAGATCAGATAGCTTTAATTGACAGTTATAGAACATTCCACCCAAAAGTGGCAGAAAACACTTTCGTCTCAAATGCACATGGAACATTTTCCAGGATAGATCATATCTTGGGTCACAAATCAAGCCTGGGAAAATTTAAGAAAATTGAAATCATATCAAGAATCTTTTCTGACCACAACGCTATGAGATTGGAAATAAAGGAAAAAAAACTGTAAAAAACACAAATACATGGAGGCTAAACAGTGCACTACTAAATAACCAAGAGATCACTGAAGAAATCAAAGAATAAATTTAAAAAATACATAGAAGAAAATGACAATGAAAACACGACAACCCAAAACCTATGGGACGCAGCAAAAGCAGTTCTGAGAGGGAAGTTGATAGCAATTCAATCCCACCTCAAGAAACAAGAAAAACCTCAAATAAACAATCTAACCCTACACTTAAAACAACTAGAGAAAGAAGAGCAAAGAAAACCCAAAGTCCGTAGAAGGAAAGAAGTCATAAAGATCAGAGCAGAAATAAATAGAAACGAAGAAAACAATAACAAAGATCAATAAAACTAAAAGCTTGTTCTTGAGAAGATAAACAAAATTGATAAACCATTAGCCAGACTCATCAAGAAAAGAAGGGAGAGGATGCACATCAATAAAATTAGAAATGAAAAAGGAGAAATCACAACTGACACCGCAGAAATACAAAGGGTTATAAGACACTACTACAAACAACTATATGCCAATAAAATGGACAACCACGAAGAAATGGACAAATTCTTGGAAAGGTACAATTTTCCAAGACTGAACCAGGAATAATTAGAAAATATAAACAGACCTATCACAAGTAATGAAAGTGAAACTGTAATTAAAAATCTTCCTACAAACAAAAGTCCTGGACCAGATGGTATCACAGGTGAATTCTATCAAACATTTAGAGAAGAGCTAACACCAATCCTTCTCAAACTCTTCCAAAAAGTTGCAGAGGGAGAAACACTCCCAAATTCATTCTACGAAGCCACCATCACCCTGATACCAAAACCAGACAAAGATATCACAGAAAAGGAAAATTATAGACCAATATCACTGGTGAACATAGATGCAAAAATCCTGAACAAAATACTAGCAAACAGAATCCAACAGCACATTAAAAGGATCATATACCATGATCAAGTGGGATTTATCCCAGGGATGGAAGGATACTTCAACATATGCAAATCAATCAGTGCGATACACCACATTAACAAATTAAGGAATGAAAACCATATGATCGTCTCAAAAGAGGCAGAAAAAGCTTTTGACAAAATTCAACACTGATTTATGACAAAAACTCTGGAGAAAATGGGCATAGAGGGAAAATACCTCAACATAATAAAGGCCATATTTGACAAACCCACAGCAAGCATCATACTCAGTGGCGAAAAACTGAAAGCATTTCCACTATGAGTAGGAACAAGACAAGGATGTCCACCCTGGCCACTCTTATTCAACACAGTTTTGCAAGTTCTAGCCATGGCAATCAGAGAAGAAAAAGAAATAAAAGGAATACAATATGGAAAAGAAGTAAAACTGTCACTGTTTGCAGGTGACATGTTACTATACATAGAAAATCCTAAGGATGCCACTAGAAAACTAGAGCTAATCAATGAATTTGGTAAGGTTGCAGGACACAAAATTAATGCACAGAAATCTCTACCATTCCTATACACCAACAACGAAAAATCAGAAAGAGAAATGAAGGAAACACTCCCATTTACCACTGCAGCAAAACAAATAAAATAAAATACCAAGGAATAAACCTACTTAAGGAGGCAAAAGACTTGTACTCAGAAAACTATAAAACACTGATGAAAGAGATCAAAAATGACATAAACAGATGGAGAAATATACTATGTTCTTGGATTGGAAGAATCAATATTGTGACAATGACTATACTACCTAAAGCAATTTACAGATTCAGTGCAATGCCTATCAAACTACCAATGGCATTCTTCACAGAATTAGAACAAAAAATTTTACAGTTCCTATGGAAACACAAAAGACCCTGAATAGCCAAAGCAATCTTGAGATAGAACAATGGAGTTGGAGGAATCAGGCTCCCTGAATTCAGTCTATACCACAAAGCTACAGTAATCAAGACAATATGGTACTGGTACACAAACAGAAAAATAGATCAATGGTACAGCATAGAATGCCGAGAGATAAACCCACACACATATGGGCACCTAATTTATGACAAAGGAGGCAAGAACATACAATGTAGAAAAGACAGCCTCTTCAATAAGTGGTGCTGGGAAAAGTGGACAGCTACATGCAAAAGAATGAAATTAGAACACTCCCTAACACCATACACAAAGATAAACTCCACATCGATTAAAGACTTAAATGTAAGGCTGGACACTATAAAACTCTTAGAGGAAAACATAGGAAAAACACTCTTTGACATAAACCACCCCAAGATCTTTTTTGACCCACCTCCTAGCATAATGGAAATAAAAACAAATATAAACAAATGGGACTTAATTAAACTTAAAAGTTTTTGCACAGCAAAGGAAACCATAAACAAGACAAAAAAACAACCCTCAGAATGGGAGAAAATATTTGCAAATGAAACAGCAGACAAAGGATTAATCTACAAAATATACAAATGGCTTATGGAGCTCAATATCAAAAAAACAAACAATCCAGTTAAAACATGGGTGGAAGACTTAATAGACATTTCACCAAGGAAGACATATAGATGGCCAAGAGGCACATGAAAAGATTCTCAACATCACATTATTAGAGAAATGCAAATCAAAACTACAATGAGGTACCTCTCGCTGGTCAGAATGGCCATTATCAAAAAATCTGGGAACACTAAATGCCGGAAAGGGTGTGGTGAAAAGGCAGCCCTCCTGCACTGTTGGTGGGAATGTAAATTGATATAACCACTATGGAGAACACTATGGAGGTTCCTTAAAAAACTAAAAATAGAACTACCATATAACCCAGCAATCCCACTACTGGGCATATACCCTGAGCAAACCATAATTCACAAAGAGTCATGTACCACAATATTCACTGCCTCACTATTTACAACAGCCAGGACATGGAAGCAACCTAAATATCCATCGACAGATGAATGGATAAAAAAAGATGTGGCACATAAATACAATGGAATATTACTCAGCCATATAAAGAAATGAAATTGAATTATTTGTAGTGAGGTGGATGGACCTACAGTCTGTCATACAGAGTCAAGTAAGTCAGAAGAACAAATACCGTATGCTAACGCATATATATGGAATCTTAAAAAAATAAAGGGACTGATGAACTTAGTTGCAGGGCAGGAATAAAGAGGTAGACGTAGAGAATGGACTTGAGGACATGCGGTGGGAGGGCAAAGCTGGGGCGAAGTGAGAGTAGCATCGACATATATACATGACCAAATGTAAAATAGTTGGCTGGTGGGAAGCAGCTGCATAGCACAAGGAGGTCTGCTTGGTGCTTTGTGACCACCTAGAGGGGTGGGATAGGGACGGTGGGAGGGAGGCTCAAGAGGGAGGGGTTATGGGGACATATGTATGCATACAGCTGATTCTCTTTGTTGTGCAACAGAAACTAACACAGTATTGTGAAGCAATTATACTCCAATAAAGATCTATTAAAAAATAAATAAAATTGCAGTGCAAGGAAGTAAAGTAAATCAGTACCTCCCCTACCTCAATCTCTAACAGCCAGCCATGCCCCACAACTTTGTCACTTAGAGAAAGGAGTGTGGGAAGTTGGTGAAGGGGTCCCTGTAACCTCCGTATTCACCCTTCAGAGCTGTGTATTATCTTTCAGAGTGCATCTCTTTGTAGAAAAGCCTTGAAATTGTGGGCTTTTTTTCTTAGTCCAGTCAAAAATGAGAATGTTTAAGGCCTTTCTGTGCTGTAGGAATCAGCCCTCCTCCTTGAGCCTTCCCTCTTAGAGCTTGATTCACCCTCAGCAGAGCCGTAAATGGCCTCTTCTTTGGTGTCTCTCCCAGAACCCAGTGGACACTGGACATGGTACACAGCAGGAGCCATAAAGGCAGTCACTACTGTAGACTGATTGACAATGGCAGTATTAAGTGCCACAGGGGCTGGATTTGCTGGAATAAATGTAAAATAATGACCAGAGCTTGTCACATAATAATAGTAGACAACCGGTGTTGGAAGAGATGGTTAAAGCCCAGGCCACGGCCTAAACAGGTCCCATTCAGTTTTCACTATCCCATGTTATTATTTAGCAAGTAGGACTTGGTCAGCAGTGTCAGTGGTTAACTTAACTATTCTTGAACTAAAGTGATAAGTAATAAATGACGCTCAGGATTATTTTAAATTTGTGTTTGGTATATTCTAATTCATGGGCGAATATTAGAGAAAAGAAGGAAAAAAGGCTTATTTTCCATTGTTACTTAAAGGAATAAAAAAAATTTTGGTGTTAAAAAAAAAAAAGAAAATACCTAAAACAATTCATGCAATATACTAAACTGATCAAAATAAAATGAAATTTGAAAAACAAACCCACAAGATCGTTACAAACTTATTACAATACCTACATTATGAATTAATGGTATGTTTTTATCATGGTTCTAGCTAGTGTAGGAACAACCAAATCCCATTCCTTTCAAAGGGGGAGAGAAGGAAAAAATTAGCTATTTTAGTGACTGTACATTTTGTACACTTCTAAGCACCTCTTTTAAAATTTTTAAAAATTTTATTTATCTTTTTAGTGAAGTATAGTGGATTTACAAGGTTGTGCTAATTAAGCAATTCTTCAGTATTACTGAAAAGCAACAAACGCACGTGCGGTTTCTTATTTACAGTACAGCTGAAGATTGAATTTAAAATAATCTAGTTTGAATGTACATAATTGTTAGTGTATCGCCTCTGGTATTATGTCCAAAGGGAGCAAAATCTGTTCCCAAACAACAAAACCTATATACTGGCCAGCAGCCATTAAAGAGAAATCCTAGTCACCTGGGTTGTTTCATTTTTGTTGAAGAGCTTACATGTTTGAAGGGAATGCTATCCACTAAGAGGCGTTGATCAGTCTTTATATTCCTAAAACATGATGGGGTTACATGTGATTTTTTAAAGCCTATTTAAAAAATAACAGGATTGGTTATAATTTATGAAGGTATAATGTGATCTGAGGAAAGTGGTAAGTCATGATTAAGTAGTTTTTAATTTTTTGAGGTGAGACTGTTCTGGCACATGTGCAGTTGCACACACACACACTCGGCCCTAGGATGAGCACGCTCAGATCTCAGTCCCTTTGGGTTGACAGTATTAAAGACAACTGAACAGGCAGATTCAGCGTGTTTGTGGTTTATTTGCTCTGTGGCACTGAATATTGATTAATGACATAGTAAATCTTTGAGACTAACCTTCTGCCGTGGACATATCATGTTGAAATGAGAGCTACAAGCATGAGTAGTGGTGATGAGATGTATGTCAAACAAGATAAGTTTGTCTGGGCCCGTGACTGATGAATAAATGCTTCGGGACAGTTAGCTGCTTGCTTTTCCTCAACCTTACATTGTAAAAGTGTCTTTCAGAGCCATCCTCAGATGCTTTCATTAGTTTCTATTGCATTTATTTGGATATAAAACTTTCTACTGTGTCTGTATAATCTTAGGGAACAAATTCAAAAGGCTGATACTATAAATAGATGATCCTGTTCATTCTAGGACTGTTGATTTTTTTTTAAAATAAGTTGTTTATTTTCGGCTGCGTTGGATCTTCGTTGCTACACGCAGCTTTTCTCTAGTTGCGGCGAGCGGGGGCTACTCTTCATTGTGGTGCACGGGCTTCTCATTGCGGTGGCTTCTCTTGTTGCAGAGCAGAGGCTCTAGGTGCACGGGCTTCAGTAGTTGTGGTGCGTGGGCTTAGTTGCTCACGGCAAGTGGGATCTTCTCGGACCAGGGCTCAAACCTGTGTCCCCTGCATTGAGAGGCGGATTCTTAACCACTGTGTCACCAGGGCAGTAGGAGTGTTAATTTGAACTTCATGATATCAAAAGGATAAAAGGTATAGATGAGGATTTAGAAAGATATGCACCGAAAACTTGCTTCTCTCTCTTACTAGTTGTGTGACTTTGAACTAAACCTTGGTTTGCTTATCTACAAAATGGGATTTTACCAAATTGCTACAACGTATGTAAGGCATCTAGTAGAGTGCCTCCTACATGATAAAGATTCAATGCATAGGGGAGACATTTCACCCTTCTCAATGAAGGGAACAATTTCTCCCACCAATATTCATTCATTTAGCCATCATTCTTGAAATACCTCTCATATTCCAAGCACTGAGGTAGCTACCAGTTATAAGTCTTGGTGGGAGAGTGAGGGTGGAAAAACCCCTTTATTATAGCCTCTAATATTTAAATTCTCAACAGGCTATATACATCACTTATTGAATAATATAACAAATTATGAAATACAGTGTTTATAGGAGGGCATGAGGCCATATAGTTGGGAGTTAAAAAAGTGACATAAGAGCTACTCCCAGCCCTCAGAGAACTTAAGAGGAGAGCTGTAGTTCTATATCAGAAGTAATGTTCCCCCAGGGTGACTATTTTGGTTGTCACACTAAGGAAGGGAATGTATGCTACTGGCATATAGTGACCTGGAATGACAGTAAACATTCTGCAGTGCAAAGGACAGCCACCAGCAACCAAAAATTATCCATCCCCAAACGTCAATAGTGCCTAGGGTCAGAAACCCTGGGCTGTATGAACCAGCAAAACAAACACAGGCAGAATTAGGCCACAAAATGCATTATATAACAGCTCTTTACGAAGGTACAGACATTTGGTTGTAATCATAGTAGCCAATAACATTCTTGGTGCCCTTATTATCTGCCTGTATGTCTTAACAGTCATTTAACCCTCTTTATAACTCTATGATGTGGAGGTATGATTTTTTAATTCATTCCACATGTGAGGAAACTGAGTTCCAGGGAGATTGCATTAATTGCTCAAGTCAGAAAATTAGTTTGTGGTAGAGCCAGAATTTGAACCTAGGAAGTCAGCCTCAGAAGCCTACCATCTTAACCCATTATGCCAATTCTGCAAAGCATGTTGGGACCTCTCCTAATAAGAATAGCAATTTTTATCAAAGAATGAGGTTGAGAATCTGGACTGTAGTTTCACTGTGGCTATAGTCTCTCTGAGCTTCAGTTCCCAAAAGGAAAGATTTAGATTTTGCCAGTTGTACTGTCCTTTTAAAGTTCTTGTTCAGCTTTAAAATTGTATTATTCTGGTATTAACCAGATAGTATCCTTACAACACATTTTTGATTGTCTAGTATGATATAGGCAATGTGTGGGTGCTTGGAAAACACAGGAAAGATATTATTCTATGTGAAATAAAAGACAGTAAAATAATGTTCCTGGACTCAAAGATTTTACATACTCAATAACAGTCTAAATTTCATCAGAGGAATTTATACAAATTTCTGTGCACATATAGAAAAATGGCTGTAACCGATTAGGCTCTGAAGTCTCATTTTCCCAGTGAAAAAATTGAAGGCCAGAGCATTTGAATGATATCACCAATAATACAGATCACATTTTAGTACTTATATACATTATGTTTTAAATAGTTTCAAAAGAAATTGTGCATTTACAATTATGAAATTCTTTGTGTTGCAGAGTCATGTAAGTGATGTGAGGGGATAGTTTTAGGTCAGTGCCTAACATGAAAGTAATGCTGAACTGTGTCTAGTTAAATTTACCCTTGAAAATTCCTTATATTTCCCCCCAAATATGGGATACTTGGTGTAATACTTTCCTAAGGCTAAGTGTCACAAACTGGGTGGCTTAAACGAACAGAAATGTATTCTTTCACAGCTATGGAGGGTAGAAGTACAAAAATCAAGGCATTACCAGCCCATGTTCCCTCCGAAGGTTCTAGGAAAGAACCTTCCTTTTCCTTGCTTCTAGTGGCTTCTAGCAATCTGTGGTGTTTATTAGCTTGTGTTGAATAGCTGCATCACTCCAGTCTCTGCCTGTGTCTTCCTATGGACTTCTTCTCTGTGTGTATCTCTGTGAGTCCTCTCCTTTTTTTTTTTTTTCAACTTGCCATTTTAAACTTCTTTCTTTTTCTTTTTTAAAAATTTATTTGGCTGTGCCGGGTCTTAGTGGTGGCACGCAGGATCTTCGTTGCAGCATGCGAGATCTTTAGTTGTGGCATGTGAACACTTACTTGTGGCATGTGGGATCTAGTTACCTGACCAGGGATCGAACCCGGGCCCCCTGCATTGGGAGCGTGGAGCCTTAGACACTGGAACCCCTCTCCTCTTTTTATGAGGACACCAGTCATTGGATTTAGGGCCCACCCTTGTACTGTATGACCTCATCTTAACCAATTACACCAGTAAAGACTATTTCCAACTAGGTTTACCTTCTAAGGTTTCTGACGGACATGAGTTTTGGGGGACCCTATTCAATTCACTATGTCTGATATATATATATATAATGCTGTATGAGAATAGTGACACTTACATGTACGACGTGCACCCAGAAGAAAACGGTCTTGCAGATGGAGTTCTCCAGCACTGTATCTTTAAACGCTAGAATGAGGTGCAGCATAATGAGACACTTAAATTATTCGTAGCTGTAAGAACCAACTTGTATTAACAACCTCAACTCCTGCATGGTGAGCAGAATTGCCCACACAGTTTTTTTCTCTCACTCTCTTCTGTGCATGGTTAATTCCATTTAACTAAAATGACATCTGATGTGTATTTCCCCAAGAAAAAATGATGAATCCTTGTAATTATTTTACCTTTTTGTGATTTTTCCTGTGATTCTATTTAAGTGAACATTACTATTTTAGATAGATCAAAATGTTCTCACCTTTATTTTGCACATTTCAAAATTCTTAACCCTGCTATCTATCATTATTCTGTTGCAAAGTTCTGTTTTGGATATTTACCATGATCACTGTAAAAAACTTTATTATAGGGCTTCCCTGGTGGCACAGTGGTTGAGAGTCCACCTGCCGATGCAGGGGACACGGGTTTGTGCCCCGGTCCGGGAAGATCCCACATGCCGCAGAGCGGCTGGGCCCGTGAGCCATGGCCGCTGAGCCTGTCAGAGCCTGTGCTCCACAATGGGAGAGGCCACAACAGTGAGAGGCCCACATACCGCAAAAGAAAAAAAAAAAAACAAACTGTTTATTATAAACTCTACCAGAGTCATATAAAGTCTCATGATATTGATATACATGGCAGTTTTTTTAACAGTTTGAAATCATAAAGTTCTACAACAAATGATGCTGAAAGTATTCATTGAATAGGGTGCTTAAGAAAGCCATATATGGAGAACAATGAAATAAATTAATCTGATACAAAAATGTAAAAGCAAACCAGAAAAAAAGTACTCTGGAATGGCACAGTAAGGCCCTCTGAAAATTTGCTCCTACCCAAGGGTAATAAATACACTTGAAAAAATAGTGAAAACCAACTTTTTCAGAGCTCAGGGAAATTAATCAAAGGCTTCCAACAATAGAATAAAAGCTTATCCAAGAAAAATAGCTGGATCTTGGTAAGAACAGCAAACTTTTAAATTTGCTCTATTTATACCCCCTATTCCCCAAGTCTTTGGTAGCCTTGAAAATCAGCAACTTTGCAAACACAATATATGTGGGAAGTAGTGGCCTAGCAGTAACTAGAGAGGCAGAATGGGTTTGCAGCTCCCCCCATAATCACACACCCAGAGAATCTTCACTATCTGACAGCTCACTGGAAAAGCTCCATTTTTAGTATTTGTCTTTATTTGACTTACTCACAGCTTATACTACAGAAAAAGCCTTATCCTCAGGGTACTTGAAAATAATTAGGAGCAACTGTTTAACTTTAAAGCTTCCTGAGGCAGTGATACCAGTTAGGGTATAAATAAGAAGATGGCCAAGAAAACTTAAAAAGAAAAATTGAGGAATGAGATGTCATAGGAGGCTTTGAAAATCTCTGACATGTTCTGGATAACCTAGAAGGCCATGCATATATGCAGGGCTGTTCACATGCCCAGGAAAGACCCGAGAAAGCCCTGATTTCTCACCTCTGTCTGACACTGGAGTTCTGCACAAGGGGGAAGTGAGTGCTAAGGCAGAGCTGTAAACTGCCAAAATTTTAAAGGTTTGTTCCAGCACACACACAGTCATTTGGCAAAGGATGAGAGACTGAGCCATCTAAAGCAATTAAGAAAATCTCTGTCCAGTGATTCACTGACCACAAAGTTAATTGAGTTGAGACTTGAGTGGCATATGATAAAAATACAAACTTTACATAAGTTTGCTGCTGCAACAATAACAACAACAGCAAACTCTGGTGGGGAGAGTTGGTTATAATTTCCACAGTTGTCCCAGTAAATTATTTAAATCATCAATTGTTTACCAAAAGATTACAAAACACACAAAGAAACAGGAAAATATGCTCCATAAACAGTAAGAAAACAATCACTAGACAATATCCCAGAGGAAGTTCAGACATTGGAAGCAGCTATAATAAATATGTTTAAAGAACTAAAGGAATCTACATGTAAAGAGTTACAGGAAAGTATGATATCTCAGCAAATAAGAGATTAATATTATTTTTAAAAGAAACCAATAGGAAATCTGGAGTTGAAAATTAAAATAACTGAAGTGAAAAATTTACAACAGAGGATCAACAACAGATCTGAGTTGGCAGTTTCTAAATCAGCAAACTTGAAGATAGGTTGAGATTATCTAGTCTGAGGTCAAATAAAACAAAAATGAAAAAAAGAAATGGACAGAGTCTCAGAGACGTTTGGGATACCATCTGCATAGTTGGAGTTCCAGAAGTAGATGAGAGAGAGAAAGAGGCAGAAAAAAATATATGAAGAAATAATGGCCCCAAACATCCCCAATTTGATGAAAAGCATTTATGAATATTTAGTCATACAGGAAGCTCAACAAATTCCAAGTAGAATAAACTCAAATAGATCCACACTTAGACACATCATAGTCAAACTGTCAAAAGCCAAAAACAAAGTCCACCAAAAAAAAAACTTGCACGTAGTTGTATATAGCAGCTTTATTCATAATTGCCCAAACTTGGAAGCAATCAAACTGCCCTTCAGTAGATGACTGGGTAAATGAAGAGTGGTGCATCAAGACAATGGACTATTATTCAACACTAAAAAGAAATGAGCTATCAAGCAATTTAAAAAACGTGGAGGAAACTTAAGTGCACATCACTAAGTGAAGGAAGCCAATCTGTAAAGGCTACATAATGTATGATTCCAGCTCTAAGGCTTTCTGGAATAGGCAAAAGTAGTAAAAAGGTCACTGGTTGCCAGAGGTGGACATGGGAGCAGGATTGAATGGACAAAGCACAGGGCAGTGAAAATAGTCTGTATGATATTTTAGCAATGGGCACATGTCATTATAACCTTTCTCCACACCCAAGAGTGTACAACACCAATGAGTGAATGCAAAGGTAAACGATGCACATTGAGTAATTACGATGCGTCAGTGCAGGTTCATCAGTTGTAACAAGTGTACCATCTGGAAGGTGATAATGGGCGAGCCTCTGCATGTATAGAGATACTTGGGAAATCTCTGTGCTTTCCTCTTAATTTTCCTGTGAACCTAAAACTGCTCTAAGAAACCGAAGCCTTAAAAAAAGATACAAAATGAAAGAAATCAAAGCAGTAAGGCAGAGTGACTCATGTAGTACAAGGGCTTCTCATCAGAAACCAAGTAAGCCAAAATTGCTTCTTATATCATTAGAAAGTATAGAAATAAAAAATGGGGTAAAAGTCAGGTTTCTGGCTGAAATTAAGAGAAGCATTGGCTTTGACCATGACCTTCCTGATTGGAATTACAAGTAGTGGTGAGAGTGAGATTAATATGCCATCTGAAGAAAGGAATCATCTAACAAAATATTTCATTTCTGGCTTTTATTATTTCATCAATCATCTCCCCAATGTCTCTTTGGACTGAAATTCAGTCTAATCTCTCATATCACATGCTTACTCTTGCTAGGACAAGCAAATTAAGGCAAATAGTTTACAAGTATATGACAGACGCCAGCTGTGTTGGAACAGGTGTGCATTAAGCATTTGACACAAGCTTTATAGGTTATTAAAACTTCAGAGTTTTATGCTTAGAACTGTCAGGCTCGAAACTTTAAATTGATAATTTGTTTGAGTATATTGTTGGTATGTGTGACAAAAGAAAAAAATCCAAGAAAGGTCTTTATAACTTAGAAAGTCCTGTGACTAAAGAACTGTTCTAAGATCAAGAATGGAGAATAGATACAAATCGTAACTAGTCAAGCTAGACCCATTGAAAACCTGGCTGACTTCAGTTAATTAATTCCATCTACATCAATGAGGAATAAACTTCATTTTGTACATATATGGTCAGCCACACTCTTATTTATGAGGCAATACAGCATCAACGGTTTTCTTATCAATATGAAGTCTTTTCATAAATCCTGGTCTGCATCTCATAATGGTGCCCATCCTGTCAGCTTTTATGCAGCCCAGAAGGGCTTCCTCTCATATTTCATTTTGAAATCTGATTCCAGTATTGTGATTACCATTTGGGCCTTTGGTCACTTCTTATTTTAAATGATTGCCTGTTTATGAGTTTGGATTATGTCCACTCAGACATTGAGTGAGCATATGAGTGGTTTTTCATCTCCATCCTGTTTCTTCTCAGTACATGATTTCTGTTATTTTCACCATGATTGACAGCTCTCTGAGGCCAGGGGCTGTCCTTCATCTCCTAATTCTTCGTAGCATGTAACACAGTTTTTGGTGAAAAAGTGCTCAAATTTTGCTTAAGTGAATAGCTGTTTTGCTTTTTTTTTTGCGGTACGTGGGCCTTTCACTGCCGCGGCTTCTCCCGTCGTGGAGCACAGGCTCCGGACACACAGGCTCAGCAGCCATGGCTCACGGGCCCAGCTGCTCCGCGGCATGTGGGATCTTCCCGGACCGGGGCACGAACCCGTGTTCCCTGCATCGGCAGGCGGACTCTCAACCACTGCGCCACCGGGGAAGCCCAGCTGTGTTTTTTATATAAAGAAAATCGCATTAGTTTTGGAAATTTGGCTATTTCTTTCCTGGGCTGTAGTTTCTTGTTTTCCATATACATGTTAGAAGTAATTTCCAGTAATCAGTCAAAATCCTCTCTGAATTTGTAAGTAAATGCATTACTTCCTCATCAGTAAAATGGAATAAAAATAGTGTTTACCTCTTGGGGCTATTAAGCAGATTAAACAATTCAGTATATGGAAAGTGCCTGTTACATTCATTCATCCATTCTACAGATCCGAGTGAGGGCCTACTGCTAGAGATACATCAGGGAACAAAGCAGCTAACAAATTCCCACTTGTGTGGCTTACAGTCTCTTAACAATATGAATATACAGTTCAGAGTACACAAGTGAACTTGCTACCAAGCCAGAAAAATCCAAAGTAATGTTGTGTAAGGTTGACTTCTGAGCATGTAGAAAAAGTAGTAGTGATTGCTTAAAAAGTGTAGATTCAATAAAAATATTCACTGGGGACTCAACTCATTCCCATTCTATTTTTGAGGCCAGTAAACTATAAAAATGACAAATATAATGACCTGCTCTCGAGTCTCAGTATTCCAGCTGTACAGTTACAGGAATGGCACTGGGGTTTAAAACGCCTTGTGTGGGAAGTGTTCAGGAGTTTAACTGACCACAAGATGAATATGAGGAAGTAGTATGATATGGATAGAAAAAAAAGTGATTTCTTTTTAATTCTATGGCTATCATAGAAATGTATAATTCGGAACAAGTGCTGTAATGCTCTGGCTCAATTCTGTGCTAAATATAGTATGACTCTTACAACTCTGAAAGAAGTACGAATAAACCAGAATGTTTCTAGTGAAGAACAAGCAGTATATGAATGGGTGAAGAATAATGATATGTGGTAAAAGAGGAAGTCTTAAGGAAACACCAGATCTGACATGCAGAGAAGATTTGAGGGGAAAATAAGAGCTGAAAGATCACACAGAGGAAATGAATTTATTGATAGACAGAATGCAGATCAAATGAGTGAGTCTAAAGAAAGGCAGCTTTAAACTAAATGTGATTAAGGGCAGAAAGAAAATAAAGTTCACGCCCTCATGAAATTTATGAATGCAGTACCCATAGAAGAGTTCCCCGAGAGGCTGAATGAAGACAGTGGCCAGCTCCATCCCAGTCTGCTGTTTTGAAAGCATGGCCCCTTTTGACTTTAGTCCCATTGTTAAAATCTAATGGCTAATCTTTTGAGCAAGTTCACATAGACTCAAAGAATTTTAAGTTTAGAACAAATAGAAATAAATGTAGATAATCTTCACAAGAGCAGGTTTTATTATTACTACTGCTAGTAAAATACTTTCTCTTGGGACTCTACCAAGCATAGCATTTATAAGTTGGTTGGTGAACCTTGAAATTCATTTTTCCCTTAAAAAGTAATGTTTTAAATCTTGATTAATTACCCACAGCCTCTTTAAATCATAAAATCGATGAAGATTGAGATCAAGAGATTAAGGGAAGCTTATAAAAAGGCAACCCTTTCCTGAATGCTGTGCTAACAGTAGAGGGGGCAAATAGCTTTCTTCTCTTCAATCAGCTCCACTTAATTGGAAATGCCTGCCTAGAGAGCTGTGTTTAGAAGGATTCTGAAGCACAATCTTTCATCACTAGGGAAAAAGTGCCGTGATAAGTATCCTCTGTCATTTGCAGAGGACCCATACCTTGTTAAACACAACATGTCACATAGCATGAAATGAAGCAAGTCATTGGTCTTGGTGTGTTAGAGTTCATCCTTTCGGGTTTCCATTTGTCCTTGACACCCCGCTTCATATCCACCTTCCCCTTCTGGAGGCCAGCCTGTCTGATCTGTAACAAGTGAAGCCCAAAACCAGATGCAGAAACCGTAACCTTGCATGGACCTCACCCCCTGCTCCCACATTTGCATAAGGTCCTATCCTCATTTGTTTCTCATGGTGGTCCTACTCTGATCAAACCCTCCCTGATACACTTGATTAAAATTATGCACGAGAGCTTCCGTGGTGGCGCAGTGGTTGGGAGTCCGCCTGCCGATGCAGGGGACGCGGGTTCGTGCCCCGGTCTGGGAAGATCCCACATGCCGCGGAGCAGCTGGGCCCGTGAGCCATGGCCGCTGAGCCTGCGCGTCCGGAGCCTGTGCTCCGCAACGGGAGAGGCCACAACAGTGAGAGGCCCGCGTACCGCAAAAAAAAAAAAAAATCATGCACGAGATGGGATCAGGTGTGAAAGGCTGAACCAAGTGTACAGTATTTTCTGTTGGCTAATAGTCCCTAATAAGAACAAACACTTAATGGTTCCATATATCACATAAGCCGCTGACGCAACACAAAGGCCTCCGTAGGTTCCTGCTTCAGTCAAATGCTGAGTCAGATCTTACTGTGGATGACCACTGTGTGACTAGGAATAGGAAATACCAACACTGTACTTCATGTGTTCCAGGTTGCTTTTTACTTGGATTAAGTGAAAATGAATGCTTTTGCAGCTTTATTTCCAAGGGTTGATTTGGAAGTGCATTTTAAGGATACTGTGTGTGCCCTGTACAGTGTTAAGAATGCCTTTGTTTAAAAAATGCCTTTATTTTTGGGAAAAAGTGATCAGATCTCTTTGCCTTATTGTTGTGACATGTGAGAAACGTTTATTAAAATGTGCAAGCATTATTAACTTTTTAAAACTTCCATGAAAAGAAATGGAAATTTTATATTAAAGGATTTTTCCTCTTCAGATTTATTAGTTAAAGAAATACTAGGTACACTTTAATAAATAATGTGTGTTCTCCTTATGGCTTCCTAATAGGAACAGGCAACTGCTAAAGAAAACCTCTCTCTGTGGTCTCTCTCTTTCAGGGTCTAATCTGTATTTTCTACACAGAAAAAAATAGGGGAAAGCCCTTGAATCAACAAATTAAGGCAACTCTGTCCATTTGGTAGAATGAAAAACTTAAAAAAATGCAGTTCCTCCTCCTTTTACTGAGAGTGGATTTTACAATGTAGGGACGTTCTAATTTCTACCTAAAACCACTGTAAAAAAAAATTTCATAAGAAACTGCAACATTTCTGCTCACCTATAGGCAGCTCAATTTCTACAGCTAGTTTGAAGGAGATACCAAAACTCACATCTGAAAAGAGGCAAATAATGGTTTTCCTATTCCTGAAATGCATGCATACCCGAACTCAATTTTGCCTGAGGGACAAAAACAGAATTCAGAGTTCACAGTGAGTTTATTTGATGAATGCAGCAGCATTTTTGCATTTTCAATTGTATGCTCAATTTCCTACTTTAAAAATATCCTAAAATTCATCAAGCATTAAGCCCTGCTGGAGAGTGACAAGACGGGGGCACAGCAGTGCCCGTGAGAGTGCCCGAGCCCTTTCCTTAGGGATATTCCTAATTAAAAACTGGCTGGCGCCTGCAAGTGGCTTGCATTGTTCTATATAGAGATCACTATGAATTCCAACCTCTACAGAGGTGAAGGTGTGGTGTGCCAAAAAAGGAAAAACCTATAGCAAATAGAGAAAAGTGATTGTGTCTCCTGGATTGACCAGGTAAAAAGGGAATTCAGAGATTTCAGGTTTAATATTCTTTCTCTTCTGCTTAGAATTCAGTTTTTTCTTGATCTTTCCAGTTCAATGGCTTTTAACCATCAGGAGTTTCCTGGGAAACATGATTTAAAAACATATAGATCTTTCAGGGCTCCCTCCATTCATTCTTAACTGAATCCAGAATCAGTCCTGGGAATCTACTTAGATACCAAGGTCTTCAGGAATTACGGCACATGGTACCGTTTGAGCACCACAAATCACAGTGCGAAACATCCAGTCAGTAATAGGAAACTATAAAGTAAAAAATACAGAAAACATCTGGTGAAGAATTAGCACAGTACTGCCCCCAAAACCCTCATGGCCCAGCACTCCATGCACCCTGCAGCCTACGTAACTGTGAAGGAAGAAGGTTCTCAGATCCTTCTATGTGTGACCAGTACCAGCTGTCGAGCAAAATATCGATTCTCTGGCCTCTCCATTTTCCCCAGGCATTTAATACATTTGGCCTCGTACCCAGGGATGTCTACTGTTAGCCTGCACGCCGTGTGGCCCCGCCACACGTGCTTTTGCAGAGTACCCTTGACAAAATTCTGCTTAAGGAATGAGGTCAACACAACATGGGCGCCAGGGACGTGACGTGATGATAACAGCTGTAACTTCACATAGTCACAAAGTAATTGAGAAGAAATGAATCTACGTTCCTCTGTGAACTACCTAGGATTTTCTCAGCAAGTACATGAACCTTGGGTATTTCTGTTCTGATCTTTTCTATCTAGTGATGACAATTTTATATCCCTCTGTGAGTTTATTTTTATTAATTAAAAAGAAAACCTCTTGGGTTATGAATTTAAAAAGCCCAGTGTTAGCTTTGTCTTCAGGCATCAGATGTGTCGCCAGAACCGTTTCTCCCTAGTTCTTTCCTCGGCTGTTCACATGCTGACTTCTTCCTCTGCTGCAAGCCTCTCTACTTTGGTGGACAATTGTTTGCAGGAGCTCCATCCTCACAACCCCTCGGGTTCAAAGCCAGTGGGAGCAGCTAGAATCTTGTCAGCTGGTTCTGCAAAATCTTGAGAGTTACTGTGAGTGGACAAACATAGGTCATATGGTTGGTGGAATGTGATTGGTTTAGCCTTGGTATACGTGTCGATGGGGGTGAAAACCCCCAAGACCATACTTGCTGAGAGAGCATAAGAGGGGCACCCACTGATTGCTGCTATTGCCAGAAGGAAGGAGATAGATCTGGGGAGAAATCTCCAGTAAACGTCCACTATGACACTGTGTATGTACAGAAGCAACCAGAAATAATATGCAGGGTTACTGCCTGGAAGGTTGCCAGATGACTGGTATTGAAAGAGACAATTTAGTATTTTGAGCTTCCTTGCTAGAAAACACAGTAAAGAAAAGTGCTAGAGCTGTCAATGTTTGTGGTTTCTAATTAAGCCAGTTTATTTGTTACCTTGTTGGGATCTGTGGTTTGTACTTGAACTCTCGGCTACTCCCCTGCATATGGCAGGAATTACCTTTCAGAATCTCTGTACATGTGTGTGTAACCCTTCCTTGGGGGTTCTTAATCTTTTTTTGTGCCATAGACCCCTTTGGCAGTCTGAGGAGGCCTAAGAATCCCTTCTCAGAATAGTTTCTAAAAGCATAAAGGAACATACATACAACTGCAGAACAAATCCATTTTATTAAAAGTTTCAATATGTTATAAATAAATCTGTGATATAGAATTATGTGCTTCTTTAATAACACATTACATTGTTCAGTAAAAAGTCTGTCTTTTTTTTTTTTTTTAACTTCTGCTATCCCCGTTCACAGACACACTGAATTTCAAGAGATGTCCATAGACTCCAGTTTAAGGAATGCTATCACATAGATGCTGGTAGCCTATTAGCAAAGATGACCACGTGTAGTTCCTCCATTTGAAGCCCTCCACTTGCTCCCAACTTCAGGGAGAAGTCTGAAATCCTGAGCATGACACACAGGCCCTATTATAACCCAAGCAGGCTCAGTTTCTCATGCTTCCCCGCCTTGTACTTGAAGCTCAGACGATACTGGACAGCAAACAGTTCCCTGAACGAGCAGTGTCGTCTCACCTCTGGGCATTTTCACGCAGTGGGCACCTGCCAGGGCAAGCTCTGCCTCTCTCTCTGCCATTCTGCCTGGCAGACTCTTCATCATCCTTTGGGAGTCAGACTCATCTCCATCCCAGACTGAGCCAGCTCTGCCCCTTCCATGGGCTTCCACTGACCCCACTCACCCTGTTACATTCTCCTAACAAGGCAGTAAACCAGAGAATCAGGATGCGCAAATAGCTGGAAAGATCGAGGTACTTAGAGCACTTACCCCCTTACTCACCCCAAGCTGTTGCAAGTTTTCAGGCCAGGGTCTTCACTAAATAGTAAGTGCCCATATTATTAAAATTATTTTCAATACTTTTTCCCACATTTATGTCAAATGTTAGTGTGAAGATAATCTTAGTATTCTATCTAATATATAAATCTGTGATTGAAAAAGATGAATGATGGAGTCAAATAAGAGCGAAACCTCTATGTGTTTGTGTGTATTTTAAATTGTACCATCAATTGGATAATAATAGTGTCTTATAGTTATTTAGCATTGATGATGTTCCAGGACAGTTTTCAGCACAGTTTGTATATTACCTCATTTAATCTTCACAACAACTGTACAACTACTGTTATTAGCCCTGTTTTCAGGAAATTGAAGCTTGGAGAAGTTGAACCACTTGCCCAAAGTCACATTGCTGGTAAGAGATTTGAGTCTAGAAGATAAGGCTTCAGATCTCTTCATCTTATGGCATAATGTTTATTTTTATCAATAAACTACCATGTCACGTATGCATATAATGGAAGTATAGGTATTTATGCGTACGTGTACATACCCAGACATAAATAAGTTTTTTGCATGCATCATTCTTATAATGTTTTTCTGGTTGAACATCCTGACTGAGGATTTGGTGTTAACAATTCTCTTCTAGGAGTTGGTAAAACTGTAGTTAGAAATAGCTAATGAAGTAGGTATTCTGGTTGTACCTGAGACCATTACCATTTTCCTGCCCATACTGATTCTCTGACTTATCAATTTTTCTCTAAAATGTCATCTTGCACTAGTGCTTAGGTAACAGAATTTGGAGGTAGCAGACCTGTGTTCAACCCTAACTCAGCTCTTTGCACCTTTGGAATTAAGCTACTGACTTACCCCAGACCTCAGGCTCCTCATTGGAAAAAATGTGGTGCGTGATGCCTGCTCAGATTTACTTAATGAGCTTAGCTATATTTTGGGTTTTCTAACTATATCCATTTTTATTTGATAAAATTTTAGGAATTTGAGGTACAGTCACCTTAACGCAAAATGTGTTGCGTCTCTTTTAGTCTTTTGAAAAATGGCCTCTTCTATAGACTCCTAAGAAAGGAGAGGTTTATACATGACAATTTTCCAGGTGTCATCATTTTTTCCCCATCTTTATAATTCTTCTCACATCTAATCAAAAATAATATTATTTATTCTAAGCTGATCCACTTTTTCTTATTAAGCGATTAATTTAGAAAGAAAACATCATTTCTGTAAACTTACTGGGTAGATATAATTTTTCTTTACGATGTTAAGATAAACAGAATGCAAAATGAAAGCATCAAGAGAAATGGCCCCTCATCTTACATCATCTGGCGTACGAATGGTGGTATTTGTACTTGCTTTTGGAAATGCTGGTTGAAGATTGTCACCTGAACGAGCCCTCTATCAAACCTCGCCTAATTAAAGTTCCTAGCATGAAAAGGGGTCATCTGCTCACTCACTGGCATTTACTGTTGACCTCTCCAATTATACACACAGCTTTGACCTCGTGGCATTAAATGTGCAGCTTTGACCATGGTTAGGAGCTAAGGGCAAAGCAGGCTATTGGCAAAACTGCACAACCAAAAAATTATTTAACTTCAACATCACTCTACCTCTTCCTTTTCCATTTTTCTTACCTCTTCAAGAATTCTAGCTGCCCAGATGCTTCCTGTGTCCACCCCTTACTGAAAGCCCATTTACAGTTTGTCCTCTAGAAGCAGAAACCTTTCCTGGAAGAAAGCATTTTCTTCCATCTATATTCATTTCCTCTGTTCTGCCTCAAAACTTCAGAACACAGCTTTCCTGGGTAATGTTCTCTCAGATACATGGTTGGTAACTCTCTGATCTAATATACTGATTCTTGATGAGATTTCTAATTGATAATAATGTAGCCAAATTTCTTAGCCTGTGCTGGAGAGGGATTTGAATTTTAATGCGGCAGTAGCCTTGAATCATTCTCTTTTATTCTAAAATGATGAGTGTCTGAGAGAGTTTAATCCTCTTCCTGGGTAGATTTTTCTTCAGCAGAGAACTTGACAACATCATCCTGCAGATCATACTATATAGCCTAGAAATTCTAAATCTTTGGGAACTGAAGTCCTATTAATCTTCCTGTGAAAGAGTCTGGGATTGTCAAAGAAATAAACAAGCAAAATTTTTCTTTAAATATTTTAAAGTATCTGTTAGTGTTCTCATTTTCAATAAGTTTTACAAGTATAAAGTAGGAGCAGAGTAGCTGGCAGTAAATTATATTGCAACTTGCTCATCACTTTTATGAAAATCTAGAGTCTGGCTGGTTTGTGTCAGTCATAGCCTACGATAGAGATGCCCAGCCTAAGATAGGAGAGCCTGAGGCACTCACCTGGGCCCGTACTACTTGGGGCGAGCCCTACACACATTTCCCAACACAAGCCAAGGCTGTGGCTGGACCAGCCCTTATGATTCTTATTATGATTGCAAGACTCATGTCAGGAGCAACCATCAGGGAACTTTGAAGGAGCAAGAGTTATTACTCTCTTTTATTTATTTATTTTTATTTAAAAAATGTTTATTTTCTATTGGGGTATACTTGATTAACAATGTGTTAGTTTCAGGTGTACAGCAAAGTGATTCAGTTAAACATATACACGTATCTATTTTTTTTTCCCTTTTAGGTTACTACAGAGTATTGAGAAGAGTTCCCTGTGCTGTACTGTAAGTCCTTGTTGGTTATTTGTTTTAAATATAGCAGTGTGTACATGTCAGTCCCCAACTCCCAGTCTATGCCTAAGTCCTGGAGGGTACAGGACATGCCTGAGGGCCACACAGCACGGTTGTAGGTTGGGGAAAGGGGAAGGAGGGAAGAGAGGGAGAGAGAGAGAACCTGGTGTTCTGCCTCTTTACTGGGGTCTAATGATGGAGTGCCTAGGATTTTGTGGGTTCATTCTTTATTAGTGAATTTAAAATGTAAGAGAGAGAATTGGGGCACAGGATGGGAAAAGCTGGTCACTCGAGTGGTAGTTATCTAGGTCACCCAGGCCTTTCCAGAAGGGGAACTTTGTGAGTGCGGGCAGTCTGGTTCCTTATCTGGACGTTTTGCTAGTAGCTGTGTCGTACAGTTGGCGGTACCTTTATTTGAGATGGATTATCTTTGAAATGGATGCCTCGACAATCAAAAGCTTACTGCCAGGCACTTACACACCCCTGCCCCAGGCTATTTTTGCCTTGACCAATGGCCACCAGTGTATAGTTCAGAAGCACCAGTGGATGTGTGGAGGCAAACTTGCTGTGAAGCTAGTGAAGCTGAGCGAATATGCAGGGCTCCTTGTGTGCACGGCCCCTCGCCAGGTTCTGGAAGAGTCCAGCAAAGTATACACCATGTGTTGCCTGTGATGTGTTCCTGTAAAATTTGCAAAAATAAGACATTGTGACTTCAATCGTTTAGGACCACGGTCGCCCACCTCTGAATTGCTTTCCATCACATTTCTTCTCCTGTTAGTAACTTTGGCCATGATTGTGTATGGGATCTGCTAAAGGAGGTGGAGTTGGGGGGTACGCTTAGCTTCACCTGGGCGGGGGATACACTCGACATGTGGCTCAAAGTCACTTCCGTGTATCTGTGCGATACAGGCCAGCCGTCCTGACTTAGGAGTGCCTCCATGGTATTTCTCCTGCCAATTTCCCTGACATCTTGACACAGAGGTGCAGGGTCAGAGTTATGTCAAAATGTTAATTAAATATTATGAGGGTTTTTTTCTGCATTTTGTGATATTTGTGGCATTTGTTAGGTTTTTAATATTCTTAGTTGCAGTTTCTTTTGTCACTCAAATAAGCATCCCCTGTTAGACCAGTTTTTATTAGTAATTTTTTAATCACTTAATGAGAAGCCCCAAATTGTACATGCTTCAAGCACCACAGTTCTACCTTTGGGTACCAGCTCTAGGTCTTCCTCCAGTTGGGACTAGTGAGACCGCTTCAGCAGACTCTGCCCATCATGGGATGTTTTATCACTGTGTTTGGTTTCTGGAATATCAATGGCTCCATTATGATGTTACTAATTATTAGTAGAGATGTCCAGTATTATTCACAACTTTCACCACCACCTTCTTCAGCGAGAATGTGGCCCACAGAGATGGCTCTTTGTTTTCCATTTATTCCCCAAGAAGTTTTCATTTTGGTTTATTTCCTTCATCCTTAGGGCACTCCTCTTAAACTAGTCTCTTTGATATTCACTCTCTATCTTCCATGCCTTGGAACAATTTCCCAAAGATTTAATTAGCTCTCGCCTAGGTGAAGCAGCTCTTTGCTCTGGTGCCTCTGTTTGTAAACAGGAAAGTCTTTCATCTTTGGCTGCCTAGAGAATTTGCTATTCAAAATCCATTTCCCAACCAGTTTATTACTTTTTGAGTTCAGAAGTATCCATACCTATATGTTTGCTCGTAGCTACCTTACCTCAGGGTAAGGTAAGACTCAATGACATATATGGCATCTTCCAGTTCAATACTGGATTCGTTGTTGGAAAAAATACCCAGAAGACTCCACATTTCATCTCCAGCTTTCATTACTTTGTGGATTTTGTAGCTAAACTATCTTTAAAGGAGTGAGGAATTTTTCAAACTTTCTAGATGGTTCAAGTGCCATGTTAAGGGTACGTTTTACCAATTACTAATCAATGATCGTTCACATTTTGCATTGCCAAAGTGCTGTGCTATTATTTTTTATAAATAGTGAGTGCTTTATTTCATTACATTGATTCACTTCTCTTTCTTCTTATCTCTTAAAATGTTTCCATCTTGCTTACCCATTCCAGCAGTTATAAACAATTGTTAGAGAGGATATAATCCAAAAATCTTTTATATTTGCCTCTGAAATAAATCTCAAGAGATCCATATTTAATGAAAATGGATTGTTTAGTCTAACTTGCTTAACCTGAAGTTTCTTTTAGTTTTAAGATTTATTGTTGGTGATTTTAAAATACATGTTTCTATTTTCTTGCTTTATCATGTTTACATGATCTAATTAAATCTTAGTGTTTGAAGGTTTCATTGCGCCTAAGATCATTATTCTGATCCCGATCAATTCCAATTTGTACAACATTTACAGAGATTGTAAATGTCAACAGGACAGGGTCCAGAGTTGATTGACGCCAGAATTTAGTTGGAAAGTAAAAAAAAAAAAGATAAAAAAATCATATTCCTTATCTCAATTTTTTCTAGTAAACTGAATAGATTTAAGAAAACAAGAACTATGAATTATTAAAAGTGTGGGTCCCAGTTAGGACTTTTTTTCCATGTACTAATTTTCAATATGCCATATTTGCTTTCTAAATTACTTGGAGCCTTGTATTGATTTGAAATTGGCTTCTGTTTGAACACACAGGTGGTGAGAAGAAAAGGTAACAGAAAATATTCTGCTTGGTCTTTAATAGTCTGGCTCTGATACCTGAGATCTTAGCTGTTAAGCTGTTCTACCTTCACCAAAGTAATAAAATAATGAAAATAGCACTGTCCATTTAGGCGGTACTTTAGGTTTATATTAAGCACATTTGCATCCAGTGTTTGATTTATTTTTTTACCATGGCCCTATGGAAGAAGGAGAGCAGATATAATACCCTCTTTCCATAGAAGATAAAGTGGATGCCTTGGGAAGTTGATTGGTACATGGGAGTAATGATTATTTCCAATGGTAAATTCCTTTATTGTTTAAATGTGATACATTGTACAGACTTCAAGATGATGAAGAGTTACACAATGGAAAGTAAATGTTCCTTGAACTTCACAGATCCAATTTATTTTCCCCAGAGATAGCAGTTGCTGCTGGGTCTTGCGTAGCCTTCCAGAGCTGTGGAGGATGCCTTCCAACCTGCCTTTACCCGAGGTTGGAAAGCTACCGCCCTTAGGCCTGGCCTGCTGCCTAATTTTGTAATAGAGCGTCACTGGAGCACAACCATTCCCATCCATGTATGCACTGTCTACGGCTGCTCTTGTGCCCCAACAGAGCTCAGTAGTTACAACAGAAACCATCTGTCCCACAAAGCCCCAAATATTTATCTATCGCTTTACAAAGAAAAGCTTGCCGATTTCAACTTTCAAGTAGTAAGTGTAAGATAGGGAGTTTCAACCCCCACGCCTCTCTTACTCCAAGGCCTGCCTCCTGGTAGTGGGTAATTTGTATACTATTTGTTGAACGTTGACTGAATCAGAGAGTAATGCTCATTTTGATTTACGTACCCTTGTCCATGTAGAGGTGAATGTGTCTTGTAAGCAGGTTATTGACTTGTTTTGCTAAGAAGGTGCCTGGGTCTCGAGCGCTGTGGCTTTTTAACACGCTGGGTCAGTTGATTTTGACCTTGTCGGTATTAATCTCTAGCTTACTGTTCTCACGGTGTTGGTCATTATCCTCTGGAGAAACCCTCAGAAGGTCTGAAGGGTGTCTACAAATACTCTTGCCCCCCAGGAGGGAATAATGATGTGGCTATGGATCTGATTACGATAATTACATGCTCTTTTAAAACTTCTCAGATGCTCCAAATCTTAAATTAGATGGTAAAGTGAAAAGTACGCATTGCTAAAATTACCTTTGAAAATCCACTAGATTTCCCATAAAGGATAGTGTCCAGGCATATCATTTCTCAGTAAGTCCAACATGGTAAGTTCTTCCTTCAGTGCTGTTTTGCTGGTTAAGGAATAGATGAAGATGTTGATTGGTGTTTAGGAGAAGTGTTGTGTGCAAATACTCAACCTTCTTCACTAGAATCATTGTTAAGGTGGAAGATGCTCACATTCTCAGAAGTCATTGAAAGCTAAGACCAAGGAACAAGCATCTTCTTTTCTTCAATCCTATGACCATTTCAGCACATGATTTACTGAGTGGGAAGAGAGAGAATGATTGCCGACTCTAACTAAAATTTTTTTCTCTTTTACTTTTTCATGCTTTTAATTCTTCATTTTGTCTAAGTAAACTGTGTGTATGATTCAACTTTACCAACAACTTTCTTTTATAATTTTTCATATTTGAAAAACTTGTCATTATACCGTTTTGCAACCAATAAATGCTAAAAGTTCACCTACTAATGTTTAGGACTTCAAAGAAGGGAGGGTTCCCCATGCTGAATGCTGCTTGCCATGGACTGTTTCAAATGGCCTTTTTGTTTTTTTTAGTGGAAATTCTGCTCATTTCCTAGCTTGCCCAAACCAGACAGAAACCCCTTTCAGGCATAAATAAAACACAAGACATCAAAGTTCCTGAAACCTCTTCTTAGAGTCTAGGGAATACAGACTTCCAATAGTATACAAATGGAATGATTTTTGAGGTCATTCTGTGACTCTTAATAACATTACCTGGTATTTCAAAGTCAGGAGAACCGAGCATTAGTTAAGGCCCAGTGTAATATCGTTCTATTGAAATTACTGATTAAGCTACTTCACAATAAGGAATGCCTGCAATAGTCTGGTGTAGGTGAATGATTACAATATTTTCTCCAGCGCTCACGACTGAGGGCTAGGTTAAACTAACCTCTCTTGTCCGCTAGTCCATAGGAATAATAGGCTGTATTTCATCATAATGAAAAGGAGTTAACATACAAGAACATTTGGAAGAGTTTCAAAAGTCCCTTCGGCACATCTTTACTAATCAATATGAGCAGAGTTGGAGGAAATCTGTTTGCTTTGCTAAAATAAGAATTTGCTTACAAAATACTTGAGATATCAGTGATGAATAGTAAATTCAATGTATTGTGAAATACGGTGCCATCATATTTTCTTAGGAACATGACTAGAGCATACCATTCTAACTGGCATGGCATTAATTCTAAAACTTTTAAAGCTGTCAAAAATTCTTTTCCTTATTTTATTTTAATGCTTTCCGTATGATCCGTATTATCTGGCTGCGTTATTTTTATTCTGTGTTGAGTCTTCAGTTAGTGTTTAAAAAATAAAAACAAACCCTGCAGTGCATACAGGCAGAAAGCTTTTGGTGCAAGCTACTTAGGTTTTGTTCAAGAGAAGCAGAATTCATATCCAATGAGAAAAAAATATATCTTTCTTTATGAGAAAGACCCTATTAAATCATACATGCTCCTCCTACTATGCATGCCTACTAAATCATCAAGTTTCAGGTTACCCGGTTTCAGCTGTGAATCATTTGAAGCTTGTAAAATAAATTTCCTAGGTCAACCTCAAGAAATTCAGACTCAGAGTCACAAGACTGAGAATGTTATGATAATGTCTGCCCCCACAGTTCTATCAGGAATATATTTTTATGTAAATGGTGGCTGTGATGAACACAGCTGAAAAAAGATCTCAATAAGTACAGTTTGCCAGGGTATTAAGATCCATAGGAAGATGTCTGGACTAGCTCTCGGGACAGTTGGGTGCTTGTTTTTGCTGGGAATGTAGCAGACACAGTGCTCATCATATAGTCCCCTGTCCCCCTATATTTCCCAGTCTTCCTTGTAATTAGGTTGTGGTCACATGACTAGTTCTGGCCAATGGACTATGGTCAGAAGACACATGTGTCAGTTAGGGGCCAAGACAGTTAAGAGGACATGCCTCCTGTTTCTTGCTCTTCTTGCCTGTCTCTGCAGCCTTAGAAGCCACAGACAGCATAGCTATAAGATCGAAGAAGGCTACCCAACACTCATTAGGCTTTATGTCAGAGACAAAGGGATCTAGAAGCCACTATCGTTCTGTAAGTTTGCCTGATGTGGTAGCTAATGTTAATTATCCACTGGAACAGAGAACATAAATCATGGATTCTATTTTTATTCAATTTTTATATGAAGGTAAACTACTTGTTTACTTCAAAAATAAAATCATTCCAGTAAAAATATTTGGTAAAATTGCATATGCTAGTAAATCACTAGCCCCAAAACTTTGGAACAAGTTAAACTGTCACAGGTAAAGGGATATATCTGCTCAAATGTGATCTCACAAAGAATTTAATACTGCATTTTCACCATTTTGTTGTTCACTCTGGATTTCTCCAGTCACAATTTAAGGCCTTCATAATTTATCCTGTTTTTGCTAAAAGGTGGGAAAATCCATTCACTCACCTCAACATAAAAAAAGCTTTAGATGCTTGAAATAAATACTTCTAATTCAATAAAAATTTAGCACCGCTTTTATTTCTATCAAAATAATTATATAGGGATATTATGTTTCTCAAACCTCTCACAGTTTGCTCTCCTCACTGCTAGAGCTCAGAATTAAGCACACAATTTATTGGTGTTGGATTCTATCAGAACCTATAGTTTTGATGTTTAAGGTATATCTTCAAATCATAATTAAGCCTGCTCTAAATTAATGGTTTATTTTCAGCCTGTAGCCCTGGAACGTTCGGATCTGTTTCAGAACCATAATCTTATCTGAATTTATATTTTCCATTTACTTTTTCAAAACTTAATTTGAAAGCAGTCTATAGAGCAGGAAAATGGGTGAGAATCTGATTTGGTTTAACAGTATTTACTTACTGGTTTATATATATATATATATATATATATATATACACACACATGTATATATATCACACATATATATATACATACTATACTTACTGTTTTATATACATATTCTATATATGTATATATACTATTTTATATAATATACACACCGTTACACATACCTCAGAGGTACGAAAATAGACTCAATTTGCAACATGAAACAAATGATTCAGCTTTTTATTTTTCTGTTTCAATAGAGATTGTTGTAAGATTAAATTTATGCAAGCTGTGAGAGAGGTAGGGGTACAGGGAAAAAAATCATTAAAGACTGAGATTATCTCCTCTAAGAACTTGCAATAACTAGCAAAGAGATGTCTATACATGGAAAATGTTACATTACAGATCAGCATGTGATTGAGCTAAAACTGTGAAGGATTCATTAAATGCCTTTGAAAGTTTCAGTTGTGGAGTCAGACTTAAGCTTGAATTCTGATTTTAACACCTAGCAAAACAGGGACATTGGTATATTTATTTCAAAGAGTGAGTTAATGAGCTTAGCCACTGGCCTGCAGCAGTTACCCAATGAAAGCCAATAAAGGCACTAATAATAGCTGTATTAACATTACAGGACAAAGATGGGTACATGGGTCCAGATAATTCATTAGTTCTATTATTCTACCAATATGTATGGAACATTTGCTACATTGAAGACTTGTGCTGGTCTCCTTGGGCAAAGCACAGTTGTATCAGCATGGCAGGGACGGCTACTTATCCACTTAAAAATTCGTGCTCCCTCTTCCACTATGTAAAGTTTTTGCTAGGCTGCCGTATAGCCTGGAACTGCACGTCCTCTCCTCCTTTTCACCTCTGTGTGTCCATGTGACTAGTCTTTGCCAATGGAAAATAAGAGAGAGAGTATGACTTCTGGTCCTTTAAAGAAGCAAGTATGTTTTCTTCTTTGTTTATTTCCTGTACAATGACTGGTGCAGAGGACTCCGAGGCCCTGAAAGGGTGGAACCACAACATGGACAAAGCTTGGGTCCTTGAAGATTGACAAGGACAAAACCTTCCCACATTGGACTATTAAATAAACAATAAATCAACATTAGCTGTTTTAAGCCATTGACATTTGGGGATTAATTTCTTATAGTAGATAGTACTAATCCTAACTAATATAATAAGATAGGACTTGGCTCTAACTGAATTTAGGGTCTAAAAGAAAATACCTGTTGCGGCAGGTTGCCTTATTCTTGTGAGCTGGTGGGTGGGTCTGAGCCGGTCAAGCCCTTTGGAAATTCGAGATTTCATGGCCATAACAGGACAGCTCTTACTTCCTTTTCCCCGTGTCTCGCCTTTATTTCCCCCTTGATTAGAGAGACATGAGATGAGATGAAGGTATGGATTCTTGTGTTTGACTTGTGTTTCTTTTCCTACTCTTCACCCTTCCACTGGCGAAACTCAAGGCCAGTTTGAGAATAGTTTGAATACTGTTTACCACTCTTGCTGTTTCCGGTCACTCTGCCGTACGATTTTGCTGTACACTGCAACTGGTTCTAGGTTTAAATACAAATTTAATTAAAAAATAAAGTATAACCAGGGAGTCAAGATTTCTGTAGACTATAAATATAAAATGACATCAAATTAACTTTTTATGCTTGACTTAGAATGACTCAAGCTCTTATCTTAAAATGGCCCTTGCAAAACATGTCTTATGTTTTGGTTTTAACTGATCCAAAAAAATCCTTTGCGACTGTAAAGGCCATTTCCAGAAAATGCCTGGCATGTCCCTCCAGTCAGCTGTAAGTGCTCTGTATTGTTACAAACTCTCCTTACAGTGACTTGGCAAAATGTATCCTATAATTTGCTTCTGTGACTTTTTACATGACTTTTATTAACAGTCAGGTGGCATACAAAAATAAACATTGATTTCTCATGTGTCAGAGCTGATCTTGGCTTGGTTCACTCAGACGTGTGGGAGTTAGCAGGAGGTCAGCTGCTCCAGACGGGGCTTGGATGGGGCACTCATCTCTGCTCCACGTCTCCCATCCTTCCCTTGGGAGAAGTGGGCCAGCCCAGGCACATCCTTCTCTTGGCCGTGATAGGAGCACAAGAACACAAGCCCAATCTCACAGATAATCTTCAGGCTTCTGCTTACATCACGACATCATGACAAACTGTTCATCAAAGCAAGTCATATGATCAAATCCAGATTCAAGGGGCTGAACAATGTACTCATCGTCTTGTTGGGAAGACCTGCACAGTTACATGGTGGAGGCATGTCCTTGCAAAATGAATTGTTGGTGTCATTAAGGCAGTTTACCATAATCATCCTGTATTCCCATCGGAAGACAGTAACTTCCCAATTCACGCTCCCTTCTTAAACACAGGCATTTCCATTTGAAGCTAAGACTTATTTTTATTAATTCATTAAGGAAAAAACCTATGTCCTTAACAAGAACAAATTACCTAGGAGGCAGCACAGCAAGATTTTAAAGGAATTTTGAGTATTAAAATTTCAGCCAATAGCAAAATTTATCTTTCAAAGAACATATGTAAATATGTGTCCATAAATTTATTCATTCATTCAACAAATATTTGTGGCACTGATAATTTACAGAAAGCCTAAGTGCTTCAAGGAGCAAAATACTAATAAGATTACGTCTCTGCCTTTTAAAATGAGTCACGGTTGGAAAAATGACCCTTCCCTGGACCCATCAAAATAACTCAGTACAGAAGTCCAGTTAGGCAGTTGACGTTTTATATTTGTTTTGTACTATCTAGTAAGGTTCTCATCACAACTTCCACTAAAAAAGGTGCATATTATTACTTACATTACTTAGTGTTAAAATACGTTTGCTAACAATCAGTGATATTGGATAAATGAGATTGCCCACAGGGCTCTGTTAAAATGGAAAAAGAGAATAAAATAGAAAAGTTGAGCAGCGCTATATTTGCATGATGTGTTGAAATGAGCCCTGCGTGTGTAGAAAACAGTAACATGGCAGTCCTGAGACCACTCTCCATCAAAATGGCTGCTTGTAATATTAACCCTTGGCTGGCATCTGGGAAACCGGGATTTTGAAAGGGTTCCCACCATGCCTAGAGATAACAATGTCTCACTCTGTCTAAACTGTTTATGCAAACAATATGATTTATGCTGAACATCTACTTTCCTTCAAGGAGTCTGGAATTTTGCTACGTGGTAGGCAGTGGGTGTGTATGTGACAAACCCTTAGTAAAACTCTAGGCTGTGAGTCTGATGAGCTTCCTTGGGAGACAACATTTCACATATGTTGTCCTAACTGCTGGGGAATTAAGCAGGTTTGCGTGACTCCATTTGGAGAGGGCTCTTGGAAGCTTCTGCCCATTTCCCTAAGTACCTCACCCCATGAGTGGCTGTGCTCTGAACCCTTTTGCTGTAATAAATCATAGCTGTGAGTACGATTGTTTGCTGAGCCCTGGGAGTTCTCCTGGAAAATCATCGAACCTCTTTGGGGTCTTGGGGTCCCTTGATCAAAGTACAGCCTTTTGTTTCTTTGTTCCTAGATCTCAGAGGTGACCTTGTATGGCAAACTCACTCATCCTTTCCATGGAAATTTACTGAGCACTTACTATGCGATAGGTACTGTGCCAAATAGAATCTGGGATTAAATTTGTGAATAAGACCTACATGGCACCTGCTTTCGTGGAGCTTGCATTCAACAGGGATTGAAATGATAGACTAAGACAAAGACAAAATTATTTTCAGCATGTCTTTTCTTTTTTATGTTTTCTAAAATGGAAAACATGCCAACTAATTGTAAAATAGTAAATAAAGGCCCCAACCCTTTAACAGAACACACTTCAATAAAATATAGTGCTTGGCTTTTCTGTTTTCCTTGGAAAAAAATTGATTATGTTGTTAAGAGTAGCGTATGATTTTAAAACTCAATAAAGATGTAAAGGCAATTGTTAGATAAGCACTTTCCAGTTATGTAGGATGATGCTAAAATGGTTACTGTATATTTTCTTAACAAAGTTTACCAAAGTACTTCAAGGACTTCACTTGCAAGAGAAAATAACAGATGTCATACATGTATTATAACTGGAAACTGTATTGCTATGAATTCTGACAGCAAGTTCAAATAATGAATTTGTAGGTGGAAACAAAACATAATGGGTATTGTAAATGATTTTTTAAAACAACTTCAACATCCTTGAAATAATTAGGTCAGACGTAATATTTGAAATGTAAGAGTGGGTTTCAAAAAGAATCAGATAATGAAGTGAAAATGGTAGCATTATTACCCCTTTGAAAATTGAAAAAAAAATTGCAATGACATATTGGAAATTTAAATTGCTTGCCTACTTCTGCAGCTTTATGCACAGTTTTTCTTGGTGCAAATCAGCCTCCAGTTTTTATTTTAAGATGTGCTTAGAACATATGAACCAGATTAAGCTAGCTTCCATCTGCACGAAAGTGGGAAGGTTTCACTGCCTTGTGTATCGACCAGCAAATATTTTCTCTTCTTGTATCAACCTCTGCTGGGAGATTGAAAAAAGTAGATGGAGTAGAAAGAAGTACCATCATGATCTAATTTCTTTCAATTACTTTGGGTCTTACTGGAGGATATGTCATATTTTATGGACACCCATTTATCTCCTGTGCTTTGCTGCTTTTGTAGTCTCATCATTAACAGTATGCGAGAAGAGCAGTTCTTCAGATTCAGGTGTAACCGTGATTCGTTCATGGCTGCCAGCACGTGGCAGGTGGATTGGCTTTTGTTATGAATCATTTGTGCACTTGATTTAATATATGCTTGGACCGTAAGTCTGGCTTTGATTTTTAAACATTTGGCAGGTTGAGTCAATCTTGCGTGAATGTAAGTAAAATGCGGTATGCCCTCAACATTATCTCCCTAAGCACTGGTTTTTCAGGCATGTAATCAATTGAGGTCATGGCTGTTGTGAATTCACAATCATTTAAAATTATAGTTTAACCTGTGTTGGTTGCCCAAAATCTTGAACAGAACTGTTGAGAGAGTTTGAAAAAAATAACACAAAACAAAACAAAAAACATTGAACTAAGAAGCAATGAAAACATTACACTTAGTGATAAGAGAAATGCATTTGTCAACAGAAAGATCTGGGTTGAAATTTCTGGACTCTTTGTATTGTATGTACTTGGGTTGTTTCATCAACCTTCAAGAACTTATTTCTTTATTTGTAAAATGAAGTTAAAAACAGGATCTGCCTTCTGAAATTGTTTTGAATATTAAATGGCATAATGCTTGAAATGTGATTATCTCAGGGCCTCAATAAATATTACCTATGATATATAATGTAAATTTTTGGTAGTTTAACATACATAAAGAAAAATGCATAAAAACCTAACTGTATATCTCAATAAATTTTCAAAAAGGGAACACATCAGTCTCCATAGCCCTAAGATCAAGAAATGGGATATTATTACATGTTCCTTGCAGAAACTACTTTTCACCGTTACCCAGGAGTTATTGTTAACCTAACTTTTTTCATCATAGATGAGTTTTGCTTAGTTTTAAACTTCACCTATTGATTCTTTCAGATTCTCTCCAGGTGCTCTCATGTTGTCTGTGAATAAAGATGTATTTTTCTTGGCTAACTTTTCTGCTCCCCTCCCTCATTGCATTGGATAGGAGTTCCAATACAGTGTGGACCAGAAATGGTTATAACAGTCATCTTTCTCTTATTCTCGGTCTCAAGCAGAAAGCATTTAGTAATTCATCGCTGTATATAATTTCTGCTGCATTTAAAAAATGACCTTATCATATTCAGAAAATTCTTGTCTATCCCGCTTTGGCTAAGAGTATTTGTGTTTTTGTTTTGTTTTCAGTCAAGAGTGTGGAATTTTATCACAGACTTTATTTGCACTCATAGGATTTGCCTCTCTTTTTGTGGTTAATGTGTTAAATTACATTTTCCCCCAAATGTTAACCAACTTTGCATTCACAGAATAAACCTCACTTAATTGTGGTGTATTATCCTTTCTGTATATAAGTGAGTTTGATATGATACTTTAGGAGGATTTCACATCTGTTTGATGAAAAAGATTTGCCCATGATTTTTCTTTCTTGTAGTGCCCTTATCAGGTTGTGTATCAAAGACATGCTGGTCTCATTAAACAAGGGAGAAGCAAGCATCCCTTCTTTTTTAAATCCACATTTTCTTCCTTAAATGTTTGGAAATGCTCACTGCTGGAATCATCTGCCCTTAGGATTTCTCGTGTCGGGTTTCATAATCAGTAGTTTTCAAGAAATATGAACTTTTCACTAAAATACCAAATTTATCCTTTGTTCTTTATTATTTCCTTCCTTTACTTTCTTAGGATTAATTTGCACTAGAATTTTCTAGTTTCTTTAGATGGATACTTAGTTTATTCTCAATCTTTCTTATTTTCTGATCTATGCGTTTTTTTAGACGTGCCTCTAAGTCCCGTGTCAGATGTGTATCTCCGAAGACTTAATATATTACACCTTCATTACCATTTAGTTCCAAAGAGTTATTGATTTTCTTTGTGATGTATTTCTTGACCTACATTTTATTTTTAAATGTATGGCTAAATTTCTAAGAATCTGGGGGATATTCTAGTTATTTTTTTATTGGACTAATTAGTTAATTAATTGTCGTATGTTCCAAAAACATGATTTGAATGAATTAAATTCTGTGCAGTTTGTTGAGGTTTCTTTGATGACTTGTCACATGCTTTGTTTTGGCAAATGTTCTCTGTGGACTCAAAGAGTGTCTAGTCTTTTATTGTTGAGCAGAGTTTTCTGTAAATGTCAAATTAGGTTAAGACTGTTGTTCAGATCATCTACGTTACTGATTCTAGTGGTTTTGGGTGGGAGCTCTGGTATCCTGACAATGATTCCATCCTACTTTTGAGTGGATGTCACTAATCTGTAGTTTATCTTAATTCTGCTACTTAATATTCATGAAAAATAAGTCTTAATTCTCATAAAAGTCATCTTCCTATGCAAATTGATGCTTGAATATTGACTCTTAATATCAGTGAATGTGATTTAGAATTCACATTCAGAGCGTTGCTCTACTTAGTTGAAAAGCCACCTGAATCCTTATTTTTTATTGACTCATTAATTTTTCTAGAAGACATTGTTGTCATAAGTCGTAACATTTTCTCCTTGGATGCTTAAAGGTTGTTGAGAATAAAATGCTAAATCTTATTTTATAGTTCAGTGAGTCAGTGGGTAATACTAATGATGCCTAATTGTCCTAATGTTGGCAAGGTTAAGCAGACCAGCTTATGCCATAACAATTAGGGCTTCATTAACTCTAGGTGATTTGGCAGCTAGCTTTCTCAAGTGGAACCCTAAGAGGACTTTGAAATAGTAAATGAGTGAACTGTCAGCATAGGATTTCTAATTGGTAATGATTTTTCATATAAATAAGCTAAATATTTGAGGCCAAAATATTGAAACATTTGTTGTCAATCAACAGTTAAGTTGTATCTAATATGCTAATGCTCTAAGCATGGGGCTATGGTTCAACTTTAAACAAGTGGTGGGATTATTCTGAGGGTACCATTTACGGATGAGCTGGTAGGACAAGTTTTCAGTTTCAGACCCTTAGTTGTCATCCAAGAAATTGCTTTGTTGGTAAATCTGGTCTGAACTATCATATCTGTGAGCAAATATATGGGACTAATACAATTGCCTTAGTGCTGGGAATTATTTTGTAACTTCTAACCGCATGTATGTGGTACAATCGTAGTTTGGGAGTTTAAAATTTGTTATTATGTACTCTAAAACTACCCATTCACTGAAGGAATATAAGCCATGCTGAAATGTTCTAATATTTATTTGCCAATCTTTCTTTTTTGTAATTGCCTTGTCTTTGAAAGTCAAGAGCTAGAATGAATGAAATGTGTTTTTATTAGAACACTCTAAACAATTCCTGATACATATTGACCGTACCCAAAGCCAGTGGCCTAACAATTTTCAAAAAGTAAATGTTTCCTATTTCTCCCTAATCCCAAAAGCAGACATGTTTTATTGTTCACAAAATGTTAAAAAATGTTCGCTTTCAATTTTAACTTGTCTTCTAAGAGCTGAAAGTGAAGCTGCTTAAGAACTGTTGGCTGAATCACTGATTGAATCATTGTGCTGTACACCTGAAACTAACACAACATTGTAAATCAACTATCCTTCAATTACAGAAGGAAAAGGAGAAGGAAAAAGAACAGTTGACTGTCGAGTACTGCCGTTCTCATGAGGCAGTGTGGGAAATGAGCGTCGTATACATCTTCTAGGAATTGCTTTTAACATTTGAAAACTTTGTGTTCAGATTGGCAGAATTGATGTTGATTATGAAGAGGATTTGGAGTACTGGAGAAGTAATATTTTGAGGATATTCATTTCCTTCCTGAATTTGGTGATTGAACATCCCTTGTTTTACTTTCTGTCCCATCCTAACTGTGAAAAAACAGTTTGCATCCATTTTCTCCCAAAGCAAGGTTTGCTTTAATATTCAGAGATAAACTGCATGATTTCCATCGAAGAAAAGAAGCTTAACATTCAAAGGCGTCAGAACAGTGATTGTATTCCTGATCTTTAAAGAATGATTTTGAATGCACATCATAGAATTGGCCACACTCTGCATTCTTCGTTCCTTTCCTCTGCAAATGCTGTGATATTTCGCCTATGCGTATTAGAAAAAGTAAATTAAGTAGAATGCTCGTTAGAGTTCCTTATAATATGGCTAAAGCTTGAGTTTTAAGCATTAACTGCTGTGCTTTTTCTCTCAACTAAGGTAAAACACATAAAGCAAAAACAGGAAAATCTTATAAAATTAGGGGGGAAATTCAATATGGGTTATTTTAGTTTATTTTCAAAGTAACTTTTATGTTAGCTCACAATTCCAAGGCTAGACATCATAATTGGTGAGTGGATTCTTACCTAAGATTTCATCCTGTCCCTGTATACTCAAGGGCTGTTGGAGAAACTTATTTGTTTTAGATTGAAATCCCTGCTCTACTATTGTTAGATTTGCGTAAGTTAGTTTTAACTATATAATCTCTATGGCTTTTGGATTCTTTTTTTTTTTTTTTTTTGCGGCACGTGGGCCTCTCACTGTTGTGGCCTCTCCCATTGCGGAGCACAGGTTCCGGACGCGCAGGCTCAGCGGCCATGGCTCAGCGGCCCAGCCGCTCTGTGGCATGTGGGATCCTCCCGGACCGGGGCACGAACCCGTGTCCCCTGCATCGGCAGGCGGACTGTCAACCACTGCGCCACCAGGGAAGCCCTGGATTCTTTAATGTGAAAAATGCATAAGGATGGATGCCATGATAATAAGCTTAAATTGATATTTTTTTCATTACAATCTTTTTAAAGATTCTAGGTAATAAATTACTATATTATTATTATAACGTTTGGATTGTTTCCCTAGATAAGTAAAATAAATATATATTTACATTTAAAAATTATTTTAAACATATTTTTAAATAATTATACAATGAAAAGTAATATCCTTGCAGTACCTTGTTAACAACTGTGGTAAAATATAAGTAACATAAACATTACCATTTTAAATACTTTAAGTGTATGACTTACTGGCTTTAAGTATATTCACCATGTTGTACAATCATCATTACTATCCATTTTCAGAACTTTTCATCATACCACACAGAAACTTTATTTTTTAAACAACAATTTCCCCATTGTCTCTCTCCCCTCGGCCCTATTCCCCTTTCTGTCTCTGTTAATTTATCTATTCGAGCTACCTCATATAATTGGAATCATACAGTATTTGTCCTTTTCTGACTTATTTCATGTAGCGTATGTTCAAGGTTGATCCACGTTTTAATACATGTAAGAATGTCTTTCCTATTTAAGGCTGAATAATATTTCATTGTAATGATATATTGCATTTTGTTTATCCATTCATCTGTTGATAGACATTCGGGTTACTTCCATCTTTTGGCTATTTGAACAATACTGCAATGGCCATTGGTATACAAGCATCTCGCTGAATGCTTGCTTTCAGGTTCTTTTGGGTGTATACATAGAAGTAGAATTGCTGGACCATATGATAATTCTGTTTGATTGTTCGAAGAACTGCCAAACTGTTTTCCATAGTGGCTGCACCATTTTATATTCCCACCAGCAACTTACAAGGATTACAGTTTTTCCACATCCTCACAACATTTGTTATTTTCTGGCCTTTTTTGGTACTAGCTATCCTAATTGATGTGAAGTGGTATATCTTTGTAGCCTTGATTTGCACGTCTTTAATGACTAGCAACATTAAGCATTGTTTCATGTGCTTGTTTGTCATTGTGTGTCTTGTTTGGATAAATGTCTGTTCAAGTCCTTTGCTCATTTTTTAATTAGGATGGTTTATTTTGTTATGGATGAGTTGTAGGAATTCTTTATATATTCTGGATATTAATGTCTTATCACGTATATTATTTGCAAATATTTCTCCCATTTGGTAGATGGGTTGCCTTTCATTCTCTTGATAGTTTTTTTTTTTTTTTAATGCACGAAAGTTTTAAAAAATTTGATGAAATCCAGTTTATCAGTTTTTCTGTTGTTCCCCTGTGTGTCTAGTGTTATATTAAAGCAATTATTGCCCAGTTCAATCTTATGAAGATTTTCCCTATGTGTTCTGCTACAGGTTCTTTAGTTTTAGCACTTAAGTTGAAGTCTTGATCCATTTTGAATTAATTTTTGTACATGGTGTTAGGTAAGGGTCTGACTACTTTTTCTTTCTTTCTTTTTTTTTTTTGCATGTGGATATCCAGTTTTTCCAGAACTATTAAAAGAGTACACTTTCCCACTTATTGTTCTTGACACTGTTTTTGTACATCAATTGACAATATATGTGAATGTTTATTTCTGGGATCTTTTCTATTCCCTTGGTCTTTGTGTCTGTCCTTACGCCAGAACCACACTCTTTTGATTACTGTCACTTTGTGGTAAGTTTTGAAATTAGGAATCGTGAATCGTCTAACTTTGTTATTCCTTTTCAAAATTGTTTGGCTATTTGGAGTCCCTTGAGATTCCATATGAATTTTCAGGTGTTTTTCTGTTTTTGCAAAAAACATCACTGGAATTTTGATAGAGATTGCGTTGAGTCTATACATTGTTTTTGGTTGTATTTCCATCTTAGCAATATTAAGTCTTCCAATCCATTAATACTAGATGTCTTTGCATGTATTTAGATCTTTAATTTCTTTCAGTAGTGCTTTGTAGTTTTCACTGTACAAATCTTTTGCCTCTGTAGTTAAATTTGTTCCTAATTATTTTCTTCTTTTCATGCTACTGTAAATGGAATTTTCTTGGTTTCCTTTTTGCATTGGTTATTGTTAATGCATAAAAATGCAACTGATTTTTGTGTGTTCAGTTTTTATCTTGCTGCTTTGCTGAATTTGTCTGTGAGCTCTAACAGTCTGTGCCTGTGTGTAAGTGCCCAGACGTGTGTAAACTTTAAGCCTTCTACATACAAGATAATGTCATCTGTGAACAGAGAAAATTTTGCTTTTGGCTTTTAATTACTTTCTCTTGCCTAAATGCTCTGACTAAAACTTCCAGTATTATGTTGATAGAAGTGGTGAAAGTGAGTATCCTTGGCTTGTTCCTAATCTTAAGGGAAAAGTTTTTCATGTTTAACCATTCAGTGCAATGTTGGCTGTAGGTTTTCTCACATATGCAGTATGTTTTTAAGATCTTATATTCCATAATGAATTTATAAAACTTAAATAACTTATACAGTGCATTAACAAAATGAATCTGGGAATGTAGGTCCTCAAACATTATTTTTGGAATGGCTTTATATTCATAACAGAAAACCCAAGTAAGAATGGCTTAAAGAAGATTTGGGTTTATTTTTCTCTCATGGCACAAGTCCAGTGGCTGAAGTCTCATAAAGTAGTTTCACAAAACCTTTAGGAGACAAGGCTCCTGATTCTTGCTTCTCTGTATCTTTAAGATGGAATTGTAATTATGGAATGTAGGTAGCAAGACTGTTTGGGCCAAGGGGTTAAGGCTCTTTCATAATAAATTCTTTATCTTTTTAACAAAGAGCTTTGTTGGAAACTCCCTCCAATTACTTCTGCTTACATCTCATAGGCTGGAATCTATTGGCAGGGACACCTATATGGGCAGTGAATGTAAGGTAGTGCAGTTTCTAAGGTGGATAGTTGCTCAAATCAAGGAAGAAGGATAAAATGGTTAGTGTGAAGATAACAATATGTTCTATTAAACATCATTTTGGTTCATCATAAAAAAATAAGGGAAGAAATATTAGTAGCTTAAATTCATGTGTGCATATGACTGATATACAATAAATATTTGTGCAAAAATGAATAACTGCATTTATCTGTATGAAATTCTTGAAGTGAAAATATCAGAAAGTTACTTTCAGACATATGTTCCATTTTGCTTTGAGAGTGATGGTAACAATGACAGAAGTCTTATATCCTTTACATTATTCAAATGTAAATGTTGCATTTGCCTGATTTGAGTGAGTGGAAAAGTTTAATAAAACGCCCAGCTATGATCCCATTATTATTTCATTCAACAAGTATACTTAATAGTAAAAGATAAATTGGGGGAGGTATATTTAAGAATACACAAATATACAAATATTCATTGAAGGTGTATGTAGCTTAGAGTTCTTTGATTTACATCATCTATTGGCAACTTACCCCAATTTCTCATTTCTCCTACAATTTCATTAATGTACTCTAAGCCGAGAAGATTCTTGGAAGGCAGTGTTTTCCAAGAGCCAATCATTTTTCGCTTCAAAAATTAAAACGTTCTTTATTTACTCTTGCTTTCTACATGCATTGATTAAGGAATGCAAATTACACAATTAGATGCATTTTGTTGCTCAAATGAAAATTCTATATGCCAAAATCTCAGCTCCAGAGTGCCAGTTGGTAAAACCCAACCTCAGACCCTGCACTGCATACTGATTTGTGTTTTTGCATAAATCTTTCCTACTGGAAGGCTTAAAGTATCACTCTTCATTGTAAGTATTGCTTTCTTAGAATGGTTTTGATTTCTAACTAACAGTGGTGAGTGATGGATTGAGATTAGATAGACAGATTCAGTGAGTGTTGAAATGTTGTTTACCACTGTTTTCCTTTTATATCACAAGATACAAATGAATCAAAATGAGAGATAGTGCTACTTTAAATGAATGCCTCAGTACAAATCAGAAAATCTCTTTATAAATATATTGAAATTTTTTCTAATCCTATAGTATAATAGCGTTGAAAATCTTTTCACTTTTTATTAAATTATTTCTAAAGTTCTGTTATAACAGGCTCAAATACTTTATATTTATATTACAATGGCTAATATTTATTGAACATGCACTAAGAGTAAGTCCTCTGTTAAAAGTTTGTCTTATCACATTTCATCTTTACAAAAACTCTATAAGATATGCAATTGTATTATCTCCATTTTATAAATAAATTTACTAAGCCACAGAACCACAAAGTTAATAGACGGTTTGGATCCAGGATTGGAATGCAGATAATCTTTATTTTATTTATTTTTTTTTTCAGATAATCTTTATTTAAAACTCATGGTTTTAACCATTAGGTTATATGTATTCATTGGAATACATATTACGTTAGTTGAAATATACATATGTATATCTACGCATGTAGGGGTTTGTACGTGTGTGTCTGTATACCAAACATAGGATGCTAACTCTTCTTAGCATCTATTAAGAAGCAAAATTAATTAACAGAGAAAAGTTTAAAATAGTAATTTATTGCCATGTAGGTCACTTAAATCAGTGTATAAATTATGTCATTCAAGAGACAAGTTGATGCATTTATTAAAAGTTAGAGACCTAAAAGATATTGATTAGGATTGGTTTAACACAGATTGAATTGAAAGATGTTTGCTTTCATTCTTTAGTAATATGGAAAGTGTTGTCCCAAGTAAAAGCAAGAATAAGATTTAGTAGAGGATAATTCTATCTATAATATTCTAGGTTCATATATACTGGGCAAAAAAAGCATGGTTTAGAATATAAAAGTTATTCCAAAGTACTGTATTAAAAATAAAATTGGGTACTACCATAATATTCTTTACTAAAAAGTTAAATCTTCTTCAAGTAGTTCCGTTTAACAAGACCCATCTGGTGTAATTACTGAACTACCAACAGATATTTTTCTCTCTAAATTGATGCCATTATTTTGGGTAAGATATGATATAATTTTACAAGAATCCTTAATGCTTTCCAACACTAGAAATTCACTAACAGAGTTTTTAAAAAACCCCAAACAATGGGATTATTCATGGTCTCAAAGAATTAACATGATAGAGGTTATCTTTTCACATATAAACTGTACTTAACTATGTGTCTTATTGTATTCAAAATCTATAATATTGTTTTTTACTATTGATAAGATCATATTTTAACTATAGTAGAGGAAACATTACTTCAGGCAGCAAAAATCTAAAATTTCGAAGAAACCGTTGTCAACTTAATATATTTCCTTAAAGGACAAACTAACAAAGAGGCATTATGACCAAGAGCTACCCTCTGTGGCTTCCAGGCCTTGCTGTCCTAACAGCTGGGCAATCTAGAGGAAATCACCTCATAGCTCTGTGCCTCACTTTCCCTGTTACCAAATGCAGATGGTAATAGTGGCCATTGTATGGAGCATAAATTAGGTAATGCATGATTTGTTTAGACAGCGCTTCAAGTATGTGCTTTGATTGTTATCTATAATTACCTTTTTATCAGCAGAGCAATCTTCAAAATCCATATTTTCATTTACCTGTCTGAATTTTTATTTACTTTTCTCCTTAGAAACCCTGAAACAGAAACATAGTTGTTTCAGTGTGTCTTGGTACATTGTAAAGACACAACGTCAGGAGGATTTTAAAATCATGTTAGGTTGCATCTTTGGTGAAAGTCCTTAAGTATTTGCTCGTTCATGCATGCATTAATTCATTTACTTAGTGAAGACCTTTTGAGTGGCACTCATCGAGGACAAGGTATTTAATAAGATCAGCATGGTTTCTTCCCTCATGGAGTTTAATTGCCATCATGGAGACAAATATTAGACAGTTATCACACATGTCGCAAATTGGGACACATCCTACAAAAGCATAAGAAACTAGTGAGAGATTTTAACAAAAAAAAACACAACTGAGATTGGAGGGGACATTTTTCTGAGGAAGTGACACCTAAGATGTCACCTAAAGGATGAGTGAGAATTTGCCCAATAAAATTGTTTCTAGAGGCGAGATCAGAATGCTCAGGAGTCGTAAGGCAAGAAATCAATGTGGAGCGGTGTGAAAGGAGCGTTACGAGCAGAGGTGAGCTTGGGATGCATTTGTTGGGAGTTTAGAGAATGCCAAGTCTTGAAGGCCTCAAAGGTTCAGTTAAGAACATAAGCTTTCCCCCTATTCACATTAGGAAGCTGTTGCAAGGTTTTAAGCTGGAAAGAGATTGGATAGGGCTTGCCTTTTAAAAAGAAGTCTGGCTGTCGTGTGGAGAATGAATTGCAGGGATCACAGTGGAATCCCACAGGAGGCCCCGACAGTTGCTGGATAGAAGATGACAGAGTCTTGGATGCTTAGCTTGAGGTGCTGGCACTGGAGATGCAGAATAGAGACCCGGTTGGAAGCATGTTACTGTTGGTGGAATAAACGTATGACAGACCATTGCACAGAATGTAACGAGTGTGTCTCTTTCCCACATACTCTCTGTATCCCCTTCCCTTCTTTCTTTGATACATAGAGTTGCCATCACGTGCTCTTGCCTTTCTATTCCACCAATAGTGATTCTTAAATCTTTGCTTCCTTGAAGAGATTTTTTAAACTGCTACGTTTCCCATGAAATCTCTCAGTTAGAAGGAACTCAGTCCAGTGGGCTCTGCTTCTTGCTGCAGATCGGGGTTAGCATCGAGTTACGGTGTGGCATTGCCACCTGTGTAGGAGCCAACCTCCTCCTTCTGCCCTGTTTCCTAAGCATCTGAGATGCCACAGCTATATATTGGTCACGCTACACAGCAGATCGTATTACTTAGTATTCAACAAATGTTTCATCATTTGATTTTTGTTGAAAGGTTAGAATAAGAATTTTTGTGACAGAAATCCAGACTCTATATTTTGGAGGAAGAATTTTGAAAATAGCAGCATTAGAACTATTTACAATAGCCAGGACACGGAAGCAACCTAAGTGTCCATCGACAGATGAATGGATAAAGAAGATGTGGCACAGATATACAATGGAATATTACTCAGCCATAAAAAGAAACGAAAATGAGTTATTTGTGGTGAGGTGGATGGACCTAGAGTCTGTCCTACAGAGCGAAGTAAGTCAGAAAGAGAAAAATAAATACCGTATGCTAACATATATATAGAATCTAAAAAAAAAAAAAAAAAGTTCTGAAGACTTAGGGGCAGGACAGGGATAAAGACGCAGAGGTAGAGAATGGACTTGAGGACATGGGGAGGGGGAAGGGTAAGCTGGGACGGAGTGAGAGAGTGGCATGGCCATATATACACTACCAAATGTGAAATAGATAGCTAGTGGGCAGCAGCCGCATAGCACAGGGAGGTCAGCTGGATGCTTTGTGACCACCTAGAGGGGTGGGATAGGGAGGGTGGGAGGGAGGGAGACGCAAGAGGGAAGAGATATGGGAACACATGTATATGTATAACTGATTCACTTTGTTATAAAGCAGAAACTGACACACCATTGTAAAGCAATTATACTCTAATAAAGATGTTAAAACAATAAATTAAATGATACAGTGATGCTGGAAAAAATAAAAAGTAAATATAGCAGCATTAAAACCAGTGCATAGTACAAGGATCAGTATATCTTTGATCGGTGTTCTCTCTGGCTCACTCTTTACAAATCGATCAGCCAGAGATACTCTTTACAAATATCTAATATTTTAAGTTCTGCTGATTTTAGTGCTTAATCATGCCCCCCAAACATTGTTGTTTAATTCTTTCACCTGTGTTAATCCTGTGAGCCTGTATTATTTTTGAAGAAGAGAAAACTTATTGTCCTTTGCAGCTTCCAGGATGTCTATCCAAATCCCTAATAGTATTTTCTGTTTTCCTGGGTCACACTGTGTTCCCACAGCTCAAGGCCTTCTTCTTGGGCCCTCCCCTGCCCCCATCCCCTGTTTCTTCTTGGAGCCTCGCACCCTGGCCTGACTGTAAGAGTGTACATTCTCTATCCTTATCCTCATGCCCACTTTCTTTCACTCTACCCATACTCCTTGAATCAACAATTGTCTGCTTAGTTGTTTCATATTCACCAATTTCTGTTGGAGCCATGAAGTGGTTAATTTTTATATTGTAACCTTGCCGTGTACCCTGAAAGGTGAATGCATCTGCCTTTGGCTGTCCTCATGGGGATTTTACATCTTAACTCTCAAGTGTGACACAGTTCTCAGCATATGCATGTAATTTTATGGCTCAGTGATCTAGAAAGAAAGATAATGGAGAAATATCGAACAGTCAATTGATACAAAATTCACATTTCCACCTATGTTAATGTTTGTGGGAGAAACTGCTGGTTTCCTCACAGATCCATTCTATCCTTCTTTAGTAATAGGGCTCCCAAATTGTTATTGGGCACATGGCCACCCAGCTAAAAATTGTATTTACTAGCTGTGCTCTTTCAAACAGAGACATGGTCGTACAAAGAAATGCTTGCTCCGGCCGGCAAAGGAAAGTGGTCTGTATGTTTGTGTCCTCTTAAAACATATATGTTGAAATCCTAACACCCGAAGATGATGGTATTATAGGAGGTGGGGCCTTTGGGAGGTGCTTAGATCATGAGGGTGGAGATTTCATGAGTGGGATTAGTATTTTATAAAAGAGACCCCACAGAAGTCCCTGGCCCCTTCCGTGATGTGAGGACACAGCGAGGAGATGCCACCCGTGAACCAGGGAGAAGACCCTCACCAGAACTTTACCTCACCAGGACTTGATCACTTTGATCTTACACTTCCCGACCTCCAGAACTGTGAGAAATAAATTTTTGTGGTTGATAAGCTCCCAGTCTGTGGTATGTTGTTATAGCAGCCCAAATGGGCTAAGAAAGAAAGTCATGTGTGCAACTTCTGAGTCATGGCCTTCAGAGCACAGGAACATGGCCACTTCTTTACTTACTGGAAAAGTGAACATGGCAGTAGGATCCAGACAGCCATTTCAGACCACAAAACAGAAGCCATCCATTGAAGCTGACAGCACACAAAGAAGCCAATTGGACCTTCAATATGGGAGTGCCACCCCTGCAGCCCCAGAATACTTCTGGTTTGATATTTGATTAATCAGCTGAACTTGAATCCAAACGTGATGTTGTTTCCAATGATTTCTGAAGAGCTCCTACTTTTTCTTAGGTACTTTCTGATATCTCATTTATCTCCACAATAATCCAGGAAGGTTGATAGTGATGATCCACGTGATAATTCAAAACACATAGCTAGGGCTTCCCTGGTGGCGCAGTGGTTGAGAGTCCGCCTGCCGATGCAGGGGACGCGGGTTCGTGCCCCGGTCCGGGAAGATCCCACATGCCGCGGAGCGGCTGGGCCCGTGAGCCACGGCCGCTGAGCCTGCGCGTCCGGAGCCTGTGCTCCGCAACGGGAGAGGCCACAGCAGTGAGAGGCCCGCGTAACGCAAAAAAAAACAAAAACAAAAACAAAAAACATAGGTAGTAGAGATGGAGCTTGGACTTGAACCTATCCTTTCCTGTCTCCAGTTTACATTTGATAATTGCACATTCCAAGCAGTATGTGGTTAGAATCCTTTCTAAAATTTCGTTTACATATGAATAAGAAAACGCATCCATGTTCATTCACGTAATGCCCAGCCCTACTATGTTACTGTTATAAGGCTATTGTATTCTCATCATCAAGCTTTATGGAAAAATTTTCTTTCAAGAAAACTCAGCATACACTTATATAACACCCATGTGGCACAAAAATGAGTTAGGTGCATGTATTAGTTTGTTATAAATACTTCACATGTGCCCTGAGATTCAGTACAGGGTACCCTAAGCCCGATAATACAGTGGCTCAGACAAGGGGGCAATTATTTCTCTCCCTGATAACTGTGTAGAAGTAGGCAGGTTGTCCATCAGGGAGAAGCAGTTTTCCTCCACCAGGCCATTCAGGATCTAGGTACTTTCTTTCTTTTTACACCACCATCCTCTAGGGTAGGGGCTGGCACCATTTTTTCTATAAAGGACCAGAGAGTAAATCTTAGACATTGAGGTACTTACAGTCTATGATGCAACTATTCAACTCTGCAATTGCAGTACAAAAGCATCCATAGGCAAAATGTAAATAGACGGTGTGGCTATGTTCTCATAAAGTTTTATTTACAAAAACAGGTCGCAGGCTAGATTTGGTTTACGAGCCATACTTTGCCAGCCCATGCTCCAAAATATTGTCCTATTTCACATAGTTGATGCTGGCTTCCCACCACATCCACTTTCTAGCCCACTGAAAGTGGGAAGGAGGAAATGGAAGGCAGACAATTTTCTTTACAGGAGATGACAGAGACATTGCAAGTACCAGTTAGACTTACAATCCCTTGGTAAGAACCTATTTGCACTTGACTTAAAGGAAGTTTTCAAAATGTACCCTCTAGTTGGGCAGGTTGGGTCTTTCTAAAATGTGAGGGGAGATAGTTCAGTCATGAAAAGGAAGCAGGAGAGAAAACTATTCTTTGCTACTGCAGTGTAGATTTGTCCTTGAGTAACTCACAATTTAGCCAGGGTTATAGTTAAATAAATATCTGTAGCATAGTATGACGCATGTGTCAGTATACACACAACACAGACACACACACACACACACACACACACACTTCTAAGAGATACAGATAAGAGGAACAAGGATTCTAGTTGTAGAGTAGAAAAGACATCAGAGAAGGGTGATAGCATTTCAACAAGACTTTAAAGGGTAAATAGGCTTTCACCCAACAGACACAGAGGAAAGGAATTCCATGTAGAGAGAACCACAGAGTTTGTCAGGTTGGGCAAGTTTACACTATACTAACAACTGCAAAACTTTAGTGGTTTAAAACCAGAAAGATTTGTTTCTTGATAATGATACAGGTTAGTCTTGGTTTTGCCAGGGCTTAAATTTCCTCAGAGATCTAAAGATGCTAACAGCACACCTACTGTCTGGAACATCAGCCTGTCACTGCAGCAGAAGACAGGTTCATGATAAATCCAGCACTGCCATACTTAATGGTGAAAAGCTAAGAGCCTTTCCTCTAAGGTCAGAACAAGACAAGGATGTCCACTCTTCACTTCTGTTCAACATATTAGTGTAAGTCCCAAGCAGTTAGACAAGAAGAAGAAATACAAAGCATCTAAAATGGAAAGGAAGAAGTAAAACTGTCACTATTTGCAAGTGACATGATATTATACATAGAAAATCCTATCAAAAAGACTGTTAGAACTAATAAATTTAGTAAAGTTGCAGGATACGAAATCAGTACACGAAAGTCTTTTGTGTTTCTATACACTAATAGCAACTATCCAAAAGAGAAATAAAGAAAGCAATCCCATTTACAGCTGCACCAAAAAATACCTAGGAATAAATTTAATGAAGGAGGTGAAGGACCTGTATATTGAAAACTACAAGACATTGATGAAAAGAAATCAAAGATTACACAAATAAATGGAAAGATATTTTGTGCTCATAGATTGGAAGAATTAATATTGTTAAAATGTCTATACTACCCAAAGTAGTTTACAGATTCACTACAATCCCTATCAAATTTCCAATGGCATTTTTTTTTTTTTTTTTTTTTTGCGTTACATGGGCCTCTCACTGTTGTGGCCTCTCCCATTGCGGAGCACAGGCTCCGGATGCGCAGGCTCAGTGGCCATGGCTCACGGGCCCAGCCGCTCTATGGCATGTGGGATCTTCCCGGACCGGGGCACAAACCCGTGTCCCCTGCATTGGCAGGTGGACTCTCAACCACTGCGCCACCAGGGAAGCCCCAATGGCATTTTTTAAAGAAATAGAACAAATAATCCTAAAATGGCATGGAACCACAAAAGATCCTGCATAACCAAAGCAATCTTAAGAGGAACAAAGCCAAAGGCATCATGCTCCCTATAATACAAAGCTATAGTAATCAAAAACTATAAAATTATTTTAAAATATAATACAAAGCTATAGTAATCAAACCATATGGTATTGGCATAAAAGCAGACACATAGACCAATGGAAATGAATAAAGAGCACAGAAATAACCCCCCACATATATGGTCAGTTAATTTACAACCAAGGATACAAGACTATACAGTGGGGAAAAGACAGTCTCTTCAGTAAATGGTGTGAGGAAAACTGGGCAACCACATGCAAAGGAATGTAACTCGATCATTTACATCATAAGTCATCTTATGCCATACACAAAACTTAAAATGGATTAAAGACTTGAATGTAAGAATCGCAATCTTAGAATTCCTAGAAGGAAACATAGGTGGTAACTCCTTGATATAGGTCTTGGCTATGATTTTTTAAAATTTGACACCAAAAGCAAAGGAAACAAAAGCAAAAATAAATAAGTGGAACTACATCAAACTAAAAAGCTTCTGTACAGCAAATGAATTCATCAACAAAATGCAAAGGCAACCTACAGAACGGAAAAAAGTATTTGCAAATCATACATCTGATAAAGGGCTAATATTCAAAATACATAAAAAACTCATAAAACTCAGTAGTAAAGAAACAAGGTATCCAATTAAAAAATGGACAGAAGAACTGAATAAACATTTTTCCAGAGAAGACATATGGATGGCCAACAGATATATGAAAAGTTGATTAACATAATTATCAGAGAACTGCAAATGAAAACCGTAATGTGATGTTACCTCACACCTATCAGAATCGCCATTCTCCAAAAGACAAGAAATAACAAAAGTTGGTGAGGCTGTGGGGAAAAGCAAACCCTTGTACACGGCTGGCAAGAATGTAAACATAGTGGTACTGCCACTATGAAAAATAGCTTGAAGTGTCCTCAGAAAATAAAAATAGAACTACCATATGACCCAGCAATTCCACATTTGGGTTTTTACCCAAAGAAAATGAAAACACTAACCCCAGAAGGTAATAAGCACCCCCATGTTCATTGCAGTATTATTTGCGATAGCCAAGATATGGAAAAAACCTAAGTGTCCATTGATGGATGAATGACTAAAATACGTGATATCTAGCTATCTATCTGTTTATCTATCTACCTACCTATCTATCTATCTAAAATTCACCGTAAAAAAAGAATGAAATCTTGCCATTTATGATAGTGTGGATGGACCTTGAGGGTATTGTGCTAAATGAAATAAGTCAGAGAAAGACAAATACTATATGATTTCTCTTATATGTAGAATCTGGGGGAAAGAAAGAGCTTGCTCATGGACAGTGCATATTGGTAGGTGCCCCAGGTAGGGGCTGGGAGCGGGAGAAATGGGTGAATGAGGTATAAATTTTTCTTGCACCTCTACTTAATAATATTCTTTTTTCCCAAGTAGCAAGCAGAGGCAGTGTCTTCGGAAAAGCATAAATTGCTAAGGTAGAGTAGATTTTTCCATGAATTGGGTGTATAATTTTTGTCTTCTTAGTTTCTATATATAAAGGAAAAAAATGTTTTAAAGAAAAAAAAACCAGAGAGACATCATCTACTTTAGCAAGATGATTCTTCTTACTTTTGAGAATCTCAAAGAACATAAGCTAAGTCATTTAGAAATATGATGGAGAGATTACATTTTGGCTCAGGTAAATATAGTGGTGTTTAATATTAAACACTGGGTTTGCGTATATTCTGCAATTTCTTTCAAAGTATCTTCCTTTTGAATTTTTAAAAATGCATCCCTGTAATTCACATGTATTATATAGCAATTAAAACAAAGGGAGAAGGAATAGAAAAAGACAACACTCGTCATCCCATGAGTTGCAGGCAACCATTGTTAACATATAGGTTTATACAAAAAAAAAATGCTATAAACACTATTCTGTAGCTGACTTCAACAAATTCGAAAGATGATAAGCTTCGAGTGCATAACTGGGATTATCAAAGAAAGATTGAAAATGGGCACCACCAGAGCTGTTACCCTGACTTTCAATTCAATTGAGCAGTTTAGTGTGTATAAGGCACATTCACAGTACCTGGTCCATTGTAAGTCTTGAGTTAATGTTCAGGGAAGAGTGGATGCTCAGGGTGACTCCCATTCCTGGCATCTAAAATGAACTACCAGGGAGGAGTATATTTATAAGGCAACATACTCAATTACATGTTGCTATACAATGAGCCTGAAATGGAAATATTTCTTAGTTAACCATGTAATAATAACATAAAGTCTACATGAAAAAGTGTAGTACTCATTTCCCTTTTCTCAAAATGTAGAGTGGAAAAAGAGTGGACCTTAAAAATCTTTAAAAAAAAAGTTTTCACAGACCAAATGGTTAACTGTTGTTGTCAATAGTAAGTTGGAATCAATACAGATTCTCTCTTTATTTAAAAATGTGATATTTGTGGTTCCATGGATTTTTGTTATTAATTTGATTTTAAAAAACAATGCATTAAAGCAATGTTTGTTTTGATCACTGATAATTTTGACATCTCCTTAAACTTTCTGCTCAAGGCAGGTACCTCACTTGCCTCACTCTGAATGGGAGAAGAGACGCCTATTCCTGACTTAACTGTGAAGGACAGTCGTTTAACCACCGATACACACCAAATGTCATTTCACCTAATAGTTTCAACCTGGGCCTCATGCCTGACCCTGTACATCAATATCAAATTGGTTCTTAATTTTATCAGATGAATTAAATCAACTAATCTCTGGTTAAAAGTTATCTTTTCCACAAATGATGCAGGGGTGTTCTCTTAGGGATTTTACAGACAGGTTATTTGGGCTGGCTTGTTGTTTTCTCTATGAAATAAGTGTGGGTCTGCATATTCTGGAGCACTAATTTCAGTTGTTTTCAAAATAAGTTGTTTTGATGTTGTGTGCTTTGTAGGACCCTGGAGGTTTGTTTGTTTCATTATTTATTGATATTTTCATTTTAAGCTGTTGAAAACCTGCTTAATCTTCAAAACATATGCATCTAAGCCAATGGTTACCTTTTAGATTTATAGCAGTTTCCAAAATTAACCTGAAGTTAATAGGGGAGCCAAATATACATAAAATATATATTTGGCTTTAAAAAAATTCATCTAAATATATGTCTTGGAATTGGACACGAAAGTATCATTTTCCATGTAACTTAATGTTCAGAAGTTTTATTGTATACATGCCTGAATTGTATATAAAAGGGGAGATATTAGAAAGCTCAGGTACTCTTCTATTTTTCTCATTTTTTTCATTCTGTACATGAAGGGAGAAATTAACTTGAGATTTCTATAAATTTATCTTTACAAAGCCCTCATGGTAAAAGCTTTTCAAATCCACGTCAGATGGATGTTCTGTGGTAAACACCACATGCTTATGTTATTCTTAGACAAAGACCTTTCTTTAATATCTTATGGTTCATTATGATTATCCATCATCACACTTGCACCTTAAGAATCTGAGCTCTAGCGAATTCCCTACATCATTGTTGGTCTTGGGCCTAGAGGGCTTTGTCATTTTTGTCACATATAAAGGATAAGTAACTTGCCATTTATATGAGTGTAGATGAAGACAATTTAAGGAAAAACTATGGGTTAAATTTCAAAGAATCTAAGCTCATTAAAAAGCTAGCCAGTCTTTTATTACTTAAACCCTGGCTACTTCTTTAATATATTTTAATGTACATATATTTTAATATATGTATGATATGTTACGTATGTGTGTGTGTGTATATATATATGTATATACATATGCCTTTAAGTAATATAATACCAAGCTTACATGAATAGGAATTTAAAAGGTTCTATTTGCTTTGCATTTTATTAAACTCTGTATTCCTTTTTGGTACATCCTAATTTACAAAGTTACACTGAACCAAAAGAGAGACCCCAAACTGGTTAAAAAAGTAAAGCATAAAACCAATTTTAAGAAACATTTTTAGAATTAGAAAAGCTATCCTGGAGAAAAATAGACAGAAATATAACTCCAGGACCTCTCAGGAATGTTTGAAATGTAAGCACATAGCAGGGCAGGCACAGTTATAAACTCTTGTCATTTGCTGGGAAAGAATGGCCTTCCTATGCAAATGAGAAATTAAATTGGGTATAAGAATAAACTGCGGGCTTCCCTGGTGGCTCAGTGGTTGAGAGTCCGCTTGCCGATGCAGGGGACATGGGTTCGTGATCCGGTCCGGGAAGATCCCACATGCCTCGGACCGGCTGGGCCTGTGAGCCATGGCCACTGAGCCTGCGCGTCCGGAGCCTCTGCTCTGCAGCGGGAGAGGCCACAACAGTGAGAGGCCCGCGTACCGCAAAAAAAAAAAAAAAAAAAAAGAATAAACTCCCTTCTTGAAAGGAATGGGGAGTTATAAATTTTGTCTTATTTTTCCTAGAAGAATTTAAAAAATTATGGCATCCGTTGCCTAAAATATCTTAAATTTGGTTCTACACGAAAACGAATCCACGGTTAGATATATTGAAGTCACCTTTAGCACTCTGAGTTTATGAGAGTAAGAAATGCAATTCCCAAGCTCCTTAAACTGAGGTATAGCTATAGCAAAGTCTAAGAAAAGAAAGCTCTAAACATCATTTTCTTTAACAGTTTGCAATGATAAAAATCAGGAAATAATCTATCCCAAATAATGACTTTTAATCCCACTAGGAAACAGCTCATTGTTTCTCTTTTGCGCTTTGTGATTTCAGTCTTGAAATATATCTCTGGCTCTAAACATTATTCTAACTATATTTTTAAAACTTTGATAGGACAAAAAAGAAAAAAATCCCATTCTTTTTTTCCTTTGGTGATATTGTGCTGGTTCCTTACTTGGAATATATGAGTATTCCACCCTATAGCTAAATATTCAAAATTCTGTTCACTCAGTGTTATTGGCAACATCATCACTCTATCTTAAGGGCAAAAAAAATCTCCAAGTGCTAAGAAAGGACACTATGTTAAGCCTGCCCGAGATTCAAGGGATCCAGAATGCCCAGGAGGGACTTGACGAAGTGATGCCTTAATGAAATGTTTGAGCTCTTCCCACTCTTAATCCCAAAGGTTTTCTTGAAACAGTGTCACTCTTGGAATGCCACAGCAAAGTGCGGTGATCTTCTGATGGTGTATGTGCACTCATTTTGTTTCCCAGAGTTTTTTGGTGTTTTTTTTTTTTTGGGTTATGTTGCTGATCTAGATTTAAATTGAACTTGTCATGCTGGAGTGCATGTGTCCTGGTTCTGAATCTCCCCTGTTCTCGTTGCTATAGTGACCAGCAGAAAGCAGAAGGGAAGTGGGAAAGAGGAATCTTCATTTAAACAAGTGTGTCTCTGGCACCGCTTTAAGCAGCAGTTCTCTTTACCTTTGAAGGTTGATGTGGCCGGGGGAGCCCTATTATGCAGTTTGAGATTTTACTCTCAGAACTTATAAAAAATAGGTTTGTGGTTAATTCCAAAGAGGTTATTGTAACAATACCAGAATTTAAGGGATAAGTCGAGACAAGATATTCATAATCTGATGTTGGGGAAGGAAACATTTTCCTCTACCCTTTCTAGTGTCTTCTGGCTGGTCTAAGAATTAAATTGATGTGAGACAGATTAACAGAAGAAAGCATGTTTAATCACATGCCTATAGGGCCCCCATAAGAAAAATGAGATCTAAGGACAAGTTAGACAGTTGAGGCTTATACGTCATTTGAAAGAAGGGGACGGGTAGGGGCTTGGGACTTCCAAGGGGAGGAAGGGAATTCACATGGAGATGGCAAAAAAAAAAGATATTTGGTAAACAAATGTTTGCTGTGCCACACAGAGACAACGGGACACAGAGAGAACTGTGGTCTCCAGTCCTTTCTGAGTTCTCCCTACCATACTTACCCCATATTCTTTGTAGATATCTCTGGTGATAGTGCTTCCCTGGACCCGGGTCCTCATATAAATTCTTTTAGGTAGTTAAGGGGGGAGGTAAGAAGAAAGACTTTCTGAGTCTTCTATTTCTTAAAAATAATCAGCCTAAAATAACCCTCATGACACAAGAGACACAAATTTTGCTCCCCTACCCTACCCTGGATTACATCTTTCACATTATCTTGATAAAATGTATTCTATGTATTAATATTCCACTATTTTCGTTTTAGATTTTAAAGCAGTGGTTCTCAACCAGAAACAATTTTGCACCCCAGGGGACAATTTGGCTTGTCTGAGGCATTTTTGGTTGTTACAAAAATGGGGGGCTTCTACTGGCATCTAGTGGGTAGAAGCTAGGGATGTTGCTATACGTCTACAATGCATAAGACTGTCCTCCACAAAGGTGAATTATCTGGCTTAAAATATTAATAGGGCTGCGGTCGTAAGATGGTACTTTAAAGCAACTGTGGTTCAGTTTTAAAAATGATACTACACTTTGAATCTTCTAGGTTGACACATTGACAAGTCTGAATAAGGGCTGATATTCTAATTCTTGGTGTGGGGTGGGCAGAAGATAGACAAAATATTTAGACCTCTATCTAGAATATTTCTCTGCACACCCATAAATCACTGAAAGACATAGTTTCCACAAAACATATTGGAGTGTTTCTTAGCTATTTCATTCATCGATCCTATTTGTATAATTCACTTACTCTTTTAAATGTTTTCCCTTTTTCGCTTGTCTTAAAAAAAAAAACGTGCAATACAAGACTGAGAAATAGATTTCAGTTTCAGTCATGTGACTACTGTCTTTGGATTGTGAAAGGAAAATCGAAATGGAGTTGGTATTGCTAAGAGAGCTCTCTAAACTGGAGCTGGGAGGCCACTGAGGAAGTGAGACTTATGTAAGTTTCATCCTGATGGAATCTGAACTTCTGATCACTTGTTGCCTTAATTCAGAATGTTCTAGAAACTCAAGCTATTTATCAGACCCCAACCCTAAATAACTCGTGATAACCTGTCCCCTAAGGACAAATATCTCCTTTGCGCTTCAGAGTCAAGATAACTTTAACTTTCTTTTTTAAACTTTTTTTTTTTAAACTTGCAAGGTAACTTGAACAACTTTGTGGCTTTGCATTTACGAGCCCCTGACACTTTCTTATTCCTAGAACATCCTTTTAGCTTTACCTGAATTTGTGTCTCCAGAATTGCAATTCCTAAGACCCCAAATAAAGCTGTTTATTTTTTGTAGCCCTGATACTAATTATTGCTTGGCAGGATCCACCCCGAATTTCTGGGAGCTAGTGTTTATGCTAATAGAGAACAGATAGCTGTCGAATCTTAGGAATCTACCTTGAATAACTGAATGTACTGCATTTTGGAAAATAGAGTCTTTGTTCTTAGAGAGCTGATTTTCATCATTCTAGTTACTTAGAAACTGTGAGTGCAACAACAGGTGTATAAAGGAGGTAGAGTACACATAAAATTAGCACTTGGCTATGCTCAAAAGAGATGGATTTCACAGTGCAACAACACATCCTACAAAATAAAGAAACACTTAGTGAGTAAGGCTTACCACAGCGTGCCTGAATGTCTCATCCTCCCTTGTCCCTGGTTTCCTCTTTATGGACTGTGGTACTCCTGGGATTTGTGGCTGGGAACATCAGACACTTTCTCTTTCCTCAAATGGGGTTGATACAACGTATACGTGTTGAATGCCCATGCCACAGGAGACAAATAAAGATGCAGAAATTGATTATTCTCCAAGCCTATTTCTCCTGACTTTTCAAAGATAATTGTTATATCATGCATTTGTTTTAAAGGCAAATAATGTAGGGGCCTTTGTGGAGTATTGTTTTGCCTCTCCAGAATTTATATTCCCTTTTCTGACCTCAAACCTTTGTTTATTCTTTGGGGAAAGTCCATTCCCCTCTTCTCACTGTATGTGGTTTAAACAAAGTTGGCCCCATCTTCAGCTAGAACCCAGATATTTCCAATGAACGTCTCCTTCACCAAGGAATCTGATTCAGGGATGGGCAACTGAAACAGGACAAGTCAGTGAAGTATATACTGGGAATTTATTGAATACAATGACCCATTATGAAGTGAAAATTTAACTAAAACTTAAGGCAACACAGAGAAAAACTTGGCCTGGTGATGGAGGAAGACCAACTCTGGCATAATCTGAGCATCTGTATACAACAGTGCCTGAAGCCAGACACCCCTGACTATTTTAGTTATATACACCAATAAATTCATCTTCTTCTCAAGTCAGTTTGATTTCATTTTCTGCTGCTCATAACCAAAATTGCTAAAAATGTAAGAAGGGAACATAATGAAATGTGAAATAGTTGAAAATCAGAAGATACTTGTGTGTTAGAAAATGATGCACTTATTCCTTTTATCTTCCCTTTAGTATGTAAACTTAATTTTAAAGAGATGTTTCAACCAATTTAGCCAATCTGCTTCTCATCTGACACTTTTTTTTTTTCCTGCTAATGGATGTGTTACATTTTGGAAGATTGACTCTGGTTCCCTGGAGAGTTGATTTTCTTTGTTCTTAATATCACAAAATAGCCTTCCAATGAATAAAAGAAAAATTTCTTTCAATCTTATCCATCGTGCAGTGAGAACGATTGATTCACTAAACACCAACCAGGAGACCAGTCAATCTTGTTGATTCAACAACATATCACCTGCCACCAAGAAATCTTTTCAGCTCCTGAAGCTAACTTGCAAAACATTTGTGATCATCATGCCTAGAAATATGGAGCATAGTTAAGATTCTTTATCTCTTTTATTGAGTGATGATTTGAGAAATAAGAAAGAGGAAATCTAAAAAGCAACCTTGAACTGTAAACAGTATTTAAAAACAAACAATTGTTGACATTTCTGGGTGGCAAGACGCATCAGTCTTTCTGGATTTCTCTGACCATTTGTCGGTTATAGATCTGTTGCAAATAAAATGAATATCATTGAAATTTTAGAAATTGTTTAATATCATCAGAATTTGGAAATTTACACCTGCATTTTATGTGATGGGATTTATCGCCATTTTCAATATCTAAGTTACCGGGAAAACCTAAGTGGTAATCAGTAATGCAAAGTTTGGGGGCGTGTTTCCATATGAATGCACATGTGGGTATTATTCTTTAAGGCCCTGATCCTCAAACTTGTCTGCAAAATTGGAATCACTTGGGGATTAAAAAAAATACTGATAACGGAAGTATATGGTATTGAGGTACCACTTTCACATAAGTATGTTTAAAAACCTCTCTAGGTGAATCTAATGTGCAAAGTTTGAGAATAATTACCGTAAGACACTACTGCTGTAATCTTAATGGTCATGTAAGTCACTTGAACACGTTGTTAGCATCAGCTTCTGATTCAGCGGGCCTGAGGTGCAGTTCAAGATTCTGCCCTTGGAACTTTTCAGATAATGCAAATGTTGCTGGTGTGAATTTCCCACTGAGTAGCAGGGCTCTGAGGCATGGATTGTATTTTCAGAGTGACTGTGAAGAAGGGAATTTTCTGGTGTCACCCACTGCCCATCGCGAATGAAGCTTGGAAATCTCTTGTACTGTGAATGTTTGTGCTAATCCGATTTGATCTGTGGAGGACGTTCTATTATTATAATGAAGACTTGTGGAGAATTGTTATTCTTGGGGGGGGGGTACCACCTTCGCAAAGAGTGGGAGAAAGAAGTGGGTGTACTTGAGTCTGCTGATTTTCACAGCCTCTGGTGTCCGTTTTGGTTAAGCCTTGGGCACAGTGGCGAAGCTTGACGTTAACACTTGCACCCACTCTGTCAGCGCTTGCCTTTCTCCTCCTTGTGGTGGCCCAGGCATCTTCCCCCCCGCAGGCTGTCTGCTTCTGGGGCTTTGGCTTTAACTAACGGAGAACACAGTTTTGAATAAATTGGCTCTCAAGAGCTGCTTCTTCCAGTCACACAGCATGAGCCTCTTAACTAGTCCCTGGTTGGCAGGCCTGTTTGTGGATAATTCAGAAAGTCTGAATGGTCTTCAGTTTGCAAGAGGCAATGAAACCTCCTTTTCCTAACCTTCTGTTCAGTGTTCTGGTATTTCACCCCCCCCCCCCACAGTGGTCTCCTCTTCTGAAATAAGGTGTGAGAGCAAACACAACTCAGTCCATAGGCTAAAGAACTAATTTCAAGAAAGACCCTAATCGCTCAATCACAAAACCCCTAATTTCAAATTCTATTCAGTGTATTTTCAAAATAGTCAGCCTAACAGTAACGACATAGAGAGATTTTTATTTTCTTAGCAGTAAAACTGTCCCAAAGGAAGGACCTGGTTTTCTCGGGTGGACATTTTGATAAGTTCAGGTAGAATAAGGAGTGGAGTCTTTCCAGGAGCATGCTGGAGGAAAAAAAAAAAAAAAAAAAAAGTTCGCTTCTTTCGAGTTAGAGAGCATTTGTTTGGCCAAGTGAGTCATCGAGGTTGAAAACAAGAGTTGAGAACAGTAGGCAAGAGTTTTGGCAGCTTAGACAGGAAGAGGGGAGGGAGACGGTGTTATTAGGAGAGAGAATGATTTTTTTAGGTCAAGTGGGGATCCGCTCATGGAAGGGAATTTTACTACATTTCTTCCACATGACAGGCAGTAGGAATCCCCTTCCTGTCTCCTTATGGCACCTCTCGTGGACTATACTCATGAGCACGCTGGGAGATTTTGGTATCTATTTTACAACTTAAAAATATAAGTTAGATCATGCCATGCCTACACTCAGAACTTTCTAGTAGCTCTCCATTGTATGCAGAACGCAAGCTGATGGCTTTGCAGTGATGCAGAAGGTCCGACATGAGCTCAAGCGCCCCTCCCTGACCTCGCCTCATTTTCCCCCCTTCCACACCGCGCTGTACTTGGAACACGTGGCCATGTTTCCTTCCTTGGGGCCTTTGCCTTGGCTGTGCCTCCCTCTAGAATGGTGGGTCCTGAAATATGTACACAGCTCATTTCTCCCCCTGCTGCCAGCCTTTCCTCAAATGCCTCTTTTTCAGCAGCTGGATTTAAAATGGAAAGGTCCCTCCTAACCCATTTGTCATGCTGTGTTTCTTTCTTTCACAGTACTTCTCTTGGTGTGTTAGAAAATTTATTTATTCATTATTGTCTCCCCGCTCCCAGATGTAAGCTCCATGAGGATAAGAGTTCGTGTCTTTTTTCCGATGATGGAGAGTCAGTATGTAGAACATCCTCATTGAAGAAAGGAACGTAGAGAAATGCCCATTAAGACTTCCAAGTTGACCATAACAAGTCAGTCTCAACCGATTTACTGGGCCACTTCTCATCATGGGGTTTCTGGCCAGTGGCTAGTAAACTGACTAGTTGGAAATACGTGAACTATTCCTCCACAGCCCTCCCACCCCAGCGCTAATCTCTCTTGAGACACCTAATTTCTCTACCAGTTTAAAACTGGATGTACTTGGAGCAGTAACATCGTCCTTAGAGTAAATGTGAGGCTCCCCTGACAAAGGTCTGTGCTGTGCCCATACCTTTTTCCCTCCTGCCCCCCTGACTCCCGCTGTTCACCTCTCCCCTCAAAGGCAGATTCTGCAGCTCTTGCCTCCTTGGCCAAGGACTAGGTTCTGACTTCTATTTATCTCGTTGAATTCATCTTATATTTGGCTTTGACGAAGATTCTTTGCTTGACCTAACTTGAGTCACTTTCCTGAACCTTCTTTTAGGTCCATCTGTGTGTTTCCTTATAAAATCAAGTTTTAGCAAGAATGTGCTGAGTCAGTTTAATCAGAACCCCCCCCAACCTTGATACCTGATTGGGTTCCTCATCCTCTACCAGTGGTGTCTGATCACCCTGGTCTTCAGCAACGTTCCTTTTAGGTTGGTTTAGCCGGAATCCCTCCTACCCTTGGTCTTTCCGCTTAATAACTTCCCATCCACTGACCTCCACACTCATTCCTTGGCTGTCAATCCCCACTGGCCCATCTGTATTCAGCGTTGAGCCCAATCTCTCTCCCTCACTGTTAAATCCCTCACTGTTAAATTCCTACCGTGATGGTCCTGAATAAAGTCTGCCCTACCATCTGTAACAAGTGTCATTGAATATTATTTTTCCTTTGACAGCCTCCCTGTGTCTCTTCTGGTAGTTCTATATCCACAGTTTGTTCTTCTGCTCAGGACCTTTTCTTAGAGTCAAAAAGATTGGAAGTTCAATCCAGGGTTTGTTATTATACAGCTCTGTGGTGTTGGACATATTATTCATATACTTTAAGCCTCAGTTTTCATGTCTGTGAGATGGGCATATTATATCAGTGTTTTTTTTTTTCCTTGTATGTAAGATGGAAATGATGATTTCAACCTTATGGACAATCTTGGCCTCATGGTGAGTATTGAGATGCTGCATAAATAGTGTTCTTAACCAGGTGGCCAATAAATATTTCTTCCCCCTTTCTACCCTTTCCTTTTATTAGCTTCCGTTGAATCATGAAGTCTTTAGTTTGAAAGGGACATTAAGGCCATTTGGTGCAGCTATTTATCTATAAATCCATTCTTTTATCATCTTTGCAAGTCATTATCATGCCCCTGATTGAAGCTTTTATTTCCTGCAAAAACAGCCTGTAATCTATTTGGTGTAGATATTGTTAGTGTCTCTCATATATTGAGATTGAATTGCTCACCCTGAAACTTCCATTCTTAACCCTAACATCTAACATTGTGTGTCCTATAGACAAACCTAAACTAATTTTTTACTGCACGGTAGACTTGCAGATATTTGAGAGTAGTTATCTTGTCTTTCCAATGTTTTAATCATCCAGACTAATTTCCCAGAGTAACATCGATCACTCAGAAAATGGTCTTTTGATTTCCCTCCCATCCCAATTATTTCTTTGAGAAAGTCTGTCTCATGAGGCAGTAGAATGAAGTGGTTAAAGACGCAGCTGGGGTTTGAGTCTTTTCAGTCTGAGCTCACGTTTCAATCTGACCCTCATTTATTGGCTGAGAACCTGGGGTCTGTGTCTTCCTATGTAAAATGGATATTATTAATGGAAGGTCTTCCATGCAGGTGGTTGGGGGAATAAAGACAAGGATGCATTCAGCACACTTAGCACAGTGCCTGGTGCGTGGCTCGTTCTCTGGAAATGGGGGTGGGTAGCTGGGGAGCCTCACCTGTCAGGTGCAGCCTGGCGGACAAAGCTAGATCAGCGCTGTCCCCCTTTGTTCTGGAAACTGTAGTTTTTACCCGTGTGGTATTAGACCGGTGTTTTGTTGGCACCTATATCAGTCAGCTCACACTTATTCCATTTGGAATAAATAATACTGAGGATATAAGTAATATGTTCCTAATGAAGCATTACAAATGCCAAGAAAATAAATAGAGAAGCCTCTATAAAGTTTAAACGACTTTACATATAAAAAAATTTGTTCTACGACCAGGGAGATCCCATGTTAAGAAAATAATTTAGTGAGACAGTAAGAGTTCATTCATTCATTTGTTCACTTTTTCAGTGAATATTTATTTAGTCGCAGCTATATTCTATTCACTGTGCTAGGAAGGAGTATCTTTCCTCACTTCCCTCACTATTGCATTTTTGGTAGTGGTAAGTACAACTAATAACTAAATTCAATTATTTTTAGATTTATTTTTCTCCATAAACTTAGATGAAAAAACAAAATACAGTATGGTTTTTTTTGCTCTAATTTGGATTATGAAATTCAAAAGCATGCAGCATGAAAATACGAACAAAGTCTGACTGTATTTTAAAAATTGAAGAAAGTGAGTCTAAAATTTTTAAATTTCTCAGACTTGCAGAATGTCCATGTTAAGTAACCTCTTGACTAGGCCAAGCTCTTTGCCATGTAGGAGTGGCACTTCATTTGTCAGAGTGAGACTTGGATTATGCACGTTTTGAATTGTGCAAGGACTTTAGAATATATCCTCTGCAAAAAAAGTTGTGAGTCTCCCAATATGTGATTATCAATCCTATTATCACCTAAAGAGCCCCTAAAATGTGGGATTTATGACAGCAACAAAATGTCCCACAAAGTATCAGTAAGACATCAAAAGATGACATAAGATGAAGATGTTCAATCGTGAGCAATTGATGGCAAAGCAATACAGCAAAAATATCAACCTCGTGGCAGCCAGGAGTTGCCAACATGCCGTAGAACGGTTATCACTGTGAGAGTGATAGCATTTTGCAAGCATTCTAGAAACCAGGGAAAATAAATCTGTAGAGAGACACTTTCCATTGAACCAATCAGGAATAACGAAAGGAGATTTGTCTCTGTTATCTGAATACTGACTGAGCTGATCACAGGAAGTACTTTTCTCTTCTGTTTGAACTCAGTACTTTGACAGTGAACATATGGCAGGGAAAAGGATCCAGGCATATGCACATGGAAAAGATATAATTAAAATATAAACTAAGTGCACATAATTGTTAAAAGAACTTTGACATGAGGACGGACAATTTCCCTCCATCAGGATGTCAAGGTGTGATTTCCTGAAGGAGAAAAACGATTGGATTCTAACCCGGTGAGAGGTTAAAGAAAGGGAGATCATTGCAAATGAGAAATTTGATTTTTAGAGTAGAAATTTTGTATACGCTCTGATAGAGGTCTTGGGTCTTGCCTTCTCTGCCCTTGATACGCAGTACATGGAAATTGCAAGTTTCTTTCTTTGATGTGCAAGGCAAAAGGCACTCAATGGTCGTGATCCAGAAAACATGAAGTCTCTGTAACTGCAATGGAGGATAGAAGACTGGTATGGAGGTTTGGGTTTCTTTTGTCTTTATTTTAACTCAATATTCAAATGGACCGAATGTTGACAACAAAGAATTAGGTATAAATTTATTTTTAAGCATGAAGGATCTGCTCACAGCTTCCCCCGGCATAAAAGGAGGCAGTGCATTTTAGAGATAAAAAGCATGTCCCAATGAACCAAATTTCTTAGGTGGGTGGCCCAGCTATAAACTTGGGATAATAATAGTACCTACCTTACAAGGCTATTGTAAAGTTACGTTCATACATATTTAAAGTTTAGAACAATGCCTGACACATATTCAACACTCAATAAATGTGACCCATTATTACTACATCCCCAAATGAAATAGAAGCAGCTCACAATCTCTGAAAACATCATTTATCTTGCCTTCCAATTTTTCTCTAAAAGTTGAAAGAGGAATCAATTCTGTAATAGTATAGAATCAATTTCAAACAATCAAAAGCAACCACTTTTCTGGGTAAAGATGGTAAAATGAACACAGCAGATTAAACCCTTTCCTACCCACACCTTCTCTGTCTGCAGCATCCCTAGTTCTCATTGAAATAACTAAAAGAATAGACAAAGAGTGATAGAAAGTGGAGTTTCAGCCCATCCCCTCAATTTTATGGCATGTGTAAAAGTTAAAGCTTCCAAGAAAGGGCTGATCCATCCTAAATAAGGATGTACGTGCAAACACAGCGCTAAGCAACAGCTACGTTGCTCTCCATGGAATCTGCTAAAACAACATGGAAAACCACTCCCTCCAGTCCAGAGAAGGAGCTTTGCCACTGTTGCTGTCTTTGCCTCCTTTTAGGAAATGGCAACTATTTCCCGTGCTATTTCTGACTAGACCTGCTTTTCCTTCTCTTACCTCCAGTAGAAGTTACTCTCCCTCACCTTTGAGATCTCTGCATCCTTCTGAGACCTCTTCCCCACTCAGGCCAACTCTCCTTGTAGCCCTCAAGGGAAAGTGGTCAATCAACTGATCAACTCTCTCTCTGGAAATGCTCAAATCTGGTAGGGGAGCTTTTGAAATACAGTACTTTAGCCAACTGAATGAGACTTCTAGTATGTAATACACCCACCCTGGTTTCTGGATGCAGGAGAACTCGTGCAGACCCAAACACTCTAGCTGAACTTTTAGTGATGATTCTAAATAAATGAGCAACTGCTATGTTTCTCCTTACTTCTACGCTGATTTTCGAGCTGTTCATTTTCCTTCTTTTCTACTCCCATCTATATAAGGAATGGTTGTTTTTTCTGAGACGATGTCTTCAGTGGTGCTCTCCCCATTGCTCCTTCTGACTCAGATGAGGGTTCAGAAATATTTTCAAATAATTCTGTGAGAAGGAGACGGTGCTGCTGTTATCTCGTGTTTAATATTGTTGTTTCTTCATCAGCAGCTATTGGTGGGTCTCTGGCTTGGGGCCTTTAAAAAATTCCTCATAATGGTTTTTGAGTTTGACTGGGGTGGTGGTGCTTAAAATGGGTGACAAGTGGTAGAGAGCTTGACTTGCCTGGGTTATCCTTTGTACCAGAATTGATTTTCTAGCCATATACATTTTTTTAAGTTTTATTGACAGTTAGCTGTGACGGGGTTCAGGGAAGTCTGCCACACAACTTGGGACCTCGGCATATTAAATATCTTTAAAAAATTTTTTATCGGGGTACAGTTGATTTACAATGTTGGGTTAGTTTCAGGTGTACAGAAAAGTGAATCAGTTATACATATATCCACCCTTTATCAGATTCTTTTCCCATATAGCTCATTACAGAGTATTGCATAGAGTTCCCTGTGCTGTACAGTAGGTCCTTATTAGTTATCTATTTTATATGTAGTAGTGTGGATATGTCAATCCAGTCTCCCAATTTATCATCCCCCCCCTTAGGTTTATTTTCTACATCTGTAACTCTGTTTTGTAGATAAGTTCATTTGTAACCTTGCTTTTAGATTCCACATATAAGCTGTATCATATGATGTTTATCTGTGTCTGACTTCACTCAGTATGACAATCTCTAGGTCCATCCATGTTGCTGCAAATGGCATTATTTTGTTCTTTTTTATGGATGAGCAATATTCCATTGTATATATGTAACAAATCTTCTTTATCCATTGTCTGTTGATGGGCATTTAGGTTGCTTCCAAGTCTTGGCTATTGTAAATAGTGCTGCAATGAATATTGGGGTGCATGTGTATTTCTGAATTATGGTTTGCTCTGGATATATGCCCAGGATTCTATTTTTAATTTTTTTTTTTTTTTTTTTTTTGCGGTACGCTCCAGACACGCAGGCTCAGCGGCCATGGCTCACGGGCCCAGCCGCTCCGCGGCATGTGGGATCCTCCCGGACCGGGGCACGAACCCGTGTCCCCTGAATCAGCAGGCGGACTCTCAACCACTGCGCCACCAGGGAAGCCCCTATTTTTAGTTTTTTAAGGAACCTCCATACTATTCTCCATAGTGGCTGGAGTGTTAGGTGTTATACTCCTAACACCACCAACAGTGTTAGGAGTATAAGAAAATGGCAGAAGCAGGAACGTCACTCTGATCACCCACCCTAAGCCCTTCTACACTGAGACGAGTCATAAAATTGCCATGTGAAATTTGTCATCAACTCTTCAGAAATTTATTGCTTTTCTGTCTAAATGGTATAAAAACTTTCTGTCCTGGTCACTTCTTCAGGCTTTCATTCTCTTGTGAAAATTCCCATGTACGTGTAAAAATTCATAACATTTATACGCTTTTCTCCTGTTCATCTGTCTTTGTCACTTTAATTTTCAGACCCAGTCAGGAACCCTTAGACGGGTGAGGAAAACCTTTTCATCCCTACAGCTGAAAATTACATCCTTGTTACAGTACGATTGTTAGGGTGGAAGAAATTTTTCTCTATCCTTTTAGGTTCCTCTGGTTGGTCCAAGAATCAAACTGATGTGAGAAAGAGTAACAGGGGAAAATTAAACATTTAGTAATGTGTATACATAGGAGCGGACCCAAAAACTTAGTAACTCACCAAAATGGCTGAAACAGCTTAAATACCATCTTCAGCTACAGACAGAAGAGGGTGTTGGGGGTAGGGGTTGGAGACTCCAAAACAGAGGAAAGCAGCTCACATGGAGATGCAAAAGCAAATGGTAAACAAATGTTTGCTGGGCTAGGCAGAAACACTGGGACACAGGGTGGTCCCGATCTCCAGGCCCCGAGAAGTTTCCCCACCACATCTAGCCCATATTCTTGGCGTATTTCTCTAGTGGTAGCTCTATTCTGGGAACAGCCCCTCTATGTACATTCTTTTAGGCAGTTAAGGGGTCGATAGCATGGAGGACTTCATGAGTCTTCTGTTTCTTAAAAGTCATCAGCCTAAATTAAGCCTCATGCCGAAGAGACACATTTTGGGGTGGCACGTTTTGCTCCCCTCCACAGTGATGCTGCAATCACACCATGTTTTTCTTAAAAATCTTTGAGTAGGAAAATCTTAGTGAAAAAAAACAAGCCCAAATGCTCACACGCACACACACACACACGAGTCACAGAACTTAATATTATTTTGAAGGTATTTAGGTCTAATAGGATAGCTTTTTGCTCCAACATTCACTTGAACTTGAAAATCACAATAAAATGTGCCAAGTCAAAGGAATGATTTTTCTTCTCTCTCTCTCTCTTTTTAACTAGCCATCCTGGCTTTCAAGCATGAGCTACAAGTCTCAGTTTCACTGTGACTTAGCAATTTACTTACACAGTTTTACTGCTTTGGACATAACACAGCTGAGTTTCGAGCCTGATGAAATATTGTTATCCACATAATTCATTTTCTGCTGCTTCAACAAGGTGTTTAGATTGGTGGGAGTTCCCATTTGAAGTCAAAATTGAATCGAAATTTCATGTGAAGGCTACACAGATGATCAGGGAAGTGTCAATTAAATTTACCCTCTGGTCTCTGGCATAAAAACCTGCTCCCAAGGCCTTGAAAATAGCTCTCATTATCATATCGATTCGAGTCCACAAGTATAACTCAAATGTAAGGTGAGCATAACTTTATTCCTAGATAGGTGTAATAAATTTCCAATATTTTTTTATATATTGGTCACATTGAGTTTAGTGTAGGTTATGAATGCTTGCCATAATGATCTATTGGTCCTTTATTGGCAATCCTCACTTATTAAAGTTGTTATTGATTGTGCTGAAATGAACAATTCCCTATTAATTCATAATTCATCTTTTAGTGGTAGTCATCAAATAAAACAGAGATTGCATTGGTCATAAATGAATTTAGAGACATGACAAAGGTAGAAATAAAATAGTAACAGCGGTTTTCTCACAGGGGTACTAAGTAACATCACCGCAGAGAAAAATTTGAATAGAAAAAAATTACTCTTCTTCTTCGAAACAGTTTCCTTTTACTTAGAGAAATGGGAGGCAATTTTCTAGAGTTTGGGGGAAAAACACTCTCAAAATCTGGGAAAGCCCAAAATCAAGTTCTTTGGAAAATCTTTAGATTGTACTCCAACATTACAAAGAGAAATATATTTTTTTCTTCAGAAAATAGGCTTGAATTAAGTGTTCCCAAAAAGGAATTTTTAGAGCTCTCCATCGGAAAATCCTTTTGTAGATCACAGCTTTAAATTAAAAATGCCAACTTCTTACACCTTTAGGAAAGCTGGGTGGGTGGCTGAGGGAAGCTGGGCAGGGTTGTTTTTTCCAGTTTTTGCTGAAAATGTACTGTTGACCAAATGTACTGTGAAATTTATTCTGCTTTGGGGTGAATACTGCTCATTCAAGGCAATGAATATAGCCAAGTGACCCACAGAACAAAGACAAAGATCACAAAAAATAGGGGTTCATGTTGGTTAGCAGAAATGATACAGATGAAGGAGCCACCGCTCATTCTCCTAAGGAACCTATATCCTAGGGCTTGCATTCTCAAAGGAGGGATTTTAGCTCCAAGGGCAACTTAGGGAGATAATAGTAAAAATATTCTTGAGAAACACTGTCCTGGCTTAAAGAATGAGAGAATCATTGAATCAGATGCAGTAGAACATAGTATTTTAAAACAAAGATTCCTGATGTCTGACCAGGATGGACTCCAAACTTCATCACTTACTGTGTGATCTTGAACAGGAGCCTTAGCCTCTCTGTGTTTCAGTTTCTTCATCCTTAAAATGGAGATAAAAATAGTATCTACTTCGGGCTTCCCTGGTGGCGCAGTGATTGAGAGTCCACCTGCCGATGCAGGGGACACGGGTTCGTGCCCCGGTCTGGGAGGATCCCACGTGCCGCAGAGCGGATGTGCCCGTGAGCCATGGCCGCTGGGCCTGTGCGTCCAGAGCCTGTGCTCCGCAACGGGTGAGGCCGCAACAGTGAGAGGCCCGCGTACCGCAAAAAAAAAAAAAAAAAAAAAAAAAAAGTATCTACTTCATAGGTGTGTTAGGTTATATAAAGTGCTTAAAACATAGTACATTTCAGTGTTTTTAATAATTGTTATTTCTATTATTATTATTAGTGAATGAATACGAGTCACTAACACAGGAAACCTGGGCTTCAATTGTCATTTTGATATTTATGAGCTTTGACCTTGGATAAATTACTTAAATTTGACAAAAGCTCCATTTATACAAGCTTTAAAAAGGGGGTAAATCTACCTTTCAGGATTTTTATGCAAGTGTATGAAGTACACAGTGACATGATATATGTAAATTGTGTGACTGTTAATGAGCAAGCAGGAAGTAATTCCTCTCCCTTATGACGCAGGCAAAAAAAAATGGGAAAAAGAAAAAAAAAAAGAAAGTCTGTGAAGGCTCATAAAAGAAAATACACAATTCAGTGACCTCTGTACATCAACAGCAAACTTGAAATGGTCATATTAAGTATGGGCATAGAAAATGAAATGGCAAGTAGAGAAACGTGACTACTGCAAGTGTTAGGTGCAAGAAAATATGAATGAAATATCTTCATTTTCCTGTCATAATGGGAAGGTCTTCAGAGAAGATCAGTTCTTTTGGTGTTTATGGATAGATGCCCTTTCCTATAAGAATTCCTAATGAAAAAATCTACCCCACCTTTTTTTGTGTGTGTGTGTGTGTGTGTGTGTGTGTGTGTGCGTGGCAATTTCTGTTCACTCTTTTCAGCATTTTGAAATTGTATGTTAGGTAAATGGGCCATGTGTCCGTATCCATACTGAGGAGTTGGTAACAGTACACATCTTCATGAAGTTTAAATGTCAAATGTATTAGTCAGTTGCCAAAACCTTAAGCTCATGCTGGCCATAGTCCAAAAGTAAGGTTAATGGGAGTACAACAGCCTCAGGCATGACTGCATCCAGACGATCAAATCACATCAGGACTCTGTCTTTCTTGACTGAAAAGACAGATTGGTGATAGAAAGGGCTGGTGAGTCTATCAGGCTTTCTTATGTATTATATGGGAAAGAAATCTCAGAAAGGCCATGGGGAAAGTTTCTCTTTCTATCCAGTTCTAGTAGAAGTTTCCCAGCTACATCCTGGTAACCAGTGAAGGTTCTGCATCCATTTCTGAGCCACTCACTGCAGTCAGAGTGCCAGCATTAAACTGAATTATAGATTAAAAGTGTCTTGTTAAAGTCTGATTCTGGAAAGGCTTTTGAGCATTTTTCCCTTTCCAAGATGACTGCAGTTTGAATAAAGTGTTGGCATTTCAAACAATAATTGAATGTTATGGGAATTAATAGGAGAGTAGGATATGTTATGTTTAGAGGAGAAATTGTAACCGTTCAAATGTTGTGCTTAGAAGCTCTTTTGAAATTTAGTTTCTACCATTGTTATACTTTATTGTGGAGAGATCAAACAGTATTTAAAGATGAAATCAAGAGAGCACAAAATAAATGAAAACCTGTTAAGGTCAGTAGACCAGGAAAAGGAAGAAGCAGAATTTCCTTGAATGCTAATCTCCAAAAGGATGTTTGCCTTTCGAAGTACGAGACTCATCGACTAAAAAAGTCACGTCGTTGCCTCCCCTCATCTCTAGAAGCGTTCGATGAGCAGAAACTGAGACACTTACCCCTGTTTTTCAGCGTTTGGCCATTGTTGGTTTCCCCAGGGTCCTTCATTGATTGGACACCCAGTCGTTTTGCTTCCTATCTGCAGGTCATCCTTTAATATCTTTCTAGCATTCAAATGCCTTAGCGATGTTCAGACCTTCTTCCTCTGGATTGAATGAAGGAGTGGAAAGTTTACTAGATTCAGAATCACCTCTGGGGGACTTTAGCAAGTTTCTTATTACACCTTGGGCATGAAAAACTAGTTTTTTTCTACTTGCGTAGAGAAACCCCAGTTCTTCCCAAGCTGTGTGTTTCTTCCTTGCGAGTCTCCTTTTCTACTCACACAAAATATTCACTTCACTTCTGGTGACCAGATGTGTGGAGGTTTTTCTCCACGCCAAGCAATCCTCTGTGACCCCAGCTGGGTGTCTTACAATGCAACTCACTTCTGATACTGTCTACCTGGAGACAGCATCAGATCCCACAGGTTAATGGCTTGGTCCCACAAGACTCCCTCCCCACCTCAAGCCTCCCCCGGCCCCACCAACACACACCTCAGACACCAGTCAAAAGCACAGGTTATCACTTGTGCTCCTGACTAATGAGCTCTAGGTTGGAGGTTCCAATGACCTCCTCCTAGTGTTTTATTAATTTGCAAGCACGGTTCACACAGCTCAGGGAAACACTTAATGTTTACCAGTTTGTTAAAGGATAGGATAAAGGATACAGATGGGCATCCAGATTGCAGAGAAACATAGGACCAGGTATGAGGCCGGGGGAGCGGGGTGTGGTGCTTCCATGCCGTCTCCCAGCACCTCCACGTACTCACCCACCTGGAGACTCACCAAAGCCTGTACTTTTGGGATTTTACGGGGGCTTCCTCATGTCGGCATGATGGGTCATTATCTCCATTTCCAGACCTTTTCGCTACTCAAGAGAATGGCCAGCAGGGCTGAAAATGCCACACTTCTCATCGTGGCTTGTCTTTCTGGTGAGCAGCCCTCATCCAGGAGGCACCCAGAGTCAACTCATTAGAACAAAAGATACTCCTATCGCCAGGGAAATTACAAGGCTTTTAGGAGCTGTGGGCCAGGACTCGGGACAGAGTCCAATATATATTTTTATTATGTCATACACCTGCCCAATTTTTTTTTTTTTTGAAAAGGATTATAAGGACAAAATAGGCAGCCCTGAGCTCCCAAGTGCTCCATTCCCTAAGTGTTCCCATGTTGTCCTGGATCCTCTCCCAGGACCCTCGGGATAATTCAGTGATTCAGTCACTAGAAGGTAAAGACCAGGGCTGTGCTCCAGCACTGCAGCTAGAGTAAGTCCTGCCTGGTGGATGCTTGAGCACTCCTGTTTGTTCAACATTCTGACTCTCCACCTGACTCTAACCCATTCTCTCCACCTGACAATGCTGGCCTCACACTGTTAGATCTTCTGATTTAGAAGAAGCATGGGAAATCTTGATTTGTATATGAAACTTTACAAAAGTGTTGGATTTGGAAATGAATTAAAATATTAATATATTTAAAGCAAAAAAGATTGAGAATAGATTTGAAAAAAGAGGACAATTAAATTAGTTCTGGGCTGAAAAAACAGAATGGGCAAAAGCAGGGAGGCCTCTCTGTTTACACTGAGTTTAAAATATTTTAAATGGACACTTCCCAGCCCAGGCATGGTCAGTTTATTCTTTGATTGACCCACTCAGGGTTTGTCCTACACAGTATTTTTAAAATAACAGACCATTTAGTTCATGAATATTCTGTAAATTTTTTGTTTTGTTTTTTTTTGCGGTACGCGGCCTCTCACTGTTGTGGCCTCTCCCGTTGCGACGCGCAGGCCCAGCGGCCATGGCTCACGGGCCCAGCCGCTCCGCGGCATGTGAGATCTTCCCGGACCGGGGCACGAACCCGTGTCCCCTGCATCGGCAGGCGGACTCTCAACCACTGCGCCACCAGGGAAGCCCAGGTGGCAATTTTATATAGGGTGGATGTGAAAGATCTCTCTGATATGGTGACATTTGAGCCAAGAACCAAAGATGTAGAGAGAGAGCCATGATGGGAGAAGAGCATTCTGGGCAGAGGGAACAGGGAAGCAGGACCCCTGAAATGGGAGTGTGCCTGGCCTGATGGAGATGATTGTAAAATTCCAGCTGATGCCCTTGGACTGGGGTGTGGTGGAGCTGTGGGAAGGGGTCAGATGATACATGTATTTTGACGACATTTGTGGGTCAGTTGAATATGTGCTGTGAAGGCCAGAGAGGAATAAGAATGACTCCAGATTTGAGACCTAAACAACTGAAGGTGTGAATCCGTCGTTTACTGAGATAGAGAAGCCACATAAAAGTAGTTGGTTTGTTCATGAGGTTCATTACCGTTAAAAAAATGAAAAAAAGAATCTCTAAATAGTAGCAACACAATTAGTACTGCAAAACAAAGGAGGAAAGAATCCGACCACATTTTCTATCTCCCGCTCACTTGGGGTACACGTTCCTAGAGAGGAATGGCAGGCGGAATTGCATACACTATTTCCATCCTTGCTCTCTTTGTAGTTGTTATGTGTGATAAATGTGTGAACGAAGTAACACCTTACTAGAATGGCAGAGCTAGAAGTAGGAAAAAATATAACAAGATGTACTTGATGTATAGGGTGTCCACTGCAATTTCTAACTATCATTTCTTATTTGATTACATTTTATATTACAATGTTTTTCATTAGGTGGTGCCTCGACATAAACCCCTTCACAATGTTGAAATCTCCCTGAGCCCTGTACTCCTGGAAAAAAGCAGTGGTCAAGAAATCTCTCCACACTTTTGTGTTCTGGGAAATGGCTTACCGCAAAGAACTACAAGCCTCATGTGACTTAGATAAGATTTTTAGATGTTTTCCCCCCTCCCCATTCCTTGTTTACAAGGCCAGATCCTCCAAATCCTCATTCTTTGTCTTATTAATGATTAGCTGACTTTTTGCCCCCACTATCCAATCTGGACAAAATACGCACTAACTTGACTTGGCGAAACTAATCAGACCTCCCCTTCCACAGACCCCAGGACATTGACTCAACTTTCAGCAAGCCTTGGGAAGCAGAACAACACATCCGTCTTTTTTTTTTTTTTTTTTTTAATGTGGACCATTTTTAAAGTCTTTATTGAATTTGTTACAATATGGCTCTGTTTTGATTTTTTGGTTGCGAGGTGTGTGGGATCTTAGTTCCCTGACCAGGGATCAAACCCGCACCCCCTGAATTGGAAGGTGAAGTCCTAACGACTGGACCACCAGGGAAGTCCCAGAACAGTACCTCCTTAATGGTTCCTACTGAGAACAGGCTGCCCTCAGGGAAACACATTCCTGATGAGCTATCCAAGATCACCCCCTCTTTATCCCACTCCCCTACAAATAGTCCCCGTTCCCCATTTGCAATACTCTCCTTCCCCACATGGCAATAGTATTTTTGAATCAATTCTCTCCTTATCTAAGTCCAGATTTGTTTGCCACTTGACAACCTTTATTAATTAGTAGCTTATTATTGTCTGTTTATGTATTCATTCATTTATATTCAACAGCTATTTATTTGATCTGTCCTCTGTGTACATTCCTGGGGATAAAGCAGTGAACAAAACAAACATAGTCCCTTTTCTGTTAGAGCTTGCATTCTAGTTTAGGGAGACAGATAAATAAGTGAAATATTTAATAAAGAGGATGGTCCTTCATGCTATGGAGAAAATTAAATCTAGCAAGAGAGAGATGGGTTTGGAGGGTTACATTCTTAAGGACAGTGGTTGGGGATACATTTGGGTTATTTCTACATTTTAGAGCTGAAAGGAAGTGGTGACTTTGGGTCTCTAATCCTCAGGTTTATAAATGGTAATTATCGAGGTTTCTGAACACAAGTAACGCTCACAGTTGAGAAAGGAAGCCCCCTGACCATTTGGAGACATTTATTTACACTTGATTGCTTTGTTTCAAATCAAGATCATGGAAGTGAGCAGAGTTAAGTAAGATTCCCGGAGTGGAGTTCTTGAGGATAAGGCTGTTCTCCAGCTGGCGTATCCAAGAGAGATTCGCAATCCAGGTACCTCAGTTCAGTGTTGCAGTAACGCTAACAATAAAAGTGGATGTCAGTGGATCATCTCCAGCCAGTTTTTGGTCATTTTCTTTTGGACTTTATCACTCCCAAAGAAAACCATGTCCTAGTCAATTACCAACAAACCCAAAATAAAGTTTGGCTGATGTTTTAGGAAGTCACGTATCCTAGCATTTTCTTGAGTCAATTATTTGAAGTGAAGTGTTTTGCAGGGTTTCGACAGTGTTTTGTAGCATTGTAACTTACTTAAGTAAAACATTCTCTTTTAAATGCTCTGTGTTACACATCAGTCAGATTCTGAGACAGTTTAACTGTTTAAAAAAATGACACTGTGACTGAGTGCAAGTTGAAAGCTTTTTGTTTCATGGAAGTGAAATTGCTGAAAATTTGAAGTCTCAGAGGCCATATTTATAAATTCATTGAGATTATTTATAATTAGTACTTGGTATTTTCTCAACAGACCCATCCATCTGTAAGCAGACAGTATAAATCAAATGAAGATGTAAGGATTGATTACGACCAAGGTTCCCCAGACTGAGACACTAAATCCCAAGGCAAAATTAACTATTCTATATTTCTTTTATAAAGCCCAAGAAAATAGCCCAGGTGGAGCTTAGGTATTTTTTTCCCCTTATATCTGGCCCAACATATTCCATCAGTGTCTAATAAATTTCTCATAACTGGCTTTAAAATTATACTGCAGGGCTTTCAAATGGGTAGCACTCAGAACAAAATGGATAAATTGGAAAGCTTATATCAAATCTAGTAGGTTGATCCTCTTTGGTACAAATGCTCGGAGATGCAGCTACTTCAACTCCCCAGACACTTTTAAGGTAGCTAGCTGGTATTTAAACTCACTCTGCCATTATATCCCAGATCACTCAAGAAGCAATAATACAGTGTAATCACTAAGCTATTGCATCTTGCCACCCCTCCCCCAAATTATAGTAAATTATGAAAACTGTTGAAATTGCTCAATATTGTCTAAACTGTCCATGAACTATAGCTCATGGTTATGGTTGTAATGCCTGTTACTAAACTAGAGCATTATAGGCTAACTCCTGCCTTTTGGAGTACTTTAACCAGTATGTATAATACTTGAGCTTATCCTGGTAGGCGAAGCTATTAATAATAGGGGGTGAGGGTGGGAATAATACTTGTTCAGTTTAAAAAGCGAGTTTGAAATTACGTTTTGGATTTTCCTATTTTGTTCTCCTCAAAATCAGATTCAAACACTGGGGACTCCTCATTTCCTGTTCTGCTGTCTTCCCCTATTTAGAAATACACATAAATCATCAAATTTTTCATCTTAGCTCGCCACCATGGTCTGAATCTGTGTGGCTACTTAAGGCAGTTGTTGATGGGTTGACTGCTGAGCGAATGAGCAGATTTTAATGGGCTTATTTGATTCACCCTTCAAAAGACTTAAAAAAGTTCTAGAATATAACTTCAACTATTTCAGTTATTTAGCCAGTCAGTGGGATTATCTCCTGCACAATTGACCAATTGAACAGTTATCAACCTGGAAAACAATGAAAGCTTCAAGTGGTCAAATATTGACTGTGCAGCCGTGGCCTTTGTTACAGCAGGACTTGAAATTAAAAATGGACTGGATCATTCGCTGACTGATGGATTACATGGAGATCCGAGCCATCCACATGGCTTCCCAAAGGGGAGGATTTAAGGGAGAATAGTATCACTCATGTTTACTAATGCTAGAGACTAGTACAGTTTCGAAGTTGTGATGTGTGATGTGTGACACAGGATTGGAACGCAGTTGGCTGAGTCTAAAGTGAACTGCTTTTCTGTGAGTATTTTTCAAAGGGAACGGATTATATTAAAGGCAGATGCCTCTGCTCCACCTGATTTTGCTACTTGCAACAACTTGCAGTGGTTTCTCCTTGGAATGGCTGTTGTTTGCTTTGCTGATGCATCCCGTTTGCCATTGGAAAACCTGCCATAGCACATTAAACTCCTAGCAGCACACACATTCATTTGTCCGTTCATTCAACGACCATTATTGAGGACCCATTTCATGAGAAGACTGTGGTAGGTACTGGGGATAAAATTATAAATAAGACTCAATTCTAAAGGAACTTTCTGTGTAGTATGACATATAAATAAGTGAACGTTTAAAACTGAATGTAATGATTGCTACGGTTAATATAAAGGTCCAGATGTATGGGAGTTGATTACAGGGTCACCCAATCAATCTTGGTTAAGGAGGACTTCTCAGAGGAAGTGGTGTCTAAGCTGACCGATAAAAGGAAAATAAGTAGGAGTTAGTCAGGTAGAAGTAAGTGCGGGTGTAGAGAAGAGGGTTTTCCACCAAAAGGCCCACCATGGGCAAAGTTCCTTACCTGAGAGGGAGCATGGGATTGTCTCAGAAAAATTGCCCATAATGTCAAGATCATGGAATTTGGAGCAAGAGAGTACCTGGGGCCACGTGACAAAGAGCACTGTCAGATGTCAAAAGCCTATGGAATGTTGTGCAAAGTTTAGTGAGGGACTGTTGAAAGCTTGTAAGCAAAACATTGGAACAGCAGAAACTTTAAGGGTGGGAGATAGGGCAGAAGTTCATTAGCAAAACTTAAAAAGAAAAAGAGAAAGCCCTTCAACTTTTATTTTAATCAGATGTCCGTTTACTCTTCTAGAAGAATAAAATACAGCCAGCTGAGCCTGAGAGCTAATAGTATGGATATTCTATATTTTCCAGCACCATGAAGAAAAGTTATTGTGACTAATTATAGTGCTCATTTGAATGCAGTCATGCCCATATCGCATGAAGAGTTCTAGCTCTCTTCTGCATACTCAATGAGACAGGCAAATAACAGCTTTGTGTACATAATTTCTTCCCCATATTTAAATTTTAAAATTAGCAAGTGAAATTGCAATAGCACAGCTCTTCTCTCTTCTGCTATGGGAATGAGTTTAGTGTTTAAAAATTCCAGCCAAAAATATGAGAGTGGATAATTAGAGTAAAGCTGACCTTGTGGTGTACATCTGGTTCTTTCCATGATTGCTTTAATTATGGAGTAAAAAATCCCTAAGAAACAAATAAAAAATGTATTGGAACAGATTATATTATTACATCTTGTGAACTTTTGAGGGGCCGTCCGGAAGCACACCCAGAGTTGCCTCATTACAACAAAAGATGCTCCTAGCGGTCTTATCACTTGGGAAGCTACAAGGTTTTCAGGGGCCTTGTGTTAGGGATGGGGCCAGAGACCACATATTAGAAGAAGAGATGTTCCTAGTGCTCTAATCACTTAGGAATTGACAAGAATTTCAGGAGTTTTGTGCCAGGATGTGGGCACAGACCAATATATATTTTTTCTGTTACCTCGCAACACCCTGTATATTTTTTGATAACCATACAAAAAGGGGATCTAGGAATATTTTCCATGGAGAATCTAACATTTTCTTTTCTCTTCTACCCACTTCTGTCACATGAGCTGCAAAGTGTCTTTTTCCACAAGTTTTCAGAATTTCCCCCATTTCTATAACATCTAGTGCTTTCTAGTACTTTCCTACGCTCCCTCTCAATCCATTCTTGTATCCTTTAGATTGACCCAGCTTCTGTCTAGCAATTTGTTCTTTAGAAAGGAAAAGGAGGGAGAAGACAGTTGTGCTAATTATGAGACCCTCTGAGAAGGATGGGAGAGGGTGGAAAAACTGTCAATATTCCCCAGTTAATTTGTGTCCCACTGCATATAGAGAAATTCTAATACCTGTCCGTGGGACCAGATTTTTCATTTCTAAGATACCAACCATGTTTTTTGTACATATGTCAGTGAAATTTTAAAATAAAATAAGTTTTGTCAAAATGAGAAACTAGTTCTATGATTGTTAGACAACTAAATTAGGTCTTTGGGCTTAAATTGTTTTCTAGTCTGCTTTAGATCTTATCACACTGTTTTTACTTTCACTTCGTATGCTATTCTAAATCTTAGCATAGCTCCTTTTCTTAGAAATCAAAGCTAAGCTTTGAAATTACAGTTAATTATGTTTCTAATTGTCAAACAAAGGAATTCACCTATAAATTAAAACGCAAGAAACATGTTATCACTCAATAATATTCAGAGTTGGGAATTAAAGACAGTATTCATTAAAAGACTGAAAAGAAGAACAAAGCTATCACAGTGCTAATTCTTGTTCTTGAGAAAAATCTAAGAAGACTTTTTCTCTAATTCTTTGTGAATTAAAAAGGGGCTTTGACAGCTGACTGTGTTTATAATTCATGGAAAATTTCAGGTTTATTGTTAGAAAATTATAATACTGTTAAGAACAATGGCAAAGCCAAATGTTTACCATGTAATTACCATTCTTCTAGTAAATTTGTGGTTAGAGAGAAAGAAAATTAGACAAAGAAACTCTCAAAACAATTGTATGTGTCAAGGACCTCTGTCCAAAGAGGAAATAATAGTAGCATTTCACAGTAATTATAATTTTAAAAAGACCTAAGGATCTTTGCCCCTTGTAACTATATTGAAGATGGTTTTTGATTTGGGTGGACATTTTGGAAAAAGACATGTTAATTAATGAGTATAAAAGATATCAAAGGATAGAGGCCACTGTTCTAAGATTTAAAACATCTGTCTCAAAATATACCTTGATTTCCCAGTAGACTCCTCCTTTAGGTGTTCCAGCTGTTTTGTCCATTCCAATTACCAAGACCAAGGGAGAGGTTTTCCTCATATTTTTGGATCATTGTGATAATGTGGTCACTCAATCCAACCTCTCCCCATCCAGCTTTTATCCTACTAAAAGATTAATTTTTCTAAGTGATTACTTTCATTCTACGCAACAATGAACTTTTACATACTGTACTTCCTTACTTCACATGTGCACCCCCCATTCTCTCCGCTGAGGTAGAACTTACCCCTTCTACAGGAGGGTCAATGACTCTCCATGGAAACCACTGCCTGACAGAAGGAGCTTTGGACCAGGAGTTAGAAAGCCTGGCCCTTATCTTTTTTTGCTGTATGTACTTAAGTAACTCACTTTCTTTCAGCCTCACTTTCCTTATCTGTGAAACAGGTATAACAACTCCAATATCACGGAGTGATTGTGAAGAGCAGCAAGGGGAAGAGTTCTAGCATATCAATCAATATTCCAATCAATATATATTATTTAATGATTGTAAACCCTTTGAAAAAACTTTCCATGGTTCCTCATTGCCTCCTGGACCTACCAAGTTGAGATTCTGGATCCTGAAATTTTAAACCCCTGATTATCTGGCCCAATCTAGGTACGACTGCAACTTTTAAATCATCATTAACAATTATCAAATGCACATTATATGTTAGGCACTATGACAAATTAGTACCCATTTTCACATTTAGACATCACAACCCTCTTATAAAAAAGTGCCATTTTCGTGTCTTTTTATGGATGAGAAATGAGGCTGAGAGAGGTTAGATAACTTGCCCAACTTTAAATGGCTGGAACTAGACAGTTCCATAATAATAGAATGCGATGTCTTAGCCACTGAGAAATACTCTGCAAAGAAATTTCTCATTTGCCTGGGCTGACTAACTGTTGTCACTGAACATACTATATACATTTATGCACCTTTTGTTGTATTTATTCTCTCCTCCAAGCCTATCCTTTTCTGTTTCTCTCTGCATCTTCAAATTACGTTATTAGGATGTGTGCATTTTCCATTTCCTGCTTTATAAGTACACCCAAACCTAAACTCTCACATTCACTGAGCACTTTTGTATTGTACTGACCAGAACCACACTGGAGTGTGTTACCTTTTATTTTCTCTGATCCATTCATATGTTTAAAAACTGCTAAGCAGGGTCTTCCCCTGGAGTGAAGGCCATGTCTTCTACCTTTATTCCCACATCCTAAATTGTGCCGAAAAAACAATGGACTATAGACAGCATGCAAATGCATAGAGAGAATAATTGTTGAATTCTGTAATGATCTTTTGAGATTTGCAGTCTTGCATCGTTCTGGAGGCTGTCTGTTCAAGTCCTATCAGTCAGAAGCAACTCTTCTCTTTCTGGAATAAGTCCAGGTTCTAGCACATGCTTCCTCAGCTCCTTAGGCCACCATTCTGCTGTTTGCACTCTTTCTTCCACTAAATGACTAGCAAAACCATAGCACATCAACACAACAAGTTTATTAGCACTGATGCCGTTGAGATTCAGAACATTTCCTTTGCCAGAGGATTTACGGTGTAAGTCCTCAATTTAAGGCCCTATGTTGTGTTGCTTTCCTATCAGGAAGAATAGAGAGGTTCTTGAGTAACCTAATCATAAAGTCCCTCCCTATTCTGCTCCAGCAAATAAGATCCCTTAGCCAAGCAACCCTCCTCGTCGTGGGGACGAGCACAGTTCCTACTTATCCTTGAGCAGTAGGCTTTCGTTCCCTGGCAGCCCATGGATTTATTCAAATAAACCGACCACATCTGTCCTTTGGAACCAAGGGTCACCTCGTCTTCTTGATACTACAAAGCCTCCTCCCAACAGCCTTTGGTTGTTCACTCTGTTCTCCAGTGCAACCCCCGTGTGGTCCAGTGTGGTGCTGTGTCCTCCTTCCCTGGGCTGTGAGTACATGTGATAATAAGCTGCATCCGATGCCATTTGTCCAGGGTCGGGTGTTAGGTGTTTGGCCATCTCCATAATCCTAGGGCAGGAATCCATCCTTTACTAGCGGAGCATCTTTTCTTCATTTCCACGATTTTGGTTTTTTTTTTTTTCATCTCAAGAATGTTAAATGGAATCATACAATGTATAATTTGGGTGGCTTGGCTTTTTTCACTCGGCATAATTCTCTGGAAATTTATCCAGGTTGCTACATGTATCCGTTCTTCATTACTTTTCACTGCTGGGTAGAATTTCAAGGTATAGATGTAACCACTGTCGGTTTAGCCATTCACCACTGAAGGACATCTGGAATTTTCCAGCTTTTGGCTATCATGAATGAAGCTGCTGTAAACATTCTTGTACAGAATTTGTGTAAACGTAAGTTTTAGTTTCCCTGAGACAAATGCTCAGGGGTACAATTACTGAGTCATAGAGCAGTTGCGTGTTTAGTTTTTTAAGAAACTTCCCCACAGGTTTCCATGGTGGCCTCACCGCTCTACGTGGCCATCACCAATTTTTTAGTGACTCCATTTTTCCTCACCCTCAGCAGCCCTTGGGGCTGTCACTACTATTTTAGCCTTTCTGATCGGAGCATGGTTGTATCTCATTGTGGTTTTAATTTTCATTTCCCTAATGATGCTAAACATCTTTTCATGGGCTTGTCTGCCATCCCTAAGTCCTTTTTGGTGAAACATCTCTTCATACCTTTTGCCCGTTTTTTTGTTTTTTTTTTTTTTTCGGTACGCGGGCCTCTCACTGCTGTGGCCTCTCCCGTTGCGGAGCACAGGCTCAGCGGCCATGGCTCACGGGCCCAGCCGCTCCGCGGCACGTGGGATCTTCCCGGACCGGGGCATGAACCCGTGTCCCCTGCATCGGCAGGCGGACTCTCAACCACTGCGCCACCAGGGAAGCCCCCTTTTGCCCATTTTTGAATTGAGTTGTGTGTACTTTTAGTATTCGGTTTTTGAGAGTTTTTTTTAATATATTCTAGTTCTTAGTCCCTGATAAGATATGTGGTTTGCTAATATTTTCTCTCACTCTGTGTGTCAGATAACTTTTTGAGTCACCTTTTTAAATCTCTGGAGTCAGTTGTAGGAATCTTCTGTGTCTAGATTAGAAAGGGCTACCTTCAATTTGAAAGTCTCTAGCAGGGTTGAAATGAAATAATATAGGCACTATACTAATCATATGAGCGTGCTGTTGTGGAATGAATCCCAAATTAGAAGCTAAAGACCTTGATTCTAGTCCTGGCTCAGTCAGTTAATGGGAGTCACTGGGCTTCTCTGGGCCTCAGTTTCTTTATTTGTAAGAAAGGAATAAGCACGTAAAATTCTCTACTATTCTACTTTTCTATGATTCTAAGTTTAGCAGATAAGCTGAACAGACTGAAACCAGTTTTTCTTTCAAGACAAATATACTAATTCCTAGGTTTTGAGACAACTGAGAGACTGAGATGAAGTAGCTCTTTTCTTCTTTTCTTAAATTGAAAAATTTCCAAAATATCGCATTGCAGCATTGACCTTCAGAATTCTCTTGCCTTTTCCCCTTCCTGGCAGTGTTATATTTCATCCTCTTTGCAGGGTTGTTTACAAAGCAAAAGTTTTAATTTTGATGAAGTCCACTTTATTATTTTTTCCCTTTTATGGATCATATGTTTAGTGTCAAGTCTAAAAACTCTTTGATAAGCCTAATACCCTGAAGATTTTCTATTACGTTTTTCTAAAAGTTTTATGTTTTACATTTTATGTTTAAGTCTGTTGTCCACTTTGAGTTAATTTCTGTATAGTGTGTGACACTTAAATTGAGGTTCTTTTTCCATCCCCTATGGCTGTCCACTTGCTCAAGCACCTTTTACTGAAAAGGCTATTTTTTTTCCATTGAATTACTTTGCACCTTTCTCAAAAATCAGTTTGTATATTTGAATGAGTCTGCTCCTGAATTCTCTGTTTTGTTCCATTGATTTATGTTTATCCTGCCACCAGTATCACTTGGTCTTGGTTACTGTACATGTATAATAAATCCTGAAATTGGAAAGAATATTTCCTTCCACTTTATTCTTTTTTTTCTATATATTTTTAACTACTTTAGTGCCGTTGTCTTTAAGTATAAATTTTAGAATAAGGCAATATTTATCTACAAAAAAAGTGCTAGTTTTTTTATAGGAATTGCATCAATGTATAAACTTGGGGAGAATTAGCATCTTTGCTACGTTGAATCTTCTGATCCAAGAAATGTTATATCTCTCAATTTATTTAAATCTTCTTTGATTTCCTTCATTAGTGTTAGTTTTCAGCATACAAGTTTTGTTAGATTTACACCTAAGTATTTCATTTCTTTGAGCCATTGTAAAGGGTATTATATTAAAAAAATTTTGGTTCCCGGGTGTTCATTGTTAATACATCAAAATGTAATTGGATTTTTTTCTTTTCTTAATAAATTTATTTTATTTTAATTTTGGCTGCGTTGTGTCTTCGTTGCTGCGTGCGGGCTTTCTCTAGTTGTGGCAAGCAGGGACTGCTCTTCGTTGTGGTACGCAAGCTTCTCGTTGCAGTGGCTTCTCTTGTTGCAGAGCACGGGCTGTAGGCACGCGGGCTTCAGTAGTTGTGATGTGCAGGCTTCACTAGTTGTTACACATGGGCTCAGTAGTTGTGGCACATGGGCTTAGTTGCTCTGCGGCATGTTGGATCTTCCCGGGCTAGGGCTTGAACCCGTGAACCCTGCATTGGCAGGTGGATTCTTAACCACTGCACCACCGGGGAAGCCCTGTAATTGGCTTTTGTATGTTTATTCTATATCCTGTGACCTTGATGAATTCCCTTATCAGTTCTACCTTTTTTGGAGATTTTTTTTTTGTAACTTTCTACATAGACAATTATATCAACTGTAAATAAATGTAAAAGAAGAGTTTCACTTCTCCTTTCTAATTTGTATACTTTTATTTCCTTTTCTTGCCCTGTCATGTTGGCTAGAACTTGCAACACTGTTGAATCAGAGTGGTGAGAGCAGGCAGAATTGCCTTGTTCCCGATCTTAGAGGGAAAGAATTTATTCTTTGACCATTAAATATGTTAGTTGAAGGTTTTTGCAGGTAATTTTTTCAAGTTGTTGTAGTTCCCTTCTGTTCCTATTTTTCTGAGAGTTTGTATCATGAATGTGTACTGCATTATGTCAAATCCTTTCTCTCTATAGATTCATATGATCTGTTAATTATTCTTCTTTAGCTTAGTAATATGGTGGATTATACTGATTATTTTCCTAGTTTTTGGAACAGCCTTGCATTTGGGGAATCAATGCTACTTAGTCACGGTATATAATCCTCTTTATACATTGCTGAAATCTATTTGCTAGCTTTTTAAAGAATTATTTTTGCCTATATTTATGAAGAATATTGATATGTCCTTTTCCTTTATTGTACTGTCTGTCTGATTTTGGTATCAGGGTAATTCTAGTTTTATAAAATGAACTGGAAGTGTTTTCTTTTGCATTTTCTGGGAGAGATTGTTTAGGTGTTAATTCTTCCTTAAACATTTTGTAGAATTATCCAGTTAAACCACCTAGCCATGGAGTTTTCTTTGGAAGTTTTTAATTGTGAAAGAATTCAATTTACTTAATAGGTATAGGGTTATTAAAATTATCTGTTTCATATTTGGTGTGATGTGCTACATAGATGTTTTTGGAGGAATTGGTCTGTCTCATGTAAACTATCAAATTTATGTGTGCAGATCTTTTGTACTATTTACTTTTTATTCTTTTGATTTTTGAAGTATCTGTAGTGATAACTCTTGTTTTTTTATGATATTGGATCTTTGTCTCTTCTTAATTTTTTCATTGTCAAGCTTGTTAGTTTTGCCAGTTTTATTGATCTTTGAAATGAACCAGTTGTTTGTTTCATTGATTTTTTTCCCTCTATTATTTTCCTGTTCTCAATTACATTGATTTTTGCATTTCTTTTTATTATTTTCCTCCTTATTCTTGACTTGGATTTATTTTGCTATTTTTTTCAAGGTTCCTATGATAGGATCTTAAACTATTAGAGACTTTCTTCTTTTCCAGCATATGCAGTTACTGCTGTAAATGTTCTTCTCAACACTTGTTTGTCTGTATCCCACATATGTTGAAATATTATACTTTCAGTTTCATTCAGTTCAATTTTTTTTTCTCATTTGAGACTTTCTCTTTGGCTGATCTATTATTAGAAGTGTGTTGTTTAGTTTCCAAATATCTGGAGGTTTTTTTCCTCTTATCTTTCTTTTATTTTGTGAGACCATCGTAGTCAAGAACGTACTCTGTAAGTTTTCAGTTCTTTAAATTTTTTGAGATTTGTTTTATAGTCCAGGATATAGTGTGTCGTCATATATGTCCATGGGCACATGAAAAACACATGCATTCTGCGGTTCTTCTGCAGAACGGTCTGTAATTGTCAATTAGGTCCTACTGGTTGGTGATGAGTTCTTCTATATTGTTGCTCATATTTTGACTTGCTATTTTATCAGTCACTGAGGATGGTCACTGAAGTCTCCAACTATAATTACAGATTTTCCTGTTTCTCCTTTCAGTTCTACTAGGGTTTGCTTCACATATTTTGCATCTCTGTTGTTTGCTGCATACATATTTAGGGTTGGTATGTCTTTGGGGACCCTACTAGCATTATATGATGTTCTTCTCTGACTCTGGTAATATTCATTGTTCTGAAGTGTACCTTATCTGATATTAATATAGACACTCCTCCATTCATTTGATTAATCCTTTGCATCTTCTTACTTTTAACTACCTGTGTTACTATTTTTGAAGTGAGTTTCTTATAGACTGTTGGGTCATGATTATAAATTCAGTCTGGCAATCTCTGCCTTTTAATTGGTGAATTTAAACGATTTATATTTACATTTAATGTAATTATTGATATATTGGAGTTTAAACATGTCACTTTTTTGTCCAGATTTCTTTTTTATGTCTTCCTGTTATATGAATATTTTTATAATTATATTTTAATTTATCTGTAGTATTTTTCAGTGTATTTATTTGCATAGTTTATAGTGATTACTCTAGGTAGTACATTACATACATGTAATTCGTGGAAGTCTACTTGTGCCCTCAATTTATTATTTAGAATAAATCAAAGACATTTTATTTCCCTTTATGTCCCTTTAATCTCCCACATTGATAACATAATAGTCTTGAATATTCCTTGTAAATGTGTTTCAGACAACATCAGATGGTGTTATAATTTTTTGTTGTTGTAACATAAAGCATAATTTAGAAAACTCAAGAAAGAGCAAAAGTTTATTGTATTTATCCATCTTTTTGATTATCATGTTATTTCTACCTTAGGTTCCAAGCTTCCTTCTCTCTTAGTTTCCTTTTAGTTTCTGTTTAGAGAATTTCTTATAGCCGTTCTTTCAGGGTAGATCTGAAGGCAACAAATTCTCTGAATTTTCCTTCATCTGAGAACATCTTGATTTCTTCTCCATTCCTGAAGGTATATAGCATGCTGGGTTGATCATTCTTTTGTCTCTGCACTTAAAAATGTGCCACTTCCTTCTGATCTCTGTGGGTTCAGGTGAGAAATCTTCTGTCATTCAAATTGTTGTTTTCTCTATAGATAATGCATTTATTTCTCTCTAGCTCCTTTCATTTATTTTTTTCTTTGTTTTTAGTTTTCAGAAGTATAATTATATGTGCTTGTGTAAACTTCTTTGGTTTTATCCTGTTTGGAATTTGCTCAGCTTCTAGAATTTTTAGGTTTGTGTTTTTGCCAAATTTGGGAACTTTTCAGCCATTACTTCGTCTACTATCTTTTCATTTCTGCTTTCTTTTTTCTCTCCTTTAGGGACTCCCTTGACAATATTGTTAGCTCTTTTGTTATAGTCCTACAGGGTCTAGAAACTTTGTTCATTTTTCTGTGTAATTATATTTTCTTTGTTGTAGAGCTTGGGTAATTTCTATTGCTGTAGCTTCTAGTTTACTAATTTTTTACTCTGTCTGCTTTCTGTTCATAAGCTCATGCATTCAGTTGAAAAATTTTCCCCATTAGTGTATTTTTTAGTTCTAAAATTTCCAGTTGGTTTTCTTTTTATGTCCTATTTCTTTGCTGAAACAGTCTATTTCTTTCCTGAGACTTTCTATTTCTCGTTTGTTTCAAATATGTACTTTATTGCTCATTGAAGCATTTTTTATTTTATGATTGTTGCTTTAAAACAATCTCAATTCTAATACCTGTGTCATCATGGGGTTGGCAGGTATTGTCTTTTTTCATTAAGTTTGAGATCTTCCTGGTTCTTTGTACAGTAAGTGGGTTTTTGATTAAAACTTGGACATTTTACGTATTGTGTTTTCAGACTCTGGATCTTTATATTTTTAGATGGCTTTTTTTCACACTGCTATGACAGTAAGAATGTTTGCTCTTATGTTATTGCCAGGTAGAGGGAGAAGTCTAGATTCTCCACTCTTTCTCCATTAACACCCATTTTAGTGGGTGAACTCCATATTGCTAGGTAAGGGTGGGGATTCTAGATCTCAAGTAGGCTTCACTGATAAGATAGTTACCTGGCTGAAAGGGGTAAGAATGTTTCTTTACTACTCCCATGTGTCTTCTACTGACATCATGAGTGGGGTCAGGGGCCTCATTACCACCGTGGGGTGGTGGTGAAATTCCTGACTCTCCTCCAGGTCTCTTCTGACATCACCCCAATGGAGAGTAGGAGTGTATCCTCATTACTGCCAGGTGGAGGTGGAAGTCCAAGCCTCTTACATGGTCTTCATTGACATCACAGGAAGGGGAAATGTGGTGGGTTCATTACTGTCCCTAGGAATAAAATTCCTACTCAGCCTTCTCTGACACCAGGCTGGTGAAGGGGGGTTGGAGTACCCTATTACAGCCTGGAAAGGGTAGAAGTTGAGGCTCCTATTTAACACTTGTTGGCATGGGTGGAGGAGGTGCCACAGTTTTTTCTGTGATGGTTGGCTAGGGTAGAGTGTTATTGTCTAAAAGTTTTTTTGTCTTGGTAAGATGTCCTTTCCTGGTCCTTTGGTTGGAGACATCAGGCTTTTGTTGGGACATTTTGCCTGTGCCCTTTGGCATAGTAGTACTCTATCTGGGATACATAGAAAACCCAGGGAACCAATCACCCCGTGATTCGTTGGGCCCTGAGTTTCCCAACAAACTTTCAGTCTTGTTATATTCACTTTATATATAATTTCTAGGGTTTTGAGATGTACTTGGTGGTGAAAGCACCTCTACTCCATCTTCCCAAAAGTGGGAGTACTCTGCTCTGTTTTTGTTGTAATTAGACCTCTATTTACTTTATTTTTTTAACTTTAATTTTATATTAGAGAGTATAGTTGATTAACAATGTTGTGTTAGTTTCGGGTGTACAGCAAAGTGATCCACTTATACATATACATGTATCTATTCTTTTTCAAGTTCTTTTCCCATTTAGGTTAGTACAGAATATTGAGCAGAATTCCCTGTGTTATACAGTAGGTCCTTGTTGGTTTTCTGTTTTAAATATAGCAGTGTGTATATGTCAATTCCAAACTTCCAATCTATTTACTTTAAATTAGTAGCATTTTTGTCACTAAACAGTTTAGACTTTGATGAACGTTTAATCAATACTGTGGATTTTGGGTGTCAAATTGCATTAATGATTGGGGCTTGTAGATGTTATGGAATATTATTTAAATTTTTTTTCCTGGGAAAAATTAAAAGAGAAAAAACATGTAAAGTGCCAAATATACTTTCTGATGCACTGAGTAAGCGCTCAGTAAATGTTTGTCACAGTTTTTGTTTGTTTGTTTGTTTTATAAGACATTGTAGTAAAGACTCTGGATTTGAAGTCTGGGGTGGTCCTACCACTAAATTAGTGTATGTGCTATGGAAAATTACTGGGTTACTATGATCCTCAGTTTCCTTATTTGTCATTTGGGGATAATAAAGACACTATAAAATATTTGTGTGATAATAAAATACAGTGACCCAGAGACTCATTCTCATTTGATTCCCATTGTCACGTAGTAAGTGTTCAATAAATATTAACAGCTGGTGTGGCTGCTGCTGCTATTATACTAAGTTACCTCCAAATAGATACCTAAGCTGCATCTCCTTAGAAGCATTAGGGGAATATTGAGAGAGGGAAAGCATTTTGTTTCTTAACTTTCTTGAAGTAGCTTGTGGCTCTCAGCTTATGAAATTTGCACTGACCGTTGCCCTGGTGTAATATCTGCCTCTCACAAAGATGACAAAGAGGGGACATATGTTCATATCTTTTAGCCATTAGTATTTTTCCCATCCCTCTTGTTTTCATGATCTCTCAAACTTGAATAAGCTGCTCTGAAATGTTTCCTTCATTCCAGAGCCCCCAGCCTCTCCTTCTTAGTTTCCCTTGCAGCCTGTTCTCTCTAGATAAGCTCTTTATTATGTAGACCCACGTATCCTTGCTAAGTCCCTTCTCATTTTCATTTCCCCCTAACTGGACTCTGTCCATTCAGAAGTGTTTAGGATCTGACCAAGTGAGTAAGAATGATTCCTTCTCAGAAACAGTGAGTGATATTTCAAATACTTATAATTTAGTATCTTTTCATTCAATCACTGACACATAAAATATTAGCAATAAATAGTGGGACAGCTTGTAGAAACCCTGACTTTGTGACATAAACAACTTTCAAACTACTCCTCCTTTAAAAACCTCAAATGAAATTATTTTCCAAATTATAACAACCACTACCTGCCTTAAGGGGCTGAACCATTGGCAAGAATTGGTGAATTGATGGTTTGTTAAGATTCTCATTCATTTCCCACTCGATTTCTTACATTTCCAGCCCGATTACTTTCCATTCCCAGAGTGCAGTTATTTCTTCTCTACATGGCTGATTTTGTTTCTTTTACACCTGTACAAAAACGACTTCTTATAGCCAGGGGTTAGATCATTAATTTAAAGACAATGGTACCAAATCCTGTGGATTTTTCAAAGCAGAAGTTTCATTTCACAGAGAGTTGAATTCTTCTTTCCTTTAATGGAGTTAGCGAGCTAGAATTACATTACACTTTTTGTTCTTCCCAGAACTACGATTACGTGGGTAATTAAATTAAACTAAGGAGCACAATTCATGTCAGCTGTTTTCCTCCCTATAAATATATCAGTGCAACTGGGGAAATAATTTTATTGAAAATATTAGATTTGGCGCAGGTTGCTTGTAGATACTATTTTTATCTGTCATGTAGGAATTTCTCATCCATTGGTTACCATGAACAGGGTTGTTTATGAATCAACAAATGCATATAGGGTGGCTTCAGAACACGCCTTTAATGAACAGTACCCTTAAGTACGAAATGCCTTCTCTACCTGCAAGAAGCTTATGAACTATTGGGAAACACAAGGAATGTATACAAATGGAAGTTGAATTAGAAGAAAAGGAATCAGTAATAATCTAGGACAAAGGTAAAGAATATCACCAGCTGTGCATGAATAAGAATCACATAATGGGTGGAGACTAAAAGGGTTATTGGAGGGAGAGAGATGCTGAAGGCTTATTAAGGATAAAGATTATCTTTTAAAGACTGTCTATTACCTACCAGGCATTGTGCTAGGCAGTCTATGTTGGATGTTTTACATTTTAGAAAAGCTCTAAAATCTGGTTATTTTTAAATCTACTTTTTACATGAAGACAATGCACAGAGACTTTTGATAAATGCTAGCAAGGGGCCCAGGTGAAATTTGAACCCAGAATGACCTGGCTCTGAAGCTTGGATTCTGCTTGCTACCCCACGCTGCCAAAATATGCCAGGCGATGAGAAGTAAGACTTGATTTGATTATTAAAACACAAGTAGGAGAGAGAAGGAGAGAGAGAGAGTTAAGAAGGGAGAAAGAAGAAAAGTGAATATTTAGGGGTTATAAAAATAACGTAAGAATGGAGGCAAAAAAAGTATAAAATGTGTTCGGTGGCTAATGCTTATATGGATCTGTCTGGATCAAATGTAGATGATGCTTACAAATGTCATTAAGAGCATAGGCTCTGGATTTTGACAGATCGGTTTAAATTCAAGCTCATCCTTTTATAACTGACCTCTTCCAGACAGATCACAACATCACATAGAATAAATGTGATGATTAAAAAAACAATGCTGTTTGGGAGCAGGTTTTAGAGAGGTATTTTTTACGAGAAAATTCATCAAGCTATACAGTTATGCACTCTTTTCTCTGCATATATTAAATGTCAGTAAAATGATTTTTTTTTTTTGGTAAAAGCAGCTAATGTTTGTAACAGTGCTGGCACAGGTAGTAAGCATTCATTTAATGTTAATTGTTTCAATGTACTCAAGGCAGTGAGGTACTAGAGTAAGGTTTTAGCAGAACATTGCAGCAGTTGTAGAGGGTCTCTATGCCTTGTGAGGTCAAGGAAGGACAAGAAAGATGAAGATATTTTCACAGTGTTGTTTAGGAAGTTTGGTCTTTGTGACAGTGTGTAGAATGGATTGGAATGAAGGGTATAAACCAGTAAGGGTATAAACAGAGGGTGTAAATCGGTGAAGAATTTAAACAAAAGGATATAAACCAGTGAGACCAATTACAAGATTTTGGCCATCACTCAGGCATAGGGTACCATGGTTCTGAATCAGACAATGGCAAGGAAAAGACAGGATTCCATGAAGGAAAAATCAATAGTTGGGTAGTGAGATGCGATAGGGAAAAAGAGTAAAGATTCAGAAATGACTTCTGTAGTTTATGCAATAAGAGTGACTTGAAGAAAAAAACTGACAGGGGTGCAATGGTTAACAATTGATGATAAATCAAGTTCCAAGTGTCAGGGTCTCTTTGGCAGCTGGACGCGTCAATCAACAATAGAGGACATCATCCAGGAACAAGTGTGGCTTTACAAGACCCAAGTTGTAACTACATACAATTTAGTGTCTTGTGATTATCACACAAAAGAAAATCCAAAAATGTGGCAATTCAAAATGAGTAATTTTGGATATGATTATATAGGTATTTTATAGTTCTTCTTGCTGGTCCTATAATTGAACAGTGCTTTCCTCCCTCAAAATTTAAATTATTCAGGAAAAAACATGTTCATCTCAACCTGTAGAAAGGAGTAAAATCCCTGTGTCCCGTAATATTTTCATTACAGGGAATTAGATTTCTGTAATCACAATAGACAGAGTTTACATTAAATGCATGTCACATTTTTGTTTAAGTGAAAGTACATTCTTTTGAAGACCCTATATATTCTCTCCCTCAAACCATTTTTATTCTGTCCTGGACTTACTTTTAGGACATTTAGAAATAGAGTATTAATTATTTTGCATTTATGGGAATAGTTAAGTACATTCTTGAGGACATTCTTACAGATCTACCAAAAGGCTGATTCAGTCATAATATATTGAAAACCCATCTGCCTACTCAAAAAAATCCTAGAAACAAAACTTCACACAACACTGAGCAAAGGTCATTTCTATTTCTCTTGGAGTAAAATAAACTAAAATAAATTAAGGATAAGTCAATTTTCAGGTCCAGGGAAAGCGCTCATATATGTGTGTGTGTGTGTGTGTGTGTGTGTGTGTGTGTGTGTACATGCATGTGCATGCATGTGTAAATATGAAAGGGTGGGAGGAATATTGTAAAACTCCTGTTCTTATCTAAGGGAAATTAATTTTATAATTAAATATTTATAAAAAATTAGTTCTGTGGCAATGAAATATGTTGAGATGCACGAGACTGACATTTAAAAATAATTGTGTTGCTCAAGGTTTTTAATTTTTTTCTGAAATCAAACATTAGTATTTGATTCTAGAGTGTGCAAAGAAATGACAAGGAGATATTTTTCTACCAGTCCTGCCTGAAAAATAATAATACTCTTTCAGCAATCACCCTTTAGGATATCCAGTAGAATGTGGGAGTTGAGTCTGGTCATCAAAGAATATGCCCTTGAAGTTAAGAGCTAGATTGATGCTCTTGGTCTTCAAACCTTCTCTCCCCTCCATCTTCTCCAGACAGAATGCTAGTCATTCATTAATGATTGCATCAAAGCAATTTCCTGATTACCACCTAGGTGCATAGTACTGCCAGGTATTATATAAAACAGAAAGAATTGTAAGATATTCTCCCTGTCCTCAAATAGCCTAGGTGGTTACATGGGACATAAACACTTGAAAAGGAAAGCTAATAAAATAAGACATTATATATAATTTAGTGTGCATAAGGGCATATGAAATCAAATAATTTGGACTTTAAAAGGGAAGGAAGCCAACACTGATGATCCACTTTATGCAAAGTACCATGTAGCATGTTTCTTACTTGAAAACGGACTGCTCTTTACCGCTGTACCCTCAGCGTCTAGAAGAGTGCCTTAGATTAGTGGATACTTAAATATTTGTTGAGTAAATGAAGGTATAATTCTCTCATTCAAGCCTCACAAAGTCCCTTTGCAGGAAATATTATTTTCCCATTTTACAGATGTTAAAACTGAGAACTTGAAACACCAGTCAGAATGGCCATTATCAAAATATCTACAAACAATAAATGCTGGAGAGGGTGTGGAGAAATGGGAACCCTCTTGCACTGTTGGTGGGAATATAAATTGATACAGCCACTATGGAGAACAGTATGGAGGTTCCTTAAAAAACTAAAAATAGAACTACCATACAACCCAGCAATCCCACTCCTGGGCATATACCCTGAGAAAACCAGAATTCAAAAAGAGTCATGTACCCCAATGTTCATTGCAGCACTATTTACAATAGCCAGGACATGGAAGCAACCTAAGTATCCATCGACAGATGAATGGATAAAGAAGATGTGACACATATATACAATGGAATATTACTCAGCCATAAAAAGAAACGAAATTGAGTTATTCGTAGTGAGATGGATGGACCTAGAGTCTGTCATACAGAGTGAAGTAAATAAGAAAGAGTAAAACAAATACTGTATGCTAACACATATACATGGAATCTAAAACAACAACAAAAAAATTGTTCTACCTAGGGGCAGGACAGGAATAAAGACGCATATATTGAGAATGGACTTGAGGACACTGGGAAGGTTAAGGGTAAGCTGGGATGAAGTGAGAGAGTGGCATGGACATATATACACTACCAAACGTAAAATAGATAGCTAGTGGGAAGCCGCCGCATAGCACAGGGAGATCAGCTCGGTGCTTTGTGACCACCTAGAGGGGTGGGATAGGGAGGGTGGGAGGGAGACGCCAGAGGGAGGGGATATGGGGTTGTATGGATATATATAACTGATTCACTTTGTTATACAGCAGCAACTAACACAACAATATAAAGCAATTATACTCCAATAAAGATGTTAAAAAAAAAGGTAAATAATCACATAGTGGCACAAATTAAGATTTAAATTCAAGTCTACCTGTGACCAAAGATCTTACTTGTGCCACAGAAAGCTGGCAGAACTCAGTGAAAATGACGAGGTTCAGTGTTGATTTGAACAAAAATATGAAGTCTAAGCAAATTGGCCAAAATCCTACACAAGTTTGATTATTTCTAAAATGAATATTGTAATTGATAATATTAAGTATTGAACTTGTTAGAGTTCAGATACATCTATTCCAAGCTAGTTGATTGCCAGCCTGTCAGTACTTAATTTCCAAATAACACAAGCACTGTTTTCAAATGAATGCTAGGATTTTCCTATAGTTAGAAATGAACAGATGGTAAGAATGACCTTCACCTTCTTACGGCATTTTTATATCCAACAGTACAAAGTGGCACATGTAAGATTCACACTTGACTAGACTGGTGACAGTTGCAGCTACCATCCTAACAACCAACAGGATATGCGAATACAGAACAAGAAGAGGAAGATTGTGGCATTAAAACCTTATTCAAAAGTTTGGTTTTGAAAGTGAGATTTATATACAGTGCAAAGTTTCACAGTTTGGTTAAAATAATTTTTGCCCTTCCGAAAATATTTACACAGTGTTAGCAAATATTCTATTGTAAATTAGGGTGTATAGGTTTAAGAACAACAAACTTGAAACCAAGATGAACTAAATCAACAAACACAAAGTCATGAAAACATAATGTGACATCTGGTGTGCAAAAAGTAAGCAATATTGTTTTAGGACAACAGTGATATGAGAGGTCTCATTTATTTATTTAAAAATATCTCTATCATTGTTGCATGTTTAATATGATGTATTACAGTACAATACATACAGTACAGAAATGATCAGACATCATCTACAACTTTCCAACAGTATGGATTTTTGAGACTCCAAATTAATATGGATCTGGTTCAGAATAGTAAATTGAAGAACTTTCAAACAATGATCAACATGTGTTTATGTCAAATTGAATAAAGGAAGACAAACACATGCCAAATACACATTCCCTTCTCACTTACCTCCAGGTACCCTCCAATCCATGACCAATATCATTACTCACTTGAAATAGTAGTAATAACTTAATTGTACCAAGTAACATGCTCAGTGCCTTGCTAACCTGCTTTATATATGTTGTGTCCTATAATCTGCCCAAGAGTCTCGTGACACCCACACTAGTTTATAGATGAGTGTGTTAACCACAATTCTTCCGAGAAACAGAACCAATAGGATATATCTCTACCTCTATCTGTGTCTGTCTTTATGTCTATATCTACATCTATATCATCTCTCTATTTATTATAAGGAATTGACTCGCATGGTACATGATTATGGAGGCTGCGAAGTCCCACAGTCTGCCATCAGCAAATTGGAGGTCCAGGCGAGCCAGTGGTTTGATTCCTGTCCTACTCTAAAGGCCTGAGAACCAGGACAGCTGATGGTCCAGCCAATGGTAAATTCTAGTCTGAGTGCAGAAGACCGATGTCTCAGCTCAAAAACAGATTTAACAGAGAGAGCTAATTCTCCCTAACTTCTTTTTGTTCTATTCGGGCATCCAGTAGACAGGATGAGGCCTATACACAAAGGGGAAGGCAATCTACTTCACTCAGTCTACTGATTCAAATGTTAATCTCATGCAGAAATACGTCACACAGGCACACCCAGAATAATATTTAACAAATTATCTGGGCACGCTGTGGCCCAGTCAAGTTGACATTAAAATTAACCATCATGTTGAGTAAACTGGATAAAAGAGGAAAGTAATTGTCATGGGACAGGCATGGGAGAATGGAAGAACAGGCCCTGCATGCTGCCATCTTACTCTGAAAGCCCTGTTCTCCCCTGTGCACTGCATCATTTGTCCTTCTCCGACAAGGCCTCGGCACAGTGCTTTGGGTAGTAACTGTGTGTGACCAGAGTTGGCATTCAGGATGAATCATGTCCTCTAGCCCAGAGCCTTTTCACTGACAGTTCTCAATGTCAGAAAATAAAATGGTGTATGTTGGGGAAAAGGAAAAAGCAAGGGTGTCTGGTAAGGTGAGATCAGGTCAAAAACAGACTGTTAGACAAGCAGAGGTATTTGGAATGTGGATTAGGAACCGGAGACTAGGTTGGCCAACACATCCAGGTGTACCTGGGACTCTCTCAGTTGTAAAAGATAAAGCCCTAGGTCCTGGGAACACCCTCAGTCTTGGGAAAGTGGGATGGTTGGCCACCTTACAGTAGAGAAGTGTTGCTACAGTTATCTGTGGTGAAAACCCTTTTTTGTTTCTAATCTATCACACATGCATCCTTGTATAACATGTGCTAATATAAATTACTGGAAAAATGTAATTAAAAGGGACATACAAAATCCAAACTCAAACTTTTGTTATTAAGTTCAAAAGATATAAATGACTGACACGTAGCTATGAAAGTGACTGAGTATGTACTCTCAATGTCTGTACTTACCTTGCTGTGGACCAGTTAGAAACCATTTGGAGATGGGCCCTGGAACACACACCACACAGGAATGAGGGGCTGATTGTACAGCCTGAGAAGGAAAGGTGAGGGCGAGAACAGCAGATTGAAATGGGAAAGGCTGGAGCTAGGAGATCGGGTGGTAATACAAGAGGCAGGTGGTGAGGACAGGCAGAGAGCAGGAGAGCATGTGGCTTAGATGTAAAGACTGAGAAAACAATTCGTGTTGACGTTTCTCACTGAAGGCAGTCTTAGCCTTAAAATCTCAAGAAATTGTAAATGTTTAAGAAATAATTATAAAAAATCAGAATGTAGGTGACTAAGAGAGTGGAGTTTGGCTGCAAATGGCCTATGGGTAAGCAACTCTAGTTACTAACTAATCAAACCACAGCCTAGTTATTTAACCACTCCCTACCTTGGTTTTTTCATCAATAATATGGAACTCCTAATACCATCCCCTCTCACTGAGTTGTTGGGATATAAGAAAGACTGTAGATAGATAGATTGATCTATATGTACCTCTATCTAAATTATATATATATATATATATACCTACCTAAATTATATACATAATTATATCTATCTAAATTCTCTCTACATAGTTTAGCACTCTAGAGTTGGCACATAGCTAATGGTTATTGTTTGCTTACTACAGAGATTAATATAGTATCTCACCAATAATCATTCCCACTGCCAGCTTTTGAGAAGTATTTTTCTTGATTTACATAATGATTTGTAGTGAGGTATGAAAAAAGTGGGAATCCTTATATATCAGGGGAAAACTACAGTATATTCTTCCATTGACTTTAACATTTTTTAACACTTGCCAACCTTGTCTATGTTAAATACTGTGCTTGATTTATCTCACAACCATTGGATTCTCTCCAAAGTACCATGCATTGTTTAAAAGAAAAGAAGTGTCATTAATAGTGTGTTATTATGTTTCCCATGGTCACTTGAAAGCCTTGCTGTAGGCTTGCTACCCAAGTATTGTTGTCTTGCTCCTTAGCATTTCTCCATTTTCTTAGTTTCCTTTAATCTCATCTCTTTATGAATCTCATTTACTGTCTAGATATTGCTTGTGCCTCCTGTTCAGGGTATATGTTTCATAGTACTGCTAAACTTGGTTGACACCTGTCCTCATGCACTCATTCCCCTGTAGTCAATATTACTTTGGCCATATTTATAAAAGCATCAGTTGGTAGGATACCTGGCATGTCTGAGAAACAGCAAGGGAAGGTGTGGCCAGAAGAAGGGGAACCAAGTGGAGAGATTAGTGGTCATTTGGATCCTGGAGTGGGAGAGACTCAGACAACGGGTCCTTTAGGTCATGGGGAGAACACTGAGTTTGTTTTAAATGTGATGGAATCCATTCGAAGATTTGAGCAGAGAATGATGTGTACTGACTATCAAGTAAAAAACATTGATTTTTTGAGCGTGTATAGACTAGACTATATGCGGGCAAGGGTGGAACCCACATCCCCAGGAAAGACTCAAGATTCTCGTTACAGACTGGCCTTTGTCTCTTTGCTGACACTAAGTACTCTGATGATACAAGGGACTCTGGTTTTACTCTGTTTCTCCCTAGACGATATTAACTTGGAAACCATGCCAATCCACAAAATAGTTCAACAGAAGGAGAACAGAAGCAGCAGGAGTAGGCAGGAGAGGCTCTGAAGCCCTAGAGTTACAGAAAGAATCATCTCGGTTTACTCCTCTCTGTTCCAGCTTCCATTCCTCATGAGATGCCGTTGGTCAGAGTGTAGTGGTGTGCCCAGAAAACCAAAAAGTAGATCCATAGCCTTTGCTGATTTCCATGGTGTAAATAATTCCATCTTGGCCAATTTCAAGCTACCAACAGATGCCACTGAATCAGAGTTGGAAAGTGATGGGCATAACTTCCCCCTTGCTGCGGTCTCTCGTGAGCTGGCTCCAGCACACCACAGGTGCATGAGATAAGCATGAATGCTTCCAGTGAATTCACTATGTTATTAGCTTCTTTGAGTGGGTGTCTATTTTAACCTCGGATGCTGGATAATCAAATTCCCGTTTCACCTCTTATGACCCTTCAAGTTCCCTTTAAAGAATGTCCTCTATCTTTCTGGCCTTTCCCTGCTTCTGAGTTATCAGAAATATGACACCTACAGAGGATATCGTTAAATCCCAGGATATAACACTTAAAGTATAGCATGTGGATTTACCCATATTTTAGTGTTAATCTTTAAAAAAAAAATCATCAGTTTTATATTTGTCACATCAGTTCTATTAGGCTTATGTATTCCTAAACTGATCTAGTTGTTAACAAAATGGAAAAATGAAATTCTGTTTACTACACTGACACATATGGTGCAAGTCAAATTGCTTTTAATTAGAACGTTTAAAAAAAAAACCCACCTACACTGTCTACAAGTCAGAAAAGTTTCCTGGAAATACTGACTTTCCAGCCACAAAACTGTTATCTGTTTTAAATATTATTCCCTATCCAATTATTTCCCAGAAGTAGGTAGAGGATAGCACATCTGTGGGTGAGTTTATTTTTTAAAATTATTTATTTATTTATTTGTTTATTGTTTTCTTCCAAGGAATTGGTTTGCAACTTGTGAGCACTGCTTAAGCAAATCTGATATCCCATAGGTCAGAAAGTCAGGAAGGGAACATCACAAGCAGGCTGGCACCCACAGGCAAGGGCCAAAGGTTTTCGTGACAGGCAGTAAGGAAAGAATGGTTAGAAGCAGGCTGGAACCCAATAGAGCTCAGGGTGTGTCCTCAGGGAAAACTTAGACCCTCTTCTCTTTTTTCTTTGAATTTTATTTTTTTTTTAAATAGCAGGTTCCTATTAGTTAGCTATTTTATACACATCAGTATATACATGTCAACCCCAATCTTCCAGTTCATCCCACCAGCCCCCCCAACCCCCCCACCGCTTTACCCCCTTGGTATCCATACATTTGTTCTCTACATCTGTGTCTCTATTTCTGCCCTGCAAACCAGTTCAGCTGTACCATTTTTCTAGGTTCCACATTTATGCGTTAATATACGATATTTGTTTTTCTCTTTCTGACTTACTTCACTCTGTATGACAGCCTCTAGATCCATCCACGTCTCTACAAATGACCCAATTTCATTCCTTTTTATGGCTGCACAATATTCCATTGTGTATATGTACCATTTCTTCTTTATCCATTTGTCTGTTGATGGGCATTTAGGTTGATTTCATGTCCTGGCTATTGTAAATAGAGCTACAATGAACATTGTGGTACATGACTCTTTTTGAATTATGGTTCTCTCTGGGTATATGCCCAGGAGTGGGATTGCTGGGTCGTATGGTAATTCTATTTTTACTTTTCTAAGGAACCTCCATACTGTTCTCCATAGTGGCTATATCAATTTACATTCCCACCAAAAGTGAAAGAGAGTTCCCTTTTCTCCACAACCTCTCAGACAATTATTGTTTCTAGATTTTTTCATGATGGCCATTCTGACTGGTGTGAGATGATATCTCATTGTAGTTTTGATTTGCATTTCTCTAATAATTAGTGATGTTGAGCAGCTTTTCATGTACTTCTTGGCCATCTGTATGTCTTCTTTGGAGAAATGTCTATTTAGGTCTTCTGCCCATTTTTGGATTGGGTTGTTTGTGTTTTTAATATTGAGCTGCATGAGCTGTTTATATATTTTGGAGAGTAATCCTTTGTCTGTTGACTTGTGAGCAAATATTTTCTCCCATTCTGAGGGTTGTATTTTTGTCTTGATTGTAGTTTCCTTTGCTTTACAAAAGATTTTAAGTTTCATTGGTCCCATTTGTTTATTTTTTGTTTTTATTTCCATTACTCTAGGAGGTGGATCAAAAAAGATCCTGCTGTGATTTATGTCAAAGAGTGTTCTTCCTATGTTTTCCTCTGAGAGTTTTATAGTGTCCAGTCTTACATTTAGGTCTCTAATCCATTTTGAATTTATTTTTGTGTGTGGTGTTAGGGAGTGTCCTAATTTCATTGTTTTACATGTAACTGTACAGTTTTCCCAGCACCATTTATTGAAGACTGTCTTTTCTCCATTGTATGTTCTTGCCTCCTTTGTCATGGATTAGTTGACCATAGGTGCATGGGTTTATTTCTGGTCTTTCTGTCCTGTTCCATTGATCTATATTTCTGTTTTTGTGCCAGTACCATATTGTCTTGATTACTGTAGCTTTGTAGTATAGTCTGAAGTCAGGGAGTCTGATTCCTCCAGCTCCATTTTTTCCCCTCAAGACTGCTTTGGCTATTCAAGGCCTTTTGTGTCCCCATATAAATTTTAAGATTTTTTTGTTCTTGACCTGTAAAAAATGCCACTGGTAGTTTGACAGGGATTGCATTGAATCTGTGGATTGCTTTGGGTTGTATAGTCATTTTCACAATATTGATTCTTCCAATCCAAGAACATGGTATATCTCTCTATCTGTTTGTGTCATCTTTGACTCTGTTCATCAGTGTCTTATAGTTTTCTGAGTACAGGTCTTTTACCTCCTTAGGTAGGTTTATTCCTAGGTATTTTATTCTTTTTGTTGCAATGGTGAATGGGATTGTTCCCTTAATTTCTCTTTCTGATGTTTCGTTGTTAATGTATAGGAATGCAAGAGATTTCTGTGCATTAATTTTGTATCCTGCAACTTTCCCAAATTCATTGATTAGCTCTAGTAGTTTTCTGGTGGCATCTTTACAATTCTCTATGTATAGTATCATGTCATCTCCAAACAGTGACAGTTTTACTTGTTCTTTTCCAATTTGGATTCCTTTTATTTCTTTTTCTTCTCTGATTGCTGTGGCTAGAACTTCCAAAATGGTGTTGAATAATAGTGGCGAGAGTAAACATCCTTGTCTTGCTCCTGATCTTAGAAGAAATGCTTTCAGTTTTTCACCACTGAAAATGATGTTTGCTGTGGGTTTGTCGTATATGGCCTTTATTATATTGAGGTAGGTTCCCTCTATGCCCACTTTCTGGAGAGTTTTTATCATAAATTGGTGTTGAATTTTGTCAAAAGCCTTTTCTGCATGTATTGAGATGATCATATGGTTTTTATTCTTCAATTTGTTAAAATGGTTTATCACATTGATACACCTGGGATAAATCCCACTTGATCATGGTGTATGATCCTTTTAATGTGTTGTTGAATTCTGTTTGCTAGTATTTTGTTGAGGATTTTTGCATCTGTATTCACCAGTGATATTGGTCTGTAATTTTCTTTTCTTGTAGTATTTTTGTCTGGTTTTGGTATCAGGGTGATGGTGGCCTCATAGAATGAGTTTGGGAGTGTTCCTTCCTCTGCAATATTTTGGAAGAGTTTGAGAAGGATGGGTGTTAGCTCTTCTCTAAATGTTTTATAGAATTCACCTGTGAAGCTCTCTGGTCCTGGGCTTTCATTTGTTGGAAGATTTTAAATCCCAGTTTCAATTTCATTAATTGTGATTAATCTGTTCATATTTTCTCTTTCTTCTTGGTTCAGTCTTGGAAGGTTATACCTTTCTAAGAATTTGTCCATTTCTTCCAGGTTGTCCACGTGGGTGAGCTTTAAAATTAACTTATCCTCCCAGGTCATTGAAATTCTCATCTGTGAACAGTGAAACACATCCAGAAAATGAGAAATGAATGACAGAACTATCCATTTTTGTTGGCAAATTAAATTATAGTCTCTGCTCTTTACTCAAGAATAAGTGGTTTCACCAGGTTTCAGAAGTGACAGAAAAGAGAAGTTATCCTGGGTCAACACCTTTGCATCACTAATCCAATCACATCCTTTAGCCTGAAATCATCAGGAAAACTGCAAGGTTGTTTTTAGACAAGTAACACCTTGGAAAGTTGCGGATATCACAGCTCTCAGCAGCCAGGGTGGGAATGAGGAAGTAAAGCGATTAAATGTGCACACCTCAAACTGCCAACTCCTTTGAAGTTGAGTGGTTATTAAGAGTAAGTTCTTAATCTGTAAATGAATCTCTGCTAATACACCTGCTAATTAAATTACTAATCATGTAATAATCCCTGATGTTACATTACCTAGAAAATGGAATGACAAGGTCATAATCATCCAAAGCATTTCTTTAAAAGATTTAGAGAGAAAAGCTAAGTAAGCTATGGCTGGTTGAAAAGGCAAGATGATATAAGGACATTCAAGTGGGCAGAGTTCATTAAGCCACCTTCCTGACTATTCAGACCATTGCATTCCATACTGTCTAGGTCATTTAGTACCTGGAGTGTACCGTTCAGATGGTTAAACAAATGAGATTCATACAAGCCTCGCCACCCTGTAATTCACATCTTATTTGTTCTTTCCTTTGTGCTAACATCTGCCACATCACTCTCACTATCTAGAGGACTCTGGAAAACTGCCTCTCTGAAAAGGCGTGAGGCAGTGTTGTGATTCATGGACATGATATGTATTCTGCCATCACTCTGAAATGGAATGTAGGCACTTTTAAAACACCGTGCAGGCCTTACCCTTTAGGGGACACCTATGCTTAAAAAAAATTAAGCCTAAAGAGAGCTAAATACTGCTTTCCTGAACCCAAAGTCATAGTCCTGAAATCTCATGGTATAGAAGCCTAATTCAGCAAAACATTCTTTTACAGGTGCTGAACACTGTCATAGTCAGGGAGCATCTGGTATTTCTGATAAACCAGTGTGCTGGCTTAACAAAACCTTCTCAAGCCTGTAAATGGAATCCTCTGAAAGTACCAGGCCTTTCCATTGCCCAGGGAGTTGCTGACACTCAAATATTGTTAGTTTGTGGCCTTTCAGTTTCATCCGAGATGTTTGTGGATATCTCTGATAAGCACCGTATTTTACAAACTAGTAAAGCAGATAGAGACTACAGATCTCCTCTGGTCAATTTTAATTAACTGCTTTCTTTTCTACAAGGAAATTTTTTAGTCCAAGTGTCTGTTGAACCACATGGTAAAACATGAGGTGAAACATCCCTTTTGAAAGTACATTTTTATAGTTGTGGAAGTTCTCCCCAGGCCCTGAAGACATTCATATTTGGATGTTTCTGGATTCCCTAGAACATATTAGAATGTTTATCTCTGAGATTATTTTGTGGAAAGTAACTTTTTCCAATCTCAGATTAAAATGATATTCTAGAAAACTGACCTTAAGACTCATCTCAAATACTAATTAAAAGTTTCACATAATTTGTAAGTCATGATTATCTCATTTGGGTGAAAGCTGTCTATTTTTGTCCAAAGTATTAGTTGAGGACCTATTACAAAGAACCAGGACACAAAGATGATTAGTAAGAAACTGTCATTAACTTTAAGGAGGTGACAGTCTATTAGGGGAGACTGATGCAAAACCACTCCTTACTGTAATATAGCGAAGTCCTATGGTGTTTCAGTGGGCCCTTCCATTTTATTCCCTACTGTGTTCCCAATGCTTATTATGACCCCCATGTATAAGAATTGCTCTGTTAGTATTTGTTGCAGAAATGGTGGATGAAAATATGAACGTGTGATTATGGATAACAAAGGGTGCACCTTTTATTTGAGCTGAATTCCAAGACTGCCCCTAGAAGAGATCATACCTAAATTAAGTTGTAAACTATGAATAAAAATTCGCTGGACAAAATAAAACAACAGGGGGACAGGCTTTCTAGGCAGAGGCATAAGCATGGAGTCATGAGCAGCGTACTGTGTTGGGAAAATAGACCCAGTTTCATATTATGGTGGAATGATGTGCAGGATGAAAAGAGTGGGGAGGGGAAAGCTGGTGAGAGTGGAATGGCTAGAGATGCCCTGGCATACCTTGCTTTATGGTGGCACCATGGAGAGGTTTTAGGGAAGGGAGTTACTTGGTCCCATTGCCTTTGTGGCAGCTCATTCTGGCTCAGAGAGGAGGAGATCAGAAAGAAAAAGATGGAAGGAGGGAGATCTGGAGACCATTTAGAAAGCTGCAGTAAGAGTGTAGATGAGAGATATGATGACAAGAATGAGGGCAGTAGTTATAAGTGTAGAAGGTAGCAAAAGAACTGAAGAATTATCTAGGTGGTGTAATCAACAGGATTTGATAACAGATGAGAAATGAGAAATGAATGAGAAGCAGCAGAGAAGGATGTTTCTAATGTGGTCATCACCAACAGAATACAGAAGGAGTAGATTGATGGGGAAAGGTGATACACGCTGAATTTGGTCACTTTAATTTGTGGAAATATCCATGTGGCTGTAGCCCATAGACAATGGTGTGATGTTCTCAGGAGAGGTCAGAGTTGGAGATATATTTTTGGGATTCGTCAGCGTATCAGTGGTAACTGAAACTGAAACCATGTGAGTGAGTAACATCACTCCAGGACCTTGTGTGGAGTGAGAGGAGGTAAGCTTGGGATCACCACTGTTGAAGGGCTGAGCATAAGAAGAAAACCTCCATGGGAAAGACAGGGAGACAGGAGGAAGGCCAAGGGGCAGGGAGAGCTTCTTTAACCTCTTACCTAGTGCATCAGAATCATCTGGGAAGCTTGCTGAAAGTTCCAATCAAGGGTGGGGTCCAGGACTCCACATTTTAACTAACTCCTCAAATTCTGCTCATCTCCTGTAGAAGTTGAAAATCTGTAGGGTTGGGAGTTTCACGCAAAAAAAATAAAAAGAAGAATCTAATGCCATTTGCTACAGAGAAATCCATTAGATTTCTTGTTCAGTCCTTTTGGAAGAAACTTTGGCAGTATCTGTTAAACCTTTTATTCTTTGGACCCATCAATTCCTTTTCCAGGAATTCATCTTAGAAAAATATCCCCTGCAAGGTCACAGACGATTGATAAACATCTTCGTAGCAGCATCTTTTGGTTTTTTTTTATGGCCCCAAATGGAAAATAATCTAAATGTCTGAAAGTAAAGGAATTCTTAAACTATTTGTTGTACTTCTTTTGCATAGTATTAGTGGTAATGGGGGGAAATCCAGATAGAAGTGGCATAAGAAGGGGAGAAGAGAGTGGGGTAGTGGAGACAGCATGTGCAGACAATTCTTTCCAGAGATATAAGCAGAAAGGCAAGGGAAAGAGCAGTAATGAGATGAGGACATAGGATCTTATTTGAGATGGAAGAGGTTTGATCATTGTATAGACTGAGGAAGGGAAAGAAGGAAGTAGAAGATAAAGAACATGCTGAAGCATTCTCCCCCGCCTCACCTGCACCCCAAGATGACACTTAGACTAGATTTAGTATTATACCAAGGGGCCCCTTATGCTCCATCATGACAGTGTTCATTCACCATCTATGCTTTATAAATGTCCTTATTCTGTCATTGGACTGCACAGAGCTCCTATATCATTTATTTTTGCAACAATAGCCCAAAAAAGGAAACGAAAAAGAAGAGATTATCTGTGTTCTTTCTTTAAGGTTTCAAGGTGTAAACCTGTTATTTTTAGCACATTCATGACTACAGAGCACAATCATGTAACACAATCGTGTCACATGATGTCAGAATAATATATAATAATAATAATGATAATAATAATAAAAGTTCTGTGGGTCCCTTAAACCACTGTGGGCACTCAGTACCACGTCCACTGTGACTGATGAAGTTAGTCCTGTGTGAAATGAGCATAAGTAATCCGTGTCCTATGTAAGTATACACAGCATATAAAATGAAACAACATTCCCTTTATAGGGGTCTCAGAAGGAGAAGAGAGAAAGAAAAGACCCGAGAAAATATTTGAAGAGATTATAGTCAAAAACTTCCCTAACATGGGAAAGGAAATAGCCACCCAAGTCCAGGAAGCACAGAGAGTCCCAGGCAGGATAAACCCAAGGAGAAAAATGCAGAGACACATAGTAATCAAATTGACAATAATTAAAGACAAAGAAAAATTATTGAAAGCAGCAAGGGAAAAATGACAAATAACATACAAGGGAACTCCCATAAGGTGAACAGATGATTTCTTAGCAGAAACTCTACAAGCCAGAAGGGAGTGGCACGATATATTTAAAGTGATGAAAGGGAAGAACCTAACCAAGATTACTCTACTCAGTAAGGATCTCATTCAGATTTGATGGAGAAATCAAAAGCTTTACAGACAAGCAAAAGCTAAGAGAATTCAGCATCACCAAACCAGCTCTACAACAAATGCTAAAGGAACTTCTCTAAGTGGGAAAAACAAGAGAAGAAAATGACCTACAAAAACAAATCCAAAACAATTAAGAAAGTGGTAATAGGAACATACATGTCGATAATTACCTTAAACGTGAATGGATTAAATGCTCCAACCAAAAGACACAGGCTCGCTGAATGGATACAAAAACAAGACCCATCTATATGCTGTCTATAAGAGACCCACTTCAGACCTAGGGACACATACAGAGTGAAAGTGAGGGGATGGAAAAAGATATTCTATGCAAATGGAAATCAAAAGAAAGCTGGAGTAGCAATACTCATATCAGATAAAATAGACTTCAAAATAAAGAATGTTACAAGAGAGAAGGAAGAACACTACATAATGATCAAGGGATCAATCCAAGAAGAAGATATAGCAATTGTAAATATTTATGCACCCAACGTAGGAGTACCTTGCTACATAGGGCAACTGCTAACAGTTATAAAAGAGGAAATTGAAAGTAACACAATAACAGTGGGGGACTTTAACACCTCACACCAATGGACATATCATCCAGACAGAAAATTAGAAAAGAAACACAAGCTTTAAATGACACAATAGACCAGATAGATTTAATTAATATTTATAGCACATTCCATCCCAAAACAGCAGATTACTCTTTCTTCTCAAGTGCACACGGAACACTCTCCAGGATACATCACATCTTGGGTCACAAATGAACCCTTGGTAAATTTAAGAAAATTGAAATCATATCAAGCATCTTTTCCAACCACAACACTATGAGATTAGAAATCAATTACAGGGGAAAAAATGTAAAAAAAATCAAGCACACAGAGGCTAAACAACACATTACTAAATAACCAAGAGATCACTGAAGAAATCAAAGAGGAAGTGAAAAAATACCTAGAGACAAATTACAACAAAAAACATGACAATCCAAAGCCTGTGAAATGCAGCAAAAGCAGTTCTAAGAGGGAAGTTTATAGCAATACAAGCCTACCTCAAGAAACAAGAAAAATCTCAAATAAACAATCTAACCTTACACCTAAAAGAACTAGAGAAAGAAGAACAAACAAAACTCAAAATTAGTAGAAGGAAAAAATCATAAAGATCACAGCAGAAATAAATGAAATAGAAACAAAGAAAACAATAGCAAAGATCAATAAAACTAAAAGTTGGTTCTTTGAGAAGATAAACAAAATTGATAAACCTTTAGCCAGACTCATCAAGAAAAAGAGGGAAATGACTCAAATCAACAAAATTAGAAATGAAAAAGGTGACGTTACAATAGACACTGCAGAAATACAAAACATCATAAGAGACTACTGCAAGCAACTCTATGCCAATAAAATGGACAACCTGGAAGAAATGGACAAATTCTTAGAAAGGTAGAACATTCCAAGACTGAACCAGGAAGAAAGAGAAAATATGAACAGACTGTATCAAAAGTAATGAAATTGAAACTGTGATTAAAAATCTTCCAACAAACAAAAGCCCAGGACCAGATGGCTTCATAGGTGAATTCTATCTAACATTTAGAGAGGAGCTAACACCCATTCTTCTCAAACTGTTCCAAAAAATTGCAGAGGAAGGAACACTCCCAAACTCACCCAGTGAGGCCACCATCACCCTGATACCACAACCAGAAAAAGATACTACAAAAAAAATAAAAATATAGATGAATATCACTGATGAATATAGATGCAAAAATCCTCACCAAAATACTAGCAAACAGAATTCAACAACACATTAAAAGGATCATACACCATGATCAAGTGGGATTTATCCCAGGAATGCAAGGTTTCTTCAAATATGCAAATAAATCAATGTGATACATCGTATTAACAAACTGAAGAATAAAAACCATATGATCATCTCAATACATGCAGAAAAACTTATGACAAAATTCAACACCCATTTATGATAAAAACTCTCCAGAGAGTGGGCATAGAGGGAACCTACCTCAACATAATAAAGGCCATATATGACAAACCCACAGCAAACATCATTTTCAGTGGTGAAAAACTGAAAGCATTTCCTCTAAGATCAGGAACAAGAAAAGGATGTCTACTCTCGCCACTATTATTCAACACAGTTTTGGAAGTCCTAGCCACGGCAATCAGAGAAGAAAAAGAAATAAAAGGAATCCAAATTGGAAAAGAACAAGTAAAACTGTCACTGTTTGGAGATGACATGATACTATACATAGAGAATTGTAAAGATGCCACCAGAAAACTACTAGAGCTAATCAATGAATTTGGGAAAGTTGCAGGATACAAAATTAATGCACAGAAATCTCTTGCATTCCTATACATTAAAAACGAAAGATCAGAAAGAGAAATTAAGGAAACAATCAAATTCACCATTGCAACAAAAAGAATAAAATACCTAGGAATAAACTTACCTAAGGAGGTAAAAGACCTGTACTCAGAAAACTATAAGACACCGATGAACGGAGTCAATGATGACACAAACAGATGGAGAGATATACCATGTTCTTGGATTGGAAGAATCAATATTGTGAAAATGACTATACTACCCAAAGCAATCCACAGATTCAATGCAATCCCTGTCAAACTACCAGTGGCATTTTTTACAGGTCAAGAACAAAAAAATCTTAAAATTTGCATTGAGACACAAAAGACCCCAAAGAGCCAAAGCAGTCTTGATGGAAAAAACAGAGCTGGAGGAATCAGACTCCCTGAGTTCAGACTATACTACAAAGCTACAGTAATCATGACAATATGGTGGTACTGGCACAAAAACAGAAATATAGATTGCTGGAACAGGATAGAATGCCTAGAGATAAACCCATGCACCTATGGTCAACTAATCTATGACAAAGGAGGCAAGAACATACAATGGAGAAAAGACAGTCTCTTCAATAAGTGGTGCTGGGAAAACTGGACAGTTAAATGTAAAAGAATGAAATTAGGACCCTCCCTAACACCATACACAAAAATAAACTCAAAATGGATTAGAGACCTAAATGTAAGGCGGGACACTATAAAACTCTTAGAGGAAAACATAGGAAGAACACTCTTTGACGTAAATCACAGCAGGATCTTTTTTGATCCACCTCCTAGAGTAATGGAAATTAAAACAAAAATTAACAAATGGGACCTAATGAAACTTAAAAGCTTATGTGAAGCAAAGGAAACTACAATCGAGATGAAAAGACAACCCTCAGAATGGGAGAAAATATTTGCAAACGAATCAACGGACAAAGGATTAATCTCCAAAATATGTAAACAGGTCATGCAGCTCAATATTAAAAACACAAGCAACCCAATCCAAAAATGGGCAGAAGACCTAAATAGACATTTCTCCAAAGAAGACATACAGATGGCCAAGAAGCACATGAAAAGCTGCTCAACATCACTAATTATTAGAGAAATGCAAATCAAAACTACAATGAGATATCACCTCACACTAGTTAGAATGAACATCATCAGAAAATCTACAAACAACAAATGCTGGAGAGGGTGTGGAGAAAAGGGAACCCTCTTGCACTCTTGGTGGGAATGTAAATTGATATAGCCACTATGGAGAACAGTATGGAGGTTCCTTAGAAAAGTAAAAATAGAATTACCATATGACCCAGCAATCCCACTCCTGGGCATATACCCAGAGAAAACCATAATTCACAAAGAGTCATGTACCACAATGTTCATTGCAGCTCTATTTACAATAGCCAGGACATGGAAGCAACCTAAATGCCCATCAACAGACGAATGGATAAAGAAGAAATGGTACATATATACAATGGAATATTATGCAGCCATAAAAAGGAATGAAATTGGGTCATTTGTAGAGACGTGGATGGATCTAGAGACTGTCATACAGAGTGAAGTAAGTCAGAAAGAGAAAAACAAATATCGTATATTAATGCATATATGTGGAACCTAGAAAAATGGTACAGCTGAACTGGTTTGCAGGGCAGAAATAGAGACACAGATGTAGAGAACAAACATAAGGACAGCTGGGGGGAACTGGCTGGCGGGGTGGTGGTGGGATGAACTGGGAGATTGCGGTTGACATATGTATACTAACATGTATGAAATAAATAACTCATAGGAACCTGCTGTATAAAAAATAAATAAAATAAAATTCAAATAAATAAATAAAATGAAACAATATCTAAATTGTAATTGCTAGTTGTAGAAAATTTAGTTAAATATTTGACCAATTTGTTTCTCTTTTTAAGATTTTGCATGTGTTTTTCTGTTTGTTTTAATGTGTGCGTCAGCCCACGTCTTTCAGGATCTGATTTTAAAACGATTAAACCAGTGATTCTTTCTTTCCTTGTGGACTGGAAGAAAAGGAATTTATTGAATACAATCCTTTTATATCTCTTCATTCATTAGCTCTCTTCTTCTGTAGCTGCTATTCTCTTAACATTAAGGACACCTTCAAGAAGAAAATAAGTCATAAGGAAGAAAACGCAAATTAAGACAGATAAAAGACACCATTGCACAGTCTATACATTTGGCAAAAATGTAAACGTTGTGTTAATATTGAGAATACTGTGGGACCTGGGACGCTCACAGAGTGCTGGTGGGAGTGGAGTCCCTATTTAACAGTGTTCCATGTGGCAGTGCTGAGTCTAACCAAGCATATGAATGTTGTCAGACCCAGAAGTTCACGTGTAGCTCCCAGATCCACAGGAGAAACATGCTAGGATGGTCATTGCTGTGCTGTTGATAGAAGATAGTTGGAGATCACTTGGGTTCCATTATCAGGAGAAAGGATGAAGCCTGGTCTTACATACATATAATAGAATGCTCTGTAACCAGCCAAAGTAATGAACTTTACTCACCCACGGCTGTATAAATCTCAAAAACAATATTGTGTAAAAAAAGAAGACATAGAATGAGATACGTGTTATACTACCATTCATGTAACTTAACATACAGAACAACAGGGTATATTTTCAAGAATCCATAGATTTAAATAAATGTTTCTGAGGAGCCATATATCTAAATAAATCTATAAAATATGGATTGGGAGAACATTTTAAAAATACACTAGATTGGCCACCAGTGGTAAGGGGAGGGAACTGGGAATGGAAACACATACACACGTTAGATAAAACAAAAGAGACGACAGAGTAATGGTCATTGTTCTGCCATGATTTGATAAATATAAGCAAGTTAATTCTGTGCAGCTTCAGGTCAAAGGATTTCTTTCAAAAACTAAATAGTATTTAAAAAGCATAATGGAATGTCCTGACTATTTGTAAAACGTGGGTTTGCAAACGTAATTGCTAATGGGAGCTATGGAAAACAGGTGTGTGCAGTCTTCCTCTAAATGAGCACCCACTGCTCTGTTAGAACTAACTGATTGCAGTAAGACACAACAAACTTTGATTGCCAGCATTTTTCATTTGAAGAGAAGATGTCGAACTTGACTTTTCTATATTATCTTCCAATGTTAAAACATTGGTTATCTTGAAGTACAATTTTAAAAAGAGTGTAAATGACTTTCATTCAAATATAAAATGAATACATATCAAATATTTTACTTAACTAATTAATTTATAAGGGAAACAATAAGATGTTACAGCTAGTTCAAAGGGGCATCCAAGCACATATATATAGGCAATCAGGATTGCTGAAATGAATTTGCTTACTTCGTGTAAATTTGATAAATATCCATAGGGCAATAATAATCAAGTACTGTATCTCTCCTGGGAACACTTTGCATTTCTCTGGACAAGAATCATTTGTGTTGTCCTCAGTATCTTACAGCTCTGTAAGCTACCTACTAGGTAAGGTAAGGCAATACCTAGTATTCTGTTGCGGGGGGGGAGCTGTAATGTTTTTGGTCAATTTCTAAGTATTTTCCTTTTTTCCCCTAAAGTGATGAAATCAGTCAAAAAAAGAATAATAACCACTGTACAGCACAAATATAAGCTATCTGAAATGTATTTGGACATCAAATCTCCTCTATCTCTGGCATAAGATGAGAAAGAGTAAACCTTTGACCTGGTGATGGCTGTACGGTTTATAAGAGCTTGTTAAACCTCCTTTTGCATCGTTTTTTAAGCCCTTTCTTTTTCCTCCTTTGTCATCTACATCTACAGACTGGTACCTGCCTTACATTTCCAGAAATTGTCAGATAAATGAGTAAAGAAAATACAGGTGTTAATCACACTGTGTTAGAAAGAGTAGTGCTCTGGAAAGCATCAAAATACAAGGCTGCATGTATCTTAAGGAAACTAATTCTCTTCACCAAACAAAATCTTTCCAGTAAGATGCAAGCCTTTTTTTTCCTCAGAGGAAAAGGTCATAGCTTGTAGAAGCCGTGGCAAGAGAAGCAAGTAGAGAAGTTGAGAAGGTAGAGTACTACTTGTGGGAAGCATAGCTTTGAAACTTTTGCTAATCTCTAAGCTTTGGCTTTCCATTAATTTTAAAATAGTAAGCAGAAACTGCTGGTTTAATTTTTAGTTTAACAGTCACTTGATCTTTGCAGAACTTACAGCAACACGTCATCTCATCATCTTGCCAAAATTCAACTAGATTCATGTCATTCATCCCCTTTGGATTACAGCTGGAAGAGGAATGCTTTGTCTTTTCAGGATTGCGGTCCCCAAATAGCAGAATAATACATGCAGCCTGCAGTCTGATCTCAGCTTTTTGCAGAATTCTGTGTTGGTATAAATCCTGAAACATTAACTTGAGCTAACTTAATTGCGGTCTTGAATTTAAAATACCTACTTCATAAGCTTTCTCTTTATGGGGCAATAATTCCTATGGACTCCAAACCATTTTATCACGGAGTTAGGTGGGATAGGTAGATATATGATCTAGGAGCCCATCTTTAGAAAAGCTTTTGCCTTGTTGTTTGAAATAATGTAATACTTGCACATTTGTGTTAATTCAAATGATGAGACCTGTGGCAACAGTCATATTCAATCACCAGTACAGAAGTGGCTATGTAAAGAATAAATTTGTTCCGACTTAATATTTGTTGTGAAATGTATACCATCAGTTTCCCTCAGTGTTTTTGTTTAAATCAGAGTCCTCTCTGTCTTAGTGAAGGAATGATGTGCAGACAGCTTATGTGCTTTTTTCAGCAATGTTTTCGTTTGGTCTAAAAACAAGGACTTTTTCTGATTTGTTTTGCCATTCCACTCATCATTGGGGGCATATTACAGCTTACCCAAGGGCCCATTGTTTGTCACTATAAGGAATTTTCACCTGATCTGGCTTTTAGCCCAGAATTGGCCTCTGTTCATGCCCTCTTTTGAGACAGCAGTATAGTTGACCATGGCACAAATTGCTTTTTCTAAGGAGCATCCTTGCCTGGAAGATTGCTGTTTCCTCCCAGGATTTCAGGTTGGAAGGCCACCTTTGGGCATGTGTTCTAAAGAGCAAAGTGGAGGGATTCTATCCGGTGATTTCAGTGGAAAATATCAGCTCCTCTGTTTCCGAAGGAAAGTTAAAGGAGTTATAACCACTTTGAAAGACTTAGAGCTCTTTACGTATTGCGGCCCCATCAGTATCTTCTCTTTCATAAAGAGACAGAAGGAACAAATTTGGAAGGCTAGGCATTGAATGATTTTTAAAGAAACATTTAGTTATTTACTAGATTAAGAAAAAAATCAGTGCCTCTATGTAATGAGTTTTCTCCACCTTAGCATAATCGACATTTTGCACTGTTTATGTTTTGGTCCATCTGGTGCATTGTAGGATGTTTAGCAGCATCCCTGGCCTCTGCCCACTAGGTGCCGGTAGCATAACCCTCAGCTGTGACAACCTACGTTGTGACAACCAAATGTGTCTTCAGAAATTCAAACGTCCTCCCTCCCAGTTGATCATCAGTGATTTAAAGTCAGGTGGAGTGGTAAAGAGCTCAACTTGTCAACCTTTACTTCTCTAAATATGATTGGTGAATAGTTGAGAACGCACCATTTTGAGGAAAAGCAGAGAGTAAAACATAATATCATCAGTGAGAACTCCATTGTGTTTTAATGTCAATTTTATACCAGCATCCCGTGACAACAAATATTGTGCAGGAGCTCTGCTCTGCAGTTCCCTTCGGGACCACTGTCTCTGTTTGCTTACTTGGTATGGTAGGTGCGACTACATAGATTCCTCTCTTAGATTGGATCATTTGATTCCAAGCACAAATTTTATAAGTCAGTTCCATGGTGGACAGCAACACTTTTGAAAACAATAACAAATTGATTTTGTCTGCATTTTACCCCCACTCTGTTATAAAACTGAAGAGAGCTCTCTTAAGAAAGGCCACAGTTGTGCAATCTGTGTCTAATAATGGAGCTGAGCTCTTTGTACGAACTAATCAGCTCTCCTATTAGATTTGCCAAGTAGTCTAAATTCTTCCTCATTGTAGAAGATTTCAAGAGTGTAAACATTCTCCCCCAGTTAAAACCCCAAAGAATGTCAAACTGAGCATTTATGATGCCTTTTTGCAAACACGGCAGCTATGGTGGAAGCTTAAATAGCTTTCATGCCACTCCCTCTACAGAATACAGAGTGTGTTTGTTTAAAAATTATGATTAACTTCAACTTCACCTCTGGGCCCAGGAATAAGCCATAGATTTAAAGATTATTAAGGAATTGAATCAGATGTGTGCCTTTTCTGTTGGTAGGTGGCTTTTCATCCTTGATTTCATGGCACATTTACATTCCTTAATTATATTCAATTTATTAAGAAAAATAAAGATGGTAAATTACAAATGTTAAGATCCAGGGACTTAACCTTCATAGGGTGCTAAGCGTTTCTGAAGCCAGCATCGAAGCATGTCTGAGTCCTTTGAAAAGGAAGCAGAAACGCAGCAACCTCTCTTTCTGGCTAGCCACACCTCCAAGACAAGAAATGGTCTTCCATTTCCAAGGTTGTTCTTTTTTTTCCCTGTTAAACCTTTAAGTTTTAAAACTCCTGTGTCCTGATTCCCAGTTGAAAGGAGCGTCCGCTGAATTGGGGAGCACTTTTAAGAGGAATGTTGTGATTGTTAATCGGGAAATGTAATCCGGTCCCAGGCAGCTGTAACCTTCTCATCAGTGGTCTTTTCTTACCTAACTACATGATTCTAAGAAAATCTAATGAGGTGCTGTCAGATTTACATCGACATTCTTTTAAATGTTATCGCTAGCATTGGTGATGATATATAAGTGAACAAAATGCCAAAGATGTGGAGAAATGTTACAATTACACCCACAGTCCGTCTTTGCTTCGGCATTAAGTCAGCATATTTTAAGACTTTTGGGTTTTCAAGAGAAAAGTCTTCGGTGGGTAAAAAGAAGTGATATAAAAGGGAAACAGGGCTTCCCTGGTGGTGCAGTGGTTGAGAGTCCGCCTGCCAATGCAGGGGACACGGGTTCCTGCCCCGGTCCGGGAAGATCCCACATGCCGCGGAGCGGCTGGGCCCGTGAGCCATGGCCGCTGAGCCTGCGCGTCCGGAGCCTGTGCTCCGCAACGGGAGAGGCCACAGCAGTGAGAGGCCCGCGTACCGTTAAAAAATAAATAAATAAATAAATAAAATAAAAGGGAAACAGTTCAAATCACACAGTTCAAATCAAGTTGGTCTTTATTTCTCTGTATTAATGCTCCAACAGGCCAAAACAGAATTCAGATCTATTTCCTCATTGCTTCGGTGTTGCCATTTGGCTTTTTAAAGGGCTTATTATACGGGCTTCCTTATGAAAATTTTAGTTGTTTCAATGCTTTAATTGTGTTTTCCATGCCTCCTTAGGGACCTGAAATAACTTGTTATGTGCATTTGATTTTAAAAATCTAGAAACAAAATAATTATAATACTCATAGATACCAGTTCTCGATGAGGCTGCCCCTTGCAAACAGAGGTTACATTTCACTTCCGTGGAGACTCTGCCTAAGGAACCAAGAAACCACAGGCTTACTCAGCCTCAGTGAGAAGAAATTAGGGCACAAGGAAGCCATTTTGAAATTTTCTAGCTCCTCAAACATCTTGAGAAATGATTGTTTTCATCTGCCCTCACATCTACAGCACAGAAGCAGTACAGAGCATGTATTATTTCCCATTTCTATAAAGAGGCATCTTTTGGCTGGGCATGTCTTTTAAAATGGTGATCTAGAATAGGCTATGTGTGTATATATATAATATAGTATATACACATAATCACTGCCCATTCCAGAAGCTATTGCAGACATTACAAATTGGTCTCTATGCATTCTTGAGTCATATTTCTTTTCAGCCCGCTCTCCACAAAGCTTTGAACTTTGCATCAAAGTTGGCAAGTAAAAAGAAACCAGTTTGCCACACTAGAAGTAGAAGATAATGGCCCATATTTTAAAAAGTGTCAACTTTCTACTTTAAAACACATTCATAGGCAAAATTAAATCATTAATTTTTCTAAATATTTTAGGGTTTGTTCATTGCTTCTTCCAATGATAGCCATTCATTCATCTTGATCATCAATTGCACCCTCTGGCCATACAGTTGTCAGTGATGGCCAAAGTAGAATGTCTCATTAGAGAAAAGCCTCTAATTGTATCCAAGCACTGAATTTTAGATATAATTCTAAAAATTTGGTTACCAGTTTACCAAAGTTTAGATGTTGGGAAATGCTAGAGGAAGTTCTCCTACAAGGCGCACAAACATAACAGGGAGCCTCATGTCCAAGGAAGTGATAGAAAGTGCTTTGAATGGATTCGAGACCTCAACTTGTCTGTTACAGGAAGTGAAGGGCTTCCAACCATTGCTTAACTAAGATTATTAAACTGATTTACTGAGAAACATTTAGGGTGTGTATGTTCTTCATTAACTACTTAATGATACAACAGAATATCTTCAAATTTTCATCTTAATTCAAATCTCTCCGGATTAGCACTTCTTCACCCTCTCCCTCTTCCGTTGTTTTATCTACTGAGCATTCCTGGTCTTCCTGGGCCCCTCTGTTCTCTCAACGTATAGATTTATTACTGGCTTCACTTGCCCTTCTCTTCTCCTTCCATCAGAAGAGAACTTGGAGAAAAATCAGGTTCAAGGGGAGCACTAGCGCCCAACATTCACAAGAGAGTTAGCACAGAACACTGTCTGATGTAAGACACCTCAACTCCCAGGGTGACTCTCCCATTGACTACTGATGTGACCATGGGCACATTATTTAATGTCCTTGCTCCTCAGTGTTCTCCTGTATAAAAAGGAGGGATAATAAGAATACTCACATCAGAATTGCTGTGAGAATTAAATATGTTTCATGACACTTGGAACAGTGCCAGGGCCCATACCCATTGCCTGAGAAATATTAGCTATCAATATTATTTAGGGTTGCTATTTTGTTGGTGGTGAAATTACTAATAAATACAAAGTGCTTCTAAGACAAAGTACTGTAATCTTTGGATCATAAGTTCCATGAAGGGGGAAACCATGTCTTTCTTGTTCAAATCGTGTTCATCGTCATGACTACATTACATATAAAGAACTACACAAGGAAAAGGTGAATAGGAATGACACAGAGAGAGGTACCCAAGATGACCTTGCATACTTGAGAATTTTTCCTTTTGGCTCAGCTTGAACTCCTAGCCCTGGAAGCCTTTCATGTAGGCCTTTGGTCATAGCATTTATCCAAACATATTGTATCGTAGTCTTCATTTAAACGTCAGTCTTTCCTGGAAAGTATATTCAAGGGCAGGGAATGTGTTGGGTATTTTTTTAGAATGGCTGATTTGTTGGTTGAACAAGGGAAAGAAGAATTAAACCATCCCATTGACAGTTGTTTATTAATTTCACTTTTTGACTTTTGTGTACAGCATCTAGATCGGAGGCTTCCTAAACTTGCCTTCTTTTGTCTCAGATTTATCCACACGGTATCAGAAGGCAGTGCAGAAAGTGAGAAGGCACAGTGTCATGCAGAGTGCATGAGTCCCTGGTCACTGTGCTGGAATTCTTCAGTGTGCATGTCATGAAAGGGTGAACGTCAAGTTGTGTACTGGGAATTAAACAGGGTTTTATGAACAAGGATACCTATAAAATGAGTTCAAGTAATTGCACTGGACAAAGAATTTGGTTACTTTATGAGGTCTGTTTATCTTTCTCATAATTCAGAGATATGCCTGAGTGGGCAGGACTGATGTCAGCCCGAATCAGTGATTCCAAAGGAGCAACTAATGAGCATACTGTGGGACACGGCCCTGTAATAAACCTGCTGGGAGTAGGACCTGAAAACCTATTTCCTCACAGCGTCATTAGGCCTTTCATTTATTTGTCCTAGTGACTTTTTCCTTCAACAGGCTAATTGCTGGTAAGGATTAACACACTATAGCAAACATATCAGTCGCTGAAGGCCTTTTAATGATGTCTCCATATCAATATCTTAATAGATTTTTCCCCCTGTTCAAAAGAGAGGAATGTTATGAGAAGGATGTCTAACTTGTGTGTATTTATGGCAAGAAGCAGCCAAAAGGTTAAAGAATGATTATAGTGTGTGTGTGTGTGTGTGTGTGTGTGTGTTCAGGATGGGGGTGGGGACTGAAATCCACAAAGAGAAATTGAATAGAAAGCCTCATATGTCAATGGAAAGATTATAAACATCAACGAGGAGAAATTTTTCTGAAAACGAGTTAAGGTGAAACCTCTTTTGATATACTGATCTTCCTTGACTTATGATGGGGTTACAGCTTGATAAGACCATCATAAGTTGAAAATACCTTAAGTCAAAAATACATTTAATGCACCTTCCTACCAAACAGCACCGCTCAGTCTAGCTTACCTTAAACGTGCTCAGAGCACTTAAATTAGCCAACGGTTGGGCACAGTCATCTAACACGAAGCCTATTTTATGATGAAGTGTCAATAACTCATATAATTTGTGAGATACTGTACTGAAAGTGAAAAACAGAATGGTCGTCTGGGGACTGATTCATTTTAAGTGTGTCAGTTGTTTACCTTCCTGATTCTGTGGCCGACTGGAAGCTGAGGCCCACTGCCACTGCCCAGCATCACCAGGTGGTAATTGTTTGGTCTGGTTGGTAGAATAATTTTTCAAAATTCTCCCTCTACAAAATAGAGTGAAGTATACTTAGACCAGTTATATGATAGGATGGATGCCTAGGCCCCTTGAAATTTTGATGTCCTTGGCTTGACCCTCATGCTTGCCCCAAGGGAGTCTAAAGCCCTCTTAGTGGATTCCTGGAAACTTACCATTTCTTGATTAATTCTCAGTCCTTCTTCTGAGCCACGCATAAGGTTCAGCTCATTCTCAGTAGATGTTGAAAAATCAATAAATGAATGAATGAATAGCATCAGTCCTACTGTGCACTTCTGAATGTAGTGTTGATTTTACTAAGGATACAGAAATGAGGTAGAAGAGGGGTTTCCTTACAGGTAGTCAAGTTAAAAATGAACGTTAGATAGTCACATTCTTAAAATGTCCACTGGATATCCTTTAACCAGGACACTTCCCATGTTCTTCACCATACCTCTGTAGCAGCCTTTTCTGTCTTTCCTGCTTTCCCTGCCCCTAAGAGTGTCTGCGTTGCTCGTTTGCCCCCTTACTTCTCAGAAGCAACGTTCCTCCTCTCATGAGATGTGTTTAGACTTTCTCCCATGTGTCTTAACTTAGGGATAAACAAAATGTAATATATATATATAATAAATTATAAAAAAATATATATTTATACACACAATGAAATATTATTCAGCCTGAAAAAGAATGAAATTCTGATACATGCTACAACATGGATGAACCTTAAAAACATTATGCGAGTAAAATAAACCAGTCACAAAAGGACAAATATTGTGTGATTCCACTAATATGCAGTACCCAGCGTAAACAAATGCCTAGACACAGAGAGTAGAAGAGCAGTTGCTGGGAGCTGTGAGGAGGGAGGAATAGAGAGTTATTATTTAACAGGTACAGAGTTTCTGTTGGAGATGGTGAAAAAGTGCTCTGGTTGGATAGTAGTGATGGTTGCACAGCATTGTTGGAGGGTAGCAGCAGAATATGTCACCCTAGAATAGGCCAGTTTAGCATATTCACTTTTTTGTTGAGCTGCAGGCACACAGCAAATGCAAGGAGAGGCTTTCTTTAAATTTCCCTTATCTTCTCAAAAGACAGATCCTTCAAAAGGACTTCAGTTATTAATCCCCTTCCTGGTAGTTTCATCAACCAGGGAACTTTGCCTTTTATCACAGGAGAGGAGACAAGCGGTTGACATTATACCCAGACGAATTTTGTCACAAACTATCGTATCTCCCGCCTGTTCTTCTAAGCGCACATTCATCTTTCTTAAAAATCATTTGTCCTCCTCTAAAAGGTCTACATGTCCGCCTTCTCCACCCTCCCCTTTCCCTATTAGGATGGTGTTTAAGCCTGCATTCTAAGCCACTTTGGCGAGTTACTCATTTTTCCCTGGGTATCTCTCATGTATACATGAGGTATACATGGTAATAAATTCTATATGTTTTTCTCTTATTAGTTTGTCTTTTATTACAGGATTCTCAGCCAAGAGCTCAGAAGGGTAGAGGGAAATTATTTTTTCTTCCCTACATTGTGAACCTACTTAATACCACTGACCAATGAGTAAAGTGGTAAATTTTATGTTATATATATTTTACCACAATAAAAAAGTAATTATGGGTCAGTAGATTAAAAACGCTGAACCTTACTATTAAGTAAAGAAATTGAAATTATTTAATTAGTAAGTAGAGGTTTATAAATTATAATGCTCAGTACTGATGAAAGCAGAGTCGGATAGACAGTCCACACACTGCTAATGGAATGTAAATGCACATTGCCTTTCTGGAAAGAAATATGGCAACACATGTCATAAGAATTTAAGAGTGTTAATTATTGATTCAAAAATGTCACTTCCATTAAGAAAATAATGTGAGTAAAGACAGCTGTTTATGTATTAATTGTTCATTGAAACTTTTGTTGTTATTTATTGTGTCATTGTTGTTAATGTCCCACACGAAGTAGCTGGGTGTACTGTATCAGCATTTAAGGAAATGGATATTTTGTGCTGCTCAAACCTCCTAATGGGAAGCAGGAATGGGTCTTGGTCATAGGGTCGGAAAATAGAGTTGATTCCATTTGTTTTCTGCTATCAAAATTATGGCGTCTAAAAGATTCTAGTTTCCTCAAGGTTTACATGGATGGGGTTAGAGATGGTCAGTATTCTTTAACACAGTTCCTATAACTGTTTTACTTAGTAATACTAGATAAAAATTAAGAAAGGAAAGTTTTACAGTAACACACAAATGCACAAGTGGACTTTCAGAGACTAGTCTAATGTCTGAACTGTTCCTATTGAAATGTCCCCAAACTTTTCATGTTTTTTAGAGCCATAGGTTTATAAAATCTGACCCTCTATGTCAAGCTCTGACCCCTTCATTGATTCTCTCTGGGTGGAGCTTAAAAACAATTCATTTGGATCACACAAACACACAAAATAACCTTTCCATTCGTGTTTAATGGCCTTGCTTAGAAGATTCTTTTCAGCAAACACCTGATGATGTGGAGTTTAAAATTGAGAAATTTGAAATTAGAACCAAAAAAATTAAGCAGGATTGGCTTTGTGGCCACATTTAAGATCGTATGCTATTTCGAGACTCTTTTCAGTCTTTCGACAATGATACATTATGCTGATGTTTCCACGCCTTTGAGACTTAAATAATGTCCCGAACCATTTGTTGTGATTAATATTCTGGAAGTATCAACTGTCATGTCATAGAACCCTTACAAGGGTTTTATAAATCTGATCTTAAGTTTAATTTCTTTAACCATTTCATGAAGATTTCATTGATTAGGTTCTTGGGAAGGTTGGGCACACCTACATTTCATAACTCATCAAGCTTCTTTAAGGGAAAAAAACCTTTTGAAATGTTGGTTTTCTCTCTCCCAGTGTTGAAGTTGTGGGAAAATACTTATGAAACAAAAACTTAATTCAGCCATTTCTGCTAAAATGAAAGTAAGTTTGTTGAAGAATATTTTTTTATTCAAGTCAAATGTTTGACCCGAATCTCACAAGTAGTATGAAATAAATATAGACTAAAAACTTATTTTCTGAACTTTCTGATAGTAATGGGCCCCGCATAAAGTGTCTTTCACTCACTCTAACTACAGTACATTCTAGATGCTAAAAGTGAACAACCAATGTCGATTTCTGGTAGAACTTTATTAGCTCAGAGAAAGAGAAATAAATAAGCTATCAGGTAAATATATAACACTAGGTGGTGGTAATTACTACAGAGAAAAGTAAACTATGTAATGGCAGAGAGAGTGGCAGGTGAGGGTTGCTATTTTATATTAGATGATCAGGAAATGTTCCTTTCCTTGGTGGTATTTATTGTCACTGATAGATTTTCTGCCTGTGTGCTGGTTATCTAATGCTGTGTAACAAACCGTCCTAAAACTAGATGTCTTAAAACGATGACAATATTTATTTTGCTCCTGAATCTGCAATTTGTGCAGTGTCCTGCAGGATGGCTCCTCTTTGCTCCATTTCGTGTCATCTGGGGCAGCTGGTAGGTTCAGGCTGGGATCCTCCAAAGCTCACTCATTCATTCATGTTCCTGTTGCCTGAGCTGGGCAGACTCTGGAACACCTGGGGCTCCTAAGGCATCTCTCTCTGTCTTTATGGGGTCTCTTTGTATGATATGATCTCTTTATCACGATATCTTGAGTGCAGCGGAATATCTCACGTGTCAGCCGGGGAGAAGTTGTGACCTAGAATGGCAAGTCTCAAAGCATCAGCTCTGCTGAACTCTTTTGTCTACACAGTCACAAGTGTGTCCATGTTCGAGGGGAGAATAAACAATGTATGAAGGTTCTGGAAAAAAGCATGCGAAACAGAGATATTGCTGTGGCCATTTTTTTTAAAAAAATGCCATGAAATCTCTCTTTTTATTTAATATGGGAAATTGGGAAGATGGCGTTAATTGAGCCCAGAAGTCTAGATCTCTTATCCAAGGTCAGAAGTGAAGCTGATACAGCTACGAGGTGTCAGCTCTGCCTCCAAATGTCTGGGCTATACCGTCTTCAAGCAGTAATTACTGCTGTTACCCTTAACACTTTCGTGATGCTGGCATTTCATGAAATTCTTTTATAATGTATTCTATTTAACTCTGCTTATGAGAGAAAATGATCAAGAGCGAATTTGTGTAACCCTCACAGGTACTTTACGTGAACTGTTCAGGGTCATGATGACTCATACCATTTAGCTCAACGTGAAAAATATAACACACTGACACATCACCACTCTCACACTGGTGAAACACCTCAACAAGAGGTTATAAAAAGGGTGTAATAAGTAGTAATAGCCCAATACCCAATAACCCTGAGTACAGGTCCCATCCAGACTGTGATTCTAGAAAAATGAAATGCTTTCCAGTCACCATTCCTGTGAAAATCCAGTTCATTCATAGAGAATGGCAGCAACAAAGGGCCCCCTCTCCATTCAGAAGCTGGGATCCTCTGTCCTATATTTGCCAGGGTCCCTTTCTTATTAAAACGTCCAACTGAAGAGTAAAGGATCTCCTGTGGGCAGTTCCTATTCTTCTGTCTCTCTGTTCTTGCAAAGCCCTCTACAATTTGACATCAGCTCCCACGGATAGCCTTTGCCAAAGGCCACCACGAGACATGAGTATTTTACTGAAGATGACATGGGTACATAGAGAAAAGGACTGATATACCGCGCTACGCATGCTATCAATAGTAGAAACCCCATCCTCAGCTCTCTCAGCTTTCCTTCTCCTTCTACAACCACAAACCTCTTTTAAAAAGTCTCTGTATTCCCTGGAATAGTTCCTATTTCCCTCTGTTTATGAACCCACTCACAGCCCAATACTGAGTATCCACCGTTGCTTGATCAGGACCTTGGAGAGTTCCATTTACCCTGACTTAATCCAGGCTGACTTCCTAGGTCCCCTAGCATAGTGGTTCTCAAGTGTAGTTGCACCCTCTGGGATACTGGGGCTCCAACCCAGACAAGCCAAATCTGAACTTCAGGGGAGAAGGCCCCAAGCTTCTGCTAATTCTGAGACAAAGGGAAGGAAGTCAAGAGCTACCTTAGTGGGGACTGTGTTTCTTTTTAGTGCTTCTGCCCCATCTTCTTTCTCTTGTTCCTTTCACCGGGTCCTACTACCCTTGTCCCTTCACTGTTATGGTCTCTCCATATCAGAATGCAGCCAGAATAAATTCTCCACTAGAATTCTGAGGTATTGATTTTGAGAAGCATTTCTTTCAGTGGTGGTCCAATGAGTCCCACAATTTACAGGACTAATAAAAATCTTAGCATGTTTCACATACGAAATTAGGAAAGCAGTACAAAAAGCGTAGCAAGGGAGTCAAACACATGGAATCGTGCCTTGTGTACTATTGCTTTTACAAAAAGAAACTGGCATGTGAGATGTAACTGATATATGGTATCTCTCAAATATGATGGGATATTTACATGTCTGTGTATTTTTATGTGCTTGTGTATATTTTCAAACGCAAAGTTGTTTCCTTCATCAGATAACCATGGAATATGCATACCTAACAATTTGTGTACTTGATGGGTTGTGATGATGCCTTCAGATAATTAACGTAAAGCTTTTCGCACAGTGTAGGGCCAAGGCTAGGGTGCAGTGTGTGAGACACCTGGTGTAAAAGTTAAGTGATTATTGAATTTTTAACTCAATCATAATCAAGGTAGTCAATAATCAATGTAAATACTGATATTATTTTCCTGCTATATTTTTCAAAATCAATGCAAAAAAAAGCCCAAGGTGAGTAATATATCAAAATTGTGAATAAAGACAATATCAGTAATAGTGGTATATTGGAGCCTGAAACAAAAGAAAAAATAAAATGGATCCCATCTTTATTTGGAATTTTCCTATTTTTCTTCATCATGGATTTCTTGCAAATAGTATAATTTTTTTATTGAAGTATAGTTGATCTACAATGTTGTATTAGTTTTTGGTGTACAGCAAAGTGATTCAGTTATACATATATATATTCTTTTCAATATTCTTTTCCATTATGATTTATTACAGGATATTGAATATTGTTCCCTGTGCTATACAGTAGGACTTTTTTTTCCATTCGTTACATAATAGTTTGCATCTTCTAGTCCCAAATTCCCACTCCATCCCTCCGCCACCCCTCCTCCCCCTTGGCACCCATAAGTCTGTTCTCTACGCATTTGTAATTTTTTAAAATATTGCATTAAAGCACTATTTGTCTTGAGTGCTGAATGGTTTTGTTGTCCCCTTTGATTTTGCACAGGAAGCTGTTGCCTCACTCCCCTCACCTTCGTCCTGGCCCTGGGACACCGCCTGGCACATAGTGGCACCTCAATAAATGTTGACTGATTTGTTGTAAGCAAGTCGCACTTTCCCCTGTGTTGCTCAGTCTAAGAGGTGCCAAACCCTTCTGCTTTCATAGCAACTAGCTCTATGACCCAAACATGTGTTTCTCTTTCCTTTCTTCCCCTGCAGGGGCATTGGGCACTCACTACATGCCCCCAGGGTTCCATTTTTCACAGTTTAGAGGTCAGTGAGATTCACCTACATAATCTCTGTTCCATACCTGGATACCCTCTTTAATTCTTACAAAATGTCCCCAAATTTCCTGCCACTTCCAGAAAACTCCATCAGCTTCTTTCTTTCTCTAATTAAACCTGGTTTTCATCAAACACCAGCCTATTTTAAGAAAATACCATTTTGCCTAATCATATTATGGTGACAATGTTACTTGTGTTTTTGGTGAATATTGAAAGTGCTTCATTTATAGTATAAGTATCTCTGATGTCATGGGAAGAGCACTGGTCTTTGTGTTGCAAGCTCTGGATTCGAATCATGGCTCCCTACTCAATGCTAATTGTATGCCCTTCAGGAAGTTACTTGATTTTATTTTATCTTCTATCTGAAGGCTATTTTGTAAACTAAAGTTTTACACATTTGTATGCTTTACCATCAGTACTATTATCAGAAATTTAATGAGAACCCCTGGTCTAGTTTTAGAATCTAGCCATCAATATTTAAATCAGTTCTATGTATAAAATACAACTTCAGTTGCATAACAATAATTTATGTATTCTGGAAAGTAGGCTTTACCCTGTAGAGATTTTTTTGTGTGTATATGATAAAAAGCAAGTATATAAGAGATAGTTAACATACTGCATGATTGTAACGTATATGATATTATATAACAGTCATTATTTCCGAAATACAACCTGTTCTGCCCTCACTCTAGTCCAGTGGTTGTCAAACTTTCCTATGTGTCTTATTAAAATGCAGATTTCTGGGCCTCACTGCCAGAGATTCTGACTTGGGAGGACTGGGGTCATGTCTAAGTATCTTAATTCATAGCAATGCCGCCGAATACTTACTAGGGGATTTTATCCAAGTAAAATATCCAAGTATTCAGCATTCCCGTGATTCCACAGCCCAAGGAGACTGTAGAAGAGAGAAGGAGAAAAGTTAAACGGAGAGTTTAATCCTGTATTGTTATTGCAATCACCACATGACACCTGTCACAAAATATCATCTTACAGTCTTGTGAATTGTGATCTAGACTTTAATCAGATTAATTTTTTAAGCATGTATAAATAGTTCTCACCCTCGTGTAACTCCTTGGGCACAACTGTGTCCTATGAGATCATGAGAGACAGTTGAGTGAACAGCCTTTTTTCATTTCTACTGCAGATTCCAGGCTTTGATTCTGATTTCTGGCTCCAGAAACTTTCTGGGCTTTGACATTGGCCATTATCTCCTCACTCTGCCAACCTCCTCTTTAATTGGCCCAGCTTCAGTCTGGGCAAAATGCCCTGCCCTGATGAAGCCAGGAAGCAGATTTGATTGCTACCAAGAAAACCTTGTCCTCTTTGTCCGTTCCTGTAATCAGGTTGGAAGGAAAGAGCTGGAAACTGCAGCCTGCTCACAGAGGTAGAATATTCAAAGTCGCATCCGAAGTATGGTTCATGTGAAAACAGTTGAGGATCCAGTCATATTCACTAGGGTATCCTTGGATCTCAGTAGTATTTGTCCAGCATTGTCCTCTAGCGGTTGTGCGTGTATTTCTAAGGTGCTTTGCATCTTCTAATTAGGGTGTTCGTAAGTTACTTAGAGAAAGATGCCTCCCCATTGTTTCACAGCTGGCAGAGAAAAAAATCAACACCCAGACAACATGAGAAATTTTACGAGTGTTTCTTACTTGACAAAGTGTAAAAATATATAGATTTGTTGAGATATTCTACTTTCAGTCACTTTATCCATTATGGCAGGAAAGATTTGTCTATAGTTTTCACCTGTCTGAGAAGAAAGTGCGTGTAGGACAGCAGGTGATTAATAATTTACGGTGTGTGTGTGTGTGTGTGTGTGTGTGTGTGTGTGTGTGTGTGTGTGTGTGTGTGTGTGTGTGTGTGTGTGTGTGTGTCCTGCAAGGTCATTTGTTCTGGAAACTTGTCCTTGCCTATATTTTCTAGACGCAGGCTAAGGCGAGTTGCATCTCCGGCATATGCTAAAAATCTCATTCAGGACCAGGTAAAAAATGCTCTGGGTGGTTATTTAGTCTGGGGTAAGGGATGTTGTTATTCATTTCAGAAATGTCTGAGCTGCTTTCTGCTTGGAAAACCAAAACCAACAGCAATAAAATAAGAAAATGAAACGGAGAAAAAAAACCCTTCCAAACCACCTTATACTTTTCATTTTGAGCATTCTTCTTCTTAGAACTGCAGGCAGCTCACTGCACAGCATGGCCACCAAAGGTCACAGACAGGGTCTGCCATCCTCATCTGTTCCAATGACAAGAAAAGTGCCCTCTGCATTCTGGTCTGAAAAACCAAAATTAAGTGTATAACCTTCCTGATCTCCTGAGTTGTTTTCTTGGAGGCAGAGCTTTTGTATTTCTATTGGATTAGAAGTGAAGCCATAAGCTATGGCTTCTGCTTTCCTTGAGAGCAAAGATACAGTGAGATTTTCCAGGCTGGTTTGACCAGCAGTGAGGGCTACCTGGCAGTTACATCACTGAGGACTAAACCAGATGATAGAAAGGGATGATCATGTTCTGTCAATAAAATTCCCAAGATATAAACCCTAATTACTTAACTCTCTAAGTTAATATACATCAACTGAAAAAAGTAAATTTCTTTAAGACTTGCCCCGATTTTAAAATTAAAATCAATAGGAAACAATGAAACGGCAAGGATACATACCAAAATGTATTTTTTAAGTGATGGAATTATCTGTAATAAGTACTTTGCCTTTATACTTTCATAAACTAAATTTTATACAGAAAACATGTTTTTCAGTTTTATTGATGTATCAATTGTATAAAACAAGATCCACTTATTTTAAGAAGACAATTCAATGTTTTAAAATAAATCCACAAATTTTATACCATCCTCTCCTCAACTCTATTTAGAGCTTCTGTCACCACCACCCCCCCCCGCAAAAAAACCTTGTGCATATTTGTAGTTACTCCCACTTCTACCCCTAACCCCTGGGAACCAATGATTTACTTTCTGTCTCTGTATATTTGCCTTTTTTGGGCAATTCATAGGAATGGAATCACACAATATGTGGTCCATCTCTGTGTCTGTCTTTCATTCATCACAATGTTTTTAAGGTGTATATATATATATATATATTTGTGTGTGTGTGTGTGTGTGTGTGTGTGTGTATCATTTCATCAGTTGATGGACATTTGTCTTGTTTCCATTTTTTGGCTGTTACAAATAATGCTGCCATGAACATATATTTTCATTTCTGTGGGATGGATAATTAGGAGTGGAATTGCTAAGTCATATTGTAAATTTGTGCTTAATATTACAGGAAACCATTAAACAGTTTTCTGCGGGTTTATCTTCTCTGGTGAAGTGTTTATTTACATATTTTCCCCATTGTTTAAAAATAAACTTTTCATTTTGGAATAATTTAGATTTACAAAAAAGTTACAAAGACAGTACAGAGATTTCTTGTATACCTCTTAACACCTTATGTTAACATGGTATATTGGTTACAATTTAGAAACTGACATTGATACATTACTATTAACTGAACTCTAGATTTTATGTGCGCTTCACCAACTTCCCCATAATTTCTCCTATCTATTCAGCATTCAGCCTAGGATACTACACTGCATTAATTGTCATGCCTCTCTTGTGGTCTATGACAGTTTCACAGTCTTTCGTTTTTTTTCATGACTTTGACAGTCTTATAGAATACTGACCAGATATCCTGTAGAATGTCTCCCAGTCTGGGTTTGTCTGATGTTTTTTCCCATGATTAGACTAGAGTTATGAGTTTTGGGAAAGAATGTCACAGAAATGAAGTATTACTTTTAAGCTGTTTTTTTAAAAAAATCCTTAATGAGTTATCAGTATTATTTATGTATTTGCATGCAAGTTCTTTATCAGATATACTATTTGCTAATGTTTTAAAAGTATATTTTAGTTATATAATTAATATAAATACCATAAACCCACTAAAAAAGCAAACAGAAAACACATTTTGGCTAACTCAATAAAATGAAGTAGACTATGATGAAAGTATTTAAGTATTCATTCTATAGCCAGTGTAGAATGCAACCATCACTAATACATAATATTCTTGAACAAACCTTTAGCAAATAATATATATGGTCTCCCGGTAAGTTCAATCAAGGCAGGTTTTCCCAGCAGCATTGGAGCTATCTTTCTTTCCTTGATTGAGTACCAGATGAAGTTGAATTCCTTTTGAAGGCCATTTTGTACCAAAATTTATAACTTATGTGGTATGATATTTGTGCCAAAAAAGCAAGGGAATTGGGACTTTTAGAAAGACCATGAGGTTCCCGTGATCCACCTCTGAAATACTCCATTCACTAACTCTCTCTCTCTCTCTCTCCTTATAATTGAACGCAGATATTCAAATTTATACAAGTTAAATTCTCCATAAAATGTGAGGCTGTGTGAGCGTGGTTTGTACTCTAGAAAATGCTGCCTACAAACAAAGAAAGGGTTCTGACGTTTATTACCATTTTCTGTAGGTCCACCTGCCCTGGAGGGGTGGGGGATAGATGCATGGAGAAGAATCTCTGGGGACCGGGACTTGACCCATTTTGTCAAACTCAGTATTCACACCAGCTCACACTAGTGAGCTGATGGGAGGTGTCATCTGGACGGGAACAGGAGGGATGGCATCTTTGTGCTCTCAGTGGAAGTTCTTTTATCCTTCTACAGTCAGAATGGTCTCTTCCTCTCTCCATTCCCTCTTCTTCAGCCATCTTTCTTTTATCTGTTGCTTCCAAGTATACCTAAGAATGTATTGTGTCACAGTAAGTGATTCCCATCATCCTCTTGGGAGAATTCGTGTGTAGTTGGAGGAGGTTAGGGAGGAGAGAGAAGGAGAAAGGCAAGGAAAGCCCTTATTGTGTGATTGAGAGATTTAGCAGTGAGTGGGGAAGTGGGGTACGACCAAAAACGAATACTTAAAATTAGTATTTTACTACCTTCGAATATATGCGATTCTTTGATAGCACAAATCCATGGAAACTGCTGCAGAATCACACACACAACATCTTTATAGCTGTTTACCCACCTTGTTCCAATCATTTGTTACTTTTTATTACAAGTTATTACCACCAGCTAATGGAAATGTTGAAATGAAACCCACGTAGAATATTATGCCACTGAATGTCAAAAACACTTTTAACATGTTTGAATTTTCCTACGTAGAGTCTCCAGTGTTGTACCAGTGAACCAAATCAACTTGGAATAGACAAGAAGATTTAAAACGTACCTGCTTTAAGGAACTCTCAATGAGTATATGCCCCCCAAAAATCAGATTTCCAAAAATAACAATGAGACCGATGGCCATTCACACTAAGACAGAGCTAGTGACATGGTGATGAATTGTAAATATCGAGCACACAAGAATATTTAGACATTCAAGGCAAAATTAAAGTCTTATTCAGCTTTTCAGGAACAGTCCTATTCTGTAAGCCTAGAATCACCTCAGCTGCAAGTATTTTATTTTAATCGTTTAACAAAGAGAAGATGTATTGAGCTGACTTTGGGAATAACAATACCACAATTGGCCTTTGGGGATCTGATGCAACAAAGATAATTACTACACAGTTCATGCCCTGCAGTGGTCTATTAGACTAATTAGGAGGAGAAGATGAACCAATAAGGAAAGCTAACTAGTGATATAAGGAGAGGCTGAAGAAGTGATGGCCAGCGAGGTACAGCCCGAAAAAGCACAGGATTCAAATCCAAAATTCCCGGGTTGACATTCTAACCCTATTAAAAAAAATAAATTTATTGAGATGTAATTCACACACCATAAAATTTGCCCATTTAAAATGGTTTTTAGTATATTCACAGAGTTGTACAACTATAGCCCCAATCAATTCTGAGCATTTTCACCCCTCCCCCCAAAAACACCCCATACTCATTAGCAGTCACTCCCCATATTCCTTCAACTATGCAGCCTTCCTTCTCAGCTTAAGGTAACCACTATTTTAGTTTCTATATTTATATATTTGCCTATTCTGGGCATTTTATACGAGTGGATTCAGTTAAGATGTATTCTTTTGTGACTGGTTTCTATCAATTAGATGTCATTTCTTTTTATTGCAAATAATATTCTTGTATAGATATACCATATTTTGTTTATGCATTCTCAGTCGATGGACATTTGGGTTGTTTCTCTAAGACTATTTCTATCTGATCTGTGAAGGTGTATAAATCATCATAGTGATTAAGAACCAGGCTCTGTATTCAACTGCCTGGCTTCAAAATTTGATGCTGCTACTTACTAAGTGTCCATCCCTGGGGATGTTTCTTGAGCCCCCTATGCCTCAGTTTTCTTATCTGTGAAATGGGGGCAATGGCAGTAGTACCTTATGGAATTATCTGAGAATTTCACAAGTTAATACATAAAAAGCCTATAGCACAGCCTTTGGTCCATGTTATATTCTCAATAAATGGTAATGACTATGATTGTGATCCTCTTAATATTATGATCCTTCCTTATTTTCTTATCTCCTCATCTTAAAACTAATAAGTCTTCTTTGGCAAGTTGTTCTGAGATTAAATTAATGAGGATATTTGGAAGCCTTTGACTCGATATGTGGCACATAATAGATGTTCAGCAAACAGGATTTAGAGGCAGAATATGTCACTGTATGCTGGAAAGTCAAGATGTAAACTCGAATTTGAGGGTGAATCTTGGATTATATGTTTAGGTACTGTGGGAAGACAATGTGAAGACCCAGGCAGAAGACGGCTCTTCTGTGGATATTAAACCTCTCAATGATTAAAACGATTGTCAGAGTCACAAATTTAGTTTTACCTTCTTTCCCAAGTTCTAACCGTTGTCTTACACACAGCACAATGACCGAGAGACAAGGAGCAGAACAGAAAGTAGAGAGGCATCAAGCAAGATTGGGTTAGCCAGTGACTGAAGGAAAGGAAGAAGGCCCATTCAAACATCCCAAGTCCCCCGAACGCCAAAGCCACCACAAAAGATGTCAGAATGTCGCTTTGCTTAGGACATAGTTAGTTTTGGAGATAAGCAAGTTTTCTGTGTCTCTTTCTTTTGCCTCAGCCAGGACAGTAAAAGCAGCGTAAGGGAAGAAGAAACCTGCATGGCTGGATGCTAATCTAGATACTGTTTCAAAATAAATGCAAGATTTAAGTCCTTTCTGTGACTTAAATCTTTCTCTACTTTACAGAAACACGGGGTTGGAGGAGAGACTATTAAAGGCTCTTTTTAGCTCTAGGAAATTGAATTATTTATTTATTCTTCCATCTCCATCAAGGATCTGAAAGGCTTTTGGAAGTAGAGTGCCAGTTTGCAGGTCCCACTGTGATGGTGGTTGTAGTGGTCACTTGGACCCTGAAAGGAGTGGGGCAGAAAAAAATGATGGAGGGAAAGCCTCTGGCTGAGGGTTCTTGGGCAAGTTATCTCGTGAATGAAGCCTGGGTTCTTGTATAAAATGGTGCAGTACTACTACCTACCTCACTGATGTGTTAGGTGGTTGGTCAAGTGTTAGTGCTCTGAGTTATTTGGTATCATGAGCCACTGAAGTGAAAAGGTCCCAAGATCAAGTTTCCAGGCTTTAGAGAGCTACCTCTTCCATCCCACTTTCTTCTCCTTTTCCTTAATATTTTCATGGGGTGGAAAAGAAATTTTTTTAAACGTTGAGCAAAAACATGTGTTGGTTTATTTGTCATGAATTGAATAAATGATGTATTAGTATAAGTTGCATTTTTAAATCACGCTCGAATTTTCGGGATGAATCACACTTAGCCAAAGGTGTAATTCTTTTACTTTTAACATGTTGTTATAGTTTATTTGCTACTGTTTTATTTGTTACCTATATTGTATCAATATACAAAAATGAGATTAACCTGTAACTTTTTTCTTTGTTTTTTTTTTTTTTTTTTGGTGGTGAGGTGGGCCAAAGAATGACTTCCCACAGAGATGCCCAAATTTCAGAACCTGTGAATATGCTACTTTTAATGGCAGAAGGGACTTTGCATATGTAGCTAAGGTTATTTGGCTTGAGATAGAGAAGAATCCAGAATTATGCTGGATTGTCTGTGTGGGTCTGATCTAATTGCACACGTCCTTAAAAGCAGAGAAACTTAATTGAGAGAAGTGATGGACTAAAAGTGGGGAGAGATTTGAAGTGAAGTGAGAGAAACTTGACCTAGTTACCAGCTTTGCATATGGAGGGACAGAACCACAAGCCAAAGGATGCAAGCAGTTTCTAGAAGCTAGGAAAGCCCTCTGCTGACAGCCAGCAAGGAAACAGGGACCATAAGGACAAAGAAGTGATTCTGCCAACACCCCAGGGAACAAGGGAACAAATCGCTTCCTAAAGCCTCCAGAAAGGAACAAAGCCCTACCAACATCTTGATCTTGGTCGCATGAGACCCATGTCAGACTTCTGAGCTGTAGAACTGTGAGATAGTAAATGTGTATTGTTTTAAGCCACTAAATTGTGGTGATTTGATTATGGTAGTAACTCAATTCTGAGAGCCCATGACAGGAAGAACATACTAAATCTAGCAGAGGATTTGAGTAATATCATTAATAAATTAGAACTAACGAACTAACATATACTAACACAGGAAACGATCTTTGTTAGATTTTGAAACACATGGGGTGTTATAAAAAGAATTTGGAAGTTTATCTTCTTTTATCATTTTCTGCAACAGTTGAAAAAGCGTCAGATGTTCTGACCCACCTCCTAGAGTAATGGAAGTAAAAACAAAAATAAACAAATGGGACCTAATGAAACTTCAAAGCTTTTGTACAGCAAAGGAAACCATAAACAAGACCAAAAGACAACCCTCAGAATGGGAGAAAATATTTGCAAATGAAGCAACTGACAAAGGATTAATCTCCAAAATTTACAAGCAGCTCATGCAGCTCAATAACAAAAAAACAAACAACCCAATCCAAAAATGGGCAGAAGACCTAAATAGACATTTCTCCAGAGACGATATACAGACTGCCAAAAAACACATGAAAGAATGTTCAACATCATTAATCATTAGAGCAATGCAAATCAAAACTACAATGAGATATCATCTCACACCAGTCAGAATGGCCATCATCAAAAAATCTAGAAACAATAAATGCTGGAGAGGGTGTGGAGAAAAGGGAACCCTCTTGCACTGCTGGTGGGAATGTGAATTGGTTCAGCCACTATGGAGAACAGTATGGAGGTTCCTTAAAAAACTACAAATAGAACTACCATATGACCCAGCAATCCCACTACTGGGCATATACCCTGAGCAAACCAAAATTCAAAAAGAGTCATGTACCAAAATGTTCATTGCGGCTCTATTTACAATAGCCCGGAGATGGAAACAACCTAAGTGCCCATCATCGGATGAATGGATAAAGAAGATGTGGCACATATACACAATGGAATATTACTCAGCCATAAAAAGAAACGAAATTGAGCTATTTGTAATGAGGTGGATGGACCTAGAGTCTGTCATACAGAGTGAAGTAAGTCAGAAAGAAAAAGACAAATACCGTATGCTAACACATATATATGGAATTTAAGAAAAAAAAAAGTCATGAAGAACCTAGGGGTAAGACAGGAATAAAGACACAGACCTACTGGAGAATGGACTTGAGGATATGGGGAGGGGGAAGGGTGAGCTGTGACAGGGCGAGAGAGAGGCATGGACATATATACACTACCAAACGTAAGGTAGATAGCTAGTGGGAAGCAGCCGCATGGCACAGTGATATCGGCTCATTTCTTTGTGACCGCCTGGAGGGGCGGGATAGGGAGCGTGGGAGGGAGGGAGACGCAAGAGGGAAGAGATATGGGAACATATGTATATGTATAACTGATTCACTTTGTTATAAAGCAGAAACTAACACACCGTTGTAAAGCAATTATACCCCAATAAAGATGTTAAAAATAAAAAAATTAAAAATATAAATAAAAAGCGTCAGATGTAGGTTATGTGAAAATGTTTAAAAAGGTGCTAGTACTTTGTGTAGGACTCTCTGAAATGAGCTCCTAGTGTTTTCAGATTTATTTTTCTCTTTTCTATATCAGGATCCATATTGTTAGCTCATGTTTACAAAAACGACTAACTTCATTCAGGTTTTCAAGTGTACTTTGTTAGAGTTTTGAAAAATTACTGCTATAATTCATCTTTATCTGTGATCATTTCCACATTTTTTGGAATTGTCCTTTTTTATTCCTGATTAGTGTAGCTAGAGATTGATTTGACTATTTTATTTGTGTATGGAAATAACAAATAACAAGCCACTGATGTTTTTAATCAGTTTATTTTATTGCTTTTTATTTCAATATTTTTTGCTTTCATCTATTTTTCTTGCCATCTTTTTAAAAGACTTATACGTCCTCTTTTTCTCTTAAGTTAAATATTTAATTTACTTATTTTTATATTTCCTTGCATATTTACATGTTTGATGCTATACATTTTCTTCTGAATACAACATTAGCCATATGTCCTAAGTTTGATATGATGTATTTTTATTATAATCTTTTTAGAGACTTGGTATTTTCAACTTTGTATTCTTCTTTAGTTTAACAATAGCTCCTTTAGTTTAAGAATTGCTTAAAGGGCTTCCCTGGTGGCGCAGTGGTTGGGAGTCCGCCTGTCAATGCAGGGGATATGGGTTCATGCCCTGGTCTGGGAGGATCCCACATGCCGTGGAGCGGCTGGGCCCGTGAGCCATGGCCGCTGAGCCTGCGCGTCTGGAGCCTGTGCCCCGCAACGGGAGAGGCCACAACAGTGAGACGCCTGCGTACCGCAAAAAAAAAAAAAAAAAAAAATTGCTTAAAGGAGAGTTCTTTTGAAATCCAAGGACTAATTTTTTTTGGCTTACTTTTCTTCTACTATTTTATTGTTATTATTATTTAATTATTTATGTTTTTTCCCCTTCCAGAATTTGAGATTTTTTTTGGTGGTCATATGATATAGGCATTAAATGAAGATGTGTGCTCTGTCAAGAGGGTTTAAATATATATTAAATATTAAATATGTGCCAGTTCATATGAAAATATTAACATATTAAGTATATGTTAATTAGTTCAAATTTATTAATGATATCACTCAAATCCTCTGAAACCTATGGTAGGTTTAGTATGTTTTATCTGTCATGGGGTCTGAGACTTGAGTTAATATTTTCTAATAGGATGTGTTTCTTTTTTTTCCTTCCATTTCCTTCAGTGTATATTTTGATTTCTTTTACTGCTTTGTAGGATTTTAAAGTATACCATCGAGAAAGTGAAAAATAACTCACAGAATGGAAGAAAACATTTGCAAATCAAATTGCTCAATCTTCCTGTCCTCTTTAGAGTAAAATTTCAAGGTTTTCAAAAGCCCTTTAATAGGTCACAGGAATGTTCCTCTAACCTTATCCCCTGAATTTGTTCTGTATAGGTATTTCCAGAGAAATGAGATACTCCCCTGGCAGACTCCTAGGTTCATTTCCCTCTTTTGCTCTCCCCACATCATGGCTTAGACCAGGCTTCTCCGTGGGTCCCTGTGACCTGGCACCTCACTTGCTGGTGGCTGTGATGTGGGACCTCTGCAGTTTGATTCTCTCACCCACTTCTCTTCATTGAGAAATTCAGGAAACCCATAATTGGAAAAGGAAATCTTCTTTCATGTTTAAACAAAGATGAGATATAACAGAGAAAGAGACACATCCTATGGGAAAAAGGAAGAGGAAGTGCAATGAAGTCAGCTCAAGCCACAAAATGTCAAGCCAACCTGTTAGCTGAAAATAGGCATTTCCTATTTATTCAGGAAGAACTATGTAATACAAAGCAAGGAACCTTAATGAGAAATTCACACATTCATATATAAGACTTGGAACCATGTCAAAGAGTCATTTATTAATTTCCTTCAGCCAGCTGGTAGAGATTGTGAGACTAATTTAGTTTTCCTTTGCTTGGGCAAAGCTTCCACTTCAAGGAAGAGCAGGGTAGCCTGTGTTTTTGTGTATGTGTGTGATGTTAAAACTACCGTTCAGGTCCAACCCTCATCCAATATGTATTTCTCCCCATCCCTCCCCTGCCCAAAAGGGAACAACCAGCCATTTCAAGCACTAAGAATTATTTAGAAGCAATCTTACCCACTGTCCACAGGGAAAACTTCCACACCACTGCTGCCTGAAACAATAATTACTGTGAAAAAAATTACCTAGGAAGTCATTTCCTGTAGAAGTATTTCAAGGCGAGAATGCTCATGATCTAGATTCACTGGTGTTCACTCCCATTCATATGAAGAGTTCTTTCAGAGAGAATTACTTTTCAAAATAATATTACAAGAGACCAGGTTAATGGATAAAGTGCTGAAGTTCAAGTGAAAGAAAGTGGTGTTTTTAAAACCTCTCTTTTCACCTTTGCATGTGAATCTTTGTTGCTCTACCAGGGTAAACAAGGATTAATTAGTATTAGCACATGACCGCCTTGCCCCAAGGGTCAGAATGTTTCCAATTTTATCCCAGCTCTTAAATGTTCACTTACATCTCTTTGCAATCCCAGGATCTTGGGCCAAAAGAAGATCATACTTAGGACTTGATTTCCTTTTTTCAGTAATGGGCCATTAACATGCTGTATTGGTCCTTTGCTTCTATCAGACAATGATAAGGGATGGCTTTTAAATTGAAGTTTTATTACTGAAAATCATATATAGGCTGATATAAACTCCTCTTTCTTTCTCCCCATCTTTTTCTTCTCTCCTTTCCACACTCCTCCTGTCTACCCTCCTTTCCTGGGCATCAATAGTAATCCAGTCGGTGGCTAACACTTGTTGAGCCAAGTACTATACCCAGGCCCTTTAAAAACATTTTCTTCATTATTGGCCTGTGACAAATCCAAGGGGTATTATATCATCTCCATCTGTAAATCATGGAACAGGCTCAGGATTTAGGTAACTTACCCAAGTCACTTTGGCAGAGCTGAGATTTGCATCTGACCCAACTTGGCTGTACATTTGCTCCATATCAACATAGGCCACACTTCCTTGACTCTCTTGACCTCATGCCATATTCCAAACTAAATAAATCATGAATTAGGATCTTCCTTATACAACACCTTCACGAAATACCATGCCGTGGATTCATTGTGTGTGCTAAGGCTTTCCTTCGTTAACTCTGTGATAAATGCCTTCAGAATAGAGACTGTGCCGATGCTATGAATTGAATTGTGTCTCCCCGAAATTCATATTTTGAAGCCCTAACCCCCCAGTGTGACTGTATTTAGAGACAGGGCCTGTGTAGAGGTTTTAATGAGGTCATAAGAGGTGGTGAGGGGGTGTAATACAATAGGACTGGTGCTCTTATAAGAGGAAGAGACACATGTTCTATCTCACCACTATGTGAGGACGTAACAAGAAGATGGCCAACTGCAAGTCAGGAAGAGAACTCTCACCAGAAACTGAACTGGCTGACACCTTGATTTGGACTTCCCAGCCTCCATAACTGTGAAAAATAAATTTCTGTCATTTAAAGCCACCAGGTCAATGGTATATTGTTATAGCAGCCCAAGCAGACTAGGACAATGCCTTACACATTTCAGTACTGATTGCCTCACCTTGCAAAGTTCTTTGCACGTAGAACATGTATTAAAAAGAAGCTATTATTACCTACTAGTGTAAGAAGGTGTATATGAAAATAGGCAATCATTTTACATCCTCCTGAAAAACTACTGAAACTTTAGAAAATTGTTTTAATAAAAAATAAATACATAAACATGGAAAAACTGGAAAAGGAGAAGATTGCAACAAAATACATTCTGTAAGTGGAGTTAATACCTACTTTCGAGGCTTTTGGGATAATAATGAGTTCAGACCATGTTGTTTAGTAGGTTCTCAGTAAGTGCTACTTGGATTTGCTTTCAGAAGGTTTTTTCCCCCCACTAATTTTCATTTGTTCAATCTAATGGCATTCTTCATTTTACTTTTTATATTTTTTTAATTCGTTTGTGTATTTACAAGAATAGTAGGTACAATATTCTTCATTATTTTCCTTATTTTGTATCTTTGGTTTTCTTTCTTTTTCCCTTTTTTACCAGTGTTATACTGATAGCGCCTAGGAAGTTACTTGGCTTAGATTATGTTGTCCAAAAATTTCTGAGTAAATGAATTAATTAATATTCAATTAAAAATATTTTTATATTTACTTGTGAAATAAGGCCAGGGCTCTAAGTTTGGAAACAGAAACACTTTGCTTTTAATACATAGTATGGAGTATTTAAATAAATAAAATGCGGCAAAAGATTTTTATTTTCATAAAATGATGGGAAATCAAAAACATAACCAAGAAAGCAGTATAATAAACTTTATGAAATATATCTCCTCTTGGTATTTATTTTATATAGGCATGGATTTTATGAATACATGTTTGACAAGTAATAGATTATGTCTAATCTTGAAATTCATGGTACTGCATATAGTATAATGTACATATATGGCTCTAGGATTCTGATGAACTTATTATTTTCCACGATTAGAGTGTTTCACTCTTTGGAAACTCATAATCCTGAAGTATCTAACTTTGAAGGGCTAACCGCGAATGAACAAATATAAAGAATTAATCATTCTTACTAATTACCTGGCAATGTAGATGTTTGTAAATAGATTTGATTAGCCTGCTTACATAGTATTATGATTGATAATAACCAAAATATTGTGCTTTAGTGTGCAAAGGTCCTCCGTGTTCGTTTGACAGAAATCATAAACATTTCTATAAAGAATGAAGGTGGTTTTCTAAAGATGGTGAAGAACCTCTAGCCTAGATAATTAGATGTGAGCATATGAAGAGCTGATTTACTGAACACTGACGTAAAAATGAGCTGCTTCAGAAATTTTGTATGCAGGCTTTCTGTTATCTGGACCTAATCACCAAGAAACCAGAGAGTGCAAAAGCCGTCAGATTCCAGGGCAGATACATGAGGAAAATTGGCAGAATGAGCTGGAAAATGTGCTTCTGTTTCCAAGCAGTTCTGACCTATGAGAATTTCATTATCAGCTCCTATCTGTTACTGTTAGATGTTAAGAGGGAGATTACCATTTGCAAACTGAAAGCTTTCTGTGTAGCCTCATGATAATTGATTTTTCTTTTCATTAAAATTCTTGAGACCTGACACTCCAGAAAAGTTGGAAAGGTCTTTGTAAAGCTTTATTAGCATATAACATGTGCCCAAAGAAAAGAACCAATGTGAATTCCTTATATATATTTATAATGATAGCAAATTAGTGGAACTTGGCTGTCCATGTATGGCTAAAAGATGCTGCTACATTTAGGCAGCATTTCTAGGCTGAATAAGGGTACTCATTAAAAGAAGCAGCTTATTAAAAGCATCTCGATGAATGTCAAAGGAAGTAAACAAGCAATGTAGGTTCAAAGAACCTAGCTCTGTTCTGCATGATATTCTATAATAACCCCTGAGACATTTAAATACATGTCAAAATGTTTTTGATATTTTAGATTTCAAACTCAAAAATCGCTATCTTTCTTAAAACATGTCTGAATTCACATTCTGATGATTGCCCTTCTTAACTCTCTACACTTAAAATGTATACACATAGGAAAAGCAATGCTACAGAACTGTTTACACACCAGTGTCAACTGAAGAAAAAAATGCACAACCTAAAAATTGAGAGTTATGTTTTATTTGGTGAACTTTCTGAGGGCTTGAAACCCAGGACACAGCATCGCAGATAACACTGAGAAAACTCTTCTGAAGAGGCAAGGGGGGTAGCCAGGATATACAGGAGTTTTTGCAACAAAAGATCAGGTAGTCAGAACATCAAAAGATTACTGTTAATAGAAGAAAACCAGATATCTCAAGTTAAGGAATTCAGCGCTTTTCTACGTAGGGGAAGATGCAATAATCTGGGCTCACTGAAATCATTCCTTTGATAGGTACCTCAGCTATCTGTGGCCAGTCTCCTGTGTTTTTTCATCCTGAGTTTCTGCAGGGTGCACAGCAGAGGTGGCTGCAGTGGCTGACTGCTAGGTGGGCTTGCCAGTGGGCAGCCCCTTTGTCTCCATCCTGAGTTCCCTCAGGGCTCACTGTCTGGGTAGATGTAATGTGATGGCTTGATGGCTGCAACATCCTTTGTTTACTTATATGGCAGGCAAATATTTTATTCCTCACCAGCAGAATTTACCTATTGCTATAACTGGGTTTTTTGTATGACTTCAGGCATAGAAAAATCCATGTTTCATAACAGAAATTCTCCCAAAAGTCATTGTTCTAAAAATTAGTGTTGAGCAGGAAGTATGCTCAACCTGTGGGCATACAGAACAGAGCAGTAAGATTAAGACAAATGGGCAGACTCTAAAGGTGCTTTTTTTCCTCCCATAAATTTTCTTAAATCTTGTGCATCTGTCTATGAGTTAACTGTAGCAAATGAATGTTGGCGGAAGAATTTGAAATTTGTGGGCATAATGCACAGCAGGGGTTTTGTTTTTAGGGCAGTGTTTATCATTGTGATTTTTTTAGACATTGTTTTATAGCGTGGATATTTAATTAAATTGAACATCCCTAAGTACCATGAACTTAACCAAATGACATAAGTTTGTGCTAACTACATTCATGATATCATTACAGGTAGTGATATTTCATTAAGCTCTGAAGGGAACACTACATCTTCCAGGTGGTCTAACACATGAACAACTTTAGGAACCACTAAACTATAAAAATATCATTTCTTCACATTAAGTCTTTTAGCCCAATTGCAAAGGAAACATCAGTGAGAACAATTATTATTCCCATTGCCAGTCATTTATCAACTAAATGAATTTACAAGTTCTCTTTTTATTATTCTCTAGCACCCTGTTTATTTTATGATAACTTGTATCACAAATTTTAATTATTAGTTAAATTTTCTTCTTGCCTCTCTCCCACACTAGACAGTAAATTCTCAATTTTATCTCCAAGCCCAGCAAGTCACAAAGCGAAATCTCAGGAAATATTGGTTCATTGAATTCACCTGATAGAAAGAAATCTGTGTACCAACTTCCAATCTGGTATATATTTTTTGTAATGCATTCATCCATTCCCTGACAAACTGACTAGGTAGCTGTAGGATGAAACAAATTCAATCTGTGGGTTCCTGAGTTTGATCGTGATATCAGAACACCGGGTTACTAACTGTAAAGGATGCTGCTGTAAACCAGAGGAGACTCCCTAGATCCAAGGCAGACGCACACAAAAACGATGCATACTTCAAAATTCATGGTCATTTGGATGTAAGGGGATAAAGCAGAGTGTGAAAACTATCAAAGAAATGCCAGAGTTGAACAGCAATTGAAGTGGTAAAAACATATTTTCTTCGGGACTATTGCAGTAGGGGGCAAAATACCTCAGTGTAAAACTGGGCTCAATTCCATATATGGCATGGGCAAATGCGAATTTATAGCCACAGAGCATGGTGGAGGTCAGTGGATGAAAAATTACTGTGTGGGCACATTGGGGATTAGGGGGAATTCTGGCTAAGCCAACCTAACAGGATCCTTGCTGAAGACAGGCCAGAGTGATCAGACATCACCTGGCAGTTGGTGGGGAATGAGGAACCTGATCAGATAGGGAGAGTGAAGGGATATCAAGGGTGGGAGGTTCTGGTTAAACCGACTTGGCTGGGTTCTTGATGAAACTGGATTTCATAAGGAAGTACATGGATGGGCCTAAGGGAATGTTCGGGAGTTTGATTAAAGTTCGGTCAAACAAAGAACCTTGGCCCAAAGGGGAAGTAGTAACCCTCGCTCAGGATAATTGCTGATTTTGCCTTATAACAAACTCTGTAATACAAAAGAGAGCTTTAAAAGGATAATTTTCTTATCTTTTTAATTGCTTTTCAGTAATATCAATATTCTGTAGGTTATAGAGATAATACGGATACTCCCATATGTATGTTAGAATTATTTCTTTCATTTCACTCTACTAAATTATATCCCAGTTCACTTGTGGAAAACATTATTTCCATGTCTTTGTTCTAAAGAACGAAAGTATCACAGGAAGCCATTAAGTGCAGCTCTGTTCTATTTGAAAAGATCGTTAAGACCAATCCTTTGATGTGTTGGTGTCTGTCTCCCCTAGGTTCCCCACTGTGGATAACTCTACTGCCAACAGGTTTGGGTTTTTTTTCCCCCCCTTTTGATACCAGGTACAAAGCCTCCTGTGATTTTGACAAGAGCTGCTTGCTGGCCACATGAGAAAATCCATGTGACATATGTTTTTGTTTGCTTTTTTTTTATCGCAGTGAATGGCAGGTGCAGATATTACCTCCATGCCCTCTTTCTGGCTGCGCTGGACTCCTGTCTGCGTTAGAGTCATCCTGGGGTAACTAGGCCTTCAGCCCAGTGCTCTTGAGAAGAGCTTTGTGTATTACCTGTGCGCGGGTAAGTAGGATTTTTTCCCCAGGCACCACTCTACCCTTCAACTTTGAAAGTAGAAAATCCAATTAGACGTTGACGGACCAGGAAATGAAACACTCCCCCAAGTGTATTTCGACTCTGGGTAATGGAAACCTTACTCAGCAGCCGACTGACTGCCCCCCACAGTCCGGCGACGGACGCGTTTGAGCTTCTTCATTTAGGATGCTGCCTGTTCCTCTGTTTCCTGACACAATCTTGTCTTAGGCTCTTTAAATTTTTACTCACGTTCACCTTCTAAATAGATTTTGTTATGAGGCTGTTCGCCGCATACAGCACATCCCTTTGTTTTCTGTTTTGTTGTATTCCTTTTCCTTCTCATTTTAGACTCTTACAGATTTTGTCACCTTGCCACAGAACCCATTTTTAGAATTGACGTTTCCTGCTCCCATTTATAATTTCTATTTTCTATACTCATGCTCCTTTAACTTCCCTCAGCCTGAGAAAAACTAGCGTATCTTCCCTTGGTACCTTGTCGGATCATTTGACTAAATGCAATAAACCGTAAGGCTGGAGATACTAACTGCAGAGGGCATTTCTTTATCCTCCATCACCCCACATCCATTCCGCCTCCAGGAAGCCATTCTTTCCCCATTCACAGACATACGTCTTAGATGAGGTGACCTACATGCAGTCATGTACTGGTAAACCCTGAACCAATGCTTTTGGGTGTAGGGAAAGAAAAAAGCCCCAATGTGTAATGCTTGCTGATGGCCATGGTGTAAATGTTCCCATGGCCAATCTCAAGCTAGAAGCCACTGAATGTAGTGTTGGGGAGAAACGTGCAGTAGCACACCATTTCATAATATTTTTGTCATAAAGACACTCTCAACATAAATAATCTCAAGAGTATCCATCAGGAGTAAACAAACTTTTTCTGTAAAAAGCTGGATGGCCAATACTTTAGGTTTGCCAGCCATAAGGTCTCAGTCACAGCTATTCTACTCTGTCAATGTAGTGTGAAAGCTGCCATAGATAATATGTAAATGAATGTGTTCCAATAAAACTGTTTACAAAAATCAGCAACAGGCTGGATTTGACCTGAGGGCTGTAATTTACTGATCTCTGGCATAGATAATGGTCAAATGCAGTAAAACAATTAAGTGATGGGTTTTGAGTATTTATTACCTTTGTTTTTCATATTATTTGTTTAATTGTAAGTGTATACATTTTAATATCGAATAATGTCTGTGTTGAACCACCGGTTTGCAAAATTCCTCCTAATTTCACAAGTTGCCCTTGTGAACCAGTACAAACCAGTTCCAGCTCACTGCTGAATCTACCCCTGCTTGAGGTGTGGTCTCTTAATGACTGAGGCTAATATGCTAATATGCTTCACCAGCATATTCAAACACCTTGAAGATTTTTATTGGTTTGGAACATTGGAAAGTGACCCAATGCAGGTGAAGAGATTCATGGAGATGTTTATGTGTAGTGGAGCCCATGGAAAAAAAGATTTATTCCACAAAAGCAACCAAAAGAAAGCACCTTCTTTGGGTTCCATTAGGTAATATAGGAGTATGAATGTGATATCTGGAACAGTGGCAGCCATTTGCTACCATGAGGGGAGAGCCTGGATGCTTCTGCAGGGACATTCACTGGGTAAAGCCTGAGGGTTGAATTGCTACCAGGGAGGAAGGAAGAGGGACAGAAAAGTTCACCCTTAGTAACATTATCTGAGTGACTGGATCAAATCTTGCCTGAAAGCAGGACTGCCTTTTAATTTTAAGTAAATAAACATCCTTCATTGTTTGAGCCAGTTTGATAGGACTCACTGTTACTTGCAACCCAAAGATTTGTCAATGAGGCATCTGTCCATTCTGCTTTTCACAGTTTTCTTTCTAAATGACTCTAGGTATCACACAAACGTTACTGCCACTAAGGGAGAACTCTTGATGCAGTTCAAATTTAAGTACCTTATGTATTTCCCAGCTATTTGCCTTTTTCTCATTAGCCCTTGGTTTTGTGGGCACCTTATTTCCCTCTTGAATGATGGGTAAGGATGTGTTATGTGATTGTGTACTCACAGATTGTGCTCAAATCTGGTGATATAGGCCAAGGCATCTAGATGCTTTAGAAAAATACAGCGATATGGAGTCCTTACTGCTAGGGATTCTTCAGTAGATCCGAGGTGGGGTTTGGGCATCAAAATTCTGGATCGTATGTGAGTCTGATGTACCATCACGATTTAGAGCCCCTGTTTTTTTTTTTTTTGCAGTACGCGGGCCTCTCACTGTTGGGGCCTCTCCCGTTGCGGAGCACAGGCTCCGGACACGCAGGCTCAGCGGCCATGGCTCACGGGCCTAGCCGCTCTGCGGCATGTGGGATCTTCCCAGACCGGGGCACGAACCCGTGTCCCCTGCATCGGCAGGCGGACTCTCAACCACTGCACCACCAGGGAAGTCCCAGAGCCCCTGTTTTTGTATACGCATTTCACTGATGGTTTTGATAGACGCAGAGCATATAGAGAGAAAATAATTCACTGGAAAAAATGAGTCTTGTGGATTCTATGTTAAGTTAACCATAGTATGAGGAAAAACAGCTAACAACTTATGTATGCCTCTCTTCAGTCATTCTTCCTATAATTATTTTTTGATGTCTACCATTTGCCAGAAGGATAATTTTTGAACAAGAAGGCACGGGGCAAAGACAGAAGAGGTCCCTGCCCTCATGGAATTTGTAGTCTAATGGCAGAGGAAGACAATGATAAGTAAACGTATGATTAGGTAGTTACAGAGCATTAAGTGCCATGATGGAAGTAAATATGGTCATGGCGGAGGTGTCACTGACAGTGCCTGGATCAAGGTGAGTGAAGTCCTATGCACTGCTCGACCCTGAGAGTGCATGCCTCCTTTGGGTGAGCTAGCCGTCCAAAAAACCGTTGGGAAAAGGCTAACTATTCACTCATCCATTCAGCAAATAGTGATGACCTACCAGAGTGCTGGATGGCACATGGTGAAGTCAGCTCCCTTGTGCAAGACACAGGGCCTTCTGAGTATAGAAATAGAACTAAGATGGTAGTGTTTAAAATAACTTATTCCCTTTAAATAGGTTACAAAGGCACAAGGTACAATATTCAAAAGGTACAACAGATCAATAGTGAAAAGAAAAATCTCTTTCCCCTGTCCCCCAGCGAGCCAATTCCCTCTTGTAAAACTAACGAGTTATCTGTTTCTTGAGGCTTCTTCAGGAGATACTAAAGGCATATCCAGGTGAATGTGTGTTTTGGGGGGAGGGAGGAGGTATTTACACAAATAGTGACATCCTGTACATGCTGTATTAAAGCTGGCTTTCTTTTAGCTTAGTAATATGTATTGGACATTTTCCCACATCATATATGCATAATAATATTTTATATGGCTGTACTGTAACTTATTTCATGAGGCCCATGGATAGGTTGTTTCCAATCTTTTGCTATGATAACTTTTACAAAGAGTTTTCTTATCTACTCATCTTTTAACACATCTGAGACTATCTGGAAAATAGATTCTTTGAAGTGGAATTGTTGGGTCAGAGGATATAAACATTTTTGTTCTTAAAAGATATTCCTAAATTGTCCTCAGTGCAGATTGTGCCAGTTTATGTTCCCACCAAAGCTTCATGAGATTATCTTTGTCGACGCAACTCACCAGCAGAGTTACTTGGTCTCTTTGTCGACCTAATAGGTGAATGTGACAATTATTAATTTTTATTTATCTTATGAGTGTGCTTGAGATTTTATATATTTTTAAAAATTTTATTGGAGTATAGTTGATTTACAATATTGTGTTAGTTTCAGGTGTACAGGAAAGTGATTCGGGTATACATATACATATAATCATTCCTTTTCAGATTCCTTACTCACATAGGTTACTACAGAATATTGAGTAGAGTTCCCTGTGCTACACAGCAGGTCCTTGTTGGTCATCTATTTTACATATAGTAGTGTGCGTATGTTAATCCCAAGCTCCTAATTTATCCCTCCCCACCACATTTCCCCTTTGGTAACCGTAAATTTATTTTCGAAATCTGTTTCTGTTTTGTAAGTAAGTTCATTTGTATTGTTTTTTTTTTAAAAAAATTAGATTCCACATATGAGTGATATCATGTGATGTTTGTCTTTCTCTGTCTGACTTACTTCACTTAGTATGATCATCTCTAGGTCCATCCATGTTGCTGAAAATGGCATTCTTTTGTTCTTTTTTATGGCTGAGTAATATTCCCTTGTATATACGTACCACATCTTCTTTATCCATTCCTCTGGCGGTGGACATTTAGTTTGCTTCCATGTCTTGGCTCTTGTAAATAGTGCTGCAGTGAACATTGGGGTGCATGTGTCTTTTGGAGTTCAAGTTTTCTCTGGATATAAGCCCAGGAGTGGGATTGCTGGATCATATGGTAGCTCTATTTGTAGTTTTTTTAGGAACCTCCATACTGTTCTCCATAGTGGCTGCACCAATTTACATTCCCACCAACAGTACAAGAGGGTTCCCTTTTCTCCACACCCTCTCCAGCATTTATTGTTCATATACATTTTGATGATGGCCCTTCTGGCCAACGTGAGGTGATACCTCATTGTAGTTTTGATTTGCACTTCTCTGATAATTAGTGATGTTGAGTGTCTTTTCATGTGTTTTTTGGCCATCTGTATGTCTTTGGAGAAATGTCTATTTAGATCTTCTGTGCATTTTTTGACTGGGTTTTTTGTTTTTTTGACATAGAGCTTCATGAGCTGTTTACACATTTTGGAGATTAAACCCTTGTTGGTCGCTTTGTTTGCACATATTTTGTCCCATTCTGTGGGTTGTCTTTTCATTTTGTTTATGGTTTCCTTTGCTGTGCAAAACTTTTAAGTTTAGTTAGGTCCCATTTTGTTTATTTTTGGTTTTATTTTCATTACTCTAGGAGGTGGATCCAAAAAGATACTTCTGCGATCTATGTCATAGAGTGTTCTGCGTCTGTTTTTTTCTAAGAGTTTTATAGTGTCTGGCCTTACATTTAGGTCTTTGATCCATTTTGAGTTTATTTTTTTATATAGTGTTAGAGAATGTTCTAATTTTATTCTTTTACATGTAGCTGTCCAGTTTTCCCAGCACCACTTAATGAAGAGACTGTCTTTTCTCCATTGTATATCCTTGCCTCCCTTGTCATAGATTAATTGACCATAGGTGCATGGGTTTATTTCTGGGCTTTCTATCTTGTTCCGTTCATCTATATTTGTTTCTGCACCAGTACCATACTGTTTTGATGACTGTAGCTTTGTAGTATAGTTTGAAGTCAGGGAAGCTGATTCCTGCAACTCCATTTTTCTTTCTCAGGATTGCTTTGGCTATTCAGCGCCTTTTGTGTTTCCATCAAAATTAAAAAATTTTTTGGTTCTACTTCTGTGAAAAATGTCATTGGTAATTTGATAGGGATTATATTGAATCTGTAGATTGCCTTGGTAGTATGAGCTTTTTTAAAAAATATGTCTAAATGCCACTTTTTCCTCATCTGTGAGTTTTCACTTCATGTCTCAGGCAAATTTTTTTCTATGGGGTTGTTAACCTTTTAATTTTTGATTTGCAGTATTTATTTTTATGTGAAGAAAAATTGAACCTTTGTTCAGTGATTTCTATTGCAAATATTATTTACCAAAAGTTGCCATTGGGCTTCATTCACAGTTTTTCCTACATAAAATATTATTATATATTATATATATATATATATTTAAATCTATATATAAGATATATTTTTTATTATATTTTATATAATATAACCAGATATAACCACTTTTTTGTATTAAATGTTCCTCCATACTTTATTCTAGAAAATGATTCTGTCTTTTTCTGTCTAAATGCTGATACTTCTAGTTAAAGCCAGTAAGTGAGAGATGCAACAGTTATTTCCAAGCCTCTCCATCTCCCCTCACTGACATGCTGCACATACTTTATCAAACACTACAACCGATTTACCGTATACATTTGGGTCTAATTCTAGACTCTGGCTTTTGTTCCACTGACTTAGGACAGCACGTTTTGAGGGAAGGAGTGAGAAGGAGCTGGAAAAGTCAATGAAAACTTGCAGTGGAGCTCAGTGGATTACCAGAGTCAAGGGTCTGGGTATTATTCAATGAGATTACTGATACCCAAAGGGTGGTGAACTACTGAAAAAACAGAAAAAGACACCAAAATGGCCATTGGGGTCAGGGGACGGGATGGTCTGCGAACAATCTCGTCTACCACACAGCTTTCCCCAAGGTGAGTTGCAAGTTGTAGGGTTTTCTCAGGTTGGGTTTTTTCTTTTTTCTTTTTCTTTTTTTGGTTGTGCCACATGGCATGTGAGATCTTGGTTTCCTGACCAGGGATTGAACCCGTGCCCCCTGCAGTGGAATTGCGGAGTTCTAACCACTGGACTGCCAGAGAATTCCCAGGTTGGGATTTTTATGTAGGCACAAGGCAAGAACAGCCTGTTAAGTACAACTGTGGTCACATCAACAGCCATCCTGAATGTCACCAGATTTGAGCTCCTTCCCTTTTGGTCGGATGACCTCAGGCTTCCTGTGCAATTCCCCTCTGGGCCGTGTCTCCATAAACCTTACTCAGGAAGGTCCTTGGGGTTGTCTGTTATACTCAGGAAATCCACACATGCGCTTCCATCCAGCACAAGCTGGCTCCATGTTTGGAGACCACTGGTACTGGTGAGCTGAACACACACTACTACCGGGCCACTCTGCCTGGTTCAGTGGGCACTGAGGCCGCTGTCCTGCTGCTCCATGGTGCCACTGGGGCTGCTGCTGGGCACGCACAGGGAAATGGGTGAAATGCCCTTCTTCCCACTCTTCATGGACCTTGATCCTGAAGTAACCCTGCTGGTGCCTAGAATCTTACAGACTTTCATGAGCTTGCCCCTTGGAGCCTCTGCCCACAATCTCTTTTCCCACCAGGGCTCAAAATATGTCCATCTGGAGGGGCCAGGGGACAAGAGACAACCAGTTTGTCACATTATTCTTATCGCCATTTCCATCTTCCCCAGGAGCCCCTGCACAGAGAAACTTAAACATAATCCAAACCAACAAGACAAATATCAAAAATATTTTTTCTCCTGCTTACACCAAAATACCTGACAAAAACAACAAAGCTAGCCTTGCCTTCCCCGAGCCCCTCCCTGAAATACAGTAAGTACTTGGGGGCAGGTGGGGTTGGGTGCGAGGCATTGATTAAATCCAAAATCCAGGCATGTGTTGAATCAGGGTCTGGCCAAGTCAGGGTGAGCCGTGTGACAAACGTGACCGTGGCATTGTCCGTGAAGTCCCTTCTCTTCAGTTTTTCACAGCCGGAGTAATAATTTTAAGATGCTCTAATTTAACTTGGCCTCCAAGCACAGAAAATCACTGATATAACTGCAGAGAATATCCAAGTACTCATGTAGATTTCCTCTCTCAAATAGGAATATAATTTAAGTTGTCTGGTTTTCTTTCCCCAGGAATTGTACATATAAAGGATTTTGTTATTTCAAATTGCTAACTTTACAAACAATAATAAAGCCTAAATAAGCAACAAGATCAATACTGTTTGCCAAGAAACGGCAGCACTCCCTCCCCACTTCCTGTCTAATATAAAATTAGAATGCAACCATTAATGCTATATCTGAATTAATAGGAAAAGGCTATTAGTTCCCCCTTTTAAAAGGATCTATTATATTTCCTTTCCTTTTGCCATGAGGCAAATATCCATGGAGTAATTCAACAGCAATTCAGCAATGAGAGAGAACAAACAGGAACAGACATAAGAGCAAAGGAGACTTTTACTTTCTCTTTCTCTCATCTGTTTATTCCATCCCCAACCCGTACACTGTGTTCATAGGGCTGTTTATTGAGGAGACTCTGGAAAAGACAGAAAGTGCCTTATCTACTCAAACAAAGAAACTATTGAGAATAAATAAAGCATTGAATTTCCAAAACAGTCAAGTGAGTTCTCTTGCTGTTATTTATTTTGGCAACCCTGTAGCATTTTTTTGCCTGGCTATAAATTCTTAGGTTAGGGCTTTTTGTGTCTGGGGTCTGTGTCCTACCTGCTTAAGACAGGAAAGAAAGTAACAGCTTACCAGTCAAGAGATTGAATAAACGTTAGGCCGTACATAGGAAAAGAGAATAGTTACAAGAGGACACAGTGGGAGTCTTTATCGAAGTAGGTCTAAGGAGGGGACTTCCCTAGTGGTCCAGTGGTTAGGACTCTGTGCTTCCACTGCAGGGGGCACGGGTTTGATACCTGGTCAGGGAACTAAGGTCCTGCATGCTTCACAGTGTGGCCAAAACAAACAACCCTTCCAAAGTAGGTCTAAGGAAAAGATCTGAGACACTCAGCTCACAATAGATTTTGTTGTCTTTAGTAACTGTTCAGATATGTGTATGAGTGCGTTAGAGCAGGCAGCCACTAGGACCTCACAGTCTGTTCTGCTTAGGTTCATTTGATTGCTGGGAAAGACTCCTTTGTGTTCCTCCAGAGATGATGGGGTTTATTGTGCGCTTAGACTTAGGTAGAACCTGGAGCTGTAAGGTGTCAGGAACCCAGAGAACTCAGTGTTCTCTCCTAGCAGCCCAGTTCATGCTTATTAGAGGTGGGTGTAAGTGCCAAAAATTTAGAAAATCAAAATATGTAGACACCATAGGTTGAAGTCTCAAGAAAGGCCAGTTTTGACCTGAAAGTCTGCAAATATCTTTATTCCATCTCAGCATTTTTGCTGTCTGATCTTATCTGCTCCTGAGTACTTTCAGTTCATACCTGGTCTTCTATGGCAATATCTCAGGCAAGAACCGTTGGCCTTGATCTCACTGTTATCTGCCTCATTTGCTTGATATTTCCTAGATTAGCTGCTCAGAAGAGGGGAACACATTGGTTCATGTCTCTCTCATGCCGTGTCATGAGCAAAACTAAAAGGAGGTTACCTTTGGCTCTGTTTTTGCCCTTGGTCCAATGAACCATGGCAAGTTTGTGAACATGCTTCAAACTATGGCCATTTCAGCAGCTGGGGATATAGGCTTGTCAGTGTCCCTTTAAGTGTGTATCCAGCTGGTCACGTCTTTGATAGCTTCAGTACACAACCCACCCATCTCTTTGGATACATATAAGAACCTCACGTGTGTTCCCCGGACACGCATTTTGACTATACCCATTGCTTTTGTAAGAAACATGTTAAATGTGTATCATTCAGTGATTCAGTGACAACCATTTGTTTTAATGTCCCAGTGTAATAGGGACCAAATTATTAATGTGTAGATACTCACTATGTTGACTCACACTGGCTTTCTAGGAGGACAAGCTATTGCATTTTTATTTACATCTAGCAGCTAGAAAGGAGATCTGAGAAGCTGTACAAAATGAAAGACCTTTCTAGGCAGAAGGGAGCAGCAACAAGGAAGTTACACTAGGCAAAAAAGCAAGCTAATTATTGCAAAGTTACTTTCTTTTAGGTGGGCTTTCAGGCAGATTACCTCAGTAGTGCTGATGGGGTAGCTCCTGATGGACTGGTTTGAGATTCTGCTTTGGGAGAGCTAAGACTGTAATTATGTCTCAGCTTGGTATCGTGGAGCCTAGCATAAATGACTCCATTTCGGGCCAGTTGTCTTGTTTTTAATAAGATTTAAATCAGTAAAATTCATTTTTTTTAATGGAGTCAAAATTGTTCTCCCTTGAGGCTTCAGCCAATATTTCTACATACTTTGATGATTTGAGGTGCTAATATTTACTCCCAAGTCCAATGATTCAAGTGGTTTTAATCTAGGCAAATTACAAGCACTTATAGATACATCCCTAAACGTAACCCCAAATTCCATCCGATTAATCTGTGTCTGTGAAGCAGTATCATTAGATTTCCATTATTTGAAGTGATAGGAAATTTTTTTTTCATTCAACAGAAATTTATGGGATATTTTCTATATGCAGAGAACGACTTAAAGTTCAGGAAATACCACAGTGAACAACAGTGACAAGATCCCAACACTTTTGCAGCTTCCAGTGTAGTGGAAGACAGGCACTAAACATTTCATTTTCAATAGAGCAATTTAAAAATAAAACAAGGTGAGCTTAATTTCTTGACACGCATTACCGAAAAATTACTCTTAATTCTTGAACTATGTAGAGCTGACTCCAATTTGTAGTCCTGAGAGTTTCATTGAGCTCAGAACCTTTAAGAAGACACAAATTGATTTTTTAAAAAATTGCACAGTTCTGCAGACCTACAGTTATTTCACATAGTAGTATTGTCATCTCAGTGATATTAAGGACAGAGAGAAGTCACTGTGACTCTGCACTTGCCAAAAATATTTTTGAACTCTTCCTCATAAGCTCATAGGCTATGTGTGAGTCATATTTGTGTGTTTGAATCATGGAGTTAATTGTCCTACAAATATCCTAATTTGGAGAAGGGCAGGTTAAAGCAGAGTGCTGGAGTTTGAAAGGAAAGGAAGGAGAAAATAAGGAAGAAAGAAAGGAAAGTGATTAATTTTACATAAAACATTGAAGAGATCCAGTAAGGTGTCTTCATTCATTCCATTTTTGATAGAATGAGGGTTTTGATATGAGGGCTGTAGGAAGGAGTTTTAAAGTACTAAGTATGCATGGTGAGACTAGGTAGCTAGCATACAGCAGGAACTAATTCAGCTCAAGTGGAAAGGTACTGCTTTGCTAATATTGAGACCCAGGAAGTTAGGCATCTGTCCTTTGTGTTAGTTTGCCAGGACTGCCCTAACAAGGTATCTCAGAGTACATGGCTTAAACTACAGAAATTTTTCTTCTCACAGTTCTGGAGGCTAGAAGTCTAAGATCAAGTCGTCAGCAGAATTGTTTTCTTCTGAGGGCTGTGAGGGAAGGATCTGTTCTATGTCTTTCTCCTTGGCTTGTAGAAGGTCATCTTCTCCCTGTGTCTTCACGTCGTCTTCCCCCGTCCATGTCAGTGTCCAAATTTCCTCTTCTTATAAGGATACCAGTCTTATTGGATTGGTCTCACCCACATCACCTTTTTATAAAAATTTCTTTTATATATTTCTTGAATTGGAGTATAATTGATTTACAACGTTGTGCTAGTTTCAGGGGTACAGCACAGTGAATCAGTAATACATATACATATATCCACTCTTTTTTTCTGTTTAGATTCTTTTCCCATATAGGCTATTACAGAGTATTGAGTAGAGTTCCCTGTGCTATACAGCAGGTTCTTATTAGTTATTTATTTTATATATTGTAGTGTGTATATGTCAATCCCATTCTTCCAGTTTATCCCTCCCCCCTCCCCTTATCCCCTGGCGACCATAAATTTGTTTTCTATATCTGTGACTCTACTTCTGTTTTCTAGATAGGTTCATCTGTAGCCTTTTTTTTTAAGATTCCACATATAAGCAATATCATATGATATTTGTCTTTCTGTGTCTGACTTACTTCACTCAGTATGACAATCTCTAGGTCCATCCATGTTGCCGCAACAGGCATTATTTTGCTCTTTTTTATGGCTGAGTAATATTCCATTGTATGTATGTACCACATCTTCTTTATCCACTCCTCTGTTGATGGATATCATCTTATTTTGACTTAGTTACCTCTTTAAAGTTTCTATCTCCAAATACAGTCACGTTCTAAGGTTGGGACTTTAACATATGAATTTTTGGAGGCACCATTTCAGTCCGTAACAGCTCTCATATCAAATCCCTAGATAGCAAGTCTTCTCCCTCTTGAAATTCATTTTCAACATTGCCCCTAGTATATAAACTTTATCCTCTTTGAAGCCATATAAAACGTATCACATAGATATTTCAAAAACAAATATTTGAGGCCTTTCAAGGTCTGACACCAGTCTACCCTTTCAGCTCTATGCCTTCTCCTCTGAACAAATTATTTATCTTGAAACACACTCTTCCTCTACCTATTCAAGTTCAACCTACCTTTCAAGGACTTGCACAATTTTTGCCTTGTCCCTGAGGTCTCCTCAGGACCAGAAAAGGAGCAAATCTTCTGGAGCGGAAAGGTGATAGACTTGCAGGTCAATGATGTGGGCTCTTACTGTAGTGCTTTCGCTTACAAACCACGGGTTTTTGAGCAAGCCAGTTCATCACTCGGCCGTAAACTAGTATCCGGTAATATCCATCACATACGATTATGCCAAAGATTAGATAAAAGTTCATGAATTAAGTGTCTAAAACAGTGTTCAGAAATCATTAGTTTCCTGCTTCCCCATGCCACTCCCATCTCCTTTCTTTTCCTACAGTTGCTGTTTTTGTGTGAGTGCCACTATGTTATAGTCCATATCCGTTTGCTTTGCGTTATCATTATGTGTGTGTGTGTATCTGAGGCAAGACCCACAGTTTACCTTGGCTTCCTAGCTGACTTCTGAAACGTTACCAAGCCAAGAACCTAGCACAGAGAGGACAAACAAAAATTGTGTGGTCAAGTGGAAAGACAAAGGGATTGGCTTGAAAGGAAAGAGGTGGAGTTTCATCCCATCCCCATTATTCTATCCACATTCTCATAAAGTGCCAATGAATGGTTAAAAAAATGTAATAGCCAATTAAACCTAGGCAAGATGATTGAAGAGCTGGGTCATCCTCAGCCCGAATGATTAGTCTCTGAATAATTGAAAATGGATGTAGTCTGATTGTTTTTCTTGATATTCGGATTGAGTACTTTAAGTGTTTTAAACATAGTTAGGTGGATGGATAACCAGGTCATACTGTACTTTTAACACCAGGCTTTTGCTATCTAATGTCTATTTCCATTCTACCCGCACTCCCCTCTCTTACGAAAAAGAGAAGCAGTACTTTCCATACTGCCCACCTATCAATATAATGATCCTTAAAATATACATAGTGAGACTAATTGTTAAGACTCTTTATAAACATTGACTAATTAGTCAATCAGTAATACTTAAGGGGCTTACTTTCCCCACCAGAGCCCCTCCTATGACTTCATTTGGTGTTTTTTATTAGGTAGGATTTCTTCTGCCTATGCCACTACCGCATTAAGTATGTTCATACTTAATGAGAAAGCAAAGGGATTAACTCACAACCCCAGAGGCAATTAATATAGCCTTTTAGCTGTTAGACTGACAAATGTGCCAGGAACAGCATCTTAGTGAAATGGACTTGCAGGCATGTGTTAGGGTTTAGATTCATCCAGAGGCTTACTTTCTTTTCACTGCAAATTGGAGGGTATTCTTAAATTCACCATTACCGTATGCCAGTGGAAGGGAAACGTATGGAAAAGTTTTAAAGCAAAACCAGTTAACCATTGCTGCACAGCCTGCTTAAGTTCAAAAGAGTTAATCATTTCATTTTAACAGGAACTTCCAGACAAACTGACTACATTCTTTTGGTTCTCTTGGCTGAGATGTTAACTAGAAACTTGGAAAACCAGTCAAGCTTGACTTTTTCGGGGAGACAGTTCTACTAAGTGGTTTAGAGATCTTATTCTGCACCAGGGAGACCATGGTTCAAATATGGACGCCAACACTTAGTAAACAACCCAGGGCAAGTTACAGATGTCTGCAGTGCTCAGTTCTCTCATCTGTAAAAGAAGAATGATACTGTCTACCTTACAAAATTGTGTTGCGAGGGTGATATCTAATAGCTTGGAATTTGAATAAATGCATGATGCATATATAATATATCTAGCATAATTCCCAACATAGGGTAAATATCCAGTAAATGTTGGCCATTCCTGTTTCCAGAAGATAGTTTTCACACTGTTTCTTATTCATCAGGTTACTCTTAAACACTCAATACATATGGGAGGCCTGGGACAAAAAGAGAATTAAAAGCTAAAGTTGGAGGGAAAATGATTATTATGGTCCCTTATAGGCCCCTAAATCTTTTTCAGGACATTTTAGGTTTGCCAGTTCAATTAGCAGTTCTCAATTACCCTCCACTATTGCCTGTCCTTTTTTTTCTTTATTAAGTTGAAATTTATAATAAGCATTTGATGAGATAAAAGGGAAAAGGACTTTCTCCCTTATCATGCAGCAGCTGAAAAGATATGGCTTAGGTTTTATATCTTGAGAAAGGGTAGACCGAGTTAAGAATTGGGCTTTTGCCCAATGGCTGTCTTCGTGTTTTTCCAGAAGTGATGGAAGCCATGATCAGTGGGTTTGACCAATCAGAGTGGATGAAAATGATCCTGGAACCCACTGCTATACCAGGTGTAAATGTTTTAGTTGATGGATCAAGTAGAGACTCTGGAGAAGATTCCAAGTCTTGAGGAGGTCTCATGGGAGGGCACTGGAGAGAATCTTCTCACTTGGAGAGTTTGTAGTAATGGCTACATAGGAATCAATACAGAAGCATTTTAATACTTTCACATCAATTTGGCCATGCTGCGATGTACCAGTTGAATGTCAGCCCTCCATGTTTTCACATGGTTTGTTATGGTCTCAGTCCCCCAGTTCACTGGAACCCCATTTATCTCAGCACAGATTCAAATGATGAAATTTGGTATACTTAAGGCTCCAGAGAGAAACAATGTAGGATAGGGATTAAGAATTTGAGTTCTGGGATTAGCATGACCTGGATCTGAGTCCGACCTCCGTTACTCAATAGTTAATATGACGTTTGGTGAATCACCTATACTTCCCAAAGCTCATTCATTCGTTCATTTATACATGCGTTTAATCAACAGATAAGTATTGTACACGTAAACTAAATGTCGCAAGTAAGTGAATAGACGGTGATGAACAACACTTGGGTATCTGACATGGAGATTACATTCTAATCAGGCAAGTATGATATAAAAATAAATGACTTAATAATATAGTTTCCCATGGTGATACATGCTATTAAGTAAAAGGTAAAAGAAAGGAATAGATAGGGAGAAGTCTTTTAGAAAGGTGGTCAGGAAAGGACTCTCCATGTGGGTGACGTCACAGCTGAGACCTAAATAATAAGAACAGAAATATGAACAGCTGGCCAAAGAGCATTGCAGGTAAAGGGAACAACCAGAGAAAAGGCTGTGAAGCAAGGATATATCCAGTGAGTTCAAGGAATAGAATAAGGGAAGTTGTTTGGAAGAGCGTATCATGAGATAATGTCAGAAGAGTGGGAAGGGGCTAGATTCTGCGGGACTTTACCAACCACTGAGAGAAGCTGAGGTTTTCATTGTAAACGTACTGGGGGGCTATTGCCGTTTTCAGAAGGCAGATCACATGACCTCAGTTTCCCCACCTACAGAATGGGATGGGATTGGTGGTGGTGGAAGGTTAAAAGAGGTAATGCATGTAAAATGTCCAGTGGTCTCCGGAATATATTAGCTAGTATATTCAAAGCTAATCAATAGCTAGTAGATAAAAAAGGTTTGGCCTCTATTGTTTAGGCAGGAGACATCCCTCTATCTGCTGTGTGAAGGAAAACAGAACAAAAGATTAAACCAAGCGGACCTTGGCAAAGAACAACCAAGAATTCCGGACTCTTCAGCCCGCAGAGGCTTAAGCTGGATAGCTGTTGACTGTAATTCAGGATAACAAATGTCTTTTCATTTCATGGAACCACGACATGCTGGGACCATCTTGTTCATGAGCTTGATGAATCAGATGAAACGCTTTCCCACTGTTGCCTGATACTAATTATCCTTCAGTGAAACTTTCTTGGTTGCTTTAAAAAATACCCCGAAGTCTGCCTTCCAGGCAACCAGCCAGCGGCACACAGTCAGCACTGAACAATGCTACCGCTGTGTTGCCATGGCCCGAGATTCCTTGCTTAGCTTCCCTGAAATATGAGATTTCAAGATTCATGTTCTTGCTTCTGTGATATGTCCTTTGATAAACGTTTTCTTTGGAAATGGTATTTGCTACCTTGGGGATTAAGGAAAATATATATCAAATCCTTCTCTCCTTTCCTGAGACCAGAGGCCTTCTAACAATATCTGTTTCCAACACATTGCCATTCATCTTTCAACGATACTGTGTTTTAAAAAAGACCATCTCTAAGCTTGACTTTACAGTTACCTGTTATGTCTTCAAGAGGCATGATTCCACCCACTCCTCCTTGAATTACCCTCTGTGTGAGAAAATACTCTATTTTCCTAGAAGTAATAAAAGAGCAGAGGACAGCACAACTGAATGTAGCTTCCAGTGCCCTTAGCTGCCTTGACATTACTTAGGGTATTTCAAGCTGTCAAAGGCCCTCTTCCTTGAGACCCAACTGAGCCATTGTCTGACCAGGTGATATGGTCCTTGTGTGAATGTACAGAGTGAACACGGCTAGTCACAGATCAATGAGCAGAAATTCACAAGGGCTTGCAGGCAAGATGGGGCTAATTAAGGAGGCCTGGACTGCTCTAGTGTCAGGGAACAGTAAGCAGATTGTCCTGGAAGCTGCCAGAGCAGGCACTGATGCAGCTTTTTTCTAGTTGCTATGACCACAGGCTCCAGAAAGTAATTTTGTGTTAACCTTTCCACCTCAGTCCCTGAGGTGTCACTGAGACCTCTAAAAATCAGTAGAGGATGATAAGAGCTTATATCTGGTATTGGTCCTCAGTGGGTGATGGGGTCTCAAAGAAGGCGACTGGTCCTGACCTTCCACTCTGAGGTTTCGGAGTCTAGCTCTTGTCAGTGACCGTGAGTCATCATGCTAACTCTAATGCAGAAGACTGAGGTAGGAAGCATGATGCTGACTTATTAGCACACGCTGGAATAGACAACTGTCCCATGAAGCTGAAGTCCATGTATTTAAATGATTATTTCACTCTTTTTCTACGAGACAGGGAGCAAATCAGAATCAGAATAAAACTTAGTCCAATCACTGGAAAGAGATAAGCAATGGGAAAAAGTCTAAATCCAGCACTTTCTATATTTATAGGCTTCACTGCAGTTTCTTTGGCTGTAAGCAACAGAAACCAACACTGACTAGCTTATAACAAAAACGAGTTTGAGGAAAGCATATGGGGAAGCTCTATGCAAGATTCAACTTCCTGACCGAGAAAGTTTGCCATAGCTTGTGCCATAGCTTCCCACCCCTTGGTCAGGGAGGAGAACCTTGATCCCTACCTGCCCCACCCCAAACAGCATGCATTATAGGTGAGTATTCGATTCTGGATAGACTGAAAAGGCAAATGCACTGAGAGGAAAATCCAAAGGATGCCTGATGGGCATGGAATCAAAATAAGAGGATAGACAGGTAGATGCTATATCCCGAGATAGATAGATAGAGAGATAGATAGGTAGATAGATAGGGATAGAGATATCTCATGTCCTTTTATTTTGTATTTTTGACCTTTTATTTTGAGGTTTTGCTGCTTTGACATCTTGAGGTCTCGCTAATCCTGCAGGCATTGAGCCTCCCAGGGTTAGCTAATTCCTAGAGATAGTGAGGGACTTGCCTGAGATGCATCCTTCCTAAGCAAACAAAGCGATCCAGAGCTCACAGTTCCAACTACTTCCCTTACTGCGCTCTTATTCTGGGCCATTGTCCAACTGCCTTACTCATCCCAGGACCAGGTGCCAGACAACAAGGAAAGGCTCCTGCGCCCCAGGGCCCGCTGAAATTATTCAGAGTAAACAATCCTAAGCACGCTTACCCCGCCTCACTCCTTGTTTTCTACAGAAACCACAATAAGGGATTTTGCCCATGTTTCCTCCTCGCTCTGTCTGCCTCCTCTCTGACCCTGGTGCTTCTCCATGTGGCCCTGTGTGGTGGGTCATGCCTCCTGTTTCTAGGGAACTGTGGGGAAATCCTTTCTTTCATCACAGTCATTTCTGTGTCTGCATGTCTTCCCATATCTGATTAAAACAAATCCAGGGTACCCTTAAAAAAATATATATGTTTGCTCAACAGCTAACCCGAACAGTCTGAGAGATGGTAGGGGGATCTCTATTACGGCATCTTTCCAAGGATTCTTCAAGTGTAATTTTGACTGGACCCGATCTGGGTTTCACCTGCTGACTTGATGACTTGCCCCTGTCATAGGATAGGACCTGTATACCTCACATGATTTCAAAATATGCTTCTTCCTTTTTTTCACTTTATTATCTGGAACTGCCTCCAATCGAAAAGCAAAAACCTTTCCTGTCAGTGTTTTGAGGAAAAGGACTTCCTTACAAACTAAAGAAATAATTTTAGAAGAAAAATAATGAGCTGCATCTCAAATGTCACTGAGAGTAACACAAACAGAAAGCTTAAATGTCCTTGTGACCTTTTGAAATCTCAGTGCTAACTATGAATACTGACATCTGATGTAGCTAACACAGCAGTGTGAGGGTCCGTGTCCAGGCCTCAGCTGAAAGAGTTAATGCAATTTCCAAAGGTCTTCAGCTTGTTCCCAGGGAGAGGTGAAGACAATAATAGTCCCTTTTGTCAATCAGTGCAATTTCTAATCCTTTTTAAAGAGACAAAAGCTGTGTATGTGTGTGCAACGGCTGTCTTTTAGGGATGTTTTTACTTTAAAACGTTCCTGCTAAACGTTTTAGAGTGTGATCATGTTTGGTGCCCTGTGAAAAATGACATAAGGGCCTTGAGGGGAATCTGTACGTTCTGAAGTTTGAGGTTTTTAAGTTCCTCCTGAGGGTGATTCTGAAGCAGAAGAAATAGTTAATTAAAACAAAAAGGACCTTGAATTTTGTGAAGGTGTTTCTGATGGGAGTGGTGTGGAGATTTTCAAATGCTCTCTCTGTCTCTGTCTCTTTCTCTTTCTCAGTTTCCAGTTTGGGTGCTATCATGCCTATATCCCAATTCCTTATTTTTGTGAATATGATGGAAGGAGGCAGAGGACCAGCAATAAATGTTACAAAAATGATAAAAAATATAAAGCATTACGGATACTCAGCATCAACGCTGCTGGACTCTGAGTCCTTCTACCACCCAGACACTTAAAAGAGAGAGAAAGAGGTTTATACCCCTCAAAGGGTTATTAACTGTTTTAAGTGGTTTTCCATTTTCTGTTCTTTGTTGTGCCCATCTGCAGAATTCTTCTGCAGCTAAAATTTTCAGGTGAAAACTTGCTAAACACTTCAGGTGAGTGATAGGTAGGTCCTCACCTTTCCCTCTAGACACTGACACCAAAATGAACCTGCCAGCTGCTATCAGGACTAATGCCATCACTTTCTAGAGGTCACCCTGAAGTCTGATTTAGGAGAATTTTCCTGGAGCTGTTAGACTTTTGGTAAATTGTCATACATCTAAAAGTCCTATTTGGCCACTAAGCCTTTTTCAAAATCTAGCATCATCCCTTAGCCAGGTTCAAAATAGAATAAATACCTGTGATCGTGGCAGAAATCCATGAAAGGGACATTTCTGAAATGGAAAGAGGAGAGGGGAGAGGGGAGGAGCGTAAAGGCTTTGTGAGTGAAAGCCATTGGTTCATTCAATAAATATTTATTGAGTAGAAATTAAAGGTAAATACCATGAGAAGCACGAGAAAAGCTGTCTTTGAATAAGGGACACTTTGAAGTCACTTTGTCGTGCTCTTCATTGGGAAGGGAATGTAAACTCATTGTACATTATAAGTAGCTGTATTGGGGCCTGAGCTAGACTCTAAACTGGGAACCAAATATACAGGCATGTTTTACAGACTAGTGGCCAGTCCAAAGTCCCTGTGCAGAGGAACTGGAGAGTATTCTGGCAGAAAACTCCTGCCAAAGTCCTGCTGTATCTAAGAACTTCATGCATGCTCTCACATTTATTCCTTACACTAACATTGTTCAGTGAATACTAACACCCACCAGCTTGTTTCAGTTACAAAAAAAGTGAAATCCAAAAAGCTTCAATGATTTTCCCTCATTACATTCAACAATATGTACTGAACACCCACCATGTTGCAGCCTTTTTCTTTGGTCTAGGGACGTAGCCATGAGCGAGAGGGATCAGGTCTCTGACTCCTAAGAGCTCACATTCTTAGGTCACTTGGGGCATCAGGCAGTACATATGACTAAAAAAAAAGTCAATAAATGACAGTCGTTTGTGTTCATGTGAATGAAAGCTGTAATTTCACCCCCAGATTTCCCATATCTGTTTGCCACACTGCCAGAAATTTCTTAGACTCCAAAGCCAGACTCATTCCAGTATGCCAGAAGAGTTTACCGAAGGAATTTAGAAGAATTTGTTGGTGCCTTGGGTTTTCACTTTTCACATCCTTTGACATTGCCCTTGATGTTGCTTTCAACTTCATTTTATCCATAGCACAACGATGGGTGAACTAGACAGTGGAAGTCAAGGTGTGACTTGCTCTGGGTAAAGTTAGATATTGTGTTTCTGGAAGTTTAAACTTTTGTTACTTTCATTTACATTCTTTGAAATCCTCAGTTTACCTTATCACAAATTTTATTCAGCACAATTTTCTTAATTCTGCACAGCCTTGAAAATGTAAATATACATAACAGCTCAAGGATGAGGGGCAGTGAAGAGAGTCATACCCCTCGCTTGGTAGAATGTTAGTGATTTGATTAAATTGGAAAATAGAACAATAAAAGTGTACTATTTTTCTTTTTTTTTTTCCTGCGGTACGCGGGCCTCTCACTGTTGTGGCCTCTCGTGTTGCGGAGCACAGGCTCCGTACGCGCAGGCTCAGCGGCCATGGCTCACGGGCCTAGCCGCTCCACGGCATGTGGGATCTTCCCGGACCGGTGCACGAACCCGTGTCCCCTGCGTCGACAGGCGGACTCTCAACCACTGCGCCACCAGGGAAGCCCAATAAAAGTGTACTATTAATAAAAAGAAGACTTTCATCCTAAAGTACTCAGGAATAATAGAGAGTATGTGTTCTGGTGCATGTGGTGGAAAGGGAGCCCATAATCTCTAGTCATAATGTCAGCCCACTTAGGACATTTTAAATATTCCTTTACATGTCCATTTGGGGGAAATCATCACTTGAGAAGTATTAAAGAACTATTTTTTTTTAAGATATTGTTATGAGCTGAACTGTATTCTCCCCAAATTCATAGGTTCAAGTCCTAATCCTCAGTACCTCAGAATGTGACTGTATTTGAAAATAGGTCTTTAAAAGAGAGAATTAAGGTAAAAAGAGGTTATATGAGTGGGCAGTAATCCAATATAAGTGGTGTTCTTATAAGAAGAGATTAGGACACAAACAGGCACAAACAGAAGGCAATGTGCTGACAAGAGGAAAAGATGTGCAAGCCAAGGAGAGAGGTATTAGGAGAAAGCAATCCTGCAGACACCTTGGTCTAGGAGTTCTGGCTTCTGGAATCATGAGAAAATATATTTCTGCTGTTTGAGTCATCCAGTCTGTGGTACTTTATTATGGCAGCCCTGGTAAACTAATACAGAGGTATAATCTCATTGAAATTTAAAAAGAACAAAAGTCATGGCTGGTTCCACTGAAAATCCAAAAGGAGAGACCCACTTATGGAACATCAGGATTGACTAAATGAATTTACAAATGTATAGTAAACTGGGCAATATACACAGGGTAATAGTCAACTCATTTAACTGGATACCACTTGCATTTCTATGGATAAGATGTATTTGTATTACTATCAGTATTCTGTAACTTGTAGACCGTAAAATAGCTCAAAGATAGTACAAGGCAGAGGTAACCCAGAAGGATATGCTAGACAAGATATCTAGAAATCTTTTTTTTACCCACTCAAATCTCCCAACATCTCCTCCTGGAATCAGGGCTTCTGGGCACAGAGGAAACTTAAGGTCTGTTTCCCCTTAAAATATAAAGGGGACACAAGCCTCTGATATCTCAGATTCATCCAGCATCTTCCATAGTTCTTCCTATCTTGGGATTTGAATTGCCAGGCTGGTGAAGGAGGTGCTAAAGATAGAGAACAGACCCGTCTTAGGGACTGTACACCAGAATCTCATGTCGAAGCTCTCTTCCTTCTCCCCAGTCTGGCTGATGGAGTGGAGGAAGCACGGGGAAGGCTGCAGACACTCTCTCAACATCCAGAGACTGACCTCAGGGCTGAGCCATTTGAAACACAAACTCTCTAACCCTCTGAAACTCAACCGTCCAGAACTGTTTTTTTCTGTGCTGTATGTTTTCAGTTATATATGGGATCTGAAGAATGAAACAAAGGAATGAATAGAACAGAACAGAAACAGACTCACAGATATAAAGAACAAACCAGTGATTACCAGCGGGGAGACGGGTGAGGTTAGGGGGCAAGACAAGGGTAAGGGATTAAGAGGTACAAATTATTACATATAAAATAAATAAGATACAGGGACATAATGTACAGCACAGGGAATATAGCCAATATTTTATAATAACTTTAAATGAAGTATAAGCTATAAAAATATTGACTCACTATGTTGTACACCTGAAACTAATATAATATTGCAAATCGAATCTGCTTAAAAAGAAGAATTGTTTCCTATTCTCTATGCATTTCTTCTTTGACCCCCTTTTGGAGATACTTAAGACACTCAGGGAGGTAAAGAGGAAATTTTGGAAATGGGGGAGCCACTGGTCATATTTCCAAATACTATCTTATCTCCTCATCGTGAACTTAGTCTATGCAAATCTCTGTGCTAAGTAATTTCACACATTCCCTCAGTTAATCTTTATAATGAGTTCCTTACGGGGGGACTATTATTAGCTCTGTGTTTTAGGTGAGCTAGTGTTGGGGAAAGAAATGTTTAAGTGCTGACACCAGGCTAGGAGCCCAGTTTTGTGTGACTTCTAAACTCAACATTTTAACCTGTTATACAGCTTCTTTCCCGATGAGAGGAGAAAATGTGAGCCTAATTAAACCCCAGTCTTTCCACCAAGGTCATGTTCTCATGAGCCCAGGCTAACCTTACTAAAATATCTGAAACCAGCTTCCATGCTTCTGACTCAGTGAATCTTTCCTGAGTTTGATTATGAGAAAAACACTTTGCGAGATGCTATTTTGGTTTTCTATTGCTATGCAGTTAAACCCCCCTCTAAACTTAATGGCTCAAAACAGCAGTGATTTGCTATTTCTCAAGATTTTGTCAGTAGACTGAACGATCCATCTGCTTGTCTCTTCTTGATCAGCTGCATTTAGTTGGCAAGTGGGCTGGGCTGGGGGCCCAAAAAAGTTTCTCTCACATGTTTTGGGCCTTAGGGTTGCTTGTTACCTGGGGTACCTTAGCTCTACTTCATATCTCAGTCTACTACTTAGACTCCCTTTGCACTGGCATCTCTTTCTCCAGAGCCTCTACATATGCTGGAGGATTTCATTTATTACCTTACAGCATGGCAGCTGAGGTCCAAAACAACGTAAGAGGAAACTGCTAGGCTTCTCATGTAGCAGCGCTTCTGCAATGGCCTTTTGGTCAAAGCGAGTCACAGCCAACCCAGAGTTAAGGGGAGAGGAAACAGACCCTACCTCTTGCTAGAAGGAATTGCTGGAGGTCATATTTGCACTGTAAACGGAAAAGCACTTCCTTCAGGCCTGTCTTGCAGTCTCTGCTCAAATAAATCATTTTGAAAAGTCAATGTCACTAGTTATCCTTCTGATTAAAAATTCTCAGTGGCTCCTCCATGCACACAGATGAAGTTCTAACTCCATCCTCTGATATTTAGTCTTTTTGTGTGTGTGTGTGTGTGTGTGTGTGTGTGGTACGCGGGCCTCTCACTCAGCGGCCATGGCTCACGGGCCCAGCCGCTCCACGGCAGGTGGGATCTTCCCGGACCGGGGCACGAACCCGCGTCCCTTGTATCGGCAGGCGGACTCTCAACCACTGTGCCACCGGGGAAGCCCAATATTTAGTCTTTTATGATACGTCCTGACCTTATCACTACTACTTTACAGTCTTTCTTCTTTCCAGGTGGTCCTCCTCTATCTCCCTAAATACTCCCGACTTGTCCCTGAGTCTACAAACTAGAGAAAAGATTTAGGATAACTTTCCAACGTACCACATAGAGGAAGATACCTTTCACTGTAACCCCACAGCCATGACAGTTTACAAAATTAAAGCTAGTCACTTCGGTGGGAAAACCACACCAAGTATTCAGAGCTATGCTGACTAACAGAGGCTTGTCTGACTTGTCCACTTATGATCAGTTGCGAATTGGATACTGTGTCAATATATTTTTTGATGGTTCTGTGCCAGATTCTGCTGATTGTAGAACATTCCCTAAACTAGAGACAGATAGATCATCATCAGGCAAGTACGCATGAGTAGTTGCAACGTAACACTTTCAAGCAGCCTTTTCTTTTTTAGGGTAAAAGCTGATATAAAGATGTATTCATGTGTCAGGTCGTTTCCGTCGACGTTGTGAGGTAAAGTAGACAAGGACACTTATCACGTTAAAAATGGTATTTTTCAATGTTTTGATTCATATAATGAACCTTCTCAGAATTCACTATTCATGGACACAGCATCTGGAAAGCTATTTAATGATCATAAGTTTTATCTAATAAATAAGTCGGCTTTGTCAAAATGATGTATGTTAAACAGTATCCTTAGGAACGTAAAGAATGGACACTATATTTCACTCTTTTCATTCTTGTCTCTACTGCCTTAGTATTTTTAGCAAGTTTTCCCAAAACAGTCACAGAACTTCCGGAAAGGACACTTGAAATTGAGCCATTTTTCTTTTAAACTGTAAGTGTTATCATTCATCATCTCTTTGGGATATTGAATATAGTATCATATATCTGCCTCCATTGTTCTCACACAATAGTTATCAAACACTGGTGAAAAATGATGATGGAAGAGGTTTACATGTTTTAGTTATTATCAAGGGCTAAAAATTACCTATCGTATCAATTTTAGGAAGTGTTGGTGTAGAGTTCAAGAAGAATAAAACAACTCCTAATCCAATTTTATCCTTCTTCTGCAACAAGTTTAACCCTATGACCCTTGGCAGGATTTAATGAAACACTTCCATTTTCCTACCTGAAAAGAGCAAAACCTCAAATACCAGCTAGTTGAACCGTTTAGGATTAGAACGTGTAAGTACCAAGATTTTACAATCACTGACAGAAGGGTTCATGTGATAGAAGAGGTCATGAGACTTTGAAAGAAGCTAATCCTGAATTTATGATGTACCTACCCAACATTTTAATGAAAACCACATTGCACCAGTTCTTAGACTTGATTAAAAGTACAATAGATCGTATCTTGATCCTTAGCCTTCCTTGAGTCAACTACTGTAAAAATGCACAGTAAGAATGTATAACAAGAAAAAATTTACTCCAAAGTTAAGGGTTTTGTGAACTTTTGGAATCCTTAGACCTGTAATACCTGAAACGAAGAGGTCCTGATAGAAATAAACCCTCCGTAACCTAGCCCCTGCCTGTGTTTCCACTTTCACCTTGTACCACATTTTGCAACCCTCTCTCTACCTCATCCACTTTGGATTTCTTTTGGTTCCTCAAGCATGCCAAATTCAGTCTTGTCCGTGGCCTTTTAACTTGTTCCTTCTCCAAACTGGAACAATCTTTCCCCCCAATTTTGGCAGGCTGGGTTCTTCTCTTCACTTAAATTATAGTTCTGATGTTACGTCACACTCTCAGAGGCAGGACATTACGCATGTATTGTGAGGCTATTGTACCCCCCAACACACATATGCATGCGTGCACACACGTGCATGCACACACACATACACAGAGGCACATAGTGTATTGTATTAAGATGTACACACACATACACAGAGGCATAGAGTGTGTTGTATTAAATTGTATTAATTTCTTTGTAACCTTTGTATCACTCTGATAGCAGGTAACATGTCTCTCTTACCACTAGCTCGCTAATATTTGGTACCTGAAATATATTGGATATATCTTTATAGAATAAATGTATGGATGAAAGAATGAAGGAATAGGTGAATAAACAAAGACTCCTTCGAACTCAAACGGTATTTTCCATTAAATTAATTGAAACCTATTTATGTTACTAAACATGGCACAGTATATCAAAACTTCTGTTTAGTGAATGTTTACATGCATTTTTAATATCTCGTCTCACCTGTGACAAGATGAAACAAAAATACAACATGAAAAAAATTCCCAAACGGGTGTAATCAACAAAGAAATCAGATGGTTGGGAAGGTTTTAAATAGCTTCACTTTGTTCTTACCTCTCATAATCCTTTACATGTTTTGGAGGTGATCAAAGGCAGTGTTTATAAAGAGGAAATTCTTAAGAGGGAAGTGTTTTGACAAAGACCGAACCAAAAGACAAACAAAGTGAATAGTAAATGAGTAGCTTGGATTCAGGGATGGGAAGGACACATTTTGTTGGGGAAATTGCTCCACGGTGATGAAATGAATCATTAGAGACCTTCAGCAAGCAAGGCATATAAATCACAAGATTTATCATTTCAGACTTGCTGTTCTCCACATGTCCATTTTTGGCACTGGAGTCGGCAGCTGGGAATTTTATGTACTGGATACAAAATAAATGATTAATGTTCCATTATTAAAATTCAATGCCCTAAACTCAACTGTTATTTTGCCAAATTGTTGTCTGAGGAGGTTGATATCTTATGTACTTATCGAGAGTCTTTAGTCTGATAAGAAGTGTTCAAAATCTTATAACATGGCTCTGATCTCCGAGGGATCAGAGATCAGAAAAAAATCAGAGATCAGAAAATCTCTGATTTTCTCTTCAAAGATTAACACTCTCTGAGGCTAACCTACTTCAGGCAGATAACACAGCCATTCAGAGCCTGTGGTTATATTCTCTCAAAGTTCTTTGGGCAGTGCTCGAGTTCCCACTCGCTCTGTGCCTAGCAGAACGCTTTGCAACTAATAAATGATGAATTGAATTGAATGGGCTCTTCCAGTTATTTGGAGCATTGCACTGACAAGACAAATTTGCTTGTACGTTCTCTGTTGAGCTAATTTATGTTGCCCTTTGATGTCCACAAATCAAGTTACTTGACTCAATCAGTCATTCTGAAAATACATTTATTTAACAAAAATTACAATCATTTGATTTTCACTCCCAGCCCTTATCACACGTGATTTCCCACGTCCTTTTATTTAATATCTGACTCCTGTGTAGAATGTTAGCTCCACAAGGGCTAGGATCATGGCTGTTTTGGTCCCTTTTATATATGTTGGTTAGAGTACCTGGCTTATAGAAGCCCATCAGTATAAACTTGTAAAATATCTGAATGAATATGAATGAAAAAGAGACATAGACAATTTTTGCTCTTTTATGTATTCATACATTCAGCCATTTACTGAGCCAGCCTCTACCCATGAGTAGCTTACCGTCTAGTGGATGACATACCCACTGCCAATTATACTATGGTCTGGAGGGGCTACTTTAAAAGGAGATCAGAATCATGTAGGGGCACAAAGCTAGTAAAATAAAAAGCTGCATGAGACCAGATAGGGAGGACAACTTAGGGAGTTTGGTTTTGATCATCTTGTAATAGGAGTCCACCGAGCTTTTTTTTTTTTTTTTTGCAGTACGCGAGCCTCTCACTGTTGTGGCCTCTCCCGTTGCGGAGCACAGGCTCCGGATACGCAGGCTCAGCGGCCATGGCTCACGGGCCCAGCCGCTCCGCCGCATGTGGGATCTTCCCAGACCGGGGCACGAACCCATGTCCCCTGCATTGGCAGGCGGACTCTCAACCACTGCGCCACCAGGGAAGCCCCACAGAGCTTTTTAAATAGAGGAGTGCTCAGTAAACCTGGTATTCAGAAGTATAATGTGCCTGGCACTGCAAATATGGCACATGGGCAGCAGCTACTGCTCCAAAGCTGGTGAAAACCGTGGCCTTGGATTCAGAGAAATCCAGATGAGGACAGGTATAGGTCCAAATTTATTGTTGCCCATCAGAACGTGGTTCCCAGTGAGAGTCAGACTGTTGTTTAGAGATAGAATCTCTATTTATATTTTAAAATATAAAGGAATTAGCCAATATTGACACTTTAACCTGTGTCCCTGAATGTGTTGGCTTTGTACTGTGTCATTTTGGCTAAAATGGACCTACTTTTCCCAGAATTCCCTTCTCTGTGTTGTGAACCTTAGTGTTAGCTACAAGAGAAATTTTGCACGTTATTTGGAAGGCAGATGTGATGCAGCAGCCATATCTTTATACTCTGAAGGTTGTAGGGTACAAGATGCCATGAAGTTTGCATACATCGTTGCTGGTGCGTGCTGTTGACCTGGGGCAGCACGTGGACCACAGGTCCTCTGCCAGTTTCCCCGAGCCCTGGGCCAAGTAGAGAGGGAGCCAGCATCTTACACAACTCAACACCAGATCAAGGAGGGAAGCACTGAGACGAACACAGGTTCTACTTGTCCACATAGGTTCCATGTCATCCTTTTGCTCAACCATGTCCAGCTTTCCTTCCTGACTGCCCGTCTGCCTCACCTCCAGTGATGCAAATCTCAACACTAGACTTGGAGACCATAGCCTGTGTAAATGTCCCCATCAGCTTGCACAATCGTGCAAGGACCAATTCCATAATGAATCCCTTGTTCTACAGCATTTACAGAAGCTGCAGTTCTTTGATCAGACCATCACTGATACCCAACCTCTTTGCTCTTTGTGTTGTTGATATTATTAGAGGATTACTGAGCATGTCCTATGTAGAAGTCCCCATGCCAGGTAGCACCTTACATGTAACATCTCATTTAATCTTCTTAAGTAAACCATGAGGAAGTAGGCACTCTTGTTATTCCCAATTTACTGATGAGAAAATTGAGGTTGAAAAAGGCCAGTAAGTGACCAAGGTCATATAGTTAAGTAGTAGCAAGTCTGGGATTGAATCCAGGAGTGTCTAGGTATTCTCAGCCACTGCCTACAGCACCTCAGTCCAGAGATTCTGAGGACAAGAGCCCGAGCCAGACTCTTGGGGTCAGTCCCAGTGGCACCAGAGACACTTTGTGGGCACTTTTTGGCACCAGTGGCGCCACTTCTTGGAGGTGACTTTTGGTGTCTTTTTTTTTTAAACATCTTTATTGGAGTATAATTGCTTTAAAATGGTGTGTTAGTTTCTGCTTTATAACAAAGTGAATCAGTTATACATATACATATGTCCCCATATCTATTCCCTCTTGCATCTCCCTCCCTCCCACCCTCCCTATCCCACCCCTCTAGGTGGTCACAAAGCACCGAGCTGATCTCCCTGTGCTATGAGGCTGCTTCCCACTAGCTATCTATTTTACGTTTGGTAGTGTATATATGTCCATGCCACTCTCTCACTTTGTCACAGCTTACCCTTCCCCCTCCCCATGTCCTCAAGTCCATTCTCTAGTAGGTCTATGTCTTTATTCCCATCTTACCCCTAGGTTCTTCATGACCTTTTTTTTTTCTTAGATTCCATATATATGTGTTAGCATATGGTATTTGTTTTTCTCTTTCCGACTTACTTCACTCTGTATGATAGTCTCTAGGTCCATCCACCTCACTACAAATAACTCAATTTCGTTTCTTTTTATGGCTGAGTAATATTCCATTGTATATATGAGCCACATCTTCTTTGTAGTTAAAATGGAGATAAGTGTTCCTTCCGCACAGGTTTGTTTGAGGACTAAATGAGTTGATAGATGTGAAGTGCTTAGAATACGTGGCAAGTAGTCCTCTTGCTCCTGCTGCTTTGCATCACCCCTGTTCTCCGCTCTGCTCTCAGCAGCTCAGGGGCTTCAGATTCCTCCGCCTGGCATCAAATCCACCACGACTGGATATCACACGGTTAGTCTAACCCTATCGGATCTTTTGACCCCCAACGAAACTAACCTGTTTCATGTCGCATTTCCTCGGAGCTGTTTTGTCTGCTAGATGCTTCAAAGTGCTAAAGTGATTTAAATAAATTTACCTTTGTTAATGTGTTACCTAGTTAAATTGTGTGCTCCCCAAGAAACGTTATATCTTAATCCTTAAGTGGGTTTTCACAGTAATTGACACCAAGAAGACTACCTGAAGAGCAGTGCTGGCGGCGAGAATTTCAAATAGGGACGCAGAGCAGGGCAGTGTGTGTGTATGGTGTGTGTGTGTGGTCATTTGACTACTATCAGTCTGTGGTCCCCAACTAGCTGAAATGTCTTATGAAGAGCAGCTAAGTAACTGCAAGTAGCTCGACCTTTGAATTTCCCCCTTCTTTCCTAGCTCTACTGAAGTCTCCCAGGTCTTCAATAAAGCTTTTCTTGCTGCATTTATCATAAAGCCTCACACCTAACAGGCACTTTCCTTCTCCCTTCTTTCTCTTTGCCTCTCACTCAGCAGGTGTGCTTTCTTTCATTTCTATTGTTGTAATTACATTTTATGGTGTTTTATTCCTGCCCGTTTAATACGATTTGCACTTTGAATTATACTGCCTATTGTTACTTGAGAGCTATTAATGATGAACCAATGAATAAAGTGCATTTCTTTTTACAATGTGGACCAAAGATCAACAGTCATTATTCTTGGGTCTTAGACATAAGAAATCTGGAAAGACATCATCTGTCAAGACTCCAGCTTGTTCACTTCTAAATTATCATTGACATAAGTCAGTCACTATAAACGAGAAGACATGCATGTGCATGTGTATATACATAAATTTTGCACAGAAATGATCTTTGTATGAACATTCCCTTTCATATTTTTTTAAAATTAATTAATTTATTTTTGGCTGCGTTGGGTCTTTGTTGCTGCATGTGGGCTTTTTCTAGTTGCGGTGAGAGGGAGCTACTCTTAGTTGTGGTGTGCAGGCTTCTCGTTGCGGTGGCTTCTCTTGTTGCGGAGGACTGGCTCTAGGTGCGTGGACTCAGTAGTTGTGGCTCGCAGGCTCTAGAGCACAGGCTCAGTAGTCGTGGCGCACTGGCTTAGTTGCTCTGTGGCATGTGGGATCTTCCCAGACCAGGGCTCGAACCTGTGTCCCCTGCACTGGCAGGCAGATTCTTAACCACTGCACCGCCAGGGAAGTCCCCCCTTTCATATTCTTGACCTTGCTGTGTTATTCTAAAAGTATCATAAAATTGAAGGGCAATATGCAATTCACAAGAAAGAGGAATATGGAATTGAATTTAAAATAGAGAAAATTAGTCCCTGGAGTGATGTCTCATCACAGCCACAGGTCCACCACACGTAATGAGAGGGCTTATAGAGTGGTGAGGGCCATAGGGGGCATTTTTAGAATTTTACTTACCACAGCTTCCTTTGTACCAAACAAGTGTTATGTATATAATAGGCACTTGAGAAATGCTGAGGAATAAATAAGTGAAATGAATAACAGTAAAGGCCCTTGCCCCCTATAAAGTTAGATGAAGGGCCCGTGGTTGGAGAAAAGATGGGCACACCTAATCCCCATTGACTCTGGTTTCATCCTGCTTACAGAGTCCTCAACTGCTGTCCTGTCTCCAAGTCTTTGAAACACTGATGGTCTTGACTAAAGTGTGCTCCCTCAGGTTGAGACAGACGAGCAGCAACTGACACATTTTATGCCAGAACATTCCATTTATAGTGCAGTATAGATACAAATTAGCTTTTGTTGTTTTCATTTTGAAAGTTAGTGCTCAGAATATTTCCTGGCTCTAAAAGTGCTTAATATATATATATATATATATATATATATATATATATATACACACACACATACATATATATATGTATACATTTATTAAAAAGTACACATATATACATACATACATACTTATATATATGTACATATATGTACCCAGATACTGAAAATCTATGTAAAACTGCATTAAGTACAATGTCATGTGTCTTTCAGTATGTGGCACTAGAACACATGCAGATATCCCCACTCCTGACAGAGGCAGACACACATGTTCAGACACCAGCTGAGTTTAATGTTGTACTCAAAATCCACTATTAGCCTTGAAACTTTCCGTCCCTGGAGATGCTTAAGTTAGATTTGACTGAAAGATTTCAAATTAGGGTAATAACTGTACAAGATAACTTAAAAAACTGGATCATTGACTCTAAAGAGCAGAATCAGTGATTCAGCCATAATTTGTTACAAGCCCTCATGCCCCCAGCACCAACCTAGGCGCCGTAGGAGCAGCTGTTGGTTTTCATAGGTGATATAGTTGAACTGGGAGTAGTCTGTTCATGGCTGCAGATAAGGGGTTAATCTGTAGTTTGTGCCCAGCCCCAGGAGAGGCAGTAACTGCTCTAGGCACCTGCAACTGCCTTTAAATATCGCCTTTCCTTCCAGCTCCCTGGGTCAGACAGAACCACCCATCCCCAGTATCCATAAACTTCATAGTGCATCTGCTACTCCAGTTTTCACTCTTCTCGTGACCGTGTGGCACAGCTGGGCGCCAAATTCATCATCTTTGCTCTTTTCACCCATTTTCTGCCTCTGTTTGACACATCATGTGGAGAGCTGATAAGCTAAATTTAAAGGAGAAGGTAATTCTATTTCAAGCATTATATTAAGGGCCTTGGCCTTCAGAGCTCAAAAGAAATCAGATAACTGGACTAGAGAAATTCAAGGACAAGTGTAAAATCTGTTGAGTTTGTCTTTTTTCCAACTTCATGGGAATATCCAATAGTTGATATTCGGAGGGTTTTGCACGAGCATTATGCGAGGCTTTGGGGTTACAGTGGTGAATTCAACAAAGCCCCTACTCTGAGGAGCCTATATTCAAGGAAAGAAAATAGAATTAAATTAAAATGATGCACATTTTATAATTACAAGTTTGCAAAGTGATTTGAAGGAGAGATACAAGACGCCACGTAAGCATATAGTAATGGGGGTTTTCACATAGCTTGTGTGAGTCAAGAAATGTTTCCTGAGGAAGCAGTATTTCAGTTAGGATATGAAGGAAGAGTAGTCAAAGTAAGTCCAGAGAGGGGAGAATAGCAGTTGAGGCAGAGGAAACTTGGATTTCCCAGGGCTAAACATGCATGAAGGCTTCAAGTCTAAAAATGGTGTGGCATCTTCCAGGACTGACGACAAGGTCAGCGTAGCTAGAGAAGAAGCGAGACGGAGGTGGCACACCATGTGTGTGACCCATGTGGGTAAGCAGGGAGCTCTGCTCCACACAGTAATTCAGGGACCCAGGCAATGGAGGCTCTGCCATCTAGTAGCTACACCATCTAGAGCACCAGTCATCCCTAGCCACCAAGGGAGGCAAAAAAGATACTGCAGAATTGCATATGGGATTATCAGTCTTTCAGCCAGAGAGTGACACCTGTCACTTCTCTTCATATTTCCTTGCCAGATCTAGTTACCAGCCCCTGCCTAATGGTAAGAGATCTCCAAAATGTAAAGGAGCACATGGGATATTTGATGGTCATTAATATATATGTCATAGAAGGCATTGGATGGTTTTAAGCAAAGGACAGTCATCATCTGGTTTTGTAAATGGGCACATGAAAACCACAAGCCTAATTAGAATGATGACATTTTCCTTTTATACCATATATATGTTATATATATGTTAGTTAAATATGACTAATAAATCACAGGATGCTACCGATGTGCATCTAGAGCAGAGCAAAGAATTTGAAAAAAAATCCTCATAATAACCTCACGGTCAGAAGGGCAAGTCAAGACTGTATCATGCAATCTGTGTGAGTTACAATCGGTGGAATTCTCTTACATATGGGATCTTATTAAAGCTTGGGGAGCTTTCTAGGGGTGCATCAAAAGGCTCTCTCTTTAGTCCTGTGATGCTCACCATTTTAATCAATAACTTGAATAAGGGTTTAGAAACCATGCCATTGAAATTACATATTGATCTAAGTAGCAGTGATACCAAAAGATCATGATAAATTGAGGAAAGACAAACAAAAGCTGATGTAGTCTATTTTAGCAGGGAAGATAATAATAAGATCTGGTTTGGGGGTCAGAAGATCATCTTACTGGGCTTCCCTGGTGGCGCAGTGGTTGAGAGTCCGCCTGCCGATGCGGGGGACACGGGTTCGTGCCCCGGTCCGGGAGGATCCCACATGCCGCGGAGCGGCTGGGCCCGTGAGTCATGGCCGCTGAGCCTGCGCGTCCGGAGTCTGTGCTCCGCAACGGGAGAGGCCACAACAGTGAGCAGACCATGTACCGCAAAAAAAAAAAAAAGACCATCTTACTGTCCAATCGAAAAATCAGGCACATGCAGTTCAGAAGCAGTATTGTGTAAAGTGAACTTTGGGAAATATGTGGACCTTCAGTTCAAGATGAGTTACGAGTACAACAAAAAAACTGAGCTATTGATGTGTTAGGATCAAGAGAGGGGAAGCCTGATTCCTACCCCCAACCCACATGTTGGTCAAACCAGAGCTCAGGTATGTATAGTTAAAAAAAATATGCAGTAAAGCTAATCAACTGTAGGAATTAGGGTTATAGGATAGAATGCCCGTGTTATAAACCTGGACAGGTAGAAATAACAGTTTACTCAATTAAATTGGAATGTGAGCAAGGATAGACAAGTTGGGAAGAAGCTTAAATGTAATTGAAGATGGGTGAAAGGCAAGGGAGTAAGGTCAAAGGACAAAGCTACAGTGAGGGAAGGGAAAATGGAGTGAAGTGAGGCTTGGCTGAAAGAACAGACTTGAGAGGGATGTAGTGATTACCTTTAGTCACTGAAGGGCTTTCAGGTGGGAGATGGATGAATTCTGTTTGACCTTAAGGGCTAGAACTAGGGCCAGTAGATGCAAATTGCAGGCACGTGGATTTGGGCTGTATATCCTAATAGCCAGACTTACCCAAAGAAGCAATGAGCTGCCTCAGAAGGACTTAAGTTCTCTGTGGTCATCAGCTCATGAGCAGAAGAGTTTGAACAGAGGACAGGGTATGTAATCATAATCGCTAGCATGTATAAAAATGCTTACAATATTGTGCTAAGTGCTGGCTTACATTGTGTCATTCAATGTTCACCTTGTGAGACAGCCACTGTTATTCTGTCCATTTCATTGATGAGGAAACTGAGGCTCAGAAGAAAAGGTTCAGTGACTGGGGGGAACTGCTGGGATTTTGGCAGTCTGACTGCTGAGTGTTTTATCCTCAGGATGACTGTTTCATTCTTGAGTAGAAACCTTCTTGAGGGAATTCAAGGATCAGGGGCATAGAAGTCAAAGATCAAAGGTTTCCTCAACTTAGAGACTCCAAATAAGTGGGGCAAAGTCTGGCATTTGGAAATGTGGGGAGAGCCAATTCATTGGAGCCAATAAAATGTCCTCCCTTTAACAAAATTCTACTGTATCTTACTTGACCAAATTGAATATCCCAGGGGAGTTTCTCCATAACATGTTGAAATGGATTTCCCTCCCCATTGGAGTTTCTGATTGCAGCAGAATACTCTCGCTGTGGACACCCCCCAGGCCATGCATTTCCTTCCCTTCATTCACAGGGGCTTCCTGACTGTTCCTCAGGACCAGCAGGCTCACTTCTGCACTGGGCTTTTTGCATTGGCTCTTCTATTCAATGTCTGCCTTCATTTTCCCCCCCCAAGTGATCTCCGTGGCTGTTTAATCATCCTTCTCACGTGTTGGCTTAAATGGCATCCTCTCAGTGCATCCCACATGTTATATAAAATGATCTTCCCCTTCCTCCCCCAAACATTCTCAACACGCCTTATCCTGCCCCCCTTTCATCTTCCATAGCACTTAACTTCTGATGTACTCTGTGTTTCACTTTCGTGTTTTCATGGGTTAGTGTCTGTCTGTGCCGCTAGGATGTACATTTTCAAGGGACAAGGACTTATGTTTTTGTCCACAGGGTCTTGGAATGAGACTGACCCATAGCAGGTACACAAGAAATTTTTGTGGAACGGATCCAGAATTTGCTCAGCAGTTTGGAGCTGGAGGCCTGCTCAAGGTGTGGGGCGTTGACCCTGAGCAATAACTTACTTCCCCTCCTTCGGCAGATCATCTTGGTCAATTACAGAAAGATAGTTATGGCCACCACTGACTAGTTTCGTCCCTGGTAATGCTTTGTAGTAGGGATCAGCAAGCCTTTTTATAAAGGGTCAGATAGGAACTAGTTTCGGCTTCACATACTGTACAGTTTCCTTTGCAGACCTACAGTGTGCCAGAGACTGTTACATGGGCTAACAAACAAGCCAGGAACAGAACAGACTGTGCTTATCGTGAAGCTTACACTCTAGCAGGGGAGAAAAGCAAGCACATCATTTATTACAAAGGTAAAAGACATTCTGCGTCAGATGGTGTGTTGTACAAATATAGCCGTAAACAGTTTACAATGGTCAGGTGATAACATGCTATGAATAAACATGTTAGGGTAAAGGGACGGAGGGACAGGATGGGATGCGCTACTTCTAAAAAAGAGAGGGAGAGAATCATTCTTATAAGGTGAAATTTAAACATAGATGTAAAGGAAATAAAGGCGTGCAGCCTGGCAATATTTAGGGACACAGTCCTCTAGGCAGAAGAAGTGCTAAGCCAGGACACTGAAGAACTCTGGGGGTGTTCAAGGGGGATGAAGACAGCAAATAATATAACACCACATCCCCCTACTTCCCAAGCCATACACTTCTCTATCTCCCTTCTATATTCTACTGGAGGTAAAAGTGTTAAGTCACCAGTGTACATCCTCTTCACCTCCTTCACCCAGATAGAGAACCCTTTGCTCTCTTTCTCTTTTATGTTGTTATAGCAAATTATCTGAGAGAGTAACTCATATAAAAATAGAAAGAAAGTGTGAAGTGTTTCCGCTCTCAGAATATTTTAACAAGAGTTATACACCAAAAGAAGAAGTATCTAATCATGGAAAGCTGACATTAGCAAAGGCAGGAAACTACAACAGGTTAATCAAAAAATATTCACAGGTTTGTCTTATCCTAAGTGCTCATTGTAGCTGGTGTGAGGAACTCAGGTCTAAATTTAAATTCTCTCTCTGGTTCTGTATTATGTCCTGGAGTGACTGAGGTTTAAATCTTTTTACCTTACTGGGACTTAGTTGTTTTTTTTTTGCGGTATGCAGGCCTCTCACTGTTGTGGTCTCTCCTGTTGCGGAGCACAGGCTCCGGATGCACAGGCTCAGCGGCCATGGCTCACGTGCCCAGCTGCTCCACGGCATGTGGGATCTTCCCGGACTGGGGCACGAACCCGTGTCCCCTGCATCGGCAGGCGGACTCTCAACCACTGTGCCACCAGGGAAGCCTGGGACTTAGTTTTGTCATCTGTAAATTAATGGGTTAGGCTAGAGCCAGAATGAAAACTGTCTCCATCAGCTCTACCCCATATCCGCAGTCATGGTGGACATATTAGAAGTTAATCATGGCTCATTTTCTACGAAAGCAGACTGAGCATCAGAATCCTACTTAACACAATATTTCTGGTGACAACACCCAATCAATGAGGGTTGACCCTGGAGATGAAACATATTTGACCCTTATGGACAAGAAAATCCCTAAGACTCATTCTCTTTCTAAAACTAAATATCTAAGCTGGACTCTTGAAAATAGGCAATAAGCAACCGGTGAATAATTCTTTATTCCAGATGTGCAAAGGAAATCTTAGAAATGCATTCCAGGAGGACTTTCCTTTCTTTGTCAACCTTCCTGACCTAGGCATGCTAGCTCTGAAGTTAACGTCATAAAACTACTATAATTTTGTCAGATCTTGAAGCCATACTTGGTAAATTGGGAGTGAAATGAAGTTAAAAAATTAAAATGCCTCTCCACCTGGAGGCAAAAGAAATTGTGTATACGGTAAAAAAAAAAAAAAAAAGCAACCATTCAAGCAAGAGTTGGCGAGTGAACAGGAATAGTGGAATCTGTTTATGAAATGATTGATACACAAATAAAATTCAGCACCTGACATTTTCCCTGTTGTCTTTTCAAAGTGGCCTGATGGCAGCCTATATTTCTTTCTTCTGGTATGGATCCCCAGCCCCGAGGGTCCCTTTTGACCAGCCATGCAGTTCTCACAGAGGACAGCAGGCTGTCTGAGGCACTGTTTCCTCGGCCGTTAATGCTCTCAGGGAAAGTTAATAGATCAAGTTTAAGGGCCGTCTGTAAAGTTGGTGGCCTTTTGAAGTAATCAAAACAAGGGGAAAGGAAAAAAAACAGCTATACCTTAACAAGGTCTTAAATTGGCTTTATTAGGAGTTTCCAGTGGCAGAGAGAAACTTTTTGTGTTTTTGAACTTCGTGTGTCTTTGAACCAATGAAGCTGAGCTCTAGAATGAATTCCTTGATTTCTGTAATCTTAAATACTCATTCTTCTTCTGCAATATTGTCAAGTGCAATCCATGCCAGAAGAGAAGCTGTCTTACTTCCTAGGTCACAAACAAGGGTCCGCAGGAGAATAAGGCAGATATTTTGTACTTTCTCTTCAAGTCACCATTTGTTTCCCTCAACACTCATCATAAAGGACACCCATGGGAGTCCGTTATGAAGTTGCCCTTCTTTCCTCTTCTGTCTTCCATCTCCTTTCTACCCCTTCAGGTTTCCTGGTGTTTTTTATTGTCTGTCACCCAGCAGAGTTAAGTCTTTCAGATATTTTATAGTGAAGCAGCTAAAACTGTAATGACACTTCTACAGACATTAAGTGTATTTTATAACTTTCGTTCGTATGCAGACAGCGTTATTCTATTTTTTTCCTGTTTTACCAGGGAATCCCTCCGATCAGGAAGAAATGAACAGGTGAGAAATTTCTGGTGGAAGGAAGATCCAAGGCATATGACACAGGAGCATTGCTTGGAGGATGTCTGCCTGGAGGTAGGGTAGAGCCATCTTGATGCTGGTCCACAAGCAATTATTACTACGGGGTGAGGTTTCCGGCACCGAGACCCTGAGGATGACAGGGGAAGCAGGCTCAGGAATGAATCCCTTCTTTTGACGCGATGGCTTTTATATGTTTAGGGTCACACACTTCTTTCACAATCTGATAAAAATTTTTAAAAGTTTCTCCAGGAAAATGCACAATATTTTAGATTCATGTACTCCCTTGAGTATATTCAAAGAAATCAATGAACTTGAGTTTATGCTAGAAGTATAGAAGCTGTCATATGTGATCCTGTAAATCACCAAAAAGTTAATTTTATATTGACTTTCTTTCATGTTCCCTTTACCTACGTCCTTCTCAGATTTTAGGCAATTTGACATGGAGGTTAAGAACTTTGAGTTAGAAATTCCTAGAGTCGAGCCCTGACCCTGTCCTCCCTTCCTGAGTGACCTTGGGCACATTACTTAACCTCTCTGGGCCTCTGTTTTCCTCCAGTAAAATGGGATCACAATGTCATCTCATTCTGTCAGTGTTAAGATGTGTTTATCCTAGCACAGCCTTAGCGCTCAATAGATAGGAACTCATTTCATAATTTCCAAAACATAAAAAGGATTTGATTACTTTTTCCTGTTACTTATAAAATCAAATCATTTTTGTTTTTGTGAATTTTAATTAACATGATCAGAGCACTTGTAGTAAGCAGTTTTTTCTACTCTGAATTCTAAAGCACCTTGCTTGTATTAATAAATGGAACTCAGAGCTCATACACGGTTCTGATCTCTTGTGACCTGTGAAGTTAGACATAATCATTGACTCTTTTATAGATAGGTTGCTGATGGAAGCACAAAGGTCGCTCCCATGAATGCAGAAAGAGCATTAATTTATTTCAAAAGGGCTGGTGCCAGCATTCTGACCCTTGACTTCGTGAACCTGGGGGAAGTCAGATTACCACTCAGAGTCTCAGCTAACTCAGCGATAAATTGGGCATCACTGTGAGGGTTGAATGTGATAAGAAAATATGTTTACATTCACAAATGTCGTTGTTATTGTGCCTCTATCTCAGCTCCCACCAGATCTATGATTTCCTGGGAAGAGTGGGAGCTAGACTATAGCAGTAGCTTTAACCTTGTTATGTCCTCCAGAATGATCTTTCTAAACTCAGATCTGATCATGCCCTTCCCTTGCATAAACCCCTGAATGGACCCTGTCAGAGAAAGTTCTGCTCGCCCAGAATGACGGCCAGGGTTCGCCATGGTCCAGACCCCCCCACCCGATCCTCCATCCCTCCCCTCCCACTGCGTCCCACACAGCTCCCCACACTGCGTCCCGCACTGCTCTTCACAAAGCATCCCACACTGTTCTTCACAAAGCATCCCACACTGCTCCCCACACAGCTTCCCACACTGCATCCCGCACTTGGGCTGCACAACCATGGGCCTCTCCTCCACATACCTGGCATTTTTTTCACTTTCATGTTTTAAACTGATATGAAATTATGCTATTCTTATGTAAAAGCAGCATTTTGACAAAAACTTTGAACAATGAGAAACTAGAAAAATGAATATATCCCCTTTTCTCTCAAAACTTTTGTTGCTGCAAATAATCACCTTTGGTTAACTCTAGGAACATCTACTTGTGACTTAAAAAAAAATTCCTCTTTTTTGGCATTTAAGGATCTGACTGTTATTCATTTTAAGAGGAAGGAAATGGGCTCTGCTTTCTAATCATTTGCTCTCTATATATTGGCGATGTGATAATCGTGTGATGGAATAACTCACTACCATGATACACTATATATGCTAAAAATAAGGCATAATGTCTCTGCTTAAATTGTTCCTTTAAAAAGCAAGTGTTACCTGGTACTCAAGTCCTCACAAAGTCTCTCAAATTAAAGGTGTTGCAGGAAGGAGGACCCCTTCCAGTGTCCGAGAGTGGACTCTTGTCTAACACTTGGAAATGAATTGTCCGAGGAGACACCTGTGCTAACAAAGCAAAAGACTTTATTGGGAAGGGGCTCCCGGGTGGAGAGCAGAAGGGTAAGGGAAGCCAGGAGAACTGCTCTGCCACGTGGCTCGCAGTCTCGGGTTTTATGGTAATGGGGAGAGTTTCTAGGTTGTCTCTGGCCAATCATCTTGCTTGGCCCATATTTGGTCTGACTCAGGGTCCTTCCTGGTGTCGTGCGCATCTCTCAGCCAAGATGGATTCCAGCGTGAAGGATTCTGGGAGGTTGGCAGGATATATTATAGGCTAGTGCCTCCTCCCTCCTTTTGGCCCCTCCCGAATTCTCCCGGTTATTTATCGGCAGCAGGACCACGTTCTTTATTGCGACCTCCTGTTGTGAGACAACTCAGGCAAGTGGTTATTATCGTGCCTGGTCAAGGCAGGCAGTTTCGGTCAACGGTTCCCTAACATAGGTATTGTCTAATATTCGTCTCCTATCGCAAATTCAGTGGCCTAACACAAAGCAAATTTATAATCTCACAGTCCTGTAGGGTCAAAAATCCCGAATGGATCTCACGGGGCTAAAATGACAGTGTCAGGATGGCTGTATTCCTCTCTAGAGTTTCCTTTCTGGGGAGAATCAATTCCTTGGCTCATTCAGGCTGTTGGAAGTATCAGTTCCCTGTGGTTATGAGACTGAGGTCCCTGTTTCCTTGCTAGCTGTCAGCTGAGCACTGTCCCCAGCTTCTAGAAGCTGCCCTCATGCCACCTTCCTCCATCTTCAAAGACAGCGAGGGCAGTTGAGAGCACTTCTCGTGTTTCAAATCTTTTCAGCCTCTTTCGTTATTTCCTTCCTTTGACTAATCCTTCATCCTCACTCCCTCACTTTGAAGGACCCTTGTGATTATTTTGGGCTGGCTGGCATCATCCAGGATCATCTCTCTATTTTAAGGTTGATTAGCAATTTTAATTCATCTGCAAACTTAATTCTCGCTTGCTGTATAAACTAACATATTCACAAATTCTGGGGCTGAGGACATGGACCTCTCTGAGGGAGGGTGTGGTACTCTGTTTACCATATCTCTCAATTACCTTTTTTTTTGATCAAATAAAGAACTGTTTGAAGATACACATTAGCCAGAGATGACCTCAATCAATGCTGGTTGGAAAAGGTCACAGGGGTCAGAAGGTGGAATTGTTAACAAGTGAGTGAAGACGTGGACATTTAACATAGGTTTGGTAATTATCCTGGCACGTGCGACCTCAGAATTTGCAAGCATTGGATGCCTATTTTAAACAAGCTTTTTCAGATCACTTACAAGGCCACCCAGAAATTGGAAAGCATGACTTTACACCTACAGGACGAACGAGGAACCAACTCTTCTCAGGTTATACGAATGAATACTTGCGGCTTAGGATACAAATCTGTAGAGACAGCCTCATACATAGATTTGAAAAGTATTGAACAACTCAGAGAAATGACGTCATGAAACTGCCTTAGATGACTCAAACAGTAGCTCCAGTCATGACAAAGACACTAGTGTTAAAGATCATTAGGAAGAGCTTGAAAAAATGTGTTTTATAAAATGTGAGAGTATGAAGGCAATAATTTAAAATTAACATATATATTATAGAAGCAAGTTAAGTATGCATAAGGTAGGAATTTAAAAATCGTAAGTCGACAAATAGCTCAAAATTTTTAAAAATAAACTTATTGGAAAAAGCAAATTCACTTTATGCTGAGAATGGCCTTACATGTAGTATCTAGCTATAACAGAGTCGAATTGTTTTCTAGATTACCCTTCTAGTTTACCTTTGGGCTAGAAGAAGTGACCGTAATCAAAATATATATAGTTTATTTCCTTCAGATTCAAGAATTGATGGTGTTGCATTAGCCTTAAGACTTTCCAGTAGAAGTCTTAAGTCACTTTACACACAGGATGCAATATTTTAAGAAAAAGGTTTCCAGTAGGATGATTAAAACCAGATTTTCTTGTCTATTTTACGAACTACTTCCTTAAAGTTCTACATTGTTTGATATCTAAAGGAAGACAAAATACACTGTCTACTAGCATCTTAATTCGAATTCCACTCATGAAACTCCAAGCCACCCCCGCCCCGCAAATAATATCATTGTTACAATCTCTTTTCCAAGCCAAAAATTCAGAAGAAAAAAGTGCTTCATAAAAGTTAGTTGGTACTGTATTACCAATTCACTTCTTGGGGCATAACTATGTGGAATTGGAGGAAAAACTTGTGAAATTGGATGTGGTAGGGTGGACAAACCTAAAGGGGCTTTCTCAAGTGACAAGAATCAGTTGCCAAGCTCAATATGGTGCATTTCTGTTATACCAAACACTGCAATTTGCAGCGTTCAGAGCTCAGTTGTTTAAACAAAGAGAAGCAAGTCTGAATGATGCAGAAAAAGAGGGGAGGGGGGCTTCCCTGGTGGCGCAGTGGTTGGGAGTCCACCTGCCGATGCAGGGGACGCGGGTTCGTGCCCCGGTCCGGGAGGATCCCACGTGCCGCGGAGCGGCTGGGCCCGTGAGCCATGGCCGCTGAGCCTGCGCGTCCGGAGCCTGTGCTCCGCAACGGGAGAGGCCACAACAGTGAGGGGCCCGCGTACCGCAAAAAAAAAAAACAAAACAAAGACGGGAGGGGAAAACCACTTGAACTTGGGAGAAACTCAAACTCTCGAGAATATAGGAAGTTGCCTGCAAGAGTGGCGTCTATATATAGAAAGAATTCCTCCATCTTCTTGCTAAATTTGTAGTAAAGGCAGCAAAATATCCATGATACGTTTAATGTGATAAAATTTCTTGAAGAAAATATAAAAGAAGTTAAAATCTGCATGCCATTGGGCATGGTGAAGACAGTCAATACACCTAGATGCGGGGACAGTGGGGTTTATGAGTTACATATATAGAATTTAAAAGTTATAAATTTACTTTATAAATAATTATAAAAATTTTTATAATTATAAAAATTCCTGGCTATTTTGTGAAAAAAATGACATTGACATGTGACAAAATGACATCTTGATTATTTATAGCTTCTTGGCAGTTTATTTGAAACTCTGGTATTTCAGGAGACAGAAAAGGCAGCCAGAGATGTTTTCTTCCATCAACGAGCTTTGAGTCCATTCTCAACACATCCCAGTATTTATAAAAGTTAACTTCAAGTGCCCCCATTTAAAAGAAATTTGGACTGAACCTACCTCATGGGAGAAGATTTAGATGTCAAGTATCTTATTGTCACTTTCCTGCTGGAAATGACAAGGCAGCTGGAAGACTGATAATAGGTCTGGGTGGTTATATTTTACTATGCCTGATGCAAAAAAACCAAAAACCAAATTGAAAAATGAAGCTGTTGCAGGCTGATCTCTCTGGAATCACTAAAATGCAGGGGGAAAATATTAAAAGCGGCAAATTAAATTCAAGATAATCAGCCCTGTGGCTTATCCTCTGTGCATTCTCTAATCTAGCTCTACCTAATTACATTAGTTGTAGGACATATTATTTCTGTTTTCCCAGTAGCATTTTAAAAAAATTTTTAACTTTGAGGAATGTATACTATAATTGCTATCTCTTTATGTTATAAAATGTCATGATTTTGAAAAGGAAAATTTCATGGCATATGTAATGTCAATCATCTCTCTTTATGGGAGTATATGGCATTCATTTTGTTTAAAACGGGCTTGGGGAAAATACCCTTCATTCCAAGAGCAGTTGGTTTTTAAGCCATATTTTGACCTAATTTGCATGACAGTGTAGTTAGAGGAGGCTGATACATTTGGGAGTGGAATTGTGCTCTGTCCAAATGTGGCTATTTTATACTCCAGTTATAACCTTCTAAACATCCAAACAGGATTATAGAGGAACCACTCCCCTGCCGCCACGCTCACCCTAAGCAAACTCTCACACACGTTGATGTTTTAACACTTGGAGACAAGTTGAAACTTCAGATCTGGGCATTGCCTCTCTACTTCTCCCATTCCTTTGAAGCCCAACTGGCACAATAATTAACACTCCTTGGAAGCTTCCGTAGGCCTCAGAGCCTTATAATGTATATGTATTTCATGACATGACACTGCCTGGCGGCTCTGATGACCTCATCTCAAATGCAATTGATAAATGAAAAGCCAGAAGTGACTGAAAGGAAAATGCTTTCCCAGAATCAGAATCAAAAACCTATTTACTCAGCTCTCCCATGGAAAAAGACATTATGCTAACTTTTTTATAGCAATTAACTCCAAATTGACAGTGTAGCTGTTGCAGAGCACAGGGCAATAAAAATGGTATTTGAGACATTCTGTGTAAGCCCAAAATAGATACAGGCTGTAAACCTTAGGGACCTGTAGACTCCTTTTATTACCCTCTCACCTCTTATATACGAGGGGCACCTACATGTCCAGTGAAATTTACCTTTTCCCTTAGTCCCTGAGCATCCCACTCACCTGGATTTACACGTGCCCTTCATACTGTGATATGAACGTAGTCTTCCATTTCTTTTGAATCCCAAGCCCTTGTGGTAACATGGATCCATCTGTGTTCCCTCTAGAGATTCTTCTTCTTAGCTATCGCTGGACGCTGCATATCAGCCAACTGAACAAAGTTAAGGCAGGTTGTGTTAAAGGAGAGGCTTTATGTTTTTTCTTCTCCAACAGCATTTGCATGTTAAAAGGTAATTCCTTGGCAGAAAGGGGAGAGTTTCTAATGCAAATCAGTCTATCTGCGGTAGATGAGATCCTTACTCAGCAACTCTCCACAGCTGTGCTCACTGTCTCTGTTTAGAGTGATCTCTTCACCCTTTGAATTTGAACTTCTTCATTTCACCTGCCCTAGCCAATGGAACATTAGCAGACAAGGTGGGAGCGGAGGCTTGAAATGTGGCAACATGATTGGGCTTGCCCTCTCGAGCTCCTGCCTTTTGCCAGGAGAACAGGCCATTGGTCCAAGGAGGATAAGAGCCGTATGGAGCTGACCTGGGACCAACCTACAGCTTGAGGCAGAGTCCAGCCTACATCAGTCAAGCCCCAGGTGACCTACAGTTGTGTGAATAAGAAACAAATAGTGTTGTGTGGCACTGAGTTTTGGAGTTGTTTTGCAACAGTTTTAGCTCCATCAGTTGATGTGATCATCTGGTTTTTCTTCTTTAGCCTATTGATACAGTGTATTACATTGAGTTTTGAATGTTGAACCAGCCTTGCATCCTTGGAATAAACCCTACTTGGTTGTGGAGTATAAATTTTTTAATATATATTAAAGCATTCCATTTGATTATATTTATTTGAGCAGGTTTTCCTATAATCTCTTGATTGATGATATGTCGTTGTCATTCTTTGTTTGCTTGTTTTTAACTACTGTCATTGTCTGGTTTTGGTATCAAGGTGATAGTGGCTTCCCAAGTTCTGTTTTTTAGGAAGACTGTGTAATTGTTTTTAATTGTTGTTTTAATATTTCATAACATCCTCCAGTGAACCATTTGAGCCTGGAGATTTTCTGGATACTTTTTAGTTACATATTATTTTATTTGATAAGTATGGAACTATTCAGACTATCTGTTTTCATATTGGATAAATTTGATAGTTGGTCCTCTTCAAGGAAATGTTTCATTTCATCTAACTTTTCTTATTATATCTTACTACTATGAGTTGAAGTTCTTCCTACAAGAAACTGACTCTGGTTAAAAATTTTTTTTTTTTTTTTAAGTGTAAAAGAGGAATAAGTCATAGCCTGAGAATCAAGGATAAAGAACCAGGCCCGCCCCCCCCCCCCCACCAAAAAAAGAGCAGCTACAGGGCTCTCGGTGAATCTATAAAGTTTCTATATGCGTCTCTATAAAGCACCAAATTCAGGATGAATATGAGCCAGCTGATGTCATTATTTGGATCATTTTCAAGATTCAGACAGACAGAGTGTGGCCAAATACAGTCACACAGACACTCTTCTGCTCCCCTGGAGGGCAGGACGATGTAATAGTAATATGCAGGGGAGCTCTAGATCCGAAATAGAAGACATGGCGCTACTTTCAGAAGAGGACATAGTTGATGAGCACACACAGGTAGCAGCTGCAGCGGCCCCACATATTTTGGTGAAGGAACACCTTTCAAATCTTTCTATCATCTATCTTATAAGCAACTAATGTTTCCAAATGTTGATCAAAGTCCTTGGAACATGGGTTGAGGACGATAATATGAGAGGGTATGATATGAGGTATCAAAAATATATTTGTATGTATTTTATAAATATTCCACTACTCTGTTGAGGTTTAAGAAACATTAAACTAGACTTACTGAAGTCAATTACCAGGCCTGACTCTTACATTAATTAGCTCTATGGCCTTGAGTAACTCACTTAACCCACCTGGGCATCAATGCTCCTACTTTCAAATTGGAGGTTCCGTTTGTGCTTCTTATGTCATGGTGGTTAAGACCTCATCCCCGACACTACCTAAAACATCTGAGCATCTGCTCTTTTACGAGAGAATGGGCCGCTTCTCACTCCAAGTATTGTAACAAACAAGCCAAATACCATCCTAGGATAAGGCTCGTTGAGTGGGAAGAGCCTGGAAAAGGTTACCAGAGTCCTGAAAATACATGAGGATTAGAACACGTGAAACACAAACATGAAAATGCTCTACAAGAAAAGGAATTCTTCAGTACCATGTGAAAATCTCCACTTCTCAAAAATTCACTCTGCATATGAGCATATTAGGCTCTAGGATGTCCTGTAGTTATGCTTATACTTGTTTAACCATAGGGTGCTTCCTGTGGGTAATTAGAGAAAGTCATATGCAGCAATGGTCCCAAAACGGGTTTCTTGGGAACGTGTATCAGGAAACAATAATTATATGGAAAAAATGAAGCAGACAAATCTTTTCCGATTTTGAGAAAATAACACAGAGTCCAAATTAACAGAGTGTATCAGGTGTCCAAAGGGCTGATAACGTAGAATCTGCTGATTTCCATCTCTACTGAGGAGAGAACAAATATACATAAACTCGAACTGCAACAAAATGGAAATTGTTATGCATAGAAAAGAAAGAAAAGAAGGTCGGCAGAGCGAAACATTGAGATGGTTGAAGTGCTTTGGTACAACTCAGATTTTTAGAGAATGCCAGAGAAGGCTTAAGTATGACCCTCTGCTGGGGCACTACACCAGAGAGGCTCATACAAGTCCATCTAGTCCAATAATTGCTTAGTTATCTGTACTTAATGTTCTTCCTATTTCGATCCAGATGCAATCTTCAAAATAAGCACTTTATTGAGCACAAAGTTAAAAAAAAATTCAGTGTGGTCCATAAAACCAGTCTGCATCATTATCAAATGTTTTTAACATGATGTTTGTGGAAATAAATGAAGGCCACCCATATGGGAGAAAGCAAAGTCCCTCTTTTTTTTTTTTTTGCGGAGCAACAGGCTCTGGACGCGCAGGCTCAGCGGCCATGGCTCACGGGCCCAGCCGCTCCGCGGCACGTGGGATCTTCCCGGACCGGGGCACGAACCCGCGTCCCCTGCATCGGCAGGTGGACTCTCAACCGCTGCGCCACCAGGGAAGCGCACAAAGGCTCTTTTTTTATTCAGAGTTTGCTATAGCAAGGGAGTTAGTCCTCGTCACTTGCATTCAACAAAAAACTCAGAGGCAGGAAGAGGAGTGGGAGAGCTTTACAGTGGAAAAAAGGGAAGGCTTCAGGTGTGTCCTGATTGGAGGCTGTCTGCATGGGGAAGGTGTGCGTGAGCTAAAGAGTTCTGGCTGCTGTGAAAGTAGACCGTAAGACGGCAAGGACGGGAGCTTGGAGACCCATTCTACTGCGGAAATTCAGGTCAGCGATGTTGGTGGCTTGAACAGGGTGGGAGCAGCAGAGGTGGTGAGCTGCAACTAGATCTGGATATTCTTTCAAGGTAGGGCCAACAGGATTTGCTGGCATGCTGGATTTAGGCTTTGACAGAAAGAGTGGGACCATCCATGACTGTTTTTGATCTGAGAAACTAGAAGGTTGGAGCTGAAATCAATAGAGGATTGGGAAGCCCTGTGAGTGGAGCCAGATGGATGAGGGTGGAGATGAAGAGCTCGTTTTTGGACACGTTAGGTTTGAAGAGGTCCAAGTGTAGAGGTCAAATGTAGAGGTCAAGGGGGCAATTTGGCAAGTGTCAGAGTTCAGAGTTGAATTAGTCAGCTGGAACTGACGTAACAAAACTCCATAGGCTGGGTGGCATAAACAACAGAAATTTATTTCTCACAGTTCTGGAGGCTGGAGTTTCAAAGTGTCAGCTGGTTTGGTTTCCTCTAAGGCCTCTCCTTGGCTTGCAGATGCCGCCTTCTCGCTGTGAAATCACAAGGTTTCTTCCCTGTATAGACATGTCCCTGGACTCTTGTCTCCTTCCTCTGACATCATTTATATTGGGTTAGCGTCCACCCGAACGACCTCATTTTAACTTAATTACCTCCTTAAAGGCCTTATCTCCAAATACAGTCATATTCTGAGTTCCTGAAGGTTGTGACCTCAACATATGAAGGGGGGGTGTTGCATAATTCAGTTCATAACAAGAGTTGAATGCAGGTTTTCCAATTCCAAGTTCATTACTATTTCCCTGCAGAAAACAGCAAGGCTTATTGCCCTAAACATGTTACCTTCTCAGCGAGGTCTTCCCTGAGTACCTTGTTTAAAATTACAACCCCGCCCCACTTCCTTGAGACACTAGTCATTCCTTTTACTCTCATTTTTTGCTCATAGCTGTCATTTTCTAAAATCATATATATTAATTCTGTGTCTTGTCCCACCCTATCCATCAGTATGTAATCCATGAGAACAGGGATTTTCCTGTCTTATTTACTACTGTATCTCTGGCACATAGAGTCCCACACATCTCAGGTGTTCAATAAATATTTTTGACTGTATGGATGGATGTATACATGCATAAGTGAATCATCTAAATAAAAAATCTTAAGCCACTTGCATGCTGGGGCTAGACAAACTTTCATTGAGCAAACCCAGCGGGGAGTGACACACGTTCTGAATACAGGTCCTCCATCTGCCCTGCCACATAAATAATCAATGCAAGAGAACAGGCCATGGCAACATCCCAGCACCATGATGCTTTTGTTCCAGTGCCACGTAGGACTTGGGCTTTCCAAACTGAAGGCTTCCAGCACAGAATTATACTTGTTGTATCTCTACATGGCAGCAATCAAACATGTGATGTCACCAAAGCAGAAACTATCAAGAAACAGTTGCTAAGATAGCAGGAGTTGATCAAATCCTGGAATCCTGCTCTGGGGGCTGACTGCAAAACACGCCTTGAGAATGAGACAACCTCTTGTTGTGGGTGGGAGTGTACACATTTATAGATGCCGTTCCCTAGTGGGGTTGTCTTGTGCTAGGAGAAAAGTTCAAAAAAAACCCCCAAAAACCCTGAAATGGCTTCTTCTATTTTCTGGCAATCCATCTTACAGTGTGGGCTGTAAAAAAAAAAAAAAAACAACTAGGAAGAGAGGGGAGAATGACAAAGTATATGTAACAAATGGAAGAAAGGAGTGAGGAACATATTGGAATACTTCCTATTCATCTGGGAACAGAGAAGCAGAATTATTATGTGTGTAAATGACTGTTTCCTGTTTCTCTTCTGTCTGAGCTTCCTAGGGCTGCCATACATAGTGCCACATCCTGGGTGGTTTAAAACAATAGAAATTTATTGTTTCATAGTTCTGGAGGCTAGAAGTCTGAAATCAAGGTATCACGGTGTCAGCAGGACCAGACTCCCTCTGAAACCTGTAGCGAAATCCCTCCATGACTCTTCCCATCTTCTAGGAGTTTGCTGATGGTTTCCGGTATTCACTGGCTTACAGGTGCATCACTCCAATCTCTGCCCTTGTCACCACATGGCTTTCTCCTTGTGTGTCCCTGTCTTCACATGGCCATCTTCTTACAAGGGCACCAGTTCCCGTAGGGTAGGAGAACACCCTACCACCACTCGACTAATTGATGACCCTGCAATGACCCTAATTCCAAATAAGTTTGGGATTTGGTACTGGGGGTTAGGGCTTCAATGTGTCTTTTGAGAGAAAGATCACAATTCACCCCGAAATATCTTCCTAGAATATAGAAATTAGAGAGGACCTTAGAAGTTATTAACTAACAAAATGGTTTTTAAACTTCTCTATATAGAACTGGAGTTAATCTTTTTTTTTTTCAAAAATAAATCTTACATGTATCCTCAATGTAAACAAAGTAAGATGGGAGCTTTGGGAAATGTGTGAGTTTGTCAGAATTACTGTCAAAAACAGGAGTGGAGACTGGGGAGAAAGGGAAAAAGTGAAATGAGAAAAGGTCAGGAACGATACCACGATGAAAATATGCCATCGAAGGAGAATCATAAACTCTGTTCTCAGTACTTTGGTTCCAATACATAAGGAAAAAAATAAGACTAGAATCGTGCTGCCCCAGTTGAGAGCTGGTGCAGGGGAATCTTGAACCAGGTCGCATGAAATGACCTCCCTTACTCTTCTGGGCAGCCCTTGAGGTATTTCTACAGAACATTTTTGTTTTCAGCCCAGTTCTGCTCAACAGATGAGGGTATTGGAATTCAGAAAGGTAGTGTGATTTGCCCAGATCTCCCCAGGAGCTAATGGATGTGGTATCTAATTCCCTTCTCACACATCATCCACTGAGATGGTGTGGGAACCAGGAATATGTGCAGGTGTGGGTAACAGTGTGCGGAAACACAGCTTTCCTTATTTTTGTGCATCTCAGCTTCATTGTTCTTTCAAGCGCTCACTCTTCCAAGAAGCGTAGAATTCTTTCCCATCTGTTGAGGGTCATTTCAATCAATTGATCTCCCTGAGTTGTGCCTCTATTCCAGGAGAGGAGGGGTATGATGTGCCAGGGAATGAAGTCAAGGTGTTGTCCGCCATCCACGTTGGTATGTGCTAAAGGGTCTGCATGACTGTGAAGCCTTATAGATGTCAGTTCATTGCTGCCCTTCCTCTCGCAGCCTAACCCTGGTGCCTTCCAGGTTGGCTGCCTTCCAGCTATTTTCATGACCACCCAGAGGTGAGAGAAACATTTGGCTTCTCCTGGAGCCAAACGAAACCCAGAGAAACTCTCTGATGAGGCCTCAGTCTCATCTTCTTGGAGACCCTCTGTGGCCACCTCTCCTTAAAACTCCCCAGTGGTTCTGAGGGTGAGGGGGTGGTGGGTGACATGTCACTTACCCAGGGCGGATCAGAGGAAGGAAGCATAGGTCTTCTAAATTCTCAGATTCTTCCAAATTGACCTGAGGTTTCTCCTGCACCCTACCAGGGGTTAAAATCCAGCCCCGCTTCTCAGGGTCACTGGGAAGAAAGCTGTCCAGCTTCTGGCCTGGACATAGAAAAGGTGCCTCTTACCATCATTATTCTCCCAGAACTGTTGTTTATGGGATCAGCTCTGCAGGGCTTTTGAAGCTCAAAAATTCATTTCTCTCCCTTTGTGTTACACTAACGATTCTTTCAGACAATGAGTACTCTCTAATCTTGCTTCCATGGAGAATGGCCAGAGGATGAAAAGGAGTTATTAGAAATGAAAAACACATTGGTTGATATATTAAAATATGACCCCGTGGTGTGCACATCACATTAGTAACTAACATCTGTAAACCATAAGATAATTTCCAAATTACTTCCTATTTAAAAGCCATTTTTTTGTTAACGTCTTTATTGGAGTAAAATGGCTTTACAATGTTGTGTTAGTTTCTGCTGTATAACAAAGTGAATCAGCTATATGGATACATATATCCGCATATCTCTTCCCTCTTGCATCTCCCTCCCACCCTCCCTATCCCACCCCTCTAGGTGGTCACAAAGCACCGAGCTTTTGAATTGAACGAAATCCTTTAGAAAGCACCACCATGTTTCCCATCCAAATTAAGAGAGACTATGCGTATAAAACTCATTGCAGAGTGCCTGGGACAGAGTAATGTTTGAGAAATATTTGTAGTTATTAATGAAATTATTATGATTTTCCCGTGCGCTCAGCACTGGTGACTATGTTGTTAGTCCTTCCTGTGGACAGCCCTGTACTAGTCCATCTTTGAACCCTCCTCCTTCCCTATATGAAAAGTGACATCCCCTTGATTCTAAAATCTTTTGAAGCCTTCCTTTTTTATCTCTGTCAAGGGAAAAGTCTCCAGGATAACTGAAAACCACAGATAGGACCCATACAGAATGCTTGATTTACTACTGGCCGAAAAAAAAAAAAAAGGAGACAGAAGTTGAATTGTGACTGTTACAACTCTTGAAAGAAAATTGCAATAATGAGCTAAAAATCAACACTAAATATGTTACTTGGGGAAAACCCTGGGCAGCACAAACAGACGGCATTCTGCCCTTTCAAAGACATTGCAGGGAGAAGACATCTTTGATTTATTTTGTCATTTAATTTCCCTTCCATCTCTTGGCCTCAAGCCAGATGCTGATGCTTCAAGCCTCTTGGTGGGATAATCAGAATTTTCTTTCTTTGCCCATTATTTTTCCTGTTGGCAGCATTCCCATAATAACAGCCTGATGAAAATGTGCTTTCTCTGTGGTTCCTCACTGCCTCTGAGCAATCTCCGAGGGGGTTTGGTCGCCTTGTATCGAAAAGGAGATCTAGGGGAAAGTTCAAATGGGTTTTGGAAAATCAGAGTTGGGTGGTTTTCTCCCTGACTGTGCATGCATGCTCGCAATATGGTAGGCAGTCTTCAAAGTTGGGTCGCTTCAAAGATTTCATAGTGCTGGAGGGTGTTTGCCAAGACTCCCTTTCCCTGCTGCGATTCTTCTTCCAAAAGGTCACAGAACTGGGAAGTTGTTTCCTTTTAAGATACCATCCCAGAGAGAGGTTATTATCACATTAGACTAGTTCCTACTGCTAACGGAACACTTAGAGCATCAACTTGAAAAAGATGCTTCTTTCTTGCATGTCATTTTGGGAAGACTCCCCATTTTTTTCTCCCACTGGGCTGTCACTCTACCCATTGATGCCAATGATGCAGTCCAGATGTTTTGTTTGATATTAACCTGTTCAAATGTCTGCTTTATTCGTAAAAATTAACAGCATCTGTATTGTTAGAAACAACAGAAGAACAGAAGGATTGTGTAATGTCTTTAGCATTATACTTGATTGGTGTCCTATCCAACCAGTGTATTCCTATTCCTGGTGGCCCTGGAATCCTTCCTTCCAATTATCCCTCAGTTTTTACCAATTCCCTAAAATAATTCAACTGGTGTCATTAAACATTTTCCATGAGTTTGGCACTGTGCTAGGCCTCACAGGCGATCAGTCAGCACTAATGCAACGAACGCTGAATCTGAATAACGGGCTCTATTGAAAGATCAAAGACATTATTTCTTAACCCTAAGCCCTGGTATTCTTGAACTAGGTCCTTGTTAGTATCATTCACTGCTAACTCCTCTACTTAATGATGCCTTTGTATGAATTATGTATTTTTATTTTTTCCAAGCTAGAATCTGCTGTAGTCAATGCTTCACATAAATGAGTGTTTATCAAAACATTTGCCCTAACTCACATAGAAGTAAGCATTTTTAACCGTAGAGATAGAAAAGGAGCCTGATTTATCCATTTGCTTGAATTTGTTCTTCCTTATGGTTTGTCTCAATGGGGATGGAGATTAGTGAATGGAACAATACAGTTGTCCCAACTTTCTTTTCATCAGCTAAGAAACAAATGGAATAAGTTAAAGCACAGGGGGTAAAGCAAAGCTGCTCTGTCTGAAGTTTCCAGAAGCCTCAGCAGACCTGAGATGAGCCTGATAAACAACAGCGCTGCCCAGGAAAGTGGGGAAGACAATGGTGGCTAGAAGGGTACTAGATGGGAAAGCTAGGAGACCTGAATTTCTAACCTGTCATCATTTAATACTTTACTAACCTTAGGAACATCCTTTATGTTTTAATTCTCTCCTGCATAAAATATTGGTGTTGATGATAATAAGAGCACCAACCTCAAAAGTGTTACTTAGTTTTTTTGGCGAGTATTAAGTGAGATGATACATGCAAGGGTTTAGAACAGCTCCTGATACATAATAAACCCTGAATGAATATTAGCTGTGTGGTCGATATTAGGGCTCTTTGTCAAATAGTTCCTACTCTCTGCCTTTCGGAAGAAGTCCAGTTGAATACCACGGTCCCCTGTGGTTGGAAGATGCCATGTAACTATTTTCAGCCAATGAGTGTGAGCCAATGAGAAGTAATAGAACTAACTTTCCGGCAAAACATTTGCTTACTAGAGTGAGACCCTCCAGTGTTCTCTTTTTCTTTCTTCCAGGTAATGTTCTGTTTTGTGGCAGCTTCAGCAGCCTGGATCCTGGAATGAGGATGCAAGAGCTGAGCTCCCAGCCAGCTAGCGGTGGACACGTGAGTGAAAAACAGACCTTTACTATTTTATGCCACTGAGATTTGAGGGTTGTTTGTTACCACAGCATAAATGAGCACATCCTGACTGATGAAACTATAACTCTGATCATCTTCTTATTAATGAGATAGAAAGGGAGAGAACCAAATTTTATCATAATTGTGTTAACGTACAAATCTACTTATTACTCTTTGAAAAAATGACTTTATTGAGATGTAATTCACATACTATACAATTCACCCATTTAAAGTGTACATTTCAATGGCTTTTAGTATATTCACAGTTGTGTGCAATCACTACCACAGTCAAATTTAGAACATTTTCATCACATCACCATGAAACCCTGTACCCTTTAGCTATCACCATCTAATTCCCCCCACCCCATCTTAGGTTGCTGTGAGAAACCACTAATCAACTTTCTATAGATTTCCATATTCTGGACATTTTATATGGATGGAATCATGTAGTATGCAGTCTTTTGTTACTGGCTTCTTTCACTTGGTATGATGTTTTCAAGATTCATTCCTTGCAGCATGTATCAACGCTTCATTACTTTTTATGGTGGAATAATATTATACCATATAGATGTACCACATTTTATTTATCTTTTGGTCCATTGATGGGCATTTGTGTTGTTTCAACCTTTTGGCTATTAGGAATAATGCTAATATGAACCTCTGTGTACAAGTTTTTGTGTGGATGTATGTTTTCGTATCTCTTGAGTCTATACCTAGGAGAGGAATTGCTGGGTCAGAAGATAATTCTGTGTCCCATCATTTGAGGAGCTGCCAGACTATTTTCCAAAGTCGCTGCACCATTTTACACTCCCACCACCATTTTGCACCACTTCACATTTTTTCCAACATTTGTTGCTCTCTGACTTTTTGATTCCAGCCTTCCTACAGGGTATGAGGTGGCATTTCATTTGCTCATAAGCCATTTGTACATCTTGGAGAAATATCAACTCAGATCCTTTGCCCATTTTTAACTGGGTTATTTATCTTTTTATTATTGAGTTGTGAGGATTCTGTATAGATACTGGATATGACTCCCTATTGATTATACGATTTGCAAATATATTCTCACATTTAATCTTTTCACTTTCTTGATGGTCTCCTTTGAAGCAAAAAAAGTTTTTAATTTTGGGGATGTTCAATTATCTACATTTTTTCTTTTATTGTTCATGTTTTGGTGTCATATCTAAGAATGCTTCACCAAAGGCAAAGCCATGAAGAATTACCGCTCTGTTTTCTTTTAACAGTTTTACAGTTTTAGCTCTTACATTTAGGTCATTGATTCAAGGTCTATTTGTTTATGCTTAATCAATTTTTAAAAGGTCTTGTAGGATATAATTGATACATAGTAAGCTTTATGTATTTAATGTGTACAATTGTATAAATTTGGACATATGCATACATATGTATACATCCATGAAACCATTACCACTTCACGATAATGAATATATCCATCACACCCAAAAGACTCCTCATACCCTTTCGTAATCCTTCTCTTCCATATTTCCCCATCCTACATCCCCAAGCCATCACTGCTCTGCTTTCTCTCAATACAGATTGGTTTAAATTTTTATGCAAAAAATTTTTCCTATGCAAAAGAATCACACAATATGTACTTTTTTTCTTTTAAAAATTGGGATAAAATATAGATAACATTAAATTACCATTTTAACCAATTTGAAGTGTACAGTTTTGTGGCATTAAGTACATTCAAATTAGTGTGTAGCCATCACCACCATCCATCTCTGGAGTTACTTACCTCTTTCCTAACTGAAGCTCTGTACCCATTGAACAATAACTCCTGATTTCTCTTTCCCCTCAGTCCCTAGCCACCATTCTACTTTGTTTTTTATGAATTTGACCACACTAGATATTTCATATAAGTGGAATCGTACAGCATGTGTCCTTTTGTGACTGGCTTTTTTCATATGTCATAATGTCTTCTAGGTTCATCCATGTTGCAGCATGTTTCCAATTACATTTCTTTTCAAGACTAAATAATATTCCATTGCATGCATATATCACATTTTGTTCATTTATTCATCTGTTAATGGACACTTGGGTTGATCCCAACTTTTGTGAATAATGCTATTATGAACTTAAGTGTACTGATATCTGTTCATGTCTCTGCTTTCAGTTCTTTTGATGATATACTCAGAAGTGGAATTGCTGGATCATACAATAATTCTATGTTTAATTTTTTGAGGAAGCTTTATATTGTTTTCCATAGTGGCTGCATCATTTTACCTTCCCATCAGCAATACACAAAAGTTCCAATTTCTTCACATCCTCACCAACACTTGTTTTCTATTTCTGTTTGTTTTTATAATAGCCATCCTAATCGGTGTGAAGTGGTATCTCATTGCACTTTTGATGCTCATTTTCATAATGATTAGAGACGTTGAGCATCTTTTCATGTGCTAATTGTCCATTTGTATATCTTCTCGGATAAATGTCTATTCAAGTCCTTTGCTCATTTTTAAATCAGGTTGTTTTGGGTTAAAATTTTTTATGTATTTGGGCTATTAATCCTTTGTCAGAAATATGATTTGCCAATATTTTTCTCCCATTCATAGGTTGTTTTTCACTCTGTTGAGAGTATCTTTCAATGCACAAAAGTTTCTAATTTTGATGAAGTCCCATTTATTATTTTTCTTTTATTGGCTGTGCATTTGGTGTCATATCCAAGAAATTATTTCCAAATTCAGTATTGTGAAACTGTCCCCCACATTGTCTTGTGACTTTTATAATTTTCACTCTTACGTTTAGGTCTTTGATGCATGTTGAGTTAATTTTTGTACATGGTGTAAGATAACAGTTTCATTCTTTCACATGGGGATGTTGTTTGCCTCACATCATTTATTGAAAAGAGTATGTACTTTTCTTTCACTCAGCATAACTATTTGGTATCCATCCATGATAAATTTATTGTATTTATCAATAGTTCATTTCTTATTATTCCATTGTATGGATATGTAGCAATTTGTTTATTCATTCACCTATTGATGGGAGTTTGGAATGTTTCCAGGTTTTGGCTATTACAAAGAAAGCTGCTGTGAACATAGATGTATGAATATACGCTTTGAAATCTCCTGGGTAAAGACCTAGGAGTAGAATGGCTAGGTCATGTGGTAGCTGTATGTTTAACTTTTCGTTGCTTAAGTTTACATTCTCACCAGCAGTGGATGAGAATTCCAGTTGCCTTACAGCCATGTGCGATGGTAAGACCTTTTAATTTTAGTCATTCTGAAAGGTATATATATCATTGTGCCTTTAATTTGCATTTCACTAATGACTGACGATGTGTCACATCATTTCATGTTCTTATTTACCATTCGTATATTTTCTTCCGGGAAGCGTCTGTTCATAATTTTTGCCCGTATTTTAAATCAGGTTTTCTTTTTCTGAGAATTGTTTATATATTTGGGATATACATCCTTTATTAAATATGTGCTTTGCAAATATTTTCTCCCAGTCTGCGGCTTTGTCTTTTCATTCCCTAAACAGTGTTTTTTGAAAACACTTTTTAATTCTGAAGATGGCCACTTGATCAATTTGTTCTTTGTGAATCATGCTTTTGGTGTAATATCTAAGAAATGTTTGCCTAACCTAAGGACACAAAGATTTCCCTCCATGTTTTCTTCTAGAAACTTTATAGTTTTAGGTTGAGCATTTATTTTTTGACTTAATATTTGTATATGGTTGAAGACAAGGCATTTTCCATCCAGATATCCAAATGTTTCAGTATTATTTGTTGAAAAACTCTTCTTCCGCCTCTGAATTTGCCATGCATCTTTGTCAGAAATAAATTGTCCTTATATGCATGGGTGTATTTCTGAAATCTCTGCTCTGTGCCGTTGATCTATTTGTCTAACGTGATGCTAATACTACAGTGTCTCAATTACTGTAGTTTTTAATAAGTGTTTAAATCAGGTAATGCTAGTTCCCCAAATTTGTTCTTCTTTTTCCAAGTTGTTTTGGCCATTCTAGGTCCTTTGCATTTCCATACACATTTTAGAATAATTTTGTCAATTTCAAAAAAAAAAGCCTCCTGGGATTTTGATTAGGATTTTCAATTATCGAGAGTGGTATTAAAATCTCCCGTTATAGTTGTGGATTTGTTTTTCCTTGCAGTTCTATCGTTTTTGCTTCAATTGCTTTGAAGCTCTGTTATTAGGTGCATAAACACTTTGGATTATTTTGCTTGCTTGATAAATTGATCCCTTAATCATTATGAAATGACCTTTATCCCTGGAAAGATTCTTTGCTCTGAAATCTAATTTGTCTGAGATTAGTACAGCCCCCTTTGCTTTCCATTGATTAATGTTAGCATAGTATGTATTTTACCATCTTTTAATTTTAATTCATGTGTGTTTATATATTGAAGGTGCATTTCTTCTGAGCATCTTATAGTTGGCTCTTGCTTTTCTCACCAATTTGACAGTCTCTGCATTTTAAGTGGAGATTAAAGGCATTTTAACACTTGATGTGATTAAATTTTCATTTTTCATCTTGCCGTTAATTTTCTATTTGAAACATCAGGTTTTGGTTTCCTTTCCCACATTTTCTTCCTTCTTTTGGATCACATGTTTATTTTTTACATTGTACTTTGCCTCTTTTATCAGCTTATTAGCTTAAAGTTTGGGGTGGATATTTTACTGGTTGCTTTAGGATTGATAGTATGTACTTTTAACTTGCCACTGTTTAACTTCAAGTAACGGTGCTGCATTTCACATATTAAAAACCTTATAATTAGATACTTCAGTTTCTCTCCTCTTTGCCTTTGTGTTACTGCTGTCATGTATTTTTCTTTTACAAATGTTATAAACCTCACACTCATTGTGATTACTTTTGTTTAAACACTTAATTATCATTTAAAGAGGTTTAAATAATAAGAAAATATCTTGTATATTGACCCATATAGTTAGCATTTCCAGCACTCTTTATTCCTTTTTGTACATTCATATATCCATTGAGTATCATTTTCCTTCGGCCTAATGGACTTCCTTTAACATTACTTGTACTGCAACTCTGACAACAGGGAATTATTTCAGCTCTGTATGCCTGAAAAGTCTCTATTGCACTTTCACTTTTAAAAGATATTTTTACTGGATATAGTTCTACTTTCTGGGTTGATAGTTTTTTTCTTTTCTTTCAGTACTTTGCAAATGTTACTCTACTGTTTTGTATTATTTTCAATGCGAAATATGCCATTTCCTCATTTTATTTGTAGATGTAGTACATCTCTTTTCTCTGGCTGCTTTTCAAATTTTTCTTTTTAGCTCCTACTTTTAAGCAACTTGATTATGATGTGCCTTGGTGTGATTTTCTCCATGTTCCTTGCTTTGGGGGTTTGTTGATGTTCTTGGATCCATGGTTTTATCATTTTCAACAAATTTGGAAACTTCTAGCCATTATTTATTCAAATATTTTTTCTCTGTCACCCTTCTCTTTTTACAGACTCCAACTACACGTATATTAGGCTGCTTAAATTTGTCCCACAGCTCAATAATGCTCTGTTCATTTTTAAAAATCATTTTTCTTTGTGTATTCCATTTCAGATACTTTATATTGCTGTATCTTCAAGTACACTTACCTTTTTCCCCCAGCAATGATGAATCATCCACTAATACCATTCAGTGCATTTGTCATCTCAGGATTATAGTTTTCACTTCGAGAAGTTAGATTTGAGTTTTTAACTCTTCCATGTATTACCCAACTTTTCAAATAAAGGGAATACAGTTATACTAACTGTTTTAATATTTTTATCTGCTAATCCCAACAACAGTGTCAGTTCTGATACAATTTTGGTCCTTTGATTTTTCTCCTCATGATTGTGTCATTTTTCTACATCTTTGCATTCCTGATAACTTTTGAAAGATATCAGGCATTGTTAATTTTATCTTGTGGGCTGTTGGATATTTTATATTCCTATAAATATTCTTAAGCTTTTTTTTTTAAACACCTTTATTAGAGTATAATTGCTTTACAATGGTGTGTGAGTTTCTGCTTTATAACAAAGTGAATCAGTTATACATATACCTATGTCCCCATATCTATTCCCTCTTGCATCTTCCTCCCTCCCACCCTCCCTATCCCACCCCTCTAGGTGGTCACAAAGCACCCAGGTGATCGCCCTGTGCTATGCGGCTGCTTCCCACTAGCTATCTATTTTACGTTTGGTAGTGCACATATGTCCATGCCACTCTGTCACTTTGTCCCGGCTTACCCTTCCCCATCCCCATCCCCATATCCTCAAGTCCATTCTCTAGTAGGTCTGCATCTTTATTCCCATCTTGCCCCTAAGTTCTTCTGACCAATTTTTTTTTTCTTTTAGATTCCGTATACATGTGTTAGCATACAGTATTTGTTTTTCTCCTTCTGACTTACTTCACTCTGTATGACAGTCTCTAGGTCCATCCACCTCACTAAAAATAACTCAGTTTTGTTCCTTTTTATGGCTGAGTAATATTCCATTGTATATGTGTGCCACATCTTCTTTATCCATTCATCTGTTGATGGACACTTAGGTTGCTTCCATGTCCTGGCTATTGTAAATAGAGCTGCAATGAACATTTTGGTACATGACTCTTTTTGAATTTTGGTTTTCTCAGGGTATATGCCCAGTAGTGGGATTGCTGGGTCACATGGTAGTTATATGTTTACTTTTTCAAGGAACCTCAATACTGTTCTCCATAGTGGCTGTATCAATTTACATTCCCACCAACAGTGCAAGAGGTTTCCCTTTTCTCCACACCCTCTAGGCATTTATTGTTTCTAGATTTTTTGATGATGGCCATTCTGACTGGTGTGAGATGATATCTCATTGTAGTTTTGATTTGCATTTCTCTAATGATTAATGATGTTGAGCATTCTTTCATGTGTTTGTTGGCCATCTGTATGTCTTCTTTGGAGAAATGTCTATTTAGGTCTTCTGCCCATTTTTGGATTGGGTTGTTTGTGTTTTTAACATTGAGCTGCATGAGCTGCTTGTAAATTTTGGAGATTAATCCTTTGTCAGTTGCTTCATCTGCAAATATTTTCTCCCATTCTGAGGGTTGTCTTTTCATCTTGTTTATGGTTTCCTTTGCTGTGCAAAAGCTTTGAAGTTTCATTAGGTCCCATTTGTTTATTTTTGTTTTTATTTCCATTTCTCTAGGAGGTGGGTCAAAAAGGATCTTGCTGTGATTTATGTCATAGAGTGTTCTACCTATGTTTTCCTCTAAGAGTTTTATACTGTCTGGCCTTATATTTAGGTCTTTAATCCATTTTGACTTTATTTTCATGTATGGTGTTAGGGAGTGTTCTAATTTCATTCTTTTACATGTAGCTGTCCAGTTTTCCCAGCACCACTTATTGAAGAGGCTGTCTTTTCTCCACTGTATATTTTTGCCTCCTTTATCAAAGATAGGGTGACCATATGTGCGTGGGTTTATCTCTGGGCTTTCTATCCTGTTCCATTGATTTATATTTCTGTTTTTGTGCCAGTACCATACTGTCTTGATTACTGTAGCTTTGTAGTATAGTCTGAAGTCAGGGAGCCTGATTCCTCCAGCTCCGTTTTTCTTTCTCAAGATTGCTTTGGCTATTTGGGGTCTTTTGTGTTTCCATACAAATTGTGACTTTTTTTGTTCTAGTTCTGTGAAAAATGCCATTGGTAGTTTGATAGGGATTGCATTAAATCTGTAGATTACTTTGTGTAGTAGAGTCATTTTCACAATGTTGATTCTTCCAATCCAAGAACTTGGTATATCTCTCCATCTATTTGTATCATCTTTAATTTCTTTCATCAGTGTCTTATAATTTTCTGCATATATGTCTTTTGTCTCCTTAGGTAGGTTTATTCCTAGATATTTTATTCTTTTTGTTGCAGTGGTAAATGGGAGTGTTTTCTTAATTTCACATTCAGATTATTCATCATTAGTGTATAGGAATGCCAGAGATTTCTGTGCATTAATTTTGTATCCTGCTACTTTACCAAATTCATTGATTAGCTCTAGTAGTTTTCTGGTAGCATCTTTAGGATTCTCTATGTATAGTAACATGTCATCTGCAAACAGTGACAGTTTTACTTCTTCTTTTCCAATTTGGATTCCTTTTATTTCTTTTTCTTCTCTGATTGCTGTGGCTAAAACTTCCAAAACTATGTTGAATAATAGTGGTGAGAGTGGGCAACCTTATCTTGTTCCTGATCTTAGTGGAAATGGTTTCAGTTTTTCACCGTTGAGGATGAGGTTGGCTGTGGGTTTGTCCTATATGGCCTTTATTATATTGAGGAAAGTTCCCTCTATGCCTACGTTCTGGAGGGTTTTTTTCATAAACGGGTGTTGAATTTTGTCAAAAGCTTTCTCTGCATCTATCGAGATGATCATATGGTTTTTCTCCTTCAATTTGTTAACATGGTGTATCATGTTGATTGATTTGTGTATATTGAAGAATTCTTGCTTTCCTGGGATAAACCCCACCTGACCATAGTGTACAATCCTTTTAGTGTGCTGTTGGATTCTGTTTGCTAGTATTTTGTTGAGGATTTTTGCATCTATGCTCATCAGTGATATTGGCCTGTAGTTTTCTTTCTTTGTGACATCTTTGTCTGGTTTTGGTATCAGGGTGATGGTGGCCTCATAGAATGAGTTTGCGAGTGTTCCTCCCTCTGTTATATTTTGGAAGAGTTTGAGAAGGATAGGTGTTAGCTCTTCTCTAAATGTTTGATAGAATTCGCCTGTGAAGTCATCTGGTCCTGGGCTTTTGTTTGTTAGAAGATTTTTAATCACAGTTTCAATTTCAGTGTTTGTGATTGCTGTGTTTATATTTTCTATTTCTTCCTGGTTCAGTCTTGGAAGGTTGTGCATTTCTAAGAATTTGTCCATTTCTTCCAGGTTGTCCATTTTATTGGCATAGAGTTGCTTGTAGTAATCTCTCATGATCTTTTGTATTTCTGCAGTGTCAGTTGTTACTTTTCCTTTTTCATTTCTAATTCTATTGATTTGAGTCTTCTCCCTTTTTTCTTGATAAGTCTGGCTAATGGTTTATCATTTTGTTTATCTTCTCAAAGAACCAGCTTTTAGTTTTATTGATCTTTGCTATCGTTTCCTTCATTTCTTTTTCATTTATTTCTGATCTGACTTTTATTATTTCTTTCCTCTGCTAACTTTGGGGATTTTTTGTTTTTCTTTCTCTAATTGCTTTAGGTGTAAGTTTAGGTTGATTATTTGAGATGTTTCTTGTTTCTTAGGGTGGGCTTGCGTAGCTATAAACTTCTCTCTTAGAACTGCTTTTGCTGCATCCCGTAAGTTTTGGGTCGTCCTGTCTCCATTGTCATTTGTTTCTATGTACTTTTTGATTTCCTCTTTGATTTCTTCAGTGATCTCTTGGTTATGAAGTAGTGTGTTTTTTAGCCTCCATGTGTTTGTATTTCTTACAGGTTTTTTTCCTGTAATTGATATCTAGTGTCATAGCATTGTGGTTGGAAAAGATACTTGATACAATTTCAATTTTCTTAAATTTACCAAGGCTTGATTTGTGACCCAAGATATGATCTATCCTGGAGAACATTCCATGAGCACTTGAGAAGAATGTGTATTCTGTTGTTTTTGGATGCAGTGTCCTATAAATATCAATTAAGTCCATCTTTTTTAATGTATCATTTAAAGCTTGTGTTTCCTTATTTATTTTCATTTTGGATGATCTGTCCATTGGTGAAAGTGGGGTGTTACAGTCACCTACTATGATTGTGTTATTGTCGATTTCCCCTTTTATGGCTGTTAGTATTTGCCTTATATATTGAGGTGCTCCTATGTTGGGCGCATAAATATTTACAATTGTTATATCTTTTTCCTGGATTGATCCCTTGATCATTATGTAGTGTCCTTCATTGTCTCTTGTAATAGACTTTGTTTTAAAGTCTATTTTGTCTGATATGAGAATTGCTACTCCAGCTTTCTTTTGATTTCCATTTGCATGGAATATCTTTTTCCATCCCCTCACTTTCAGTCTGTGTGTGTCCCTGGGTCTGAAGTGGGTCTCTTGTAGACAGCATTTATACAGGCCTTGTTTCTGTATCCATTCAGCCTGTCTATATCTTTTGGTTGGAGCATTTAATCCATTTACATTTAAGGTAATTATCAATAGGTATGTTCCTATTACCATTTTCTTAATTGTTTTCGGTTTATTATTGTACGTCTTTTCCTTCTCTTGTGTTTCCTGCCTAGAGAAGTTCCTTTAGCCTTTGTTGTAAAGCTGGTTTGGTGTTGGTGAATTCTCTTAGCTTTTGCTTGTCTGTAAAGCTTTTAATTTCTCCGTCAAATCTGAATGAGATCCTTGCTGGGTAATCTTGGTTGTAGGTTTTTCTCCTTTATCACTTTAAATATGTCTTTCCACTCCCTTCTGGCTTGAAGAGTTTCTGCTGGAAGATCAGCTCTTAACCTTATGGGGATTCCTTTATGTGTTATTTGTTGTTTTTCCCTTGCTGCTTTTAATATTTGTTCTTTGTATTTAATTTTTGATAGTTTGAATAATATGTGTCTTGGCGTGTTTCTCCTTGGATTTATCCTTTATGGGACTCTCTGTGCTTCCTGGACTTGATTAACTATTTCCTTCCCAATTCAGGGAAGTTTTCAACTATAATCTCTTCAAATATTTTCTCAGTCCCTTTCTTTTTCTCTTCTTCTGGGACCGTGTAATTCGAATGTTGGCATGTTTAATGTTGTCCAAGAAGTCTCTGAGACTGTCCTCAATTCTTTTCATCGTTTTTTCTTTATTCTGCTCTGCAATAGTTATTTCCACTATTTTATCTTCCAGGTCACTTATCCGTTCTTCTGCTATTGATCCCTTCTGAAGAATTTTTAATTTCATTTATTGTGTTGTTCATCACTGTTTGTTTGCTCTTTAGTTCTTCTAGGTCCTTGTTAAAAGTTTCTTGTATTTTCTCCATTATATTTCCAAGATTTTGGATCATCTTTACTATCATTATTCTGAATTCTTTTTCAGGTAGACTGCCAATTTCCTCTTCATTTGTTAGGTCTGGTGGGTTTTTAGCTTGCTTCTTCATCTGCTGTGTTTTTCTGTCCTCTCATTTTGCTTAACTTACTGTGTTTGAGGTCTCCTTTACACAGGCTGCAGGTTTGTAGTTTCCATTGTTTTTAGCGTCTGTCCCCAGTGGCTAAGGTCAGTTCAGTGGGTTGTGTAGGCTTCCTGGTGGAGGGGACTAGTGCCTGTGTTCTGGTGGATGAGGCTGGATCTTGTCTTTCTGGTGGGCAGGTCCATGTCTGGTGGTGTGTTTTGGGGTGTCTTTGGCCTTATTATGATTTTAGGCAGCCTCTCTGCTAATGGGTGGGGTTGTGTTCCTGTCTTGCTAGTTGTTTGGCATACGGTGCCCAGCACTGTAGCTTGCTGGTTGTTGAGTGAAGCTGGGTCTTGGTGTTGAGATGGAGATCTCTGGGAGATTTTCACCATTTGATATTTTGTGGATCTGGGATGTCTTTTGTGGACCAGTGTCTTGAACTTGGCTCTCTCACCTCAGAGGCACAGCACTGACTCCTGGCTGCAGCACCAAGAGCCTTTCATCCACACGGCTCAGAATAAAAGGGAGGGAAAAAAAGAAAGAAAGAAAGAAGAAGATTAAATAAAATAAAGTAAAATAAAGTTATTAAAACAAAAAATAATTATTAACAAAAAAATATTTTTAAGGAAAAAAATCAAAACAAAACAAATGGACAGACAGAACCCTAGGACAAATGGTAAAAGCAAAGCTATACAGACAAAATCACACACAGAAGCATACACATACACACTCACAAAAAGAGAAAAAGGGGACAGAATATATATATCATTGCTCCCAAAGTCCACCTCCTCAATTTGGGATGATTTGTTGTCTATTCAGGTATTCCACAGATGCAGGGTACATCAAGTTGATTGTGGAGATTTAATCCACTGCTTCTGAGGCTGCTGGGAGGGATTTCCCTTTCTCTTCTTTGTTCGCACAGCTCCCGGCCTTCAGCTTTGGATTTGGCCCCGCCTCTGCGTGTAGGTCGCCGGAGGGCATCTGTTCTTCGCTCAGACAGGACGGGGTTAAAGGAGCCACTGATTCAGGGGCTCTGGCTCACTCAGGCTGGGGGAGGGAGGGGTACGGAGTGCGGGGCGAGCCTGCGGCGGCAGAGGCCGGCGTGACGTTGCACCAGCCTGGGGCGCGCTGTGTGTTCTCCCGGGGAAGTTGTCCCTGGATCACGGGACCCTGGCAGTGGCGGGCTGCACAGGCTCCCCAGAAGGGAGGTGTGGAGAGTGACCTGGGCTTCCTCACAGGCTTCTTGGTGGCGGCAGCACCAGCCTTAGCTTCTCATGCCCGTCTCTGGTGTCCGCGCTGGTAACCATGGCTCATGCCCGCCTCTGGAGCTCCTTTAAGCGGCACTCTGAATCCTCTCTCCTCGCGCACCAGGAAACAAAGAGGCAAGAAAAAGTCTCTTGTCTCTTTGGCAGGTCCAGACATTTTCCCGGACTTCCTCCCTGCCAGCTGTGGCTCACTAGCCCCCTTCAGGCTGTGTTCACGCTGCCAACCCCAGTCCTCTCCCTGCAATCGGACCTCCAAAGCCTGAGCCTCAGCTCGCAGCCCCCGCCCGCCCCGGCAGGTGAGCTGACAAGCCTCTCGCGCTGGTGAGTGCCGGTCGGCCCCGATCCTCTGTGCGGGAATCTCTCTGCTTTGCCCTCCGCACCCCTGTTGCTGCGCTCTCCTCCGCGGCTCCGAAGCTTCCCCCTCCGCCACCCGCAGTCTCTGCCCGCGAAGGGGCTCCTAGTGTGTGGAAACCTTTCCTCCTTCACAGCTCCCTCCCACTGGTGCAGGTCCCGTCCCTATCCTTTTGTCTCTGTTTATTCTTTTTTCTTTCGCCCTACCCAGGTACGTGGGGGGGTTTTTGCCTTTTGGGAGGTCTGAGGTCTTCTGCCAGCGTTCAGTAGGTGTTCTGTAGGAGTTGTTCCACATGTAGATGTATTTCTGATGTGTTTGTGGGGAGGAAGGTGATCACGTGTTACTCTTCCGCCATCTTGAAGCTCCTCCCTTAAGCATTTTTTGATATGCAATTCACTTGTTTGGAAAGCATTTAATTTTTTTTTTCAGTTTCCTTTTTTAACAGGGTTAATTATTACCCACTACTGGGGCAAGACTCTTCTGATTTGCTCTACCCAATGCCCTGTGAATTTTGAGTTTTCCCAATCTGGCTTGAGAGAATAGACTATTTTTGGCCCTGCCTGGGTTCTATGCACTATAAAGGTGCTATGCACCTTTCAAGTGATCTTTGCTGGGTTTCTGATAGTTTCCTCACACATCGCATAAATAAGTCCTCTACTGGATACTTGAGAGTGATTCCCTGCAATTCTCTGAATACTCTCTCTGTGTAGACCCCTCCTCCCTGGTACTCTACCAACTCTAGCAGCTTTGGTCCCCCCAGACTCTCAGCTCTGTCTCTTCACCTGTGGAGTCCACCAGGTTCTGCCTCAGTTCTTCCTTGTATTGTGGCTTGGAAGCTCTCAAGTCAGTTAGCTAGGTCAATTGTAGGGCTAGCCTCATTTTTTTCTATCTTTCCAGAATCACTTTCCTTCATTGCCTGATGTTCAGTGTCTTTGAAAAGCATTGGTTCATATATTTTATTTGGTTTTTCCATTGTTTCAGGTGGGAAGATAATTCTAGTCCCAGTTACTTCACATCAGTTGGAAACAGAAGTCCTCTGTTACTCCATGTTCGATTAACTAAAACATGCACTGATTTCTCGTGGCAGATCATGGAAACATTTGTTCACTCTTCATGAGCAGATAGATTTGCCCAAAGCAGTCAACATAAATTTCCCTTAACATGCAAAATGGCAATGTAATCTGTCTCTCACTAAGATACCCACGTGTTTTTAGTATTTAATGTTGCATTAAAAAAAAGTAGATTTTCAGATACATAATAAGCACAAAGTCTTCCTGTTTATCCTCCATAGTATTTTGTCATCGTGGGGAAGGTTTAAGTATTCTGTCCCCTCCGCACATGCCCAACCTCCTGATCTACCCCTGTGGATCTCCTATAGGTCACCACCCTTGAAATTTTACAAGCAAGTTTGTTGACAGAAAGCCAGTACCCTGCTCTACCTAGAAGGTAGTGTTAGTTTGAGGACACTGAATCCTGGGACTTCCTCCAATTTATCACAGTTAAACACCTGTGCTAAATAAGTTGCATATCTCCACTGTGGGTTTCAAGCCACGAAATGGTAACTGTCAAAATTTCTCTTTCATTTAATGGGATAAATGGTGTGAGGGCCCTCCAGGTGTTGTTTAAAGATAATGTATGATATTTTGAGCAGGGAGGTCCTCTGGAGGCTTTTCAGACTTTGGCTTATCCTCCTCTTATATCTTCTGTGCTGTTTCTCTGACAGGATGACTCTGTGCTTAAATGCTGAGATTCTGCATCACTACTTAAATTTCTATTTTTATATTGTGGCAAACCTGCCCTATGTTGTTCCAGGAAAGGCAGAAAAATTGCATATGATATATATATTTTTTGATATTTTTATATCTTTGTTTTGGGCTGTGTTGGGTCTTCGTTGCTGCGCGCGGGCTTTGTCTAGTTGTGGCGAGCGGGGGCTACTCTTTGTTGCAGTGTATGGGCTTCTCCTTGTGGTGGCTTCCTTTGTTGCGGAGCCAGGCTCTAGGCATGCGGACTTCAGTAGTTGGCACGTGGGCTCAGTAGTTGTGGCTCGCGGGCTCTAGAGCACAGGGTCTGTAGTTGCTGTGCACAGGCTTAGTTGCTACATGGAACGTGGGATCTTCCCAGACCAGGGATTGAACCCGTGTCCCCTGCATTGGCAGGTGGATTCCTAACCACTGTGCCACCAGGGAAGTCCCTTCATATGATATTAAGTGAAGATTAAGGACATGGGTTTGGATATCTGACAGGGCCAGATTGAAGTCCCATCTATTTCCCTTACCAGCTGTGTGACCCTGGGTCTGTTACTAAAGATATATAGCCCACAATTTCCATCCACTCCCCTTTAAAAAAAAAGAAATAACACAAGACTTTTTTTTTTTTTTTTTTTTGGCAGTACGCGGGCCTCTCACTGTTGTGGCCTCTCCCGTTGCAAAGCACAGGCTCCGACGCGCAGGCTTAGCAGCCATGGCTCACGGGCCCAGCCGCTCCGTGGCATGTGGGATCTTCCTGTACCAGGGCACGAACCTGTGTCCCCTGCATCGGCAGGTAGACTCTCAACCACTGTGCCACCAGGGAAGCCCAACACAAGACTTTTGTGTAAGCAAGATAATGAACGTGAAAAGGGTTGAGTACAATACCTGCCAACGGAAATGCTCAATAAACATTCTCATACTCAATAAGTCGGTAATGATGATAAGTCCCGCCTCATTGTCACCACCCTTTATAATAATTCTCAGCACAAAGGTTACTTTCAGAGTCTGACGGGCCATCCTTTTTTCAGCAGCTGATACATTATCTCACTGTTCTCAGCCAGATATCTCAAATTGGTGGTCGACAGGCAAGCTGCATGTCGTTTTTAAACAAAATTAAGAAAAAGGTGATTTTCTATAAAATCCAGATTTCAATAAAAATTCAGATATCTGGCCTCTCTTAAATAGTTGGAATATCTTTTAATTGTAGACTCATGATTCCACATGTTTTAATAAGTGGTAACTGTGAGCTAGTTATCACATTCAGCAGGGCAATGCTTGTCAATGTGCCAGGACCCCTCCTTCCCACTTACCTTCCCCATACAGAGTTGAGTGTCACCCAGCACAGGGACTCCTCATTTTTCTTCTTGTTCCTTGTTTTATTTGTGACCCTGCATGAGACTGCTTGTTCTCCCTAAATGAGATGCACTAATGTTCACAAAGTATTTAGAATAGAGGCTGATGTAAAGAACAGGATTTCTATAAATGGCTTTTGCCCTGGAGCATAGTGAAATTATTCGTGGAGCATTTCTGGGCATTCTGCCTTTTGGTTGTTTGAGCAGAGACCACAGGTTGTCACCAAACAGGAATTCTGCCTTGTTTCTCTAGCATAAAACCCCTAATGTGATCTGGGCTCTTTGCTGAACAAAATAAAAACTCCAAGTATCTCTTTCAGTTTGGTATGGTAATTTGAATAAATGGAAGACGTTTGTGTAGCTTTTGGGTAACACCACTAAAGGAGGCATGCCCCTCTCCTGCCCTTTCTTGTCTTCTTGGGGCCAAACTGTGGGTATGATGGAGTTGGAGCAGCCATCTTGTAGTATGAGGTAGAAGGCAAGAGTTGAGGATGATGAAGCAACAAATTAAAGGGCACCTGGATTCCTGGTGCTCTTTGTGCCAACTTACCTGTCGTAGATTACCTGCATTTATATCAGAGAAGTGTATATTTCAGTAATGTTTATGCCACCATTATTTAGGGGTTTCTGTCACTCATAGATGAACCAATGCTATAATCCAAACCAATGCTATTATATTGATATGACATGTTTGATATCAGCTATTATGTTGATAATGTTTTCTATATAACTTACAGAAATTAGAACGAGTACCTCAGAAACTTCACAAACATTAATTATGTCTTCCATGTGGCTTTTCTTCATAGAAATATTTCACATACTTTTTTTACAATCTAAAATATTTATTTTATCATCTCTTCTCATTAATTCTACTTTAAGTATATTAAATTTTATTGTATTTTAGTATTGTATATCTATTGTACAGTATTTTTGTAACAGATTTGTTGAGATATAATCCACATACCATAGAATTTACTCATTTAACACATATAATTCACAGTTTTTAGTATGTTCATAAAGTTGTGCAACCATCACCAGAATCAGTAATACATGTCACTTCCACTTGCTTTCCATTGGCTCGAGCAAGTCATATAGCCTTGTGTAAGAAGGCCTCCTGTAGAGTGGGGTCTCTTTGAAGAATAATGCAATCTAACACACATATTATCACCACTAGATGGCTATCAGGGGCCATTGTGATCAGAGCATGTGTAGTAGAAGTGTTGAGACTTAAGTAGGTTTTATATAAATTTTTGAGTTGGATTTGCTGATAGAAGGAAATGGCATTGAAGAAAAATATTTTCTTTGTAAGTTAAAGTACAGATGAAGAAAATTAACAAGTCAGATTGAATAAAAGTAAGGAAAGTATTCTTACAAGAGAGGAAAATAATTTTTTGATTTGGGAGTGGTAAGTTAGGATGTAATGTGAGGCCATCTATAATAGAGAGTTTTGCATAATAAGCTACACTTGATTTTGAAAACCACTTATAACAACAATAATTAAAATATGAAAATAATAATAGTAACAAATTGGTATTAACCTCTTTCTTTGTAATAGATACTGTTTTATATATTTTGTGTGCTGTAGCTCCTTTACTTCTCACAATAACCAGTGCAGTATGTCCTGATATTATTTTCATTTACCAGATACTTAAGGTAAAACTCGGAGACGTAAAGTAAAAAAGCCATATATCACACAGTATGACAGTTTCTATTGCTTCCAACCAAGAACCATAATTGACACTAAATAGAAAAAGGTCTAAAATAATATATACCAAACTTTTAACAGTGAAACTATGTGTTGAGTAGAATTTCAGGGAAATTTCTATTTATTTGTGTCCTCTTCAATTTCTTTCAGCAATTTTTTTTAGTTTTCAGGGTACAAGTCTTACACCCCCTTGGTTAAATTTATTCTCAAGCATTTTATTCTTTCTGATGCTGTTGTAATGGAATTTTCTTAATTTTCTTTTCAGATTGTTCATTGCTAGTGTGTAGAGATATAACTGATTTTTACATACTGATCTTGTACCCATCAACTTTGCTGAATTTATTATCTCTAATAGGTTTTGTGTGTATGTGTGAATTTTTTAGGATTTTCCCTATATAGAATCATGTCACTTGTGAAAAAAGATGGTCTTACTTCTTCCTTTCCAGTGTGGATGCCTTTTGTCTTATTTTACTGCCTAATTGCTCTGACTAGAACTTCTAGTGGAGAGTTGAATACCAGTGGTGAAGTGGGCTTCCCTCTCTGGTCCTTGATGTTAGGGTAAAAGCTTTCAGTGTTTCACTATTGAAACAACGTATTATTTTTAAACATAGAAAAGCACATGATTATTTTAGGCAACTAATAAAAATGTAGAGCAAAATCTATTTTAGAAGTTCTTAAAATACAAAGCTTCCATTGACCTCTTAGTTTTCTGTAGTAGAAGATGACAGATCAACATGGAAAGGAAAGCTAGAGTAAGACGCACAGGCCTGTAGAGAGATAACTAGAGACATCTTTCCTAAGGGGATGAGAAGGACTAAACCGTCGGTGGGATAGAATGAGAGTTTTGCAGACTTGAAATTAGGTACTCACTTAGAGATGTGTTAAGGAGGGAGCTTTGCCTGCTGTCTCCAGAAAGAGAACCAGATATTTAAGACTGGGAAGGCCCAGATCAAGATAAAGGAATAGTACAGTTCCTAGTTAGCACTCACTATAGTTAACAAATTATGAATACCAACATGACTAAAGATACAGCAGCTTTGGAGAAGCTGCTACAGTTGATGGCTTAGAATTTCTAAAGAAGCAAAATTGGGGAAGGTAGCAGGAATTATGACTTGTCAATCTGACCACTTTTAATGATGGTCACTAGCTTATTACACTGGAATTGTGGATTCTGTGTTTATGGATATTCCATTTAATACATTTTTAATAGATGTCAGTCACTGGGCAAAGATTTTCATTAATTCTTATAACAACCATGTGAGAGATGCAGTTTGGATTTCATTATATAGAGCTGGAAATTGAGATTCAGAAAGTTTCTATCCTTTGCTCTAGCTACACAGTGGGTAGGTATTAGATATAGGATTGGAGCCTAGAATTTTTGTTCAATGTTGTAATTTTCATAGATGATACAAAGAATTTTTTTAATGTAGGTAACTATTCATACTATATGGTCAAGATAGGTGAGGTGATGGTGCAGTAACAAAGAGCCCCCAAACCCAAGTGACTTAAAACAAAGTTCCACATCCACTTCATTATGTAACCCAGAATAATGGATTCTGTCTCTTTTATGCCTAAATTCCAGTGGTCCATGATACGACCATCTCTCCATCTCCCTCCCCTGCCCCCTCTTTAAATTTTTACAAATTAACACATGTGTGTGAGCAATTCAAACGTTTTTTGAGCATGAAAGAATGTAAAACGAAAATCAACATCTCCTTTTTTGACTGACATTTTGAAGAATGAAACACTGTATGTGAAAGCATTTTAAGCTCCTTAAAGAAAAGAGTCGTATAAAATTCAAGATATTATAATAACAGTGGTTCCCGTCATTTCTAATTTTTAGTTTCAATATAAAGCATCCAAATCAAAACTAAAAGTAAGACTTGACCACATGAAATTTTACTGGAGAGTTTTTATTAAAGTTTTTATTAAAGGGCAGAAGTTCAGCTTAATCTTTAGCAGAATGAAGGATTGCAATCAATTACGGTGTCTAAAAAGATATTGAATTTGGTTTTGACATATGGACAAAGTATATTTTAGCTTTGTGTGTGTGTGGAAGAGGCCACTGAAAAGAGAGAATTAACAAGACTGTCATTAGTTGTCACACTGTGTGCATAATGACCTGGCAGGTTCCCAAAGCCATGGCCATGATAAATTTGTAGTTTTCCCTGTCTGCCAGGACTAGTAATGTGCAATACATTTAACAACTAAATTTGCATACAGAACATATCATTGACCTTTTAATTTCAAAGGACAAAGATTTACAAGGACAGTCATTCCAAAATAAACCATTTAATTTATATCCTTGTGTTCTCTTGTAGCAGCAGTAGAAATGCAACAAGCTGCCATTCCACAAAGAGAAAAAAGAGGAGAAATGTCTTCCCAAGTGGGAGATATATCAATATGATTTGAAAACTGATAGATATATAATCCAGTTTCTCTTGATTCTTATTTTAAGGCATTTCTTTTGGTTCTATAATTGCAAGTGTTAAAATAGCGTATAATCATAGTGAAATGGTTCTTTAATAGAATTTCAGAAGCATGGATTTTGTTTTCTTTGAACCATAAATTCAGCTGGGATATAGGGGCTCCATCCTGTTGTGCTACCCTTCTCCCTTCAAAGTCAAACATCTAGAAAGAAAAATCTCTGTTCGCTTTCTTTCCTAGCTGGCCACTACCCACTCCTTAGCTCTCTGTTACCTTAGTTAGCCTTAAAATGATATAATTGCATTCACTTGTTCATTTCTTCCTTTTTTCTTCATTCATGCATTCATTGATTACTATTGAGCACTTGCTTTTGTGTATCAGGCCATGTCCTCATCAGTGGGAACATATGGGTAAGCACCACCCATATGGTCCCTGGTCACTTAGACCTTCTACCTGCCAGAGAGTGAGGGGTAGGAAAGATACCAATAAACAAGTAAACAAATAAATAGAGGATCCATCCAGAGAATACAAGTTCTATAAAGAAAATAAAATAGGGTGATATGAGAGAGTGGCTGGGTAATAGCAGGTGAGTACCATAAATTAGGATCGTGAAGAAGTCGCTTTGAAAATATGATATTATGTTCAGAGGCAAATGATGAGAAAGAGTGGAATCAGAACAGAATTCATACAAATTGAAGAGTGAAAACAAGGCCCAGAGTTGGGCACAAGCTTGGCTTGTTCAGGAAACTAAGTTCCTTCTACAATGGTCAGCTTGACTCTCTCTGCACCCTCGTTTTACCTCCCTCGCCTAGTGTAGGGAGGCGATGCTACAGAGTGGATAAGAGCACAAGTTCTGGAGTCTGATGGATTGGAACTGGGTCTGGATTCTGCTACTTCCTCGTCTGTGAGCCTCAGTTTCCTCACCTGTAACATAGGATTGCACTGTCAGGGTTCCAATAAGAAACAAATGACGTATCCAAGTGAGGTTAAATTTGAAGAGGTTTATTTACAAAGGGGTAAATTACAAAGGCATATATGGGGTATAGAGAAAACAGGAGATGCCACCCCAGCACTGTCCATATCTAGTAGCCAAATTATTCCCACCTCTAGACCACAAAGGACAGGATAGCGGTTCCTGGAACTTGAAACGAGAGAGAGCACAGGTTCCTTTGAGCACAACAGTGACCTCTGGCCATGGACACGATCATTGTAAGGTGACCTTATAGTGAATCACACTGACTTACCCTCCTCCCTGCCTCCAGTCTCCACGAGATGCTCCCTCTTGGTGGAAATCAGCTAAAAGCCAAAAGCCAAGAGAATCTTTTGTGCAGTCCATGAAGGTAGGGGGACACAGAGAAGAATAGAGAATGCCCCTGAAGGGAAAAACCGAGGACAGGAGATAATACATGTACCTACCTCACCTAGGCCTCTTGGAGAATATCTGAGGCAGTGCATGTAAAATGTTTAGTCTCAACTCAATTCTTTAAAACAATTTAAAACAAGAATGGCAAGACGTTAAATACTTGTTAAGTCCACATTGGATTGGCGTTGTATTTTCTGGAGTTTCTGGACATTCAAAATATTTTTGAATATTAAAAAGTGCTTGGCATTGTGTTTGGAACTTAGTAAGTGTCCCATAAATGCTAGTTACAAGGATGATAACAACAACAGTAAAACATAAGCAATTTACTAGCATCTGCCTGTAAAGGTGTTTCTCCTTTTCTTATGATAATCTGCTTTTGAAAAGTCTTATCTATGTTGATAATTTTACCCTACCTCCCAAAATGTGCATGATTTTCTGAGAATCATGTCTAGTCTATCTCTGAATCCCAAGTTCCAAACTTTTCTTTTAAACTTCCCAGTGGCTCCATCTATATAACTATGTTATAGGCCCTCAAAACTCAACTCATCCTCTCCCTCAACCTGCTTTTTCTCCCATGTCCCTTTGGCTTTTAGTCAGAATAACTCTTGAATCCACCCACTTACTGCCATGGCCCTGCAACCCCCTAATCCAAACCAGTGTCACCTAGCTCCTGACTGCAGCCGTCTAACTGGTCTCCCAGCATCCAATTTGCTCTCTTAAAGAGTAGCCAGAGAGATCTTTTTTTTAAAGTGCATAAAGTTAGGTCATTTCCTGCTGAAAACTCTTTCCTGGGGTATAGTTTGAGGATTTGAAACTTAGTTTAAATAAACTACCCACGTGAGTCTGAACATTAAGCTTTGAAAGCCACTAATGTAGGAAATATTCCCTCAGCCAGACCGCTGAAATAGCCACCTCACGGATTTCTACACCCTTTCTCTTCCAAGTTTGTTTTCTTTGTTCTTTCTCTTTCCTTTCTTTTTCCTTCCTCCTTCCTTCCTTCCCTCCCTCCTTCCTTCCTTTCTCTTTCTCTTTTCTTTTTCTCTCTTTCTTTCTCTCTCCCCCCCACCCCTGTCTTTCTCTCTCCGTCTTCCCTTCTCTTCCGTTTTCATTTTTCAATATAAGCTATGCTGTCAAACACACCTGAGTTCAAATCCCAGTAATCCCAGTGTCTTACTGATATGGATTAATATGCTCAGCCTCCGTTCATGTAAGAAATAAAGATAGAACAACTACCTCATAGTGTTGATGTGAATATTAAAAAGGAAAATATCAACATGATAACTTGCATAGCCCTTGGCACACAGTAAGAGCTTAATAAGTGCTTGCCAGCAGTGCTGTATTATGATTGTTTATTTTTGTTGTTATTATTTAGCTCCTTAAAATTAATTATCATTAAATCAGTTTACATATAAAATCTTTTGCCTGACATGAAGGGCTGCATTCCTTTTATTTTTTCCTTCCCTATCTTATTTCCCACTTCACACGTTAGGCAAAGTGTTCCCCCATACACATTGGCATATTCCCCGGGCCACTTGTTCATTTCCTATGTATTTCCTCTGCCCTCACCAGAATTCTACCCATTCCACTCTAAGACTAGTTTCTTCACCCGGCAATAATAATCATTCCTTCCAAAGATTTTCTATAAAATGGTAGTCCCTCATATCTGTGCTATTATATAATTCATTTGTGAGTCTTCTTTCTTTTATTAGACTGTAATTTAAGGATAAAAATTATATTTCAATTATCATGTAGTAATCAAATTCTTACCCCACACATTTACAGCTCAACAAATATTTATTGATTTTTTTTAAGTAGAGAGATAGAAAAAAATGAATCTTTTTTTCTACCTTCATCTTAGGAGTTCCAAGAGATTATAAAAAGATGTAGACTGGAAACCAAGCATCACAATGCATGAGTACAAATAGCATATATCTTTTATGTATTTAACTGCAAGTGTAGTTTTTAAAAAAGCTCAAACTAGAAACGTTTGAAATATCAGAACAATGAAATATTAGAACAATCTTTGTGGAATAAAATTTGGTATACACATCAGAATATACATGTATATGTATATATGTGTTTATATACATATGTATATATACACACCACTTCTAGGAATTCAACTGAAGGAAATCATCAGACATAAAAATTGTGGTGTTATTAACAATAGAGAAAAAGTTGGAAGTAATCGAAATGTCCATCAATAATTGAGTCGTTAAATAGTAACTCCTTTATCCGAAACACTTATATCAAGTGTCTAGCATAGGCCCAGCACTGCATAAATGCTGGTAAGCAAAACAATCACAAGGTGGGTTCTTATGATGCTATTAAAAATCTTGACTCAAAAAAAAATAATTAAAGATACGAGAGATGTTAACATTTATGAGGTTAGAGAATAAAAAGAGAACACAAATTCCCTATATAGCCATTATTTGATTCCGTGCTGTTTTTTCTTTTAAAAGTATACATGCATAGGGAAAAATGAGAAAGAAATAGGGCATAATATTAACACTGATTATCTAGTCTTCAGGATTTTTAAAAATTAATTAATTTTTGGCTGCGTTGAGTCTTTGTTGCTGCGCGTGGGCTTTCTCTAATTGAGACGAGCGGGGGCTACTCTTTGTGTGGCATGCGACCTTCTCATTGCAGTGGCTTCTTTTGCTGTGGCACGGGCTCTAGGCACGTGGGCTCCAGTAGTTGTGGCTCGTGGGGTCTAGAGCGCAGGCTCAGTAGTTGTGGCGCACTGGCTTAGTTGCTCCGCGGCTTGTGGGATCTTCCCGGACCAGGGCTCGAACCCGTGTCCCCTGCATTGGCAGGCGGATTCTTAACCACTGCGCCACCAGGGAAGTCCCTAGTCTTCACTTTTAATATCAACTTTTCTGTACGTTTTAATTTTCTCTGAAAATATATGCCAATTTGTAATGAGAAAATAAAGGATGCTATCAAGAGGAGAATGTGTTAATGGATTCAGGAGAGAATGTGGGGAGGTATCAGAAGGAAAGAAAAGAGAGTGAGAGACTCGGGGTGTTGAGCAGGTAGAGGCTCACCTACCCCACTGCCCTCATTGCCTTAGCTAAGGCTCCCTTCCCTGAAGGATGAACAGTCTCAACTTTGGACCCCAGAGACTTGCTAGGATAACTGGACATATCCAGTCTTAGGTCACCCTCCAACCTTTGTGAAGCCACTGAGCATCCTTTATATACATGTGTAAAGACAGAGAGTCTCACATTTTAAGATGAAAAAGACTAATTTTAGAAGCTTGCTGAAGACTCAGACTTTCTACTCCACCCCAGCAGTATATCTGGAAAGAAACCTTGACATCTGCATTTTTAAAAACACTTCCACTTCCATGGTTCTTTTGTTAGTGGTAGGTTGACCACATAATGACAGTCGTTGGACCAGACAATTATGATATGAATATGCCTTTTCAGGTGTCATTCTCATGCTTTGCCAGTGCCTCCTATGGAAAAGTAAGTGATGACCTGAGAGGCCTCAGGGCATGCTCCATGACCTGGGAGCAGAAGTATGCAGGGTGGGCTGGATTTTGATAGGTAGACAAGGCCAGGAATGGCTGGCAAGTGAGAGGGATGGCCCTGAACTTAGTCAGGAGAGTAGGGAGGGACGTGGTGCTCTTGGGGAATGTGCGCAGTCTGTCAGAGTCAGGCTGGAAGAGCAGGTGAAGGCCAGATTGTCCTTTTCCTGTAGGGAGTGGCAGATCATTGAAGATTTTAGAACAGGAAAGTAAAAGGAGATTTTATGTGCATTCTAACAAGGCGGTGAGCGTGCAGGCCAATGGCATCAGATTCAGAACCCAAAAGGCCTGGGTTTGGGCCCGACTGTGCCACTTATTAGGGGACAATTAAGTGATTAGGGGACAAGTTAATAACCTTTTAAGTTTCAGTTTCCTTTTCTCTAAACGGGCTTAATACAAACTTACAGAGTCAGTTAGAAAAGCCTACATGTTTCTATAAATTCAGAACCAGGCATCCAGTGAATGGTGCTTAAGAGAACTTATTGTCAGAATGGTGAAACACAGGTATAGATGAAAAGACTGGATTTAGGGAGAGCAAAAGGACAGAGACTCTAATTACCCCACAGTATTCTTTGTGGCCTTCCCCCTCTATACTGACGGAGTCTTCTCCCAAAGATGGCAAGCCTCTTAAGGTGAAAATAGTTCTGTGGAAGGAACCAATCACTGCACTGAAATAGTGTTTCTCAAAGTGGAGTTCTCCAACCCTGCTGGTTCCTGACCCAGTGATCTCTGCAAGGACTGTCACACGTTGTTCAGAGATTTTGGGGTGAGGCCAGTAAACACACTTTTCCCACATGAATTTCACAAATATGGGGTGCAAAGCTTATTGGATTAGTCACAGAATTCTCATTACATTTTAGGGTTTTATATGCTTGACCACGACTGATGGTCAGTTCATCTCAGCTAACATGCAGTTAACTGTGAAATTTGCATTTTTATTCCTGTTGAATATGTTATACATACTCAAAAAATGTTTAAGTCACAAAAAGGAGTTCATTGGTGCATAAAAGTGGTGATTAAATTAGAACATAAATTCTCTGACTCAGAAAGCATCACAAATATATAGAGTAACTGAGACTTTAGTGCAAATCTATAATATGAGCGAGTATTGTTCTAAGAAAAATGAGTCTTAAGCGATAATTTCATGAATATCTTAAAAATTGTGTATATTTAAACTAGCAAGCTATATAAAATTTCATTATAAAACTTTATCCAATATTGGAATAAAGCCATAGAACTGTTCATATTATCTTCAAAGAAGAGTGCCCTCTCTGTTTTTCCTGAACAAGCTCAAAATAATGCTTTCTGATGCAAATTGATGACTTCTGTTGTCAGTGGTGGAAAAAAGACCAGAACTATAGAAGCATCTTTCAAGGTTGCATTCATCTTGTCAAAACACAGGTGCAAGTCACACTAGTGCCAAGAAACTACTAAAAGCAGATGCCATGTTAATGAAAAATAGTATGATCACAGGGGAAGCAGAATGAGCTATTGGCAAAATTCCTTACCAAATAACACTGATGTTTGTTGCGAAATATCAATGGCAAACATTGTGAAAGAGCAGTTACACTCTTGTGCATCTGCTGGTAGATATTTCACTTTAGACTTGTGTGATGCTACTGATGGAGAGAGGATGAATTAGCTGCTCTTGGCATAGGTGCAGTACAGAAATGAAGGAGACGTGCTTGACATGTTTTATTCTGTTTATCCAGGCTACAGGAAAAGGGAGGTGTCTGTTGGTTTACAATTCTTTTTTGTGATCTATGAGCCAGACTAGAAAATGTGCAATGGAATCAGTCCCATTGGAGTCCAACAACCCATATGTAGCAAGCATGGGCTTTGCTTTGCAAAGAAAATGATTTGCACCTTAATGCCAATCATAAGATATTTTATTTGCCAAGGAAATTTGGTGGTCAACCATTCTGCTTTGATTCATATTAAACAACAGAAGTGTACAAATGGTGACATAGATTGAGAAAATGAATGTAAGATTCTGCTTTTCTACCCTGAAGTATGCTGGCTCTCAAGAGAAAGTTGTTCAGAGAGCAATTTTGAAATGAGAGATAATGTAAAAACACTCCTTTGTGATACTACTAATAATAGTTTAGATCATTTCTATGATTTTACGTTACTTGCTCAAGTGGCATATCTCAGCAATATATTCAGTATCAGGAATAGAATGACTCTATCACTTCAGGACCAGAATGTCTGTCTTTTTTTTTTTATGTTGAAACTAAGATATTAAGAAAACAAAATTAGGGTACTGACTTAAAAAAATTTATTTTTATTAAAGTATAGTTGATTTACAATGTTGTGTTAGTTTCAGGTATACAGCAAAGTGATTCAGTTATACATACATATATGTATATATATAATATATATATACACACACGTATATATAGTCTTTTTCCTTATAGGTTATTACAAAATATTGAGTATAATTCCCTGTGCTATACAGTAGGTCCTTGTTGGGTTTCTATTTTATATAGAGTAGTGTGTATATGTTAATCCCAAAGTAGTAAATTATCCCTCTCCCACCCTTTCCTCTTTGGTAACCATAAGTTTGTTTTCTAAATCTGTGAGTATGTCTCTGTTTTATAAATAATTTATTTTTATCATATTTTAGGTTCCATGTATAAGTGATATCATACGATATTTGTCTTTCTCTGTCTGTATTCCCTTTACTTAGCATGATAATCTCTAGGTCCATCCATGTTGCTGCAAATGGCATTATTTCATTCTTTTTTATGGCTGAGTAATATTCCATTATATATATATATATTTATATATATATATATATATATACCTAAATGTCCATCGACAGATGAATGGATAAAGAAGATGTGCTATATATATATACAGTGGTACAGATTTTCAAACACAAAGGGTTTATCTCTCCCAAATTAGGTTATTTTCTTCACTGATCAGAAAAAGAAAATGATGGTATATTTTAAGACATATTTTAAAAGTACATTCAAATGTGCAACATAACTAAATTCTTTCCATATTATATTTTAAGACATATTTTAAAAGTACCTTCAAATGTGCAACATAACTAAATTCTTTCCATATTCATATATGATTAAACAGTAAATTAGGAATCCATCTTCTGCTGCCTCTCAAGGTGAAATAAAAACTCAGCTATCCAGCTTTGGAGGAGATATGCTATACGCTTCGAGTTTGATGGCATTCCAAAAGTAGACTTCAGTGAGAACGCCACCTTTTTGTGTTTATATTTCATACGATTACCTGGGACTATCCGTCCAGTGCACAGAATATTTACTGCCAGTTGTAACAGCATGAATGGTCATCTGGAATCATCTAACGTGGAAACAATAAAGAGTAAAAAAAAGAATCTTCCAACCAGAAGTAAAAGCTGACCAATAGCTATGTCATCAAGTTACATATACTTTGCTGAAAGATTGCAATCAAAATCAACTTACTCATTTTAAAATGTTACTTTTAGTTATGCTTTATCTTTCTTCTTTTGTGAGCGTCAGTTATCCAGTAGGAATTAAAGAAGGAGATCTAGGTCCTCGCCTCTGCTCTGTCATAGATTAGTAAGTAAAGTAACCTCTCTGGGTCCCAATTGTCTCACCTGTGAAACAGAGACAATCATGCTTTTCCCTCTTTATGCTCTTAGACTTTATCTTGCCTATTTTAAAGTACCTTGAAAAATTGTAGTCCCTACGCATAATGGATGGGAGTGAGATGTGTTCTATTCTGGAAAATTTCTACGAAAGTACTGAGAAGGCTTTCTGCTGATACCAAGCTAAGAGCTGAGAGTGCTACAGTAAGGGAAATAGGAACAATCCAAGTCAAGTAGAAACATTTTCAAAGGTGAATTTAGAAGAACATCTGTCATTCCAAGACAGGAGTATTTATACTCCTTCCAGAGCCAGATCAGTATAAGAATGACCAGCCTGATGACACGACTTTGGAGAATGATCTCAATTATTAGTCACTTTCTTTCCCTTAGCAATCTGTCTCTGAGTTTCCTACCTGCTGATTCAGTTAATTAACAAGGCTTTTAGATACAGCATTTAATGATACTGCCAAGGTGAGTATTAGAGACGAAGATAAAATTCACCTAATTGTCTGTTTTTCTCCTAAGCATTCGGTAGATAATTGCCCATCAAGGCTTCTCTCTCAAAGGAATATTTATATGTCTCAGAATTAGTGAGATGCAGGCACAGGGATTTCAGTACACACATTTCACGGAAATTTTAATATAATACTATAAAAATGTAAGTGAATGAGAAAGAATGTGAAAAACAAAATAAAACTAAATTGCAAAGAACCCTTTAATCCATTGAGAACAAGAATGAAGATAGATTACTATGATAAGGTAAATTCTATAAGCAAACTGCCACAAAGGCTGACCATGCTATCCTAAAGGAAGACCAAAATTAGGACCATCGAAGCCAAATATAATCCAGAAAAAAAAATGGTAGTGAAAATAGCAATGGTCACTAATGAAAAACTGTATCCTAATTTTAGTTCAGCATTTAGAAGGTAAGATAAATCCAAGCATTTTGATGGGTCAGAAAGTTTAGCCTAGATTTGTTATGAGAGAGCACATCAAAATCAAACCAAAGAGGAAACATAACCTGAAAACACTGAAGCCAACGTGATGAAATGTGAAGAGGCTGGAAACTTTTAGATTTTGTTTAGTTCATTTAAAACTATGTTTACTTATGCAATACATTAGATTTTATGCTACTTTGTATATTCTCTCTATGAAAGAGTGATGAGAAATACTCAAATGAGGCAAAATTGTTTTTTAGGAGAATGGAATCTTCCTTTATGTAGTAGAATACATAAAGACATCAGCCATTCTATCCACCAAGAATGTCAATCCTGCCTTAGATGAGTCCATAAGACATGAATGAAGTGACTTATGTACCATCAGTGAATTACCTCTTAATAAGCCCATTGTTACTATTATTTTATTGATTGCCATTATGTTAAAATTATATTTGCATAGTATTTTAACATAGTGTTAAATATTTAGAATTCTTTAGAAAGAAAAAGATGAGGCAAAATATGTGCCATTTTATTTTTGCTAAGTTTTGTGAAGTCAAATAACCAGAGTGCAATTAAAATGCAAAAGTAAACAGTGAGAAAATGCTCACACTCCAGTGCTATAACCATAATCTCTCATTTGTTTTTATCTGTCATATAGTTAAATAGAATTAATGCTCAATACACACACACACACACACACACACACACACACACATCAAAAAAATAGATAAAGTGGCATTTGAGGAAGTAAGCATGAATAAAACAGATGAAGAGGTAAAATTCATACTAAATACATGACATTTATAAAGGTCTATATACCACATATCATGGACTCAACATTTATCAAGCAAAAACAATAGGAGAAAGAAGAAGTGGACATAATCATATAATTTTATTCATTTATCTAAGTCTACTACAGATCAAGTAGAGAAAGACATAAATTACAATTACAGATATAGATTGTATACATGGCTGCATATATATTATGATAGTTACATGTATAATTATGTACACATAATTCTACATGATGTAAAAAGAGAGCATACATGCTTTCAAAGTTTCCACTAGGACAGTCTTGAAAATGTTCTTATAATAGCACACAATGAATACTTTGAAAATGTATAAACAAATAGTAGTCTCTGATTATAATGAAATATAGGTAGAATTTAATTATAAACTCAGAAAAATACTTGTATAACACAAATATTTAAAAGAAAAAAATCCTTTATCTCAAGCCACCATAGGTTCAAAAGGGTATGAGGTAGGGATATTAGGTTTAAAGCCCAAGAAAAACGTTTGCTTTTGAAAATAGGAGGCACTTCATTTCCCGAGAATCTGAAAAGAAACAGAGAGAAAATATGTTGAGATGAAGTTAAGGGAACTCACAATTAATGCCTGAATTTTTATATTAAAGTACATAATATTCAGCTTAAAATCCCAGGTGTTTTCTATGAATATATAGAATATTCTAAATTTCAAAACAGCAAAATATTCAACATAGCTTAAAAGATAAATAGTGGACTATATGTTATGCAAATATGTATATATATATTTCTCATGTTAAAAATTCTCCTATAAATTGACAAGAAAAAAATAATCTAATATTAAATGTACAAAAGTAAAACAAAGGGAATTTATGGACTATGAAATGTACATGTACAATGAATAGATGCCTTTAGATAAAAGTAAATAAAATAACATCTTTTTGTTCATCCATTAGGAAAAATAAAGATTGATAACCTTCACTGCTGGTGAGGGTGTAGAAAAATAGACAGTCTTGATTTTTGCTAATCCGTTAGTCAAATAGTTAACACTGGGCATTTTAAAGGGCTGTAATTGGAAGGTGGGGGGAGGATGGAGGCCCTCAGTATATCTCTATATGATTTTTATTTGTTAAATTGGGTGTGTATTAATTTTTAAATTCAAAATTCAAGAACATAAATTCAGTTTAAAAATTATAGATTGATATTACTTGACATCAGGAAACTTGGCAAACTCTATTAAAATTGAAAATAAGAATAGCTTTCACTGCTATAATTTTACTTGTAAGACTTTATCTCATTAAAAAAATAAAAGTTTGTCTCTATGTTTGTAGAGGTGTGTGTGTCCCAACATGAATGGATATTCACTGAAGTTTGATTTAAACAGTTGACAGTTTAAATTTAGGAAAAAGGTTACATGTTCATCAATATAGTAGAGGTTTTTTTGTTTTTTTTTTAATATGGTATATTTACACAACAGAGTACCAGAAAGTTAGTAAAAAGAATGAGGTAACCACCTATGACCTGGAAAGAGATCCAACACAGTGTTTAAAGGAAAAAGAAAGTTATAGAAGAGTATGTGTATTTGAGTGACTATAGAAACAAGTACAAACACATGTGTGTATGTGTATATAAAATAACTTGAAGGATGTATCAAATACATTAGGGTTTCTACTTCTCTGGAGAGTAGAATTGAGATGACCTGGAAGGAAATGGAGAGTGGGCTAAGAAGGAAATTATTTCTTAACATTTTATGCTTCTGTACGTTTTTATATTAAGTATAGATAAATTTTCATATAATATTTCATTGTATAAAGTATGGAAAAACCCATTTATCAGCACTCCATCCCATAGTGCAATAAGGGAAAACTTGAACCATTAAGATGGAAAAGCAGCTGGTAGAATAGAAAAACAGTTAAGCCAACATTCTGAAGGACAAAAGCTAATGTGATAGAAAAGGGGAACCACGAAAATAAATGTGGAAGGAGAAGGTGGAGAAGAAATCAGAATAATCATTGTCATCACCATCATAGTAGTGATGATGCTGGCGATAACTGTAGTAGTAGTAGTAATAAAACAATAATTATGGAGACTAGAATGCTAACAGAATGCAAACAAGAAAGTTACGTGTCCACCACCTCACTCTATTTTGCCACAGTGAACAATGCTTCTCAGTGTTTAGGGCAATTCCAATTAATTCACTGAATGATCTCAATTATCTCAATGACCCTATGGAGTTATGCATATAAAAACAAAAGCAAAACAATTGTAAAAACAAACCAAACATGTATGTGTGTGTTGTACATAACTTTCTCTCTCTCTCTCTCTCTCTCTCTTTTTTTTTTTTTGGAATTTTTAAACTTTTTTTTGCGGGGGAAGAGATGGGGCTGGATGAATATGAGAATAACAACTGGTGCTCTGGAGATGGAGGTTCCCAAGTCATGATGTTCTGATGAGGTCACAGGGAAGCGAACCAACTAACTTCTCCTTGAAATTACTCAAGTCAGGAATGAAGACATTAGTGATTAGTGGGCTCTAGGAAGGATGTTTCTGGAGGTCGCTTGTTTCCAGCCAGAGGTAACAAGCCCTCTTTTCTCTTTCCTCCTTCTCCTTCCTTCCCGTGTCCCCTCCCTCTCTTCCCACTATTCCCCACCCTTGCTGGTCCTCCCCCCTCCACTCCCCTCCTCTTCTCATTTCTTCTTTCTTTTAAAATGGAATTCCACTAGCATAACAGAAAGAATGAAAAGATGACAGGTATTTATTAATCACACTGTCTGTCACTCCTGTAATAAATCTCCCATCTGTATTTCAACTGAGAAATAAAACTGTCTTTATGGCCAAGGTCTTATAGCTGGATGTGTGTGGGAACGACAGTAGTTCCCACACAGGTGTTTGATATTATTTTTACTTAAAAGTCAGCAGGCAGCATACTGATATCCGGAAGCCAAGCTCTAAGGTATTATGTGGCCTGAGAAAGCCAGGGGACACACTGCAAATCATCTTCAACCGAATGCTCAAATCTTTCCTGTGCTCAAGTTTCCAAAGCCCTGGCAGTCTCCAAAAGCAGTGTGTAATTTTCATAGCTAGAAGGATGCTGGTTTGGACCCGCTCAAATGGTGCTTATTTGTACGTCACTGTCTGTGACACCAAGATGCTGCACTCTCTCCCACCATCTTGCACTGTGGCCAATTCCCAGCATTCTTGGGAAAGTTCATTCCGTTGAAAAAAGGCTGCATGCTGGTGACTTCTTTCACATGAATGTTTTCACATGATACACTTTTGGATTACATTTGAATTGTAAATTTTGCCCTGTTTTCTTTACATCTGAATGAAGAAGAGAGTTCTCTTTTCAGTCTGGTATACTGGGTTGATTATATTCATTCATTGGCTTTACCTCGCCACCCTTACACAATCATTTATTTATCCGTACATTTACTCGCCCGCCTAGTGTTTCATCATGAACAAGAATACAGTTTCTTGAGCCTATTCCTAGCTGTATATTAGTCAAATTTCTTAACCTTTCTATGTCATCCGTAAAAGCAGAGGTTTTCTTTGTACCTACTTCAATCAATCGTCTTAAAGAACAAAGTGGGTCTTGTATGCAGGGCACCTAGAAGGGGTCCTGGCATAGTTGTTGTGATGTGGTAGGGCTTTTTGTCTGTGTGTTTTGTTTATGAATGTTTGTAAGCAATTATGTTTTATTCATTCATTCATTCAACAGATTTTGATTTATCATTTCTCTGTGCTAGGCTTTGTCATACACAATGGGGATGCAACTGCGATCAGACAGACAAGATGTCTGCCTTTATGTAATTTATACTTTAATAAGTATGATTTGAAACTGTAGAAGCAAGAAAGAAAGGAGCAGATGTTGTTTCAGACTATGAAAGTGATAGACCTGTTTTTGTCATCACATCAGAGCCTCGACCCCCCCACTCCCTCCTCTTCCTGCCCCTGCCCTGGCCCATGTGATCCACAGGACCCTGCTCTAGCCATCCTCTGGCTACACCTCTTCCCACCTCTTCCTGCCCCTGCCCTGGCCCATGTGATCCACAGGACCCTGCTCTAGCCATCCTCTGGCTACACCTCTTCCCACAAGGTGAGGATTTTGTGGGCCAAGGGAATGTGCCACCAAGAGTTAATGCTCCAGAATTAACTGGGAATGGTAAGGCCAAGCCTGATGAAGATGTTCAAGCAGAGAGCTAACGTAAAGAGAGTTTGGAGTGAGGGTATTGGACTAGCAGTGGTCAGGGAAGGTCCCTAAAAGCAGATGGCTCAGGCCGCAGAACCAGACCAAGCCAGGCCTTTTTGAGCAATGGAAGAAGTCCAAGGTGCTGGAACAGAGTGAGTTTGGGAAGAATGACAAGAGATGAACTCAGGAGGTAGTGGAGGCCAGAAAAGTGCAGCCCTGGGAGCCAAGCTCCCAAGGTTGAATGTGCTCTAAATGCATCGGAAGCCAAAGGAGGCTTTTAATCAGGGCACCCCCAGGATCAGTCCTGATGCTGTGTGGACAACAACCGGTGCAGGTACAGGAGAACATGAGGAAACTCTGAGTAAGGGGTAAGGAGCTTGGGTCTGAGGATTATCTGCTCCAGAATCTTGTTGGAGGCCGGCTAAGAACGCACTTGTCCACATGCTAAGAACATAGGTCTTGAAGTTAAGCATCAAAATCTTTGGAAATCCCAAGCAGAATCCTTATGCACATTGAAATTTGAGAACTACCATGCACTTTTTAAAAACTGATAGACATATATAAAAAAAATAAATAAAAGTCAAAAAAACACACTGATAGACAAGGATATGAATAGCTACACTTAAAAAACTCAACAATTTAAAAACTTATCATTGAAGTAAAACAATGTTTTTTGTTCATTTTTTGAGTTAGAAAAGCTCTCAACATCTACCTAAAATAATCTGTTCTCTAATTGAAACCCTTATAACCTTAAGAATATAGAAAGACCATAGTGGAGGAGAAGACGGGAATAAAGATTTCTCATTTATTTTCAGTATTTCAAAACATATCCAACTAAAAGCTTACATTAGGAAATAAAAATACTTTGTAGATCGATAAGAACTTCAGATATTTTGCCTTTGCCCAGAATTCTACCAACTCTCTGTGCTAAGGCTGATTATATAACCCTTTCCAAATGTCATATTTGCAATTACGTATTTCTTTGTTCTAAAATATTGAAAATCCCGAGATACCAAAGGATGATTCAGAGTGGTTAAGAGGACCGCCTTTGCCTTTAGATATGTGGGTTACTATTACAGCTGCTCCTGTTTCTATACATTACTTCTTGAGGCCTCAGTTTCTTCATCTATAAAATGGGAATATAAAAAACTCCTATTCACATAAGATTGTTTTGAGGATTAAATGAGTTAACTATATAAAAGGTGTACAAGATACCTGGTACATAATGATGCAAAAGGTCATTAATATTAGTGCTATTTAGTAATGGCATTTTGCTTATTAGACAAAAATTATTCCAAGCTGTGGAACACAACTGGGGAAAAGATAAAATCCCACATTCTTAATTGTCAGCTGGAAAACGGCAGTATGGGAGGTTGCTGGTCACACCAGCGTGACATCTTGATTTAAGGGCTGAGCTGGATTTCAAATTCCATGGCTCTTCTTTGCCAACAAAGCATTTCTACTGTAGAGTCAAGATTTCTTTCTGGTGCTTCTTGGGGAAAACTCTACATGCAGCAAGAATGTTCATGCCTTTCTTCAGATCAATTTCTTAGCTTTGTGTAACCAGAGACACGTAAGGAATTTCACTTCCTTGCTAAGTTTGATAGATGTTCCAGAACCAAGGAGTGTGTTGGGAACCAAATTTGTAGCCAAGTAATGCCAGGAAGGGCCGTTAACTTTCCCTTTGGTTACCTCTTCTGTTTGACTATGTTTGATTTGGCTTGTTAGCTGTCTAGTTGAGAGGTTACTGAGCACTTCTGAGAATGTTCTGAGCTAATGCATTCACTTTTTTATGAATCGTTGTGACATATATGAATAATTCATTCATGATAGTGAAAGTGTAACCACAGAGGCTTCCTGTCCAGGGTGTCTTGGAAAAGCTACTGACGGTACTAAAATAAGCGTTAACTGAAGGACATCACGAGGGAAGGATTGGAAGGTATGATCACCAGAGTATCTCTTGAGGTCACCTGTCAGCTTTTACAGATTGGGTTCCTGTGCAAATCCAAGTGTGGTGCTGGGAAGCTCATGAAACCAATGCCAATTAAAATGCTTCCAAGGTATGTGTGTGGGAACTATGTGTATGGCTAAAGAGTATCTTGTCAGTTTTCTTTGGGATATGAGTAAGGAATAGGAAGTCAAAAATCACCTGCCTTGGCAGTCTTTCTGGAGAGTCTTCTTTTATAGAGTTCAGAAAAAAAAAAAAAAAAAAGCCTTGAAATGAGACACAGGCAGCTAATAAAACAAGGATTTTCCATCCCAGCGGCGCAGTGGGTTATGTACTTCAGGTATTGCTTTGAGCTGACTGAAGGCTGCTAAATAATCCACATAATAACCAATGTCATGCCTGTGTTTCCAGGTATAATAATAGCTAATAGGTATTGAGCTCTTCATGTGCCCTATCTCATTTAATGCACGTCCCAATTCTGTGAGGTAGGTTTATTTATAATTACCATCCCATCTTAGAGATGACAAAACTGAGATTCAAGTAAGTAGGATACTTTGCTTAAGATCACCCAGTAAGTAAGGGTGAGTGTCTGAGTTTGAACACGTGTCTACCTGACCAGTGCACTCATTCACTACAGTAGAGCACAAAGATGAAGCTACCAGGAAAGGCAAGCAGGACTGACAGCGTTCATTTTGCTACCATCCTGAGCGGTGGAAGGGATTATATAGGGGTCATGAACTCTAGAGTGAGCTCCATCATTGCCAAGTCACTCAAGCTTCTGAGCCTCTGTTTTATCATTTATGAAGTGAACTTGCTGGCATTTTCCACGATGATGAAGTCGGTTATCATGTGTGGAAGTGGTATGAGAACCTGAGAAGGCACTGCACAGAGGCAAGGACCTCTGACGGGGGAGGAACTTAGAGGTGCGGACCTTGTCTTCAGGGCACTGGATCCACTTAACACGTTGTAAAGAAGTATTTGCTTCAAGAGATACACAACAAACTGCACTTGAATGACAGGTGCCCAGAAGGGAGTGTCCCTGAGGGGACTGAGGCTCACAGAGGTGGGAGAGCCTCTGAAATGCAAAGCATCCGACATTGTTGTGCCTCAAATGCCAGGTCAGTCTTATATCCTGGGGAGAGAAGGCTCTTTGAGAAGGGGGAGGGAAGCCTCATGAACACAGGACAAAGGAGTTGTAAGGAAGGGCAGAAATCAGTCAGTTCCACATGTAGAATTGGTGACAACAGGGGTGGGCTGTGGCTTCTCACCAGTAACCACGATGGAGAGAAGTTCATCCAATGTTTATTAAATTGTGTGATATCCCCGTGCTTGCCGGCACAATTGTGCCCTTTAAACCAAAACCACTTGTTGTTAGTGAGAAGCTACGTGTACTATATTCATTACCCAATTCTGGAAGCTGGGGTGTGGAATAACCTAGAAGAGATGTTTCTAGCCTTAAAAAGGGTTTGAGTGATAGAACAAGGCTAAATCCCTGAGGAATAAAAATATGTACGTGGATCTAGTTCTAAGAGAGCCAAGTAGATTATGAAGCTAAGAATCAGAGGTTTAAATCACCATCATCCTTAGAGCTACTGAATGTTTATTAGAAACCATCCACTGAGCTAAGAGCTAAAGACATAGTATTTGATTTAATATTTATCACCACTCCATGTCATAGATAAGGCAACTTGGTAAGAGAAGTTGACACCAAAAAATATGTAACATATCAGTCTCTGTAGACCTGTCTGATTTTAGGCCATAAGGCACAGCTTATGTGCTGTACCAGACATGCATCTTTTCCCAACACTGACAGAAATATGAATCAAAATCAGGGTACCCTTCCTGAAGAACTTGCTTATAAAAGGAAACATTGATAGACAGAATTTCATAAATATTGAAGCCACTGAAGTTCCCTCAGAGCACCATAAATGAAATTAAAAGGTAAGCAACAAGTCAAGAAAACATTGAAAATATATATGATAGAAGATTAATGACTCAAGCATATGAAGAGCTCTTACAGCTTAATAAGAAAGACATTATTTAAAAGTAAGTAAAGAAAATTGATAGATAATAAAAAGAAGAAATCAAATGACTAATAAACATATTTTTAAAAATGCATTTCTCTTCCCAAGTAATCAAATAAATACACATTAAAGCAACCAGATAACATGGATTGGCCAGCCATGAGCTTATAAAATATTGAAAATAGCAATGGTACACAGTCTTAGCAAGGATATAGTAAAATAGGCACTTTCATGATGGGGTTCGAAAGGGGAAGATAATTTGACAATTTATAGGTAAGCTCTGAAAAATATACAAATTGTTTAGCACAGTAATTTCACTTATAGGAATACATCCTAAGGAAGTTTCAAGGCTCGGTGCTGTGATTTAGCAAACAGTATTTTCAATGCAATGTTATTTATAAAGATGCATGATAATTACCAGAAAAAAAGCTGTAGGATATAGAATGTATGATTTGAGTTTTAGAAGATCTACACACAGAGAAAAGAACAGGAAGTATAAACAAGAAAAGTGTTATCGGCTATATTATGTATAATATTTTCTTCCTTTTCAACTAAACACGTTTAGCTTTAGAAAAAAGAGATTATACTCCGTTTGAAAGAAGACAGTGTGATGTAAAAATATTTTTAAAAGAGACAGAACAAATTCATTACTTAAGTATAAAAATATCTAAAATAGGAATAATTTTGAAAATAATGAAAACTCACTGTAACAATATTATAAGTTTATAAGAGGAAAGATGAGAAAGGGATCATATTTTATGCATGAAATTTGCAGTAGTCCAAGCAATTAGAGGCCCTAATGGCTCTAGATGGAAAGGGAAGATTTTTTATACTCTTATTGTAGAAGGAGCTGTGAGCTGAGGATTGCAACCAAGCTTGCAAAACAGCTTGTAGATGGAATAGAGTATTCCCTAACTTTCTAGCAACAGCATAGTTGACCATGGCTATGAAATTACCCATAAACTTGGTTGATCTACTAAAACAATAAGAGTCAGAGTTTCTATTTTTCATTATTGTGAATTGTGTTATAAACACATAACATAAAATTTGCCGTCTACACCATTTATAAGTTCAGTAGTGTTAAATATATTCAGATTGTTGTGCAATGGAGTTCTAGAACTTTTTCATCTTGCAAAACTAAAACTCTATGCCCATGAAACGACAACTCCCATTTTTCCCTCTTCCAGCCCCTGGCAGCCACCATTATACTTTCTCTTTCTATAAATTTGACTACTAAAGATATAGCTATAAAATAGATATCTCATATATGAGTGGAATCATGCAATACCTGTCATTGTGTGACAGGCTCATTTCACTTAGTGTATGGTCCTCAAAGTTTCTCCATATTGTGATAGGGTTTCCTTCTTTTTTAAGGCTGAGTAGTATTCCATTGTATGTATATATATGTATATATATATATATATACACACTACATTTTGGTCTTTTTCATTCCTCTGTCAATGAATACTTGGGATAGTAACTATAAAAAACAAAACAAAACAGAAAATAGCAAGTACTGGTGAGAATGTGGAGCAATGGGAACACTTGTGCTTTGCTGCTGGGAATATAAAATAGTTCAGCTACTATGAAAACGGTAGGGCACTTCCACAAAAAATTAAAACTAGAATTACCATATGATCCAGTATTTGCAGTTCTGGTTATTTATCTAAAACATTGAAAGCAGGATTTTGAAGAGATTTTTGTACATCCATGTACATACATGCCATGTTCATTATTATTCATTGTTAATAGTGTTCAGCATTATTCACCATAGCCAAGAGGTCGAAGGAACAAGTTTACCATGATTTATTTATATTACTTAGCAGAAAGGTAAAAATCAGCTAAGAAGTCAGACTGCAGTATCATCTTCACATAAGACAGCTTGAAAGTGCTGCAGTGGAGATAAGTATGAAGTAATAAAAAGTGGTTTTGCAGGGAGTCAAGAAAGCATTCATGAAGGAGATAACCAAAAGTTTCCCACTTGAGAAGAGGGCAAAGGTATTTTGGAAAAAGGAGCAGCACGTGCAAAGGCAGAGAAGCATGATAGAATATTGAATTTTTAGAGAAGTGAGATTATCTTGGAGTACCTAGGTCTTTAAGTGGCTCCTTAATTTTTTTTTCCCACTGAAGTCCGTCTTTCAAACTTCTGATGTTATAGTTTGATGTCTAACCTATTCTTCATGACTCAGCTGAGGTCAGTCATACCTCCTTCATCACGTTATCCTTTTCTCTCCCATGGATTATTTTTAATTTAAGAGATTATTTTTACAGCCGTTTTAGTTTTATAGAAAAATGGCACAGAAAGTACAGAGTTCCATATGCCCCACCCCATCCCCTAGTTACTCCTATTATTAACATCTTGCATTGGTGTGGTACATTTGTTACAGCTGATGAACTACTATGTTATTAACTAAAGTCTATAGTGTACGTTAGAGTTCACTCTTTGTGTTGTACAGTTCTTTGGGTTTTGACAAATGCTTAAGGTCTTGTATCCACCATTGCATTTTCATACAGAATAGTTTCACTGCCCTTAAATCCCCTGCGCTCTACCTATTCATCCCTCCCCTGAATCCCCTGAACCCCTGGCAGCCAATGATCTCTCTCCTGTCTCTACAGATTTGTCTTTTCCAGGAAGTCATATGTTCGGAATCATACAGTATGCAGTTTGTTCAGACTGGCTTATTTCACTTAGCAATATATCCCATGGATTTTAAGAGATTAAAACTTACATGATAGGGGCTTCCCTGGTGGCGCAGTGGTTGAGAGTCCGCCTGCCGATGCAGAGGACACAGGTTCGTGCCCTGGTCCAGGAAAATCCCACATGTCGCGGAGCGGCTGGGCCCGTGAGCCATGGCCGCTGAGCCTGCACGTCCGGAGCCTGTGCTCTGCAACGAGAGAGGCCACAACAGTGAGAGGCCCGCGTACCGCAAAAACAAAACAAAACAAAACAAAAAAAACCTTACACGATAATATAATTTATAGTCCTCTGACAGCCACAGATGCAGGTGGGATGCATATAGGAGCAGTAGCTATGCACTTATACAACTCTAGGGGGCATAATTCACAACAACTTTGATTTGAACAGTGCTCTATGAAGCTGTGCGACACAACAGCCCTGTGCAAATAATAAAGAGGTCTTTGATGACTGTTTATTTTCTTTCCATATGCAATCTCTCATTTTCTCCCTCATTAGATTACAGGCATTTTTAGTACAATGTCAGTTTATTTCTATTTCTTACCCAGGCTAGTGCAATGACTTTTCAATGATAAGAAGCTGAAAAATGCTTTTTTTTTTTCATTTTATTTTAGTTAAAATTGGAGGAGACAAAATTTTATCCCAGGTTCTGTGCTCAAATCAGAAATATGTTAGGTGTTTGTACTATAATTATTGATATCTGCATTCCACTTAGGCAATTTCCACTTGCACTGCGGTCAATTTAATACTCATGAATTGTCAGTCTGATGAATCCCTCTACTGCTCATGAAACTCTCATGACTTCTCTATGAGCCGCCAGATTCCTAGAGATCCTCACCTCCATTGGTACCCACTTACCTTTCCAGCCCTTTCCAACACTGCTTCTACTCTGCAGTCTAAAAGGTGGCTGTCAAATGTTGGTGTGCATCAGTGTCATCTGCAGGGCTTTTTAAAACACAGATTTCTGGGTCCCACCCCCAGAGTTTCTGATTCACTAGGTCTGGGTGAGGCCTTGGGATGTGCATCTTTAATTAGTTCTCAGATGATAGTGACGATACTGGTGACGGAATTCCACTTTGATAACCGCTGCTCTAGTATGTAACTCAGTGGCTTGCTCTTTCCTTTTATGTGCCCTTTAATCTTCAGCGTGAAATTCTCCAGTCTAGCTTTCTGCTTTCTTTTTCTCACACTCTCTCTGCCTTAACACTCTGCTCATCCTTCGGGTCCACTTTCTCCAGTCATGTATTCGTGGATGGTGTGTAATTCATAAAGCATTTCCTGAATCCTCATCCAAACGTCCAGTCGGCTACCATATAATCCAAGTCACTACACTCTCTCCCCCGTACTTCTACAAGAGCCTACTAATTGGTCTCCCTGTCTCTTGTCTTCTCTTCTTAGAGGCGTACGTCTTAAGAGGATCCTTCTAGTCTCATCAAAAGTATAGTTAAACTAGATCTACTGCCTGTTTCCTTTGCATGTGGAAAACATACTGCATGGATATGCCATTCTATAAGAAATCTGATGGTTGGGTCCAGTGAAATAGGAATAAATTTTTCCTTTTGGTTTATCTCCTTTTTGGTTCATACTATTAACACAAATATACCTTAATTTTTTTTAAATTATGAAACTATTTAGTGTTTGCTATTTTTACTGGTCATGTGTAATGCCTTAAAAATCAATTTGTTAGTCATCAGGGAAATGAAAATCAGAACCTCATTGAGACACTACTTCTCACCCACTAGGATGGCTATAAGCAAAAAGAAAGACAGTCACAAGTATGGATAAACTGGAACCCTTGTATATATACTGCTGATGAAAATGTGAAATGGTCCAAGTGCTTTGGAAATCAGTCTCATGGTTCCTCAAAGGTTGCACACAGACTTATCATGTAACCAACAATTCTACTCCTGAGTATATACACAAAAGGACTCAAAACATATATTCACACAAAAAGTTGTACATGAAAGTTTATACCAGCATTATTCATATATATATTTTTTTGCGGTACGCGGGCCTCTCACCGTTGTGGCCTCTCCAGTTGCGGAGCACAGGCTCCAGACGCGCAGGCTCAGCGGCCATGGCTCACGGGCCCAGCTGCTCCGCGGCATGTGGGATCTTCCCGGACTGGGGCACGAACCTGTGTCCCCCGCATCGGCAGGCAGACTCTCAACCACTGCGCCACAGGGAAGCCCTTCATAATATTTAAAAAGTAGATACAACCCAAATGTCTATCATGTGAATGGATAAAGAAGGTGTGGTATAACCATGTGATGAAATATTATTTATTTAGCAGTAAAAAAGAATGGAGACTGATACATGCTGACATACTGATGAACTTTGTAAACTAAGTAAAAAAAGGTGGTCACAAAATACCAGATATGACATGATGTCATTGGTATTAAATTCCCAGAATAGGCAAATCTGTCATGTTAGAAATTAGATTAGTTGTTCCTTGGGTCTTGAGGGGATTGAGGAGAAATGGGAGTGATTGCTAATGAGCATGGTCTTTCTTTTTGGATTGATGAAAATGTTATAAAATTATAGTGATGGTTATACAACTTAATGATGAATATACTAAAACCATTGAAATGTACACTTTTTAAATAAAATGAAGTATGGTTGAATTACAATGTTGTGTTAGTATCTGGTGTGCAATGCACTGATTCAGATATATATGTATTATTTTTCACATTCTTTTCCATTATGGTTTATTACAAGATATTGAATATAGTTCCCTGTGCTAAAATGAGGGGCATTGAGGTTTATCTATTTTATATATAGTAGTTTGTATCTGCTAATCCCAAACCCCTAATTTATCCTTCCCCCACAACTTTCCCCTTTGGTAACAATCACTTTGTTTTCTAAATCTGTGACTCAGTTTCTGGTTTGTGAATTAGTGCCTTTGTATGAAATTTTCAGTTCTACTTATAAGTGATGTCATATGATATTTGTCTTTGTCTGTCTGACTTACTTGACTTAGTATGATAATCTCTAGTTCCATACATGTTGCTGCAAATGGCATGATTTCATTATTTTATATGGCTGTGTACTACTCCATTGCATTTATTTATTTATTTATTTATTTATTTATTTATTTATTTATATACCACATCTTCTTTATCCATTCATCCGTTGATGGACATTTTGGTTGCTTCCATGTCTTGGCTATTGTAAATAGTGCTGCACTGAACATTGGGGTGTCTTTTTGAATGACGGTTTTCTCTAGATATTCACCCAGGAGTGGGATTGCCGGATCATAAGGTAGCTCTGTTTTTAGGTTTTTTTCAGGAAGCTCCATACTGTTCTCCATAGTGGCTGTATCAATTTACATTCCCACCAGCAGTGCAAGAGGGTTCCCTTTTCTCCACACCCTCTCCAGCATTTATTGTTTGTAGATTTTTTGATGATGGCCATTCTGACTGGTGTGAGGTGATACCTCATTTTAGATTAGATTTCATTTCTCTAATAATTAGTGATGTTGAGGTGAATTGTACTCTTTAATGAGTTGATGGAGTGAGATATGAATTAAATCTTCACAAAGCTGTTATTATAAAAAAAAAAACAGGCAGAACCTAAGGTTTAAGGTCATCTCCTTGGCTACAGTCAGTGAAAGTGAAATGAAAGGAATGAAAGGAAATGAAAACAAAGCTGCCCTTTAGTCCGTTGAACAATTGTTAGTAGTGGGTCTATAGTATTCAGTGTTCACCTTGATCTCAATGACCCAGACACATCCATACTTTTTTTTGCTCGGAACACACACGTGCATTTCTCTCAGCTCTCTAATTCAAAGACTAGCTAACATGAAAGCATTCTTTTAGACCTTTACTGTTACTTTACTTTGTATAATCAAGTTTATGAACTGGTCCAAGGGGTAGTATTTAATGGCAACCTCTTTCTGTTCCTGCGTGTTTTGTTCTCTTAAATAATTCTAGATTACACTGAACTGTGGCTATGGTGGAAAAGATCTTCCCAATGAATAACGCTGTTTAAATAAATGTGAAAAAATATACTTCATAAAAATTTTAAGGAAATCATCAACAAGTATGTTTCTAAGCCTGAATATTATGCCTTGAATGAGTATTACATGATATTTATCTCCTGAGTGTGTTTTATAAAGATGCTTCTTGGTGCACATATCTTCATAGTTCTTCAAGTTTATAAAACATATCATCACTTGAATTCTGTATTATTATCACAGTCAGAAATGGTTTTCTACAATTAGTAAAAATATGTATGTAGGCTTTGGGGTAAAAAAGAAAAAGACAAAACCCTTAGAGTATTTGTCATCTCAAAACGTGGGGATGAACTGCAGCCATATAATGTAGAGAAGAAATGGCCCTCAGACAATGCTGCAAAACTGTCTTTGTCATAGTTTACCTGAAATCACTAAGAGAAAATTATTGATGGGCAACATGGGAGGTCTAATCACTTCAGACTAACTTAACTGCATGACCTATCTTATATGGATGAATATACAAGATAAAGGTTTTAGGGAATAAAAATTTTTAAAGAAAAATTTAAATGTCAAAAGAATAGTGAACCCATAGAACTGTTATCTCCAGTACATGACGCATGCATCATAACCCACTAGAGTGTGGTGACAAATGTTGAAAAGTTTATTTTACTTTCATATCCAGATGATTAGAAATGAATACTTAGTACTATCTGAGATACAGATGGATTTATTTATATAGCTTTAATAAATATATGCACATTTGTGTTAGAGATTAGTGCTCAAAGAAACTCCTTGATAGACTGAGAAGTCTACCCTAAGTGGGAAAAGAATTTGAAAAAGGATAGATACATGTATATGTATAACTGAATCACTTTGCTGTGCACCTGAAACTAACACAACATTGGTAATCAACTATGCTCCACTATAAAATAAAAGTTAAAAAAAAAATAGTCGACACTGTATATCAAGAGCTGGTGGTCAGCAGGTGGAGCTGGGTATCAGAAACACATCTTTTGTTTTTCTTGGTGATTAAAAAGTAATCTTTTTCAGCATTTAAAAATCAAAATATTGGGGCTTCCCTGGTGGCACGGTGGTTAAGAGTCCGCCTGCCGATGCAGGGGACACGGGTTCGTGCCCCGGTCCGGGAGGATCCCGCATGCCGCGGAGCGGCTGGGCCCGTGAGCCATGGCCGTTGAGGCTGCGCGTCCGGGGCCTGTGCTCCTCAACGGGAGAGGCTGCGACAGTGAGAGGCCCGCATACTGCAAAAAAAACACAACAACAACAACAGCAACAAAAATCAAAATGTTGAACAGAAAATCTAGATTTCTAATTGATCTTGGGAAATCAAAAGATCTAGAAACACTGAATTCAGATTCTTGTGTGACAACAGCTGGCTGAGTGCTCAATGGTTCTCTCCTTCAGTCAAAATGACTACATCTCTATATTGAGCAAATCTTTGCCATTCTTTACCGTATTCTGGCTGACTGGTTTCAGTATGTTATCTCCGTGGCTCGGGTATGTTTTTAAATTTGTGATAACAGTTGGCTGAGTGATCAATATTTCCCTCGTTTAGTCAGAATGACTAAATCGTTGTATTGACCAAATCTTTGCCATTCTTTACCGTATTCTGCCTGGATGGCTTCACTACGCTGTGTTATCTACCTGGCTCTGGTACCTATTTAAATTTGCAGCATAAAATGTTTCTGACCAAATCCACAGGCCAAAAAACCATAGCCCTTATAGTTGTGAGGTAGAGACCCGACAGCTGTTCACCAAACCATTTCACTTGCTTTTTCCAAGCACACAGCTAGACTCCATTTCCCAGTTTCTTTTGCAGTCAGCTTTGCTATGTCATTGTTTTATCTAATGAAAGAGCGGTGTGACCCTCTTTTCTTTTTCTTACTGCATCCAGTGGCTAGTTATCAAAAACCTGAGTAATCTCGGAAGCTACACGTGCAAAACTGCGAAGACTCCATCATCCTGGGGTCTTGAATAACTGCTAGAGCCATCTTCCCTATACTCCCCCTCCACATAAAAAATTGGTTTCTAAATTAATGTTCTCTTAACTCACTGATAGTTGAAGAGTTACCTTAATTAACTCAAGATATAATTGTCCCTTCCTCCATCTCTAGATGCCCCCTCTCAGGAAACATGACCATCAATCATGAGGAAAGAAAAAGGAGGAGAAAGATGAGGGGGTATCCATCTCCTCCCTTCTAAAGCTGTTCTATTTTTTCTCTCACTTAATTGGCATTTCTCTGATGGCTTCTTAATCCTCACTCCATGTCTTACTCCATGTTATGTCCTTGAGGCTGTGTATAAATCAAGATGCTGAAATATCAAAAATCCCAGTTTAAATTGGCTTCAACAATTCTGGCTGCCATGATTGAAACAGTCCAGAGGGAGAGCAGGCTTTATGTACAGTTGGATCTATTCCCCTGGAGCTCTTTAACTTCCACCTTTCTCTGATGGGTTTCCCTTATGGTAGCAAAATGACTGTAGTAGTTCCCAGCTCATGTCTGTACAACGCACCCTCTGGAGCAGGGTTATAATTCATGATATTAGAAGCCCTGAGTTTCTCTCTCTTTGGATCAGTGAAGTCGTGTACCTACCCTGAACCAGTATCTGTGGCTCAGGAACTGCTTTGTGCTTGGCTATTCATCCCTGAAGTAACACTTGGACAAGAGAGATGGACTTGTGCCTATTACATTATGCCAACTTGGAAGCTGATCAGACTCACTCAAGTGGCAGGGCTGATGCTCAGTGGGTCGAGGAAGAATCCAGAATCCATGTCAGAATTCAGTGCTGTATAAAACTAATTCCTGGTGCAGTGGTAACCTATCTCTTAACAAGAATGCTTTCCAGTTCCCCAGTGCTTTATACTCTTCTAAGACTTTATAATTATATATATTATTATTATATACGAATCCGTTGATAGTCCTTTGGGATATATAATGCGTATTTTATGATTATATATATTATTATTATATACGAATCCGTTGATAGTCCTTTGGGATATATAATGCGTATTTTATGATTATATATGTTATTATCATATACGAATCCGTTGATAGTCCTTTGGGATATATAATGCGTATTTTATGATTCTGTATGTTATTATCATATACGAATCCGTTGATAGTCCTTTGGGATATATAATGCGTATTTTATGATTCTATATGTTATTATCATATACGAATCCGTTGATAGTCCTTTGGGATATATAATGCGTATTTTATGATTCTATATATTATTATCATATACGAATCCGTTGATAGTCCTTTGGGATATATAATTATATATATTATTATTATATACGAATCCGTTGATAGTCCTTTGGGATATATAACGCGTATTTTATGATTCTATGTATTATTATCATATACGAATCCGTTGATAGTCCTTTGGGATATATAATGCGTATTTTATGATTCTATATGTTATTATCATATACGAATCCGTTGATAGTCCTTTGGGATATATAATGCGTATTTTATGATTCTATATGTTATTATCATATACGAATCCGTTGATAGTCCTTTGGGATATATAATGCGTATTTTATGATTCTATATGTTATTATCATATACGAATCCGTTGATAGTCCTTTGGGATATATAATGCGTATTTTATGATTCTATATGTTATTATCATATACGAATCCGTTGATAGTCCTTTGGGATATATAATGCGTATTTTATGATTCTATATGTTATTATCATATACGAATCCGTTGATAGTCCTTTGGGATATATAATGCGTATTTTATGATTCTATATGTTATTATCATATACGAATCCGTTGATAGTCCTTTGGGATATATAATGCGTATTTTATGATTCTGTATGTTATTATCATATACGAATCCGTTGATAGTCCTTTGGGATATATAATGCGTATTTTATGATTCTGTATGTTATTATCATATACGAATCCGTTGATAGTCCTTTGGGATATATAATGCGTATTTTATTATATTTATTTTGCAGATAAATTTTAGGCTGAGAGTTGTTAGGGAATTTGCCCTAAATCACAAACTAGTCAGTGGCAGAACTAGAATTCACATCTCAATGTTTTGCAGATTGTTTATTTCACTATGCCTCTTCTCTTCCTCACTCTCTTTGAAAATGTATTAGATAAAGTTTGTGTTGTAATTGTGTTTCTGGTTCAGAAAATCAAACTGCTGCTGCTGTAATCGCCCCTAGAAAGCACCACTGTGGCTGCTTTTAGTTCTAAATTGCCTAATCTTTGTGAGTTGAGGTGGCCAAATACACCTTCACTTAGGCATCTTACTCATGAACACAAAGCCCCACTGAAGGATAAGGAGCAACGCAGCATCTGTTATGATCAACTCCTAGGGTTAAAGGTAATACACAATTATAGTTAAGAAGGAAAACAAGCTCTCCTTCCTTTATGCTCTTCGGAGAAATCGGTATACTGCAGATTAAAGGGAGTGATGGTCTGGCTTCATATAAGCATAAGGCATTGATTAGAGTATTATTGCATTACATTTTCATTACTGTTGAACGGCAAAAGCATATAATTGCTCTTCATAAAAGGCACTACACAGCAAGCAAAGTACATTTGTAGGCCCATATATTTAAATTACAAATGCAGAGCTCATTTTCACCTAAAGAGAAGGCGTCATGATTCGGTTATTTAATCATTTTTCAGCAGAGATAAGGCTTCACCAGAATGAGAGAGAGAGAGAGAGAAATGCTTTCCTTAAGAGTCACATTACCATATTCCACGTAGAAATTGTTGAACCACAGATATATTTTTGGAAATTGAATCCACATCAAATCATACTGAACCAAAAAAGCTACAGAAGAGGTACATGCTCCAGGTAGTTGAAATAATAGTTCAAAAGAAAGCAGAAATGACAGGAACTTAGAGGTAAAGCTTACAGTTAAACAAAGCAATAGGACACAAAATTGGTACTAAATCACTCACAACTGTCTTGATCTCAGTAGTGACAGTATTTTAAGACAATTCACCAATCAATCAATCACCAGAATTTCCATAGTGTTCCTAGGGAATGGCTGTCTAGAGAGCTTTACAAAACAGAATTATAGCTCCATGAAAAAAAATAGCTCCATGAAAACCAAAGCCCCAAATCAACCCTTTTATCAACGTGAATCTCTGTTCCGGTAAGGAACCAGTCAAATTTTAGAGGAAGACACTGTAAGAACTTGTTACCACAACGTTCTCTCCTCATAGTAAGCATTTTATTAGAGATTATGGAAAAGTGAGCAAAATAGTCCCGCTTAAAAACTCCCCCAGAATGAGGAATCAGACCCTTCTGCTACTCCTATTCCTTTTCCCTTTCTTCACCTTCATCATTTTCTCTCTCCCTTCCGACCCTTACCTCCTACTGTTCCCCCTCGTCCTCCATCATCAGTGCCATAAAGAACTAGGTTCCCCTCTGTAACCCTCAGAATCTATGAAAAAGCCTCTTCCATTAAGCTACAAATTAATGGGGGGAAGTTGTCCTTGACATTCTAACCCAAAATTAATTTTGTCAATCTGCTTACTAAGTGGGTGTTCTCTCTCTCCCTCTTTCCAACATCTGGAACTCTGCTGGGAAAATGACTTTCCCATACAGAAGTGAACAGCTCATAGATCGATTGAGCACCAAGCAGCATCAGTAGGATGTCAGTAGTTTAACCGGAATCCTTAGTCCACCTGCAAATAGGCAAAGAGTATCTGTCCTTTTGCCCAGAACAGGGGTTGGCAAACTATGGCCCGAAGGCCAAATCTAGCCTACCTCTGGCTTTTGTATATAGTTTTATTGGAAAAAAGCCACACCAATCTGTCTGTGTATTGTCAATAGCTACTTTTGCACTACGCCTGCAGAGCTGAGTCATTGCAACCAGGACCACTTGGCCCTTAAGTTAAGGGTGAAAACACTATGTGACCTTTTCCAGAAAAAGTGTGCCAACGTCTAGCCTAGAACTTTGCTAAGTGATATGATGAAAAGGCTCCGCTTTTGGCTTAAAGAGCGTGTCACCTTACTAGACAGGGAAGTTGATCACAGAGGAGATGTTTAGTTAGCGATACGAGATAGAACTGAATAAAGGTCAAACATGTGCAGTATTGATTGCATTTATATAAATAAATTCAGAGAGGAGGGATTACACTGGTGCTACTGCATAAAACTGTGTGATGGAAATGGTCTTTGTAGAGTGGGTGGGATTTGAATCGGAAAATTTCAGAGCTGGAAAGCAGCTTTGAAGACATCTGATTCAGGGGTTCCCAGACACTGGGCGGTGGGCCAGTGTCAGCCCGTGATGGATTTTTTTCCTAATTATCAACAAAAAGAGAAAAAAGATCACAACAAGCTGGTTGAGGGTTTTAAGGTAGGGCTTTTCCCGTATCTACCCAACATGGGCTGTGTCCTCTTGTACCTGGTAAGTTTCATAAAGCTAAATTTATTCAACCTAAGAATTTTCTCCTGCCTACATTCGTGTTGAGATTTCCCTTCTTTTGGAAATGACATTGAGAGTTGAGGGTACGTGTTGTTGCTGCAATTATCTGTACTCTTACTTGGCAGAAGAAAATTTGACAAACCTGGTGTTTGCTCCTTCAATATATTTTAATGTTCATTGTGCTATGAAATCCAGGAGACTTGCAATTACAGACCAGAGCAGATGCTACTCAATGTTTCCATATCTTCTATATCTGGTAATAGAATCAATAAGAAGAGCAGGCTAGGCAGACAGCAGGAAGAGAAATAAGTTTCAAGTGGAGATTGTGTTGATTTCCTCCCAACTCAGGGCTATCACTCTGCATTTGACTTTTGCACCCAAAAATCTCAATGTTTTAAAGCTTCCACTTCCACTAAGCATTGCTCTGCAGAGCCTACCAGGGGTTTTCTTAGGTTCAAGTGAACATTCAGACTCAAGAGCCACCATAGGCCACAGTGTACAAAGAAGGCTTGGATTCAGAATCCAAAGCTCCCAGGAGGGCAGCAGTGGCATTCTCCTCCTGTGGAAATCCTTGCAGTGTCCATGGGCCAGTTATCATTGTTATCAGAGCATCATTCCTGAGGTGATAGCTCGAGTGGGAGGCAACCACACTGGGCAGGTGTCTGAGCGACCCTAGCCCCACAGGAGCCAACATCTCTTGTAACAGCAGCAGCATAGGCCGAGTTTCCAAGGTCCATGCAAGGGCCGTGCTCAGTTATATGAGTACTTACCCCACTCAGGAGAGCCCAGAGATCAGACTTCCCATCAGGTAGATATACTTCTCCCAGTCTAAATGCAATCTTCCTGTAAGGAGTCATTTTATCATTAACAACATTGCCTAGCAACAGTTGACATATTACCCTTATCAGAGTTACCAGGGGAACAGAAGTAGAGAATTAACCAAAAGGTTAAGTCCTTGTGCAGAAGGGGAAGGGCTCTGTCCACGATTGTCTTCTAAGCCCTTAGAATGGCTGGTGACCAGGAGCATCTCTAAACCTCTAAAGTTATCAGAGAAATTGAACAGCAAGTTGTCCTGTTCAGACGAGAAGGGAATATTGACTTTCTCAAGCAGGATCCTAGAAGTTCTGAGTCACTATAATACTGTAAATAAAAAACTATTTGAATAACCAGCACCCTCTAATTCTTAACACCTCTGTCTAAATATCTCCTCTTCCTGGAAGCCCTCCCTGACCGCCATGATTAAAGCACACCATTCTCAGCTATTCTCTGTCACAGTACCTTTTTCGTTTCCTTCTATAACCTCCCCCAAATGCTAATTTTAAGGTGTTCTGTTTATTTCCATTTGGGGTATCTCCCTCAGTAACACATCAGTCACATTCACTAAGGCATCTAATTTCATATCTGGAACACGGGATGTACTTAAAACTCATGTTCATCTCATGAAGGAATGGATGAATGAAGCAAACAAAATGCTCAGAGCTGTGAGTCCTCACCGATCTAAGGTGCATTTTACAGTTTATATTCTGAACATTTCTCTCACTCCTCTGGAAGAACAAAGGTTCAGATTCATGCGATTTGATCTATTTCACCTAAAACTTAGACCTAGACCTCTCATTATATCTGCCCCAGAGGTCTGAAAAAAAGTCCATAAGAAATCTTCCTGACCACAGTCTAAACAGTTGCAGGTTTCTTTAAATGTCCTTTCAGATGCAGAAGGAACACGGTCCAGCATTCCTTTGGGACTAGTCAGTTCTCATCCTCATTAGCATCCATGGAGGTTAAGCGTGATGAGTTTGGCACAGAGAGCGGGGCGCTTCTCTATTTCCATACAGATCACTTTGGTAAGCCCCACCCTCAAAACTCAGCTAACGTAGAAGTAGAAGGAAGAGATTATTTCTCCTTTGATCCAGGGGGAAAACCAGTTCTTCAAAAAGATCTAAAAGCTAAGGGTCTACCTTAAAAACTCACAACATAAGAAAAGGAAAATGTTTTCCTAAAGAAAACTTTAGAATATAACTTACCTTTTCAAGCAAATTCGTAAAAGGGAGGAATTCTGAGAAAACAAAGAAAAATTCCCCTCTTGCAGTTTTCTGTGCTAGTTGATATCATAGAAGTCGTTTGTTTGATGATGTTCTTTTACTAATAACTTTTCCAGCTGGAAAGAGAAATTGGCTTCCCAAAATGAGCATCAGCTCTGGGTTTCTGTGGTTAGAATCCTGATGTGATTCTTTGCAAGCATAACACTGGAGCCAAGGAGGGCTGGGTTAGGCATGAATAGCGTGCCCAGGGATCCACTGTCCAGCCGTGATGGCTGGAGGTGTCGATTCTTATGGAATGGGATTAGTCTGTGCGGTAGGCTTGAATTTCAAACACTGTGTTGAAGTCTCAGATATCCATGTATAGTCCATTTTACCTCAAAATTAAGAAAATGGGTAGAGACTTCTTTCACGTTGGTTTAACATTTCTCACTCTGCTTGCCAGTATTTACTCTGGGAGCAAAAATAGAGTAGGAAGAAAGAAAAGTATACAATACCTTGGATTTCTGACTGGGCTCTTGTTTGCTTGTTAATATTGAAATATGGAGTTTATTACAGGTGACAGGTATTCTAAGTGGCTTTCTGAGCTCAAAAGCACGGGACCCAGTGTTGGGGGTACTGGCAGCTTCTCATCAAAGTCCAAGTGGGAGATGTCTCAGAAACTGTTCCTTCTTAGTGTAGTTTGCTCAAAGGTTCATCTGTTCAGTTAGTTATATGATCAAAATGACATGGTGCCCTTTCCAAAGAGGACCTCATCAGTCATCCAAATATGCTATCATCTCTAAGTGTAACAGTTTTGATAGTCATATTTTAATATAAAATGGATGGAGACCAAGAGAGGACCAAGTGGACTTCAGTGTGGTTCTTTTAATAATTACTTCTCCATGCCCATCTTAGAAAACTGCGTAAAATAGGACAGGCCAAAGCCAACTTTTTCAAAAAGTGATGTGACTTGCAAAGCTATGCAAGTGAAAACCACAATGAAATGCCTATCAGACTGGCTAGAAGAATGCTTATATCCAGTGTCAGATGGGGTGCGAAGAAAAAAATAGCGTCTTACACATATTGCAAGGTTGATATACAATTGATATAGCGTTGTAAATTAGTTTAATCCAGCAATTTAACTTCTGGAAATTGAACTTAAGGAAATAATTGTAAATATGGGCAAAGACGTATGTTCACAGAGGTTCACTAAAGTGTCATTTATTGAAAAAGTATAAATGGAAGCAAACTAAGTGGCCAAAAGTAGGTGATTGGTAAAGTATGGTACCTGAAAACAAGTGAATATTATGAAGGCATTCATTAACTAGTTTTAATAAAGAACTCATTCAACCAATATTTATTGGGCTCCTCTCCTATGATGTGCCACATGCCATTCTGGACAGTGGAGAGTCAAGGGAACAAATAAAAATCTTTCTCTTTGCAAACTAGTCATCTAGTGAGACAGAAAGTCAATAGACAAGATAAATAAGTAAAATAAATATAGACTGTTAGACCGGGCTTCCCTGGTGGCACAGTGGTTAAGAATCTGTCTGCCAGTGCAGGGGACACGGGTTCAAGCTCTGGTCCAGGAAGATCCCACCTGTCGCAGAGCAACTAAGCCCGTGCACCACAACTACTGGGCCTGCACTCTAGGGCCCACGAGCCACAACTACTGGGCCCATGTGCCATGAAGCTTGCGTGCCTAGATCCCGTGCTCCGCAACAAGAGAAGCCACCTCCATGAGAAGCCCGCGCACCGCAACAAAGAGTAGCCCCCGCTCTCCGCAACTACAGAAAAGCCTGTGCATAACAACAAAGACCCAACACAGCAAAAAAAAAAAAAAAAAAAAAATGTTAGACAATTAATTGCTTAGAGGAAAAGTGGGACCTGAAAGGAGAAAAAGCAGCAGGTAGGCTTTAGACAGTGTGCTCTGTGAAGGCAGGAATTGTGATTTATTCCTCAGTGTATCTCAAATCAGTGCCTGGCCTATAGTAGCCAATCACATAAATATTTGTTAACTATTTATGAGCGGCCTTCAGACAGTAGGATTGCTGTGTATGGGGACCTCATGAATGTGGTTTCAGAGAGAATCCAGAGTTAGTATGGTTGCCTGGAGCCTCGTTGGAGTAGAGACGAAGCTTGAAGAATGGTTAAGAGTGAAATGTAGAGCCAGTCTATTAGGATTTTATTCTGAAAGCAGTGGGGAGCCACTGACAGGTTTTAAACAAGTGAGTGATTTGATCTAGTTGGTGTTTTAGAAGGTTCACTTTGAGAGCTATAGATGGGGGTGTGGGGGGAGGGAGCAAGATTGGAGGCAAGACCACCAGTTAGGTGGTGTTAATTGTGTATTACTGCTGCCAAGAACACACACACACACACACACACACCCTCCCCAGAGATCTCTGTGGACAGTCCCCATACACACCAATGGCTTCCTGTGTGCCTCTGTTGAAAGTCCACACTGGCCCTAGGAAAGAGCTTGCCTGGGTAGATAAATACCTCAGCTTCTGCACCTCAGGAAGACAGTTCCGAGGCACACACCATGAAGTCTCTCAGAGGCTTCCCAGTGGATTCAGCCCAGTTGCCTACAGCAGTGACCTTCTAAGTAGCATATTCCTCGCTGGCCCCCTCCCTTCCCTGTCTCACTTCCCCACTCCCTCATAGCACCTCCTGGGATTACCTTCAAAAGCACAACTTGAACCAAAAAAAAAAAAAAAAGATGGATGGGGATGTATGCAGTTTTAGATAAGATGGCCCATGAAAGTTGCAATGAGAGAGAGGCAGGTATGAAATCCTGACGGAAGCAAGGGAGCCAGGTAGGTGGTGTCTGGAAGGAAAACATCCACTCAGAAGGACCAGCGCATGCTAAGCCCTGAGACAGGAGCATGCTTGGTGTGTTCCATGGACGGCGGCCATGAACAGAATGAATGAGGCCGAAGCTAATAAGATTTGAGGTCAGAAAAAAAAACACTGAGACTGTTGGAGAAGGCATATTAAAATTTGTCTTTTACTCTGAGTGTAATGCAAAGCCACTGTCATTGGAAGAGTGTATCTAACCAAAGAAGAACTTATCTCACATAGGTTTAAGTGCTATCTCTCTGGCTGGTTGAGAATAAACTGAAAGGGGAAAAGAGCAGAAGCTTGGAGACCAATTTGGAGATTTGCCATAATCCAGGTAAAAATGATAGTACTTTGAATAAACATGATAGCAGTGGGAGTGGTGAGAAGCCATTGAAAACCACGTTGTAGGAGAACTATTATCATGAAATCATGATAATTATTTAAAAGAAAGCAACAAAATTTGAAAGTTTGTCATGATTTTATAGACCTGTAAAAACTTCCTTGAAAGACATATTTCAAAACAATCACATTGGTTATCTCGGGTGGTTGGTGCATGCTTAAATCTTTCCAGTTTTCTGTGCTGCTTTTCGAATCAAGAGAAGAGGAGCCTTCATGATTTGGAAGCTCAAGAATCAAAGGACTCAACCACTGAATTCTCATTACCAGAGCCATCTTAGTTATGTCTGTGGAGTTCTGCATTTTCTGCAGCTCTCTGCTCCATTTCCTTTTCGAGAATAGTTTTCTCTTCCTCCCTTTCTCTTCTTCTATGTTCCATTGAGAATATAGAGAAAAATATGTTACAATTGGTTCGTCAGAAGATATTTTCATGGGATAAGAACTTAAACTCTTCCTGTCAAGGCCTCATTGTAAGAGCTACTAAACAAGATGAGCACTGGGTTGTGAAGGCACAGTCTCTGCAGGATACAAGTAAAGACATTAACTTTTGTTTTTACACCAGAAGAATGTGCTATTCCCTACTTCATTCTTCCTACCTGGGTCCAGAGGGACAGTTTTGATGGTTTATGGTGTCCAAGAATATAGCACTTAAACTGTGGACTGAATGCTTTCTATTTATTTGAATTATATTCTACTATCCTATTGTTATTCAAGAATAAGTGAACGTGTTTATCACCAGATGTGTTTTGCATTGTTGCTTCTGGGACTCCAAGGCTTGTTAGACACACTTTCCTTTCAATCTTATTAGGAAACATTTCCATTTTCATTTTATTTCCTCTCTGCTTGTTGAGTAGAAAGTATATAAACAAACATTTTCAGAAAAAGAACAAGTCAACAGAATAAACTTATCGAATTGTAAAGATACAGAAATGTTGCACAAATCCGTATCTTTTATCAATGCAATTCTAAGAAAAGGTGGTTGGATTGGCTTAGTGAGCCAATCACATCTGTGATTAAATCGAGTTTGAATGGTGCAGTTCAACAGAGAGTTTCGGGGCATCCTTACATTTATAGAAGAACATTCTTCTGATAAGAGTTTAACTGACTAAACCAACTGAAAGAAAAGGATGTTTTAGTCACTGTTAAGGAAAGAATATGTAGCTGTGCATTATTGGTTATTTAAGGACATTTTCCCGGGCTCAGTCATAGAGCAATAATACCATGACCAATAGTAATGACCAATCGTGGTGATCATAAGAGTAGAGTGCTGCGGTTGTCGAAGATCTGTGCTGAGCAGCTGACTTGTACTATTTCATATTGTCTTCACACCAGTCCGAGGGGAAATATACTATTATCCTTCTCATTTTACAAATAAACGAAATGAAATGTAATGAAGTTAAAGGTAAGCCCAAAAAGGTGCATCGTTCTTATGATTTTCCATTTAGAGACTGAAGCATTCGGATGAGCGTTCATGGTAGGATCTTCATTTGAAATTATTTAAAGTTTGTCTTGATAGTTTGGATTTCTTTTGCCCACTGAGCTCAGCAAAATGACTTGATGAGTACAGAAAAATACAACTCTTCTCCATTAAGGGCCAAAACTGATTTATGGGCAACCTATGAACCTGCTCATCTAGATGTGAGTTACAGATCAGGCAGCCAGAGAACCAAGTTCTACTCCAGATCTTGGTCATTTCTAGTTCTGCGTTCCTGACCAAGTCTCTTAATTCTTGGGGGCCTTGAATTCCCCAAACTGAGGTCTGAGAAGACTGAGTTATTTCCAGGGTCTTTTCCAGTTGTGACAACTAGAAGTGGCGATCTGGTTACTGTCACCAGGACATGAATTCTGAGTAGGCTCATCAATGAGGGACAATAGGCTTCCCCACACATAGGCTTGATTCATCACAGAAACTGGAACAAACTTAGCTGAGGAGCTAGGCAAATCAATAACTATATTTAACTTAAGTAGAATTTAAACGTAAGTATGGGCCTTTAGAGTTTTGATTTCCCCCCCAAGAGGACCTTCATGGATATTGGCTTTGTTTGTAATCAATTAGAACTACAGATCAGTAACCATATCCATCTGCATTTTGTCACGTAATCATTTCATTTTCCTCTAATCTATTGTATTCTATGGCTGATTTTAAGAACAGACTTGAAAACTATTAAACTGAATAATGAAAAATTAATGAATACAGATATGTCATTCTCAGAGCACATAGAGTTAGCACTTCAATCATCCACCTTAGTTTTATTCTCTCTGGTTATCTCGCAGGTATGATATCATACCAATGTGCTTTAAAAAGTACAGAATGAATCCAACCGAAAGCAAAGAAGGTGACACAAGATTCCTGTGTGCAAGTAAGGCCCTGGTATTACTAAAATTAGCAAACCATAAAACAGCACTCCGGGTGTATGTCCCCCCTACCCTCTGTATCCCAGGAACAGCTCAGAATTCAGAAGATGTGAGAGGCAAGTAGCCTGGATCTGGAAATAGAATGAGGGCTGATGGTGCGGGGCTGAGGCCTTTGGAGACCAGTACTCTTGTGGGCCCTCCTCGCTTCCAGGGATTGCCTTCAGGAATTGGTGGGAGTCATTCAAATCCAGGCAGTTTCTCTGGTGACCTAAATTAACCCATGGGGTCTTTTCAGGTTTACGGACATTGCTGGAGAGCTGACATGAAAACATCGCCATGACACAACTCTGGAGGGAAACACTGATTTTGATTTGGTGCATCACATCGAGAGTGTAGACTCAAGAAGATGCTAGGAAGACAGTAAGTCTCTCCCCTCGTCCCCTCCTCTACTTCTTCTGCCTCACCTCTCTTTATTCTTTCTCTTCCTATGCCTCTTTCCTTCACTTTTGTTAGCTACTATGGAGTTACCTTGGGCTTTCTGGATATTTTCAAAATTTGGGGGCTGTCTCTACATTGTATTAATTCAACATGCTCTTTCTGGTTGAACAGATTTCCCTTTTATTTTCATGCTTTCCAAATGGTAACACTTCTGGAAAAAATGTGGAATTTAGTATAGTAATAGTGAAATAAGAAAGCAGAATTTCCTCTTTGAATCGTAACTGCATTTCTCCACAGTTTGTCCCCCACAAAAGGGGAGAGAGTAGGGTGCACATCACTCTGTCTCTGTGCTGGATTTGCATGCCCCAGAAAAGAGTTGCCCGATGTGGATCCCAGTGGGATGCTGTTAGCCTTGTTCTTTGTAAACTCCTGTGGTGTACCTGGTGGACGGTATTGTAGGGTGGATTCTTTCTTAGCCTTGCTGCGCTCTCCTACAGTTCTACTTTTCTCCTGGCTTTTCAAGTCTACTTTCAAATCCGGTGAGAAATGGACAGATGCATAGGTGAACGGATGTGGAAAGGAGTTGCAGTGGCTGTGTAACAACGGCTGAAGAGTATGGGCCCTGGGGTCTGACAACCAAGGATTCGAGGCCTTCCATCTACTAGCTATGTGAGAGTGGCTACGATGAACTTTTCTGAAAACCCATTTCTTCTCCTATAAAATCGGACATTGAAATATCCATTCTCCTTCTTCCTGTATTCAAGAGGGAAAATAAGGTCTTTATTTTCTAAGAGATTTGCCCCTCACCACAAGTTCATCCTGGCCCGTGACTGCTGAGGGTGTGACTAGATCTTGTGGTCTCCCTCACAATTAGCGGTAGCCGTATGATGAAGGGGTGGCCAGTGGGATTTGAGCAGAAGGAATGGGTGTTCTGAGCCTTGTACCTGAAAATGTTGGGTGTGCACGTCTCACACTCTCCCTTCCTTCCCATGGCTGGGAAACGGTGACAACTGGAAAATCCAGCTTGGAACTGGGGCTCATGAGAGCTCCTTAGCGCTCACCTTTGTAAAACTATGTGTGAAGAAGAAATACTAATTTGACCACAAGCTTTCTTTTTGTTAGTGTTTTTATGGTATATCTTCTTGCAGCCTCTTATTTTCCGCCTTTTGCGTTCTTTATATTTCAAGTTTTCTCTTGTAAGCATCACATATTTGAGAAATATAATCCAGTTTGGCAATCTTTATCTTTTAATTATTATATTTAATAATAATTATTTGTGTATTTAGGCTTATATCTGCCATCTTACTATTGTTTTCTATCTAACTCATCTGGTTTAGGTTCCTAAAACCTATTTTATATTCGAATGTCAATATTAGTTTACATCTATATTTCTCTCCTACTTGAGATCATCAAGGAGAGACATTTTGGTTAATCTTGATAATAAAATTAGCTAAGCATTTAGTCATTTCAGACACTTTACTGCGCACTTCATGTGCATTAATTTACTTAATTCACATATCAGTTCTGTGAAGTAGATACTATTTTTATCCTCATTTCACAGAAAAGCAGTTAGGCAATCAATGAAAAGTTAACTTGCTCAAGGCTCTCCTAATAGGATGTGGTAGAGAACAAAGTAGTTGTTCAGTAATATCTTCTGAATGTCAAAGGAAAGAAGGAGCCCCACAGGGTAACCCTTCCTGTCCCCTTTGCTGGTAAGTCTTTTCTACTCACCGGCTATTCTTAAGGGATCCATTTGCTTCCGGTGACCATTAATGGCAAAAGGTGAGCTAAGGAACTAGGTATAGTTGAGATGAGAAGGGCTTATACATTTGTCATCCAATTCAACATAAAACTTTATGCAAAATATTATCTTTCTGCTATCGAGATTTACCGCATCAGTTCTGATGGGATGGTTAGGTTTGATGGTGAACTGCGTGCTCCCTGTTTATGGGCGTTTTCTTATTTCCATTAGCTCTTTACATCTAGATTGCATGGTACATACACCTCCTGGTCTCCTTCAAGACTCTATCAGCGAACAGTCTATGTCTTCTTGTGTGAGCAATAGGTTCAGTCTTTTGAGAACTCAAACTAAAGTTAAGAAGTAACGTTTCTTTATATCCTACCAGGCTTGTCACGTGTATCTTTGCCTAATTTATAGCACACAGTTTCAGATTGCCCCTTCCTCTCAACACAAACACTTTTCTGCTCTTCCCTTGGGATGCAGACCAGACAACCTCATGAAACAGTACCATAGCACATGATTCAGGATAATGACTGACTCCATGCATGTATATATTCTCCTTCCCAAGACTCCATTAAAATTGTGGTCAAGAAATTCAAAGTGCGCAAACTCCCTGCAATGACGAGACCATTAAAAGACTCACAAATAGACCAGATACTTGGGCACATTTCTGGCGGATAAGAGAACAGTGATGAGAAGAGAGGGGAGGAGGAATACAGGTTGGAGGAAATGTAGAGACGTGAAAAGGGCCTATGACTGCCGAATGAGGCAGTGAACCTGGAAAACGCCAGAGAAGTTGCACACTCAGAAGTGGTAGTTACAGGACTCCGGAAGTTAGAGGCTAAAAATAGACTGAGCCAGACCACCTCTGCCTCTGCAAGAGAAATGCCTGCTAGCCAGGGATTTATTTCCTTTTCAGAAAGTGGAGACTCACTCTAAAAAAGATCTGAAGAGAACTAGATCTGTCAACATAGGTGTGGCTATCTCGGCATTCTGGCACTTGGGAACGCCACAATAGAATCTGGTTCCTTGTCTGCTCAGTCTATAGGAAAGCCTTCTAGTCAGAAGCCCCCATATGAACATAAAGCTTCACACTGGCTGATTTATGGCCTCAGCCTTAGATTTGGAATAGACAATCCAGAAACTTGAGACAGGTGGTGAGGGCTTGCAACCTGAAAGGGGAAATCAAGATAAACAGAGAAAACTGGGATAATACCAAAAAAAAAAGAGAAAAAAAAAGCAGCTTAGAAATTTCTTACTGCTGTCAAGGGAATCATGAGGCTATTGCAACCACAAAGCAAGAACAGAGTACAACTGAGAAGGAACGGTCAGAAAATAATAAGGAATCCTTATAAAATAAAAATAACTTCCAAAGTTTCAGACAACTTATACAAGGACTGGAAATTTTAAAAAATAAGTAAATAAAGAGCCCACAAATACTCAACTTTGTGAGTAAAATATACCTAACTAGACAGATGACCGTGAAATGTAAGAATACCGCAGGTAACAGTGAAATCTCAATGGCTTCAGGAAATTATAAATAAGGAGTATGTATCATAGTGACACCAGACTCCTCATCGACATCACTGGGAGACATAAGCCGTGCCTTCAGTAGCCCAAGGGAAAGTTATTTTACATCTAGAATTCTGTATTCTGAAAAACTATCAAACAAAGGTAGAAAAAAAAAAGATATTTTCAGACATATAGAATTTAATTTCCCTTGCGAAGTGAGTTGAATGGTGGCCTCCAAAAAGATATGTCCATGGCCTAACCCCCAGAAACTGTGAATGTGATCTTATTTGGAAACGAAAGGTATTTGCAGGTATAAAGTTAAAGGTCTAAAGATGAGATCATCCTCAGTTATCTGAGTGGGCCCTAAATATAATGACAAATGTCCTTAGAAGTCAAAAGAGGGAAAGGCACACTGGGAGAGGAGGCAAGGTGACCACGGAAGCTGAGATTTCCGTGATGCAGCCGAGAAAGCCTAGAAATGTCTGGAGCTACCAGAAACTGGAAGAGGCAAGGAAGGGTCCTCCCCAGAGCCTTTAGAGGGAGCACAGCCCTGCCAGCACCTTGATCTCAGACTTGTGGTCCCCACACTTGAGAAAATAAATTGCTGTTGTTTGTGGTGGTTTGTGGTGGCAGCAACCCCTAGACTCAGGATGCTATTTGAGGATGTGCTCCAACAAAATGGGAGAATAAGTCAAGAAAGAGGAAGTAGAATCCTGCCTAGAGGGGTTCCAACCCAGAAGAGTAAAGGTAGAAACCCAGGAAGCAGTCAGAAACTGGCCTGGAGAGCCAGCCATGAAGCCAAAGATTCAGGAAGTCCAGGAGAAAGGCAGCCATTGACTTGATACCACCCAAATGATGCTGGAGGCACATAAGTATGCATTAAAAACAGATGATGGGGCTTCCCTGGTGGCGCAGTGGCTGAGAGTCCGCCTGCCAATGCAGGGGACGCAGGTTCGTGCCCTGGTCTGGGAAGATCCCACATGCCGCGGAGCGGCTGGACCCGTGAGCCATGGCCGCTGAGCCTGCGCGTCCGGAACCTGTGCTCCGCAACGGGAGAGGCCACGACAGTGAGAGGCCCGCATACAGCAAAAAAAAAAAAAAAAAAAAGTCAGATGATGCATGAAAAAAAGAAAGACAAATAGGAAGAATCAAAACCTCTAAAAGAAATGAAATACAGCACAGTACTTGGCTATGTAGTCAATGTTTGCAGCTAGTAATAATGTCATCCCTGCTCGCTGATTTACAGTTATTAGATTCATGCTACCTGTGTAGCAGGAAAGTCTTCATTAAGGTTCTGAAAAACACACACTAAAACAAATTTAAATGGGTGTAGAAAATTAGTAAAATAGAAGGATTGGAGGAAAGTGGAAGGAAATAGTAGAGGTGATCAGAACCTTGAATGTAAATGGGGATCCAGTGCAATTTGTAGTGAATGAAATGGTAAATAAAGATGGGATGAAAATACAAAGCCTACGATTACAAATATTACCAAGATAGAAACTAAATATTCTATATTTCTAGATATAAAAATATGACTATATTCCAGGGAAGGGAGGTAGGAGAATGTATTATTGAGCTAAGTCCTCATCTGTCATATCAGGTAATCAATAGATAAGGTCTAAAATTGATTAATCAAGAAGTAGCTGTGTATACACATATTTAGCAATAAAACTAGTTAAATAACAGAAGTAATAATACCAGAAAGAGTTAAAATAAATAAAAATAATTCCTTCTGGGTTATAGCGAGTGGATGATAAAGGGTGACCCAAAGGACTATTTTTTTTTTTCACACTAAGTCCTTAGGTACCATTTCAAGTTCTAACCATGTGCACGTGATCATTTGAAATCTTCAGTCTTTTTTGGTAAAGCATTTTTGAGCCCCCACTGAGGGTGTAGAAAGCTGAAAAAAGTGCCCCTTCCATCTTTACAACTATACCAAAAAACACCAGTACTCTCCTAATTCACAACTTTTCTTGAACACATCAGAGAGCTGTAACTTATCTGAAATCTGAAGACAAATAAGCATTTTCTAGAAGATGTGGGATCTGAGCACTGTGGCAAATGTGGAAAGCCAGCAAGCCATTAAGAAGTCAGCAAAGACCAAATGTGGACTACCAGAAAAGTCTAGAATCCCAGGGATCCACAGGGGATCTTGCACCAACTTGCAGAATCTCCACAGACACTGCAACGTGCTTACAGCAAAGACTGAAGCCAGGGCAAGAAGCTGGGAAAAGCCTCCCTCCTGGGGGAGCCCTGGGAAAACGGGACAGCAGCCTGTGTGGAAACATACGAAGCCCCACCTCCCCCTGAGCCTTAGCTCTGTCTCCTTATGGAACAAAAGCCTGAAGCTGCTGGGAGAAAAGGCAACAAAACTTGACACCCTTGATGCATAGGTGAAGACTCACTGAAGCTGGGGAAGAGAGCAGGAGAGAAAACAAAAGGCAGGAGTACACTCTGGGCCCAGATCATTAGAGATCCGTAAAAATAGGGGCAAGGTAACTAAAAAGGTCCCAGTCCCATGACTTAGGGACACAGCATCTATTTAGTCTGATGCTGAACCCGAAAGACGGGGTATGCCCTTCCTCTGCCCCCGCCATCAGGTTAGCAAGTGTCAAGTAACGAGTAAGAGTCTGCAGTTAGAGCAAGAACTAGAGCAGAGAGAAAGAGCTCTCTGAGGCACAGGGGCAAAGAACCTCTCAAGCTGGGAATGCAGCAGATACTAAGAAGACCCTCTGGCCAAACAACACCCACCCTGAACCCCATGCAGTGCTGCAGCAGTACGGACATTTGGGTGTGCAAGGGCAACCACAGCAGAAGCAAACCTTAAACTCAAGTGCACTCCTGCCCCACTTGATTCACCCCCACAAATGGAGGTTTTAGTGAAAAGGAGTATATCCATTTCCAACTTTAATTACTACTAAATGCATGGCTGTAAGTTACACCCTTTTCCCTTTTTCCCCTGGGCTCTTGCACCGTAGACTGGCCCTGCCGATGCTCAGCACTGTTCCCTCGTTCTGGGCGGTGGCAGGTGCCGTGGGAAGACCGTGCCTTGGACGTCAGGCACTTTAGTGCAGGTGTCAACCGTGCCACTCAGGGACCTTGGACAGGCCACTTAACCCCAAGCATCAGTTTCTTTATATGTAAAGTGAGGGCTTTAAACCTGCTTCAAAGGGCTTGTCTGACAAAGACATGACTTACTGAGTGTAAAGAGCTTAGCACCCTGAATCTCTGGCAGTTCACAGGCCCTGAGCGGAGGCTGGTCAGTCATGGCTCAGGGACCTACTGACAGGTCTTCTGTGCGCTCTGCTTTCTCATGTCTCTCCCTGGTTCCTAACTTTGTAGTTCAGTGGTTCTAAATGGCGGAAGAGTACAAACTGGGCGAAGGACTGTTTTTAGTTGTTACGGAAACTGGTTTATGAAGGGAATCCTCCTCGCATTTAGAGGTTGGGAGTCGGGGTGTTGGAATTCCTGTACAGGAGGGAGAAACCGCGCCATGAACTGCTCTCAGTCCTACATTTGGCATGAGGTTTGAAAATCTCCCTAACCAATTATTTTTTGTAGCTGGAAAGTCTGTTTGTAATTATTTGAGCTAAGAAACTAACTCCATTTGATCTACAAAGACAAAGTCTTCCTAGCACTGTTGTTATATGTCGTTGATTTTGCCAAGAATGCAACCACGATGCAATTTAAGGGAAGGTGGTCTTTTATTCAAGAGTAGTTCGCCATTTTGGAAAATTCTATCACTGAGGGCAGTGATGCCTTAGTTTTCGAGTTGCCGACACAAAACACCTGAACCACCATTTTTTCTCACTGTTCTATTTGTCGTACTGTCATGTCTGAGTGCAAGCATGAACTGCTGCGTTGTCTTCTGGTGTAGCTGGATATGAACACTTACATATCAAGATATAGATTTATTATACATTACTTTTGTTTCATTTCTAGTTTTGATTACATTTAGGAAAGTGTATGGATTTTTTTGTCACGATGTGCATAGGTAGGTTACATTTTCTATTAATGATCTAAGAGGCTCAAGGAAGTGTTATAAATTATTACTTATAAAAAAGGGTCTGGGGGAGCTTCCCTGGTGGCGCAGTGGTTGAGAGTCCACCTGCCGATGCGGGGGACACGGGTTCGTGCCCTGGTCCGGGAAGTTCCCACATGCCGCGGAGCGGCTGGACCCGTGAGCCATGGCCGCTGAGCCTGCGCGTCCGGAGCCTGTGCTCCGCAACGGGAGAGGCCACAACAGTGAGAGGCCCGCGTATCGCAAAAAAAGAAAAAGAAGGGTCTGGGGTCTGATGGCTGCAAATCCTAGTTCTCGTTGCTCATCTAGGTTGTACTGGGTTTGTGTGCTTTGGCGCTGGGGGTGTCCACATGAGCTTTATTTATTTCCTTTTTGGCTGCGCTGTGTAGCTTATGGGATCTTAGTTCCCTGACCAGGGATTGAGCCCCGGGCCCTCGGCAGTGAAAGCATGGAATCCTAACCACGGGACTGCCAGGGAATTTCCAAGACTTACTTTAAAAATACAGATGTTTGCCCTCTCCCAAAATGTCTGTTTTATGGTCCACATATCTGCAGTTTTAATAGGTACTTGATGTGAGGACTCTTCCTATTACACTTTAAGAAGCAGAGCCCTGGTGTGTTAAACTTGATCCAGTCCTGTTGCATCTCTCTGGAGAGGGCCAGACTGTAAACAGTCTCTCCTCTTGTCTCTCTGCCCCGATGCTTTCCTAAACCTCAGCCCTTCTTCCAACACTCATCTTGCCCTCAACTCACTTCTGGTCACTGATAGTTAACTGAAGGCCCCTATTTCAGTACAGAATCGTTCTTTGTGAGCGAGAAGTAGAACTTAAATAACACATAGAAACAGAGAGTATGAAAACTCTGTAAAGATCTGACTTGTAGCTAATTAAATAGCAGGGGAAGCTCCCTTAAATTTCAGCAAAGTTTTGCAGACCTTATAGAAATAAATTAAGTAGGAACTAAATGAAACAATATCAGAAAATTAGTGAAATTGGAGGAGGGAATTTATTCAAAGAATTCTTAAAGCCCACCCCCCATCATGTTACCTGTTAAAGCCCAAGTAAAGAAATGATTTCAATCTTTAAAGCTTTGCAAGGTGAAAAGTGTCAGCATCCATTTTTCCCATTTAAAATACAATTATATTTTTTCATGAATTTTTTTATATAACTGCTGACATTGAACATAATGACTGTGCTCAACAAGTATGTAATATTTGTCACTGAAACATAACTTACAAAGTCTTGAAATACAGAGAATAAATCTCCACGTAAATGAAGGAAAGGAGTGTCAATCATCCCTTTCCTTCTAAACTGCCTGTTTAGTCTGTATGAGGCCAATTTGAAACACCTGGTGTGGGGGGGGAAATAATAATAGTAGCGACTGGGCTTCCCTGGTGGCGCAGTGGTTGAGAGTCCGCCTGCCGATGCAGGGGACACGGGTTCATGCCCCGGTCCGGGAAGATCCCACATGCCGCGGAGCGGCTGGGCCCGTGAGCCATGGCCGCTGAGCCTGCACATCTGGAGCCTGTGCTCCGCAACGGGAGAGGCCACAACAGTGAGAGGCCCGCGTACTGCAAAAAAAAAAAAAAAAAAAAAAATTATAGTAGCAACTATATTGGGCCTTTATATAGACTGGCAACTGTACTAAAAAGTTTATCATCTCTCATTTATTCTAAATAATAGATATTTATTTATTCATTCATTCTAAATAAATATTTATTCATTATTAAATATAAATATTAATTAAACAGTGTCCATAATATTGTAACATTTTGATTCAATGATAGTGATTAAATATTGTTTTATGAATTAACTAAAATTGATATAAAATTATCTATTTACTGTTCTAAATAAATATTTACTGAGTGCCATGTGCCACAAGCCTGTGCTAGTCACCAGGATACAGCAGTAAACAAAACAGACAATGTTCATTGATTTTATGAGCTTATGTTCTGCACGACAAGAGTTTCAGGGAGGCGCTATAACTATCTTGGCAAAACAGATGAAGACCTGAGAATTATAGTCATCCAGGGCTTCGCCGAAGGTCACACAGCTTGTTAGTGACAGAGCAGAATTTGGAGGCTGGATCTGCCTGGTCCCAGTGCCAGTTGTTAATCAGTAGTCTACACTGCAATAATGAAGGTGCATCTTCTATTCACACACTCAGCCTTGCGTGGCTAGAGTTAGACTGCCTACTGTATGCGGGACCCCTTCTCAATTCCAGGAAAGACCTCTCTTGATCCGCTGTTAAAAAGACCCCAGAACACAGCCTCAGTATCTGCCTGAGGACTAAGGTCATTTTCAGTTCCAAACTTCCTGCTCACTTCTTTCCACCTCACCCTAAGGCCACATTGTATGAGAAATCAGAGGAAAAGGGAGATGAGTGAGTTGCTTTCATGTGCCCCAAGGATCTCATGAGAGTGCAGGAGAAATCCACAAAGAGCAGTGCCTGGATCGCACAATGTCACTTTCAAGTTTCTTTTCTTTCAAATGCCTTTGAGAAACTGGGAGGCATATAAAATGGGTGAAGCTGCCAATTGCATTTCATTTTTTGGAACGTGCCTGTTATTTGTTTTAATTAAAGTGACAAGAGGGAATGACACTGGGAAACAATGCCCTTTATTTCACAGTTATCCGACACCAGGTTTGTAAGCAATTCTCACAGTGTAGCTGAAAGATCTTGCCTTAAAATCTGGGGATATTTTGCATGTAAATCCCTACCCACCACTTCAAACGATGAGTAGTGCCAAAAAAGATGTGAAATGCTCTCCCTGACAAGATTTTTATAGATTTTTTAATAGAAGTGACAGACGAGAGAGAAATTCTTTCTCAAAAGCCTGCCAACTTCAAGAAAATAAAGCATTTCCTTACCCTCGTCTTCCCTCCAAAATAATGACTGAGATTATTTAACTTCTATTCTGGTGTGGTTAAATCTTATGGATAAAATCCTGCTGGAATTAGATAGCTTTTAAAAATGATAATTACTGTGGGTTTTCAAAGATCCCTTAATAAAGAACACAATCAAAATGTTGTCATCCCTCTGTTGTTCTGCTAGATGGAAAATATTAATAAAATCTAGAGCTCCTCAGAGGAGGCTCAGAGGCTACACTACAGCAGTGGTTCTAACCCACACAGGTAGTGGTCAGTTTATTCAAACTAGGGACATGCCAGATAAAAGCCAGGGGACCAAGTCCTGAAGCAGACTTAGAAGGCATGCTTTCATTAAAGAGTTGCTTTAACCAGATTGTACTCCTGAGAACACAAGTAGTGAAGTATGGGATGGAAAAGTGAGTCGGTTCCTGATTGTGTACATGTACCTTCCTCTGGGAGAATGTGCACAGGACAGATTTGGAGCAAACAGTACTCCAGTAGAGCGGATGGTGGGGAAACCACTGCATCCTCCTAAAGTTAAGAACATTAGCCCCACAAGGCTGGTTTTCCACTGCTAAAGTGAAGCAGGAAATTGGGGCAAACTGGAAAAATCTCCTTTCGTTCATTTGCTTATTTGCATCAATTCTGTGCCTGGTCTTGCCAAGGGAGACTGATGGAGCCATAAAGGAACCCAAGTATAGCAGATTAACGTTAGACGGAGCTGGGTGAGGATTTGAGTTCTTTTGCTTACAAGCTGTACAGCCTTGGGCAAGTCACTTGATGTTTCTGAACCCACTTCCCCACCTCACATCCAGCTCATCACGTTGTTACAAGTTTTAAACAAACAAAAAATACTCTAAAAGTACTTACCTGTGGAAGTTTCTTCGAAATATAACCTCTCTCCCCATTAGAAGGCTATAGACTATTGAATATTACCTAATGAGACATCTAGCATTCCTCATCTAATAGGTGATGAATTCAAGATTCAAAATTGGACATATGCCCAGTGGGGAGTAGAGGGCATGGGCTCTGGAGTTGGAGAGAACTAGGGTAGATTCTTCTTTCTGCAGTTTGCTAGATTTGAGCAAATTAGGTAGTCTTTTAAGTCGCAGTTTTCTCCTCTGGAAAATGGCTATATTCATAATACTTCATTCACAGGTTTATTAGGAGGATCCATTGAGGTATTCTAGGCAAGACGTTAGCACAGGGCTTGACAAGTAATGAGCAACACCTTTTTAGTAAAATAAAAATATACTATTATTGTGGTAAGAAGCAGGATGTGGCCTAGAAACAGACCTGAAGTGTAGTCAGACAGGAGAGGCACGGAAAAGCAGACAATCACGTTGCTGGCTGAGGAAACAGAGATGTGGCCGTGCACTCAGGATGAACAGGGTTCAGACAAGCGACGGGCTCTGCTGGGTTATGCTGTGACACGTCCACGTTTCCTAAGCACCTGCGGAGTTCCAGGATATCTGCCGTGCAGTGTGGATCTGCTGCTGCACACAAGGCAGCCTCATTTTTGCCTTGGAGCTGATGATCCAGCCGGGAAAAGTTGAATAAGCAATGCCAGTACAAAGGGGAGACTGACTTAGCTGGGAGACTTTCGCACATGTCAGAGAAGGGATGGCTCAGGGCGTGGTGAGTTACTGGGATGGAAAACACGCTGGCTTGGTGACTCTCCTGGTAAGATCTGGGCCCACCAGGGGCACTGTGCCATCGACTAGAGTTGGTGACGTCGGATTGTCAAACTTGCTCAGGCAGCTCGGCTTAATTTATTCATTACGAGACCTTGTGCTTGGAGGATAGAGTTCAGTTTACTCCTGGAGAGAAGAATTTAGACCCAAGAGCTCTTTAAATTTTCTGTGCCATGTGTGCTTTGCAGCATGGTGATGCCTGTGACGCCCCCTTAGAATAATGTTTTGAAATGACTAAAATAAAACGCATAAAACTGTAAAGGGATCCAGTTATAGTAAAAAAAGGTTATCAAAATATGAAAAATAGGGCTTCCCTGATGGCACAGTGGTTGAGAGTCGCCTGCTTCTCTTTTTCTTTTTTTTTTTTTTTTCCTGTGGTACGCGGGCCTCTCACTGTCGTGGCCTCTCCCGTTGCGGAGCACAGGCTCCGGACGCGCAGGCTCAGCGGCCATGGCTCACGGGCCCAGCCGCTCCGCGGCATGTGGGATCTTCCCGGACCGGGGCACGAACCCGTGTCCCCTGCATCGGCAGGCGACTCTCAACCACTGTGCCACCAGGGAAGCCCTCTTCTTAATGAATAACATAATGAGAACTAGCTGTGGGTGCCATAATTACCATCATTTCGAAATAGTGTTGGCCATAAATGATTATTTGAGAGATCTGCAACAATTGTAATATGATTGGAAAATGATTGCGATTTCCATTAGCGACAAAGTCGCGGTTACTGCTTATCTTACAGTGGTGTGTTGTCAATAAAGAGATGCTGCATTTCAGTTAAAAATCAGTGGGCGTGACAAGGCCGTTTTTGCCCAGCTAAGTGTACAGACACTGAATACTCACCGTGAGCTTGCAGAGGTGTGGACCTCAGGCTAAAACCCCTGTTTAGACACGGGCAGCAATAAAGCTATGACAGAGACTCATAATCAGTGATTCAAACAGACATAAAATATGACCTGATATCCCTCTACCAAAATGTTTACTTCAGGAAAGAAAAAAAGACAAAGAACATGTATTACATATATTAGTCTGCTCTGGTCGCCAAAACAGAATACCACAGACTGGCTGGCTTAAGCAACAAAGTGTATTTTTCTCATAATTCTGGAGGCTGGAAGTCCCACATCAAGGTGCCAGCAGGGTTGGTTTCAGGGAGCCCTCTCTCCCTGGCTTGCAGATACTCACTTTCTCGCTGTGTTCTCACATGCCGTTTCCTCTGCTTGCATGCACTTCTGGTGTGTCTTCCAGTTCTTAAATGGACACCAGTCCTATCAGATCAGGTCCCACCACTGAGACCTCATTTAACCATAATCACCTCCTTAAAGGTCCCCGTAACCAAGCCTGCATCTGCTCACCCACTGCCCATCTGCATCTCTGTTCTCCATGACCTCACTGCTCCTGGAGATATACTTACGTTTGCAATCCTGCCGTTTAGAACTTCCCCCAGAGAAGTTCTAGTAAATACAGATTTTCTTCCATGCCTTTACTTTTCCAGTGATAGTTTATCACTTCCTTGAAATTGGCACCTTGGTCAACTGCCCAGATTGGCCATTAACTGGGGTTTGCTTAAACCTAGCAAATTCTCTAAAGCACAGAGATTTTAAATACGGGTATTCATGGTACAGCAGTCATTAAGGCAGAGGGACAGAGAAGAAGGCAGAGATTGGGGCATCATGGGTGACCCTTATGACCTTGTCAAAATTACGCCACAGGCAGGCTGTAAAAACATAGCCTAGTGATTATGCAGGCTAGTTAAATAGAAGTGAGCATGCTGGTTTCTCCCCCGTTCTAGAACATCACAGTGGTGTTTTTGTATTTATAACGTGATGGGGCAGCGGCCGTGGGAATCAGGGTCCAAATTCTAGTGTCCTGTCAGACAGCTTTCAATAATCAGTTTCTATCATTTAATCAAATCATTTTTAACTAAGCAGGAATCTGTCAACTGGCCCTCATTTCATGTCCCATAGACCTGGTGGAAAGATTTTTTTTCCCTTTCCTGTTGCTTCCTACTGTGTTAAATTGGCAATTTTCAGAGGAGCACCTCCTGTCAAATAAGGAGAATCAGCCTTGACTTTTTCAGGCTGAATTTTGTAAATTGGTTTTGTTGAAAGTGAGAAATGGCATACAGAACTACAGAAGGGAGAAAAATTAAGAATGTCCCCAAAGAACAGGGGTCTTGTCACAATCTTGCTTCAGATAAGTGATCGCAAGCTTCGGGCCTAGCACAGTGTGAGATAGCTTAGGGTTCTCTTCCAGGTTCAGGCGCTGACCTTTCCCACAGTGATCTATGCACAGGGAACTGTAAATCCCCACCTCTGAGTTATTGCAAGGGTTAATGACTTTACAGCGCAACCCACGTGCTAGGATTTGAAAGGTCTCGTTGTAGAGGAAATTATTGCCATAATTCTTTGACATCGTACTGTTCATCCAGAGAGGTGATGCTGAAAGGTCTCCCCAAATTTGAACCAAGCAGTTTCAGTGAATTCCTCTCTGTGCTCTGTTGGATCGTCTTGAGTGCCTTCATATAGACTTCGTTTCACAGAAAGTTTTTCTCAACTTTCATTATTTACTGTTGTGATTATGATGAAGTCAATTTTTAAAAGCTTTTCTAATATTTTAAAATTTTTCTCTAAAAAGAAAGGTCAGATGTCTCAGGGGTTGGGGGATGATGCTTTATGCACTGAATTTTCCTTTGGTCTACCGTACCCGATTTGTAGCTAGCGTTTCTTTTTTCTCTTCAAAGAAGAAAGGATGATTTATGGTGCAAAATTTGATACAGAGCGTCAAACCCCACTGATCTACTTTGTTGAGAACAGTTCATGTTATCCGAATGTATAAATCTGCTTTATTTAAGTTTTATGTTCTTTTAAGATAATTTTGTCGTGAAATGAAAAACAATGGTGAATATTTATTGAATACTTGAGTGTACCGTGAACTGTGCCAAACAGGCACTTTAACTGCATTAACTGACTTCATATGCACAACCCAGGAATGTAAAGATTAACATTATCCTTTCTGTACAAGAAAGAGGTCGGTGAGCTTTACATCTTGTGTGTTTTCCTCCTTGGGTGTATATTATCACATTGGCGAGGTTCTTCAGGTTAGAAGCCTGTTTGATTTCTTTTGCCTAGCATTTCCCACTGTGACCTAACCATGGAAATTCTTCTCCCCAAGGATACTAATTAATGCTAGAATTCCCCAGAATATAGTTGGGGAAGCCCTGCCTTAGCCACTCTCAAATAAGCATAGTTCCTGAGCACCTATGATCATACCACATACCATACTCTTGCTTATACAATTATTTTTGCCTGAAATGCCCCATCGCAGTCTACTCAAATACCACTCATTATTTAAAGCCTAGAATAATTTTTTTTTTTTTACCTCTTTTGGGAAATCTCTCCCAGTGACCCAGAGTGATCTCTCCCTTTCCTTAATAGTAAAAAAATAAATAAATAAAATCAGTTTTCTGGCACTACAATGGCCTCTTGTTACTACTTATTTCCAAGTCTCCCCTCTACATTTGACTGTGAACTCCTTCAGGGTCCACTTTAATTGCTGTATGTCTAATGGCTACCTTAGAACTTGACACAAAATAGATATTCAGTGAACACTGATGGAATAAGTTATTGATCCTTTTGGATCCTAAGAAATAAAAGTAAATAAAAGTGTTTAACAGTTGCCCATTGTTCAAGAAAACAGAAGTGATACGAAACGGGGAGAAGTTAAGGAGGAGGGAAGGGTGAAGAAAATGCAAGTTAACGTAAAAAATACAAGTATGGTCTTGGCTTTTGAGTTTTGTAACTTTATTTTGGCCAATGCAAAAATATAGATATGCTTTAACTCAAGACAATGACAGCAATCGCATTTTTTGAAGGTTTGCTATGTCCCAGTCACTATTCTCCTCTTTCCACGTTAACTTATGAATGAACATCCTTGCAAAGTAATTGCAATTCTTATACACGGTCTCCACTGATACAGGATAAAACAGTAGAAATTTAATTCCCAGAGTGTAAAATATTCCAGTGACTTCTAAAACAGCAGGCACAACAGATGTTGTGCTGACTTCCACTCCCTGGAATGTGACAGCCACCTTGAATGCCCTTTTCCAGCCATTTCATTTGGTTATTTAAGGAGGCAATGACTTTGATGCGTCTGTAAGCGGTGGCCTGACGTAAATCAGGTCTTCTTACATTATTCTAAGAAAAAATCTCCACCCATTTCATCATAGAATTGTATTATTTCTACAGTGAGGCTGGAAAAGAAGAGAAGTGAGTCCTATTTCCTAGGATTCTAGAACAAGTGAAAAATCTGCCAGCATGGCATGTGGGTAATGCTGCTATTGAGAAGACACGTCCATATGACCAAATTACCAACAGATGCTCATAAAATGTTCTTTCCCTCCTCTGGTCACTCAAGAATGAATTCTACATCCTTTTTTTTTTTTTTTTTTTTTTTTTGGCTTTAATGTCTGCAAATTTACAGAGCACCTAACTGTGCCTGGTATTAGTGAGGGCTGGCGTGCAAACATAGATAAGGAGAGGTCCCGTGTCAAATCGTTCACTATTGGTTGGAAAAAGCAGATACCTAAGTAACTAACTGCCTTCCATACGTATAATGGCAGAACTTCAACTGGCTTCCATCCAACAGGGGACCAGCATTTTGCCAGGTTCAATGATGTGTTAACAACCGCATAATGTGGACACCAGCTGTCAGCCATGGGAAATATTGAAACAGGGAACAGAATATTTTCAACGATTCAGTTAATGGTTTCCAGAACGTACTTGCCCACGCCCACTCGGCATCCTTGGACCTTGTTAAGCGCCTGCTTTAAAGCCTTCTGTGGCTCCTCATTGCCTACTGGAAGAGACTCTTCTTCATATTTGGCATTGCACGGTGGTATGGTTCAGTAGAGTTTCAGTTCTGGAGTCAGACATGCTCTAACTCACCTGCCGTGTGACCTTGAGAAAGTTACCTAGACTTGGTTTCCTAACCTGTAAGATGAAGTGATAATAGTGCCTAAGTCATAGGGGTTGGAGATATTTAAATGATATAGTCTATGTCAAGTACGCAGCACATAATAAAAGTGGAAACAATGATGATGGAAGAAATCGTGGAGGTGGTGGAGTTAAAATAGGAGAGAGGTACTAATTTTAGTTCTTGGTTTACCACAATCAAATACATTGTTACATTAAAATATTGGGGTGCATGTATGTGTGTGTATAGATATGTGTCTGTGTGTGTGTGTACATATATATATAATATATATGCATTCATATGACTATATATATGTGTGTGTATAATTTTAATTAAGCTATCTTAGTTTGAAATAACATTTCTTCCATTTACTTGATATGGGACAATTTAACCTTCCCTTAGTTTCCCATCTATAGAATGGGAATAATGATAGTACCTAGTCCTTAGCGTTATCTTTAGGATTAAATGACATGAAATCTTTGAAGTAACTGACACATGGTAAGTTCCCAGTAAGTGTTAATGTTAAAAAGTGCCTTTTGAAAAAGAACACAGTATCTTGTTTTTTAAATTGGAGTACAGGTGATTTGCGGTATTGTGTTAGTTTCAGGAATAGCACAGTGTCTTTTTCCCTCTAGTAGGAAAAATGATTATTATTACTAGTTCTGATTCATTAAAAAAAAAACCCACTTCTTTCCTGACTGTCCCCTCAAGGTTGCTCAGTTCTGTTGAATTTGAGAAGCAGGAATGAAGACAGCTCTACACGTAGGACTAAATACACAATTTCTATGGTGTGGGAACTTTCCGGTTTAAAGCCTGGAAACTGATTTATTGTAATTGAAGTTGAGAGTATAGAAATCTCCTCTGTCACAGTCACTTTCGATGAAAACTACAATTTATGATAAATTTCATAAAACCTGCTTAATTCAACATTTATGAGAGACACTGAAGATAAATGAAAGGTACAGAAACAGAAAGCTTTCTAATCATTTTGTCAAGAAAAAAGGACAAGAATGATAGGCGTGAAAAGGAGCTAGATGCGCATATAAATAATTTACTAGAGATAAGTGATTAAGTATTTTTATAAATTTTGTCACAATATTCTTAGGCCTATGATATAAAGCTTAATCCATGTGTGCCCTTGAAAGATCAGGTGTGTTTGCTCATGTCACACACCCAAGCAGGGCCCAGGTTAGGGTTTGGGGAAGCTAGTCCTACATGCATATATTCCAAGAGGAGTAAAAGAAGCCACAAGAAAGCTGATTTCACAAGACTAGTGCAAATTGCCTCTCTCTCCTTCTCCTTTAATTGCTGTGGTGAGTTGCAACATTTAATTAAACCCCTGAAGGAAGTTTTATAGCTGTGCCATGCTGTTGGAAATGAGTTAATGCAGAAGTACTAAAATAGCCCTAGCAAAGGAAGAGAATAGTGCTATACCTTGAGAGGGGAAGATGCCACAGATAGACCACTTTTGGAATATCCCTTTCTTTGACTCAGTAGAAGGGGCAGAGACAGGAAGCTGGCCCATTTTCTGGTCTGGCCAGGTGGCTGGAGCTCAGTGAGAAATGGAAGTGTGCTGTACCCTGTACTGTGGGTCTCGGTCCGAGCTAGGCAGCTTCCGGAAAGCACGGGAGACTGAGCTTTCTCTATATTGTGTGCATTTCCGCAGGCCCTTGGGGAATAATAAATTCCTTGAAGAGTGACCAAAGTCTCCCAAGTCAAATTATTTTCCTCCTTTGGGACTTCTGGTTTTTCACGCCCTCCAGCCCTGGGTGAGTCCAGTGAGTGCTGAGTGTGGATGGCACGGAACCACCCAGCTCTAACCAAGCAGATTTCCCCGATCCTGGGGGTGCATGAGCACATTAGGATCTCCACGCATGGGTGCTCATCCATGTTTTTAAATCCCCAGGTGACTGGAAGTATAGCCTGCAGAGGAACACTGCCCCACCCCTTTCATGAGTCAAGGCTTCAGCCTCATGCTGCCCCATTATCTCTTAGCTCCATTCACCCAAGTGATGGTCCCTAAGAGCTTCCTTTATCAATTGATATGCCAGTGAGCCTAGAAAACCTTCCAACTGTTCTAGTCCCCTTGGCCAAAATGAGCGTGACCCGCCTTGCCTTGGGTTCAGGAACTCATTCGGCAACTGTCCTTATTTTAACTTTTTAATTGCATTTTGGGGCTACAGGATGAATAACAAAGAAAACTTATATTTGCTTTTAGATTTGTCTAGATCAGTGCTCTTCAAAGTGTGACCCCGAGACCAGTAGCATCAGTATCACCTGGGAGTTCATGAGAAATGCAAATTATTGAGCCCTAGCCATGTCCCGGTGAATTAGAAACCTTGGGAGAAGAGCCGAGAAATCTGGTTTAACGAGCCCTCCAGGTGTTGCTAATGCACAATCAAGTTTGAGAATCAATCGTCTAGACCCCGAGGCTCATACTTCCCGATGGTGCTTAGATGGTAGCTCAACAGGGCGCATGAAGTTAAGACCGGCACGTGCCAGCTTTTCTAAAGAGTTTTAAGATGTCCACAAGAAACCTGAACCTTAGCATGAGTCTTTCCTTATATTAAAAATTTTAGACCAGCAGTCGCAAACTCAAATACTTGTAGAGACCAAGAAAGAAAGGGGGCTGAGCATAAGATTAAGCCATTAGGGAAGCAGTGGAATCGTATAGAAGTACGGAGTCTATGCTCCACCTAAGATATTGAAAAAAAAATCATTCAAAAACCACGGTGCAGACCCAGCAAACCATTTCTTTGGGGTCCCAATTTGTCCTTCAGGGAGACTAGTTGTGGCCTCGACTGTACGTCTTCTCAGTGACCATAAAATAGGAGATCAGGATGGCTGTCCTCTTGACTAAGTTCTCTGACTCATACAAAATGGATTAGTTATTTCAAAAATGGTTTAAGGCACTAATAAGTTTAAGAACTTTGCCTCAATACTCACATGTTCTTGCAACCAGGATGAACGCTGACTTTGATTTTGGATCTGATTCTGACGATGAATTCAGACTGATGAATGACTGAATTCCTCCAATACCTGAGAGGAGACTTACGTTAGAAGGAATACTTGTTTTTCAGGAACAATGCAAGTACTAACTTATCAATTACTTGGTAATCAAAAGATGTTTCATTTTCCTTTGCCTTCTTCTCAACAAATTATGCTTACACTTTGTCAACCTCCAAAGAGATAACTACCTTCCATGCAGGGGTTAATATTTACTGACATTTAATCTGTTATCCATAATTTTACTATTATTTCTTAAGTGTACAATTAAATGACTCGAGTATATTCACACAGTTGTGTAACGATCATCACAATCAATTTAGAACATTTTAATCATTTCAGAAAGAAACCACATACCCATTAGCAGTCATGCCTAAATACCCCACCCTAGCCCTTACAGCGCTGGACAACGATTCATCTACTTTCTTTCTCAATAGATTGGCCTATTCTGGGCATTTCGTATCAATGGAATCACACAATATGTGGTCTTCTGTGTCTGGCTTCTTTCACTTGTGGCTTCACTATACTTATTGCAGTGTTTTCAGTGTTCATTCATGTTGTAGAATGTATCGCTGTGTTATTCCGTTTCCATTGCTGAATAATACTCCATCGTCTATAACACACGTCATTTATCCATTCATCAGGGGATGTGAATCTGGGTTGTCCAGTTTCTTCATATTACCTTTTGATTAAAGTCATCCTAGTAGCTATGAAGTGATATTTGTGATTTTGATTTGCATTTTCCTAATGGCTAATGTAACTTTGTTATTGTTAAAAACAAATACTGTGGAAGATATACTGTGGACCAGAGTGACAGTACCACAGTGTAAAACATTGGAATGCATTGTGTACGTGTCATATTTTATTGCCTTATTAACCAGGTATATCAAAAAAGTAAACATTTTGATGGTTTAGCGGAGCAGCTAATATATATTGGGTGCCTGCCATGTGCTACAAACTATGCTTCGTGTTTCATAGGTATGGTCCCAATTATCTCCCATAAATTCTGTTCTTAGGTAGCGTTATTATTTCCATTTTACAGATAAGGAATCTGTGACATGGAAAGATTATGAGATTGCTCCAGATCGGTCACACAGATGTTGATATTGCACAGACAGAAACTCAAGTCACCTTGCCTCCAAATTATATGCACTTCACTTTTAAACTGCTCATTGCATATTTTCCAGTGAAATTTTACAGGTTTTAAAAAAATGAAAGCAAGTATAATTTCTGATTAATATTGCATTTGGTCATCCACTTCATGAGAACAAAACAAAGAACTGAAGCTATGTGTTTGGTTACTTGGGCAAAAAGACCTGACCCCCAAATTCAAGAATGTCCCAACCTCAGTTCTGGGTCTAATTGAAAATGAGTAGATTTGTTCATTCACCTTCCTCTACACAGAGCTAACTACAATGAAGTCCAAATTTCCAAGTCTGAAGTATTCCGCTATTGTTCAATGATAACCCTTTGGATTTTAAATGGGTTTTCTTGGGTTTGTTTGCTATAATTTGAATTTAAATGATTTCGGTGACAGAGTACCATGAAATTTCATTTCATATCAGTTTTATTCTTAAATTGACAATGTTACATATGTATTTATAGGCTCATCTTCTGATAACATTCTCTTTACATGCCCGCCATTTGCAACCGCTTTACTGACCCAGAATGGCTAATAGATTAATTCTAGTTATGAATACCCTTTTTGAAGTTTCCATTGATTTGTTTTTGTCAGCTAACGTACTGTAAACGTCAGTGCTTCTTTTGGTTTTTGCAAAAGTCTATGTGGGTAAAAGACGACAATTTCCTAAACGTACTGATTATTCCCCATTGATCAATAAGACAGGAGGATTTATGATGTTAAAATAACATGAGTGAAAGTGATGATGATAATACATTCCTTTTCCATTTTTACATTGACTAGATTTAGCTCTCAGAATAATTTTCTCTTGGTGCTTATTGCACTGACAAATTTCTCTTCCTAACAGAGAAAGGGATTTTTGTTTATCATATTTTTCGAGCCATTTTCATTGTTGCGTGTGCCATTTAAATTCCCAGATTCCCTCGTCTAATTGCTTCTTGAGTGTCAGTTCTGTATCTCTGCTTGTTCATTGAATTCACTGCTGAGTTAGGCTTACTTCTTTCAGTCACTATAAGATAGATGATATACCTTTTTTGAAAATTTTTATTTATTTATATTTGGCATTATTTATTTTTGGCTGCATTGGCTCAGGCTTTCTCTAGTTGCGGTGAGCGGGGGCTACTCTTCGTGGCAGTGCGTGGGCTTGTCCTTGCAGTGGCTTCTCTTGTTGCAGAGCACGGACTCTAGGTGCACAGGCTTCAGTAGTTGCAGCGCGTGGGCTCTAGAGCACAGGCTCAATAGTTATGGCACACGGACTTAGTTGCTACATGACATGTGGGATCTTCGCGGACCAGGGCTCAAACCCATGTCCCCTGCCTTGGCAGGCGGATTCTTAACCACTGTGCCACCAGGAAAGTCCCGAAAGATGATATACTTAAAAACAATTTATTTTTCCTGTTACCAACTTTATTGATCAAATCTTCAAAGATATAACACTACGGCAACAACATTGTTGACAAAATAAGCATTTAAAAAATTCTCAGTAAGGTAGAAAGATGGGTAAAAACCAATGTGATTAAATGTTACAGTGATAAATGGGATAGGTCACGAATTCAGAGAAAAAAAAAAAAGCATTGCTCCGATAAAAGATGGGTGGAAATGTTTCCTTGATATTGCTAAAAGGAAAAAAGAAGACCTAAGGTTTTAGTTGACCAGAAAGTTCACAATGATTGACACAGCTGCTCTAGAAAATAATTAATTGAGGGAACTAAGGATTAATCTGGAACAGAGAAAACTTGAGGAGTGACTAAACATCAAAATACTCTCACACAGATTCCATTGATGGGAAACGTCCAGAACAGGCAGATCCACAGACACAGAGAGTGGGTTCCTAGTGTCAGGGGCTGGGGCAGGGGACTGCGGGCCCTTTGTGCTGATGGAATGTTCTGGAATTAGACAGAGGTGAAGGCTGCACAGCTCTGTGAATATAGTAAAAGCCATTAAATTGTAAAAAAAAAAAAAAAAAAAAAATACTCTCACACAGAAGAAGGAGTTGGCATATTTTTTTTTGAGTATAGAACTAGGTTTACCAAGTGGAAGTTCAGGGAGATAGATTTTGACTTCATACAAATAATAACTTTTTGTTTTCAATGGGAAACTAGCTAAATTAATTATATTGCATATACACAATAAAATACCATGAAGAAAGCAAACACATATATAGTCTTTGGTTGAACCATATACCATTCTAAGTGCTCTACATTACATATACTATCTCACATAATTTCCCAACAATACTACTATCCCATTTTACATATGAGACAAGAAGTTAAGTAACATGCCCAAGATGACACATATATATATATATTTTTTTCTATGTCATAATATTGACATTCAGTCCAGTAATCCTCCACTGTAACAGCTCCTTTACTTTACAGTGAAAATTGATTTGTACATTTTTTGCCTCTGAGTCCTTGTTTAAAAACAATTTTTAAGGCCAGTTTGCATAAATAACCTGAATAAACCCTTGCAGGAGGTCAAGCACATTTTGTGACTAAAAATTGGTGTATAGAATGTCTAGTTGTAACTGAAGCTTATATATTATTTCTGTATTTTCTTTCATTTTTCTATTACTATATACCTTATTATTTTTATTTGCCTATATAAACATATTTCCCAGTCCACTTCTATTGGCAGAGAAATTCAAATTAGATTAATAAAAATGTCAAAATTATAAAAATATTCTGCAATAGTTTGTTGTTTTCAACAACATATCATATTCCTGCTAGTGTAAACATGTATTACATACTATAGGATCGCATATGCTTGGGAAGCGTACCTCCAGTCTCCTCTGCCATACCCATGACAGACATTATTAATCAATCATGGCACTCTTTCCCAAGCATTTGAATCTTTATCAAAAGTGTATGTGAGGCAGGCATTCCCAAAGATTAGATTCCATGCTACGTCAGGTGGAAATGCCTTTATCAGTTTGGGGGAAATATTTATAATTAACATAAAGGTGCAAGTATGAGTGAATCTCAGGAGGTAAATCTTTGAAGAGATTTAGAACTCTTCCTTGCAATTCTCTAGAATGAGATTCTGAGCATGACTTCTCTCACTGGTCTGGAATTATAGACTAGGCCCCAAAGCTGGGACCAAAAAGAAGCATAATTCTGAAGGTTTCAGCCAAAAGTAAGAATGGATGCCACCTCCGGGACTTATAAGACAGCAGCTAAATAGGCTCCGGTAGCCCCCCAAAAATCTAGCCACCCTTAACTCCAGTGGTCCCTATAATCATTCAATTTGACAGGGAGTGGTGAAACTTCAACCCAGTGGAAGATGCTGCACATCGTCCCTCCATAACTCTGGGAGAACGGGGCTGCTCTTTGCCTTGCAGGGGAGCCGTGCATAGAAATCAAGAGGGCTGCAAGAAGAGGAGAAATCTCCCTTGAGCTTCTGATTAGGGCAAGGATTTGCTGACCTGCCCTGGGCTTATGTAGACAGAAAAGAAGAAAATCAAAGGGAAAGGATGTAATAGAGAAAAGGGATCCCAGTGCATGAGGTGAGCCAATGCGGGGGGGCGGGGGGAGGAGAAAAGAAGGCGATGGTGAAAGAGTTCTAGCAGGAATTTAATCTGCGTCAGGGAATTAAAACTTGAGCAAGATTCGCAGGGCCCCCAGCTGTCTAATACATATACTCCAGGGGTGTGCCAGCACTGGGCAAGGCCCCGTTTCCACTGTGGGTCCTCAAAGGACACATCAAGGCTGAGCTCGAAAGGGAAGGAGGTGCATTATACAGACTAGATTTGATCATAGCTAAAGGCGATGAGTGAGAAAGAGAGAAACGCTTGCTGACAGCCAAGAGCTGGCCTCGTTTTACAGCTAGGCCCGGCTGTTTTTAGAAGCTGCCCTGTCCCTCCCAACGAGGGCTGGAGATTCTCCTCTTGCACAGAAAAGATTTCATAGACCGTCAACATCAGACAAGGGCACTCTACAATCCTGAAGTGAGACAAAACAAAGCCACTTCATAATTTTGTCTAAGCAGAGCCAAAAAGCACGGTCCCTGTGCAAACCACAGTGTTCCAAACAACCCTCTGCTTGGTGAACAGGAGTGACCGCTGCTTCTCTACCAGTGACAGCTTCTGCTCAGCCCTAGTGTGCGCTCCCTCTACAGAGATTCAGGAAAATCCCCCATCATAGAATTTCCTCCACCCCCTGATAGCACCCAATCCAGAGCAAAGCCCCACTTCCCGAACCCTTCCCAAAACCTTAAACCCTTCCCAGTCCTATAAACAGTCCATTCTAAAACCCTCCAGTGGAGATGCGCCACAGTTCCCCACGGCCCACGTTCTCCCTCACAGAACCCAGTAATGAACCCAACTTGTTAACCACAAGTATGTTCCGGTGGTCCTTGGGCAGAGGTCATTGACAGGGAGATGTTATAAATTCTGTTGACGATGTCCCTAAAGGACAGGAAATATTGGACCGTGTAGGGTAGAAGGCAGTTATTGGAAATAATTAGCCAATTTTATGCTGACACCCTGTCTGGTTCAGTGTTCAATAGACTGGTTCCACTTATTACCCTCTTTCTTTGCCAAAACTGAAGATAAAAGAGCAAGCTCCAGTCCAAATCCTACACACACATTTCAGATCAGTCATGTACAGATTAATTGGACGCGGCTGTGTGTTGCTCGTGAATGTGCTTGAACTGCTACAGAATATTTTTGAAAATGAAATTTAGTCTTGGAACAGTTGAAAAGCATTGAGCACATGTACTCCTCACAGGCAGGGAGATGACTTGCTTCTTCTACTTTCAATCCAAATCTGCCTTCGTCGTCATTTCCCTGAGGTTGTACTTGCTTAATAAACGTTACTTGATCTACTTTGACATGTGTAAATGTACAAATCCCCTTAAGTGTTAAGACTGCAATAGCAGTTGCAATCAATGAAAAAAAAAAAAATGTAAGGGCCAAGCTGGCTTGGAAGTGTGGCCAATTTGATCCAACTTAACCCTTATTTGCCTGCAAGTAACCTTAAAATTTCTCACTCCTGCACATTCCCTATTTTTTTTATCCTCTTTCCCTATTTCCTAAGTAATGGATAGGTAAATCAAAATTAAGGTAAGCTTATCTTTATGTTAGAAGGTTTTCCTTTTTCTTTTCTTTTTTAAAAAGGTTACTACAACGCTCTCTGATGCTCACTTCGTCAGTTTAATACTTACCCCTTCTCCCCATACTCAGTTTCACTCCAAAGCCTCAATCTAAAACTGTCCTGGATTTCTATTAGAAAATAACAAAATTCTTAGTACTGTCATCCCCAAGGAGGCCATTCCCATGTACTTCCCCCACCACTACCACTTTGCATTGTCTTTAAAATTACATATGCATCATACGTAATTCGGTCTCTAAGTTATAAGCAGGAATAGCCACGTACTGCCTTCAGGTGGCTTTCTTCTTACTTTTTTAAGAATATAGATGGTGAAATCTGCCAACCTTTAGTTTAACTTGATGCTCTCCATATTCATTTCTATAAAGCAGAAGCTACCAGGATATGATGAATTTCTGTCTAGAATATCTTTTTTTCTCAACAGAGCTGAAATAAGTTGTCAGTATACCGTCTTCATTAACACTGCCAAGACATTTGAAGCCAATCTCAAATCTTTCTTGAAACAACACTAGATATAAATGAAATTAGAAAGATGTTGAATAAGTAAATGACCGAACTGGCATTCCTGAAGCAAACTTTCTCTTTTCATCATCATTTCTTGACCTTAAAATCCAACAAAGTCTGGAATTTTTTTGCCCTTTACTAATAATATCATTTTCCTTTTTAGAGGACCAAAAAGTATATAAACATTTAATCCTAGAGTGTAAGTATGCATTTAAAGAAGTTATGTTTATCTCCCTCCAGCGTCACAGAGTATTATTCACAACCTTAAAAGCAGACTATTGCCAACTAAAACTCATAATCATACTGTCCTTTCATGCATCAAGGTCCACCCAATTGTAATATGGAAAGGCATAGTGCTAATGGGCAAAATCATATATTTGCTTTCCCTCAGTGGAACACACACTATTTAGATTATCATGAGCTGATACAGATGTGGACAGGCTGTCAAAATGGAACTCCTCCTTCCTTTTGGCTGAGCCCTTGAAGCCAAGAACAGCATAAGAAGTGCCAAGCCACCACAGCAGGTCGTGATAAAAAAGTTTGTGAAACTAGTTTTGTGAAATCTTAGCTTATCGTCCACTATGAAGATATCACAAAAGGGCTTGCAGACACAAAAAGGACAAATATTTTATGATTCCACTTATATGTGGTACTTAGAATAGGCAAATGTATAGAGACAGAAAGTAGAATAGAAATTACCAGGGGCTGTGGAGGGGTGGGCAGAAGGGGAAGAGACATAGGGAGCTGTTGTATAACAGGCATAGAATTCTGTTTGGGACAATGGAAAAGTTCTGGAAATGGATAGGGTGATGGTTGTACCACATCAGGAATGTACTCAGTGCCCCTAAATTGTATACCTAAAAATGATTAGAATGGTAAATTTCACGTTGTGTGTATTTTTTCACAATGCGACTGCATACGTACATGCATACGAACATACGAGATTTTAAAATATAAAATGCCAGTAATAAAAGAAACAGACGGCTCCCTCCTCCCCCCCACGTGAGCTGACCCAACAAATTCCAAAGGCCACCATTCAGAACTCTTCGCCTGAGGCTTTCTCAGGTCTCTTGAACTCACTTGGTCTGTATACAGGTCAGGCAGAAGTTCAGGGAATAGAATGTCCCCTGGAAGCAACGCTCAGAGAAAGGCCAAAAGGAATTGGTATTTTAATGCCCCAGATCATCTTTCCACAAAGGGATGACTCTCAAGCATGTTCACCACTGTCTCCCAGGGCTCCCAGTGGGAATGAGACCCAGTTGCCTGCAGTGTCCTAAATTGCCTGAAAATATCCCCGTTACTGGCTTCCTCTGCCTCCCTGTCTCACTTCCCTAGTGATGCTTCCTGGAACCGCTTCTCTTATAAATTACTTGTACTGAAAACTTTGTCTCAGAGCCTGCTTCTGAGAAAACTATTCTGAGAGCTTGCAGTGTGCAGCTGGGATTTGAGAATGCAGGAATGGTTCCTCACACACGCCGGGGAGGTCTGCCTGCCAGGACAGCAGAGTCTGGGTTGCCTGGAGAACAGCTTGCCCTACCGAAGCTTGGAGGGTGCAAAGCACTCACAGATGTAGACCAGAGAGATGGGGTTGTTTTAAGAGCCATCCTTCCAAGAAAACTTCCTGGAGGGGAGAGGTGAACCCCAAAGAACGGTAGTCTTCCAGACACTAGGTGCTAAGGTGGTGGTCATAGCTACAGTTGATGATACTTTCATCAGGGGAATTTGCAATGTCTCTGAAGAACTCACAAAATTACCCAGGAAATACAAAATCCATTTTGGACACTGGATATACCAAATGGATACCAAGGCCAGATGGTAACTAACCAGCCTGGTGAGACATTTACTGAGCCTTCCTTCTCTCTTTCTTTCTGCTCCTGTCCTGGAGAAACTAGAAGAAACATAGGAAATTAGGAGTCGGAAATAAAACATAAGGTGTACAAATTATGAAAGAGCTGGTTGGGACTTGCCCCACATCCCCGTTCCATCCCCATGTCAGGCTTTTAAGCCCAAAGCTGGTCTGAGCCAGAGCAGGAAAAAAGGTTTAAGCTGTTGGGAATCTGGGCTATTTACATGAAGTCATAAAATCTGTGAGACTAGCCTGAGATTTTATCCAAGAGGCAAAGAGGCACGAGTCAATGAGAATGGATTATCAGAAGCTCTACTTCCTGCTCACATTCTACAGATCATGGCTTGTTCAACAAACTGGTCACACAAATATTTTCTCCATCTGATTTTTTTAAAGTAATAGCAAAATAGTATCTGTTAAGGGTAATATTTAACAGAGATGAGAAAAAGTTATGTCGAAGTTGATTACCACAATCCCGTCGGGTACAGGAAACCACTGTGGTACTCTCAGATCTCATGGTAGCAACCCTAGGCTTTTTGCCATAGTTGCACTGAAATAAAATAACCTAGTTTTCCTTTGTGTGTTTTGAGCACTTATTTTTCTGCAACATCTTCGATGAGCATGTGTTATTTGTATCATTAGAAAATGAAATCAGTGTCCTAAGAAGAAAGATATCATCCTAAAACAAAGAATAGGAGATTGAGAAATTTGAATTAATAGAGGCAAAGCTGATATCCATCTTGTTATTAACCAGAAAAATAATGACCAACAGATTACAGCCCATTATTGGAGGAAATAATTCATGTTTATAATGAAAACCCTGAGGCTACTGGAAGGTCTGGGAGCACCTTTCAATTGTTGAATGTAGATTGATTCATGAAGCTAATTCTTTGAAAACTAGTTCACTTCTCATACCCAAGGTAGAAACAAGGCTGGCTGATTTACTAGAGGTCCCCGTAGCCTGTTCCAGCAAGTTTATAGTGTATCTTCTTCTGGGGTCCTCGTATATATAGGGAGCATGCTACTGATTAGCAAACAAGCTTTTATTATCCAGAGTTCTCAACAGCTTCTTTTCTCAGAAATTCCATTGATCTTTTTGGCCTGCCACGTCTCCTTAGTTGGATATTCCTTTTGTCCAAAAACATCCCTGAATGTCCAGCTGAGAATTTCTGCTAATTAACTTTCTTTTTCTGTAATAATTAAGGTCCTTTAAAAGTCATGATTTTTTCTTCCTCTTAATTAGATGCAATGATTAGAAAGTACTTTATATTACACAGCACTTTACCTCTAATTGATTCCATTCTTCACTTGCTTTAATTAGGTTTTGTGAAATGATAAAGCATTTTTACCTTTGGGCCTTTGTCAAAGTTTGTGTGTGAGTTTGTGTTGTATGTATACACAGCTGGATGTGCATCCGTAAGTGCTACTATTCCATTGACTTTGCCCACTAACAATCTTGAAAAAAGAAGTGAAGAAAATATATGTTGTACATGATATAAATATTTTCACCATACGGTTTTCATCCTATAAAATTTCAAGTTTCCATATCTTGGGGGCGGGGTGTCTCCTAATTCCCACCATTGTTAGGAAGACTTGCTCATGGTGGCTCTTGAGATGGGCCATTATCTATATAGTGGCCTCTGAAATAATCACCACCGGCGACTGAAAGCAACTTCTTCCCCCTTTCCTTCCTGTAGAAGCATCGATTTCTCATTCTGTACATTTTTGCACTTTACTTTATTCATCCTTGTGTTACCGTCTAAATGTATTATCCATGTGAGTCTTGTCACTGTAGGTGAATTGTAAATTCCCCATAAGGACCCACATCTGCATACCTGTCCGCTGCTGTGGAGGTCAGCAACTGCTCAAAAGACCTTACTGAACTAAATTTAGTAGTCCAACGGTGAAAGCACAAGATTGGAAAGCAAAAATCATTGTCAAAGAATATGATTACTACAAAACTCCCTATACTCTCTTTACTTCATTGGAGGAATGATCTTAATGGTATTTTCTATTATTTTTTACATGTATGATCTACATACAGTGTCCCTAATCTAGACCTTTACTTCAGGTATGATCCTCAGACCAACAGTATCGGCATCACCTCAGAATATGAGATGAACAGTCTTGGGCCCCACTCCAGATGCATTGAATTCGAATCTGTATTTTAACAAGATCTCCAGGTGATTTGTAAACACATTCAAGTTTGTGAAGGTCTCCTCTAAAAGGTGACGTCCATTGTTTTCCCCCAGTACCACCACTACCACCAACTCTTACTATTTACTGAGTATAAGCAGATGCTATGTGCTAAGCACTTCACATGCATTATCCTGTTAAATACTCACGATTACCCTATTTGGTAGATACTACTTTTTTCAATTTTAATAACAAAACCCGATAGCTGGTAAGTGGTAGATCTGAGTCTCAAATACAGTTTTGTTTCGTCCTCAAATATTGACTTTTCACCTATGCATTCTACTGTCTTTCATTCTGAGTGAGACTTTATGCAGACATGGAATTAGGAGACACCCCCCCCCAATATATGGAAACTTTCATGCTTCTAAGCAGAAATATCATCGTATTGACAAAAGTTGCACCTGAAAATAAAGTTCTTCCTGCTGTATGGGAGTCTGACTCACTTCCATTAAAGCATAAGTTATTTTTTTTGATTACTTTTTTTTTAAGTTTTTCCCCCCAAGAAGCCTTTCATGATTAGCCTCCTTAATCACCCATCATGTGTTATTTTCCCCCCAGAGAGAAAATGAAACACTAAAGAGTTTAGAAATGATCATGGTTTAATCTTGTTGAACTCAGCTTTCAGTTTCTCCTTTTACTTATGAAATTTACACACAAAAAATGTATAGTTTAAAGAAAGTCCAAGGTGGCAACCAGCACCACTTTCTGTCATAGAGTATAAAGTAGTATTAATGAATTTAAAACCCTATGCAGAAAATTCTTCAAAGTCAAAATGCATGTTTTTATTAGATTGTTTTATTTCTGAATGTTAAGTAAATGCTATGGAGATACTTGAGGGAGAAGGCAACTAGAGTAGTGATGAAGAGCATTGGTCTTGGAGCCCAGATGACAGGGTTTGTAGTCTCTCTGCCCCCCCCCCCCCGTATTGGTTGTGTGGTCTTGGCCAACTTGCTTCCCCTCTGTTATCACTAGTTTCTTCTCTACAGCATACAGATAATAATCCTCACTTCTTATGGGCACGCTGAAGACTCAGTAAGGTAGTATACATGAGAAATATACCTCTCAGAAAAAAAGCAGACCTAGCATTCAATAAATAGTGACAGCCAGTAAAGTTGTTTACTTGTAAAAGTATACATTTTCCCTAAGGAAATATTGTGCGTCTCTTCCCCTTTCCTTTCTTCTGCTCTAGAAGAACTTTCCTTTTTCCTTTCATCACCTCAGTAGGAAAAGGTTTTCAGGGAAGCAAGATGTTCTTGAGGGAGTGATTGATTTCAGGCCTTGCTTTTGAAGTCTCTCTCTTCTCTCTCTTCCAACTAGCAAAGTCGGCTCTCTTTGAGCCAAGAGTAGCCAGTTCTCATAAAGTCCTGGATACCAGTCCAAGCTTTATTGGATCTCAGACTGATTATTGCAATGCTAGCTTAGTTGTATTGTATCCTACTATGATCAAAGGTTCAACCAAAGCAGGGTTGCTTCACACTAACATGTGAAACTCAGTCCTGGCCCATGTGCTCTCATAACCCACTGGTCTCATTTTGATTTATTTTTATGTTCCATCACATCTAGGTTATTTATTATTTAAATCTATGACTTTTTTTCAGGACGCTAAACTATGTGTATTGATGACCTCAAGTGCAATAAAGCAATATCCTTAAATACAGAAACTAACATGAAAACTGTTATTACAGTAGTTGGAATTTTTCATTTAAAGAAACCCTGGGGACTTACCTGGTTGCACAGTTGTTAAGACTCCGCACTCCCAATGCTGGGGGCCTGGGTCAGGGAACTAGATCCCACATGCATGCTGCAGCTAAGAGCTCACATGCCACAACTAAGACCTGGTACAAACAAATAAATAAGTAAATATTTAAAAAAAAAAAACCCTGAATTTTATAAAATATTTTAATTGGAAAATTTTAAATGCTAATATATACTTAAATTTATACTAGTTTCAACAGGTAAGCATTTTCAGCTGATGGTCTCATGCAAGGTCTCATGACTCTGTTCCGGTTTACACCAGCCTTGATGTCGGAGGTCACTCAGTATCTACCTAGAAATCCCAGTTGCCCCAAATATACTATAATTTTTGTGTTTTTCTCTGAAGATTTGCAGTACAGCCCACTGACTTTAAAAGTACAGTACTTTAGGTAAGCAGGTTGATCAGAAGTGAGGTTATCTCAAAGTATTGCTTTAACATGCTTGCTAGACGAAGACTCACTTGAATTAATGGGCCCTCAGAGTGGTCGACTTTTATTAATTTTACTGTGAATATATATATGGTTTTTATCTCTTCATTATTGAAAAAATACTTAGAAGGTTAAGAAGTTTTGTCATCTTCACTGAAACATAGTTGGCATATTCTGGGGCACGTACCAAATCACCACTTCTTATGCGACATTCTAGAATATTGCATTAACTAAACACCACTTCAATTGCAACATTCTAGGATATGGTCATTAATTCCATCTCTAGAATAGTTGCACCCTCAATCTGCTATGTTGGTTTTTAAAAGGGTAAATATTGTTTGGGTCATCAGCATATAATTTTGTGTATTCTTGGTTGATGTCCTTTTGCACATCCTAACTGTGAAGAACTGAAAACTTTCCAGTTTGTCTCAAGCCTAGTCAAATTCATAATCCTCTTCCACACATTGTCTCCAACAACGGATCTTGCTCCCTGTTGCTCTAGATTTTCATAGTCTCCTGCAATCATCTCTCAAATGAGCTTCCGGTCCTTAATGCTAACATACACCAAACCCACACTTCACACTTCCTTCACCTCTCTTGTGTTATACACGTGACGGTATCCCCCAATTCAAAAACTTTCGATCCCGTTGCCCTTAATAGTAATAGCTAACACTTCTCCCACACTGATTTAGTCCTGGATCAGTGCTAAATGTTTACACGCATTAGATCATTTGTCCCTCTCAGCATTCAAATGAGGTAGGAACTACTATTATACCCGCATTGCCAGTCACTCTCAGAGAGAGACCTAGTGAACTACATAAGGCCACACAGCTAGTAAATGTTGGCACCAGGTCTTGAACTCAATTTTTCCAGATTTCAGACTCCCACGCCTATAGCCCCTATGCTTTATTGCCTGCAGAACTGATATCAAGCCTCTTAATCTGTCACCCAATATTATCCACGCTAGGACGTGTTGCTATCTGCCCAGCTGTGTCTCCTACAGTGCTCCTGCAGTATAGAGCTGTACATCTCATGGTCTGTGAACACGCCCTGGATTTTATTACTTTAGTGTTTCAGTTATGCCATTCCCTCACTTCTAACGTCATTTCCCCTTTTTATGCATGTTCAAGCACCCTTATCTTTTGGATGCTGTCATCTGTATTAGGTTGTCTGTGATTGTTTAATTAAAATTAAGTTCCCCTTCTTCCACATTCTAATAGCACTGTTTTTTTCTTGCCACATTCAGAGTTTGATTTACTGGTGGATTTGTCCTGTAAGCTTCTTGAGGCACACTGCCCAATAAATACCTCTTGAGTAGAATTGAACACATACCTACAATTGACCCTTGAACAATGCAGGATTTAGGGGAGTTGACCCTCCGTGCAGTCACAAATCTGAGTATAACTTTACAGTGTGCACCCAATGTCTGCAGGTCTGCCTCTGCAAATTCAATCAACCACAGATCATGTAGTACTGTAGTACGTATTTATCGAAAAAATTCCAAATGTAAGTGGACCCATGCAGTTCAAACCCATGTTGTTCAAGGGTCAACTGTATTCTCTTCCACCTTTAATTTCTACCCTTAAAACGGAAATATATAGTTAAAAGTCAGAAAGTAAAATGTTAGTATGTTGTTCAGCTTGCTTGTTTAAAGCAAATGGAAATTAAATCTGGTACTTTTTTCCCTTGTCTTTTGAGATCCTTGTTACATTAAAAGAAAAATCGACATTTGATTGAGCTATTACTACTGCTTTTTGTTTCTGTCTTTTACGGCCATGAAATTTTCCTGAAAGAATTGTGCCCTCACAATGGAGACAATTAGGTTATGTGTCCCCTCTCTTTAACCAGGAGGCTGAAGAGCAAATCTCAACACGTAGAAACAAAGGATGTACCTATGAAGTCTCCCAGATGAGGCGCATAGTAACAGACCAGTGCCATGGACACTTTTTGTCCCTTGTAACTTTATAGAAGCCACAAAACCCTAGTTACTTTTGATTTACAATAGAGGCAAGGTCATCCTTATAATGAAAAAAAAAATAAAAGAAGGAAAACGAGGTCTAAATTTTCAGACCCTGAGATTCAATTTGTCATAAAGCTCTATGACAGTTTTATTCTCTAGAGAGATGAACTATCCTTTTGCTGAAAAATCATCACCTTTTTTCAGACCTTATGTTATTGCTAAAGAGTTGTGAGCTGGAGCTGTAATAGGATGCTTTAACAATAGGAAAATATTACATTTGAACATTATTTTCTGTAAGTTGCTTCTCTTTCCAAACAAAAGATGTATGAATCTACTACTTGAATAGTGGGGACTGAGTGAGATGTGGCCTCATTAAGTTGTTAATGGAACTAGAGATTGGGAGTTTTCTGAGAGGCACTAGGCAATGATAAGGCAAGAGATAAGGTCAAAAATATTTGGAGGTCAGCTCAAGAAAAAAAAAGTAGATGAAAAGTAGAAGGGAAATTCTTATTGACCTAAAGATATTGTAGAACAAAAAGGAGAAAGAGTAAAACAGTTGAAGTTTCAAAGGGGACGTGTGTTAACCTCCGCTAACCTATCCAAGGTGCCTTTACTGGGGGTCTACCATGTGCTCAACTTTGCACCAAGGGAGATAATACATCACAGAAAAGAAGCATCAGCCATTGTTTCTGAATTTAAGACTTCAAAGTCTAGTTGTGGAATCAAGCATACAGTCATTCTGTCATTTACACATTTCTCAAAAGTTTATCCAGTGCCTATGTACTGCCTACCTAGAACCAGAATGAATGCTGGGGAATTAAGACAGACACAACCCCTTCCCTCACACAGCTTTCAGTCTAAAGAGCTGGACAAGCACCATAAATATCTTCTCGATAAAAAACATAACCAAGGTATCCCTTTTCTTTTTCATTTTTTTTAAGTAAAAATGAACTATCCCCTCAAACTAGAAAGGGAAGACTAGCATAGCTTTTTTAAAAACATCTTTATTGGAGTATAATTGCTTTACAATGGTGTGTTAGTTTCTGCATTATAACAAAGTGAATCAGTTATATGTATACATACGTTCCCATATCTCTTCCCTCTTGCGTCTCCCTCCCACCCTCCCTATCCCACCCCTCTAGGTGGTCACAAAGCACCGAGCTGATCTCCCTGTGCTATGCGGCTGCTTCCCACTAGCTATCTGTTTTGCATTTGGTAGTGTATGTATGTCAACGCTACTCTCTCACTTCGTGCCAGCTTACCCTTCCCCCTCCCCGTGTCCTCAAGTCCATTCTCTACATCTGCGTCTTTATTCCTGTCCTGCCCCTAGGTTCTTCAGAACTTTTTTTTTTTTTTAAGATTCCACATATATGTGTTAGCATACGGTATGTGTTTTTCTCTTTCTGGCTTACTTCATTCTGTATGACAGACTCTAGGTCCTCACTATAAATAGCTCAATTTCGTTTCTTTTTATGGCTGAGCAATATTCCATTGTATATACGTGCCACATCTTCTTTATCCATTCATCTGTCGATGGACACTTAGGTTGCTTACATGTCCTGGCTGTTGTAAGGTATCCCTTTTCAATAGCTTGAGATGGCTCACATTGACATCCCCCACATGATCAGATGAGCAGGAATCCATTCTTTTCCTTTGACCTTTTCTCCCCAGGGGTCATGTCGAAAAATATAAATGTGACAGTCTTGTTCGAAAATCAGTTCTAGCTGCTCTGTGCTGAAACTTCATACTCTTTGATCAATATCTCCCCTAGCTCCTGGCAACCACCGTTCTAGTCTCTGCTTCTATGAGTTTGAGTTCGGCCTTTTTAGATTCCATATATGAGTGAGATCATGCAGCACTTATCTTTCTTGCCTCGCTTATTTCATGTAGCATAAAGTCCTCCAAGTTCATCCATGTTGTCACAAATGGCAGGATTTCCTTATTTTTTAAGACTGAATAATATTCCATTATGTATATATCATATTTTATTTATACATTCATCTATGGACAGACACTTGAGTTGTTTCCACATCTTGACTATTGTGAATAACACTGCAGTGAACATGGGAGTGAAGACGTCTCTTTGAGATACCATTTCATTTTCTTTGGAGATATACCCAGAAGTGACATTGCTGGATCACATGGTAGTTCTATTTTTAATTTTTGAAGAATCTCCATATCAATGTTTACAATACTTATTCCAATTAACATTCCCACCTACAGTGTACAAGGGTCGTCTTTTCACTGTGTCCTCATCAACACTTGTTATCTTTTGTCTTTTTTCTAACAGGTGTCAGGTGATAGCTCATCGTGGCCTTGACTCAGATTTCCCTGACGATTGGTGATATTGAGCGTATTTTCATATACTTGTTGGCCACCTGTATGTCTTCTTTTGAGAAATGTCTATTCAATTCACTTGACCATTTTCAAATCAGGTTATTTATTTTCTTGCTATTGAGTTGTTTAAGCTTATTAAGTTGTTTAAGCTTATATATTTTAGATATTAACCCCTTATCAGATTATGGTTTGCAATTACTTTCTCTCATTCCATAGGTTGTCTCTTCACTCTTTTGACAGCTTCATTCGCTATACATAAGCTTTGTGGTTTGATGCAAATTCTATTTGTCTATTTTTTCTTTTGTTGCCTGTGCTTTTGGGGTCATATCCAAAAATATCATTGCCCAGACCAATATCAGGAAGTTTTCCTCTATGTTTCCTTCTAGTAGTTTTATAGTTTTAGGTATTATGTTTAAGTCCTTAATATATTTTGAATAGATTTTTGTATATGGTGTGAGATAAGGGTTCAATATCATTCTTCAGCTTGTGCATATCTAGTTTTCCTAACACCCTTTAGTGAAGAGTCTGGCCTTTCCCCATTGTGTGTCCTTGGCACCTTTGTAGGTGATCAGTTGACTATATAAATGCACAGATTTATTTTTTGGGCCTCTATCCTGTTCCATTATTTATATGTTTGTTTTTATGCCAGTACTGTACTGTCTTAACTACTGTAGCTTTGTAGTGTATTTTGAAATCAGGTAGTATGATGCCTCCAACTTTCTTCTTCTTTTTTTTTTAAATTAATCTTTGTTGGAATATAGTTGCTTTACAGTGTTGTGTTGGTTTCTCCTGTACAGCAAAGCGAATCAGTTATACACGTACATAATCCCCTCTTTTTTAGATTTCTTTCCCATTTAGGTCACCAAAGAGCACTGAGTAGAGTTCCCTGTGCTATACAGTAGGTTCTTATTAGTAACTTTATTCTTCTTAAGATTGCTTTAGATATTTAGAGTCTTTTGTGATTCTGTATGAATTATAGAATTGATTTTTTTCTATTTATGTGAGAAATACCATTGGAATTTTGATAGGGATTGCACTGAATCTCCAGGTCACTTTGGGTAGTATGGCCATATTCACAGTATTAGTATAGTTCGTGAGCACAGGATTTGTTTCTTGATCTTAGAGGAAAAGCGTTTCGTTTTTCACCATTGGACATGATCCTCAATGTGAGCTTGACATAAATAGTCTTCATTCTGTTGAGATATGTTCCTTCTATATCTAATCCGTTGGTTTTTTTTTTTTTTTATCGTGAAAGATGTTGAATTTTGTCAAGTGCCTTTTCTGCATCTGTTGAGATGATCACATGATTTTTATTCTCCATTCTGTTAATGTGCTTTATTACATTTATTGATTTGTGTTTGTTGAAACATCTTTGCATCTCAGGGATAAATCCCAGTTGATCATGGTGTATGACCCTTTTAATGGGATGTTGAGTCTCATCTGCTAGTATGTTGCTGAGGATTTTGTATCTATATTCATCAGAGATATTAGCCTGAATTTTTTTTTTTTGTAATGCCCTTGTCTGGCTTTGGTAAAATGAGTTTGGAAATGTTCCCTCATCTTCAATTTATTGGAATAATTTGAAATGGATTGGTATTAATTCTTTGAATGTTTGGTAGTATCCATTAGTCGTTCACTGAAGAAATCAAGGTCTCTTTTAGTGTTGGAGGAAAACTAGCTATGTTGAACTTGTTGAGAAATTCCTTATCAGTTTCCATTGTAATGCATAAATGTGGCCACAGCAAATCTCTTGCATCTATGCTACCAAGAATATATAGCACAGAAACGAGTCATAGTATGAAGCACTCCACTGAGTACAATGTTGAAAAGTCAAGCCCAAGATAATGGTAATTTGACCATTACTGTTAAATGGTCATTAAATGGTAATTTCATCTTACCTAGTGTCTTTATGCTATAACGCCCAAGGGAGATGCAACTCTATCATATTTATGAGATTTTTATACATCTAAGCTTTGAACATTTGTACTTATTGACACATACCTTCTTATTCTCATTTTAATTGAATTTGAAGTGCACATAGCATAGCTGTATAACCTTGAACTAGTCACATAAATTCTTTTTCATCATCTGTAAAACCAGTCGGTACACCTTCCAGTAGTATCATTCTCCTTCTAAATACATTGAATCCCATTTTGTATGCAGAATAATCTAACTGGGAGATGATTTGGTTAAAGCTTTATTATGAAAATCAGAACTAGGAAGCCATTTTTGTGACATGGAGAATAGTCACACAGAATTGGGGATATGAGCTTGCTGAGTGAATTATTAAGTTTAATACTAATGAGATTCTATTTTTATGAGTTATCCCTTGACAGCAATTCTTAAATAAAAAGATAGGACTAACATCTCAGGCACAATTCACTGCATAGTCGGCAAATAGAGAAATACCTTTATTAAATTACCCTTGAGTCAAAAGCCTGTTGTCTGTGAGATGAGCCCTTATAATCATTTTCAATTAAAAAACCAGCTACCATTCATGGCCAAGGGTTTAATTTGAGGACACTTTAGAAAAATAACTATTTACAACATTTTTATACATTTGAAGAATTTACTGGGCATATTTGAAATTCCATTCACAATAAATACAGAAGGAATAGAAAAAAGTATGATTTCTGATTATTTTCTACGAGCACTGAAAACTTAACCCTACCAGGCCCACAGTTAGTGATAAAGCCATACTTCAGTTACACATAAAATGCTATATATATTCTGTCTACTCTAGGATAATTGCTAAAATATGTGTAAGAAAAATTTCTCTGGGACATCTTAATATGTAAACTAATAGAGGTGTTTCAAATTATATACCTATTATGAAAGTTTAAGTTTTAATCCGGAGGTCAGCATTGTCTATATTCTGAAGAGAAGACTGTCAGTCCACAGGGGAAAAATGTTTCTCCCAGGTAACTCTTTGCAAGAAATTTCTTCTCTATAGTTTGTTCTGCCCTCATAAAGCACGCTTAGCCATTTAAAAAAAAATAGTCCTCATGTCCTTTGTTTATACAATTATCTAAGAAAGTAGCGAAACTCAGAATTTTGTCAAAGTTAATTGAGAGCAACAGGACCAAAAATTAAATTCAGATTATTTTAAATGAGAGTCCAGTTTATTCATAATTAATCAGATAATGTTTGCTATCTTAACCAATATGTTTTTAGTTCAAAGCATTTATCATTACTTCATGGCCCTCCCCCATTAAGGCACCCACTTAATTATTTTATGCTCAAAACCTCAGAAAAATGATGACTGAGAAGAATACAAAACAATCCATTTTGGGCTTCTGATTTTTAAGAAGCATAATTGTTTTTATGGCAAATTGTGATTGCTTCTTGAGAGAAGTCTTCCTGACCCCGTCTGTCCCTCTCCCTAACTCCCATCACAATAATAATAATAATACCATGGGGTGCTGAAAAGGAAGGAGGACTGGGGGGAAGAAAAGAACTTGGACGTGAGTGGGCAGAAGGAGCCCTGAACCCTTAGATTTAGTCTCAAGGTGGAAACAATGGAAAACCTAGAACAGGATGAGGGAGACATGTCCCCAGAATAGCAGATTTTTCTGGTTACCCCACACATATACCATATCTATTTCCTCTTTTCTTTAGTGGTAGAACTTGCAAGATTTAATTGCCACCTGTCTTCCCAGGCAAAAGGCTGTTTTTCTTGGCCTTCTGTGCAGCTAGGTTTGATCATGTGACTAAGTATGCCCTTTTTTCCTTGACTATAATGAAAAAGAGTGGTGAAAACTGGACCACAGGTTGAGATAGAGCAATGAGGTGAAAGAAGCCTGGATAATGACACACTTAAAGCATTGTAGCAACATAGAACCACCTTCCCATATTTTTCCATAAGGAAGAAATAATCTTCTATCTTATTTGAGTGACATTATTTTGATATCTGATAAAATAGCTCAATTACTATCCTAATATACTAGATAAATCCCAACATATGGCCAGTAATTGGTTTCCCCACACAGCGTGGTGGGGACTATAGAATACATTTCTGCAAGATACGTGTAGACAGATGAGACCGAGACTTCCTCAGGGAGTTTCCCTGGCTACAGCAGAGCTTGGGAGGCACAGAGAGCAGACGGATCTGAAAATGTCTGGCAGTTGGGAAGAAGGGTGAATTGCAGTAGCCAGATGGACTGATGTCCAGGTCCAGGTAGGAATGACAGCTTATCAGCAAATGCCCATGTCGACAGGCAGTGTTGACCCAAACGAGCTTGCGTTCACCCTCACTCTAAGCTAATGTGCCCTGACATTACATAAACCCACTAGAATTTAGACACAAATGTAGAGAGAAAGGGAGGGAAGAGCAGATCCCTGAGCTCATTGAAATTAATATTTTACCTCTTAGAAAAACAAAATCTTATAACAGACATTAAGTTCTAGAAACTAAAAATATTCCCAATTCTTACATGTCTTGGTTTGTGGGCTATGACTCATACTTGGTGCCCAAAACAATGAGTAGAGGTTGGAGGGTGGTAGAGTTTAAATAAAAACTAGCTGCTGAATTATTCATTGCAGTCAACTATCCACCATTCTGTCTCCAGTTTTTACATAATGTCTGGTACATAGTGAACACTCAAATATGTGTAAATATTATTGACTTGTGGTATTATATAGATAAATTATGCTCCATAAGTAATTATAGGTTAATTTTAAAAATACCCCCTCCTGTTTTAAGAAAACACTTAAAGTAGTTGGAGAAACTACTTAAAGTTCCTACACACAGCCCCTAACCTGTATACTAATTCAATCCCTTGAGTATACACATTCCATGGTAATATGCTATTAAATTTGGTGACAGTATTGGGTGACACTCTTACTTTCAAAGCTATGTGAGTGTTATTTTGCAGTTGACAAATTATTATATAAGTTTTAGGTGTACAGCATTATAATTTGACATCTGTATACACTGCTAAGTAATCACCACCCACAAGTCCTATGAGCCATACATCATCATACATTGGACACCCTTCATGCATTTCCCTCACCCCCAAACACCTTTGCCCTCTGGTAACCACTAATCTGTTCTCTGTATCTATGAGGGTATTTTATTTAATTTTGATCATTTGTTGTTTTTTTTAGATTCCACATGTGAGTGAAATCATACAGTATTTGTCTTTCTCCATATGACTTATTTCACTTAGCATAATACCTTCAAGTTTCACTCATACTGTTGGAAATAACAGGATTTATTTCTCTTTATGGCTGAGTAGTATTCCATTGTGTATATGTGTAGATGTGAACGTGTGTGTGTGTGAGTGCGTATGTCTTTATCCATTTATCCATCAATGGACAGGTTAGGTTGTTTCCATATCTTGGCTATTGTAAGTAATGCTGCAATGAACATAGGGGTACATATATCTTTTCAAACTAGTGTTTTTCTGTTCTTTGGATAAATACCCAGAAGTAGAATAGCTGGGTTATATGGTAGTCTTATTTTTGTAAGGAATCTTTACACCGTTCTCCACAGTGACTGCACCAATTTACAGTCCCACCAACAGTGTAAGAGTGTTCTCTTTTTCCACATCATTTTCAACATTTGTTATTTCTTGTCTTTTTGTAATAGCCATGCTAACAGATGCAAGGTGATATCTCACTGTGGTTTTGATTTGCATATCTCTAAGGATTAACAATGTGAAACATCTTTTCCTGTGCCTGTTGGCTATCTATATGTCTTCTTTGAAAAAAATGTCTATTTAAATCCTCTGCCCATTTTTAATTGGGTTGTTGTTTTTTGTTGTTGTTGTTTTGAGTTGTATGAGTGCCCTTATATAATTTGGATATTAACCCTTATCAAATATATGATTTACACATATCTTTCCCATTTAATAAGTTGCCTTTTCATTTAGATGACAGTTTCCTTCAGAGTGCAGAACATTTTTAGTTTGGTGTAGTCCTATTTGTTTATTTTTCCTTTTGTTTCCTTGCCTTTGGAGTCAGATACAGGAAAACATTGGATCAATGTCAGTGAAGTTACTACCTATGTTTTCTTCTAGGAATTTTATGGGTTCAGGTCTTACATTCAAGTCATTGATACATTTTGAGTTAATTTTTGTGTGTAGTGTAAAATAGTGGTAGAAATTCATTCTTTTGCATGTGGCTGTCCAGTTTTCCCAAAACCACTTATTGAAGGGACTATCCTTTATCCATTATATGTTCTTTGCTTCTTTGTTGTAAATTAATTATCCATATTTGTGTGAGTTGATTTCTGTGCTTTTGATTCTGTTCCATTGATCTCTGTGTCTGTTTTGTAAGTATCATACTGTTTTGATTACTATAGCTTTGTAGTATAATTTAAAATGAGGGAGTGTATTTCCAGCTTTCTTCTTTCTAAAGATTTTTTTTGGCTGTTCACAATCTTTTGTGGTTCCATTCAAACTTAGAATTATTTCTTCTAGTTCTGTGAAATATGGAATTCTGATAGGGATTGCACTGCATCTGTTGATTGCTTTGGGTAGTGTGGACATTTTATCAGCATTAAGTCTTCCAATTCATGAACATAGATGATCTTACCATTTATTTGTATCTTCTTCAATTGCTTTCATCAGCACCTTACCATTTTCAGTGTGCAGGTCTTTCACCTCCTTGGTTAAAATTGTTCCTAGTTATGTTATTATTTTTGATGCAATTCTAGATGGAATTGTTTTCTTAATTTCTGTGCCTGATAATTCATTAATACTTTATAGAGATACCTTTGACGTCTTTACATTGATTTTATATCCTGTGACTTTATTGGTTCTCACAGTATTTTGGTGGAGTTTTAGGGTTTTCTATAAATAGTATCATGTCATCTGAAAATAGTGGCAGTTTTACTTTCTCCTTTCCAATTCTGATGCGTTCTATTTCCTTTTTGTGTATGTGTGTGTGCCTAATTGTTGTGGCTAATACTTCCAATGTTATGTTGAATAAAAGTAGTGATAGTGGGCACCCTTATCTTGTTCTTGATCTTAGAGGAAAAGCTTTCACCTTTTTATTATTGAATATGATGTTTGCTCTGGGTTGTCATATATAGCTTTTATTGTGTTGAGGTAAATTCCCTCCGTACTCAATTTATTGAGAGTTTTTCCCTTGAAAGTATGTTGCATTTTGTCAAATGCCTTTTCTCCATCTTTTGAGTTGATCATAAGATTTTTATCCTTCATTTTGTTACTATGATGTTTCATATTGATTGATTTGTGACTGTTGAATCATCCTTGCATCCCTGGAATAAATCCCACTTGATTGCAATGTCTGACTTTTTAAAAGTATTGCTGTATTTGGTTTGTTAATGTTTTGCTGAGGATTTTTACATCTATGTTCATCAAGATATATTTACCTGTAGTTTTCTTTTTTGGGGTGTCCTTGTCTGGTTTTAGCTGGCTTTGTAAAATGTGTGTGAAAGTTTCCATCCTCTTTGATATTTTGGAAGAGTTTGAGAAGGAGAGGTATTAAATCTTTGAATATTTTGTAGAATTCACAAGTAAAGGTTTCTGGTCCTTGCCTTTTATTTGTTGGGAATTTTTTTATTGCTGTTTCAATCTCCTTATGAATAATTGGTGTATTCAGATTTTCTATCTCTTCATGATTCAGTGTTGGAAGATTGTATGTTTCTAGGAGTTTATCCATTTCTTCTAGGAAGAAACTTTTGGCATATAATTATTCATAGTAATCTCTTATGATCCTTCATATTTCTGTGGTATAAGTTGTAATGTCTCTTTCATTTCTGATTTTGTTTATTTGAGCTCTCTTTTTTTCTTTGTTAGTCTACCTAAAGGTTTGTCTATTTAGTTTATGTTTTCAAAGAACCAGCTCTTAGTATTACTGAGTTTTTTCTAATTATTTATAATCTCTATTTCATTTATTTCCACCCTTTATCATTTCCTTTATTCTACTAATTTTGTCCTTGTTTGTTCTTCTTCTAGTTCTTTATATATGGAATTAGATTGTTTACTTGGAAATACTTTTTTGTTTCTTGAGGTAGGCTGGTATTACTGTGAACTTCCATCTTAGAACCACTTTTACTGCAGCCCATAAATTTTGGTGTGTAGTATTTCTGTTTTCATTTGTCTCTAGGTATTTTTTAATTTCTCATTTGATTTCTTTGGTGACTCATTTGTTGTTCAGTGGCATTTGTTTAATCTCAATGCTTTTGTGGTTTTCCCCATTTTTTTCTTCTGGTTCATATCTAGTTTTATCCCACTGTGGTCATGGAAGGTGCTTAATATGATTTCAGTCTTCTTGAGTTTGTTGAGACTTGTTTTGTGACTAACACTGATTTGTCCTGGATAATGTTCCATGTGCATTTGAGAACACTGTGTTCTGCTGCTATTGGATGGAGTGTTCTGTATCTATCTATTAAATCAATTGATCTAATGTATTATTTAAGGCTGATGTTTCCTTATTAATTATTTTGTTGGTCTGGATGATCTATCCTTTGATGTAGTGGGGTGTTAAGTTCTTCTACTATTATTGTTATTACTTTCAATTTCTCCCTTTAATCCCATTAATATTTTCTTTATACATCATGATGCTCTTCTGCTGGGTACATATACATTTATAAATGTTATATATATTCTTGCTGGATTGACTTATCATTATGTAACACCCCTCTTTGTTATAGTTTTTGTTTTAAAGTCTATTTTGTCCACTATGAGTACACCGACACCAGCCTTCTTTTCATTTCAATTTGTATGGAATATCTTTTGTCATCCCTTCTATTTCATGCTGTGTGTCTTTTCTTCTGAAATGAGTCTCTTGTAGGAGAGAGCATAATATAGATGGCTTTTGGTTCATCCATTTAGCCACTCTATGTCTTTTGATTGGCAAATTTACTTTCTTTACATTTAAAGTAGTTATTGATAGGTCTGTACTTATTACCATTTTGTTCATTGTTTTCTGGCTGTTCTGTAAATTCCTCTTTGTTCCTTTCTTCTTCTCTTTCCCTCTTCCCTTGTGTTTTGGTGGTTTTCTTTAGTGTTATATTTAGATTCCTTTCTCATTTTATTTGTGTATTTACTACATGTTTATTTATTTACTACATGTTTATATGTTATGTGAAGTACATACATGACATCCCAATGTAAGTTTTAAGTTGGCACCAACTTAAATTTGAACACACTCCAAAGATTTATCTTTTTACCCCTCCCCATGTTTCATGCTTTTGATGATACATTTTACATATTATAATTTTATACATCCTTAACTAAATTTTGTAATTTTAGTCATTTTCACTACTTTTGTCTTTTAACTGATCCCATGCTTGCTTTACAAGTGATTGATCCACTGCCTTTTCTATGTATTTACATTTTCCATTGAGATTTTTATGTTTTCTTATTATTAATTAGTATCATTACTTTTCAGCTTCTAGAAGTCCTTTAACATTTATTGTAGGGCCAGGTTAATGATGACAAACTTTTTTAGCTTTCATTTATCTGGGAAACTTGATCTCTTCTTCAATTATGAATGATAACCTTGCTGGGTAGGGAATTCTTGGTTGGAAGTTTTTCCTTTCAGCACTTTGTATGTATCATGCCACTCCCCTGTTGTCTATAAAATTTCTCTTAGAAAATCTGCTAATAGCCTTAAGGGGTTTCCCATGTACATAACAAATTTGTCTCTTGATGCTTTTAGGATTATCTCTTTATCCTTTACTTTTACCATTTTGATTATGATGTGTCTTGGTATGTGTCTCTTTGGGTTCATCTTATTTGGAACTCTCTTGGCTTCTTGGACGTAGATGCCTGTTTCCTTCCTCAGATTAAGGATGTTTTCAGCCACTATTTCTTCAAATAATTTTTCTGGCTCTTTTTCTCTCTCATCTCCTTCTGGTACCCCTATAATGTAAATGTTATTCCACTTGATATTGTTCCAAATGTCCCTTAAGGTATCTTCACTAAAATTATTTTTTCATTCTTCTGCTCTGGATAAGTTCCATTATTTTGTCTTCTAGCTCACTGATTCATTCTTCTACCTCATCCAGTCTGCTGTGGAAACCCTCTAGTATATTTTTCAGTTGTTACATCTCTGTTTGATAATTTCTTATATTTTCTATCTTTTTGTTGAAGTTCTCACTGTGTTTATCCATTTTTCACCCAAGTTTGGTGAGCATCTTTACAACCATTACTTTAACTCTGTATCAGGTACATTGCATATCTCCTTTTTGTTTTCTGAGGTTTTAGTTTGTTCTTTCTGTTGGAACATATTCCTCTCTTTTCTCGTCTTGCCCAATTTTACTTTTTTTTTTTTCTTAATGTATTAGGTATACCAGCTGTCTCTCCCAGTCTTGAAGGAGTGGTCTTATTTAGGAAGTGTCCTGTGGGGCTCAGACGCATAATCCCACCTGCCACCAGAGCCAGGCACTCAAGGGGTATCCCCTCTGTGGGCTGCATGTGCCCTTCTGTTGTGTCAGGGCTGTGGCTGCCATAATGTTCTGGTGGGTGGGGATGGCCTCTGGACAGGCTGCAGGGCTTGGTGGCAGCCACCACAAGGTGCTAGTGAGTGGGGCTATTGCTTGGCTGGCTGTGAGGCCTGGCTGAGGTGCAAGGGGGGATGGGGCTCTCAATGGGGAGTGCACATTAGTGCTAAGATGGAGAATTCCAAAATGGCTCCCACCAGCACCAGTAGCCTGAGATCACAGAAATGTCTCCTTCCATAGGACACTCGGTCACTGGGGAGTGTCCCAACTGGTTCCTGCCTCTCTGGCAGATGCTTCAAGATTAGTAAGTGGGTCCTCTTTCACCTGTGGTCCATATGCTTTTTAATCTGGTATTTTTGTGCTGCTTTTCAGGCTGAGTGAATTTACATGTGAGTCATTTAAGAGTGAATTTTCCTTTTGCTGCACTTAAATAGTTTTTCTGGGCATGTTTCCTCTTGATTTTCAAAGCCAGGTGTTTCGGAGGCTGGTCTCTCCAGTGCAGGATCTAGGGGTTTGGGTGCCCAATGTGGAGGTTGGATCCCTTGCTTCTCAGGGAAAAGATTCATACCTTGCAATTCTTCCCCACTGCGGATCTCAGCAGCTAGGGTGTGGGTTTTTCCTTGGCAAACCCATCTCTCTGTCGTGCCTACCCATCTTGATGCTGTCCTTTTACTCTTTTTTGTGGAGGCTCTGTCCATCCAGTTTTCAGTTCCCTTTCCAAGGGAATTATTTCATATATAGCTTTAGACATGTTATGTCATGGGAGGAAGTGAATTTATTATCTTCATATGCTGCCACCTTGAACACTCTCTGACAAAATTTTAATATTTCAGTATCCATAGCTAATCTTCCAATTTCCCTTTACTGCCTTAGAACCCATTGCCTAGAGTATAAGCTATTTATTCAGCACATACTTTTTAAGTGTTCTTTATGTACCATGTGCTGGTTTATCACTGCAAAGATAGCAGAGAACAAGCCCAGTGAGCTCCCTACAGTTTTAGTAGAGAAAAATATATTAAATGGGGAAGTAACTGTTTAAGATGAGACCTGACCATTTAATGACATCAATCAGGCCAATGGGGTAAAAGATAGGGGGAGAGGAAGGGAATATATTCAAAAAAGGGGAATAATACATTTGAAATCTTAGATGGAGGAAGCTGTGTCTGAGGAATTCCAAATTCTGAATGGCTGTATCATTGAACGAGAAAGGGGAAGTGGAGAAGAAATGAAGCTGAAAAGTTATGCACACACTAATGCTGATTTCAGGAGTGATAAATCCCTAGAAGGCATCTATGAGTAAAACCTATTTTTCTAAAAACTATTATTAAATATTAGAGCCCTAATATCGTAAGTCAAATGCTTTCAAACTTGAAGCTCCCTTGAGGTGATTTAGCTCAAGTCAACTGTTTTTCTTTCCACCTCTCTGGAAGGTATCAAGAGGTCTGGAGGGGAGAGTGGCCAGCAGATTTAACCACTCTTATGATTGTATATTTTAACAATTATTTAGAACCTTGACATATACTTTAGATTAATTTTATTGATTTTTCACAAAGATTTACAGTGTACAGATTTTTTTTTACAATTTTGGTTAGAAATTTTAATAACCTTTTTTTGTTTGTTTGTTTTTTACATCTTTATTGGAGTATAATTGCTCTACAATGGTGTGCCAGTTTCTGCTTTATAACAAAGTGAATCAGCCATACACACACACATGTTCCCATATCTCTTCCCTCTTGTGTCTCCCTCCCTCCCACCCTCCCTATCCCACCCCTCTATGTGGTCATCACAAAGCACCGAGCTGATCTCCCTGTGCTATGCACCTGCTTCCCACTAGCTATCTATTTTACGTTTGGTAGTGTATACATGTCCATGTCACTCTCTTGCTTTATCCCAGCTTACCCTTCCCCCTCCCCACATCCTCAAGTCCATTCTCTAGTAGGTCTGTGTCTTTATTCCTGTCTTACCCCTAGGTTCTTCATGACATTGTTTTTTCTTAAATTCCATACATATGTGTTAGCATATGGTATTTGTCTTTCTCTTTCTGACTTACTTCACTCTGTATGACAGACTCTGGGTCCATCAACCTCATTACAAATAGCTCAATTTCGTTTCTTTTTATGGCTGAGTAATATTCCATTGTATATATGTGCCACATCTTCTTTATCCATTCATCCGATGATAGACACTTAGATTGTTTCCATTTTTTAAAGAAAATTTTTTTTCACTCCCATTGCCCATTCTCAATATTAGCCTGGAAATCTTTTCAGAAAAGAGATCATCAGTTGAGATAAGTGGGGAAGAAAATTGATTTGCCCTCAACCCCTTACACTCTTGTACTCCAGGAAGAGAAACAGATAGTGCCTCTTGAATAAGGGCTGGTGGTTGGGTGTAAAATTCTGAAATTAGAAAAGCTAACTCAGTTCATTAACAGATCATTTTTATCTTTTTAAACTGACAGAATTTGAGGTAATTCAAGTTTGCTAAGAGATAGAGAATTAATGAATGTTCAAGGAAATAAGAATATACTTTAGGGAAAATGTCACTAATCCTCACATCCTAGACACTAACTCACCATGGAAGGATTGTGACTAAATTCTACTGAGGACTCTAGAAGAAATACCAACTAAACAGCCCATGAAAGAAGAAGGAATATGGACTTCAAGAAAACAACCACATTGTACAATATTCCTTTAAACTTGCTAAAGCAGAATGCAGGTCTATATAAGTAGAATTTAAACCCCAGTTCAGAGCTGAGTTAAGGGTCATAATTTCTATACCTCAGGAAGACAGAAGTAAAAATTATCATGGAATTCAAGATATTTCAGGATATTTACTATCCTGAACTACTGTATCTGAACAAACCCATTCACTAAATTGTAAGCTCCCAAGTCAGGGAAGAGGGTTGAAAACAGCAGGAGGAGGAAAGCCCAGGAGAATATTTAAATACTCCAAATGTACACAAGTTGAAAATTGGCCTTAAAATGGCAAGAAAAATAGAAAACGCACTCTGTAAGCCCCCAAAGCCTTTCCCTTAAGAGTAGATTGGTCAAAGATTCCAAATTGTAAACAAATATAAAGATGAGCAAATAGGAGACTTTAAAAATGACTTTAGGTAAGAGTATTCTGGGGTAGATTCAATAGTAAAAGTCAAAGGAGTTTTGTTCTCTCTTTTGTAGTGGACTGAAAATAGGGGCTTGAAATGGGGACATAGTACAAAAGAAATAATTGGGGTGGAAACTACTGCTTTAGAAGATCTCCAAGATGTGACTAAATATATTGAAAATATTCTAGAAATTAAAAAAGCTAGAAATGAAAACAAACATCTGACTCTACAGATAAAATAACTGCCTCCCCAAATAAAATCATGAACAGAGAGTTCTCTGTTTTTTAAGAATCAAAAATCTATAAATAAGGATACTTGTAGATATTACAAACAGAAGTCATTGGAAGAGCCAACATCACTTATTGGTTGAAAAACGAAAGGACAGCTGTCCAAAATCTGTTCAGTGATGCTGCCCCAAGAGAAATATTAGAATCCAGTAGCTCTGGTCCTTTCTTTAAACTCTTGAAGTGAATTATTTACAAATAAAAACGAGCAGCAGTACCCTCTACTTGTCAATACAGTGCCACTCTGCACACTTTCAGTTCCACTGCCATAGCAGATGAGGTCACTCGGGGCGCTAAAACCACTCAAGCAGTGGTAAACAATCCTAAATCCCTTCCAAGGTCCCAACTTCAGATTGTTACTTTGGGACTATTATTAGAAGTATACTCCTTTCTCTTCTGTGACACAGCTTCCTCAAATTTTATAGGTAAGAATCTACTTAGCAAATGTAACTGCCAGGTAAAACATACTGCAGAAAGATTATCGTTAGAAATTGCCAAAAATTCCTTTTTTTAAAAAAATAGATCCTTATTGGAGTATAAATGCTTCACAATACTGTGCTAGTTTCTGTTGTAAAACAAAGTGAATCAGCCATATGCATACATACATCCCCATATCCACCTCCCTCCTGAGCCTCCCTCCCACCCTCTCTATCCCACCCCTCTAGGTCTGCGCAAAATATCGAGCTGATCTCCCTGTGCTATGCGGCTGCTTCCCACTAGCTAACTGTTTTACATTCGGTAGTGTATATATGTTGATGCTACTCTCACTTTGCCCCAGCTTCCCCATCCCACCCTGTGTCCTCAAGTTCATTGAAATTATATCTGATATGGATATTAATAGACCTACATTGTGTACCATTCCAAAAACACCTATGGGGTTAGTGATGGTTCCAGAAACTCTATGGACAAAAGACTCTTCACACTTTGGCAAAAATAACTAGAGCAGAACCTATCAGATTCCAGACTGATTTTTCTAAACCTTGCCTAAATTTCCTCAATACCCTTTTAGCTGCAGCTGTTAAAAGTCTTAAGCCAATTTTGGATCTGGGACATTCCAAGTGACCTATCAGGTGATAGAAAAACACATTTACTGGGACAGTTATTTGGGAATTAAGCAACGCCTTGCCCTGAACCACAAAACTTCACTGGCTTTATCACTTTCAGTATGCTGGAAAAGTAACAAAAACAAGTGAAACATGGAAACTGACATTACCTAAGTAATCAAATATCCTTGAGGGCCCATAGTCTTAGTCTTAAACTCTTATGGTCCTGTGTTCTTCCCCCTTCAGGACCTCATGGATTCTCTCCTCATGCATTAGTCACTACTGGACATCTGTTTTAAGGCATAACTTCACCTGTACCTGATTCCAACATTATACGAGTCAATGAGGCTAAATATAATAAAGAAGAAATCCAATATATTCTGTCCTATTGTTAATGGGTACAGGCTGTCTTTTCCTACCAATCACTTAATCTGTATTTTATGACCTAAAAGTAAGTGATCTGGTGTACTGGAAAACATCAGAGTACAAGAGGTGTATGTTCATTATCTCATTCAAATAGTACAGCAATGCTTTGAACTAGGTGCTACCATTACCTCCATTTCACAAAAAGAGAAAACTCTTGGTTAATTCACTTGCCCAAGGTCCAGTTGTCTAGTACATGGTAGATCTAAGATTTGGACCCAGGTTGTCCAAGGAATTAATTTAACCACTTGCAAAAATAATGCATGCAAAGATTTTTTTAAATTAATTAATATCAAATTTTATGAATACTGGGTAACTCTTCAAAAATGAAATAACATTTGGTGTTTTATTCCATAAAATTTTGGCCAAACTTATTTACCAAAACTGTTTATCCAGTGATGTGTCAGGTACTTCTTTCTTCTCTCCTTCATGGATTTTATCACATTGATTCATTGGAAATGGTTACTCAGGGTGTTCGTTTTTTATGTGCGGAATGAACAGACGTTAAGTCTTGGAGATAATGATAGAACATGCAATCCAGCTGTCATACAAAGACCTGACCAAAAACAATGTTGGTTTTAGGGAGTGGAAGGATTAGTCAGAGAAGAATGAACAGGTTTTCAGAGTCCCAGCCAGTTCCATCACTCTGTGGTAGTAAATACCATGAAAAATGACCTGACTTCTTGAGTGTTCATAGTGACTGGGTAAAATCTCCTCCTCCAGAACTTTCTTCCAGCTCTTCAAATATGTAAGGCTGACAGAAATGAAGGTGGCAAATTAATGCACAGAACATCATCTCACATATGTAGCTGTGCCCAGATTATGCATATGCATATATTTTCTCATTAGCATTTACTGAAAGGAAAAGAGCATAAAATAAAAGAGGCACACTGGCAATCTGTAGAGAACTGGAAATAATGAGGACCTCCTCGCTTTTAAATTCCTCTAAAAATATTTTTAGAAGGCAATTTCTGTTGATCTTTATTTTCACTGGTGTCTGTTAAAGAGCTCTCCCGGATTTGTTTTTGTTTGGCAATAGACATGACATGCATTTTCTTGAAGCCTGGGAAATTAGATGCAGGCCCCACGTGCTTTTCTCATCCTGAAAGTTTCATTACAAGCACTTGATTTATTCATCTTTTAAAAGTTCAGGACACCCACAGATCAGCCAACTGACTTTTGTTTATTATCGGTTTTCTCTAGTGTAGACTGAAGTAACTCCATCCGTTATTCCTCACCATTACCCTATTCTCTATCATCTACCTATATTCTTTTTCATTATGCGAAGTATTAATGTTCCTTTCCAATCCCCTTCTGCCACTGCTTCTCGTCATTTTATTTCCCCATCTTTACCTTTCATTTCCTATGCTAAATTCTACTTACCTGGTGATTGCTTTCAAACGCTTTTGTATTAACCTTAGGTTTTGAACTTTGTCATAAATGCTTTATAGACCATTTTCATTACCCCAAAAAGAGCATACTTGGGCTCTAAAATCCATTTGATTATAGAATCCAACCATTTGATTTTAAAGTGGGTATGCATAATAAAGGATACATTTTAAATATACAGTATTCCACACCAAATATCTAAATTTTCTGGGATCAATTTTTTTCATTATTCAGTAGGCCCTGACAGCTGAGTAAATTTTAACTGAATTCATCAAAGGAATATTCTTGAATGACAAATGCAGTGTGCATCCGTTGCAAGAAAGACCTTGCGCTCCATTATGAATATATGCAACCGATGAATAACCAAAATCATGTACATTTAAAAGGCTTATTAACCCAGAATGAATTATTTAGATACAACCACCAGCCATTTTGTAGATCTGAGGTGCCACATTGATTTCATAAATGAATGAATAAAGGGATTGATAGAGCTGTGGCAAAAATTTTAAAAATACAGAAACCTAAGAAAAGACACATTTCAAAACCATTTAAAAAACACACAAGCAAACAGCATTTTTCTGAACATCCCCAAATTATGGTCCCAATGTTTCTCCTACCCAGTTAAGTATAACTTCTGCTCATTATGAAGTTAATCATTGTGTTGTAGTATATTGTTTTTCTTCAATTCTGACACTAAAATTGCCTTGAAAAGTCCCTATGTTTTAAAGTGATTAGATTTATTTTTCAGTAATCTTATGAATCAAATAATTCAAAATATAATCATAGTAATTTTATTTAGGAGCACATTTTGCTGCAAATCACAGAAAAACCTACTTTAGCGGCTTAAAAAACGTGCTTTGGTAAAGTGGTTAGTTGGTGGTTCAGGAGTGACATAGCAGTTCGTTGGTATCAACAGGGATATCGGCTCTTCTGTTTTTCCAACTTTAATCTGTAGGCCTTCATCTTCATGTTGTTTACGTCATGGTCACAAGATGGCTACAGTACTACTAGGCTTCACATCTTTGTTCAGTCAGGAAGGAGCAGTGCAAAGAGACAGAAGTTATTTTTTTTCCCCCTCAGTCCATGTTTTGCCTTTATTTCAAGAAAGAAAATCCTCCCTGGAATTTTTACCTCATTAGCAAAAATCATATAACCTGGCCATTTCAAAACTCCATCAGAGTCATGAAATAGAATATTGTGGCTTGCTTTTCTGTATATTACCAGCAAACACAGATGAATAGGAGTGTGAAAGACTTTGGAGCAAACTGCTATACTTTTAGTTTGTTCCTATTTCAGAATGTAAAAGGATACCATGAGAATTACTCAAGATGTCATCAGGAAAACAAAAGGATTTTTAAAAATAACAACTGAGCATAAGATAAATAGGATAAGATTGGTGGAATGTGGTGAGTTCTGAAGCTAAATTGAGTTGACCCTATTTGGAGAAGCAGTGAATACCATGCTAAGGAGATTAAGCTTGATCGTATGGACCACTGTTCCCTGCTGGGCTACACATGAGAATCGTTTGGGGGGACTTTTCAAAAATATTAATGGCCAGATAAACTAGAATTTCTAGGGGTAGGATTAAATATCTGTTTTAAAATTTTTCTTCAAGTGATTCTGAAGCGCAGCCGGGGCTCGGAGAAGTGTTTCTGAACTTTATTGGAGAGAACTGGAGATTTTAGAGCAGACCATTAATACAGCACACCATTCATAGATTTATTCGCAACGTAAATAGGGAGGCAAATTGCCTTGTCAAAGAAATGAGTTTTCCAGAAGACTCGTGTAAGTATGTCCTTAATGCATGGAACCTGAACCCATGAAAATTTGAAACTTGAACATCTCTTTAGAAATTATTTGCAAAAGTGTAATAGTATATTGTTGTTTGTAGTCTTAATGTCATAAATCTTGAAAACCTTAAAAGCCCAAAATATGTGCATGCCAATTTTGAAATACGTATGCTAAAGAATTTCTATTTAAAACCTGATTTGTTTCAAAATGCTTTATGTGTTTTGATTTGTGCAGTAAAATTGCAAACTTGATGAATTACCTACTTAAACTTGCTGTACAAATAGAACTTCTGAGTTGGTCAGGAGAGGCTAACTTCTGTAACAAACAAGCCCTAATCTCAGGGGCTCAAGAAATGATTTATTATATTTCTGCGAAACAAGGGAAAAGAGTGAGCACGGTGAAAAGAGTGGGAAGTTTTAGGGAATAGGTCTTGACTTGACCCACTACCTAGAACTCAGTCACATGACCCCGCTTAACTGCAAAGGAGAGGAAGAAATTCAGTCATCTTCTGTGTCCAGCAGGAAATGGAAGCAGATTTTGGTAAAGACATGCCATCGTTTCTACCACAACTATCAATACTTAAACAATTGGAACTGAACTTTTAAATAACCTAGAAAAAGCCATATAACTTTTCCCAAGAAGAAATGTACATGATCACATCTTTTGTATATAATTTCAAAGATTTTGTGCATCCAGCTTTAAAAATTCCAGTCTACAGCAACTCTGAGAGTTGACTATCTGGATTTGTCACTGGCAGTTTTCCTAAGAGAAAATAAATGATTATTTGACAGTTTCAATCATTATAAAATTATTTATACTCTAGTCTACCCATAACTTCAACCATTGGTCCTTTCTCTTCTTGAAAGAGACACATAATACTCTTTCATTATGTCCATACTTCAAATATTTGAAGAATGCTTTTATGGTTCCTTAATTCAGAGGGAACACAACTACTTAAAGACTAGATTAGGTCTGCAGACAGGTGTTATTTAGGCTGAACTGTTTAGTTGTTGGTGGTGTTTTTTAGTTTTGAGCTTGCGTGCTTCCGAGCATTCTCTGCCTCAGTTTCTGCCACACTGTAGCTTTTTCGCAACGACTTTCTTCATTTGGGTCCCTGCCTGGCTTCCAAAGGCATTTTAGTTTGCAACCCTCTTCAAGTCATGTCTTTTCTAGGAAAATTAGGGATTGTAAATAAGTTTATCTTGTATGCCAGCTTGGGTTCTATCTGAGACTTTGTGCCTGCGGAGCTGCCTTGTGAAAAATGTCAAAGAGATAAGCAGGTTCAGCAGGAAAGAGCCCTGTGATTGAAGACTTCTATATGCCATGAAGGCAAAGGAGGGGAAGGGTTGCATATATACCATCATTTGTAATTCCTGTGCTCCTCATTTCCAATCCCTTCAACAACTTCATTTCTAGACCTGCCTTTTCTCTACTTCCCCATGGTATCACTGAACCTTTTGGAATATGGTTCTAAGAACATGGAGTCTATATGAAGTAGAAACATCTCATGGAAAACAAATGGGACTGTGACTTCTGGAAATTACTCTGCTATTTCAACCTCAGTTGCATACATTGGTATCCATGTCATACACTTAATCTGTCCAACTTGTAGTACCACAACATCCCTGGAGATTCTTCACACAAATCACAGATAGCCTCTGTATTTCCTCCATGCCATTGTTTTCTACTTTGAATTCTATTATTTTCATCTAAGTTATTTGCTGTCTTTCCTAATCTTGCATCATCTGTCAATATGATTATCAGTCATTATTATTTAAAATGCTTCAGCTGCAAACAGAAGTCTATAATCCATTTTGAGTTTATTTTTGTATATGGTGTGAGGAAATGTTCTAATCTCATTCTTTTACATGTAGCTGTCCAGTTTTCCCATCACCACTTGTTGAAGAGACTGTCTTTTCTCCATTGTATATTCTTGACTCCTTTGTCATAGATTAATTGACCATAAGTGCATGGGCTTATTTCTGGGCTTCCTATTCTCTTCTGTTGATCTGTGTGTCTCTTTTTGTGCCACTACCACACTGTTTTGATTACTATAGCTTTGTAGCATAGTCTGCAGACAGGGAGGGTGATACCTCTAGCTTATTTCCTTTTTCTCAAGATTGCTTTGGAAATTCAGGGTCTTTTGTGGTTCCATATAAATTTTGGGATTATTTTTTGTAGTTCTGTGAAAAGTGTCAAGGGTATTTTGATAGGGATTGCATTAAATCTATAGATTGTTTTGGGTAGTGTGGCCATTTTAACAGCATTAATTATTACAAACCGAGAGCACAGGATATGTTTGATTTTTTTGTATCATGTTTAATTTCCTTCATCAATGTTTATAGTTTTCAGAGTATAGGTCTTTCACCTCCTTGGTTAAGTTTACTCCTAGGTATTTTATTCTTTTTGATGGGATTTTTTTTTTACTTTATCTTTCTGATTGTGCATTTTTAGTGTGTAGAAAAGCCACAAATTAAAGATCTAAATGTAAGACCTGAAACCATGAAACTCCTAGAAGAGAGCATAGGCAGAACACTCTTTGACATAAATCAAGCATTACTTTTTTGGATCTGTTTAGAAAGTGGAATATTACTCAGCCATTAAAAAGAATGAAATTCTGCCATTTGCAGCAATGTGGATGGACCTGGAGAATATTATGCTTAGTGAAGTAAGTTGGACAGAGAAATACAAATACTGGGGATATCACTTATATGTGGAAACTAAAAAATAAAACAAATGAATGTATATAACAAAACAGAAACAGACTCACAGATATAAGAAAGCAAACTAGTGTTTACCCGTAGGGAAAGTAAAGGGGGGAGGGACAAGACAGAGGTATGGGATTAAGAGATACAAACTACTAGGTATGAAACAGATAGGCAACAAGGATGTATTATACAGCATAGGGAATTATAGCCAATATTTTGTAATTAGTTTCAATGGAATATATAAAAGTACTGAATTGCTATGCTATACACCTGAAACTAATATAATATTATAAATCAACTATACTCCAATAAAAAAGAGAAACGGAAGTCTAAGTCGAACTTGTTTAAACAACACAGGAGACTGTTGGCTCATGTAACAGAAGTGCAGAGGTAAACCATGCTTTGGAGTTGGACGTTTCAGCCATTTTATGTTACCAAGGACTCAGGGGCTTTCCACTCTTCCCTCAGCAATAGTGTCAGCTTCATCCTACGGCTTAACGTTCCTCCTTGTAATCATAAGATACCTGCCAGAGCATTCTGGGCTTCGTGCTGCCACCATCACATACACAACAGGATACTCCTTCTGTTCCACAGACGATCTCCTGGAAATCCCCCAGAAAATGTCTCCTTGTACCACACTGGCTCCCCTTTTCCCAACCCCTCATGTCAGAAAGCACCATGACTGTCTTAAGCCGGGACTCCAAACCAATCATTGTCAAAGAATATGGGCGGGCAAGGATTGATTTAACTAACCAAGTCCAACTCCTCAAAATGTGGTCAGAGTATAAACCCCTTAGCCTTTCACAGTGGAATTGTTATACGGTGAACATTAGGGAGACAACACCAGTAACCACTATACTGGCCTCTTCAATCCTTGTGCAAGTCATTGATGAGACTCAGGACATTTGTATATGCTTTTCCTTCTTCCTGGAACATCTTTTCCTGAAGATGTTCTTCCACACTCACCCTTGAATTTTACTTGGTTCAGTTTTAGTTATCTTTCACGTCTCATTCAAGATGACATTTTCCCCATAATGCTTTCCCTAAGATTCTATTACACTCTCTCTCTCTCTGGCACCTCTCCAGCACCATATAGAACCCTAATCCTATCATAGTATTTATAGTATGTGCAGGATGTATCATTCCCTACTGTTAGTGTTCTCTTCTTCCTTGGGTTTCCCCAAAAAACTTTAAGTACCTTGAATACCAGACCATGTCTTGATACCTCTGACAGCTGTGTAGCCCAAGCACCGAGCACATAGAAGGCAATCAGTAAATATTATTCAATGAAAAAATGTTGAATAAGAAAAAAAAAACGTCTTCAGATTCTGGGATCTCACCAGTAGAATTTTTCTAAATTGACATTAATTCATCAATCGACTTTAAATACAATCATCCAGGCACTTCCCTGGTGGAGCAGTGGTTAGGAATCTGCCTGCCATTGCAGGGGACACGGGTTCGAGCCCTAGTCCGGGAAGATTCTACATGCTGCAGAGCAACTAAGCCCGCGTGCCACAACTACTGAGCCCACGTGCCACAACTACTGAAGCCCGTGCGCCTAGAGCCCATGCTCCGCGACAAAGAGAAGGCGCCGCGATGAGAAGCCCGCGCACCACATCAAAGAGTAGCCCCCGCTCACCGCAACTAGAGAAAGCCTGCGCGCGGCACCGAGGACACAACGCAGCCAAAAATAAATAAATAAATAAATTTATACATGCAATCGTCCACATAGATGTCAGTCTCCCTAACTGTCCTGTCACCCAATCCAAATTTCTGCAGAAGGGTGTCCTAGAAGCCTAAGGCTGAACTTTCACTGAAATAGGCTCTCATTTGCCCACATCTCAACCTTAGCAAATATCAGAAAATGAGATTCATTTCTGGGACTGGTTCTCAGTAAATCGATATTGGTTTTCTAAGATTACTGATGTGTTTCTTTTCTTCTAGTCCTAAATGTCCACAACGTATCTGTTCATTAATAAAATAAAAAGGGCGATTGAATGTGGTATCATGAATCTAAGTCAAATATTTTTAGCCTTTGGTGGAATGGAAGATCAGACTTTAGCTTGGATAAATACTAAAAGCAACAGTTTGTCATGTTGCTAACTGTGTCTGGATCATGGTTTGTCCTTTTCATTAGTCTTACTTTCCAGGTATTGATTATCACCCGTCGCTCCCCTCAGGTTGTTGACCTTCCAGCCTTTGGTTACACAGGGTTGGGGGTGGGATTCAAAAGCGTATGAGTAATGTATGTTTTTCTTTTGTTATAAAAGTCTTCCTGGATTTTTCTCAGAGAGACTAATTTCTTATGGTATAAATTGAAATTACATATTTCTACAAGACAATGCAGAGTGAAAGAAAAGAAACCAGGAAAAGCAGTGTTTTACACAAAGCCAATAAAAAGCAGACAGATTAGCCCTGAATCAACTTGCAGCGTGTCAGAGAAGTAAATTTAACTGCTCAGACTCACAGAGGGAGAATTCATCTTTGTCTCTGTGGTTTAAGGAAGATTTTGACAAGAAATTTAATAACATGAAAGAATAAGGGTGATACTACACACAGTGGTTTATTTCATGAAAGAAAAGAATGAAAAAGTCACTAGATGTTAAGTCACCGTTCTCAATTCATTGTTTCTAATTCATTGCATCTATTCATAAAAACAATCCTCACTCAGCCTCCACAACTGGGACATTTGGAAATAGAAATGGAAGGAGAGAAGGAGCTCCCCAGAGCTTTTGACTGAGCATTTGAGGCCATAAACACGAAACCAATACATTAAAAAATGCTACACCATAAACACAAAGCATTCCTATATGTTGAAATTAAAAAGAAATTAATTCCAGATTTTCTTATTGTAACATTGTAAAATTTTTGATAGATTTGTCAAAACTAAACGTTTACCTTTGCTCAGGTACTTGTTTTGTAAGGGTCTTACGACAAGGGCCTGCTATTTTTGCCAGTCCTGCAATCTGCACTGGAAGGTCTACTTGTTCCAGTGGGTTTCTACTCTTTTTAAAAACACTTCTTAGCAATGAGGGTGACGTTAAAAACATCAGACATCTTGGCCCATCAAAAATGTCTTGTGTTTTTTGCATGCGTGCTTTATGATTATGTCCTTGATGGAGGAATTACATTACTCCTTGAGCTTTTATGTGGTCCTCACAGGTAAGAAGGATTTTCATGATCTCTGAATTCTCTTGTGCTTATTGTGGTGCCTGACACTCACCGGTGTTCAATGAACGTTGCTTGAACAAAGTCAAAGGGTGGAAAGACTGTGGTCTCAGCGTCACTGAGACCTGGCTTCTAATTTTTACTCTTCCACTTATTAGCTCAGTAATCTGGAGGAATTTTCTTTTGCTTTCTGAGCCTTAAACAAAGACAAAAAAGAAGGCAATGGTACCAGCTTTGCAGAATTGTTCTAAGGACTTGAGATCGTGTGAGAGGAAAAAAAACTACAAAAACTAGACACGTATATAATAGGCTTATGGGTTGAATTGTGTCACCTCAAAATTCCTATGTGGAAGTCCTAACCCCAGTTCCTTAGAAGGTGACCTTATTTGGAAAGAGAATCTTTACAGAAGTAATCAAGTTAACGTGCAGTCATTGGGGGTCGGGGGGTGCTAATCCAACGTGACTGGAGTCCTTGTAAAGATGGAAAGTTTGGACCCAGAGATTCACATAGAGGGAAAACAATGTGAAGAGTCACAGGGAGAAGGTGGCCACCTACAAGGCAAGAGAGAGGAGTGCAACATATCCTTCTCTCACAGCTCTCAGGAGGAACAAACTCCGTCAACACCTTTATCTTGGACTTCCAGACTCCAGAACTGTGAGGCGATAAATTTCTGTTGTTTAAGTCACTTACTTTACAGTATACTGTTATAGAAGCCCTAGGAGACTAATCCCATAGGTCAGTAAACCTGGTTTATTTCCCACACGTTCACCTTTGGTCTCACACTTTTATCACGTCACTCCCCTTCCTCCCAGCACTTTTTCTTTGCCACGTCTGTGGGCATCCTTTAGGAAATGGGCCAGAGTCACCTAAACCTTGCTCTAGTCCACACTGAACTGTGGCCAATAGAGTTCACTATAGTCGTCACTTTTTGTGGCCAGGCCATCCCTATCTCTACCCAATGAAGTGGCTTCAATTCAGGCAAGAAGGACAATAAAGTAAGTGAAATTCATTGGTTTTTGTGGCTAGAAATAAGCAAAAGGTTTGACATCATCATCATGATATAATTAATACTTTACAGTGGTACAATGTCTCAATCTTTTAAAATTAGCTTCATGTATAAGAATTAAAATTAAGAGTTGAAGAATAGTTTGTATTCTCCTGGATTTGGCTGGCTTGATTTAGGTAGAAACCAGGTAGTAAACCGTTCATCTCTTTTCTTGAGTTGTAAATTCCTTTCCTGTTTACTTCTTAGTATAGGATAAAAACTGTAACTAACTCCAGGGCCTTTCTTGAGTTGTAAATTCCTTTCCTGTTTACTTCTTAGTATAGGATAAAAACTGTAACTAACTCCAGGGCCTTCCACTTGAGTGGAAGTAATAGATGAAGCACCACTTACGGATTCTGACCCTGCATTAAAAGTCCGTTTTGTCCACACCACATGGACTAAGGATGCAGTAGCCCTGAATTCAAAATTTTTACGCTGTTCAGACTTGACACAACTATGGAAGCAAAGAAGCAATTTCCTACTAGGAAATCACTAAAAGATGTGTGTTTGCCTTATTATTTGTATTTGCTTCTTTGGCTGAATGCATTTTCATTTCCCCTCAGGTTTTACTTCTTTCAATATTTCTTGGCTGTGATCTGTTTGATTTCTGACACTTTGGCAGCATCAGTTCAAGAGGAGAATGCAACTAATTTGGTAGATAAAATTCTAATCTTTCCTGTCTTGATTGTCAATTTTTGAAAGGTAATCTAAGCTGATGTCTTTATCCCCTAATTTATTTTGTCTAGATTTGACTAAAGCCAGGTTTGAGCTGTTGATTACATTCTCCCATCTGATCCTCTGAAAGCTAAGACCAATGACACAAGCTCTAATTGTTGGAAAAGAACACGCTTCTAAAATGTTTGTGATACAACATTCGCTATTAATTTGCCAGTTAAACAAACTGTTTATGAAGTTGCTAATGAGTGAACTTGGCTTTCTTCTTTGATGTCTGCCTTACTCTGTTCTCCTTGGTCCAGCAGAAAACTCTGTTGCCATGTTTTTGAAGAACTGGGAAAGATACTCTTTCAGAGAGAATTCTTTTGACGCCAAAGAAAATTCCATTCTCCAGAGTAAACTTGATTTCAGCCTAAGCGGATGCTAGCCATTGGTAGCTGGCACTAAGAAATATATTTATTGAATTATAGGTTCGGTTGAGAAGCCATTGAAAAATGTTTCTACAGTTTTGGATTATCTAAATCGCTTGCCTATCTCTCACTTAAAAAAAATTATATAAATATATAAATAAATACAGACACACACACACACACACACACACACTCCACTCCTTTGGAGCTCACTAGTGCTGAAATCGTTTAATTTCTTCATCTTGAAAGATTCTGTTTACCCAAATGAGTTTAAGTGTTTTCATTTGAATCCTGGGCTTTTTCTTATTTAAGCCAATAATGAGCTTACTCATCCTTGTGTGCTGCCGGAAGGAAAAGCCCCCTAGTGTCTGTGGACATGGCCTCTCCACACCAGTCCAGGGCAGAACCTCCTTGACTTTCCCAGCTTTAACCTTTACTGTGGCACAAGCGCCCTGAGCCCTGCATGCATGAGGAATGGGATCTCTGGCTCGTCTGAAAACAAGTTTGTATCGGCAGGAAGATTTAGTATCCCCTGTACACCCTCAAGATAAAAAATCATCTGGGCTTGTGGGAGCAACTTGTCTAAGAAGAGTAATTTTAGAAATTCTTGCAATGACTTTGGAGGGGCTGAACTCATAGTGGTTTCCCCTTGATTTTATTTCAAACACCTGTTCTTTATGAACAAGCATAACTCGAAGCCGAGGTAATGGGGGCCCACAATGCACGCAACACACAGAGCTGACTTTTGTCCTTTGTATAGCTTCTCTCCACAGATTGCGTGTGAGCCCTTGCGTGTATTAGGAACAGTTGCTAACTCTGGTTCTTGCATTTTCAAAACTGCCGTCCCTTATTGTGAGGCTCTCTCAGTGTGATAAGTCTAACTGATAAATTACTAAAACAAAAATAGAAAATTGATAGTCGCGATAACTTTCTTTAGTGCACAGCTGATGCAAGCATCTTGTTCTCACATCTGTGTGTCAGTCAGCAGTCTTCCCCACACCCCACCACTGCAGGCACTTCTTTTCTTCTTGGAAGTAAGTCTCTTTGCCAAAAATCTGTTTGTTTGTTCTGCTCAATAAATGACACATGTTCTTATTAATGAGCCCTCTTCCAGTTTTCATAGGAGGATTTTCAGACATCTTTTCATTTTACTTAGCCTCTTGACCAGAGCCTAACTGCGTGACTATAGGTTTTCTCCAGGTGAGCAGTATTGTGGGGAAAGTTTGTCTCTGGCAGTATTGTGGGGAAAGTTTGTCTCTGGCAGTATTGTGGGGAAAGTTTGTCTCTGGCAGTATTGTGGGGAAAGTTTGTCTCTGGCAGTATTGTGGGGAAAGTTTGTCTCTGTCTTCTTTGGAGAAATGTCTGTTTAGATCTTCTGCCCATTTTTTGATTGGGTTGTTTGTTTTTTTGATAGTGAACTGCATGAGCTGTTTATATATTTTGGAGATTAATCCCTTGTTGGTTGCTTCATTTGCAAATATTTTCTCCCATTCTGAGGGTTGTCCTTTAGTTTTGTTTATGGTTTCCTTGGTCTTCATTCATGTTGCTCTACTGTCCCCTAGAACTTGGTTTTCATCACTAGAATTCAAGGCTGGGTTTCCACAGGTCTGGCTTACTGAAAGGAATACACAACATCAAGGAAACTTGCCTGTGGTCTTACAGCACTAGGCTTGACCTAGCACATATTAACTTCTACTCACGTTCCATTACAGTAGTCACAGTCACATGACCACAACTAACTGCAAGGAAGGTTGGGAAATGTAGTCTTGCATGGGCCCAGGAATATGGAAGAGAGATTAAGATGGAAAATTAGAAATCTCAACCACAATTGTAATAGTACATATCTCAAAAATCCTCAGATGGTTAAATTAAATCACACACATTTGTGCCTGGCACGTGGTTCGTGTTCAATACATATAAGCCCACGTTATTCATAATAGTAGTAACTGATAAACTCAAAAGTCAGGATGAAAACAGACTACCAGTTCTGCTTAAACTGACTCAGTTTCACTTAATCCCAGCACTAATAAGACCCACCTCTGACGGGAAATTAGGAGTTTCTGTCCCACCAGAAAGAGGATCTGGAATTTGTCTATGTCCCAACGTCCACTGGTCTGGATCCCTGTGAGGTACCTATCTTCTTGGGTTCCAGTGTGATTTCGAATCCTACTTCAATTCTTTGCTAGGTTAAGACACTTCCCCTTCTATGTAGTTCTTGACAGTTCTCTTTTCTTCAGGGTATGGACCCTGATTTCTCTAACCCTAAGCATCTAATTGGGCTCCCCTCCCTCTTAACCACCAAGTATGGATTAGGATGAAAACAGGCAGAGTACCTTCTGTGCTCTCTTGTCCCATCACTTCATGTAGTTCGTCTTATTGCAATGGTTTGCTGACCTGTCTGCCTTCTGCCCCAAACAGAAGGTGGAGACTAGGTATGGCTTATTTACCATTATATCCTCAATTTTCACCAAAGTACCTAGTATATAGTAAGTACTCAATAAGTACCTGAATGAATAAAAAAACAAAAAAAATAAATAACTGATAAATGTCCGCAGAAACTCAATATATCGGTTAGTTTTCTTAGATATAAGTAACTGCAGCTGACAGTGGACAGATTGAAATAGAAAAAGAATTTACTTTAAAAGGTTAATATATGGGAAGTCCTAGAACTATTGAGTGCATGAAGGAGCTAGGCCTCAGGCCAAGTAACCTGGGAAGTACCCAATCCACACTGGAAATAGGTCAGAGGCGAGAACTGGTACCACCACTGACTATGACACTAAATTTGTATTGCTGCCACTTCTGCTCTCAGAATTTGATCTTGAAATGACCATCAAACCATGCATGTTGCATCTGGTTGAGGCTATGTCATATGCCAGTGCCCTAGCTGCAAGGGAGTTCCCAGTATCTTGGTGTGGTTCAGTATCTGCTGTCCCCCAGGATTCATAGAAGGGAAGTTCCCCCCAAAACACAGGAAGTGTCATTGGCAAGTGTCAATTGGCCAGAAAGAAAGACAATTACTTATTACACTCAGATACATCTGTTGCTGTTTTAATGCTCTGATTCCATCCAAAGAAATTTGACCTAAGATGCAAAGGATTGAAGTACACCATACCATACCATACCATGCCATACCTTACCATACCTTACCATATCATACAAAAAATATTTCCAAGATCCTGTCTTTGCTTTCTCTTAATCTCTCACCTCTATGTACAGGCATATTTCTGAATGATTTCTTGATCAATTTATTCATTGTTGTGTCAGATATATTTTAACTCTCTCTGGACACAGAGAAGAATTGCACAAAAATTTCTCAAAATCTATGGCTTTACTAAGACAAGAGCTTATCCGTATATACAAGATTAAGGAGGATGCTAAGCCTTAGGGCTGTGGTGTGTGTCCTCTATGGGAGAACATGAGCCATAGTCTGTATTTGTATATTTATACCTTGGTTTATTGTCTTTTTCTCCCCACAGAATGCAATCTTTATAAGGGCAGGGACAAAGGTGTTTGGTTTTTGTTTGTGTGTGTGTGTGTCTTACTACTGTATCCCTAGAACCTAGAACAGTTTATTATGAATGGTAAGTATTTAATAAATATTTGTTGAATGAATGAATGAATATATGAGTAGAGGATTAGCCTGTAAGTAAACATTCTGACCTGTTTTCTTTCTTCTTCATGCATTTTTGGTCTTTATGTGTTATTGTTCTATAGAGTAGGACAAGGAGACTATAGGAGTCCATGAAGAACCTTGTACTCTCTATGTTTGACTAAGTGCCTAACTCCCAAAGTCTCCAATTATGAAATTTCTTCAGTGAATAAAACCCTCATCCTCTTAACTTCTCTTAATCTTAAGCTCAGACTCCTTTTAGATCCCTTAACCACACTGCACTGTTATTACTCATCATCACCTTTGCCAGTTCTTGACTGTTCAGTCTGTTCCACAGCCGTCATTTCAAAGATGCTCTTATGAGCTGTACTGTATTGAATAATCTCCCCCTAAAATTTATGTCCACTTGGAATCTCAGAATGTGACCTTATTTGGAAATAAGGTTTTTACAGACGTTATCGAGTTAAGATGGGGCCATACTGGGTGAGGCTGCACCATAAATCCAATGACTGATGTCCTTGTAAGAAGAGAGGAATCTAAAGACACAAACAGACATACAGGAAAGAACGTATGTGAACAGAGATTGGAGTTATGCTGCCACAAACCAAGGGATGCTAAGGATTACTGGCAACCACCAGAAGTTAGGAAGAGGCAAGGAAGCATCCTTCCCTAGAGCCTTTGGAGGGAGCCCTGCCAACACCTTGATTTCAGACTTTAGCCTCCAGCACTGTAAGAATATAAATTTCTATTGTTTTATAGCACCTGTTTGTGGAACTTTGTTAAGACAGCCCTAAGAAATAAATACCCTAGCCCTGGAGTCCCTCACCACCTTCTCGGTCATGATACCCAACCCCAGTCCTGAGACCTTTCCAATTTTTGCTGCTGGTTCTTGTTAGCTAAGAAGCTTGCTGGAAAAAGTCACAAAGAAGCACCATTCTTGGCTTTCACCCCATTTTTTTTGCACATAACACGCCATCTTACTCCAGTAAAATACCTGCTTCTTCCAGTCCCACTTCTTACATCTAGAACCACTCTCTTTTCACTAGCTCCTTTTGTAAACTTACCCTTAAAAAACCTCCAGATGGCTCTAGTACCTCTTAGGGAACACCATTCTTGCTGTCTCCCTCCTGCCAGATTTCTTAAAAGAATAAACATATATGCTTTTTCTACATTCTCCCATCTTTCATCCCTGCAAAACAGGTCTATAAATACTTCTTACTATTATGGACATCTCTGTGGTATTTAGCCATATTGAGCCCTCATGAATTTCTTCCTAAGATCTTTCTCATACATCACATTCTGAGACTTTATGTTGTTCTAGTCTCATCCCTCCTTGACTACCACTCCTTTTCAAATTTCTCTTCCTCCCTCCCATATCCCTTAAAATAGACACCCTCTCAAGCCTGGGACCTCACCTTCTCTTTTACTATTTCCCTTGATCACATTTATTTTTCTGAATTCCTCTATCCCTTCTGTTTCATCTGTCAGCATGCTTTGGAACATCCTAAATACATGTTTTAAGGAATAAATGAATGAAGCCCAAATCTGTATCTTTCAGATCCATGCATTTCTAAACACACGCGGAACTAGGTTTTATTTATTATGTATCTTTAATGCCTAGCATAGACCTGTGTTCTTTACATGCTGAATTAATGAATAAATGAATGAGTGAATCACTGTTTTTATACAAATGTCCAGTTTGTACAGAAAAATTCAATAAATCCAACAATGAATTTACTTCCTCATCTGTACCCACAGCCAGGTCTTCCTTTCAATATTTCCCCAGCTCTAAGTGTCACACCAATATTTGGGATCATTTTCATTTCCTCTCTTTGTCCTTCATTCTATCAGTTTCCATAGTCTTTTGAGTTCCACATCTGTAAAACATTCCAAATCTCTCTTTTTATCCCCCAATCCCAAATCTCATACTCTAGATTGGCGTCATTTCTCTAGTGTTTTCCACATTGATTTCTATCCATTCTAAACCTCATAATTATAACCCAAATTTTCATCTCTTCTCCCTTCCTATCCAGCCCCTCTAGTAGAACAGCATTGTTGTTAAGAATATCAGTTCTGGTGTAACTGGACTCAAGTTGAACCCCTTGTCTTCCACTTACTAGCTGTGTAACCTTGGGCTGCAATGTTATCCCCCTGAACCTCAGTTTCTCATTTGTGAAACAGGGAAAATAATAGTACCTATCTCAGAGGTGCAGAGTATAGCGTCTGGCGTATAAAGAGTGTTCAGTACATATGAGGAGTCATGAGTGTGCAGATGGTGACCATGGTGGTAGCAGCAACAGCAGCTGGGGGGCCAGCTTCCATCCTCTCTTGCTCATCCAGTAATCTTTCAGAAGCTCCTGAAAGCCTGCATCTAGTGACAGAATATTTACAGTCAACCTTATGTATCCTATGAGGAAGAGCAGAAATGCCAGGAAGCGACCAGCCAGAAAGATGCTAAAACCAACATCAGAGAATTTTTTGTAGGAATTCAAAGAGAAAGTTCATTTAAAAAGGTCAGCCCAGTACCTGGCATAGATTAAAAATTCAATAAATGAAATAATCTTCAGGAATATTTTAGAGGGGTGTGAGTTACAGTACTAAAATGAGGATGTATTCTTGTGGTCACCACCCAAGGAGATTGTAGCAGACATTAAAACCGTTCTCTGTTGTTTAAGCCCACAAAAGAGATCGTATTTTCCTACCCTCTTAAAGTGAGGCAGGTCTAAGAAGTTTGCTCTGGCCTGTGAAGTATGAGCCAAACTGACCTCTTCTACATGGAAACATTTAATTGTCAATGCTCAGTTCTCTGAAATTGCCTTCCAAACAGAATATCTCTCTTCACTTTCAGTAGACATCTAGTGAGAATAAGAAGTAAATCTTTGTTTTCTTAAGCCACTGAGATTTGGGAGTTGCTATTACCACAGCATAACCCAGCCTATTCTGACTGTTAGGGCTCAATAACCAGGGTCAGGGAGACTGATCCAGAGAACTATCTAAACTTCCTTCCCACCCTTGAATTATTTTTTTAGTAAAATGGGCTGCAAGTTTTTTAAATGAATTATTTAATAAAATCCTCAGGGTTTTCTCTTTAATGTCTTCCTTCACATACACATGCTCACTGTTCCCTCTACCTCGAAAGTCATTTAAAAAAAAATTATCATTCCTTTATCTGCATATCTATATTGTATCCATCATTCAGTGGCCAACATAAATCCCGTCTCTAAAAGGCTTCTAGCCCCGCCTACCTGGAAGTTATGGCGCCCTTTCTGATGTCCCCATGGCATCTTATGTATATACCTCTCTGAATTTACTTTTTATTTCACATTCTTTTTATCAACATATATATTTTAATTCCCTTAGTAGGTTGAAGCTCTTTGACTGTTTGACCCATGACTTAGATGTCTTATCCTGGGTGATTTAACAGATTGTCTTGGCCTTAGTAAGTCCTTGTAGATAATTGTAATGCATGATGATGAATGAAAAGTATTGATTTTTAACTGTATAATAACACTTAGCAATCTATGGCACAAGAAACAAACTCTACGAAGATTTTTTGAGAGATGTTCCGATTTGTCGGAAACCTAACCACTCATCATTATTCCCTTCCAAATTTTGAGTCAATTAAGAAACTGACCCAGGGTCAATATGGTGGTGTGAGAAGATGCTGAGTTAGCATCTCCCCATGACTAGGGCAACTGCCGGCTGCTGTTGGGGGACTCTGACGCCCAAGGTGATGGGAGGAACCCCCAAGTGAACTTACACCCCACACAGCTTGCAGGATCTTGATTCACAAGCCTGGGGTCGGGCCAAAGCTCCTGTGGTGGGAGGTCTGAGTCCAAACCACTGGACTAACAAAGAACCTCAGACCCCAGGGAATATTCATCAGAGTGAGGTCTCATGGAATTTCTCATCTCAGAACCAAGACCCAGCTCCACCCAGCAGCCTACGAACTCCAGTGTTGGAAGCCTCAGGCCAAACAAACAGTAAAACAGGAAAAAATCCCACTCATTAAAAAAAAAAAGAAAAAAAGAGATGGCAAAATGTATGTCACATATGAAGGAGCAAGGTAAAAACCTATAAGATCAAAAAATGAAGAGGAAATAAGCAAAGTACCTGAAAAAGAATTCAGAGTAATGATAGTAAAGATGATGCAGGCCTCGGAAACAGAATAGAGGCACAGATTGAGAAAATACAAGAAATGTTTAACAAAGATCTAGAATAACTAAAGAACAAACAAACAGAGATGAACAACACAATAACTGAAACTAAAAATATGCTAGAAGGAATCAATAACAGAATAACTGAGGCAGAAGAAAGAATAAGTGAGCTGGAAAACAAAATGGTGGAAATAACTGCCAAGGAGCAGAATAAAGAAAAAAGAATGAAAAGAAATGAAGACAATCTCAGAGACCTCTGGGACAACACTAAACACACCAGCATTCAAATTATAGGGGTCCCAGAAGAAGAAGAGAAAAAGAAAGGGTCTGAGAAAATATTTGAAGAGATTATAGTTGAAAACTTCCCTAACATGGGAAAGGAAGTAGTCACCCAAGTCCAAGAAGCACAGAGAGTTCCATACAGGATAAACCCTAGGAAAAACATGCCAAGACACATATTAATCAAACTAACAAAAATTAAATTCAAAGGAAAAACATAACATACAAAGGAATCACCATAAGTTTATCAGCTGATTTGTCAGCAGAAACTCTGCAGGGCAGAAGGGAGTGGCAGGATATAGTTAAAGTGATGAAAGAGAAAAACCTACAACCAAGATTACTCTACCCAGCAAGGATCTCATTCAGATTCGACAGAGAAATCAAAAGCTTTTCAGACAAGCAAAGGCTAAGAGAATTCAGCACCAGCAAACATGCTCTACAACAAATGCTAAAGAAACTTCTCTAGGCGGGAAACACAGAGAAGAAAAAGACCCACAAAAACAAACCCAAGACAGTTAAGAAAATGATAATAGGAACATACATATCGATAATAACATTGAATGTAAATGGATTAAATGCCCAACCAAAACACACAGACTGACTGAATGGATACAAAAACAAGACCCATACATATGATGTCTACAAGAGACCCACTTCAGACCTAGGGACACATACAGACTGAAAATGAAGGGATGGAAAAAGATATTCCATGCAAATGGAAATCAAAAGAAAGCTGGAGTAGCAGTACTTGTATCTGATAAAATAGACTTTAAAATAAAGACTGTTACAAGAGAGAAGGAGGGACACCAAATAATGATCAAAGGATCAATCCAAGAAGAGAATATAACATTTATAAACGTTTATGCACCCAACATAGGAGGACCTCAATACATAAGGTGAATGCTAGCAACCATGAAAGGAGAAATCAACAGCAACACAATAATAGTAGGGGACTTTAACACACCACTTACACCAATGGACAGATCACCCAAACAGAAAATAAATAAGGGAACATAAGCGTTAAATGACACAATAGACCAGATAGATTTAATTGATATTTATAGAACATTCCACCCTAAAGTGGCAGAATACACTTTGCTCTCAAGTGCACATGGAACTTTCTCCAGGATAGATCACATCTTGGGTCACAAATCAAGCCTCAGAAAATTTAAGAAAACTGAAATCATGTCAAGCATCTTTTCTGACCACAACACTATGAGATTGGAAATCAATTACAGGAAAAAAACTGTAAAAAACACAAATACATGGAGGCGAAACAGTGTGCTACTAGATAACCAAGAGATCACTGAAAAAAATCAAAGAAGAAACAAAAAAATTCATAGAAATAAATGACCATGAAAACACGATGACCCAAAACCTATGGGATGCAGTAAAAACAGTTCTAAGAGGGAAATTTATAGCAATTCAATCTCACCTCAAGAAACAAGACAAATCTCAAATAAACAGTCTAACCCTACACTGAAAACTACTAGAGAAAGAAGAACAAAGAAAACCCAAAATCAGTAGAGGGAAAGAAATCATAAAGATCAGAGCAGAAATAAATGAAATAGAAATGAAGAAAACAATAGCAAAGATCAGTAAAACTAAGAGCTGGTTCTTTGAGAAGATAAACAAAATTGATAAACCCTTAGCCAGACTCATCAAGAGAAAAAGGGAGAGGATGCAAATCAATAAAATTAGAAATGAAAAAGTAGAAATCACAACTGACACCGCAGAAATACAGAGGATTATAAGACGCTACTACGAACAACTATATGCCAATAAAATGGACAATTGTGAAGAAATGGACAAGTTCTTGGAAAGGTACACTTTTCCAAGACTGAACCAGAAAGAATTAGAAAATATAAACTTGCCTATCACAAGTAATGAAATTGAAACTGTAACTAAAAATCTTCCAACAAACAAAAGTCCAGGACCAGATGACTTTACAGGTTTTACAGGCTTTACAGAATTTGATCAAACATTTAGAGAAGAGCTAACACCCATCATTCTCAAACTCTTCCAAAAAATTGCAGAGGGAGAAACACTGCCAGATTCATTCCAAGAAACCACCATCACCCTGGTACCAAAACCAGAAAAATATATCACAAAAAAAGAAAATTATAGACCAATATCACTGTTGAGCATAGATGCAAAATCCGGAACAAAATACTAGCAAATGGAATCCAACAACACATTAAAAGGATCATACACCATGATCAGGTGGGATTTACCCCAGGGATGGAAGGATTCTTCAATATACACAAATCAGTCAATGTGATGCACCACGTTAACAAATTAAGGAGGGCTTCCCTGGTGGCGCAGTGGTTGAGAGTCGACCTGCGATGCAGGGGACACGGGTTCATGCCCTGGTCTGGGAAGATCCCACATGCCACGTAGCGGCTGGGCCCATGAGCCGTGGCCCTTGAGCCTGCGCATCCGGAGCCTGTGCTCCGCAATGGGAGAGGCCACAACAGTGAGAGGCCTGCGTACCTCAAAAAAAAAAAAAAAAAAAAAAAACCAAAAGAAACAAATAAAGGAATAAAAACCATATGATCATCTCAATAGATGTAGAAAAAGCGTTTGACAAAATTCAACAGCAATTTATGATAAAATCTCTCCAGATAATAGACATAGAGGGGAGTACCTCAACATAAATAAAGGCCATATATGACAAACCCACAGCAGGCTTCATACTCAATGGTGAAAAACTGAAATCATTTCCACTAAAATCAGGAAGAAGACAAGGATGTCCACTCTCACCACTCTTATTTAACATAGTTTTGGAAGTCCTAGCGCCAGCAATCAGAGAAGAAAAAGAAATAAAGGGAAATAAATTGGAAAACAAGAAGTAAAACTGTCACCATTTGCAGATGACATGATACTATACATAGAAAATCCTCAAGATGCCACCAGAAAACTTCTAGAACTAATCAATGAATTTGGTAAAGTTGCAGGATACAAAATTAATGCACAGAAATCTCTGGCATTCCTATAAACCAACAACGAAAAATCAGAAAGAGAAATTAAGGAAACACTCCCATTTACCATTGCAACAAAAATAATAAAATACCTAGGAATAAACCTGCCTAAGGAAGCAAAAGACTTGTACTCAGAAAACTATAAAACATGCAAAAAATCAACGATGACATAAACAGATGGAGAAATATACCATGTTCTTGGATTGGAAGAATCAATATTGTGAAAATAACTATATTACCCAAAGCAATCTACAGATTCAATGCAATCCCTATCAAACTACCAATGGCATTCTTCACAGAATTAGAACAAAAAGTTTTACAATTCGTATGGAAACACAAAAGACCCCAAAGAGCCAAAGCAATCTTGAGACAGAACAACAGAGTTGGAGGGATCAGGCTCCCCGACTTTAAACTATACCACAAAGCTACAGTAATCAAGACAGTATGGCACTGGCACAAAAACAGAAATATAGATCAACGGTACAGGATAGAATGCCCAGTGATAAACCCATGCACATATGGGCACCTAATTTACGACAAAGGAGGCAAGAACATACAATGGAGAAAAGACAGCCTCTTCAATAAGTGGTGCTGGGAAAACTGGACAGCTACATGTAAAAGAATGAAATAAGAACACTCTCTAACACCATACACAGAAATAAACTCCAAATGGATTAAAGAGTTAAATGTAAGGCCAGACACTATAAAACTCGTAGAGGAAAACATAGGAAAAACACTCTTTGACATAAACCACAGCAAGATCTTTTTTGACTACCTCCTAGAGTAACGGAAATAGAAACAAAAATAAACAAATGGGGCTTAATTAAACTTAAAAGCTTTTGCACAGCAATGGAAACCATAGACAAGATAAAAAGACAACCCTCAGAATGGGAGAAAATATTTGCAAATGAAACAACAGACAAAGGATTAATCTCCAAAATATACAAATAGCTCCGTGGAGCTCAATATCAAAAAAAAAAAAACCCCAAACAATCCAGTTAAAAAATGGGCAGAAGATCTAACTAGGCATTTCGCCAAGGAAGACATACAGATGGCCAAGAGGCACATGAAAAGATGCTCAACATCACTAATTATTAGAGAAAAGCAAATCAAAACTACAATGAGGTATCACCTCATGCCAGTCAGAATGGCCATTATCAAAAAATCTAGAAACAATAAATGCTGGAAAGGGTGTGGTGAAAAGGCAGCCCTCCTGCAGTGTTGGTGGGAATGTAAATTTATACAACCACTATGAAAAACAGTATGGAGGTTCCTTAAAAAACTAAAAATAGAACTACCATATGACCCAGCAATCCCACTACTGGGCATATACCCTGAGAAAAGCATAAATCAAAAAGAGTCATGTACCACCATGTTCATCGCAGCTCTGTTTACAATAGCCAGGACATGGAAGCAACCTAATTGTCCATCGACAGATGAATGGATAAAGAAGATGTGGCACATATATAAATGGAATATTACTCAACCATAAAAAGAAATGAAATTGAGTTATTTGTAGTGATGTGGATGGACCTAGAGTCTGTCATACAGAGTGAAGTAAGTCAGAAAGAGAAAAACAAATACTGTATGCTAACACATATATATGGAATTTTTAAAAAATGGTACTAATGAACCTAGTTGCAGGGCAGGAATAAAGATGTAGACATAGAGAATGGACTTGAGGACACGGGCTGGGAGGGGGAAGCTGGAGCAAAGTGAGAGTAGCATCGACATATATACACTACTGAATGTAAAATAGATAGTTAGTGGGAAGCAGCAACATAGTACAGGGAGATCAGCTCAGTGCTTTACAATGACCTAGAGGGATGGGATGGGGAGGGTGGGCGGGAGGCTTAAGAGGGAGGGGATATGGGGACATGTGTATGCATACGGCTGATTCGCTTTGGTGTACAACAGAAACTAACACAGTAATGTGAAGCAATTATACTCCAATAAAGATCAATAAAAAAAAAAAAAGAAAGAAAGAAAGAAACTGACCCAGAAATGAAATTTGAGTGATTACCTTTATTAGTGGTGAAACTGCATTGGAAAATGTCATTTGGATCCAAGGCCAAAATGAGTCTTCCTACAACAACATCTTTGAAATTGACTGTACCCAACTAGTCACAGATGTGGCAGCTGGAGGAGCCGGGGCCTCCCTGGTAGGGTGGAGAGTCTGGCCCTGGTGAGGTTCTAACACAGTGGGCAGAAACACAGGAAGGAAAGGAGAAGGGTCTTCCCTCCCAAAAGACACTCAGAAACCTGGACTGTAAGAACTGAACTAAATTACTAACCACAATAGATGAGAGTACAGAAGGAAGAACACAGAATTCTTCCAACTTCCTCTGGTTTTAAGGTCAGATTTTTAAGAAACAACGCATATGCCAAGGAAAATAGGCTTTAGATCATGTTTAAAGATCTTGCATGCCTGAAGTCTCTAAAGGAACTTTTTAAAAATATGCCGATTTTGTACTGTTTAGTTACTCATTTACTCAAATGCAATTTTTGTATTTTGATTAAAAAAATAATATTAGGTGGACAACATGATATTGTCCAAAGGTCTTAGGGAAAGCAGGAGCCTTAAGTAGGCGTACTGTTTACTGACTGCCCATCCTGTCCCAGTAGCCATGGTGGCATATGTACATAAGTGAGGTCATATGCTCACACTTGAAATTTGTGACATTTTCCACTTCTAACACTGCAGTCTTTCCATCTGACCCAGAAATCTAGACATCCAGCTTTTCAAAGGAAGAATGTCAACTCTATAGAGATTTAGCAATCCAGCAAGTAAATGGCTTCTCAGATGGGGAAAAAAGTATGCCGGCTCTCAATAAAATACACTCCATTAAAACTTAGAAGCAGGATGAAATTGTATTATTGCTTTAATGTTTGAATTGTGTCTCCTATGTGGGTTTGTAATGTGATATTTCACATTAGGTCACTTACAAAGAGTTTTCAAATTATTAAAAGATCACTGTTAATAGAGTGATGGGAAAAGAAGAGCAAAGTGTCCCCCCCCACCCCGCACTCCAGAATCCTCCACCCTCCCCAAATACCAACACCTGGAATAAGCCATGCTGTGCTTTCATAAAAAGCTGTTGGAAGCCAGAGAAAAACAGACCAGATAGAATTAAGAAAAATGGATGTATCCCACTGACCCTGAGTATAGAAGGGAAATGTGGAGAATGTGTGAATTATTAGCACAGTAGAAAAATATTTTATTTAAGAACCACATCTTCACAGCACTGCCTGAAGGGTTTCACTCAAGCTGCAAAAAAACTACAGATTAAAAGCTCGGGATACTTAAGAATCCATCATGTTGTGTGTAGGAGAATCATAAAATCACCAGCAAAAAACGACACAGTGGGAGTCCCAACTTGTAAACCATTAAGCTCCCAGGCATGCATCATACTTCATCCTAAGGGGCAAAAGAGGAATTAAAAAATGAATTTGCCAGTTCTGCCTATGGAGTGGCTCTTTCTGACAATAGAGTTTATCTCTTAAGGAATCAAGGGTTTCATTGTATTTTGTTTTGCATTCCTCTTCAATGAGACATGAAATGAATTTACATTTTAGGTCTTCATAGTAAAAGACTGCAAATAAGTCATTGCAATTTGTTATCTACGAAAGGAAGAAAGGCAGGGAGGAAGGAAAGAAGGGAAGGAAAGGAAGCAAGAAGGAAGGGAGGGAGGGAGGGAGGGAAATAACTGTCTTTGCCCTTAATTTAGTGAGTCCTTGGACAATTCATGGGCCACCAGAATAAGAGCCTTATCTAAAAATATAATAATAATATCTGCTCTACGTTGCACACTTTCTTTCTTTTATGGTAGGGTCAATCTAATGAACACTGCTGTATGTTATATGGGAAAGTTGTTGAGAGTAAAGCGTAAGAGTTCTAATCAAGGAAAAAAATATTTCTTTTTCTTTTATTTTGAACCTATAGGAGATGATGGATGTTCACCAAACTTAGTGTGATAATCGTATCATAATGTATGTAAGTCACGTCATTATGCCTTACACGTTAAACTTACACAGTGCCGTATGGCAATTATATCTCAATAAAATGGAAGGAAAAAAGAGTCAGTCTGCATCTGCTCACCTCATTTGCAAACAGCCCTGCCAGTTCAACACTTGGCAGTAGAGGAAGCTGGTGTTTACAGAGACAAAACATTTTGCTCCCAGTCACCCTTTTATTAAGTGGCAGAGCAGGGCTTTTTTTTTTTTTTTTTTTTAAATTCAAAGCATAGTTTTTAATAACTTATGAATTAAGGAATCAAAACCAGAAAATATTTGGAACTAAGTAGTAATGGAAGTACTCTTTATCAAAATTAATGGAATAGTGCCAAAGTACTTGTAATTTATAAACTTCATATATATAATAGAAAAAGAACAGAAAAAAATAATGAGCTATGCGTTTAAACTTAACAAGTTAGAAGTACAACAGAATAAATGAAAAGAATAGGAAAAATAATGGAGAAAGCAGGAAATGACATAGAAAACAAAATTTGCGTTGGATTTATATGGAAGTAACATATTTGCTGGTCAAGAATAGTTGAATACTAGCAATTACGGTTTAACCTAAATACAGTTGAGACAATAAACTGTAAACTGTGAAGCCTAAAGTTGATCCTTTGGAAATACGAGCAAAATGGAAAGAGAATGGCTGTGAGTATGAATGAAGCAAAGCTGGAAAAATCTCTTTTTGTCACTTGTTATTTGTGTGACATTGAACAACTATTTTTTTAACATCTTTATTGGAGTCTAATTGCTTTACAATGGTGTGTTAGTTTCTGCTTTATAACAAAGTGAATCAGTTATACATATACATATGTCCCCATATCTCTTCCCTCTTGCGTCTCCCTCCCTCCCACCCTCCCTATCCCACCCCTCTAGGTGGTCACAAAGCACCGAGCTGATCTCCCTGTGCCGTGGGGAGGGGGAAGGGTAAGCTGTGACAGAGTGGCATGGACATATATACACCACCAAACGTAAAGTAGATAGCTAGTGCAGAGCAGGGCTTTGATTTCCAGCTCTGACTGATTCCAAAGCCGTGTTCTAAAAAAGTTTCTCAGTCTTGACACTACTGTCATATGGATCTGGATAACGTCTTTGTTGCAGGGACTGTGTTGTACACTGTGGGATATTTAACAGCATCCCTGGTTTCTACCCACAAGATGCCAGTAGCACCCCCCGTCTCAGGTGTGACCACCAAAACTGTCTCCAGACATAAGCAAATGCCCCTGGGAGGCAGAAGTGCCCCCAGTTAAGATCCAGTACTCTAAACTTGTCTTACTCAAAAATGTGGACTTTACACAAGTTACCAGACAGTCAACAAAATTGGGCCAGAATGTGAATTAACTACGTCACTAAGCATACTGTTTAAATCCAATGACGTTTTTTTTTTTTCATAGCAAGACTTTTTCAATGAAAAAAGCATTGTGTGGCTTTTCATTGTGGGGCAAGCTCTTTATGTCTTCAAAGACCACACTGTGTGACAGGGATGCTCTAGATCAAGGTGCTCTATGGCCTCCATGAGATGGTGATGTTCAGTGAGGATTTGGAAAATCAATAGTATGCGAGTTGTTTCTCCTCTTAAGCCTGTGTTAAGCAGTGTTTATTCTGGCAAAACATAGCCCATCAGTGACAAGATGATGGTAAAGTAGGGCTTCAGAAATGGCTTTCAGATTTAGTTTGAGAGTGGATTGTATTGCTTGCTCCCTGACCTTCAAGTTCCAAGATAATATTCCCAAGTGGAAAATCTCAGTGCCCAGCAGGACAGCCTGTCTGTCCTTTGCCACATTATTACAAGGTCTAACATAACTCAGCCCAGAGTCGCCATTTCTACCTACAGGTTCCTGGGGACTCTGTGGTCCCCACCGTCCTCCACGGCTGCTGCTCTCCTCCAGGCCCACCTGGTTCCTGTACCAACTCAGTAGTCTATCTCCCATCTCATCAACCAATACCCTCCAATATTAATGATAATGAGGGGTAAAATAACTACAGCAGCAGCAATACTGTCCAGCAATAATTGAATGCTTCATTATGTGCAAGGCATTCATTAAGCTCTGGATATGCATTAGGTCACATAATTCTCACCATAACCCCATGAAGTAGGCATTATTTTAATCTCCATTTTACAGATAAGAAAACTGAAATCAGACTTGGTCTAAGTACTTTGAGAGAGGTCATTAGACAAATCAGTCCCTGATGGAACACCAAAATCTCTTTACTTTTTTCTTTAACTTTTTTTTCATATTCTTTTCAATTATGGTTTATGACAGGATACTGAATATAGTTCCCTGTGCTCTACAGTAGGACCTTGTTGTTCTTTACCTTTTTGTTACACAAAATTTCAATCGTATTTAAAAATAGAAGAGTATAATAATTCTCATGAATCAGTTGCCCAGTTACACCAATTACAAACCATGGACAATCTTGTTTTATCCATAACTCTGTCCGCTTCCTCCTACACTTCTTACTGTGCAGCAAATCCCACACAGCATCATCCAGCAGTCTTTCGGGGTGTATATCCAAAAGATAAGGGCTGTTTTTAAAAAAGCGTAGCCGTTATCACAACTTAAAAATATTGTCAGTAATATCTAAAAATATTAAATACCAGTTGTATCATAATTGTTAATAATGTTTCTTTTGCTGTTTTATAGCTTGTTTAAATCAGAATCAAAATCAATTCATGGCAAATAGTTCATTTATGACTTCAGTCTCTTTTAATTTCTCTTTTTATTTGCAATTTATTTTTTGGGAAGAAAACTGGGTCATTAGTCCTCTAGAGCAGGCATCTATGTCACATTTTCTTCTTTGTTTATTTTTTTTCAGCCCTTTTAAAATGTAAAACCATTCTTACCTTGAGGGTGTACCCACCCAGGCAAAGAACAAGCTGTGGTTTGCTGATTACTATGATAGAACATCTCACTGTCTGGATTTTGCTCTTTGCAAGCTCACGGTGTCAGCAACATGTTCATCTACTCTTTGTATTTCCTATAAATAGTGGTTGGATCTAAGGGCTTTATCAGATTCAGGTTCAGTTCTTTTGACAAGAATCCTTCAGAGGTGGTGGTGTGTTCTTCCATCTCGAGATACGTAATGTCTGGGTTTTATTTTTTCTCACCCCAGATTTGTTTTTCAACATCAGTGTCCTGTGTAGGTCCTTGACCTCAAAGAATTTTAAGTCTCTTATGAGAACATAAAATAAATATATACAAAAATATAACAACAATACCAATTTAGTGGTTCCTTTAACTCATTTCTGCAGTGTTTGTTGAGTGACTGCTCTGTGCTAGGCATCAAGTTAGGTGTTTGGTATAGAGAGACTCCACCCTCAAGGAGTTCAGTCTTGTGGCAAGTGCTTCACTGGAGTCAAGTACAACAACCAGTAAAATAACCAACCTGGCTTTTAGAAAACCAGGGAAGCTGCACCCAACAAGAAGGAAATAATAAGAATGAGAAGTATTTGGAGGAGCGAGAAATCAGGCCCTCTTGGTCTAGACCAAGGATGCTTCATTGACATGTGATGTGAATTGGACCTTGAAGGATAAGTAAATGGCGGGGGGGGGGGCGGTGGTGGTGGTGATGATGGGGCAGGTCTTGATGAAAAGGACAGGTGTGAACTGAAGTGCAGTGTCAGAGAGGGTGGAGTGTGTGGATGGCCAGGGAGATGAGCTGCTGGGTGAAGCAGAGGGACTGTGTAAAGCATCACAGGCAGAAACCTATCGTTTTATGCAAAAGCCAATTTCTAAAATCTCCAGAATCAGAGGATCTTTTAGGAACCACCTAGTGGAGTAGCAGTAGCAAAAAATTTTGAAAAAGTGGTATCAAACTCATTTATTTTCATTATCTCATTTAATCTTCATAGCAATACCATTAGCTAAGGATGATCATTGTCGGTTTTATAGCTGAGAGAAAGGAGTTACAGAATTCTTAATTCTCTCCTACCCAAATCTACCCAACTTGTAAATGCCGGAACAAGAATGTGAACTCAGTTCTGTGCTGCTACGAGCTCATATATTTTCAACCACAATGCTCTGGCTCTACCCTAATTCAAAAGCATAGATCCCCCTAGAAGAATATTAGTAAGTGATAACCTAATCTCTGATTAAACATCTCTGATGTTGGGGAGTATTCAGAAATATCACAACCCAGGAGGAACTACTTCATTCCTTTCTCAGATACTCATTTCTGCCCCAAATCATTTAGATAACTTTTAAAAAAATTTAGGCCCACCTCATTAAAGAAAAGAATTTGAAAAGAAAGAAATATACAGGCACACCTCAGAGATATTGCATATTTGGTTCCAGACCACTGCCATAAAGCGAGTCACGTGCATATATTGTTTCCCAGTGCATATAAAAATTATATTTATACTCTACTAGTCCATTAAGTGCGTAATAGCATTATGTCCAAATAAACAATGTACATACCTTAATTTAAAAATGCCTTATTGCTAAAAAATGCTAACCATCATCTGAGACGTCAGTGAGTCATACCGTTTTTGCTGGTGGAGGGTCTTGCCTCCAGGTTGATAGCTGCTGACTGATCAGGGTGACTGTTGCAAGTTTGGTTCGCTGTGACAATTTCTTAAAATAAGACAACAAAGAAGTTTGCCGCATCCCTTGACTTTTCCTTTCACTTGAACATATAGAAGCCATTGTAGCATTATTAACTGACTTAATTTCCACGTTGTTATGTCTCAGGGAATAGGGAGGCCCAGGAAGAGGGAGAAAGACAGGGGACTGGTCATTGGAAGAGGTTAGAGCACACACACCGTTCACTGATTAAGTTCACCATCTTACAGGGATGCGGTTTGTGGGCCCCCAGAACAATTACAATAGTAACATCAAAGATCACTGGTCACAGATCACCATAAAACATCATAATAATAATGAAAAATTTGAAATATTGTGAGAACCACTAAAAGGTGACACAGAGACACGAAGTGAGCAAATGCTGGTGGAAAAATGACGCTTGACAGACTTGCTCAATGCAGGGTTGCCACCAACCTTCAATTTGTAAAAACTGCAAATGTAGTATCTTCAAAGTGCAGTAAAACAAGGTATGCCTCTACAGTAAAATAGCAAGCTTGAGAAAAGAGGAGGAAAGCGAATCATTTACCAAACTGGTCAATCCAGTTGCTCTGACTGATATAAAATCTGGCTCGAGGCTCTAAGAGGAAAAGGGGGTGGCGGTGTGATGAGTTGGGCAATTGGGATTGACATGTATACACTGATGTGTATAAAATGGATGACTAATAAGAACCTGCTGTATAAAAGAATAAAATTAAATTAAAAAAGAAACCAAAGGGCGGGGTAGGGGAAAGGAAGTGGAAGTAGGGAAGCAGAGTAGAAATTCATATTTATTAAGCCTCTCTGTGTGTGGCACTGTGCTGGTACTGATTATTTAACATAATTCATTTCATGTCAAACATCCCTACGAGGTGTTTGAGACATGTTAACATATTTTTTCTTTGAAGACAAAATTCTTGAGTGTTGATCCAAAGAAGTATTTCACATAGGAGGATATTGAGTTATATTGGAGCTACAGTTTTCGGAAAAGCATCGCAAGCAGCACACACGAAGACAGCTCTGCCAGTGATAAACAAATCTGTGTCTTCGGCCACCTTTGCCAGTTAATACCCAAATATTGGCAACCTCATGAGAATGAAATGATCGCAGTGCGCAATTTCCCTGTGTCCTAGTTTTGTATGAGTTCAGACTGGGGCGAGTAGTGAAGACTAACGTTATCCAGGAAGACTAGTAAACAGAAATAATAAGCAGAACAAATGATGCTTATTAAAGCAGACAAGCAGACAAGTATCTGACAAATGGGTGGGGCGCAAAATAAGATAAGGATAAAGTCAAATCTATATAATTTGAACTTCAAAAGGGGGCTGGTAAGACCATCTTCTCTACAGCAGATGGTCTCAAGAGAATAGATTCTTCTGGTTCAAAGTAGGATTCCTAAAGACAGCTTTCCCCACGGAAGTTATTTTTCCTTGGTTCACACACATTAGCCTTGGTAGCGTTTGGTGGTAAGAGAGAACCATGGTATATGCTGTAGAGTCAGATTATTAATTGATCATTATTCCTATAAGAACATTAATGCACATGAATGATGCAATAGGATGCTAAAATTGAGGGGGAAACTTCTATTCAAATATCTGGTTCAAGGTCTCTCAAAGTATTTCTGAAACAAGCTGAAAATAATATTTTTTAAATGAACTTAAATATTTATACTGGGTGTGGTCATTCTTTAAATGTTACTAAGCTGGACATTTTCAGTGCTTAGATCATGCAGATCTACTCCTATGAGAAACAATAATTACTGAATGATTATGTGTAAACATTTCCCTGTCATTTCTTTAGAGAGTGACCCTCCTAGGTTAATGCGAAGTGGGCTAAAAATACTGATTACAGAAATGAGTATGATTATTCTAAGAACTTGGTCTTGGAAATCCTGAATTATGAAGGATAAAGCGGCTCCAATTTAATCTGTGAAACAGGACTTTAATTTAGAGCCTTTGCTAAGTTAGCAAGGCAAATAAGACAGAATAATGGTGGGAGAGTAATATTGTCAACAGGTGCCCTCCAGTGGCAGAATTTGAAGCACTTTTCCGTTAAGTAAAATTCAAAGTGTCTTCTATTTCATGTCTCAGGTTTTTTGAACAGATGGACCCAAATCTTTTGAGACCCTGATACTTAAGAATAAATCCACAAAGTCTTTAGATCGAGCTTTGTTTTACATTGTACAGTCGTTGTAAGATGCCGGTGAAGGAGGCTGTTCGCCTTTAAAGTCATCTCCGGAGGGCAAAAGGCTGAGAGACACAGGTGCTCAGAGTCAATTTCAATTTCAATTGACTTAGCAGGAAGAGGTGGGGAAGGTATTTTTGAGTCCTCAGGCTCATTGATCTCACTTTTATCACATTCCTTTGTGACCCCCTTTTTTGCTTGAAGGAATCCCTCTCTGGAATGAGCAGGTCCTCACGTGGAGGTGCCAGGCCTTTGCTTCCTGTTGGAAGCACAGCCATCCTGCCCGCTGATATGGGTGTTTGGTGAAGGAGCTGATGGCCGTGCATTCACGTGACAAATGTCTAGCTTTGGGTCCTAGTCATACTCTGGGTCATTTAGTTCCCTTCTTTTTTTTCTTTTTTCTTTTTTAACATCTTTATTGGAGTATAATTGCTTTACAATGCTGTGTTACTTTTTGCTGTATAACAAAGTGAATCAGCTATACATATATATATATATATATATATATATCCCCATATCCCCTCCTTCTTGGGTCTCTCTCCCACCCTCCCTATCCCACCCCTCTAGGTGGTCACAAAGCACCGAGCTGATCTCCCTGTGCTACGTGGCTGCTTCCCACTAGCTATCTATTTTACGTTTGGCAGTGTATATATGTCCATGCCACTCTCTCACTTCGTCCCAGCTTACCCTTGCCCCTCCCCAGGTCCTCAAGTCCATTCTGTACGTCTGTGTCTTTATTCCTCTCCTGCCCCTAGGAAATCCTGGTTCTTCAGAACCATTTTTTTTTTTTAGATTCCATATGTATGTGTTAGCCTACGGTATCTGTTTTTCTCTTTCTGACTTACTTTGTATGACAGACTCTAGGTCCATCTACCTCACTACAAATAACTCAATTTCCTTTCTTTTTATGGCTGAGTAATATTCCATTGTATATATGTGCCACATCTTCTTTATCCAGGCATCTGTCGATGGACACTTACGTTGTTTCCATCTCCGGGCTATTGTAAATAGTGCTGCAGTGAACATTGTGGTACATGACTCTTTTTGAATTATGCTTTTCTCAGGGTATTTATTTCCCTTCTTATTTTAAAGTCTGCCTTGACCACCTCACGATGTCTCTGGGTCCTGTCTGTTCCCATCTGATCTCCCGCAGTCTCCCCTCACCTTCCTCCGGGGTCTTCCTTTTAGCAAGTGTCCATGTCTTCACTTTCCTTTGGAGCTGAGGGACTGGATAAGCCTGTCAGACATTAAGGGAGGCCTGAGGCACGTATATTCTTGAGCATCTTGGTATATTAAAACGTAAAGAAATGCCAAGATAGATTTGGCAGAGTTGTAACATATTTTGTGGTTCCAAAACTGGAATACCGGGCTTCCCTGGTGGCACAGTGGTTGAGAGTCCACCTGCCGATGCAGGGGACACAGGTTCGTGCCCCAGTCCGGGAGGATCCCACATGACGCGGAGCGGCTGGGCCCATGAGCCATGGCCGCTAAGCCTGCACATCCGGAGCCTGTGCTCCGCAATGGGAGAGGCCACAACAGCGAGAGGCCCGCGTACCGAAAGAAAAAACAAAAAACAAAAAACAAAACTGGAATACCTTTTTCCGTTAATAATTTTAACACCAATGCAATATTGCTACCAAACCCAGGTTCGGCTGCTCGCAACTCAGTAGCCAATAATTGGAGAGGCAATTGTCATAGAAAGGAAAGGTGCTTTCATCTGAAAAGCCAGCAATCTGGAGGGATGGTGGACTCCAAAGAGTCTGCTCAGCCATGACAGTTTTTAAGGGAGAAATGGGGGGGGGGGTGTGGGTGGGCAGAATCTCAGTGAATCATCATCAGGGCAGGAGGTTGGGTTCGGCATCATCCTCTGTTGCCTGCAGGCTGGCTGACTCTTTCTTCAGGTGGTATCTTGCCCAAGTGATCTGCCTGCAGGATTGCTTACGGGGCTGTCGAGGGCAGAGAGCCAGTCATTTTTTTTTACTGCTTAAATCTTTATTCTTACTTCTTTTTATCTAGGAAAAGAATCGATAGGTTAGACAAGGCACGGTGTGCATTCAGGAAAGCATAAGTCAGGAATTAGGTTAAATTACGTAGTGATCTCATTCCTATAATTAGGTTCTTTTAAGGTTAGAGGGGAACAGAAATGGGCAAACAGGAAAGGAGCAAATGAGCTGTTTTCAGTTTAATTGTATTACCTGTAAGATGATTACAGGTCATACTTTAAAAAATTTGGCTCCAAGTAAACTATGAAAAGGGTGATCTAGTACAAGCTTATAAATTTAAAGGTGTGTAAAGAATACCATCCTCCTTCAGCCCTGTCAGTACATCTCTCTAAGTATTAATTCATTGCCAGAAAATATAGTAGCATCAAAATTCTAAAATGACGCAACATCAAAAATGTAAGCCCTTCCGAAATGGGAAATGTGGACCAAGTAAATGGCTCAGCCTTTTTTTCCAAGGCAGTGTGTGAAAAGTAGAGTGTTTCTGTGCAACTAAACATGGAAGTGAGTTTCGGCACAAAAACAAGTAGGAATTGAGGAAAGTATTTCAATTAGAGCAAAGAAGTAGAAAATCTCTTAGTAACGGCCACCCACGCAAACCTCAGTCAATTCATATTCAGAACACAAATTTTAACTGCACAAGAAGCACTTGGGTCCACCTCCCCATGCACCACAGATTTAGCGAGGGAGGGTAAATTTATAGGGACAATAATCGACTCAGAATGGAAGCTGACGGTTGAGGAGCTCTCTTTTTGGATACCCACGTCCAGTAGGGATTGTTCATATTCTAATGATGTTATCAACTCGTCCTAATATTTTATAGCATCTGGAGGAAAGGGGAAAGGCTCATTATAGTTGACCTTCGTTAGCCTTGTCATCGTAGGCAAACTTCACTCCAAGTTTGCAGGTAGATGTAAGCAGTCAAGCAGTGTTTGGAGTGTAAATCAGAGCTCCTGTTTAAGGAGACAATAACCTTAATACCCTCTGCATCAATTAGGTCGTTTTCTTCTCATACAATCTAAGAAAGCATGTGGCCCAGTCCCACTCAGCCTCAACAGGTCACATACATGTTTAGAGCATATAAGTTTAACTTCTAACCTCTCCACCTTTGCATTTTGCTATTTGAAGTTTCCTTAACAATGATTCTCTGGTTGCTAAAATGTTGCATTATAATCCCTCTCCATTGTTGTGGTATTTTGACCAGCGTCTACTTCTTCATGGATTTCCTCGCTGTTTAATGCTAGGAATGAAATGTTCAAAATCAGTATTGCAACAGTAAAGGGTCAAGAGGGCGGAGCCATGGAACAGCTTAAGGAGAGTGAAATATTTAGGTCCATCATGGGAAGTGATTTCATTTTGAAAGCAAATGTTCGAAAGCAAATTGTATAATTTAACATCTCTTTCCACTAAATCAGTGATTTAAAATCTCTTTTGGATCACAGACACCTTTGGGAAACTATAGAAAGCTATAAACCCTCTCCTTCCCCCTTTATGACTTGCACCCGAAAATGTACCTAAGCACATAGGCACTAAATGTCACGTGCAGGTCCAGGGGATTCACTGACTTCATTTTAGAATGTTTCCTCCAGGTCAGTGATTTTCAACTGGAGTGATTTTGCCCTTCCAGGAGCATTGAGTGATATCTGGGCACATTTTGGATTGTCACAGTTGAAAAGGCACTACTGGAACCTAGCGGGTAGAGAGGAAAGGGATGGTATCCTATCCTGTAGTGTTACAGGCCCCCCAGACCCAAGTTGAACGTCTCTGTTCAAAATGTCAACAGTGCCAAGGTTAAGAGAAGCTGCTCCAGATCTGCACTGTCCAGCACAGTGGTCACGAGCCAGTATGGCTATTGAGCTCTTGTAATGTGGCTAGACTGACCTGAGATGTGCTGTCAGTGTCAAATACACACCAGATCCGCAAAACTTCGTATAAAAATGTGAACTATCGCATCACTATATCTACGTGGCGAAACAATATTTTGAATATATTTGGCTCAACAAAATGTATTATTAAAATTAATTTCACCTCTTTGTTTTTACTTTTGGTCATGTGGCTGCTAGAGCTCACATCTGTGGCTCACATTACATTTTTATTGGATAGAGCTAGACTCTGTATAACATGGAATCAATGAAAACTAATTAAGAGTTTGATTCTAAATTAGGGGACAACAAGCTGTAGCCTGGAAGCCAAACCCAGCTGCCACCTGTTTTTGTAAATCAAGTGTTACTGGAACACAGTCACACTCATTTGTTCACCTATTGTCTATGGCTGTTTTCACGCTCCAGCCAGAGTTGAGTGTTGTGACGTAGATCAGATGGCCCCAAGAAAGACTCAAATATTTATTATGTGCCTCTTCAGAAAAAAGTTTGCCAACCCCAGATCTAAGGGTATATCCACTACATGGGTGAGATAAAAATGTTGTCAGCCTGACAGTAACAATGTTTTCATAGCTGAAGTAAGCAAATCTGGGACTTTTGGAGAAGAGCTGGCTGCACAGAGGAGAGCAGGTACAGCAGAACACACTAATTGGCCGAGCTACCCTCATATGACTGTACTTTACATTCCTATTCAACTGGAAGATGGCTCTTTACAAAGGAGACTAAAAAAGATAATATCTCACATTAGGAACAGATCATTAGTTTAGTCAACAAAAATGTATTGAGCACCTGCTCTCTGCCAGCCACTCTTCTAAGAGGTGGAGATACGACAGTGAACAAAAGAAACAAAGTCCCTCCACTCACGGGGCATATAGTTCACTAGGAGAGCGAGAATATAAACAAACAGAGAAATATATGTCAAGTGGTGATAAGTGCAATGAACAACAGAATAGGATGAAGAGCCCTGGGGTGGAGGTGATGCAATTTTATTTAGAATGAGACCATCATGGGAGTCTTCTCTGAGCGGTCAACATTTGAGAGTGTGGGAGACACACAACTGTAAGCTTTCCCAGAGGACAGTTGGATATTATGTGTTTAAATCTTAAGCGTGATCCAGCAGTTGTAGTAATTTAACATAAGCAATTATTAGAACAATTGTGCCAAAATATGTGCACAAGAATATTCCCTGAAGCAGATTCCTCATAACACAAAAAAATGACAACTATGTAAGTATTCAACTAAATTTATTAAGTTAAACAATGTTGATGACATAGTTTCTTCAAAGAAGCAAAAAAAAGGTATTATAGCATAATCCAAGTATTATAGAACTTTTGTGTTTGCAGAGAAAAAAGTCCCAAAGACTTAGCACAAATGTTAAGACAACTAAATGGTAGAATTTTAGGTGTTTCTTTACGTGCTTCTTTATACTTCTCTGTAAAAAAAAAAAAAAATTCAATAAACAAATTTATTTAAAAACAGAAGGGAGACCGTAGTCCTCCAAATGAGCAAATGAAAAAAATTCCCATTAAACATCACCCCCAGTGTGGTCATCTTTCACTGAAGCATCAGGAGTGAGTTGACAAGGTATAAGATAATTAATAGAATGAATAAAGTGAATTGCCTTTCGAAACAAATCCTGTAGATTCTGGGACGCCAATCCCTTATATAATCTACCGGAGATTTAAGGTAAACCCAATTAATTCCTTAACCCATGGCCATGTTGAAATGCTTAGAGATGTCAAATGGACCAACAGGAAACTCCAGAGAGAACAGAGATTACCTACCAATTGCAGGTGACAATTCCAGACCCTACGCTACCCAGGAAAACTCAAAGTTCTCAATGTTTCTCAAAGCATGGTCCTGGGACCGCAACGCAAGCATCATTTGATAATGGTAGTAGTAGTTGGGGATGGGAGGGGAGATGCTCATTTAGAATTTGGAGTCTTGGGTCCTACTTCACAACCATACCTGGGTGGGGTCCAGGATTTTCATCTATAAGAGATCCCCTGATGGATTCTTGTGCAAAGCAAGGTTTGAGAGTAAGTGCTTGTAGGAGAGGATGAGGATCCCTTCCAGTTCTGTTATCTCTTTCGCTTAGAAGTTCTAACACTGTAAGAGAAGCCCTTGGGAAAGGTAACGCCAATGGGGACTTACCTAATCATCCGGTAATTCTTGAAAGAGGGACTCTCGCTTATGTTGGGCCTGTAAAGAGGACTGTGGCTGATACAGGCCAATGTAGCCTTGGCCTCCTTCAGAACAGTCCTGGTACTTTTTGTCTAAGAACTGAAACCAAGCTAATTTCCTGTCCCTGGTTAAAAAATTCTGGGACTGGACATATTTTCCCACGCATATATTAATACTCTGAGCAGGTAAAAATAAATACCTACCTGTTCCTGGAAGGAGATACTTCCTCATGGAAGAGAGGAATGCCTACCAATTAAAATAGCTTATGTATCAAGACTTAGAGCTTGTTCACTAAGACTAAATTTAAGACCTATCCTCTCTGTGTCTACCAATGACAGCTAATATGTCATAAAATATGCCCAGTTCCAACCATTCCCCATCTCGCAAGACACACCTCAAAAGCATCCACACTGGGCCCTAAAACCTTATAAATACCCTTCCCTAGTTTCCCCCTTCTGAAACACTACTCGGCTTTGCCATGGTGGTGTCTCCCTCATGGCAGTAGGACTAATACACTTAGCTTTGCTTAATCAACAGTCTATTCTGAAAGTTTGTGAGATATTGACATTCAAGATGCCATTATTTCAGTCGATGTGGGTTGGCATAGGCCAGCTTCCCTGGGGTATCTGTGACTCATACAAATTCTGTTTCTAGGCTTCGCTCTTCCCCTTTCAAGAACGTTAACGTTTCTTATTCCCAGCTAAGGCTCTTGGCAAACATCCCCACCCAAACTTGCATTTATCAAAGAAATACCCAGATGAAAAGCATAACAGAAAAGAAAAATCTGTAAAAGTTTTTGTAAGATTCTCTCCTAATTTAAATTCTAGAAATGCTTGTAAGCAGTGGCGGCTGAGTTTCACCTTTTATTAATTTCCTTGGTGCAACAGCTGTCTCACTGATACTTAGGATTTAGAGTATAAGCTGCAACCTCAAAAGAGAACCAGGGAGAACACACAGGAAAAAATCTGCAGCAAAAGTGAGCAGATTAAGAGCTTGAGCATACCTGGAAAACAAGGTCAGACATATCTGGATGGGTACTTGGCTGTCCTCTTTGAGGCTTGTGAGACCTGTGGCATCTCAATGTACAAAAACTGACCAGTTTCCCTAACTTTAAAATGGAAATTAAAATTGTGCAGTGGTTAGGATTAAATGCTAAAGCTAAAATACAAGCTCTCTAAATGCTAAACTAATTTTTTTTTTTTTTTTTGCAAACTGTATCTGAAAGCTCTCAGATGAAAGTTGAAATAAGATTTAAATGCGGGTTTACATTTGAATCCTGGTTCTTTCTCTGACTAACCTTGTGTCCTTGGGTAATTAATCCATTTAAGTCTTAGTTTTCTTATGTACAAATCTTAAAATATTATTGCCCCGTGGATAATAAATAAAATAATGTATTTAAAATACTTAGCATATCATTCGATTCAATCGACTCATACCTCGTCAAGGTATGTAATCTTCTGTGACTAATTTAGAGTATTACATATGCTAGATATCCTTCAGAAGCAGAGAGCTTTGAGACCATTCCAGTGGGACCCACCATTGTAGTAAGCCAAGATTTCTCTCCCTTTTGCTTTCAAAAGTCTGTGCTACACATCAGTTTGACCTCTAACCTGCCTTTAAAAAAACAAAGAAACTCCTATAGTTCTGAATCTTTAGCTTTTCTCCACAAGTCCCAGCTATCTGATTAGGTTTCTCTTCCTTTGTCCTCCCTCTATGTCCTTTTGTTCTGTGCTTCCGCACTCATGTTTTAACCAGAGATGATTTCTTCAGGGACATACCCACGAAATAATCAAGAAGAGAATTTTAGGACTGGTGAACTGATGCCTTGAATGCGAACCTCTTTTAGGGCTAAAAATTATTAAATTGGAGGTATGTTAAGAAGCAAATCTTTCCACAGTCTGTTAAGATATTCAGAGGCTTTCACTAGTACAAGTTTGCATTCTTTAATTTCTCTAGGGGCAGGCAAGAAAAATACCAGGAGTCTGCCTTTGGGGAGATGCCATTTCATGAGCAATCTAGCAGTAATAAATGGTAATGCTGGAATTTCAAGGAATCTTTTTTGAGGAAAAAATGAAACTCAAAAGCCTTTCAGTTCAAGAGACTGGCCTAGGATGTTCTTCCTTTTCAATGATCTGCCTGTGCAGTCAATAAATGTTTATTTAGTGCCTGCAGCATCTCAGGCACTATAGCATTGGAAAGGAATTCCTGCAAGTTCACTGAGATCTGCGGGGATGACCTGCATAATGGGAATGATTTTATGCAAGAGAAAGAAAGCAGGAAGTAGGGTTCAGAAGTGCAGTAGGCAGCCCGGGAATCTGAGGGTGGAAATAATATTGAGTGTGTTGGGAAAATGATGGGAGGAGGAGGTGAAGGGAAACTGTACTCGAAGTATACTGTACTCAGGCAGATACAGCACAAGGATAAGTTGGTCCTATTACAAGTTGCAAAATGGACCTAGAGGCATGATCCAGTAGCAACGTGAGGTTTCAACGCTTCAGAAGTGTGATCTGAATTCATGTCTGACTGCAAGGCCTTGCTTTTAACCACTCTGTTAGGGTCTCTTTCAAAGGATCTTATACATGGCTGAACTCAAATGAGGTTCCTCCTAATCACACTTAGGCATCGTTCCTCCCCAAAGGCTTCCCTGAGTGCCTAACGCTGTCTTAGCTCCCCCTCCTTCCTTCTCCCGTCACATCCACTTCCTTCTCTTAATGATAATTCCAATCCCTCTGGACAAGAGTTGCTGCCTTGTCTTTCTCCCATCCTTGGACTAAGCTTTCTGGAAGCCAAAGATAGTCTCCTGTTTTCTGTAATCTCACCAGTGCCTAGTTTACTGTTGATACTCTATACAGCCTGTTGAACGTGGAGGTAAATGGATGAATGGATGTGGCTGGACCCATGGGTGGACGGACCTGTAAGTGACGAAAGCGAGGCATGAAGGCACTGCGGACTTGTTTACCTGAGAGGGGTCTAGGATAATCAGAGTAAAAGCAAATAACAAGAGCTAAGCTGGCTGCTGTTTGTCAGTTTAGATATCGGTCAGTTATTGATCTAACTGGAATTCAGAATCTACAATACAATGGTGAGTTTAGTCTAAATTTCCTACATCTCCACTAAAGTGAGAAGCGGCGGGGTGGGAGGGAGGTGGCAGGGGGACGACCCATGTTAGTTACTGCTCCATTCTGTGTTGTGTCCAGAACCCAGGGTCCCTGTTCCCCCATCACTCCGGCTCTACTACAGTCTGCACACGTGGCGCTGTGGGTACTTATAGCTCCAACCCAAAAAAATGGCTGTTAATGCAACCTCTTCCTTATGAATTAGCAACAGGAAAGGAGCATCTTGTGTTCCTCTGTACCTCCTTTCTTTACACTGTGCTAATGGAGAATAAGGCAAATTCTGAAGTCCTGTTCACTGTATGACCCTACTTGCATTAAAAAAAAAAGGCCATTTATATGTGTATGAAAAAATACAGAAGAGACACACCAGTTGACAATGGTGGGTATTTCTGGAGTGGAGGGATGCTGGAGAAATGTTGAGCTTTTTATTTCTATTGTTTATGTTTTTTTCCTATAACTAAACTGTGTACCTGGTAAAGTAAAAACAATGTAAAAGAGAGCGGTTCTGAACTCACAGCAATAATTGTGACCACTCTTGCTTTACCACTCGATATGTACCTCTGATTCACCCCAAGTTCCTTGGGGGTCAGGTCATGCCCTCAGGAGTCAGTTCCTTACGCTTGAGCACAGGGCTCTGAAGAGTGAGGACTAGATACCAAACGAATGAAGTCTCAGTTTCTGTTTTTAATTCGAACACCTGTGCTTTGAAGTGAACATGATGAATTTTTTAGTCCTCATCTAAAATTTGGAGAAAAGTCTGAAGGATATTTGTACACTTTGGGATTGCCAGTTGTTGAAATAATGTTAGCTTGAGGTCAAAAAGAAGAGAGAGCAGCAAATGCTGAGTCAGTTATGCAAACATGCTCATTGATTCTGACTAGTATTGAATGGTAAACGGTCTTCATCTACTTTCCACATTCTTCTTAAGCACATTTTTTCCTTTGCAAAGCAAGCTTGTCCTTAGGATGGCCTTTCAGGGGAAGCCTTTATCTTTGTATGCAATCTGACTGAGAGTCCAGGGAGGGACACAGAGGCCCACGTTCAATTTATTCCATCTCTTCTGAAACAGGCAAATCGTGCATAACCAGAGCCAGCCGTGACAGGGTCTCACTGAGAGTGCATTTCATTAGGGCTGTCATTTTTCATGGGCTTCCAGCAGACCTGGTGAAAGGTTGACCTCATACCTCAAGCAGGGTCAGCTTTAATAATAAACACCAAAGATGGACAAAGGGAGAGCATCGCTGGGCTGGACCTGGATTTATGCACCAAGGACTAGAGCTATATACGTTTCTTCCAAATGGAATCAAGAGAGACTCCTTACACGACATGGAAAGAAACATCCAGGAAAGCAGGGTAACCAAGAGTTAACAGAACAAACTTTGCAATTAAGTAAGTTGAATTCAATGCCAGGCTCTACTGGACCTCTGTGGGTCAATGACTCTCAGCCTCACTTTCCTCATCTGTAAAATGGGGAAAATGTTAACCTCTATTCCATGGATTCCCTAAGAGGTTTAAAAAAGACAGTATGTACGTTTCACTTAGCACAGTGCCTGGCATCCTGTTGGTACTTAATAAATGTTCTCATTATCGTGAACAGTTGTAGCATAGCAATGTGGGCTAATTGGAAACATCAAATAAATACTGCAGTAGGAGTCAGGCTCTGAATCCAATCTCCATTCTGCCACTAATTATGTCGTTGTGGGCAGCTGTAGAATTTCTTGTTCTCCATTTCCTCATTGGTGAAATAAACAATTGGACTGGATTTAGGGTTGCAAGCTGGCAGCCTACAGATGTCCTTCATTTGGCCCCTTAACAATGTTCCAAAAAATTAGAGAAATTTCTCTAAACTATCTAGATACCTGGTTTCTAATAAAAATCAGGGCAGCATTTCCAGATGGCCATAACTGAGCAGCAGCAGGTTTTTAGACAGGGCGTCCACTGTCCAGTTCACCACAGTCCCCAGCATGCCCTATTGTCTCACACTGAGACCACCTAATTAATGGGCATTAATTTCCTGGTCCCTGTAACCATTTAGGTTTACAACCCATGGTTTAGACTAGTGGTTCTTAACATTAGCATCACCTAGGGAGTGTTTAAAAATAATAGTGACGCCTCCTCCCATACCAATTAAGTCAGTATATCTGTCCATGGAGCCTGGACACCTATATATATATATATTTTTTTAACTCTTGAGGTATTTGAAATCCACAACCAGGGTTAAGACCTGCTGGACAAACTATTCCCTAAGGTTCTGTCGGTGTGACAGTCTCCTGCTTCTGAAATCCTGAACTTTTACATTGCTCTAGCCTGAATGGTAGACAGCTACTATATGAGAATTATGTGTTCAAAGTACAACTACTACACATTAAACCATGATGAAATACAGCAAATGAGAACCTAAGCTATTCCTTTCTGTGCCTTCTCTATAACAGGCTTGGAGAACTTGGAGATGAATTTCATTTTGCTTATTCCAAAAAGAATCATTTTAAAAGAAAGAGTATACATAGGCTTTGTCACTTTTATATTTCCTTTTTGCATCTTATTAGTTACTAGCTCCTACATCAGGTTTCAAAAGCTCTTCTAGATTTATGTTTAGATGTCCCACTGTAATTACTCTGGGGAAGGAAGAAAAAATGTGCTATTACTCGCACACCCATATTGTATTAATACCAAAGTAACATTAAAAGTAACCTTTAGCCAGGGACATAGTTTCCAAGTTTTAAAATATTCTCTTTAGCCTTCCTTTTTCCTTTCAGCTCCTCTGATTTTGTAGGGCTCCTATTAATAAACTTCTTCATCTATTCACAACTTTTGGACAGTTTATCTTAATGCTCTTAAAATTTTAATTTTAAAAGATTAAAATGCATTTGATTTTATCATTTTAATTTGCCTATTGCCGAATTTAATGTTTCTATTAACTGTGCTATCTAGAGAGTTTGGGGCAAAAACCAGGAAAGCAAAATTAAGGCTGCTATAAACCAGTATTTTTCAATTGAGGGAGATTTGCCCACCCAAGGCGACATTTGGCAATGACTGGAGACATTTCTGGGCGTCAAGAGTGGGAGTGTTGGTGCTACTGGCACCCAGTGCATAGAGAGCATTATGCTCCTAAACATCCTCCAATGCACAGGACAGTCTCCGCAACCGAGTCATCTGCTGGCAGAGAATGACAATACAGCTGAGGCTGAGAAACCTTCTATAAAGCTTTAAAAAAAAAAAAAAAAATTGCTCCATACACGTAAATTGTTGGTTTTCAATTCCTGACCATGGAAAAATCATTAAGACGGCGCTTTCAATTTAAAAATGTGGACGATTACTTTTCCCCCTTCAAAGTACTTTGTGCTCTGAAGTGAAGGGTTATATGCAAATACTGGCCAATTAGTCTGTGGCTCAGTTAAGAACAGGAAGAGGACAGGGTGTGACAAGGACTCAGGAAAGGAGACGAGCAAAAGAAAAGTGTATTTCATTATATTTATGCCAATTCTTCTATGCTTTACATCTTCATAAACAGAGGAAATTCTCCTGGGAAAGTCAGCCCCTTCTTGGGGAATGAGAACTTGCCAATATTAATCAATCACCATCCTTACCAAGTGGCCTCAGAATCTATGCATCTCCTGTTGAAAGTGCATCATTGGCAAAGGATGGTCAGTTATAAATGGCCAAAGTCTGGCTCAAAGACACACTGTCAGTTTCCAAGACTCAAATCAACTGATTTTGAAGATAGTTCTCAGTTGGTGTGCATGTTCTCAGAGTGCGAGTTCTCACTGACCATAGTTATGCAAGATTCATGGCAGTTAAAAAAAAAAAAAGCTACCTTTGAAATAAGACTTGGAATGGGATGAAACACACCCAATAACACTTTTCTTTTGGTCAGAACTTTATTTCGCAAAAGATTCTTTTCTCCTAGCTCCGCCCGGCCCATCCACAAAGTTCAACCGACCCACTATGAGAAGAAACTACGAATCTGAGGGTGCTACGAATGTTCTGGCTAAAAAGTAAAAGAAAAAGAAAAAAGAAAAGTAGGACACACTATGGGGACCAAACCAAACAAAATATACGTTTGGGCTGTGGGACTGTGTCTGTTCCACGGGTCAGCAGCTTGAAACTGATGGACAAAAACTTTAGAGTCTCTTTAAGTTCAAAAAATCTATGGTTGGATTTTTAGTTAGAAAACTCACCACTGCTAAGACATCTTTTTAAAATGCTGTCATTTCCCTCATTGTGTTGTTTCCCTGCTCAAAAATCCATCACGGCTCCCCACTGTTCTGCAAATTAAGTCTAAGTTTCAAAAAATGCTGAACTCTGAAATCTGACTCAAGCATCTGTTTTGCCCCTGATTTCCCAGCATCCTCTGACATTAGTTCTAGCTTTCAGCCCCGTAAGATTGCTTCTTGTTGCCTGCACGTGCTCTGTGCTTCCCCGTGCTGCATCTTTGCCCCTCGCCACCTCCAAACAGGCTGCTCTCTCCTACCCCTTCTTGTCCAAAGCCGGTCATCCTTCACTCTCAAATGTCTTCTTTGTCAGACCTTCCCGGTTCCCCTGGGAGAAGATATCCATCCATAACGTTTTAAAACAGGCCCTGCCACAATCTACCTGATAGGGTGCAATGGATAAGAATTCAGGCCTGGGAGTCAGTTCTGCCATTAATGAGTGCTTTACACTAGGCAATTTCTTTAACCTGTGAAACCTCAGCTTCCTCACCTCTTCTATGTCCCCTTGTCCACAGGAGTTGACAGGCCACATTTACTAGTTCACAAACTGGTTTTTGCAAGTAATCCAGTCACACCATATATTTTCTGTTCATACTTTTTATTGAACATCTGTTTTACTTGAATTTGTGCGTGTGAATATATGCATGTATATATATATATATGTACACCTGTTTCAAAGTTCTCCCCCTTGCTGAAGCCGTCTTCCCCTCCCCCACTTCATCTCCCCTCCCCCACTCAGCACCTTAGCCCCTCTGTTTCTGATTTCTTCTCTCAGTCTCTTCAGGCATTTTAAATGCCCCAGGCTCCATTATGCAGAGACGCTTCCTCTCTGATTCCTGCGTCCATCCACAAAATTCTGAACTTTCCTCCCATTTCTGTGAAACAAGGGACTCTTCTGCTTCTTAGGAAGTAATGGAGAAATTAACATTTTTGTACCAGTGATAGTAATAGTCCCCACTGCCTGGTGTTACGGTAAGGAGACTTGACATCTAGCCCCTAATTAAGTGCTCAAGTCTTAGAAGATTGTCATAACAATCCATTGTGGTTTGTCTGTCTCCCTTTTGAGATTGTGGAAACGTTAAGAAGACTCCTCATTTATCCATCTTTCAATAAATAGTGAGGCAATTCTGTTCTCCACCTGGGTTCCACGCTGCGGTCACTCAGGGAGTTTAAAAAAAATGCTCAGGTGCCCAAGCCAGATCAAGTAGATCAGAAGGCTTCCAGCGGGGCCTGGGGGGGATGGGTGGTCAGGGTTTTCCAGGTGATTTTAATGTTCGCCCTGGCTTGCAGCCCCAGGGAGAGTAATGTCTCACAGGCAGCAGCAATCATTGCTAATGGGGATCCCGCTCTTCTCATACAGCAGGCATTGCGCTAAGCGCTTTCTTTGTAACATCTTCTCGTAGTCGTTTTTTAGAGATCCCCAGGCGATGCTGTTGCACCGCCCAGGTTGAGAAGCAGTGGGAGCTGCGACATTAGTTTGGGAAGCTTCACTCCCCCCGCGTGAGGTAGGTTTGCTGTTGCCGCATTTTCCTCAGATGAGGAAACTGAGGTTAAGGGAGGTTGAGCGTGTGCTCCAGTTCGTCAGTGAGCAAAGGTCAGTCGGGAGGATGCACGTCCAGCCTGAGCAGCTGACCCCGGAGGCCCAGTGTCCTCACCTGCCTTCTTTAGGAGGACGCAAGTCACCGTCACTAAACTGCGTGCCGTCGCTCTTCACCCCGCACGACATGTTGCCAGGTAAGAGAATGTCCTTTGGATGCGCCATTTTCTTTTCCTATCACGACCACTTCATGTTTCTTTTGGTAGCTCTTTGTGTATGCTTACGGCATTTTACCCTCTCTCTGATGCTTTTTAGCTCATGAGACTTAAAAAGCCAAATATATTATTGTGTATTATGAAACAGTCCGGAGATCCTGACATAATTAAAAGACGACATGACTGGATTTCAAATGCATGCTTGCAAATAACAGTATTCTCCCATCCGAAGGTATTCGATAATAATAGCCTACTTTTATGATTATTTTTCACTGATTTTAAATGAAGCAAGGTGGAATAGTATGTGTTTTTACTCTAAAGAGTTTGCAGTTTGGGTTTTAGCTATGGGGGTGAATAAAATTTTACTTAAGTGATTTAGTTTAATCTCAAATGATTTTAAAGTACGAGAAAACAGAAAATCTAAGCCAACATTTCCTTTATATTTTCAAGTCTTGATAGAAAAAAAATCTAACTCTCTAGCTAGAAAAAAGTATTCAAGTTACAATATTGGCAATACATGAGATGTATTTTTATCAAAAAGTAATATTTTTTGTTGCCTCATTTATGAAGCCATGCAGGTGGGCCAGGCTGTTCTCATTGCCTTCCCCTCCTCCCTTCCCTTCTATAAGCACCAGCGTCGATCTAGTCCCCATTTCGCCCACTCGATAGAAATCCCCCCCACCTCCAAGAGTCCAGATCCTGGTTCCCAAACTTGAGCATGCAACAGAACCACCTGGTAATCCTGGGAGAACACAGATTTCTGAACCCCTCCTGTAGAGTTTCAGATGACAGTTCTGGGGTGGAGCCCCAAATATTTGCATTTCTAACAAGACGCCGCGCAGCGCTGCTGATCCAGGAATAATACATTGGAAACCACTGATTTGCAATGATCAAACGTACTACTAAGAGGTGATGCTGTGTGTCTTTTCTGAAGTTCAAAATTCAGGACCATGGTAGTAAAGCACAAATATCTTTTACTGTCTTATCTAAGGGAGTGTTTTTGACTAACATCTGCTGACAATAATATATTAACAAAAAAGCAACAAGCGTTTATTGAGCCCTCCCAGATTCTGCACAAGGGCCCCTGCCTCAAAAGCCATTTAATCAGTACTAACAGATGTGGCGTATTTTTTGTGAGAATTGTAGCACCCCTTGGTTACCTGCAGGTGGCAGAATATTCTAGGATAAATGTCATTTTCTGTTTATCTTGTGAAATGATTGACAACTTTCAGAAGGTTATATAAAAATCACTTTGTGTGTTGAAGGAAAATAAATTTTAAAGTATAGCGGGTACAATATTTTGCACAGGAAAACGAATGTTATTAGCAATTTGGGTAATTCATTTGGCAGGTCTTGAAAAAGCAACATTTAATAATAATTACTATAAATATGTTTTAAACACCATATAACAGGCTGTATATTAGTTGCTTTATACGAAATCTGTCTCTGCTCAGAGCAAGGCTTGTAATGTCAATTATTTTCACTGTTAAGTACAAAACAAATCTGAGGTTCAAAATTCTACTCATCCTTCAAGTTTGATTTAGGCTTGCTCCGTGAAGCATTTCTCAGTACTCCCATATATGAAGCAATCTCTCCCATATCTTTCTCCTCCTCTCCACTTCTCTCATAGTAGTTTCATAGTCTTGGATTGCTGGCGTTTGTGTACGCATGTTCCTCATTTACAGAGATGTTGTGATAATTACCATTTTAAACAAGACAGTATGTTATTGAAAGTGGGGTCTGGCTGCTCACTACTGTAAAGCCAATAAAGAGACAAGGTTGGTGGAAAGAAAAGTTTGCTTTATTTCAGAGGCTGGCAGCGTGACGGGGGAGTGAGGCTCTGACCAAACGCCGACTCCCTCCCCAACCACTGACAGTCAGGGCGCAAGAGCTTTTATAGGAGGACGGAGGGGGCTACATGTAGAAACAGCACAGTCAGCTCTGACAGTTGTCTTGAAATTGGTCATGCAGTGGTCTGATCAGTGTCATTTTGATGAAGTACCGTTAGTCTTCAGTTCCAGGGTCGTTCTTTTCTCCATTTCTTTGAGGCCACTTCTTGGAACTGTGGCAGCTTATGTATGGCTACAGTCTGTTCATCATGTAGTTAACTTCTTCCACCTGGTGGGGCTTTTGGTATCTCTCAGACAGCACAGAGGATATGGCTCAGAACATTATCTATAGCCCTTGAGGAGGAATTAAAGGTCCTTGACTTTGTTTAATGACTAAACTATTATCATTCGGTCTTGTTTGACTGTTTTCCTTTGCTTCTGCATTTTCCTGCTTCTCTTTCTAAACTTGGGTATTTTTTTTATTTTAAAGTTTGGCCTTTCAGTTTTTGGTTTTTTTTTTAATATTTATTTATTTATTTGGCTGCACCACGTCTTAGTTAAGGCATGCAGGATCTTTATTTGCAGCATGTGGGATCTTTAGTTGCGGCATGTGGGATCTAGTTCCCTGACCAGGGATCGAACCCGGGCCCCCTGCATGGGGAGCACGGAGTCTTAACCACTGGACTGCCAGGGAAGTCCCATGATTAAACTTATTCTTTGACTAAAGTTTTTCTACAGACAAAAGGCAGGCAGAGGACATGGAGGGGAAGAACTATAGGGTCCTCCTCCATTTCAAATATACATCCCAATATTTAGAACCCATGAATGTGACTTTATTTGGGAAAAAAAAAAAGATTTTTGCAGCTGTAATTATATTAAGGATCTCAAAATGAGCTCATCTGGGAGTAACCCAGCAGGCCCTAAATCCAATGGCAAGTGTCCTTACTAGAGATACCCACAGAGAAGAGGGGAGGCCATTTAAGACAGAGGCAGAGATTGGAGCCAGAAATGCAGAGGGAGGTTGAGTAAGTTCTCCATGTCACACAGCAAGTAGAGGGCAGTTCAGAGATACCACATCGCATTGCCTGACTCCAAACTTCAATCTATCCACCACCTTTAAATACCTCTCAATGTATCACGGTAAATAAAAGGTAAAAAACAGAGACATGTTTAATGCCTTTATTTAATGGCTCACATCCTTTTAATGAAGGAGAACTTAACAAATGAGAAGGAATTTTTCCTTAGCTCCGTTGCCTTAGTGACAGTGTCACAAAATTACGGTTTCGCTAGATTAATAGGAAGATGTTTTGTTGTAGGTCTACCAGGAAAAACAGCCTGTAGAACACAGATTCTGATGAGACATTGCCCCCAGGACGTGAAGAGAAAAAATCAGACTCTTCCTGGAGTGTGGTGCAAATCCAGTTTGAAAGAATATACTGAAAATTATAATTTCGTATTTCTTAGGTAATGAGGTACTTTGTTTAAGAAAGTTTCTTTGAGTCTTCCTTTAATTCCGTGTTCTTCAAAGTACAGCCATTTAATCCCATGCACCAGCTTCACCTGAGCGCTTATTAAGATGCCCTTCCACCCGCCACCTCCCAGAACTGAATCAGGTATATGTCTCTTTAATAAGCGTCCAGGCCGTGCACAAATCTGGAGCATCACTGCCTTCCTGTTGCCCTTGGCTGTGTCACTGCCAAAGTAGAACTTCATATTAAAGATGTAGTGTGTGGTACGTTCAAGGTTTGAAGTCAACGGATTTTGTTTAGAATCTCAATGCCGCCATTTAGCAACTTTCTACACTTGGACATCTAAACCCAGTCCAGGGAATGGAGTAGCTAGGGTCTTCGTGCTAAGAGTGCAGGGGCAGGTTGGGGGGTGGAGTGATGGTGAAGGGGAAGTTTTAAAGTAAGAACATAAAACAGAAATCAGTGGTATTTAAAATTACTCTTGAAAAGGAACATCATTTCAATTGCCTAGCATTGAAAGATTTCTGCTTTTTTTAGTTGGAAGTTAAGACTTTTTGTTTTCAGTGATCATGTGGGTGGAAAAAAACTGCTTCTTTAAACACCTGATTTATCCTCACCCCAGTGTGATTCCCACCCACTGAGAAGAACAAGAAAACAGTCTGCATCTCCCTCTTCACACCAACTCCTGGAATCAGAACAAACCCACCCACAATGCGAGAAGCATCCCCGCCCGCCTTCTCTCGGCTTCTCTTTCTTCCTCTCAGTTTGCCAAGGGCCTGTGGTTTAATTTGTGGCAGTTAGATACATTCATGATGAAATTCCAATATATTTTCCTCTGAAAAACAGATATCACACCTTGAGAGTATATTAAGTTATAAGCTCAGTGCCGTGCCTGGCAAACCATAAGCACTTAGGAATGGGGAACTCATCTTAAAGCTGCGCCTGTTGTTAGTTTCAGGGTTGTTTGAGAATTAAATGACATCTATATATAAAGAAACTGGACCATAGTAGATGCTTTTAAAAATAGCTATTGTAAGTACCCTCATGGCATAGCCATCTATCTGGACCTTGAAAACTCTGAATACGTTCCTGTGCATGTTACAGTCGTTTGTATCAGAGGCACATGAGATACTGGCTACATGAAGGACTTAGTTGCTGACTGTTAATAAAAAAAAAAAAAAAACAACTTTAGCACGAGTCTGTGTTTACTTGAAGTTGTATCTTTTTTTTTTTCCTGTCAAAAAGGAAGTCATTGCTTTAAAATGTTGGCCAGACCAGCAGACTCCTGCAATACCGCTTTGCTTCTTATGAACCATTTACCCAGCTGGATGTTTCTAATTGGCTACTCCAAAACGTATTAGTTTGAATGACCAGCCTATTGGCTGATTGCTCACAGCCAAAGATGTTGCATAAGAAGAGATGATTTGAAATGTCTGTGATCAGTATCATCAGTTTCTCCACACGGCTAAATTTGGTCATTTGGGGAAATATAATATTATTTATTCATTTTGGCTAACCGCAGATCCCTGTCTGCAGTTTATTATATGTGGAATTAGAGGTCATTGGCCATCTCCACTGGATGGAATTATACTGCATAATTGCATTCTCAGACACCTCAGCACTTGGACCGTTCATGTGATGGACCATAATGGCTCCTCTGGTGCCCATTGGTATATTGACACACGCCAATAATTTATTCAGCTAATCATTGAGTAGAGCATGTGATTTCAGGTACTGCCTCTGGGATATGGGACATCACCCTTAAAAACTGCAACGAAATAATGGATGTGGTGAGATCCATTCATCTCTTTCTACTTTTTCTGGTAATTCTTTGTTCTCCTATATTCCCCAACTTACGAAGTCATCTTAAATGTAGTCAGATATTTCCTTGAAAAGAGAAAGATCTATTGGGGAAAAACAAATAAGGTGGAAAACTGAAAAACAGTCAAATGAGCTCCCAACTGACAAAAGGCAAGGATGAGAACATCTATTAGATCCCATTGTAGACAAACTCAATAGGAAGAATTTAGAGTAGAAACATTTCTCTGCTTTTTTTAGGAGATGCATTTGCTTTCTTTGAATTAATTTGTCTTAACATGGAAGCTATCTCATCTACTATTTAAAGACTAACAATACTTTAGTTTGTAGAAGCAGTATTTCAGTGCCTTACACCCAATTATTAAAATAAACATTTTGTAGGGGTATAGCATACACAACAGAAAAGTGTACACAACTTAAGTATAGGGCTCAATTTTTTAAAAAATAAATTTATTTATTTATGGCTGCATTGGGTTTTCCTTGCTCTGCGTGGGCTTTCTCTAGTTGCAGAGAGCGGGGGCTACTCTTCGTTGGGGTGTGCGGGCTTCTCATTGCGGTGGCTTCTCTTGTTGTGGAGCACGGGCTCTAGGCGCACGGGCTTCAGTAGTTGTGGTGTACGGGCTCAGTAGTTGTGGCTCATGGGCTCTAGAGTGCAGGCTCAGTGGTTGTGGCACACGGGCTCTAGGGCGCAGGCTCAGTACTTGTGGCTCACGGGCTTAGTTGCTCTGCGGCATGTGGGATCTTCCCAGACCAGAGCTCGAACCCGTGTCCCCTGCATTAGCAGGTGGATTCTTAACCACTGCACCACTAGGGAAGTCCGTTTTTTGTTTTTTTTTTTTTTAACACAGTAGATATAGCCATGTAACCAGCTCACAGATTCAAAACTAAGACATTACCAGCAGCAGAATAAGCCTGATCGAGCTTATTCAAGGCGGCTGTCCTCCAGCCGGTAAGCAGTGACTTGTAACACCAGAGATCTGTTTGACCTGTTTCTGATCTCTGCATAAACAGACGCCTACGATTTGTGTTCCTTTGGGTCTGGCTTCTCTTGCGCAATATTAAGTTGAGATTTTTCCCGTGCCGTTACATTGATTTCATCTCGTTTCTTTCTAGGGTGCCATTGTACAGCTATGGCGCTGTGTGTCCATTCTATTAATGGACATTTGGGTAGCTTCCAGTTTAGAGCTATTAGGAATAGTGCTGCTAGGAACAGTTAGCACAAGTCTTTTCATGCACAAGTTTGCACATTTCTTTTGGTTGCATGGCTAGAAGTGGATCACTAGGTCATAGGATGGGCTTGTGTTGACCTTTGGTAAATAATGACAAAGTTTTCAAAGTGATTGTACTTATTTGCACTCCTCCCAACAGTACGTGAAAGTTCCAGTTATTATGTATCCTTATCAATATGTAGTATTATCTCTCTTTTTAATTTAGCCATTCTGGCGGTGTAAAATAATCTCAGTAGGATTTTACTGCATTTCCTTGAAGACTCATGAAGCTGAGCATCTTTTCTTAGGTTTGGATATCTTTTTTTTTTTTTTTCTTTTTTGTCCAAGTTTTTGCCCAATTTTCTCTTAGGTTGTTGCTTTTTCCCTTCTTGATTTGTTGAATGCCTTTGTTCTGGTTCCTAGTCCTTTCTCTTATTTATCTTCTGTGAATGTCTTCCTCCACTTTTTGAGTTGCACTTTCACCCTCTAAATGGTATTTTTTGATAAATAGAAGTTCTTTAAATGTAATGCACATTACCTTTTCTAAGAGCATTTTTTGTGTTCTGCTCAAAAAATCTTTACCCCAGGTCAAGAAGATATTCTCCTATTTTATTTTTCTAAAAGCTTAATTGCTTTCTCTTTAACATTTAGATCCACAATCAATCTAGAGTTAATTTTTTGTTTTGTAGTTACTTAGACTCTTTCTCCCCTGAACTATTTAAGTCAAATCATTCTTCCCATCAGAGGATAAATATTTTAAAAACAGGAATTATATTTTACTTGTTTTCATACATTATATTTGGTGACCTAGTTTTTATGCACTTAGCCGTTAATAATGGACCTTATTAAAATGCAGATCTACATTATTATCTTTATAACTCTGATATTCTATTGGATGGCTGTGCAATCATTTAACTCATTTCCTGTTGGTAGATATTAAGGTTGGTCCAAATCTTTCAGTATCATAATCAATGCTGTGAAAGTGATCTTTGAATGTATAGCTTTGCACATTTATTAAAACAGTTATTTTTAATATAATCAAGAATTAGGTTGCTGAGTCAGAGGGTATCCACATTTTAAGGTTTTGACCAGAAGTGGATGTTATCATGGAGCTTAAATTTCATAGCCCTTTACTTACATAGACATCTTTCAAGTCCCTGTAGCAAATCTTTTATTTGTAATTTTGTATCTTTTAGCAGTGATTGCTAAAAGACTTTTCCTTCACCTTTGCCCCATATGGTATCATCAATTGAAGGTATCATTTAAGGGGCCCATTCTTGCTTTAATATAATCTACCTTTGGTTTGATCAGGTCCACTGGTTCTTTTCCCTGTGTTTATTGTGCGACTATTATTTGTTAATGGGAAGAAGTGTTTGGCTGGCCCAGTGGGGTAAAGAGTGCCTCTCTAATGGATTTCTGGTGATATTTTGTGTTGATCTTTCCATAATAACAAAGAATGCAATCCATATGGATCCCAAGTCAAGAAGGAAACAGTACATACTTGTACTTGTGTCCCAAGGAAATGATAGTATTCCAAGATGTATGTGTGACTTGGTGTAAAGAGCAGAAAAAAATGCAATTTACTAGTTTTTGGAATTCAAGTGGTTTGAACCTGATTTAAAATGAAAGCTAAGGTCAGACTACTACACCATCTGCTTAGGTTGCAGCTTTATGTCTTTACCCATAAATTTTCACTATAAAATTTTCTTCCCAGGCAGAGAAAAAGATGAGGAAAGAAAAGTTAGTGCCTCCCGTCTGTTTTTCCTGCTAGGTGTGATAAATGCAGCATCATCTAATCTGATTCCCCTGTTTAAATCATTAAAATCTTTATCTAATCTCAGTCACTGTAAAATCACAAATGAGTGCTCTAACTTCTCTGTGTCCATTTAAAACAGGGGATCTAGCTACCCCCTTACTTAAAACTTTGATAAGTAGTCATTAAAACTTTGGAAACCCTCTTAATAAAAGGAGTATGTAGAAGTCATTAGCATGGAATGTAAATTCATGAGCTGCTTGATTTAGAATGTATTTCAATTCTTGCTCCTCCCTTATATTTATATTTTTTAGTTAGTGGCTTTTTTTTTCAAGTGACCTTTTCCCCTTGATGAGTTTATACACAAACGCTTTAACAGCTTGTTGGCCATTTGTGCAAGAAGTAAAACCACTTTCATGAATACAAGATACTCATTTTTTTGGCACGGGGTTTGGTTTTGACCGTAACTGTCGGTAATCATTGCCGCCTGCAGATGTTAGACGGTGCAGTCCACCATGCTGAGCATTCCCAGGCAGGCAGATTAAGCTAAGGCATCTGGAAACAGCACATCTGAAAACAGGTTTTACGACACCCAGCAAGCAGCCTCTTTTCTCGTAATACCTAAAAGTTTCTGAGCGAAAACGGCATCGCCGGCTGATAAGCTTTGCAGAAATGTCACCTGGTACTAAGAGAAGCAATTTCCTTCCAGAACAAAGACCCCAAAGGAAAAAGCACCTCAATTGGAAGGAGGTAAATGAATAAATAAATAAACCGTAAGTTTTTGAGGGGCGTCTTTGGGTAGATTTTTTTTCTTGTCAGCTAGGCATCTCACAAGTTCTGCTGACTTTCTAGATCAAGTGGAAACAGAAATACTGTTTTCCATTTTTGCAGTCAAATCCACTTGTATGGATAGCGCCACAGAACAGACAGGGCTCTGAGCTTAGGATGCCATTGTGAATAACTAGAAATGCCCTAAATCACACCATTCCCTTCCACCACCAGAAATTTAAAAAAAAAAAAAAAAAATCCCTGGAAACCCTGCATATTTAATTGCCTCCAAGTCTTAAGGACTTTTGATTATTTTTTGATTATTTTTTATTTTTTTCTTCCAGTTTTGTTAATATATAATTGACATACAGCACTGTATAAGTTTAAGGTGGATGAAATAATGATTTGACTTATGTTGTGAAATAAGCATTTTCAAGTTACTTCATTTCTTCACTATTTTAAAGAATTAAACAAGATACAATTGAGTCCTCACTGTGAAATCCTCTCTGATCCATGTATGTTTTTACAATTGTACTATATATTTTTATTGATAAATATTATAAACTATTCGGATATGTTAAAACATATACATATTCATCTCATATACATATATGAGATTAGTCAGTGAAAAAGTATGAACATCTTTTAACTTGGGAAATGTTGCCAAATTGGAAATACTGCAGATCAGTGGGGTTCTACCATTTTCTCCCCCTTATTTCTTAAAGATTCCATAGTTTCTATTGAAAAGTTAGTCCTTAGTTTTATTGCTTGCCTTTTGAAAGTACTGTTGTGGGGTTTTTTTCTGGATGCTTTGAAGTTTTCTCTTTTCCTTTGGTTTTCAGTAGTTTGATGATAAGAGGTCCCAATATAATCTTTGTTGTTTATCCTTTATGGAAATCACTGAGCTCATAGAATCTGTAACATGAGGTTTGGGTTTTTTTTTTTGCGGTACGCGGGCCTCTCACTGTTGTGGCCTCTCCCGTTGCGGAGCACAGGCTCCGGGCACGCAGGCTCAGCGGCCATGGCTCACGGGCCCAGCCGCTCCGCGGCATATGGGATCCTCCTGGACTGGGGCACGAACCCATGTCCCCTGCATCGGCAGGCGGACTCTCAACCAGTGCGCCACCAGGGAAGCCCGACATGAGGTTTTTTTGTTTTTTTACCAGTTTTGAAAATTCTTGGTCATTATCTCTTCAGCTGTTGTTTGTGACCCATTCTAATGCTCCAAATAAATGTATGTTTAGACTTTTGGCTGTGTCCCTCATGTCTCTTACATTTTTAAAATTCTCTTTTCTGCCTGTTTCAGTTTGGCTAGTTTATTGAGTCATCTTCAAGTTCACTCTTCCTATTGTTTGCTATCTCCAGTACGCTGTTAAACCTATTGAATTGATGTGTAATTTCACATGTTTTAATTTCTAGGATATTTGCTGATTTTTATAGATTCAAATTTTCTATTGAAATTCTTAATCTTTTTCTCTCTATTCATCATGGCTATTTAAAAATCGTTATTTTGTAACTCCCATATCTGGACCATCTGTGGGTCTGTTTCTACTGTGTGTTTCTTCTTTGATGAGCAGTCACAATTTTATTCCACATTGTATGTCTCGTACTTCTTGAATGTGTATCAGACATTGTATTTAGAGAACCCTAGAAGTTACAAGTGATTTTCTTTTCCCCAGAGAGAGTTCCCCTTTCTTCTGTTTGGAAATAAGGGGAGAAGTCTATTTTCTCAATCCAAGCAGAGACTGATCTAGCCCAGGGCTAAATTGTACTCTCAGTAAGCTCTGATCCTTCTCGGCTTCATCCTTGTTGCGTAGGCATGGCCCTTGTGATGTTTGTTTGCAAGCCTGACTTTTTAGGCCTAAAAAATGACAGATTCAGTGCTGCTCTTGGGAGGTTTTGAGCTTAGCTCTTTAACATTCCATTTCCAAAGATTCAAAGTTTAGCAAACGTCTTAGAAGAGAAGGGAGGTACGTGTTTCAAGAAAGCCCCATTTCTCCAGTTTGTCTTGTGAGCATGTCAGGATTACTGGAAATTTCACTCTGGCTTTAAGATTCTTTTGTCTAGGCTCCCAGCTTCCGACATATACCCCAGAACTTACGAAATGTCTTGTGGAGAAAACCAGTTGCATTTGGGCCTCCTCAAATTCCCAGTCCATCAGCCAGGATCAAGTCCCCACAAAAAATTTTCAAGTTTTCTCTTTCGTTGAGTAGAGGTTCTCTGTTTGGATCAAACCTTAGCCTGTCTGCAGCCCAAATCAGTAAATATCCCAGGAGAAAAAAAAAAAAACAACAACTGGTTATTCTCAGCTCATGTTTGAAGTCCCCTCAGTTCTGCTCTGAGTTCCAGCTTACCTAGTCCTCATAATTTCTATATCTTGCCAGTATCTTCAAACTTGTCTTTGGTAACTTGCCTGTCTTTTCTAGTTCTTGGAGTGAAAGGGTTGGCCTGCTTTGTGTTTCTACGGCCAGGCTGGAAGTAAAACGCATTCACTTCATTGCCTAAAACTTGAGGGGCCAGAAATTTAGGGTAAATACTTTGCAGCTGTCTCTGAGACTATTCCCCATCTTCAGCGCTGTAAGTCAATCTCAAAAATGGGGAATTATAAAAGAAAAACATTGATAAATTGGTCTATAATCAAAACTTTAAAACTTCTGCTCTTCAAAAGACTCTGAAAAAAATGAAAAGAAACCAGACTGGGAAAAATATTCCCAATAAATATACTTGACAAAAAATTCATATCCAGAATTTATATTAAGTATAAGAAGACAAACAACCCCACTTTCTTTTAAATGGCAAAAGTTTTTGGACAGATATTTGAATGACCAGTAAGCACATGAAAAAGTATTCAGTGTCATTACTCATCATGGAAATCCAAGTAACAACTACAATGAGCTACCGTGACATGCCCACCAGAACGACTAAATTATAAGACTAACACCACAGATTGATGATAATATGGAGTCACTTGAACTCATATATAATTGGTAGGAGTGTAAAACAGTACAGCTACTTTGGGAAAAGGTTCGGAAGTTTCTTTTAAAAGTAAACAGAAGACTGCCCTAGGACTGAGTAATTTTACTGCTAGGAATTTACCCAAGAGAAATGAAAACATATGTTCACTTATGCATGAATGTTCATAGAAGCTTTATTCCTAATGGCCTCAAACTGGAAACAACACAGCTGCCATAACAGGTTGAATAAATAAATGATTATATCCTTTTTTTTTTTTTTTTTTTTGCGGTACGCGGGCCTCTCACTGCTGCGGCCTCTCCCATTGCGGAACACAGGCTCTGGATGCGCAGGCTCAGCGGCCATGGCTCACGGGCCCAGCCGCTCCACGGCATGTGGGATCTTCCTGGACCGGGGCACGAACCCGTGACCCCTGCATCGGCAGGCGGACTCTCAACCACTGCGCCACTAGGGAAGCCCAGAAGCTTGGAGTTTTGATACTAATCTCTGCTTCTTCCTTGGGGCCATTTGACTTGCTCTGCATTCTGAGCATCCCTTTTTCCGTACATAATTCTGAACTAAGTATGGGGTGTTTAAGGACCTCTAGTCTGATATTACCATCCAGCTCATGGTTTTGACTCCAGTAATATCAGATGGCTTATATTCCTCTCTCCTGGGCAATCCCTGTGCTTATTCAGTCCTCCATGCTTTTGCTTATTGCCTTGTTTGCACTGCACATGGTTTTCTCCAACCTTCTTTTTCTGCTGAAGTATGCTTCGTAAGACTTGGTGCAGGTACCATCTCATTACTAAGGCTTCCAAATTAAAGAGGCTACCACTTCTCTCTGCCCATCTTTATGTACCTCTATGTGCTCAACTGCATTCTATCATTCTATGAAAAGAGTTGAAAGCAGACACAGAGTACTCCACAATGTAAAGAAAGCTTCCAACAGTTGGGGCCAACAGCTTACACTGCATGCTTTCCAACAGTTGGCTGAAAAGTCCCTACCACCATCAGTCAACGCCACCTGCTATTCCCCAGTCACAGAAGGTGATTACTAAAGAGGGGAAATGTCGAGTCGAGCTAAACGACTCCGTGGTATTGCTGCCTCGGCATCCACTTTGTTTGGCACAGTGGCCTGCGGAGACCTTAACTAATACTAGTCCCCTCATGCAAGCACATGTCCTAGATGTTAGCCTGCAGAATAACAAGCAAACGTTAAGTTTCTGATATGACCTCACCAACAGCCCTAATGGTCAGCAGTCTCCCCTGGCTCCCTGCATCTGTCGGCCTTATTCACCCCTTTGGTAAGACCCCTGGGGGCTCACCAAAATCTTCTGTTCTTTTGGTTTGAGTGGACAAATCTGGCCCTAGCCTGGGAACCCCGAAGCGCTCCACCCATGGATGCTGATAAGGGAATGTGTCCGAAGTCCTGCCTGTCCTCTCTCTCTACATTCTGCCTTGATCTCCCTGTATAGCCCCTGGAGGCATGCTGTGTACTTCCTACAGGACCTGTGAGTGATGAACTTCTCTATTTCACTTTCTCTTGTGACTTGTTGTTGAACCACAACTCACCATCCGGCACCCTGTGTTCCACTTAACAAATGTTCATTTAACTAAGTCCCGCCAGGAAGGAGGTAGAAAAGAAAGTCGAACTCAGATGCCATAGACTTTCTCCAACAGTCCAATCCTTTCACATGTTCTTTTCCCTAGAAACTTCTTCACACCCCATTTCCATGCAAGCGAGAAAGACGATTTTGAGACATCTGCTCATAAAGAGGAGAAATGTATGAAATGAGGGGCAGATCAGAATTTCTTATTCTGGTTGGATATTTGCTTAGACAATGGATGTGAAATTTATTTCTCTTCATTCTGCTCAAGAGAGAAATTTGGGGGGAAAGATGGCATATCATTTAATCTTCACAGTTTGAGCCACTTAGGTATTGTCACACAAAAGGGCTGCCTGCCAGCCAAGAGATTTATGCAGCTCCAGGATGTGGGGTGGGCCCCTGGGAGTCGGAGTGAAGGGGGCAGTGGAAAGGTGTTGAACTTGAATAGGACTCTGGAGTCGGCCTGCTAGTCCCCAGTACCAGCTCTACTCCTCACCGGCTGCAGGGACTTCGGCAAAGCACTTCCTTTTCCTGAGCCTTAATTTTCCCATCTGTAGAAAGGGGTAGTCTAACAACTGACTTTATAGAATTTTAATAATGAATAAATTGAACAGTGAAAGAAAGACGCTTTACATAGCACTTAGCATGAAGTAAAAGCACATTTAATGTTAGCAAATAAATGTAACCATTAATTTTTTTTTCTTTGCTTTAAGACTAGACTTTATCCCAGATCTTGATCACAGTTGGATTCCTGCATTTTCTTTCTATTCCTTCTTACCCCTGGCGTGGCCTGGGCCACCCTGTGCCCAGTTGAGTTTCAGGGTTTCCGTCTTTCCTAGTATACCCTGCTGCAGGTGAATTAGCTGTGCCTGCCTGTGCCCAGATACGAGTAACTAACTGAGTCTCATAGTGCACACATTCCTATAGCGCCTCTTAAAATACCCTAAATCATATGGTGAGAAGGTACAGAGGAAATTTGGAAAAGCCAGAGGCGTAATAAATCCTAGCGTTTAGGTTGTGTACAGAAAACACACACACACGTGCACACACACACACGTGCGCTCGCTCTCTCTCTCTCTCTCTCTCTCTCTCTCTCTCTCTCCCTCTCTCTCTCTCTCTCTCTCTCTCTCTCTCTCTCTCTCTCTCCAGCCACCAGCCCAGGAGGTCAGCAGGCTGTTTCCAAGTTAGACTTGTAGCAACGAGGCTGCTACCACCAGTAACAATCCAGAAAGCCCAACAGTAGCTGCTATAACAGTGATCTCCAAACGGTCAAGACTTGATGACAGCAATTATTATTGACAGTCACCCTAGCGTTTATTCCTTCTTCCAAGTTAGGACCAACCAGAGAAAGTCAAATATTCACCCCTGACCAATCACACAGGAGTTTTCCTGGTTACTGCTTCCCATGCCACCAGCCTCCAGTCCAGGCAAACCTGAAGCCTTCCCTCTGTCCACTATAAAGCTTTCCCGCTCCTCTGCCTGCCTTTGAATCTCTGCCTAAACACAAGTGATGGTGGCCAACTCCTTTGCTACAGCAAGCTCTGAATAACTAGCCTTTGCTTGTTCTCATTTAGCTGGTCTTTGTTTATTTCCACAGTGTTTATAAAATATTGTTTGAATTTTATCTTAATGAAATCTGATTACGTATTAAGCTATAGTCATAGTCACTGTATAGTCATGTACAGTCATATACATAGACACTGTATAGTGTCATGCAGAATGGCTGGTCCTACTGCGGGGGATCACAGAGGCTTAACCTCGGCATCTCAAAAGCGCCCAAACTAAAACAGAGCACAGTTGAGAAATAAATCAAGGTCCAGAGTACCTGACAGGAAGCAATTAAAGATTTAAGAACCACTAAAACTGAATGAGGGCTCACTCTGCCCTATCAAAGTAGGTCAGTTCTGAGAGGATGACCTGGTTGATCCGTAAGGGAATTAGAAGTGTCACTTTAAAATTAATTACAGAGTCACGTGAACCATTCACCCACTGACATCATCACAAATGGTCAGCTCATTTCCTCTGTTCTCATATTACCCAGAAACACCAAGTGTGTTAGGAATTCCCAGACTTTCAGCAACGAGTTTTGTTGGCTCTTTTTCATTAACCTATACATACGTTACCTTTAAAACAATAATGTAAAGATACACTGATATATTCTTTAATAAATACATTCTTTCAGTCTACTAAGGAATTTTCAACTCCTCCTATTTCAAAATTAATGATTGCTTCCGTTTCTTTTAAGCCCAAAGGAACTACGTTGTTTGAGAGGATTGAGTGATGGAGGGTGAGGGCAGGTAGCCAAATGGGGAGAAGAGAGCACCAATCATACAATAGACGTGACAGAGGATTGCTCTTAAACTTTTTTAAAGTATATTTTGACAATAACATCCCCAGGCTATAGAGCTAAATTGCTTTGATCATTTATGAGCATCTGTGTCTCTTCAATAAGCCTTAAACTCCCACAGGGGAGCAATGAAGCCAGAAATAGTGTTCATCATTAATCCAGGAGAACCCCTCTATAGTATGGGGTCCAAAATAAGACCAAGTTGTCTTGGACCCTGGTCCTCTATATTAAGGTATTTTATCTATGGATATAAAGATATATATCAATGTGCTCCATCTGTAGGCTCTTGTGGCTACTAAGGGAGTGTCCATAAGCTTAGATTCCAGCTAAGACCACCTCTCACTCCTTCTTCAGGTGTCAGCCTGATCATCACTTCCTCTGGGAAATCATTCTGCTCTTCTGCGTCCCCAGCAATTCCCATGTCCCTGTTATCTCCCTTCCCATCTTTCCTCCATATTTCATGCAGTTTCCGTTTCTCAATATCCTTATCATATGTTGACACATAACTTGTACATGAATGTTCATAGCAATTTTGTACATAATGGCCCCAAGCTGGAAGCAACACAGACAGCCATGTACAGGTGAATGAATAAATGAGATACACTATTTTTAAAACAATTATGTTAGTTGTTTGATGTACCTTTATCACTAATCATATAGCATCCTCGAGTACTTAGTTTACATCTATAAGAAACCACCAAACTTTTTTCCAAAGTGGGGTACTACTTTACGCTCCCACCAACTGTGTATGAGACTTCAAGTGGCTCTATACCATGGCCAACATTGGGTGGTGTTAGACATTTAGATTTTAACCATTCTGGTGAACGTGTTGTAGTATCTCACTGTGGTTTTAAGTTTCATTTTCAATGATAAATAATGACACAGAGCACTTGTTCATGTGCTTACTGGTCATTTATATATCCATCTAAAATCTCTCCTCATTTTTTTAAGTTGGGTTTTTATCTTCTTACTCTTGAGTTGTGTGAGTTCTTTATACATCTCAGATATGAATCCTTTGTCAGGTATATGTATTGGGAATATTTTATCCCAATCTGTGGTTTCCCTTTTCATGTTTTCAAGGTGTCCTTTGAAGAGTAGAAATGTTCAACTCTTGATTAACTCTGTTTATCACTTTTTAAAGTAATTGTCAATTTCTGAGATTGGCTTATGGTTTTCATGGGAACATTAGTCTCAGAGACAGTTACAAAGCATTTATACTGACCTTATACTAAAGACACTAATTCAAGGATTCCACAGGCTCAGTGATTCCCATGCAAGTTAAATAAAGAAAATCACATCAGGGCACATAATGGTCAAACTTTTGAAAGCTAAAGGGAAAGAGAAAATCTTAAACACATCCAGAGAAAAAAAGTCACTATTTTCAAAAGAAGAGCAGTAAGTCCAAAAGCTGAATTGTCAAGAGAAACCATGGAATCTAGAAGAAAATGGAATAGCATCTTTAAAGTGCTGAAAGAGAGGAAAATCAGCCTAGACTTCCAGTTCCAAGAAGAATATCCTTCAGATACTAATATTAGGATACTTTTAGACACACAAAAGATCTAGAATTTGTCACCAGAAGAATTCCACTGCAAGAAATTATAAAGGAAGTTCTTTGGCTAAAGAGAATAGTTCCAGATGAAAGCACAGAACTGCAAGAGGAAGGAAGCACACCGTGTAGGGAAAATAGGGATAAAAGTCAAATAATATTTACTGTTGTAATGTTAATACTAATAGTATCTTGTGGAGTTATAGGGAGTGAGGATGTAAAACACATGGCATCCATAGCACACAGGGCCGGAGGAGGATAAAAGGAATTAAACTTTTACATTTTCTCACATCATTTGGGACGTGATAAGAGTACTAATTTGAAGTAAAATGTCATAACTCAAGGATGCATATTGAAATCTAACCACTGAAAGAATTATATAAGAATGTATAATTAAAGTAGAATGTCATAACTCAAGGATGCATATTGAAATCTAACCACTGAAAGAATTATATAAGAATGTATAATTAAAGTAGAATGTCATAACTCAAGGATGCATATTGAAATCTAACCACTGAAGGAATTATATAAGAATGTACAATTATATAAGAATGTATAATCTTATATAAGAATGTGTAAAAAAAATAGAATGTGTAAAGAATGTGTAAGAATTATATAAGAGAAAAATTATTTCCGTAAACCAAAACACAAAGCCAACAGAAAATAGGAGGGTTAACTATAAATACACCACAAAGGAATGTAAAATTTTATTCCTTTTTGCCAAAGTATGAATTCACAATCCCTAATCCACCATCCACCTGATGGGCTCCATTTTTTTCAGCCTGGTAAAGAAATGTTTTTATGCTGAACATGTGAAAGAGGGTTCCTCTTTCCCAGCCACTCAGCTATAAATTTCATGGTCAGATGCATCAAGACTAGCATGATCTCTTGGCCAAACTGTCCTGTCAGTATTTATTTATAAGTGTTGATTTTAGATAAAACAGGGGAGAGAGGAATAGAATAAACAAGTTGTGTGAGTTAGGTCTCACTAGGTTATGCTACAATAACAAATAACCCCCAAATCTTAGTGGTTCAGAAAAATAAAGGTTTATATCTCACACATGTGACATGGCAATGGCAGTCAACCTCAGCTCTCCTCCACACTGTCTTCCTTTGTGATCCCAGCTGAAGGAGTATCCCTTATCTAAGGCAGGACCCCTCTTTTAGCAGTAGAGTAAAAGTGATGGCAGAATAAGGTAATAACTCTTAAAGCTTCTGCTCCAAAATACTGGAGGTCACTTCTTCTGTTTCTTTGGCCAAAGCAAGTCTGACAGCCAAGGCTGATATCAACAGGGTCGTAAGTATCCTCCAGCAGGAGAGGGCCAGGGTGGTGGCCAATGAGAAATGGGTCAAAAGGAGAAACAGTGAATATTTTAAACAAATACTACAATCTACCACACACATGGTATTTCCTAACCATTACATTTTTCTTATATCATCTTCTTCCAACCATTATTTAGAAATTATCTTATCTCTGTTCACATGACATTATCTGATTAAATTGCTTCTTCTCTAAGAATAACTTGGCATTGTTTCCTATTCCCTTTTTTCTTTTTCAGTTATACCGTGGTTATATCTACTATATCACATTTTCTCCTCATTTCCTTTTCTTAGTTAAATCATTTTGTAATTCTTTATTCCTTCTAATTGAGATAAAACAGACATATAACATTGAATGAGTTTTAGATGTACAACGTAATGATTTGAGATATGTACATACTGCAAAATGATCACCACAATAAGTTTAGTTACCATCCATCACAGCACATACAGATTTTTTTCTTGTGATGAGAACTTTTTTTTTTTACAGCTTTATTGGAGTGTAATTGCTTTACAATGCTGTGTTAGTTTCTGCTTTATAACAAAGTGAATTGGTTATATATATACATATATTCCCATATCGCTTCCCTCTTGCGTCTCCCTCCCTCCCACCCTCCCTATCCCACCCCTCTATGTGGTCACAAAGCACTGAGCTGATCTCCCTGTGCTATGCGGCTGCTTCCCACTAGCTATCTGTTTTGCGTTTGGTAGTGTATATATGTCCATGCCACTCTCTCGCTTCGTCACAGCTTACCCTTCCCCCTCCCCATATCAAGTCCATTCTCTAGTAGGTATGTGTCTTTATTCCTGTCTTACCCCTAGTTTCTTCGTGACATTTTTTTTTCTTAGATTCCATATATATGTGTTAGCATACGGTGTTTGTCTTTTTCTTTTTGACTTACTTCACTCTGTATGACAGACTCTAGGTCCATCCACCTCATTACAAATAGCTCAATTTCGTTTCTTTTTATGGCTGAGTAATATTCCATTGTATATATGTGCCACATCTTCTTTATCCATTCATCCGATGATGGACACTTAGGTTGTTTCCATCTCCTGGCTATTGTAAATAGAGCTGCAATAAACATTTTGGTACATGACTCTTTTTGAATTATGGTTTTCTCGGTATATGCCCCGTAGTGGGATTGCTGGGTCATATGGTAGTTCTATTTGTAGTTTTTTAAGGAACCTCCATACTGTTCTCCACAGTGGCTGAACCAATTCACATTCCCACCAGCAGTGCAAGAGTGTTCCCTTTTCTCCACACCCTCTCCAGCATTTATTGTTTCTAGATTTTTTGATGATGGCCATTCTGACTGGTGTGAGATGATATCTCATTGTAGTTTTGATTTTCATTTCTCTAATGATTAGTGATGTTGAGCATCCTTTCATGTGTTTGTTGGCAGTCTGTATATCTTCTTTGGAGAAATGTCTATTTAAGTGTTCTGCCCATTTTTGGATTGGGTTGTTTGTTTTTTTGTTATTGAGCTGCATGAGCTGCTTGTAAATTTTGGAGATTAATCCTTTGTCAGTTGCTTCATTTGCAAATATTTTCTCCCATTCTGAGGGTTGTCTTTTGGTCTTGTTTATGGTTTCCTTTGCTGTGCAAAAGCTTTTAAGTTTCATTAGGTCCCATTTGTTTATTTTTGCTTTTATTTCCATTTCTCTAGGAGGTGGGTCAAAAAGGATCTTGCTGTGATTTATGTCATAGAGTGTTCTGCCTATGTTTTCCTCTAAGAGTTTGATAGTTTCTGGCCTTACATTTAGGTCTTTAATCCATTTTGAGCTTATTTTTGTGTATGGTGTTAGGAAGTGATCTAATCTCATACTTTTACATGTACCTGTCCAGTTTTCCCAGCACCACTTATTGAAGAGGCTGTCCTTTCTCCACTGTACATTCCTGCCTCCTTTATCGAAGATAAGGTGACCATATGTGCGTGGGTCTATCTCTGGGCTTTCTATCCTGTTCCATTGATCTATCTTTCTGTTTTTGTGCCAGTACCATACTGTCTTGATTACTGTAGCTTTGTAGTATAGTGTGAAGTCAGGGAGCCTGATTCCTCCAGCTCTGCTTTTCGTTCTCAAGATTGCTTTGGCTATTCAGGGTCTTTTGTGTTTCCATACAAATTGTGAAATTTTTTGTTCTAGTACTGTGAAAAATGCCAGTGATAGTTTGATAGGGATTGCATTGAATCTGTAAATTGCTTTTGGTAGTAGAGTCATTTTCACAATGTTGATTCTTCCAATCCAAGAACATGGTATATCTCTCCATCTATTTGTATTATCTTTAATTTCTTTCATCAGTGTCTTATAATTTTATGCATACAGGTCTTTTGTCTCCTTAGGTAGGTTTATTCCTAGATATTTTATTCTTTTTGTTACAATGGTAAATGGGAGTGTTTTCTTGATTTCACTTTCAGATTTTTCATCATTAGTGTATAGGAATGCCAGAGATTTCTGTGCATTAATTTTGTATCCTGCTACTTTACCAAATTCATTGATTAGCTCTAGTAGTTTTCTGGTAGCATCTTTAGGATTCTCTATTTATAGTATCATGTCATCTGCAAACAATGACAGCTTTACTTCTCCTTTTCCAATTTGTATTCCTTTTATTTCCTTTTCTTCTCTGATTGCTGTCGCTAAAACTTCCAAAACTATGCTGAATAAGAGTGGTGAGAGTGGGCAACCTTGTCTTCTTCCTGATCTTAGTGGAAATGCTTTCAGTTTTTCACCATTGAGGATGATGTTGGCTGTGGGTTTCTCATGTATGGCCTTTATTATGTTGAGGAAACTTCCCTCTATGCCTACTTTCTGCAGAGTTTTTACCATAAATGGGTGTTGAATTTTGTTGAAAGCTTTCTCTGCATCTATTGACATGATCATATGGTTTTTCTACTTCAATTTGTTAATATGGTGTATCACGTTGATTGATTTGCATATATTGAAGAATCCTTGCATTCCTGGAATAAACCCCACTTGATCATGGTGTATGATCTTTTCAATGTGCTGTTGGAGTCTGTTTGCTAGTATTTTGTTGAGGATTTTTGCATCTGTATTCATCAGTGATATTGGCCTGTAGTTTTCTTTCTTTGTGACGTCTGTGTCTGGTTTTGGTATCAGGGTGATGGTGGCCTCGTAGAATGTGTTTCGGAGTGTTCCTCCCTCTGCTATATTTTGGAAGAGTTTGAGAAGGATAGGTGTTAGCTCTTCTCTAAATGTTTGATAGAATTCGCCTGTGAAGCCATCTGGTCCTGGGCTTTTGTTTGTTGGAAGATTTTTAATCACAGTTTCAATTTCAGTGCTTGTGATTGGTCTGTTCATATTTTCTATTTCTTCCTGATTCAGTTGTGGCAGGTTGTGTATTCCTAAGAATTTGTCCATTTCTTCCAGGTTGTCCATTTTATTGGCATAGAGTTGCTTGTAGTAATCTCTCATGATCTTTTGTATTTCTGCAGTGTCAGTTGTTACTTCTCCTTTTTCATTTCTAATTCCATTGATTTTCTCCCTTTTTTTCTTGATGAGTCTGGCTAATGGTTAATCAATTTTGTTTATCTTTTCAAAGAACCAGCTTTTAGTTTTATTGATCTTTGCTATCGTTTCCTTCATTTCATTTTTGTTTATTTCTGATCTGATCTTTATGATTTCTTTCCTTCTGCTAACTTTGGGGTTTTTTTGTTCTTCTTTCTCTAATTGCTTTATGTGCAAGGTTAGGTTGTTTATTCGAGATGTTTCCTGTTTCTTAATGTAGAATTGTATTGCTATAAAGTGCCGTCTTAGAACTGCTTTTGCTGCATCCCATAGGTTTGGGTCATCGTGTCTCCACTGTCATTTGTTCCTAGGTATTTTTTGATTTCCTCTTTGATTTCTTCAGTGATCATTTCGTTATTAAGTAGTGTATTGTTTAGCCTCCATGTGTTTGTATTTTTTACTATCTTTTCCTGTAATTGATATCTAGTCTCATAGTGTTGTGGTCAGAATAGATACTTGATACAATTTCAATTTTCTTAAATTTACCAAGGCTTGATTTGTGACCCAAGATATGATCTATCCTGGAGAATATTCCATGAGCGCTTGAGAAAAATGTGTATTGTTGTTTTTGAGTGGAATGTCCTATAAATATCAATTAAGTCCATCTTGTTTAATGTATCATTTAAAGCTTGTGTTTCCTTATTTAGTTTCATTTTGGATGATCTGTCCATGGGTGAAAGTGGGGTGTTAAAGTCCCCTACTATGAATGTGTTACTGTCGATTTCCCCTTTTATGGCTGTTAGTATTTGCCTTATGTATTGAGGTGCTCCTATGTTGGGTGCATAAGTATTTATAATTGTTATACCTTCTTCTTGGATCGATCCCTTGATCATTATGTAGTGTCTTTCTTTGTCTCTTCTAATAGTCTTTATTTTAAAGCCTATTTTGTCTGATATGAGAATTGCCACTCTGGCTTTCTTTTGGTTTCCATTTGCATGGAATATATTCTTCCATCCCCTCACTTTCAGTCTGTATGTGTCTCTAGGCCTGAAGTGGGTCTCTTGTAGACAGCATATATATGGATCCTTTATTTGTATCCATTCAGCCAGTCTGTGTCTTTTGGTGGCAGCATTTAATCCATTTACATTTAAGGTCATTATCGATATGTATGTTCCTATTCCCATTTTCTTAATTGTTTTGGGCTTGTTATTGTAGGTCTTTTCCTTCTCTTGTGTTTCTTGCCTAGAGAAGATCCTTTAGCATTTGTTGTGAAGCTGGTTTGGTGGTGCTGAACTCTCTCAGCTTTTGCTTGTCTGTAAAGGTTTTAATTTCTTCATCAAATCTGAATGAGATCCTTGCTGGGTAGAGTAATCTTGGTTGTAGCTTTTTCTCCTTCATCACTTTAAATATGTCCTGCCAGTCCCTTCTGGCTGGCAGAGTTTCTGCTGAAAGATCAGCTGTTAACCTTATGGGGATTCCCTTGTGTGTTATTTGTTGTTTTTCCCTTGCTGCTTTTAATATGTTTTCTTTGTATTTAATTTTTGACGGTTTGATTAATGTGTGTCTTGGCGTGTTTCTCCTAGGATTTATCCTGTATGGGACTCTCTGTGCTTCCTGGAGTTGATAAACTATTTCCTTTCCCATATTAGGGAAGTTTTCAACTATAATCTCTTCAAATATTTTCTCAGTCCCTTTCTTTTCCTCTTCTTCTTCTGGAACCCGTATAATTTGAATGTTGGTGCATTTAATGTTGTCCCAGAGGTCTCTGAGACTGTCCTCAGTTCTTTTCATTCTTTTTTCTTTATTCTGCTCTGCAGTAGTTACTTGCACTATTTTATCTTCCAGGTCACTTATCCGTTCTTCTGCCTCAGTTATTCTGCTATTGATCCCTTCTAGAGTATTTTTAATTTCATTTATTATGTTGTTCATCGTTGCTTGTTTCATCTTTAGTTCTTGTAGTTCCTTGTTAAATGTTTCTTGCATTTTCTCCATTCTATTTCCAAGATTTTAAATCATCTTTACTATCATTATTCTGAATTCTTTTTCAGGTAGACTGCCTATTTCCTCTTCATTTGCTAGGTCTGGTGGGTTTTTATCTTCCTCCTTCATCTGCTGTGTGTTTTTTTCTGTCTTCTCATTTTGCTTATCTTACTGTGTTTGGGGTCTCCTTTTTGCGGGCTGCAGGTTCGTAGTTCCCATTGTTTTTGGTGTCTGTCCCCAGTGGCTAAAGCTGGTTCAGTGGGTTATGTAGGCTTCCGGGTGGAGGGGACTAGTGTCTGTGTTCTGGTGGATGAGGCTGGATCTCGTTTTTCTGGTGGGCAGGTCCACGTCTGGTGGTGTGTTTTGGGGTGTCTGTGGACTTATTATGATTTTAGGCAGCCTCTCTGCTAATGGGTGGGGCTGTGTTCCTGTCTTGCGGGTTGTTTGGTATAGGGTGCCGAGCACTGTAGCTTGCTGGTCATTGAGTGAAGCTGGGTGTTGGTGTTGAGATGGAGATATCTGGGAGATTTTCTCCATTTGATATTATGTGGAGCTGGGAGGTCTCTTTTGGACCAGTGTCCTGAAGTTGGCTCTCCCACCTCAGAGGCACAGCACTGACTCCTGGCTGCAGCACCAAGAGCCTTTCATCCACATGGTCAGAATAAAAGGGAGAAAAAGGAGAAAGAAAGAGAGAGAGAGAGGGAGGGAGGGAGGGAGGAAGGAAGGGGATAAAAGAAAATAAAATAAAGTAAGGTAAAATAAAGTTATTAAAATAAGAAAATAATTATTAAGAAAAAATATTTTTTAAGTAAAAAAAACCGGACAGATAGAACCCTAGGACAAATTGTGAAAGCAAAGCTATGCAGACAAAATCTCACACAGAAGCATACACATACACACTCACAAAAAGAGGAAAAGGGGAAGATATAATAAATTTTGCTCTCGAAGTCCACCTCCTTAACTTGGGATGATTCGTTGTCTATTCATGTTTTCCACAGATGCAGGGTACATCAAGTTGATTGTGGAGCTTTAATCCACTGCTCCTGAGGCTGCTGGGAGAGATTTCCCTTTGTTCGCACAGCTCCTGGGGTTCAGCTTTGGATTTCGCCCCGCCTCTGCGTGTAGGTTGCCGGAGGGCGTCTGTTCTTCGCTCAGACAGGACGGGGTTAAAGAAGCCGCTGATTCGGGGGCTCTGGCTCACTCAGGCCGGGGGGAGGGAGGGGCACGGAGTGCCAGGCGAGCCTGCGGCGGCAGAGGCTCGCATGACGTTGCACCAGCCTGAGGTGCGTTGTGCGTTCTCCCGGGGAAGTTGTCCCTGTATCCCGGGACCCTGGCAGTGGCGGGCTGCACAGGCTCCCCGGAAGGGGGGTGTGGAGAGTGACCTGTGCTCACACACAGGCTTCTTGGGGGCGGCAGCAGCAGCCTTAGTGTCTCATGCCCGCCTCTGGGGTCCGCGCTGTTAGCCGCGGCTCGCGCCCGTCTCTGGAGCTCCTTTGAGCAGCGCTCTTAATCCCCTCTCCTCGTGCACCAGGAAACAAAGAGGGAAGAAAAAGTCTCTTGCCTCTTTGGCAAGTCCAGACCTTTTCCTGGACTCCCTCCTGGCTAGCCGTGGCGCACTAGCCCCCTTCAGGCTGTGGTCACGCCGCCAACCTCAGTCCTCTCCCTGCATCTGACCAAAGCCCAAGCCTCAGCTCCCAGCCCCACCCACCCCGGCGGGTGAGCAGACAAGCCTCTCGGGCTGGTGAGTGCCAGTCGGCACCGATCCTCCGTGCGGGAATCTCTCTGCTTTGCCCTCCGCACCCCTGTTGCTGCGCTCTCTTCCGCGGCTCCGAAGCTTCCCCCTCCGCCACCCGCAGTCTCTGCCCGCGAAGGGGCTCCTAGTGTGTGGAAACCTTTCCTCCTTCACAGCTCCCTCCCACTGGTGCAGGTCCCATCCCTATTCTTTTGTCTCTGTTTATTCTTTTTTCTTTCACCCTACCCAGGTACGTGGGGACTTTCTTGCCTTTTGGGAGGTCTGAGGTCTTCTGCCAGCGTTCAGTAGATGTTCTGTAGGAGTTGTTCCACGTGTAGAGGTATTTCTGATGTATCTGTGGGGAGGAAGGTGATCTCCACGTCTTACTCTTCTGCCATCTTCCCCTAGATCAAGAACTTTTAAGATTTACTCTTTTAGGGACTTTCAAATATACAGTAGAGGTAACTACGTTGTTAACTATATTCACCATGGCGTACGTTACATCCCAGAACTTATAACTGGAAGTTTATATCTTTTGTCCACCTTCACGTAATTTGCTGACTCCCAACCGCCATCTCTAGAAACCATTAGTTTGTTGTTTTTTCTCTTTCAGATCCCACCTATAAGTGATATCACGTGGTAATTGCCTTTTTCTGTCTGACTTATTTCACTTAGCATAACGTCCTCATGGTCCATGCATGTTGTTCCAAATGGCAGGATTTCCTTTTTTTATGGCAGGAAGGCAGGAAGGCAGGTAGGAAGGGAGGAAGAAGGAAGGAAGGTGAATATATGTATATACACATTTCATTCATCTGCTGATGGACACTTAGGTTGTCTCCATGTCTTGGCTATTGTAAATAATGCTGCAGAAAAGACAGGGGTGCAAATATCTTTTCAAGACAGTGATTTCATTTCCTTTGTATAAATACCCAGAATTGAATTACTGGATCATAGGCTAGTTCTATTTTTAATTTCTTGAGGAGCTTCCATGCTATTTTCCTTAGTGGCTACATCAATTTACATTCCCACCAACAGTGCACAAGTTTTTCCATTTCTCCACATCTTTGCCAACACTTGTTATTTCTTCTCTTTTTGATAATAGCCATCCTAACAGGTGTGAAGTGATATCTCCTTGTGGTTTTGACTTGTGTTTCCATGATGATTAGTGTGTTGAGCTCCTTTTCCCATACCTGTTGGCCATCTGTATGTCCTCTTTGGAAAATTGTCCGTTCAGATACTCTGACCATATTCTGGTTAGGTTGTTGGGTTTCTTTCTACTGAGTTGTGTGAGTTTTTTAAAATATATTTTAGATATTAACTTCTTATCAGATATATGATTTGCAAATATTTTCTCCCATTCCATAGGGTGCCTTTTCATTTTTGTTGATAGCTTCCTTTGCTGTATAGAAGCGTTTTAGTTTGATATACTCCCACATGTTTATTTTTGCTTTTGGTGTCAAATCCAAAAAAACCATTGCCAAGACAAAAGTCAAGGAGATTACCACCTATGTTTTCTTCTAAGAGTTTTATGGTTTCAGGTTTTATATTTAAGTATTTAATCCATTTTGAGTTAATTTTTCTGTATGGTGTAAGATAAATGTCCAGTTTCATTCTTTCACATAGATATCCAGTTTTCCCAACAACACTTATTGTAGAGACTATCCATCCCCATTGTATACTCTTGGCTCCTTTGTTAAAAATTAATTGACCATATATGTATAGGTTTATTTCTGGGTTCTCCATTGTCTGTTTTATTGATCCATATGTCTATTTTTATGCCACCACCATACTGTTTGGGTTGCTAAAGCTTTGTAACAGTTTGAAATCAGGAAACAGGATGCCTCCAACTTTGTTCCCCTTTCTCCAGATTGCTTTGGTTATTTGGGGTCTTTTGTGGTTCCACACAAATTTGAATTTTGTTTTTCTTCTGTGAAAAATGCCTTTGGAATTTCGATAGGGATTGCATTGAGTCTGCAGATTGCTTTGGGTAGTATGGACATTTTAACAGTATTAATTCTTCCAAACCATGAGCATGGTTTCCATTTATTTGTGTCTTCTGCAATTTCTTTTATTACTATTTTACAGTGTTCAGGTCTTTCATCTCCTTAGTTAAATGTATTCCTAAGTATTTTATCATTTTGATGTAACTGTAAATGGGAATGTTTTCTTAATTTCTTTTTGATAGTTCATTATTTTATAAAATGCAACTGATTTTTATATATTGATTTTGTATCCTGCAACTATACTAAATTTATTTATTAGTTCTAACAGCTTTTTGTTGAAGTCGTTAAGGTTTTCTATATGTAATATCATGCCATCTGCAAACAGAGATAGTTTTCATTCTTCTGTTCTGATTTGGATGACTTTTCCTTTTTTTGCCTAATTGCGCTTTCTAGGCATCCAGTATTATGTTGAATAAATGTAGTGAGAGTGGGTATCCTTGTCTTATCCCTGATCTTAGAGGAAAAGCTTTCAGTTTTTCTCTGTTGAGTGTGTTGTAAGCTGTGGGATTGTCATATATGGCCTTCATTATGTTGAGGTACATTCCCTCTATACCCACTTTGTTGAGAGTTTTAAAATCAAGATACATCTATATGAAATGTATATAATTTTCCCTAAGATATGTTATTGAACCAAATGTGTTTATCAATCAGTATTATTTTAAAATCAAGACATGTCCATTTTATTTATCGGTTCTAAGTCATGTATACATGAAGCAGATATATTTTCCTATTTTTCAAAGAGCTATTGCTACTGACTGTAATTCATCCTGGCTGGATGAGACCAGATGAATTTTCATCTAAAGTCTTATGTCTCATTTTCCACACAGTAGATAAATAAATAGAGCAGATTCAAAACATGGACTACATCGTAAAGAAAAATTTTATAAGCCAACACACATAGAGAGGGTTGAAGACAGATGCGTCCCTTTTAGTAATCTACAATTATGAGCTTAAAGCAGACTTCTAGAGTCAAGACATCAAGAATCTCTGCAATTCTCTGCCCCATGTTTCATACATAATTGCTACCCATGGCATCATAAGCCAAATGAATGGATGAGGGGGAGAGGAATGGCTATATAACAACCACAGCAGTAATATATTACCCATACACCATACTTTGTAGTTTAAAAAGCAGTTTCACATCTGTAACCTCATTTCGACTTGTACACAACTTTGCTGAAAGCAGGACTGGTGTTAATATCCTCATTTTATACAAGAGTGAAATGAGAGTTTGAAACTTTAAGTGACTTATCCAGGGTTACAGAGCTATGTAGAGGCACAGGCTGAATTTGAACACACGTCTCTGCACACTGCCTTTCCAACTTTGTATGCCTGAGAATCAACAGAAGATTTTGTTAAAAATGAGATTCTTATCCCTACCTTCCAGAGATTCTAACTCCATTTTTCTGGTGTGGGGTCCAGAAATTTACATTTTCATTAGATTCCCAGGTGATTCTGGTGCAGCATGAACCCAATTTTACCTAATTGTGGAGGGCAAAGAGGAGCTGGAAGAATCTGTGGGAAGCATTTAAAATTGAATATCTATCACTAGCCCTATGAGAAAAACGTAATCTACTCCCTGCACTGCTATCGCTGGTAACTGGTGACGTAGTAGTAGGTCAGGATGAAAAAAAGCTAATGGTGTTGGTAGATGTTTTCTTAAAGTAACATGCTCATAACACCATTCAGTGTAATCCCAGTGAAGCTTTATGAACAACTGATGTGCTTCAGTTTTGCCTGATTATGATATTACCATCTGATTATACTCGTGGAGGTGTCCGGGATTGGGACCCCTGTGTTCCTTTGGGACAACTTTAATAAAATTGAACTCTCAGCCTTAATAGGATGACAGCTTGCCAGGAGATGTTACCAGCCATTACTTTCCTTAATTGTCTACATTACATACAATCAAATGCTCCTATTTTGTTGACTGCATTTTCTTTTATTTTGTTCTTTTAATGTGACTTGGAACATCAAGACTTGCAAACCAGAATTTTTGGAGGACAGATAGATGTTTTACAAGTGAAGTCAAGAGCTGTGTTTTAGAATTTTTTTTTTTTTTAAAACATTTTAGGCGGGTCAGTATCAAAGGAGAGTCTCTTAAAGAATGATGACCTGGTGTGCCTTTTTTTTTTTTTTTTTCACAAATGGAACAAGGATCTCTCATGTCATCACAAATTTAATACTGTCTCTTGTGTTTTCCTTTGCAATCTCTTTGATTGGATTATGTTCAAGGACACAGGGGCCTCTTGTCTTTTGAGTCCATTTAAAAGTTCATTTCCCAGCTTTGACATTCAGCTCAAGAGTTTCAACAGCAGTTAATCAAAAATATTCGTATCAGAAACATCATTAATCTTTACCAGACAGGAGCAGTTACGTTTGTGACTAAACTTTGATGGACTCTTCGGAGGTGGGATTTACCATTTTGCAAATGTTTTGAAAAGGAAGACAAGGCTTTGAACGAAGTGAGAGAAACAATTTTAAAGAGTTAGAACCAAAATCCAGGAGTCACTCAATCAGTCCCGGAGGAAACATTCATTTCTGCTGTAGGTCATGAGAATGGTCACTTCTGGGTTCAACACCATCCAAGTGGGCATTAAGGCGTTTGGTTATCCGTCCTCCTCATTTCAGTTCTCAGCCCTTCTCTGCTCTCTCCCCTTGGCTGAGCTCGTTTCTTCCTGATTTCAATTTTCACCTCAATGCCTCAGTGTAGATGACTCATGGATTCATTCAGTTGCCTAGCAGGCATTGAATTCCCACTGCTCTGCTAACCATTATCATCATAGCTTCCATTTATTGAGTTCTCATTATTGCCAGAAACTGCTACCCTTCTCTGTATGTTGTGGAGAGACTTGGGTATTGTGGTTCAGATGGTGCAAGATCTGGAGGCCAACTGCCTGGGTTTGAATAACTTTGCAGAAATTATTCAGGTTTCTGTGGCTTTGCTTCTCTCTCTCTCTCTCTCAAATGGGTATGAAAAGAGTACCTACCCATGGAATCTTGGGTTTTCGTTTAGAATTAAATAAAAAGAGTTCATAAAGTATTTAATATACTGCCTTAGTCATAGTAAAGTTTCAATTAACATTGGTTTTAATAGTTGATGGTTATTTTCACTCTCATTTTTGTATAATAGCCCAGTGTTCCTAAGATGTAATTACCATTTTTTCCAATTTATAAACATACCTGTGTTCTTCATCGTCATGCTATGCGCCTCTCTAAATTATGGCCCATGAGTATAATACATTGTTAGAAAAGATATCAGCCCTTGACCTCAAGTTGCACACATACACAAGTAAGAGGCCTGAGATAACCATAAAATATTAATCAGGATCCTAATTGTCTATTTATAGCCTTATTCCTAGTATCTGATTTCTAAGTATTTACAGAGTTACATTCAGAGATGAAAACACAGTGACTACCAAAACCCAGAGCTGTAATCACAGCAAGGTGTTCCATTTACAACCAAGGGCATTCGTCTCAGTGAGGTTTAGGGATGTGGTGACAGCCATAGCCGGTGTCACAGGCAGAGCTCCTGACTCTCTCTGCTCCACCACTCACAATAATCCATCACCACTTGGCGTCCTACCATCAACGCTATTCATCGTTTCAAAATGTAAACTTAACACTCAACATGTTGATTACCTATTGGCTACAGTTTGGAAGGCCCCATATTTGACAAAATACTCTCTTTCAACATGGCGCATACACCATATTGCAATTAATCAGAACCAGCCGTATTGGAACCATCTTTAATAGTTACCAGACAGAAGCTTTTACTTGTACAACTAAACTTTGATGGGATTTACCATTTTGAAAATGCTTTGAAAGGGAAGGCGAAGCTTTGAAGCAAAGTGGGAGAAGTAATTTGTTTTTTAAGAGCTCAGCGAGGACTAAAACCCACGAGCTGTTAAACTAGTTCTTTAAGGAATCCTTTGTTACTACTGCAAGATATGAGAACCTCATCCCCTCATCTCTCGTCTGCAGGAAATCTGGTTGGTTCATAACACATTCAGTATCTGAGAACTTGTCGCCGTATCCACTGCCACCATCCTGTTCCAAGCCATGACCGTCTCTCACTGCGTTCACTGTAGGAGTCTCCTGTCCGGACAGCTTGCCTTTACTTTTACCCCCTAGAGTATAGTCTTTTCAAGGAATCGACTCCACAAAGAATTGCCCGAGTAATGATTTTCAAATATGAGTCAGATTATGTCCTTCCTATATAGGATCCCCCAGTGGCCTTCCACTGGACTCAAAGGAGAGCTCAACTCCCTTTCAGTGGCCTAGGGCCCCACCCTCTCCAGCTCCCTTCTCCTTTCCTGCCTGCTGGCATCTCCAATTGCTCTCCGCTCCATTCATTCCCCTTCAGGGCCCCGGCCTCCTCGCATTCCTTGGAAATCTTCGGGCCTTTGCCCTGGAATATTCTTCACAAAGATATCTGGGAGGCTCACTCTCTCACTTCTTTAGGTCTTTGCTCAGAAGCCCCCTTCTCAGTGAGGCTTACCTGGATTACCACTTTAAATATAGTAATGTGGCCCTGCATGTGCGCACACGCAGATGCACCCACATTCCTGATTCCCTTTAACTGTGCTTAGACGTTTATACAGTGTCTGACCCAAACTAGGACATCTTTTAGAGCTAAAGAGTTGCTGTGAATAATTATGTTGGGACAACAGGAATAACCTGAGGCTGCCTTGGGCAAACAGAGACATTCACCCAACCTGCTCTGATTTCCCCCCGAAGCATTTACTGCCTTTTGGCAGACTATAATATTTCCATATTTATTATGTGTATTAGTTATGGTCTGCCTCTCCCTCTTGGAACATAAGCTCCACGAGGCCAAGGGTATCCGTCCCTTTTATTTATTGATGTATTCTAAGTGTTGAGAATAGTGCTTGACAGTCTGGCACATAGTAGATTCTCAATGAATATTTGTTGAATTGAATGAATAAGTGATATGGGGAAACCAAAGATGATCTCAAAGTTCCTTCAAACTTTAAGCATGAGGTGAATTTTTCAGTTCAGTTCTATAAAAAATCTTTATCAAAATTAATGAGATGGGGGCTTCCCTGGTGGCACAGTGGTTGAGAGTCCGCCTGCCGATGCAGGGGACACGGGTTCGTGTCCTGGTCCGGGAGGATCCCACATGCCTCGGAGCTGCTGGGCCCGTGAGCCATGGCCGCTGAGCCTGCGTGTCTGGAGCCTGTGCTCCGCAACGGGAGAGGCCACGACAGTGAAAGGCCCATGTACTGCAAAAAAAAAAAAAGAGAGAGAAATTAATGAGATGAATATGCAAACCTAAAATCTGAATCATAGTCATGAAATTCTTGATTTTGGACACTGGGTCTGGAGGAGATACTAATGGATGATCTGGGTCTATCTCCCTTCTTTCAAAAAAACAAATGTTCACATCATTGCTCCCAAATTATCTCCTGTCCTCCATCCCTGAATGCCTCTGACTTTCTCCTCCTCTTCTTTAAAAGCTCAGGTAGAAATTTCTCCCTAAAACTTTGCATTTTCTCCACCTCCCGTCACACCAAGAAAAAGTCTTGTCCACAAAACATTGCTATCTGTTCCCTTATATTATTATTTCTGTTCCATGTACATGTCCTGGAATTGTGTATATCTCGTTACACACATTCCATCCCATCACCTTCCAGCTTATTGCTGTGTCTTCTTTGTATCTTTCAGTGAACTGTAAGTTTTTTCTAGAGCCAAGTGCTCTAATTTATTCGTTTTTGGATTCACAGCAGCTGGCACAGTACCTGGCATACTGTGGGCACTGTATAGGTTTTTACTGATGTGAATTAAACTGCATTGGATTTATTGACAACTGTATCTTCAATCTCATTGACCACTCCACCTACCCAAAATGTGCTGTATCACTGCAACGTTCCAGCTTAACTATAGCATTTTATATCGTTGTGATATCAAAGACCCTTTATAACATGACGTATTCACTTAGTAGTGGTTCTGTAGCCTCCATATGACCGCACTCCCAGCTATAAATGATCTTCACACCCTAGTTGCCATATTAGAGAAGGCTACCATTTTCACGACTGGAGATCAGCAGTCTAAACTGGGTCCTTTTATTTACTCGTGAATACAAGAATTTTAAAAATGAATTTGAAGCTATCACACCTAATCTGTGCCAACATCTAATCTTCTGCAGTTATATCCCCAAACATAAGTTTCCGTGTATATAGAATACACATGCGCACACACACGTGTATCTATGATCCCCACAATGTCAATGAGGATAGATATTATTGAGACACATCGCCTAATGCCTGTGAATTATTTTTCAAGCCTCTAATATTTTGATGACTGTTGGCCAAGTCCTCATTGACTCTGTTGCTAAGCAGCTTGTCCGTTACTACTTATATTTTCTTCCTCTGCGCTATCCACCGTATTTCATCCCGGGCTGCTCTACCATACGAGAGTGCTAATCACCTGTGTTTAACTTGACTGTATTCAGTTTCTGCTGTGTTCTTTAGCCAGAAACCAGTTCTGTTTCATACGTCCAAGCCTGCTTTGTATCTGAACCTTTCAACAGTGAAATGCCCAGAAACAAAGGAAGTACTTGAATACCTTAAATATAGTTTAAATATCATTTAATCAAGAGTCTCCAGATAAGCCACTGGCTGTCGAATTTCTTTTATTTTGCCCTCCACAAATCTATCCCCAGAGCCTTCCACCTTGAAAGCCATCCAATAGGAATTGTTGATAATCTCTGTCATTTAAAATCCTCCCCCACTTTCTCCATCAGAGTATACAATACACGGCATCTTTTTCCCCATCTTTTCCCAGCATACTTCTTTTTTTCAGTCTAGAATCAGGGAATTCATATGACAGATACAATTGATTTAAACTGTGCTGACTCCCCTCCCAGCCAGCAAGGCCAGATTCTATCCTCTTAAATCACCGTTCCAAGAAGGGAAGAAATAGACAAACATTACTGAACATCACAGAGAACAGTTTCTCACCAGGTTGAGATATCATGGGATGATCTTCCCAAAGCCACCAGGGGTCTGTTGGAAATAGTTGCAAGAGTCAAGCCCTCACAATTACCAAAAATTCAAGCTGCCTTATGTATGTGTGGAAAAGATGTGTCACATACTTGCTCTCTAAAGTACCTTAAGGATAACATCCTGTTCACTTTTCACTCGGGTGATATCTGTATTTCAGCAAATGTCAGCAAGTCCACACGCTTTGGCAGAACAAATGTTATTTTTCCTTTCATGACTGTCCTAAGAGGAATTGTGCAATCCTACAGATAATCGCAGCGAGCTCTGGTTGGCGCGCGACCAAGGCAGGATACTCTTCTCTGGAGGAGGCCAACTGTGAATTGGGTTCACTGCTGGCAAATTGCTTTTTTCTGTTCGGTTTAATTTAGTTTTCATGATTTTTCCTGAGGGCTCATCTGGCCTCGCTCAACTAACTGGTTGAACAGATCAGCTCAAGTTCAGAAGCCCTCAATCTTTCCAAGATTTCGAAATGTCTCTTTATTCAATCTCTGATTAGGACAAGTGAGAGTAACCAACATTTTACAGGTCTTAAAATCGCCAAGACAGATACTTAGAAAAAAAAAAAAAGGGCAGGGGAAGAACTACAGTAAATTACACCAGGCATAATTTCACCCAAACTCAGAGGGAAAAAGAAGAAGAGTAGAAGCAGCTTTTAACTTTAAGTGAAAGTTACATTCTCTGAACAATGATTTCTTTAAAAATACGCTGGACAATCCATGAATAGCAATAGTAATGGACCAAAGAAAATCGAGGCTCTGTGTTCAAGACAAGACACCAGGAGCCAGGGCCCGAATATTTGGGAACTTGGTTTCTACTTATGCAAACTGGCTGGAACACTCAGCCGTGAATAAACTCAAGATTCTAGATTGGCTCCATGAGTGAAACATTATTGGAATAATAATGTTTATAGGTTTTATTAATAAACCTATATTTTAATTAGGTTTAATTAAAGGATGTTTTAATTACAGTTAGGTTTAGTTACATAAAACATACACACACACACAGAGCAAATTTGAGTCCTTCAAATGAGGTAGAAATTTTATCTTCCTTACATAGTAGAATCTGGAGAGAAGTAGTCCAATACTGAGAGGAGAATTCCCTGCTCACCCGAGTGCTCTTATCTTTATGTTCCACAATGTTATCCCATGGCTTCAATTCACAATGTTGCCTCATGTTCCAAAATGGTTGCTAGAGCTACAGCCTTTACGTCTGCCTTCCAGGCAGGAGAAAGCAGGGAAAGCAACAGGCAAACACCTCCTACTTGAGTCAGCTTTACTTGATGAACATTCCTAGGAGAAATACACTACTGGTTACAGTAACCAGTAAACACACTACTGCCTAGATGCATGGAGGCTGGCAAATGCAGTCTTTTAGCTAGACATCTTTCTGCCATCCTAACCAGAATACTGGCTCAGTTACTAAAAATACAAGGAGAGTGGATATCGATTAAGCAGCTTCAGTCTGTCTTGCGGGTAAAGTAATATTTTCATGAAACTGGAGGGGAGACAGTTTGAAGCCTATTGGCTTCTTTTAACCATTACCTTATATAAATATATCACGAATGATTTTTCATAATGCAAATAATTATTTGGTTCTTTTTATTTTATCGTGAGATCATCCCCTTAATGAGTAAAATGATGTCATACAAGATGACATATGGCTGATTTCTCATAAAATGGCAGTATTAACCTGAACACGGTTAGTGAGATTTGAGAGAACACTGAGAAGACTCATGTAACCAAAACACCCATAATATATTGCCTGAAACATCTATCGTGAAAGCCATTCCTTCAGCATCAAGATGATGTGCTTCTAAAAGATCTTTCTAACAATGAATATACCTTACCCGGAAGTAGTAACCATCACGCCATTCAATACTCATGAATCCATTTCTCTGTATTAGTTTATCAAATTAAGTATTACTGGGCATGAGTTCTTGTGAAAAAGAGGGAGAAATTTGAGAGAATCTACGTAGGAAGACAAGTAGACGAGTAGTCAAGAGTTCCACAATTATTTTTGAGTAAAGGAAGTAAAACTCAAGTATAGCGTAATTCTCAGAAGTCTTTCTGGCTGACCATTGGATCAATGGATGAGTAAGTGGACACATGAATAAATCCTCAGGTGGGTTTTATCAGTAAAGATTGCATTTCTTGATGTTGTTCTTGCTAGTACTGGAAAGCTTTATAATAGCAAATTTCAGACGTAACTGAAAAAGGAGAAGGTGTGCTCTATTATAGCCAGTCTGGGGAGTTACTGATTATGGTGAATGTTAGGGTAACCAATAAAAAAGGGACCCTCAGAACCACAGGTTACATGACAAAGTAGGCCTTGAAAGCACCAGGATGGCTGACCAGGGACACAGCCCCTGGGCTATTAGTATCAGCTTGAACTTATAATTATTTCATCCAGCAATACAGCAGAGAGAGCGTCAAAATATAACCACTCAGCACGAGACAAGAGATAAAGATTTTCCTCAGTTGACTATGATCAAACGGGTATATCCAACTTACCCTTAGTTCTGTACCTTATCATAACTTTGAGTATGCCTTTCTTTCCTAGTCTGGAGCCAGTGTGGTACAATAATTACAAACATCAGCTATTGTTTCAGAAATGTTTGAATTCCATTACTGCCTTTCCACTGGCTAGCTGCATAGCCTTGAGCAAGTTACTTAACTGCCCTAAACCTCAGTTTTCCCATCTTTAAAATGGGAAGAATGCAGTTGCCTACCTTGTAAGTAATTGTGAGGATTGAGTGAGGACTCACTGTTGTAATTTGTTGGAATTTAAGGGGACTGTATTAGTTAGAGTTCACTAGAAAAACACAACTGATAGGATCTGTAGTGAGGCAGAGAGGGAAAGGCAGTAAGATAGAGACAATGAGAGAGAGAAGGATAATTATTTTAAGAAATTAGTTCATGCAGTTGTGGTGGCTAGCAAATACGAAATCTGTAGGGCAAACTGGCAGACTGGAAATTCAGATAAGATTTGGTGTTGCAGCCTGGAGTCTGAAGACTGAAAATTCAAAGAGGGTTTCTGTGTTGTAGTCTTGAGGTAGAATTGCTTCTTCTGGAAAACTCAGTCTTTGCTTCTAAGGCCGTCAACTGATTAGATGAGGCCCACCTACACTATGGAGGCAAAGCTGCTTTACTTAAAGTCACTAATCTAAATATTAATCTCATCTAAAAAAAATACCTTCACAGCAACATCTAGGCTGATGTTTGACTAATCACCAGGGCACCATTGCCCAGCCAACTTGACAGATAAAATTAACCAACCCAGGGACCCAATAAATATGACTGCCTCCTCCACCTGGATTCTGAGCAAATAGAGAAATAAGACAAAAGAGTTGTAGGTTGGAAAATCTAACCGTAACTCCTATGACAGGCAAAGGCTAGGATGGAAGCTGTGGTTTATATTTGCAAGTAAGTGGGTGCAGTGGAATTAGGAACACTCACCCCACCTGCCTCTGACAGGTAGATGAATACAACCAGCCCAGGCAGTGACGTCGGCCAAGATTTACAGCACAGAGCAGCTGGGAGGAGCTCACAGTGCTGCTGACAGGTTCACACTTGGAAAGACGAAAAGAAAGGAATTTTGTCTTCCCCAATTTTCCAATCAGATGAGCTTCTCCATGTCGCTGGAGGAAAGGCAGTCGAGGGGCAGAGAGTAGAACGAGTGCTGCCTGTCAGTTACCCATCCTGCACCAGAAGGGGCTGTCAAGAGTCAAGAAGGATCATTTCACCTCCCAACATCCTCCTCTCCTCAGCATCACCATCATTCTTCTTACTGATGAAACAGCGCTGTTTATACTTGTTATCTGGGCCCTTAAAAATGTGGTCTGTGAAATGGATGCTCAGGAGACTTCAGTCTGGAGGCTCTGCCCAAGACTTAGCCAGGACCCTGTACAATCCTCTGCTCCACCAACTGTGTGCTTCCTCTACCCTGGGAACAACCAATTCGCATCTCGGCCCCTGGCCCCCACTCCCAATATCTCCAGTTGAGAACCAGCTGGGGTTTAAAGTGTCAGACCTGGTTTAGATCTCTTGACACCTCCGAAACAAATTCCCCATCATGTGGGAAATGTGCTCAGTCCATCCACAGAAGCCTCAGCCAGCTTGATGCTGAAGGACTCGGACACGCCCAGGGTAGGGGGAGAGACGAGATCTTTGGGGGCACTCTTGACAGTGTCCTCTTAAAGATCTCATCCTTCCCTCCTCGGTAAAGAAATCTAGGGGTTGAAACCTGATCTGCCGACCTCATCTCCCTCCCCTTGGCCCAGAATCCAGGGCTGCTCCCCTCCCGTTCTCTTGAAGCAGCTTGCCTGGGCGGGGCTGGTGTCCTATCTTGTGTCTATCAGAGGTGGGAAGTGGAAGTTGCCTGTAAAAGGCAGATGAAAAATTAAAGTGATCTTTAGCTGACAGATTGGTTCAAAATGCTTGGCATCTTAGATCAGTTTTACATGGTCCCCACGTGAGAGATGGTCACGCGCGTCTCCACCGCAGCCCTTTATTCCAAAGCCAGCAGAAACTGGCCAGGCTTCACGTTTATCTGAAGAACGTCTTTTATTCTAGATCCAGTTGGGGAGATTCCTGAGTGATCTTTAAGATTCTTGGTGACTGGGGAAACCTGAGGGAATCCAGAGAATCAGCGTTTGGACCGAGCGTCTGCCTGGTTTGGGAGGCTGTGTGGAATCAGGGAGAGAACACAGGCTTTGCAGCCAACTCTGCCCTTTAACCAGCTGTGAGACCTTCAGCAGATTATTTGATCTGTCTGGGAAACTCGTTAACCTCTTCAGGCCACATTTTGAAGGAACTCTAAAGCTGACATTTTGGAGCTAACTTTTCCCTGGCAGGAGAAATTGCCTGCTAAGGTAGAAAGAGGTAGTCAGGTGTGTGGTTCAGATTTGAAATCTACCATGTGTCCTGTGTGACCTTGAACAGTTGCTTAACGTCTCTGGGCCTCAGTTTCCCCATCTGTAAAATGAGAACAAGTAGAACCACCTTGCAAGTCATTGTCTTGAGAATTAAATAATAAAGCACTTAGGAGTCCCCCAGAAGATGTGCTTTCTCATCCTTCTGTGTCTGTTCCCCTGACATTTGGGGAACCAGGGTTCAAGTCTGGGGTACAGAGAACCCTCTCTGGATTTCTTGATTTTTTTGTTTGTTTGTGTCAAATATCTTATATTTTCCCTGTACTTGTCTGGGATACTCACAAGATCTGTAGCAAAAGCAATCGGCTTGATTTCCTGACATCAATTTGTTCATTGGGTTCTTAGGGGAGGATTTAAGTAGATAAGACTAAAAGTTCCCCATAATTTTGTCTAAGCAATTCAACACTGATCAGTACTTGGCGGCAGCTCTCTGGACCACCTTATAATTTTTTGATTGCTACACAAATGTACCACACAGATCAAAGATCAGCAGAGCTGCCAGATACTTGGAATGGAGTTCATCTTCATCAGGAAACACCAAGGAGGCCTGGAGTCCCAACCGGAGAGTGTTTTATATCCAAGAAGGTCATAAAGTAGGAATATTTATGCCAAAAACAGGCTCAAATCAAGTGACAGTGATATTGATCAGCAGGGCAAGAGTTCGTGTTGTTTTTTCATTTGTTAAAACAGTAATGAAAGACTTTGGGCATTCACATGGTAATCCATTTTAAAAATACTAAGCTACCATATTTAATTAATTAATTATTTTGAAGTCTAGTTGATTTACAATGTTGTATTAATTTCTGCTGTACAGTGAAAGTGACTCGGTTATACACATATACACATTCTTTTTTATACTCTTTTCCATTATGGTTTATCCCAGGACATGGAATATAGTTCCCTGTTCTATACAGTTACACTACCATATTTCTTGAGCACGTAATTTGTATGAGGTGCTTTGCATACATAACCTTACTGAGTCATCCCAGGAGCAGGCAGAGTGAGTTCCTGTTTTTAAGACAAGGCCATTGAGGCTCGGGAAGGGTTGGTGACTTTGCCAAAGTCACGCAGTTACTTGTTGCAAGCCCATTCTTAGAAGCACTAAGATGTACCACCTCCAAAAGTAGGAGCTACCATTGAAGGAGACGTTGGACTCTACACGTACTGTCTGAGTTCACTTAATGTAATTATCTCCACAAAACTGTAGGATGGTGTTCTTACTCCAGTTACAGATAAGGAAACTGAGGCTCAGATAAATAGCAGATGTAACCAATAACATACAGTAAAAAAAAAAAAATCTGGGAACTGAATCGAGGGCAAAAGTGACAACTGTCTCCATACAACCTCCTAAACCTCGAATAGGTTTTGCTGCCTGCCTGTTTCTCACAAGACAGAGTGCTTTGTCACTGTGGAAAAGACATCCACGGGAAACCCAAAGCCATGTAGCACTTCTCGGAATTACACACCGCAGTTCACGACCCAGGGCAGGTTGCCACAACTGGACTGATGGGAGGGACCAGTAGCGTTTACTCAACGTTCTTCAGCCTCTGTGATCTGCGCACATTATAGGATTACATCTCCAAGCTCCTTGAGGTAGGGTGAGGCCGTGTGACTAGTGCTGACCCATGAACTTATGCCGATGGCACCTGTGTCACTTTCAGGCCGAAGCACTTCATTGTCATTGTGAGAACATCCCGAACTCTTGCTGGTGATGTTTGAGGCAGTAGCTGCTCAGTTTGTATCCCCGAATGACCTCTTGTCCCCACCCTGATGGACATGTAGCCTCAGCAAGAAGGGAATACTTGTGATTCTCAGCCATTGTAATTTGAGTGTTTGTTTGTTTGTTTTAATAAACCACAACCGCCATGACTGATACGGAACCAGCCCCAAAGGAGCTTTATAGACCTCCCAAGGTACCCAGCAGGTGTTAGGAGGCTCTGCACCCAGAATCACGAACTCAAGTGTTACAGGACCAGGCAGAGCAGGGTGAATAAGCGAAGCAGAAGTGAGCCTACAATAGCAGAGAGCAGACGGGATGGGGCAAACTGCTGGACACCTGCCAAAGAAATGTGGGCTCCATCTTGCCAAATCTGTCAACTTTTCCGAAGCAGCTGGGTATCTGGGACTTTTCCTAATGGATTAAAACACTGTGCAGGTGAAAGAAAGCTGGACTCTGGATTAAGTTCACTCCAGGGATTTCGCTTTGCAGCTCCTGCCTCAAGTTCACGATCAGGTTCCCATCTGTCTGCTGTTGACCCAGAGATTTAGAGCTAGTTCTTTGAGTCTTGTTGTGTGACAATTGGGCATGTCAGCGATGTCCTTAGTACTCCCATCTGTAAAATGGGTTAAGTGGGAGAAAATTGGTGATTCTTAATCTTTCTCAGGTACTTCTGCTCCCAAAAATCTCATATAGACATAGACCACAAATCTTATGGGTTTCACAGTTTCCAGTGATGCTGTAGACCTCAACCACTGACCCTCTGTCCCCATAATATCAATGGATTCTTGAAATCAAAGCTAAGGATATCAGGATATATGACGGCAAGGCTTTGTTTCATCCAAAAACATGTCTCATTTCAGCAGGAGGAATGGGGTATTTTTCCCCTGTTGAAGACCTCAGTGTTTCTTCTTCCTCTTAGGGAGCCCACGGCTCTGACGTAGTAATTGAGGGTGATCACTTAGAATGATATCTCCTGGGTATTGATTTTGTCATAATGTTTCAAGTGAGGCAAGGCCTCTCACCTTGACACTTTATAGTGTATCTAAGCAGAGGGAGACCTGATATGTTGATGCACGCATTGTTTTTCTGGCTTATGAATTTCTAGGTTATAATGTAATTCCAATGGTTTGAATTTAGTTATCTTTGGCCTCCTTCAGCTTTATAATCCAAACCATCAATGCAATGCTGCTTTGAAAAATAATCTTTCAGACCTCACATCCCAACTGGCTCCCTCTCAGGGCGAATGATGGGTGGTTTCCATTGCAAGTCTTTGCAATAAGTCTTTTTCTGCGGTCACGTTGTCAGCTCTACTCTTTAACCCTTAAAAATCCATCCAGACAGGCCTTGGGATGCATTTTTCCAAAGGAGCCATTGTAATATTTGTGGGGTGAAGAGCATGAAATCGCTGAAGTGTGCATCACAGAAAGGAAGCGGAGTTCTCCTCCAGGTGGGCTCTGATTTCTTCCCCACTTTGACAGCGTGTGCCGTTAATGCTTTCGTCAGTAGCACCTTTTGCTGCCTGTCTTGCATAAAGGAGGATTCCCACCCCATTTGTCAGGATCGTAAATATACGAAACCGTTTTCTCTGGGAACCCCTTGATGTGGTTAGAGTGAGACTGAAACTTCTATTAGACAATCGTTCAGCTGAAATAAAATCTATCATAAAGGGCAGCTCTAACATGAAATCTTTATATGCAGCAAAGAGATCTTAATTTGAAAAAAGAAACAACCCAGGATGCAGTATTAAATTATGTCTGGAAAACAGGTCCAAGGTCACATGATGAATTGGTCACAAAATGAAAACATTAAAGCTAGAAAGAGAAAACCAAATAGCATTTAAAATTGGTATTAAATTAATTCAAGCAAGGTAGCTACCCCAAGATGCTAGAAATTTCTGGAAGTAATCTGATTCTTTTTAGCTATCCCGCCAACTTCATATAATCGGCCTATCAAGACAATCTGTCCTGCCTAATTACTCATGTTCTCGGAACGTGTGTTCAATTCAACAAATATTAGTGGGGCTTCTATGCGTATGGCAACTCACAAGGTCCTGTAGGGACTGCCAAATAAGGAACTCACAGTTTAAGGAAGTAGTTCCCTAAAGCTGATGTGTAGTCTGGTGACGTCTGAGTCATTTAAAATGCTCTAAAATTACAGACTCCCAGGACCTACTCCAAGCAGACAAATGTAGAATCTCCAGGGGTAGGAACAAGAGTCTGTATTTTAACCACATTCGTTGGATGAAACTGATACAGAGTAGGTTTGGGTCCTATAACAGTCAGGACCTCACCACTGCAAGTGACAGACATCTAATTCCATCTGGCTTAAAGCAAAAAGGGAAACAGTTGACTCTAGGAACTGAAAAGTCCAACAAGGTGATGACTTCAGGCACAGCTGGATCCAGGTGCTCAAGCAATGTCATTAGAGATTGAGTAGTTCCCTCATCTGTCAGCTCTGTTTTCCTCTGCATTGGTTTTACTCTTAAGCACAGTCTAAAGCACTACAGGAAGTAGTAGCAGTGGTAATAATAATAATAGTAATCGTAATGGTAATAATAATAACAACAATAAAAACGGAACTCTTACTTTGCTTCAGGCAGTGCACTTTACCTATATTGTCTCATTTAGTCTTTACAATGATAATATAAGGCAGGAAATATCTCCATTTAACCCATGAAGAAAGAGAGGTTCAGAGAAGTGAAGTGATTTATCCAAAGTCACACAGTTATCAAAAGAGATGGAAAGGAGAATTAAACCCAAGGCTGCCCAGTTGTAGCTCGTAGTCTCTTACCCCTTCTCCTATATACAGAAGTAAAAAATGCCTAGGATAAGTCATTAGATTACTGAAAGAAAAATGATTTTCAGAGGTAGAAGAAGGGCCAGAGAGTATAGTTCAGAAAGCAGATTTTATGTGTGCCCATATGCTCTCAGCTCTCTGTAGATTAAGTTTGGGTAGGCTCAGAAGTCTGCATTTTGGATGTCCCCCTAGTTGATCTAATTCACACCTCCTACAACAGTAACACTTTTTCCAGTGATTCATCACAGCTCACAGGAGATCTGCTGAAGCATTTGAATCCATGGACAGCATGCGCAGGACTATTGCTGAATTTGTTTTAACAAAGAAAGGCAGGGCTGTCATCAACAAAATGGCACAGAAAATGATTCCAGGGTTTCCAGAGGCAGAAGGCTAATAAAGTCTTTGTAGTCCAACTGGTAGGAGCTGATAAGTCCTGGACTGGTGGTCTCTCTGTAGGGACAAAATGAAAACAGAATGTAACACATGGAAGCAAGATTTAATAGTCAAAAGGCTATGAACCATGAAGGTAGCTTTTTTTAAAGTTATGGGTAACGATGATTCCCAGATTTCTAACTTGGACTGTCCTAAGAAACTCTGGTAGACTGTGGACCCCGTGAACATGCCTCCTGGCATTCCAACCTTATGTTACTCTGGGTTTGGGCATATGACTTGATTGCATCAATGGGACATTAGCAAACATGACACAGGTGGAGACTTGATATGCACTTGCATACTAGGGCTTATCCTATTGGAACTCTTTTTTGATCTGCTACCTTGAGACTGCTATGCTGTGAGGAAGCTCAAGTTGACCACGGGGAGGTAAACCAAGATACTCTAAAGAATAGCCCCAACCCATCCCAGTTTCTAGTCATCATCCAGCTACATGTAGATTCATGTGTGATCCCAAGCAAGATCAGCAGAAGAATCACGGAGCCAGCCCACAGAATCCTGAAAAATTATAAATCCCCGTGGTTTAATCCACAAGTTTTAGGGTGGTTTGTTACGCAGCTGTTGGTAACTGAAGCAAATCAGAATGCTTTCTTCTCGTTGGTGAGGTAATCCAACGTTCAATCCATTGTGTTTCCCTCCCTTCTCTGGCTGCTAGGAATCTCAAAGCTAAGTTTTGTGTTCATTGCTGTGTCACTCTTCAACCAGGAATTCTTATTAGAAGTTATGCATTTCTCTTTCAGATTTTTGTCTTTTGCGATATATTAATTCAGTTTTCTTATCATGTCTGTTATTTTGTTTTGAACTGACTGCAGTTACTCTTGCTGTATACACCCATTTGTTTTATTTTTTAGATTGTGCACGTAAGTGATATCATATGGTATTTTGTCTTTCTCCGCCTGACTTATCTCACTAAGCATAATATTCTCTAGGTCCATCCACAGTGTTGAAAATGGCAGAATTTCACTCTTTTTTTTTATGGCTGAGTAATATGCCATTGTGTATATACCGAATCTTCTTTATCCATTTGTCTGCTGATGGATCCTTGGGTTGCTTCCATATCTTGGCTCTTGTAAACAGTGCTGCATGAACACTGGGGTACATGTATCTTCTTGAATTAGTTTTTGTCTTTTCTGGATATATGCCCAGGAGTGGGATTGCTGGATCATACGGTATTTCTATTTTGGTTTTTTGAGGAACCTCCATATTGTTTTCCATAGTGGCTGCACCAATTTACATTCCTGACAACAGTGTAAGAGGGTTCCCTTTGCTCTACATCCTTGCCAACGTTTGTTATTTGTAGACACTTTGATCATAGCCATGCTGACAGGTATGAGGTGGTATTTCATTGCTGTTTTGATTTGCATTTCTCTAACATAGAGATGTTGAACATCTTTTCATGTGTCTGTTAGCCATGTGTATGTCTTCTTTGGAAAACTATTCAGGTACTTCTGCCCATTTTTTTGATTGGTTTTTTTTTTTGATATTGAATTGTATGAGCTGTTTCTGTATTTGGGTTATTAACCCCTGGTCAGTCATATCATTTGCAAATGTTTTCTCCCAGTACATAGGTTGTCTTTCCATTTTGTTGATGGCTCCCTTTGCTGTGCAAAAGCTTTTAAGTTTAATTAGGTTGCATATGCTTATTTTTGTTTTTATTTCTCTTGCCTTAGGAGACAGATCCAAAAAGATATTGCTACAATTTATGTCAAAAAGTATTCTGCCCATGTTTTCTTCTAGGAGTTTTATGGTTTCAGGCCCTACATTTAGGTCTTTCATCCATTTTGAGTTTATTTTTGTACATGGTGTGAGGAAGTACTCTAATCTTATTCTTTTCCATGGAGCTGTCTAGCTTTCCCACCACCACTTCTTGAAGAGTCTGTTCTCCATGTTGTATTCTTGCCTCCTTTGTCATAGATTAATTGCCCAGAGGTGCATGGGTTTATGACTGAAGTTATCCTTAAAGTAGTCAGAGTATATATAAGATAAATAAAATCCAGTGATAGATAAGTAAAATAATGATTGATAAGGAAAAAATAATAGTAACTAACTGCTAATATGTATGAATTCAATAAAATATTAACGTATTTTCTGAGCCAGGCCCTGCTCCAAAATATTTACATGTATCCAGTTATTTAACTCTCAGTAACTGTGTAGGAGTACTGCTACCTCCCATTTTACAGATGAAGAGACTGAGGCACAGAATTTTTGTGGCTGGCCCATAGTCACACAGCTAGTAAGTGATAGAGGTAGGGTACCAGCTCAGGCCTGCCCAAATCAGAGTTCCCATTCATAGCCATTACAGAGTAAAAGCACTTCTTCAAACGCTTTTTAAGTTGTGTTTAGCCTATGTTGTTATATGTGAAATTTAAAAGAGAAAAAATTATCTTCCAAGTGCTTTTAAGTCAAGAGTTGTCACCAACTTGTTAAGTAGTTTTATAAATATATATATAGAGAGAGAGAAATTTGAAAATGAAGCCGCTGTCGCCTGAAATGTGTAAACACAGCATTTCAAAGAAAGTTAATTTTCTCCAATTCAAAGCAGAAATCCAAAGCCCAGCTTCTGATGCCACAGTTATTGCAGTTATCAAAGGTATTTCATTAACCTCATTTTGTCCTTTGATAGATGCATGTTGTTTCAAATGTATCTTCTCACAGAGATATAGTACTTTTGTAAAAGTCTATCACTGTTTCCAAAAAGTGCAACTATTGTATAAATATAGGGTCTTATTGCATGCAGCTGGTCCCCAAACATACAATCAGTACATTCACACATTGATTACCTTAGAGCACCCACGAACCAAATATATACTTTGATATGTTTACTGAACAAACGTTTCGGATATTCTGTTTGCCCTACTTTTTGGTTCATAGAACCATAGCATCACCAACTTTGCCTATAAAGTAGAGCTTATTAAATACTTTAAATGATTTAATGAATTTAGATATTAAACTTTTATTTTCAAATGGGTACAAAATGGGTAGCAAGAGTATTGATTCTCGTGATCAAGTAGGGACTTCCTACTTGATCTGGCGGTCCAGTGGTTAACACTCCACCCTTCCACTGCAGGGGGCCTGGGTTCGATCCCTGGTCCGGGAACTAAGATCCCACATGCCGCACGGTTCGAGCAAAAAAAAAAAAAAAAAAATCTAATGATCACGTATTTTGAAAAATTAATTAAAACCACCAGGTTGAAAAAATTATATGGAGTTGGAGTACCAAGTGTGGAACTCTTCTGGCCTCAGAAGGATGCTTTTACTCTTAGCTGGTCAACTGAGAAGGAAAACAACAAAATTTTAAAATATGTATTTTGGAACTATGTCATTGAATTTTATATCTAAAAGGTGAAATATAACTCAGAATTTCATCATTTTTGGTTTTTATATTATGAGCTAAGAGTGGATTCACAGAATTATTTTGTTTAATTCTAACACAAAAATTAGACAACATTAATGAGAGATTCAAAGTTACGTTTGTCAATTTAAATATAGGTTCAGCCCTGGACTGTTATTTCATTAAAGTTAAGTATTGCCTTTTCAAGGGAAATGTGTCTGCTGTTAAGACATTAGCTTTCCTGTGTCCTTTGTGTACGTCCTGCCCAAAGGCAGCTAGCTGGCCAGGTTGATCTTGTGAGATGCTTTCTGTCTAAATTCCAGTGTCTTGTCCATGAGACTGGTTTTCAGTTCCCTCAAGGCAGTTTGAAATTAAACAGCCCAGAAACGTGCAAAGCTGCTCTGTTCCGATTTGTTCCTAGCTATGAGCTTCTCACAGGGCTGCTGGTCCTACAAAGCAGACACCCACCCATTTTGCCCCTGCCCACCTGCATGCCCCCCAACCCGAGTGCTGATATGGACCCTGCCCTACCTCTTGGCTTCCTCCAGGGTGCAAGTGAGAGTTTTCATTGAATGAGGACAACGCTCTCTTTTTCTTCTCAGATTCTAAATGACAAACACACTGACAAAAATACTTTGGTAGAGTTCTGGTAAATGTTCACTCAATATAGTCTGAGAAGCAAGTCTTTGCTAACATAAACATAGCACTGATAAAATACTCCCACGAGAAGAGTCATGGCCCTATAACTAAATTCACAACTTGGTCACCTCATAAATAATTGTTAATCTTCTGATGTGAATGTGCTGATGGTGAGAAGCAGACTTTTTCCAATTTCCCTTTCTGCTGTTCATCATCCCTTCCTGCCTGCTTTCTCCCCGGCATCAATACTTTTCAGTCTCCAAGGATACAGAGACGAAGTTTTGTTTAGAAGCTGATTCCTTCTTCCCAAGGATCAGAGAATTCAGAAGGAGAGAAAAACTCTCCAGGCTTTATTTTTCAAGCGTGCTTTACTACGCTTTATACTGAGGAGATGAGTGTCCTCAGTTGGTGAGGAGCAAATGCAGGAAAAGTTAAGTAATTCCCCAAGGTTGCTGACAGCTTTTGCTCCCATCCTAGAATTCAAACCACAACAAAGAGCCACTTCAAAGTTACCACACTACAGAGTTCTCAAATTTTAGTTAATAATAAGGTTTCTGCCTACCCCAAGTCCAGTGGGTACCAGAAAATTTTTCTGTACTTGGAAAAAAGAAATCACGTTTAAAATATATATTCTTCCTCATGCCCCCCAAATATAATTTATGATAAGATATAATATTTGAAGAGCAAACAAAGATAGCACTCCAGACTTGATTGTTTTTCCGCATGGTCTTGGGAACTGGTAGCTTCATTCAGACTCAGAGAATTTGTTGAAATTGTGTGATGTAAGTGAAGCCATTGGCTATTGGGGAACTTTTTCTTCTAAAATTATACCTATCGTTTTCAGGGTAAAGGGTTGAGAAGAGGGCTGGAGAACTTCTAAAATTACTATTCAGTGTAACTTGGGAAAACTTCAAAGCTGAGCTAAATAATCCATATATGCAGTTGCTCCTGAAATAATGGATGCTAAAATCATGAGAGTTTTAAATCATAACGGCAAAAGTAATTAAACAGAAAGGTGACCAACAAACTTTGAAAAGGGTCAGCGAGAAGCTATAAATAATTTCCTCCAGCTGCTGACTCATTCTCAGAAGAAGCAGATGCATTTTTATCTCCAAAGGAAAAGGGTTTTCTTCCTATAAACTCCTTTTTTAATCCTAAATTGAGTATGATAGCTTTGCCTGGGTTGAGTGGAAAGGAAAATACGAACCTACCAGCTGACCTCACAACTCAGTTTTCTTTGTAAGGTCACTCCCAATTGGGAGGATTTCATCTGGCCCATCAGAGGCTGTGGGAGGATTAGAAATACAAACGCCAGCCACTTTTTTGGAATTAAAGGCAAAGATACTTTTGTTGAGCCACCCTGAGGGAAACAGACATTTTGAATCGTTTGAAAATGTGATGTAGACATATTCATGGCTTATTTAATCCCCTTCCTTTCCTCTTCCCACCAAGAAACCCCCAGAACCCTTCCATGACCACCATTTCCACCCCCAACTTCCCACCATCCCTGCCGCAGACCTGGAAAACTGTAGCTGCTATGAGTGAGGCCTAGAGTTACCAACCACAGAGCTCAGACTTGTCTGAGGGCTTGCTTTTCTTCAGCTTTTACTTAAAGGTAGATGTAGGATGGACTCCCAGATGGAGAACTCTTGGCTGTCCTACCATCAGCTCTGCCTTACTCTGCAGGTATCTTCTGTCCCCAGATCACGAGTAGGCAGGTACAACGTTTGACCTCGACTGGTTTTTGTAAGTTATTTAGGACGTTTGCAGTGAAACCAAACTGAGTCTTCATCTTTATTCCAGTTTCTTGCAAGGGAAGAGCCTTTATACAGTTGGACACGTTCTGATTTTTCCTCAGTGAGAATTTTAACCCTCTTTTGCATTATTTCTACAATAATTTGTAAACATACTTATTTTTACCTGTGTTTTTTTTTTTTTTAACTTTTCGGGTCAACTTTTTTATACTGTACTTATTTGTCAAAATAAAGATTCTCATATAACGCTGGTTAAAAAAAAAAGCCATCTAGAAAAGTGTAAAGATACAGGTATAAATCCCCGTTCTGCCTACTGTTCACTCTATAACATGTCTGAAGTCACTTTCTGAGCCTCAGTTTGTTATCTGGGATGTGGGGAAACTATCATTTCTAACTTTGGGTGGGTGTTGGTATGATTCAAGCACATATAAAGCTTTTGACATGGGCCTGAAACGTAGGAATGGTTTAAAGTTGGTTCCCGATCCAAGTCAAAGAGTAGCCATAGCAATAACAGTAACTAACATTTATTAAGCACGTAGTATATTCCTGGCACTGCATGCCGTATCTTATTTAATGTTCACAGCAGATACTGTATTCCTTCACCACATATAATACTTGATTTTTGTCAGGCCTGTCCACTCGTCATTCACACCGAGTTAACCTGTCTGTTTAAATTTTGAAGACTTTTTGCTTCTTGCACTTGCACAGCTAGTGTTTTGCCCCAAGGCCAGGACTTGACAGTTCTATTTAAGAGGTTCGACATCACGAGATTTGGTTCATTGTTTCAGCCCATTGAATTCCATCTGCATTCTAGCTATGTGGCCACGCGCTCACTCTCCCTCCCAGCCTCTTGCCCCTCATAGGTTAAGTGTAGCTTGTAAGTCACTGATAGAGCAGACCTCTTTCTAAGCCCTCATTCAGCTGCTCCTTTCCTTCTGGGTGGGTCCTTTGGGGTCTCCCCTGGAGTTGGGGGGTAGATTTTACAGCATATTCCCCTTGTGTGCAGTAGTTGTCGGGGGACATCAGCTGTGTAGCTCCCGGAGACCTTGGGGCCAGTGGAACCTACAGCCTCTCCTGACAGAAGGGATCCCCTGGCCCCATGAGAAACCATGTACAGATGTACCCCGTCCCCGTGGGCGAAAGGGGGCCCTTGCATCCAGCTGGTTCTTGTCCGATCAGCCAAGATGGGGCTCCCAGAGCCCCATCTGCACAGTCCTCCAATCTCAAACACTCAAAAAGTGTTCAGATTCTAATGGATTGTCTTCATCCCTAGAAAGAGCTCATTTCTGCTTTCTTCCTTCCCTCCTATTCTCTCCGATCTCTCTGTCTCTGACACACGCTCGCGCGCTCTCTCTCTCTCTCTCTCTCTCTCTCTCTCTCTCTCTCTCTCTCTCAGCCTGTCCCTCCCTCAGGCCCCCATAGAGGAGGAATCTGATCTGCTCCCCTTTGGTTTTTCCCCCCAGAAATCTCTCTGCTTCTTGGGGCTGTGACAGCATAAGACCCGCCTCAGCTCTGCCTCTCAGGAAGCCGCAGCAGCTCTCCTTCTCTCTGCTTCCCTCCTTCACTCTGTGTTTGGACAACCCCTCTTCCCAGTGGCAGGTATAATTAGTTTCCAAACTCCAGACAGATATTAATGTTAGGGAATAGTAAAAAAAAAAGATCAGAATTCTCTGAAATACCCCAAATCATAAATTGTTATTAAAATACCCCCAATATACCCACAATGTTCTTCCTACAGTTAACTCATTCTTAGCATTTTCCAAAAAAAATATAATAAGAAACATACATGAGTTTAGAAATAGTCATAAAGAACTGTAGTCTAGATCAAATACATAAATACTGGAAAACATCTGGGGACATAATTGGGTGGGTTTTAAATAATGTAACATTCTAGTAAGACTAACTGCTCTGAACAGAAGTGTGTGTAGAAATTGCCAATTTGAGAACTTATTTTTCTTTCAAAACTTGTTATTTTTTGGAATATCACTCATTGATTTAGTATAGAGCATACCATGTGAATGTTAATAACCTTAACATTCACTTTATTTGTAAGACGAACTCATCATTAGCAGCTGACAGGGTCATGAACAAGTATTTATAACATGGCCACAGCTACAAGCAAAAATGGTTAGACTGTGACTGCTTCTCTTCTCTTTGCCCCATCCCAGTTACCAGAAATCTTGACTTTGACCTTCAACTCTGCATGTCTGCTTTTCCTGCTCTTGCTTTGTTCTTGACATCACTGGATTCCTTTGAAGAGTAATGTTTCTATGTTGAAAGTTAACCTTTTGTTCTTACTGGAGAATTATAATACTTTTTCCGATTTTCCTGATTTCTAAAATTCATCTTTCTCAGGATGTGAGATTCAGAAAAAAATAACTTTCCCAAGAAATGCCAGGAAGGAATCTCCACATGGAAACCATTGTTCTAATGGCTATTTATTGTTTTGGTCTAACCAGCACTATTTTCCCCTCCTTTTTGAAGCAGCACCCTGACTTTCGGTTGTGGAACTTCCCTGGCCCACTCTCTTGCTATCAAACATGGCGCCTCATTTCCCCATGTAGCAAACAGAGCTACCACATTCTTTCTAATGTCTGCAGTTTCATCATGGACTGTGGGTACCATGATGGGGGTAACTGGTCCCTTATTCAGAGCCACTTAGTGGTCGTTAGTTGTGGGTATGGAGCTTCAGTGAAGATGTCAGAGAGGGTTAAAATACTTGTTGTTGTGTCTACACTTTGACAAAACCAAGATTCTAGGAGTTTCATTGGTTCCTGCGCTTTCCAAACTTCCATTTGTTTAATTATGACATTCTAATACATTACTCATTTTGTTTGTTAGCAGTAATTATTTTGCTTGGAACTTAGGGAACTTAACTGATTCACTGGCAAAAGAAAACAGGCTCCAGACCTACTAGCTTAACCCCAAAATGTTTGATCCCAACGGCCCACAAAATACCCACTCAAGATTTTAGGCTCCGTCTCCTGCTTTCGGGCTCCCGTGTTTTTGCTGCCTAAATACGTTACAATGAGTTTGCCCATAGTTATCTGATTAGATTTCCAGGGGGTTTTGGTGTGAGACTTCAGAGAATGACTCCAAAAAGTCCACCAAATCACAAAGATTTCATTCTAGACCCCAGACTAACTTTTAGCCCAGGCAACCGGGAATTTCTCTTAGGCCTTAGGACCCTGTCCTACAGAAATATTTTCCTTGGTGCACACAGTATTTTTTCCTCTTTAAATTTTTTTATATGAGCCTATTAATTAAATCCATAGATTTCACCTTTTAAAAATCCATATTCTTTTAAACAGATAAAAATATCGAGAAATACTAAGCCCATGTTTCTGAATGACAGTCCTTTCCATGGATCACACATTGCCCACCGTGCCTATCTTTATGCAGTGTTTTGCTTCTTTGCATTAACCTGCCTGACCCCTATTGGCGACTGAGTTTGTAACATCTATTCTGCATGATCTAGCCAAGCTCAGTAGAGGACTAAAGTTTGAGGCCAAACCCTCATTCACAGTGTAATTCCCTGTGGATCTAAAAGGATAGAGGTGGCCAGTTGAGGGTAGGATTCAAAAATTCAGTAATCTAAATCCGAGTCAACTTGTAGTCTTATATCCAACAGGTTTTTGGTTGGGGTATACAATAAACAGCTAAAACAAAGAAACAAAGCAGTAACAGCAACAAAAATACAGTAGCTCAAACAAAACAGAGGTTTATTTATCTTTCCTGAAATATTCCAGAGGCTGGCACATGATCCAGGTTGCAGGGAGCTCCTTTCTGAGAAACCATCCAAGCATCCAGGCTTCGTCTTCCTTCTGCATATGGCCTACCATCCTCTAGTGTGATTTCTCATCCACCTGGATGAAGGTGGCTCACCATACACATCCCAGGTCCAGCCCATAGGAGGGGGAAAAGAGGGAAAGTGTGGAGGAAACCAATTGTATTGAAGCAGGTGTCTCGAAGGTACACCCACTACTTCTGCTCTAACTCCACTGGTGCTAACTTAGTCACAAGGCCTCTCCCAGCTGCTAGTAGCTTTGCTAACATTTCTGATTGGCAGCCATGTGAGCTGCTAAGAATCAGTGAGATGCCATTACTAAAAGGAGGCAAGAGTGCATGCCCACTGGAGAACAGTCACTGTTCCCTGCCCCAGCCAGCCTTTTGGAAGACACCAAGAGGCAGAAAGGTCTCTCTTCTCAGAGACCGCACATACACACGCACACACACACACACGCACACACACACACAAGCAAACACTCAGCACACACACACAGGCACTCACACACACAAGCAAACACTCAGCACACACACATGCACACGTACACAGACACAAGCAAACACACACACAAACACACACAGACACAAGCAAACACACACACAGAGACACACACAGACACAAGCAAACACACAGACACACGCACAAGCACTCACACACACAGAAGCAAACACACACAGACACACACACACAATCAAACACACACACACACAGACACAAGCAAACACGCACACACAAGCAAACACTCAACACACACACATACACACACACACAGACACAAGCAGACACTCACACATACACACAGGCACTCACACACACAAGCAAACACATACACAAACACAGACACAAGCAAACACACACACAGAGACACACACAGGCACAAGCAAACACACACACACAAGCACACACACAGAAACAAACACACACAGACACAAGCAAACACACAGACACACACACACCATCAAACACACACGCACACACTCACAAACACACCACCACAACCACCCCAGCCAGAGGCATCCATTTATAAGCCCTGGATGTTTCTTATATTTTGAACCCAATAGCTACACACAGTGAAATCATGAGGAAATGATCTTCCCATCAGATGTAGATTAGAAACCAAACTCTGACTTTCACAATCTCTTTCCAGTTCTTCCTTCACCAGATAGGTGAGACTTCTCACTTTATCAGCATGGAAATTATACATTTCCTGAAATGTTGGGAGTGGAAGTCCCTCCTCATGGGATTTTTATCTTAAAAAAAGAAAACTGTCATAAAAGGAAACTAAACCTCATGCCGCACCTGTGTGGGTGTGCATGTGTGTATATAGAGTATGTGCCGTAGGAAAGAGAGAAAAAAATATAGTTACACGGTGATCTCCCCCGCCATGGATTCTCCAAATCTTTGATCGGAGCTGCGTAACAGTTCGCTGGGTCTGCGGGCGTCCTACTCCAATGGAATACTTGCACTACTGCTCCAATGGAATACTTGCACACATCGTTTAGTTCTCAGAACTTTAAAGCTGCCCCCTAGGGCTTTAATTCCACTGAGAACTTCTTAAGAAACTTTGTATTTAATGCCAAATTTTTAAGATGGCTCAAAGAACATCTTTATTTTCTATTTTCCTTTTTTTTTCAACCTTTGTGCTAGTTCCAGAAATCTCATTTTCAGCGCCCCAATACATGAGACAGATGAAATCACTGCTGCGCTGGTTAAAGCGGGGCTTGACCACCTGGAGCTCTAACTACCGACCCTTACCGTCATCTTGCCCATTAAGTCCCTGAGGCCTCTTTGAGGAGCTCCCTGTCGCTCTGTGGACACTGTCTGAAAACCATGCTTCACTGACTCTTTGTTCATGGCCTGAGGTTCAAGAGTAGGAAAGAGAAGGGGAAAAAACATCCAGGAGAGCATATGCCTTTTGTATGTGATACCAGTGCAGTTTGCCAATTGTGTTAACTCAGTAGTGTAGGAGGAAACCAGCCAGGTCACCCGTTACAGGGACAAAGCAGTGGTGTGTGTTTAAGAGCCTCGTGCAGTTCTTAGTGCCACACTTACTGGCCTCGTGTAGTCACAGCCCTCATCTAACTTGCACGCTTTTATAATGGGAAGCAATGCTGTGTTGGGATCTGGTGGGATCATCACAGCTTACTGAATACGCGAGTGTGGGAAGCTCAGTTTCCCCATCTGTAGAAAGGGCAGAAGGACTGCTTCCTCTGCTCCAGCACTAGGTTCTCCCCCTGGCTTCTTCGACATCACCAGAGAGGCCTCTCTGACCATCCTGTTTAATAACATCCCCCTGGCCTGGTACCCCGTATCCCTTTACTCTGCTTTCTTTTTCACCATTGTTCTTATCACCACCTGACAGCATATGTATTTATTTGTTTATAGTCTCTCTCCCCAACCAGAATTCAACCTCATGAGAGTAGAATCTTTCTTTGGCTCTGTTTGCTGCCGTCGCCCTGGAGTCCAGGAGAATTTTTGGCATTCATCTGGTGGGCAGTAAAATGAGTCAGCTGATGGGTGAATCGTGGAATTCTTGTGAAAAAAGAGTATGGGTAAAATGTTCCACGGGCCACCTGGGCGCATGGAAGGGCCTCAGTACAAACTAGTTATTTGTACTGTTGTCAGTACCTTCCACCCAAAGATGCTAAGATGATGGTTGACTTAATGACCTCACCCTTTTCTTTGCCTCTTGGTGGATCTCCTTGATATGCTTCCCAAGTTACAAGAGACATTCCCACAACACGGAGAGGCATATGCAGGTGGTGTAGCATTTCAGCTGTTCTAAGCACGTAAGGTGAAAAATCGCGTATAGTTTGAAATTCCCTTGAAGATTCCTTAGGAGGACTGCAAGGCCATCCCAGCCCGGTTTCCCTTCAGCATCACAACAGATCAACAGTTCTTTGGTTGAGCAACACATGGAGTAGTAGGCTTGTGTTAGAGCCCATACTGTACCAAAAACTATAATAAAAAGTTAAGTCATTATGCTTAACACTAGTCTGTCTAAACATCAGGATGCTTCTCAGCAGAATGAGATTTTTACGGGATGGGACGCTCCTGGGGTCTGAGACCAAATGTAGATGAAGATCCATGTCTCTTGTAAGTCACTCTAGACGTGCCCCTCTAGACTGGAAGGCTGGCCAGATTGACCGTCACTGTTTCATTTCTGTGTTTCTTCTGTCTTGACCTTTGTCTCTCTCTGCCTTGCCGTTCCCTTCACCCCTTTTCTTTTTTGCCACATATAGAGTTAGCTGTGTGCGTTTATAGAATCGTGAGCAGTGACAAAAACTGTCATGCTCAGAACATTTTCTAGTTGGAAGGATCTTTTGAAGACATCTTATCCAAACTTTGCCGTTTTACACAAGGTATGTAAGAAAGTTGTGTCTTTTCTAGAAGCACACAGTCAAGTTCTAGCAACAGAAGCCACTTGTGAGGCTTTCTAATCCATTGACTGTTCCATCTGCTTAATCTGCCTTCTGTTGTGTCACCTGTGACACTTTCACTCACCTTTCTCCGTCTTCCACTCCTAAAACCATTCTCCCCAGAGCAGTGCAGCTGCCTTGAGCTCCTCTCCCTCCTGGTTCAGGGTCTCAGCATCCTTTGAAGAAGGTGGCGTGCTTCTTCCTCTGTTCTCTTTACAGTCTCCTGCCTCAACCCCCCCCCCCCGCCCTGCCCAAACCCAGCCCCCACCAGGAGTCAGGTGGATTTCCAAGAAGCCTCTGGAACACTGACTCACTGCTCTGTAGTCAGGCCAGTGCCCACCTCTTCCATCCCTTGGCAGCCACTGCAATTCCTGGTGGGAAACATAATTCATGAAGCCCCTATGGCAAACGTGACAGCACAGGGCATCAGCGTCTGATGTTTTCTTTGAGTCATGTTGAGCCGGGGCAACTTTCTCGCACAAAGATCAGGAAACATATCAAGGCAGACAGCACGAATGGATAATGAGGGGGACTTAGAGACTCCAACAGGATAAACAGAGCTACATTTTTAAAATAATAAGCGTTCGCATATAAAGGCAAGATTACTGGTGTAGATTAGATCGTGGCTCTCACAATGACCTCACGTTGCACTTATGTCCCGAGAAGGGTTTTGATGATGTGAGACATTACGCAGAACAACAGTTTGTGGCCAGAAAGCCACCAGAGTTCTAGAAAATGTTGGACCACTTAGAAATCGGACCCTTCTTGTGTGATTTGCTTAGAGCCATTGGGCTGGTTTCCCAGCCATCACGCTCACATCCTCCACCACCATCTCTCCCGCTGTTCACTCTCCCCACAGGTATCTCTCCCACAGACACACACTCAATGCGCTTTTCAAAATTTTGCCAACAAATGTGTGCATCTCATTTCCTCTTTCTCCCGTTATGGTCTTTTCAATACTCTCAAGGGCTATGACTGTGGCGAAAACCGTAAAAACCAAGGAGGCGGCACCTTGAAGGAAAGGCTGAATCGGAGCAGTGCTGTCACTGTACTTCCCCAAGGTCACTGGATGGTGCTGCGTGTTAATTACTGGGTGCCCTGTGCCCCCAGAGTTCTCTTTCCTTTTGATTCCTACTAGGAATGTTAAGTCCCTCCACGTGTTTCACAGACCACGCCCCCTCAACCCCTTCACCACTACGTATATTCATTCAAGTTGGGGCAGGAAGCGCGAAGAGAAAGAGAAAACTATAAAACGTCTGTCTGTACAGCCGTCCCTTCAATCTTTCGGCTAATGCCTAAGGTGACAACTCTAATGGCCTTTGAAGTTAAAAGTGGAGTTGAGTATATTTCAGTTGGTGCCTTTACAGTCTGACTGATGACATTTCATGTTGTAAAATAGTTTTGGTCCTGTGGTTTCTTCTCCTAGCGATGGATGGGAAAACCTTAATACATGAGGATATCGTATGATAAGTGGATAATAATCAGCGGGGACACGGGTGGTGCCCAAATCAACTGTGTGTGTTATTTTTAGAGTGTTCACGTGATATGATTCATCTTAAAAGCATTTCTAAGTGTTAGGATCTGAAACCATCGCCATGATTTACTGAAGTCATGGAGAACACATGTGACTCTTGTTTTGAAAATGACAGCATACAGATCCCATGGCTTTCTTCCTCCCCTTTCGGCTTCTTACAGAATTGGTGGGCAAAACCAAAAGACCAGTATAAATTTTCCCTGGTACCCTGCTGTCCGTGTTCAAAGCCTGGGAGTATTTGGTGTACATGATCTATGTACCAAGGTGATATTCTAACAGAGACAAATTATGTTCAAACATCTGAAAGTCATCATTTCTATGCATATGCAGGCAGTTTGAGAAAAATCTACAAGAGGATCAAAAACAAGATTAAACCACATCTGTTTGGGTTCAAATGACACTGTCTATGTAGTTCAAAGTTGTTTCCTTTTGTATATATAAAAAAAAAAACCCTGCCCAGCTGTTTTTTATCTTAAATTCTTAGCCTTTATCAAAGAAGTGTTTTCATTGGCTAGCCGGTGTTATTTCTAAAAGTTGAACTAGTTAGGAAAGGGGGCTAAGAAAAAGAAAATATGCTTTATTCATCTTGGTTCTATCCCCAGAGCCTTTCCTTGGCACTCAGAGAAAACTAATACAAGGGTTTTGTTCAATTCTAAATAGAAATGCTGTATCTACTGTGTGTCATCATGTCATGAATTAGGTCTTCCTTCATTTTATACCGGTAATTGATTACAACCAATAGTGATAAGAAACGTGAAACAAAAAAATGAATCCTCAAAGACATGAATTATATAACAAATAAGCATTTGACTGCATGAATGTTATGCACTGTTGGATGGGAAAGGGGATGCTTTTGAAAGCTGCCCCCTCTCTCAGAGATGTGGGTGTAGAGTGATATTGCCCTAGCAGTGTGTTTCTTTTAGACATCTGATACATTCATACATTACGAAATCACATCTGATTACAAAGTCCTCCTAGTTTATGAGAAATGAATAACCTCCACTATGAAGCACCACTAAATGGGTCATTAGAATGAAACGTGAAAGCAAAAAATAAGCATGAATCAGAGGAACACGATAGGACAAGCAAACTTTCCTAAGCAATTGCTTAGCTGCTTTCTGGTGAGATGATTCTCCTGTAACTTCCAGCTGTTTTCAGCAGAATGACTAAACCACATAATACAGACAGTTTTCCATATACATAAACACAAATGGACTCTATCGGTCTTACCCCATGTCAGCAATCAGCAAGTAACTTTAAGGAGGTTTATTGTCGTTGCAAAAACCTTTTCGTCATAGCCTTTACAATCAGTACTCCCTTAAACACACCCAGAAGTATTCTTTTTCCTTACCAGACAAGGAGAGCCTTAAAGCCTTCGTCCCTAGTTTGTGTCAAAGAAGCCGATTCAGTTGTCCTCAGTTTTGATTGCCATAGAAACCTATTTCCGCTACGAAATAAATAAATACTAAGTCCTAGGTATGAATGCAAAATCCACTGCACCTTCTCCCTCATGGGATTCTATCAATGTCTTCTTGTTTCCTTAATACATTGAAAATACTCAGTTTAACATAGTGCCTGGGCTTCTGAGTCATTCTTCCTGACTTCTTAGTTTTGCCCCTTACCAGCTAATTAATTTTGGCTACTTCACCTCAGTTTCCTCATCTATAGCATCTATATGACTAACTTCATTGAGACATCGGAAGGCATAAATGAGAAAAGACATGCGAAGCACTTAACAGAATGCCTAACTCATAATGTTTGCTCAAAAAAAAAAAAAAAACCAGAAACAACTATTTATCATCATTATTCTGCAGGCTGGTCTAAATCTTTTCTCTGCTCCTTATTCCCCACGGTCCTCACCCCATCGCTCTCCGGTGAGCTCAGATCATGAGCCAGGTTCCGACGTGGAACAGGCAGTTGAGGTTATCCGGCCATTTCCATTGCTGGCTGTATCCACCCTGTCTCCCTTCCTTAGCTCCTCCTCCTGGAAAAGTCGCACTCTTCCCTTCTGAAACTAACTCCTACCTCTCAAAGAGAGCACGTGGGTTTGTCAAGTGTGAGCCAATGGGGTGGCTCGTCCTGCGCTTGCTCAGTGGGAGAGACTGTCCGTGACCAAATGCCTCTGTCTGACCTGATCCACAGAAAGGAGCCGGACAGAAAGGGTGGTCGATGGATACCGCCAAGTCCAGGTTCTTGGACCTGGCTCTTCTTGCCTCTTCTGAGCCCTGACTCCACCATTTATCCTCCTTCTCTATCACATTTTGCCATGTCTGTCTCTCGCAAATCGTGAAAATAACATCTTAATAGCCTCCTGTTGCCTTACCCCATCCCATTTCCTCACACACCTGTTGCCAGGTTCATCTTGCAAAGCTACTGCTGTTCAGAAACCTTCATGGCTCCTATTACAAACAGAAGAAAAAGAAAGAAGCTGATAGGGGAGAACATCAAGATTTTACTGCCTTTATTGAGGAAGAGAAGTTTAGTCTTGAAAAGAAGATAAAAATTGTGGAGCTTCCTGTGTGCCAGACACCGTGCTAAATGCCTGGCTCATTTTCTCCTTTTTAAACGTCACGAGAACTGAATGAGGTGGGTCTTCTTGGTGTCGCCATTTTATTAATAAGGAAACTCGGACTTAGGTTAACCTTGCTTGAGGATGTGTGGTAGGATGTGTTGCTATTTAATCATTGTGCGTGTGTGTGTTTCGTATCTCCACCCCCAGCGCCACCCTCGCTTGGCAACATGGAAAGCATCCTAGATGCACAGTAGTTACCTGATAAATCCCTTTTAAATCAAACTGGTCCCCAGGCTTCAAACAAATCCTCGTCACTCACAAAGGACAGCTGCATGACTCCTCAGAGTATTTCTTTTTTTCAAAGCTTACATTGCATTGGACCTTTTCATTCTCAAAGCACGTTCCCGTTCCTCTTATTTGATCTTCAAAGCAACCACATAATCCACATCTTAATATTCCCATTTTGTGGATGTGGAGAATAAAGTTCCAGATAGTTCCGTGATTTTCCAGCATTGTACACCAGCAAAATCACTGAACTAGGAAACAAACCCAGGTTTCTCCCATCTGAAGTAAAATTTCCTTAACCTAAAGCTAGAAGTACACCTCTTTAGATGCCTGGAGCAGTAGCTCAGAGACTACTAGAAGTTGGTAAGCTACGTTATTTTTAAGTGAAAGAGCCGCTGAAGACCTAAAAATCTGTCCATAGTTAGGAACGTCAGCCCGCAGCATGTGGTTTCCCTGCCTACTGCTCGCCTTCGAGGTGAGTTGAGGACAGAGTTTCGGCTTAACAGTGAAGGTCTTCGTTTTCCTGAATTTATTTAACAACCACTCTGGATGTTATTTCAACACAGTTTATCTTCCTCCACAGTAATATGCCCCTTTATAATTTCAAGGCAGATCAACATGGACTGGGGCTCTTGAGGTTTCTGGACAAAGGTGGCACTGAGGCTTATTCAAGGGATTTGGATTTCAAATGGGCAGAGGAGGGCTTGGCGAAACGCCTGCCCGGAGATGTTGGGTGGAACTGCCAGGAAGGGAACGTTAATGCTGCTTCTGTATTGGGCTGATCTTCACCCAGGGAAAGAACAAGTAAGCACAGAGATGCTTCTGAAAGTGGTAGGAGGAAATCCGATTTTTTAAAAAGAGTATTTTGGTCTCTTGGTTCCAGAAAGGTTCGGTTAAGTGGGTGTTCAAAGGAGAAATAATGAAAAAGTGAGGCGGCAGCATCTACAGTCCGGCCAGCTATGGATCAAGGAGGTGGCAGAAAGACCTTGTTACTGTTTCGGACATAGGATTCTACACCAAAGTTGCATCAGGGCTCACAGCTGGCCTTGACTCAGTATTGGTTATGTGTCTTCTGTGTTGATGTCGCACTCCTTCATTAATTCAGCTACACCTATCTGTCATGTAAAGAAGGAAACAAGCTCAACATATCTTATACCAAAAGCATAGATTTTCTGTTCTTGAGTAGGAAATTTTCTGTACACTTCATGTTTGACCAGGAACAACAAAAATTGATTTTGAGGAATCCTTTTTCCCTAGCTAACTTTAAATCTGTCTAAAAAACAAAAATAAAAATAAATAAAAGTTTGGTGCTCTTCACGCTTGGATCTCTTCAAAATGCGCCTCCCCCAGTGGGCCTCCCCTCAAACCTAACATCTAAACTCATATCACAAATTGTTAACTTCTCCTCAGGTGCAATAATGGTGGTCTGCTACTGCATACAAAGAAGAAAATGGGTAGTTATCTTTTGGAAATACATCATGAAATATTTATAAATGAAGTAATCAGGCAGAGTTGGTGGAGATAGAGAGGAGATAAGATTGCTCATTGTTGAAAGGGGCTAGGGTTACATGGGGGTTCATTTTACTATTCTTCTTACTTTGTGTATTTGAATTTTTTCCTGACAAAGAAATTTTAAAGTAATTTTTTAAAGTGAATATAAAATAGTGCCCCCCCACCCCAGCCTCACAACCTACACTAGGTCACTCTGCTTGGCTTGGTCCCATTTGATGTTTTTCCCAGCACCTTAGATCTCTCAAATCATCTTGTCAGTGAATTGGTTTACCTTTCAGATCCCCCAGAATGTAAGCTCCATGAGGGTAGACACCTGGTCTGAATTACTCATGTCTTATTAAGAACACAAATGGTGAAACATTCAGATCTAGGTTTATATCTCAGCCTCACTGTTTTCTAACTGGAAGGCCTGGAGCAAGTTACCTAATTGTGGAACCTGTTTTCTTACCTTCTACACAGAGCTTCTCTCTCTTCTTCACGAATGTTGTGAGCGTTAATTAAAAACACGTATTAAGAGCCCATCAGAGGACTTGTCACTTGCTAGCCTTTTAACAGATTCATGTCTTTTAGGTCTTTCATTGTCTTGTGTTTGGGATATTAATTGATATTTACATTTTAGTCAAGTCCAGCATTTGGGAAGATTGGGCAACTAAAGGTATTTCTCTTCACTTTAAAAATAGACTCAGAAATTGAAAAGTCTACTTTTGCCTTTACCAGTTCTGACTTGATCTATAAATCCCTTTTGCTGATTTCTTCTGCAAAATGGAAAAACCATAATACATGATCATGAAGATGAGAGAGATAAAAAGTGCTTGGAACCCCATATAAATGCCAAGCCAAATTTTATAGGAATCCAAAATGCATTTGAGATATTCAGCAGTTCTCCTAAGGCCTGATTACAGGTTTGATGGCCCTAATTTTTCTCTAATATATAATTCTCTGTTATAGTACTCTACACAAATGCTGTAGCATATCATTAATGCTTACAAAATGTCATAAAAGTGCACAGAGCAGAAAACCTCCCAGCTAGAGAAATTTTACCATCTGAAGATAGAGGCAGTTAACTTTAATCTAGGAAACTGAAAAACAACCACAGATTGGGTGGGTATCTTGGAGAGAACGTTCCTTCTTGTTCCTTTGAAGTAGGGGATGCTATTTGAGAACTGATGGTGTTTGACTATAGAGGAAAATCCAAATTAAGTTCCCAAAAGTACTCATAGTAAAGGGAAGGAGAAATAACAATCAGGGGAAGAAATTTTTAACAGAAAAGAACCCTCTGTTGAAATTGATTAAGAATCAGAACAGAGAATTAATTTGTCTACACACAGATTTTTTCAAGAGAAACCTAAGTTTGAAGTTGTTGGAAACAAAAGGCAAAAGCAGCATGATGGACATTTGGGAAGCTGTATTGCATTGCCCATCAAATGCACTGGACTGCAGATAAGGTTAGTGCATGATTTTGGAGTTGAAAACAATCTGAGCTGTTAAAAGCCTATGATGGTTATTCCTAGAGGTAAAGAATAAGTAAAATCAGTCAACGAATTAATAAATACTTAGTGAGAACCTACTGTATGTCCGGCTCTGAGGACATACCAAGGGAAGCCAGGCAGGTGTATTCCCTGTCTTCACAGCATTTATAGTCCGCTTGAGAAAACAAGTACTAAGTAATAATAAGACAAGTGCCTATAGATAACTGGCTAAACTACGGTACACTTGCAAAATACTGTTAAGGAATCCTCAGGAAAATTTAATAAGGAAGCCTGTCCAATCTAGGGGAATGAGAAAGGGGATGGAGAAGACACAGAAAGTAACCCTGAGGAAGTGTCATTTATTCAAGCTTGATCATGCATAATTGGGAGTTGGCTGGGTTTCCAGTGGGGAAAGGCTTTCTACAAATAGCTAATAGCTTGTACAAAGGCCCCAAGGCAGGAGAAAGCAGATTGAGTGTGTAAACAGGGAAGCTAAAGTGGAAAGAAATTGGGGAAGGTGGTAGCCAAGATGAACCTGGAGGAGTAGCTAGGAGTCAGATGATACAGGGTCTTGGTAAGGACTTAGGACATTATCCTACATGCAACAGGAAGTTACAGGAGGTAAGACCAAAGAAAGTTTAACAACTCTTCTTGTAATATTCATTCCATAATGCGGTCAATTATAATTGGAATGATCTGGAAGACAGACCATTTGTACACATTGGCCAAGATACCCAGACGTCTCCAGAACTGTAGGATTCTGAGAACTCGCTGTGCCCTGAGACTAAAGAATCACAGTGTGTCCTGCCAAATGGAAGACAAACATACACAAACACACAAAAACAAAGCCTTGGAGATCATCTCTGGAAAATAGGCAAAAGAATTCTAAACCACATCTAAGGCACAAGTGCTTAGAAGACATGTCAAGCGGGTGAGGTTGACCCACCCAGCGGGTTATTGGGCATTTGCAGTGCATAGGCTGGGGTAGAGGGGTAATCCAAAAGGTGGACTACAAATGGAAGTGGTGGACTACCATCCCTGAAAAAATATTCTGCCTTGTGGTTGGTCACATACGAATCTGCTTACTGTATCTTACGAAGGTTCCACCCATTTGCTCAAGACAAGAACCTGGGAATCATCCTTGATTCCTCCTCCTTTATTCCAGGCGATGAATCTGTCAACAAAGTACTTGTTATTCTTACTTCCAAAATAGATCTTGACTCGATCTCCACTGTTACCACTCTGGACCAAACCACCAGCCTCTCTGGCCTTGCCAACTGAGGTGGCATCCTAGTCCTTTGCCATCCATTCTCCTGTAGTAGAGAATGAAATATTCTTCAGTGCTTCTTCAATATTCTTGGTTTCCCACTGCACTTAGAAGACTGTCATTCCTTTTCCTGGCTTACAGAGCCCTGCACGATCTGTCCCTCTGCCTACCTCTCCATCCTTATTCCGTGCCTCCCAGTATCCTCTCAAACTAACCTTGATTCAGTTCCTTGAATGTGCCATACTTTCTTCTGCCTCAAAACCCTAGAACAGTGCTTCTCCAAGTGTGGTCCAAGGGTCTTCTGTATCATCTGGGAGGTGGTAAGAAACACAAATTCTCAGGTTCTACCCCTGGGGGTGGGATCCAGAGGTTTATGTTTTAACAAGCTCTCCAGGTGATTTTTTTTTTTTAGTGCTAAAGTCTGAAAGTCATAACTCTAAAGAATTCTCTTTTCTGGGCCTGAAATGCTCTGTGCTTTTAGCTGCAAGTTTACCAAAAAACAGAATAACAGCTGTTCAAAATGTAGAAATCTATTTCTTTCTTATGAGAAATTCTGTGTAGGTATTTCAGAGCTGGAGTGGGATTCTACTTTTCCAGCAACTTAGACTCCTACTATCTTGCTCTCTACCATTCTTGCCTTCTGTTCTCAAGCTCACATCATGATTCAAGATATCTGCTTCAGTTCTTGCTGTCATGGCTTCATTCTAGGCCACTGGAAGAGATAAAGGAAAAGGTCATGACACTTCCTTAAAGATACTTCCCAGAAGTTGCACACACCACTTCCATTTATGTTCCTTTGACCAGAATCCAGGGTCTTCGTATGTGAAAGCAAGGAGTGATTCATGTGATGGATACAAGAAGTAGGCCAATTGCAGAACCTCTCCTTGGACTGCGTGAGCCTTCTGGCTTTACTGAAAGGTTAAAGATATTTTCTCCCCATCCTTCTTATAGCAGAACACAAGCCTGGGCCACGTCTACCATCATTAACATCTCTGTTAGATTTCTTGGGTTGCAAGTAAGAGAAAACTCTGGCAACAGCCATAGAAATCATTTATTGGAAGAGTACCGGGTAATCCACTGAATCCATGGAAGAGATGAACAACTATGCATAGGTAAAGATGGGAATCAGGAAAGCTCCAGCCTTTACTTTGTAGAAGTCAAGGAGAGTTTATTCACATAGGTGCTGCCATGAGATGAATCAACTCCAAGACCCATTTTCATGTGTCTACTTGAGTTGTGTTTTCCCAGAAGAGAGATTTCAATGTGTCTAGCTCGTGACGGGCTGTACCTCCTGCCACGTGACCACTGCTGTGGTCTTTGATGCCAGGCCTCTGCAGCCCTCTGGATTCTGGTCTATTTTTCAAGTCTAGTCCCCAGCTTCCTGCTGAGTCTGTAAGTTTCTGATATTCTTTAGATAAATTCCCCCTTCCTTAGGATAACTGTAGTCAGAGCCTGTTGCTTACAACCAAAATCCTGGCTAAAACAAAGGGGCTTTGTTCAAAGGGTTGTTGGTAGTTGATGTCCATATATTTGGGAGACTGGGGACATGATGACATTGGTACAATAGGCTAGAATCTTATTTATGTATCATGGGATAAAGCTAAAGATAGTAGGGGTTATGGACTTAACCTGATTGAAAACCTCTCAGTGAGAGGTGTAACGAACCTTTGGCCAAACCCCAAAGTAAGGCTGCAATTTCTGTCACGGTATATTTGTACACTACTCTGTATTCTGAGTGAATGGTTTTCACTGATTACAATTGTCTTCTTGCCTGTGGTTATAAAAATCTTGAAATCAAAGCAGAAAGGCCTGCAATAAACCCTTTCCCCTGCCAAAGTGTGTTTGTCAAAACAGCAGACAAAGCAGAACTCAATTTGATCATCCCAGGAGAATGGAACTTGGAAATCCTTTGCCAGAAATATTTTCAGAGCAAGCCTTGAATCAGGAGGTGCCTTTTATCTCTGGAGACATCAGTAAGCTGACCTAGGAAAATGTAGCTCTGCTCTCTCCAGCCTTAAATGTGTGGGAACCAGACGTATGTCTCCATATGCCAGAATTTTTATTACAGAACTAACCCAACCCCCTCAAAGAGCATCGTAAATTCACAGTAACACGTCCGTCGTGACGTTTACCAGTGAATGTGGGGGAAAATACAAATATCGTCAAGGTCAGTGTTCACCGAACAACATCCAAGAAACCATTAGTGACCCAGCCAAGGGCCTCAGCCACTTTAGCCTCACTCTGTCCATGATTTGTCTACATTTATTGAGCCAACTCTACATGCAGAAAGTTTGCCCCCAAGAGAGCCACTTCCTGAGAAACAACAGAACCTCACAAATCTAGAGGGTATCTATCTTAAGAGACATGATGAAAACCATGAACTTGGAGCATCAAAAAAAAAAAAAAAAAGACTTCACTCTCTTTGGAAATCCTATACATTCATCCTTAAGGCACTTAACCCTAAAATACATGCCAAGAAGTGGCCATCTGATAAATAGTACTTGGGCTACAGCCAATAAACATATGAAAAGTTGCTCAGCATCATTAGTCATCAGGGAAATGCAAATTAAAATCACCATGGAATAGCATTACACCTACCAGAATGGCTGAAGTGAAAAAGATTAACCATACCACATATTTCAGAGGATGGAGAAATTGGAACTTTCATAAACTGCAGGTGGGAACTTAAACTGCTTTAGCAATTTTGGAAAACTATTTGCTATTATCCACTAAAGTATATATATGTGTGTGTGTATACACACACACACACACACACACTCTGTGACTTCCAATTCCACCCTTATGTATATGTCCAACAAATTTATTCACACATACTAGAAACGTACAAGAATGTGTTTAGCAACATGATTTGTACTTGCTGTAAACTGAAAATAATCAAATGCCCATCACCTATGAAATATAAGTAAATCTATGCAATTAATACTGTACAGCAATGCAAATGGACAAGCTACAAATGACATACATGAACCTTAGGAAATTAATGTTCAGTGAGGGAGGCCAGAAACCAAAGAATACGTTATGTATTATTCTGTTTATACAAAGTGGAAAAACACATATAAGCACTATGGTGCTAGAAGCCAGGATGGTGGTCACCTCTGGGGAGGAAGGAAGGGTATTGATTGGAAGGGGCTAGAGGGGGGTCTTCTGGGGGACCTGGTGTTCTAAGTCCTTGATCTCAGTGGTAGTTAAATGAAGGCTCTATAATTTAAGCTGTACATTTATAGGTTGGACATTTTTCTGTATATGGACACTTCAAAATAAAAATTTAAGAAAAAACACCACTGGAGACCACTGGAATAAATACATTTCCAGTCCTGAATTGTCAAAGAGCCACGGTGAATTGGAAATCTACAATCACACCTGGATCTGTTGTTCATCCGTCTCAGTGTCCTCATAGGTAAAGACCTAAGAATTTGTACCTAAAAGGATTACCTTGGGCTTGCAACTGTGCTGCTCCTCTGCCTGTTATCCTTTTTCTGGACCCTTCTTCCAACTCGTTTAAGCTGGATAATTTTTACTAGTCTTTAAGATACAAGTGGGTTTTTAAAAATTTATTTTATTGAAGTATAGTTGATTTACAATGCTGTGATAATCTCTGCTGTACAGCAAGGTGATTCAGTTATACATATATATCCATTCTTTTTTAAAATATTCTTTTCCATCTTGGTCTATCACAGGATATTGAATAGAGTTCCCTGTGCTCTACAGCAAGACCTTGTTGTTTGTCCATGCTATATATAATAGTTTGCATCTGCTAATCCCAAACTCCCAGTCCTTCCCTCCCCCCACAGCCCCTCCCCCTTGGCAAACACAAGTCTCTTCTCTGTCTGTGAGTCTGTTTCTTTTCATAGATGGGTTCATTTGTGTCATATTTTAGATTTCACATATAAGTGATATCATAGGACATTTGTCTTTCACTTTCTGACTTACTTCACTTAGTATGATAATCTCCAGGTCCATCCACGTTGCTGCAAATGGCATTATTTCATTCTTTTTTATGGCTGAGTAGTATTTCATCATATATATGTACCACATCTTCTTTATCCATGTGTCTCTTGATGGGCATTTAGGTCGCTTCCATGTCCTGGCTATTGTAAATAGTGCTACAATGAACACTGGGGTGCATGTGTCTTTTCAAATTAGAGTTTTCTCCGGATATATACCCAGGAGTAGGATTGCAGGATCATAAGGCAAATCTATTTTTAGTTTTTTGAGGAACCCTCCATACTGTTCTCCATAGTGGCTGCACCAATTTACATTCCCATCAGCAGTAGAAGAGGGTTCCCTTTTCTCCACACCCTCTCCAGCATCTGTTATTTGTAGACTTTTTAATGATGGCCAGTCTGACCGGTGTGAGGTGGCAACTCACTGTAGTTTTGATTTGCATTTCTCTAGTAATTAGCAATGTTGAGCATCTTTTCATGTGCCTGTTGACCATCTGTGTATGTTAAGATGCAAGTGTTGATGTCACTTGCTCTAGGAGGGCGGTGATTGCTATGCATTGATGATACCACATCCCTGTCATTTCCATGTCACAGTGGGTCTCATCAGGGTACTCATTTCAGCAAAAAGTGACTCAGGCTGACCAAAAAGAAAAGGAACTTTCAAACGAGTAATAAGAGGCCTCCAGCATCACTGGGAAGGCTGGAGAATTCAGCTTAAAGTCAGCAGCAGGAAAAAATAGCTAAAATCATGCTTTGGAGAGATCTTGGTGAAGAAAATGCTATCCCCATCACAGCCACCATCAGAGAAATAAAGTGCCTTGTCCCTTCCTTGAGACAATAGAACCTATTCAGAGTCTAGCAAGGTGTTATCTGATTGGCACAACTTATTTCACATGCCTATGACATAGCTGCAAGAGACGCTAGGAAAATGTACCCAGTATCTTCAGCCTTTATAGTTGGAAGAGGTCTCGGCTCCATCTCAATAAGAAATTTCTCAGCAAAGCAAATCAAATGCTAAGTGTCTAAAATAAATTGCAGAAGTTAAACAGGCCGTGTTTCTTTGTTCACTTGTCTGCCTGTCCCAAATGGCAGCAATATCTATGAGGCCAAGAACCATATCCAGCTTGTGTACCAGTTCATCTTTACACTCAGCACAGTGCCTAACGCAGAGTAGGCCCTGAGTTGAACACTGTTGAACAAATGAATGACAGGTATAATAGTTATAAAATTGTTTAACATCGTATGTGGCACACAGTAAGAGTTCTTCAAAAATAGAGCAATGGATCCTTTGAAGATTGGTGTCATTTCTCATTCTGTTTTGTGTCCCTAGCACTATATCAGATACTTGGTATGTATTCAATTATGTTGGTTCAGTGAATAATTAAATCAGTGAGTTAACGGATATGTGTTAATGTAATCCATTTCGAGTAAGCTATATCCAAGGAGCTGTTTCGAGCACAGATGCTTAAAGGTTGAACAGTGACCCAGCTAGGCAGCGAGACCCTGGAGCGGGGAGGTCGCATAATGGGCTTTCTACCATCAGTCACTAAAAGTCCACTGAAGCTCATATCTGTATAAACAGTCTCTCTATGAACCAAAGTAGAAACGCTTCTTTTTGCTTCTTCATCTACTTCGCAAGGCTCACATTGCTTTGCTTACTCCCAACTGCCTGAACATGTAGGGGCAGACGGGTATGCAGTGTAATTCATACCCCTGTAAAATCACCAGCTATTGTTTCGATCCCTTTGCAGAGAGCCCAAGTCATAGAATAGCAAATCTCATGTGCCGTATTGTCTTTGGGGCATTTACGGCTGATCCAGATGGCAGCATAAGTTCTGATTTCCGGCCAGATAGTATTGATTAATCTACCCCCAATGGTTACGACTGGAACTTTCTTTAAGATTTCTTAAGACTAGGAGTATCTGACTCAGCACTATCACCAAATCCCAAAGTTTGGCGTAACTGTGTATCTTCAGCTGCAGCCATCAACACTGATCTAGAAACAGATGTGATGTAGGGAGGAAGAAACTCGGGACCTGATTGGGGTCCAGGATTATATTTAGTCCCATCATAATACAGCCTGATCCTGATGCAATCATTTGACAGGAGATAGAATGTGAATCAAAGAAAAGCCAACTAAAACTATTGTCAGATTTCAGTAAGCAGTTCGGCTACATGAGAAGGAAGTGGGGAGGAGCGGGGAGGCGGGGAAGGGAGAGGAAGAGTTAAAAACTCCAGATGGTTATATTTATTTGCAAGAAAAAAAAAAAAGGAAATTTTGAAGCATGGTAATAGTTTTCTTCAAATTTGGAATAACTTCAAAACTGTTTTTCACGTGTAAGGCTAGGTAATAGCAAATTGAAAGAATAGGTAACTGTGATTACCCAAGCCTCCGGAATTTTTTTTTTTTTTTTTTTCCTTTTGAAGATCTTGAAGCACGAGTTCACTGTAAATGATGACCAGTAGGTGGCAGCATAACCTCCGCCATTTTGATCTTTAGCTGTCAAACTCCGGGGCTATCATCTTTTGAAAGTTAACAGTCACAAATTGCATACCAGCTGCGCAATTTGTTGGCTGTTGTAACTCTTCTTTTATGATACACTCCTCTTTTCAAAGAGACCCGTTTAACCCATATATCCTTCAAGTTTGTGCACAGTACCGAAGATGTATTAGCAGTGCGCCAACCTGCCTTTTTTCTTTTTTCGTTCTTTCTCTTGGCTTTTATACAAGCAAATCTTTGCGTGTCTAACTGTATAAAGACAACTAACCGTTCTATTCAATGCTGCTTCTACCTATCTCGTATGTGTAACCACTTACCTACACATTTACTCACCAAGTACCAAAGCACTGCCAGTGGAAACAGAAAGGATGGGGGATTGATTTTAAACAGATTATGGTTCCGATCCTGGCTTCATCACTTGACTCATGTAAAGATGAAACGACTAGATTTAGCGATATCTGCCTGGTAGGATTATTGTCATAAGTATATACAGTAGTTGAATTCACTGAATGTTGATTGAGCTCTGACTACGCACCAGGCATTGTGTCAAGCCTGGGGAATACGCACTACATTGGCTTTATCCTAAAGAAGGTCACAGTTTACAGCTGAGCTGTCCAATACGGCACCCTCTTGCCATGTGCAGCTATTTAAATCTAAAGTAAGCAAAATTAAGTCCGATTAAAAATCCAGTTCCTGGAGTGCACTGGCCACATTTCAAGCACTTGATAGCCTTATGTGGCTCATAGGTACCATATCACATAATGCAGATAGGGCCCATTGCCATCATTGCAGAAAATTCTATTGGACAGCACTGGTCTGGATGGCTAAAACAGACTCATAGAAGTTGATGATCAAAAGCGTTTTCGAAGACCAATACACGGAACAGGGAGGCGAAACAAACAAACAGCAGAGTGATGAACTCTTCCCTGTGGTGTCCCAGAAAATTTAGAGACCGAGGTCGTTTTAATGGAAGCCTTGACACAAAAGATGATACTCAAGAAGTAGTCTGAGGAGTATCAGCGTGCTTTCAGGAAGACGTGAGGGAAGGAGAAATGTCTCTGAAGAGGCACATCTGTGCAAAGGCTTTAAGGAAGACAGAAAACCACACAAGTTCTGCTCAGGGAACCCGAGCTGTTGTGTATTGTGGAAGGCTAGAGACTGAGAGGCAAGGAAGGTTAGACGGAAGGAGATGCAACTAAGGAGAGAAAATCTCCCACTAGATTTTGAGTGTTAGAGCGAACCCTCATGACGGCTTAGCTTTTCTTTCCCCAGTGTAAGAGAACCAGTGGTCACCCTTTTTACAGCTATGCTCAGAAGGAGGGAGCACAGAAAGAGGGAGAGGTTCCTGAAGGATTCTTTCCACAACTGCGTCCAAGTGGAAAATGAAACTAACCCCTTCAGCCTGTACAGCACCTCCCAGAACAAGGCTGTTTTGCTCACACATTCCTCAGACTGTGAGAACAAGCCACCAACCATGTCACCAATAACACAGCTGCCCTAGCAGCCCCCGTGGATGTGCATTCCCCCCCCGAGTGAGGAATGCCTTCTGCCAACATTAAAACGGATTCAAGCCTCGTGAGTCCTAAGCTTTGAACCCATCTCCAACTTTCTGTGGTTACAGTTCATAGTTGGCTGGCAAAATATGACTTCCTGGTTCTAAGATAAAAGACTTGAGGGGTGGGAGCGGGGAGAAGACTTAAAAAAAACGAACTTGACATCAAATGGCTCTCGCAAAATGCAACTTTAATGAACAAGGCGCCGATGAGTTCTACTCACCCCGATTATGTTTCTGAAAATGTCATCTTTTAAAATTTCAGGAGAAGGAGGTTCGGCAGATAGGTGTGGGGTTTCTTTAGTCTTTAGATATTTGGGGAAGAGTGGAGGTATTGCTGATTCCCAGGGCACAGAGAAGAAGAGGAAAGGGCCCCGTTTCGGGGGAGGGGAGAAAGAAAAAGCTCTGTTGTAATAGATGTTCCAAAAATCATCCGTCTTTCCTAAGAGATGAGGTGGGGATGGTGGAGGAGGGATCCGCGGAGCTCTTCATACGGTTTCATTTAAGCTTGAATAGAGATAATCAGCTCTGCTGTTTATTTCCATACCAAATGCTCGGGGGGCCAGAGCTCTGTCACATTCCTAACCGAGATCATTTTAGCGGCAATCTTTCTGGAATAGAAAATGTACTCAAGACACTTCCTCGTAAAGAGTTACCAGGAGAATCTAGAAGAGCCCTCCTAGACTTTCACGAGCAAATGGCTCTCCTCTTCCCTCCCAGGTGGCCAATTATTCCTGTCACAACACCTCATACTTTCCATGTGATGCCCTTTGACAAAGGAGAAGCTGAGCCCAGCTAAATGCTCATCCACTTGACCCTTTATCTCTTTATCATCCCAATTAGAAAGTTGGGGGAGGGGTGATGGCACCAGGGGTCAGCTGTAAACCCTTGCTTCAGTGGTGATGAGACAATAGGTGTGATTTTTAAAAGCAGAAGGTTTTGGCATTAGACAGCATGCTTTAGAGCCCGACCTTGGCAGCTTGGATGTAGGTCTTGACACCTCTTCGCCTCATCTTCCTCAACTGTAAAATGTGAAATTACGTCACGGTTACCTCCTAGGGTCGGTTTTGAAATGATATGAGCTATGTCACCTGGGTGCCTGATAAAGAGCTTGACACATACAAGAAGCGTTCGATTAAGGCTGGTTATGACCTTTGCTGTTCTGAGGTCACACAAACCGATTAGCATATTGCAGAACCTGAGGGATGGTCAGTCTCCTCTCACCAAGGGGTTTATTTTCAATTTTCTTAAGAACAAATGGTGTATCCAGGTCACCCAATTGTTTTTCTTGTGGAAAGAACAGATACCCATGAGCTTTTCCTTCTTAAGAAATTTTAAAGTATACAGTGTAGTATCGTCAACTGTAGGCACAATGTAGACCTCTAGAACTTAATCATCTTGCATAACTGAAACTTTATACCAGTTGAGTTGCAACTCCCCGTTTCTCCTCCCTCTGGCCTCTGGAAACCACCATTCTACTCTCTGCATTTGATTATTTTATATTCCTCACACAAGTGGTATCAGGCAGTGTTTGTCCTTCTGTGAGTGGCTTATTTCACTTAGCATCATGTCCTCAAGATTCAGCCATGCTGTTGCACATGGAACGATAGCCTTTCTTTTTTAAGGCTGGATAATATTCCACTGTATATACACATGACAAATTCTTGATCCGTTCATCCACCAATGGACACTTAGGTTGTTTCTGTATCTTGTGAGTAAAGCTACAGCAAACACAAGTATGCAAACATCTCTTCAAGATCCTGATTTCTATTCTTGTGGATAAATACCCAGTAGTGGGATTACTGGATCATATGGTAATTCTATTTTTAACTTTCTGAGGCATCTCCATACTGTTTTCCACACTGGCTACACCATTTGACATTCCCATTAACAGTGTGCAAGAGTTTCAGTTTCTCCATATCCTTGCCAACACTTGTTATCTTTGGGTTTTGTTTTGTTTTATAATAACCATCCTAACAGGTGTGAGATGATATCTCATTGTGCCTTGGATTTGCATTTCCCTGATGATGAGTGATGTTGAGCACCTTATCGTATATATGTTGGCCATCTGTACATCTTCTTTAGAGAAATGTCGATTCAGGTCTTTGCCCAGTTTTTAATCAGGCTATTTGGTTTTTTGCTAATGAGTTGTTTGAGTTCCTTATATGTTTGGTATATTAACTCATCGGGGATGAGGTTTGCAAATGTTTTCTCCTATCCTTTAGGTTGCCTTTACACTGTTAATTGTTTCCTTTGCCTTTTCACTTTATTGTTTCCGTCAAGCTTTTTAGTTTGATGTAGTCCCACTTGTCTGTTTTTGTTTTTGTTGCCTATACTTTTGGTGTCATATCTAAGAAATTATTGCCAAGCTTGATATCATGAAGCTTATCCCCTATGTTTTCTTCTAGTAGTTTTACAGTTCCAAGTCTTATATTTAAATCTTTTATCCATTTTTAGTTGGTTTTTGCATGTAGTGTAAGTTAAGGGTCCAATTTCATTCTTTTGCATGTGGATATCCAGTTTTCCCAACACTATTTGTTAAAGATGATCCAGCCCCAAATTTAATCTCTCAATACCTGGGACTTTAAGGGAGGGAAAGCCTGTCCTCTTTGACATCAACCTCAAGGCTGAAAACCTTGGCCCGTAACTTCCCTTTATTAGCCTAGAATCATTCATCAAAACCTTTCTTAAACTTATTTTCAACCAATATTAACTCAGGGAATCTTTTCATACCTGTGTTACGCGACAGGGAACGTGTACTTCTTTTCACCGGATTCATTGAATCAAAGTGGTTTTCTTAAGGTGTTATAGAGCTTCTCTCCACAGAGGATGTAGGGCCTTGAGAAAGGGGCTGTACGTTCATCCTGGCTTGGCTTTGCCCTCCTTAGACCCTTACCCTTCCAACTTGGAAATGATACAGTTGCTGTTCTTGTTTTTATTCCTTCCTCGTTTGGAAAGCTTCTGCCCAGTTCCTGGTTTACTTTCCTTTCTCCTGAAATTTTCTGGAGCAACACCTATTCCATGAGAACAATTTTTTCACCAGTTTACAACTTGGGGCAAATTAAGCGAGAGTGGATGACTATTTCAGTGCAGCAAAAGAACAGCCTCAGAACTCAGGTCTGGATGTGGTCATTCCTGAGTACCTGCCCGGGCTATAGGCTCAGCTTCCTTCCTGGGTTTGGTGGTTCTACATCCCAACCCTCTACAAAAACACCTAGCAATGCCAGACAGAGGAAAAGGAAAATAATCTGTGAAGAAGTTGAATCTTCTTTCCTTTGCATGAACTTTGAGAAGTATAATTAACTACTAAACTTAGCACCCCCAAAACCAAACTGTGAGGATAAGAAAGGATTGTTGTAACATCTGTTCTTAAGAAATATTTGAACATCATTAATCATTAGAGAAGTGCAAATCAAAACTACAATGCGATATCATCTCACACCGGTCAGAATGGCCATCATCAAAAAATCTGCAAACAATAAATGCTGGAGAGGGTGTGGAGAAAAGGGAACCCTCATACACTGTTGGTGGGAATGTATATTGATACAGCCACTATGGAGAACAGTATGGAGGTTCCTTAAAAAACTAAAAATAGAACTACCATATGACCCAGCAATCCCACTACTGGGCATATACCCTGAGAAAAGCATAATTCAAAAAGACTCATGTACCACAATGTTCATTGCAGCTCTGTTTACAATAGCCAGGACATGGAAGCAACCTAACTGTCCATCGACAGATGAATGGATAAAGAAGATGTGGCACATATATACAATGGAATATTACTCAGCCATAAAAAGAAATGAAATTGAGTTATTTGTAGTGAGGTGGATGGACCTAGAGTCTGTCATACAGAGTGAAGTAAGTCAGAAAGAGAAAAACAAATACCGTATGCTAACACATATATATGGAATCTAAAAAAAAAAAAAGTCATGAAGAACCTAGGGGCGAGACGGGAATAAAGACACAGACCTACTAGAGAATGGACTTGAGGACACGGGGAGGGGGAAGGGTGAGCTGTGACAAAGTGAGAGAGAGGTAGTGTATACATGGACATACATACACACCAAATGTAAAATAGATAGCTAGTGGGAAGCAGTCACATAGCACAGGGAGATCAGCTCGGTGCTTTGTGACCAGCTAGAAGGGTGGGATAGGGAAGGTGGGAGGGAGGGAGACGCAAGAGGGAAGAGATGTGGGGACATATATAGATGTATAACTGCTTCACTTTGTTGTAAAGCAGAAACGAACACACCATTGTAAAGCAATTATACTCCAATAAAAACATTTAAAAAAGAAATATTTGAGACACTCTATGAGGTTCACAATTATATAAAGAATCCTCAAGTTTGGAGCAGGGATTTCAAACTCAAATGCCTATAGGGGCCAGGCATATAATGTAAGTATAATGTAAATTAGGGAAGCAAGAGAATATAAGAAGAGTTTTTACTTAATTCTATTTTAAGTGCAAGTGCACTGATTAAAGACCATTGCCACTAGCTCTAAGTATTGGGTAGTAGGGAGTGCTGGGGACTGTGGCAGACTGGAGACGGCATGCCTTATTAAAGAGAGTAGTCCTTTCTCAAGTCCAGCTGATGGTTGCTATGTGAGAACATGAGCCCTGTGTTGCCAGATGCTTCATGTTTTCAGGAGAAGCCAGAAGCCTCAGACATTTCTGTTAAATCTTCTAATTTTTTAATGTTGGCAAGTAAAGTAATCAATACAATTAGAAGTCAGGATGTTGACAACCCTTATGTAGAAAGTACAAGTAGAATTTTGGGGTGCTGGTTCTGTTTCTAGATCTTGGTGCTAATTACACAGTTGTGTTTTTTTGTGAAAATTTATGGAGCTGGATGCTTCTATATGCACTTTTTTGTATGCTATACTTTCATGAAAAAGTTTGTAAATGTGTTGGCATTTTAGGAGAATTTTACCACATTATCTGGGCCAACATCATGTAGGCCAAATAATGCCCATCTGTGGGATGAATTAAGCCCTCGAGGTCACTCTTTATCAAATTTAATTTAGAGAACTTAGAGGGGGAAAAATTGTTGATTTGTCTACCACTCATTCAAAGGCATGGGAGGAAGGAAAGGGCCAGACATGGTTGCAAGGTTACGGCACACACAAATGTATTTCCAGGCCATACTACCCTGGCCTGATTACATATGGAGAGCAGCCCAGATCCCCAGGCTGTGCCCTTCTCACTCCTACCTATGAGAGTCTGTCTTCATTTGACTTACCCAATGCTTCCCTTGGTCCACCATCACTGGGGCCTCTAATTCTTGCTTCACTATGTCTCTCCTGGTGGAAATTCAGGTCTCATGTTTCCTCTCATTGAAATGAAAGCAGCTCATTGCAACCTAACCTTTAGGGAAAAAAATGAAAGCAATGTGAAACAGTAGAAAATAGACAAGCTTTGAGGTCAGACACAACAGGGTTCAAATACTGGCCCTACCACAGACTAGGCAGGAATTGGGCCAAACTCCTTAACCATTCTGATCTGTTGTTTTCTCATTTAAGTAACATGGACATAAATACCTGTTCTCTAAACGTATGACATGCCTAAATAAAATGCCTAGCAGAGCAGAGCTTCTCAAACTTTAATACCTAGGAGAATTTTCCCAAGAATCTTATGAAAACGTAGATTCTGATTGAGTAGGGTTGGGATGGGGTCTGAGATTGTGCACTTCTAACACATCCCCACGTACGCCAATGCTACTGGTCCCCAGACCCCACTTGGAGTAACAAGGCTGTAGAATGCTTGCTCACAGTGCTTAATAGACATTAATTCCCCCCTTCCTCCATAAAAACATATAACCCCGCCATGGAGTTTGACATGGAAAGTTGGAGGCAGGTAAGCTGTAGGCACTGACTGTTTACTTTGCATGGGATTCCAGTAAGCTCTGGACAACTTGTTTCCTTTGTACTGATAACAACAAGTGCCGAGTCTCTGTCATGGTGACTTTCACGTGGAGAAGCTGTGATTGCTCTCAAGCATGGTGGTGGTCAACGGGGTTTCCGCATTAGGAAATGAGACAGGAAGAGTTAAACGTGCTTCTCTATAGGAGGCTTCTCTTTGTTTCCTCAAGATGACTACCAAACTCGCTGGTTTGTTTGTTTTTTTTCATCTGAATGTTTTATTCCATGAATAGCCTACCAATATAAATGTGTTTCAAGTAAATGAATAAACAACATAATAATAAAAAGCACATGATTCTCCCAAGAATTTATCCCTGCAGTTCTGAGTTAACCGAAAGACAGCAACTTTCACTTTGGGGGAAGGGAATGAGGACAAAGTTTCAAATGTGCTGAAGAGACTTCAAGAGGAGAGGAAACAGGAGGGAAAGAAAGGACTATTGGTCTCCGCTACTCATAGTTCCCCAGAACTGTTTGTGGGATTGGGGCAAAACTGTTACAATAAGAGATTGAAGTGGCAATAAAAGACACGTCTGGTTTTGTACTTGTTTTGGAGACAGGAAAGAATACCTTTCCCCCAGGGGTATAAAAAAGAGCAACCGGCCTCCTCCTTTTCCCTACTGGATAAGCCTATGTAGGTCACTCACCTGAGTCTTAGTTTCTCCATCTATAACATATGGGAAGTTATACCTCCCTATTGAAATGTTCTCAGAAGGTACTAAAATCATACATGGGGAAGTGCCTAGCTCCTTGGCCACTTAGCTAAACAGATTCTCCGTAAATGTGTGTTCCCCACCTTCCTTCTCTAGGGGGATAAGGCTCTTGATCACAGACCGTGGGCTGGGAAGGAGCACAGTATTCTGGTTCCCTGTACTCGTCTAAATCATCAGGACACTTCTTTTGCTTGGCAGATATTCTGATCCAAGATGGCAGACCTTGGTACACATTCCTGGGGTGTGTTCCAAATGATCCCTGCCATCACTTTTGCTCAACACCGACTTTGGTCCCCATGGCCAAAGAGCCCCTCATTCAAACCCATGTTCATCTAGCTCCACTTACCCTAGCACTTAGTTACCCCAACCCCACTTGCCTCTGACACTGCCGGGACTGTGTTGCAAAGCTCTAGGTTTGAAGTGTATCTTTCTTACTCACTAGCTGTGGGAGCTTCGGCACATCACTTAACTGCTAAGTCTCAATTTCTTCATCCGCAAAATGGGAAGATATAAAACGGGAATGGGAAGTATGAAAGGTCTGAGGCTTCGGACCAGTGCCTGGCACACAGAAGGCACTTTGATGTGGTAGTTGTTATTGTTATTTTTATTATTCACAGTGGGCTTTGTCCTTGTTTATAGGTGAGGAAATTGGCGTTCTAGGTGAGTGAGTGATACAGCCAAGCTTTAAAATTTGGCAATTCCATGGAGGAAGGGAGGCCCCAAAATGCAGAATAAAAGGTGTGCAAGCCATTCTTTAAAAGTTTAAAAATCTGCTGGCTCTGAAGCCCATGGTCTGGGTATTGGACCCGGATTTGAACCTCCCACCTTCTTTTTCAAGGTCTCAACCCTGCTGGATCCTTATCTAATATAGTTCTTGCCCATTGTTTCCTCTGACCCCTCACTGGGTAGCTGCTTATTTCAGCTTTGTCGGCCTTCGTAGTTTTGACTTCTCATGTGACTCCAATGCCCACCAGATTCCTTGAAACTTGCCTCATTTCCCTAGCACCTGCCCTTCATCCTGCATTCACCATTCACTGCAGCAGAGACTCTGTATCTTCTTTAAGGCCAGTGTCCTACGTCCTGATTTAAATTTATCTCTGAGGAAGAAAACTCTGCTATAGTGATTCTGTATACTTAGAAACCAGCTTTCCTACTGTTTAATGAGAATGTACTGTACTCAGTGAAAGGGAAGTGATATTAGGTAAAACAGAGAAAAACAGAAGCAGAAAGATCATTGCTTTTGTTTTATACCTGGTTATAAAGCACTGTGGCTCCAACTTGCCATCTCAGTTTCTTTTCCAGCACCTTCCTCCTCTTCTTCCAACAACCTCTAAATGATGGAGTGTCTTAGGATGCTACTGAACTTCTTCTGTGTGCTGTCTTTACTCACTTCTTAAGTGATCTTACCCTCTCGGCTTTAAATAGCTTTACTCACTGTCTCCCAAACGTGTATCTCCAACCCTAGACCTCTCCCTTGTACTCAGGATTCACATCCAGCCATCCAACTGATCCATCACTCAAGTGTCTGATAGTCGTCATACATTGAGCAGTCTAAGCCAGATACTCCTCCCTAGTCTTCCTCGTTTGGTTAAAGGCAGACCTAGCCTTCCATCTACTCCTTCAAGACAACCATACTTTGTCTCATGCACTGTAGGCAATGAGTCAGCAAATCTTAGAGGTTTTACATTCAAATTATAGCCAGAGTCCAACCCCAGCTGTTAACCATCAGTTCTTGCCAGAACTGCTGCAATTGCCTCTCAGGTGGTCTTCTGTGCCACCCCTGTCCCCTGAAAGTTATTTTCAATAGAGCAGCCAGAGAGAGCCTAACAAGTCAGATCATGGCACTCCTCTGGCTGCCCATTGCTCTCAGTGTAAAAGCTCACATCTTGATCCACCAATCCCACTCCTGGGCATATATCCAGAGAAAACTCTAATTCACAAAGATACCTGGGCTGAACGAGGGGCGCACCTTCAAGATGGCAGAGGAGTAAGCCATGGAGATCACCTTCCTCCCCACAAATACATCAGAATTACATCTACATGTGGAACAACTCGTACAGAACACCTACTGAATGCTGGCAGAAAACCTCACACTTCCCAAAAGACACCCTCAGGGGACCTACACGTAGAGGCAGGGCCAAATCCAAAGCTGAACCCCAGGAGCTGTGCAAACAAAGAAGAGAAAGGGAAATCTCTCCCAGCAGCCTCAGGAGCAGCGGATTAAATCTCCACAATCAACTTGATGAACTCTGCATCTCTGGAACACCTGAACAGACAACGAATGTTCCCAGAATTGAGGTGGTGGACTTTGGGAGCAACTGTAGACGTGGGGTTTGCTTTCTGCATCTAATTTGTTTCTGGTTTTATGTTTATCTTAGTTTAGTATTTAGAGCTTATTATCATTGGTAGATTTGTTTATTGATTTGGTTGCTCTCTTCTTTTTTTTCTTATATATATATTATTTTCCTTTGTCTCTTTTTGTGAATGTGTATGTGTGTGCTTCTTTCTGTGATTTTGTCTGTATAGCTTTGCTTTTGCCATTTGTCCTAGGGTTCTGACTGTCCGTTTTTTGTTTTTTTGTTGTTTTTGTTTGTTTGTTTGTTTTTGGTACGCGGGCCTCCCACCGTCGTGGCCTCTCCCATTGAGGAGCACAGGCTCCGGACACGCATGCCCAGCGACCACGGCTCACGGGCCCAGCCGCTCCGCGGCACGTGGGATCCCCCCGGACCGGGGCACGAACCTGTGTCCCCTGCATCGGCAGGCGGACTCTCAACCACTGCGCCACCAGGGAAGCCCCTGTTTGTTTGTTTTTAGTATAGTTTTTAGTGCTTGTTATCATTGGTGGATTTCTATTTTGGTTTGGTTGCTCTCTTCTTTATTTCTCTCTTTCTTTTTTTAATTACTTTATTATTTTTAATGATTTTTTTCTATTTTACTAACTTTATTTTACTTATTTATTTATTTTTCTTTCTTTCTATTTTTTTCTCCCTTTTCTTCTGAGCCATGTGGCTGACAGGGTCTTGGTGGTCTGGCCGGGTGTCAGGTCTGAACCTCTGAGGTGGGAGAGCCGAGTTCAGGATATTGTTCCACTAGAGACCTCCCAGCCCCACATAATATCGAATGGCAAAAGCTCTCCCAGAGATCTCCGTCTCAACCCCAAGACCCAGCTTCCCTCAACGACGAGCAAGCTACAGTGCTGGGCACCCTATGCCAAACAACTAGCAAGACAGGAACACAAACCCACCCATTAGCAGAGGGGCTGCATAAAAGCTTAATAAGTTCACAGACACCCCAAAACACAGCACTGGATGTGGTCCTGCCCATCAGAAAGTCAAGATCCAGAATCATCCACCAGAACACAGACACCAGTCTCCTCTACCAGGAAGCCTACACAACCCACTGAACCAACCTTACCCACAGGGAGCAGACACTAAAAACAATGGGAACTACAAACCTGCCACCTGTGAAACAGAGACACCAAACACAGTAAGTTAAGCAAAATGAGAAGACAGAGAAATGCACAGCAGATGAAAGAGCAAGGTAAAAAACCACCAAACCAAACAAATGAAGAGGAAATAGGCAGTCTACCTGAAAAGGAATTCAGAGTAATGATAGTAAAGATGATCCAAAATCTTGGACATAGAATGGAGAAAATACAAGAAATGTTTAACAAGGACCTAGAAGAACTAAAGAGCAAACATGCAATGCTGCACAACACAATAAATGAAATTAAAAATTCTCTAGAAGGAATCAATAGCAGAGTAACTGAGGCAGAAAACAGGTAAGTGACTTGGAGATAAAACAGTGGAAATAACTACCTCAGAGCAGAATAAAGAAAAAAGAATGAAAAGAATGGAGGACAATCTTAGAGACTTCTGGGACAACATTAAACACACCAACATTTGAATTATAGGGGTCCCAGAAGAAGAAGAGGAAAAGAAAGGGACTGAGAAAATATTTGAAGAGATTATAGTTGAAAACTTCCCTAATATGGGGAAGGAAGTAGTCAATCAAGTTCAGGAAGTACAGAGAGTCCCATACAGGATAAATCCAAGGAGAAACACACCAAGACACATATTAATGAAACTTTCAAAAATTAAATACAAAGAAAAATATTAAAAGCAGCAAGGGAAAAGGAACAATTAACATGCAACCGAATCCCCATAAGGTTAACAGCTGACCTTTCAGCAGAAACGCTGCAAGCCAGAAGGGAGTGGCAGGACATATTTAAAGTGATGAAAGGGAAAAACCTACAACCAAGATTACTCTACCCAGCAAGGATCTCATTCACATTCGACAGAGAAATGAAAACCTTTACCGACAAGCAAAAGCTAAGAGAATTCAGCCCCACAAACCAGTGCTACAACAAATCCTAAAGGAACTTCTCTAGGCAGGAAACACAAGAGAAGGAGAAGACTTAACAATAACAAACCCAAAACAATTAAGAAAATGGTAATAGGAACATACTTATTGACAACTACGTTAAATGTAAATGGATTAAATGTTCCAACCAAAAAACATAGACTGCCTGAATAGATACAAAAATAAGACCCAGACATATGCTGTCTACAAGAGACCCGCTTCAGACCAAGGGACACATACAGACTGAAAGTGAGGGGATGGAAAAAAATATTCCATGCAAATGGAAATCAGAAGAAAGCTGGCATAGCAATTCTCATATCAGACAAAATAGACTTTAAAACAAAGACTATTATAAGGTACAGAGAAGGATGCGACATAATGATCAAAGGATCAATCCAAGACGAAGATATAATAATTGTAAATATTTATACACCCAACATAGGAGCACCTCAATACATAAGGCAAATGCTAACAGCCATAAAAGTGGAAATTGACAGTAACACAGTACTAGTAAGGGAGTTAACACCCCACTTTCACCAATGGACAGATCATGCAAAATGAAGATAAATAAGGAAACACAAGCTTTAAATGATACATTAAACAAGATGGACTTAATTGATATTTATAGGACATTCCATCCAAAAACAACAGAATACACATTCTTCTCAAGTGCTCATGGAACATTCTCCAGTATAGATCATATCTTGGGTCACAAATCAAGCCTTGGTAAATTTAAGAAAATTGAAATCGTATCAAGTATCTTTTCTGACCACAATACTATAAGACTAGATATCAATTACAGGAAAAACTCTGTAAAAAAATACAAACATATAGAGGCTAAACAATACAGTACTAAATAACCAAGACATCACTGAAGAAATCAAAGAGGAAATCATAATATACCTAGAAACAAATGACAATGAAAACACGACAACCCAAAACCTATGGGATGCAGCAAAAGCAGTTCTAAGAGGGCACTTTATAGCAATACAACCCTACCTCAAGAACCAAGAAACATCTCAAATAAACAACCTAACCTTACACCTAAAGCAATTAGAGAAAGAAGAACAAGAAAAACCCAAAGTTACAGAAGGAAAGGAATCAAAAACATCAGATCAGAAATAAATGAAAAAGGAATGAAGGAAACGATAGTAAACATCAATAAAACTAAAAACTGGTTCTTTAAGAAGATAAACAAAATTGATAACCCGTTAGCCAGACTCATCAAGAAAAAAAGGGAGAAGACTCAAATCAATGGAATTAGAAATGAAAAAGGAGAAGTAACAACTGACACTGCAGAAATACAAAGGATCATGAGAGATTACTACAAGCAACTATATGCCAATAAAATGGACAACCTGGAAGAAATGGACAAATTCTTAGAAAAGTAAAGCCTTCCGAGACTGAACCAGGAAGAAATAGAAAATATGAACAGACCAATCACAAGCCCTGAAGTTGAAACTGTGATTAAAAGTCTTCCAACAAACAAAAGCCCAGGACCAAATGGCTTCACAGGTGAATTCTTTCAAACATTTGGAGAAGAGCTAACACCTATCCTTCTCAAACTCTTCCAAAATATAGCAGAGAGAGGAACACTCCCAAACCCATTCTATGAGGCTACCATCACCCTGATACCAAAACCAGACAAAGATGTGACAAAAAAAGAAAACTACAGGCCAGTATCACTGATGAACACAGATGCAAAAATCCTCAACAAAATTCTAGCAAACAGAATCCAGCAGCACGTTGAAAGGATCATACACCATGATCAAGTGGGGCTTATTCCAGGAATGCCAGGATTCTTCAATATATGCAAGTGAATCTATGTGATCCACCACATTAACAAACTGAGGGAGAAAACCCATATGATCCTCTCAATAGATGCAGAGAAAGCTTTCGACAAAATTCAACACCCATTTATGATAAAAACCCTCCAGAAAGGAGGCATAGAGGGAACCTACCTCAGCATAATAAAGACCATATAAGACAAAGCCGCAACCAACATCGTTCTCAATGGTGAAAAACTGAAACCATTTCCACTAAGATCAGGAACAAGACAATGCTGCCCACTCTCACCACTATTATTCAAGATAGTTTTGGAAGTTTTAGCCCCAGCAATCACAGAAGGAAAAGAAATAAAAGGAATCCAAATCGTAAAAGAAGAAGTAAAACTGTCACCATTTGCAGATGACATGGTACTATACATAGAGAGTCATAAAGTGAATATTCCATTCCAGCTGAAGGCCTTTGTACTCACCCTTGCCTCTGCCGAGAAGGCTTTCCCCACATATCTGCACGAATCATCCCATGTTTCATTCATATCTCTGCTCACATTTTCACTCTACCACAAGCCTTTCCTGGCCACCGTATCTAAATGGCACTCACCCTCTTTAGCCCCCAGCATCACTATCCAGCCCTTACTTGCTTTGTCTCTCCTGGCGTTTTTTACCACCAGCCTTATCATACACTGATAGATATACGGATAGACTTTTTTATCATCTACCTTCCTAAACAGACTTAGACACTTGTATACTCCCTGAGCACAGGAGCACAGACATTTTGTTTGGTTCTTGTGTCCTCAACATTCCCCCGCCAAACAGTTCCTAACACATAGCTGGTACATAATAAATATTTGATGAATGAATGAACATTATTGATATCCCGGCTCGTTTTCTCACATGAGTCCAGGCAGACTGAGAGTCACCCACAGAAGTCACATCAGAAGTGATGTCCCTGTTTCTATCTGAGTTGTCTCCAGAGAACTTTAACAACCTAGATACCTGTTTGTGACCCTCTCATCCTATTGATCCAGGCCCATCTCAAGACCAACTTGATGAGGTGCTAGCTTTTTAAAATTCCTATGTTTTCACATCTTTCCTGTTGCATTATTCTGGATTATTTCCATTGCAAGTTACAGAAACCCAATTCAAACAGGTGTAGGGTTAACAAGGGGAAAGGCAAAAGGGGGGGGGGCGGATTTCTTGGCTAATAGAACTAAAAATCCCAGTACAAGAGCACTTGGAGAAAGGTGCTGGAAAGAGTTTGTCAAGAATGTGTTCTTGGGCTTCCCTGGTGGCGCAGTGGTTGAGAGTCCGCCTGCCGATGCAGGGGACGTGGGTTTGTGCCCCGGTCCGGGAAGATCCCACATGCTGCGGAGCGGCTGGGCCGGTGAGCCATGGCCACTGAGCCTGCGCGTCTGGAGCCTGTGCTCCGCAACGGGAGAGGCCACAACGGTGAGAGGCCCGCGTACCGCAAAAAAAAAAAAAAAGAATGTGCTTCTTTCCTTCTCTTGGCTTTTCTTTCCTCTCTTTGGTAGAATTCACACCAGTTCACTCCGAGTAGAGGTAACCATGGTCACCCACATCCCCAAGCTTATATTCTGCCAAGTTAGCAAGCTCGGTATCGGACCTGACCTAAGATGGGGTTAGTTCCACTTAGACCAAATGGGCCTAGGAGACATCCAGGTGTTTTCCTCAAGAAAAGTCAGCCTGGTGAAACTGAAAAAGAATCCAGATAGTTGCTGTGCAAATGAAAACAATGTCCACTACATTTACTTTACTTCATGTCCTTAGCTTATAGCATCTATTTCCTAATAGATGTGATACCTAAGGATAGAGACCAGGTCTTGCCTCTTTGTATCTCCAAGATCTCACAGGGGGCCATACTTAGGTTAAATACGTAATAAATGTTTGATAAGAATGATAAAATCCCCAAACCAAGTAGCCCAGCCCAGAGCTGTGACTTTATTTAAAGTTTTTTCCATCCCAGAGGAAATTTGAATTCCCTTTCAGAAACTGTTTCGTTATTGTAACATGTCTCCTCTCTCCCTGCCTCTTTCCTTTCATGGAGTCTGCTAAAATCTTGCTATGTTATCTCTCGCTACGTAACAAATTATTCCAATGCTTAATGGCCTTAAAGCAATGGTATTTATTATTGCATAGTTACTGTGAGTTGGAAGTCGTCTGGCTCAAGGTGTCTCCCAAGGCTGCAATGAAGAAAATGGCCAGGGCTGCAGTTATCTCAAGGCCTGGCTGGGGAATGATCCTCTTCCAAGGTCACTCACCTGGTTGTTGGCAGAGTTCAGTCACTGTCTTTCTCTTGGATTGAGAGCCTTAGTTCCTCACAAGCTATTGACCAGAGGCCACCCCTCAGATCCTTGCCAGGTGACTTCTCCATGGAGCAGCTCACAGCATGGCAGCGGGTTTTTTCAGAGTGAGAGGGCAAGAGCAAGTACCAGTGAGATAAAAGTCACAGTGTTTTGTAACCTACTCTCAGGAGTGACAGCCCATCATCACTTTTGCATATTTTATTCACCAGAAGTGAATGACTAGGTCCAGCGCACACTCACAGTGAGGGAATTACATGAGGGTACAAATACCAGGAGGGGGCTTGCAATGGTAGGAATACTTTTGTGTCACCTGGAGACGGCCGCAACAAGTTTTCACAGTGATGACAATTCCAACACTGAAGGACTGACTACCTGGCGCCTCTTTTGGACGAGATTCTGAGGCCTCATGGACTCAGTGGGAAAGAGTGCTGTAATCGATTAGTGATGTCTGCCCTAGGTGAGATATGGAAGAAGGGCAGCTTAAGTCTGCATATTGGCTGGCCACATTCCAACAGCATCAAAGCCAGTTTGCCCAGGCCTAATGTACATAACAATTTCTCTATGGCACTAATCAGAGGAAGTGAGATGCAGGTAAAACTCACACATCTGATAACTGAGTCTGAAGGTGCTTTGGTCCAATGGCATGCCTTGAGTTACTGTTACCAGTTACAACTGGTGCCTTGTCTCACTGTTGTTTGTTTGTTTGTTTTTTAGCATATGCCCAAATCAATATTGAACCATTTTGTGCATTTGCATCCAGTTTCCTACTGCAAACATACTTAAGAAACGGAGCGGGGCGTATTTGTTCTGATTTTTGGTTTGGTTTCTGAGGTTGTGTAAGGAGGTTGGCCCAGATGCTGTAATCTGTCCCTAAGTTACACAGTGAACTCATGACTCTCCCGCCATCAGGAACAGTAACTGCAAAGGCTGGACCTGTGGGTAGAACCACAGAGAGAACTGAGTCATGTTTCACAAGGTACTTTCTCTTCCTTGAAAGAACTAGCAACATGTTTGGTAAATGGCAAAATAAATAAAAATTTGAAAGTCTGATTAAAAACATGTTTGTAAACACTCCCTTCTTTTTCACTTAAGCAAGAGAACAGAGCTGGCTTATTTTGACTTTACCCCAAAATAAGTTTGTTTGGAATAATGGAATAAATGGAAAAGGAAAGCAAGTATCTCTTGCTTTAAAATATTAAGGGATGTTCTAGAAATGAAAATATTGCTTTACTTACTGAATGTTGGAGCAACAGGGTTGTGTTTATAAACTTCTATAGAAGGTCAGTTATTTACATTTAGTATTGTAGTTTCCTTCCTCCCTCCCTCCCTTCTTTCCTTTCTTCCTTGCTTTTTTTTCTTTCTTATTTTCCTGTTACCCAATTGTACTGACAGCTTGGGCGTTAACAGAGGAGTTTACAAAATACAAAACAAAAAACAAAACCAAAATAAGTTTTAAACAAGCTTAATTTTGAGTTTATTTTTGTCCGCTCTGTTTGGATTGGTTTCTTGCCATGCAGTGACGAGGGCCATCCTGAGATAAAAATTTGCTCAGAGAATGAAATCTCCACTTGCAAATTCCTTAGAGGCACTCGTGGCACTCAGTCTTCCCAGGGTTCACATGTTAGTATGGCCACATGTCAAACTCAGCCCCTTCCAGGGTATTAGAACCCCTGAAATTAGCATCTCAGGACGTGTGGTCTGCATCCTGTGGCCATCTGGAGCCTGCTTGCCGGAGCCGTCTCTTTTTCACCAGATAAGTTACAGAAAGGGTTAATTTATCACTGTGCCAGTTCAAGCAGGAAGCCTTCCTCCTGCTTGCTGGAGCTCCGCCCCCCCCACCCCACCCCCGCCCCCAAGGCCCAGAGCAGCTGAATGAGGGCCAACATCAAAGCGGAAACTCAAAGCAAATGTGTCAAAAGCGCAAATGGAAGGGGCTGAATTGGAGAAGGCTTTATGAAGTGTCCCTTCTTAATCCAGCCCACGAATTGAACAGAGGTGACCACTATCACACCGAGAGCAGAAGTCAGGCACGCCAGCCTGGGCAGAGACGAGGGCTCCCCACTGAGATCACCAGTGCCCCCTAAGGTGGTTTCTTTAATAACACACCTTGAAAATGCAGCAAAGACACGTGACAAAAGAGCGGCTTCTGCGGGGATGCCAGCGCAAGGCGTGGCCTTATGCTCTTACTGGATGTCCATGAACACGTGCGGGTGGCCTGCCTGCTGCCCCTTCTTCAATACTGCCTTGAGTTGGACACAGATGACAATTCCTTCACCATTGTGTGGGCGTTCTGAGAAAGGGAGGCTGGAATACTTCTGTTTCCTTTCTTGACGTGGCTCTTGGCCCCTTGGTTAGAACATTTTCTTTATCCTTCAGGGTGATAAATGTACAGTTCAATCTTCCACTTCCCCCATATCTTGCAAACAGCAGCTTTAAGTCAGATGGACTGGGGTGGGAATAGCATATCACTTGTGCAGCAGTGCCCTTGTGGGGCTGACCATTCCAAGCCTCCATTGTATCGTCTGTAAAGAGGGGATAATCAGCGTTCCTTGAAGAAGTCGAGCTGTTAAACGGATGAGTGAGGGAGTGTATATAAAGGCTCAGCCCAGTGCCTGGCAGATAATAAGCACTCAGTATAGGTGTTTTTCTGCTGCTGTTGATCATGCATTCATTCAACAAACATTCTCTGAATGCCTTTTCTGTGCTAGGCACTCTCCTAAGCACCATGGGCAGTGATGAACAAAATAGACAAGTTCTTGGGCTTCCCTGGTGGCGCGGTGGTTGAGAGTCCGCCTGCCGATGCAGGGGACACGGGTTCGTGCCCCGGTCCGGGAAGATCCCACATGCCGCGGAGTGGCTAGGCCCGTGAGCCATGGCCGCTGAGCCTGCGCGCCCGGAGCCTGTGCTCCGCAACGGGAGAGGCCACGGCAGTGAGAGGCCCACGTACCGCAAAAAAAAAAAAGACAAGTTCTTTGCTTCCATGGAGCGCAAGAGCTAATCAGAGGAAAGAAAAGATAAAAAGTAAATGAATAAATGAACAAGATAGGAAGTGTTTGATGCCGAACATGAGCAGAGCTTAGTGTGATAGAGAAAGACCTGCACTTGGGAAATTTAGACCAGGAATTCCTAGGAGAAGTTCCTGTAAAAAAGAGGAGGACTGAATTCAGACCTGCATAACGAGGCACCAGGCCTGTGAGAATCCAGGGGCAGAGCATTCCAGGCAAAGGGGGCAGGTACAAGGCCCTTGAGCCAGGACTGAGGTTGGCATTTCTCCTTGAGGAGCGAAGGCTGAGCTGGTCGGAGCCCCCATGGGAAGAGGGCATGGAGGGTCACAGGGCGGTGGGGCCTTATTTCTGTACCGCTTCTAAGTTTGCACGTGACTCAAAAAGTATTTTTGCATTTCACTCTGCTCACTTCATCCTTGAGTTTGCCAACCCACCAAACAGAACAAGAGGGGGGCATTAATTTATTCCCCACAGCCTAAAAGCCCCACCATCATTCATAAAGCACAGATTGTTTCCAAGAGAAATGCAGAACCTGAGGGTCTGGCAGCTTTGAAATCTCTGGAGAGAAATCTACATACATGCCAAAGAAGGCAAAGTGGAAATGTGTCTTTTTTTTTTTTTTCTTTCTCCAAGGCTGAAATGGACATTGTAAATGCAAGGATATATGGTGACTAAAATCTCAGTTTAATTCCATTTGGTTTTTCATACTTTGGACAAAGGGATAAACATCTTATTTTCTGCTTTTCTGTGAGCGTCAGCATGTTGTGTTAGAAAGAACATGCCATATGGAATTGTGTTCCACAATTTGCTGCTCAGTTTTGCAGCTTAATCACTGTGTGACCCTAAGCAATGTGCTTACCCTCTCTGAGCAGAGCCTCTATTCCTTCATCTGCAAAATAGGGATAATAATACATATGCTATAATAGTTACGTTAGGATTAGTAGGAGAAGCGCCTAGCATGGTCCTGGCGGTGAGTAGGGACACTCCGTAGATAGCTACTTCTGCAGATCTAATAGAAATACAAGTCTCTAGTTGAGGAGATGGCAAATTACTGCCCATGAGCCAAATCCCCGTGTGTGTAAATAAAGTTTAATTGGGACACAGCCACGCCCATTTGTTTACATGAGGTCTCCAAGGCTTTCAGTAGCAGAGTTGAGTCGTTACAGCACAGATTCTGTGACCCACAAAGCCTAAAATATTTACTCTCTGGCCCTTCACAGAGAAAGTCTGCCAGGCTCTGCTCTTGACTTCTAAATATCAGTGCTCTTTCCAGTATTTCAAGGTGCCTGAAAATTCACTCCATGTCGTAAGAATCTCGTAACTTCTTCACTGTGACTTGAACATGGTAGGCAGTTCTTACATAGTGATTTAATTGAATTAAATACATATACACACATATATAAATATATGTACATAGATTCATACACAGATGCATGTATGCACATGCATGTACACACATATGCATATATATGTACAAACACCTTTAGATTTCTTGTGGTTGCTCAGTCCTTTATTCTCCCCAGAGTGCCCATTCCTCAGTTGCATACTCATTTTTTTTTAATCTATTTATTATTTATTTATTTATTTTTGGCTGCATTGGGTCTTCGTTGCTGCGCGCGGGCTTTCGCTACTTGTGGCGAGCAGGGGCTACTCTTGGTTGCGGTGTGTGGGCTTCTCATTGCGGTGGCTTCTCTTGTTGCAGAGCACGGGCTCTAGGCTCGCGGGCTCAGTAGTTGTGGCTCGCGGGCTCTAGAGTGCAGGCTCAGTAGTTGTGGCGCACGGGCTTAGTTGCTCCACGGCATGTGGGATCTTCCCGGACCAGGGCTCGAACCTGTGTTACCTGCATTGGCAGGCGGATTCTTAACCACTGTGCCACCAGGGAAGCCCACACCACATACTCACTTTTTAAAAAATTATTCGTGGCCCCTTTATCTGTGCATGGCTGACAGATGTTATAGGTTTGCAGTCACTCAAGTCACCCTTGCCCTTTGCATGATCTAATGTTCATGGAATGAGCAAACCCTGCTGACCAGCTGGCTCCTGAATATTCTATCTTAACTCTCTCGATCCCAAAATGTCAGCATTGGAAGGAGTTGCTCAGACCTTCCACATGTCCGAAAGCAGGAATTCCAAATAACGGACCAGCCTCTACGAGTCAGGGTGTGGGGTCCTACTCCAGCAGCTTGAGAGGATACCCTACACAGCATACCACCACCCCTCACCCCATCACCTCTTCGACATCCCTTTCTGCCTCTCTGGCCCTTGGTCACTCCAGTCCCGACACGTGGCCTGTGTGCTGAGCTGTACCTCAGTCACCCTTGGCCCCTTGCTCTGGCTGCCCCCTGTCAGGAGTCCCCTTCCCTGAGAGAGCCACCACTTTTCACTCAGAGTTTATCTTCTCTGTAAGTCCTGCCCTGACCACCACGTTGCAATGCAACCTACCACCCCTATGAATATTCCTGCCCCACCTTTGTTGCCTTGATCTATTTTTCCATGCATTTATGACCTTCTGCCCGACTCTACTACTTGTTAACTATACACATTGTTCATCATGTGTCCCCTCTGTTATGTGTCCCCTCTTGTAAGCTTCACAAGAGCAGGGATGGTAGTGTGCTTTGTTCACTGATCGATTCCATTCAAGCCAAGAATTTATTTATTTTTGTCAAACACACACAGCACTTATTTTGTATCTGACACTGTTCTAAACTCTTAAAAAATATTTACTCACTTAATGGTAGATACTTGATGAATATTGACAGGCTAGATGAATAAAGGGAGACAGCAAGGGTGTGGCTCTGGGGTCAGATTGAGCCATGTTTCAGCCCTGGATCTGACACATGGCCGCTGTGTGACCTTGGGCAAGTCACTTAACTTCTCTGGACATCTACCTTTTTTCACTGAGAAAATAGGACTGAAAATTTGCATTCATCGATTTGATGGGAAGGCTGAATAAGATATCATTTAAAAGGCCTTGGTACAGTTTGCTGCACAGAGAAAGAGCTAAAGTTGGTAGCAGTTTGATGGTGATGGTGCCATATCACTAAGCAGCATCTTTCAAGTCCCAGGCGGCCATGATCACTTCTTGTTTCCATTACTCTTTCTCTTTCTTTAAAGAACAAAAGGGCCCATCAGGGTCATTCATAAGATATCAGTTTCTTCACGCCAAATTAAAAGAAAGAACAGGTTTCTTGGGCAAAGTTCCCTTGAAATTAAGATGGGAACTATTTGAAGAATTTCAGTTCTAATGTTCTCTCTCTCAATATTGTGTTAAGAATACATGAGATCCACCCTCCTAACAAACTTTTTTAAGTGTGCACGATAACTATTAACTATAGGCACAGTGTTGTACAGTGGATCTCTAGAGCTTGACCACCTTGCATAACTAAAACTTTATACCCATTGAAGAGCCACTCCCCACTTCCCCGTGAAAACCACCTTTCTACTCTCTGCTCCTGCGCTTGACTATGTTAGATACCTCATGTACGTGGTATCATGCAGTACTTGTCCTTCTGTGACTGGCTTAGCATTGTGTCCCCCAGGTCATCCCTGTTGTCTCATGTGGCAGGATTTCCTTCTTTTTTAAGGATGAATAATATTCCACTGTACGTGTAGTATCTTCTTTTTATACTTGCAGTGAAAACGCAAGAATGGATGACTTAAATATAAAAATGGATTTGTTTAGCCATTCAACAACCCTTTATTGTATTTACTGATGACCAGAGGTGTGCCAAAATCTTTGTCCCAGAAGCAAAAGACACACAGTGATCCACAGAGGGGGGAAGAAACCACTAGCACACAGCTCACTCTTTGGCAGTGGTGATGGGTGGGTTAACAACACAATAAATGTTGTGAAGGGGGCAACAGAGAGCCATGGGTACACACAGATCTTATGTTGTAATGACTAATGGCTACTGCTCACTGTCTTTCAACTACTGAGTACTGCGCTAAACGTTCGTAGGTATTAATATATCATTTAAAGTTTCTGCTGTACCCATGAAGTAGTTTCTGTTATTGGGTACTGTTTGCAGGGAGAAAAATGAGATTTAAAGAGGTTAAAAAGATCACAGTTAGTAAGAGATAGAGGCAGCAATTAAATCCAAAGTCCCAGCTCTTTAACCAGGTATAGATTTATAAGCCACCTGCTGACATAGGTGTAGATTTATAAGCCACCTTTCTGATTTGTTTGCCTTTGGGGATTTTTTTTTTCTCATTCGTGGAGATAGTATCTTCCACTCTAAGATTATTAGAAGAATTAAATAAGATAATAAATAGAGAGCAGTCAGCTAAGACCTAGCCCATGGTATGCAATAAATGTTAGTTCTCCTGCGTCTTTCTTTGTAAATAACTGATTGTAGTGTCCTGTGTGGATGTATGAACATATATACCAAATAATTAATAATAACTGATATCAGTGAAGGACTGACTATGTGCCAGGCGCTGTGCTCTTCTCATGGATTAACTCATAGCATCAATACAATCACCAGCTACTACTATTATTATCCTGGTCTTTCTGGTAGGGTGACAGAGGCACAGAGATACTGACTCAGTTGCTGAAAGTCACAGAGCTTATACATGGCAGACCAGGACTCAGTCCCTGGTGGTGTGGTTTCAGAGTCTGCCCTTGACCAGTCTGCTACCTAAATGCCGTCAAAAAAGGACCGCAGATACCCTTGGAAGTAGTCACTGGTAGTGATGGTGCCAAGGCTAGTGTGATTCCCAAAATGGAGGTATTTGCTTTGTTCTCAAAATAATGAAATACTGTGTACTCATTTCTTTTCAAATTGGAGAGATGTTTTTCTAAGTCACCAGTAGCCTCACGTAGCTAGATGATCCCGTACATTTTCCCTCGTTAGCATCAGTCAGTGCCATGACAAGGCTGGCGTTATCTTTCTTAAAATGTACTCGTGCTACCCTCCTGCCTTACTCAGCACCAGCAGACAGCCAAGTGCAGCAAATGGTTCCCTGAGTAATTTCAGTGACCTCCCAGCACCTACCAAGTTTCGTGATAAAGCTCACGGTTTAATTCTGGACTGGAAGTTTGGAAAGCTGTCTCCGTACTGCTACTCCTCCAAGATGCTCAGATATTTATACCGCATTAACTCGAAGCCGTGTCAACTTTCTCAGTGATTCTGTTCAACTCCGTAAAGCATGTAGTACAAGTTGTAAGAACGTATTTTCTATTCCTCCACAGAATTATCAAAAGAAGGCTTCAGAACAAATAGGGAGGAGGGGGAAGTCACCCCTTTGTGCTCCTTTTCAGAGCTGCAAGCCTCAGCCAGGGCCCCCAAAGCCTGAGTTTCATCTGGGTGCTGTTCCGAAAGGAACTGGTCCTTTCTCAGGAGGTGAAATATTTGTTCACTTCTCCTGATGAGGGCGGTTTGCAGACTATAATTTCTGTGCGGCTACATTGCCAGGACAGGTGTGGACAGAAATATGCAAACAATAAAGCGCGACAGGGCACGCAGAGTTGGGTCATGAAATGTATGTCCCCTCGTCCCCTGTGTGTTGTGAGGCAACTCAGTCACCTGTGTATGATTCCAGCCAATCATCTGTGACTCACTGGAGGCTGATTAGATTGTTGCTGTCCTGAGGCCATTTCATTATAACGTTTGGTTGTGAATTTCATTAAGTTTTACAGTCTTACGCGCTTGTGTTTGTAACAAGAGCCATCTCCCCTTGTGAGATGACATTTGTTTTTATGAAACAAAAGTTCAATCAATATCTAAGCTTATGAAGGTTTAAAAAAAAATGTGTGTGAAAAGCAATGGGCAGAAATCAGACTGTTGCGTAAGCCACCGTGAAATGTAAATCATTGTTAACGGAGGGGCTGTGTATGGCGTTACTCAAAGTGCAATATGAAACATAAATCGAGATGACGTGGACGCGTGTGCAATAAGTCCTTGAGTAGCTGAATATTTACCTCTGGCCAGTGCTAAGATACACCTAGGGGGAGGAATATGGAATTTTACCTAAGCAGCAGAGGGGTGGTACTGCTTCCATCATTACAGAAAATAGTGACTCTCAGTTGCAGTCTGTGGAGCGTATTAGGGGAGAGCCAGGGACCGCTACATCTGGGTTTCCTGCTTTCTCAAAGTGACGTACACTCAAGGGTACAAATGGGCTCATCAGGTCTTGGCCTCACGTCTCTGTTTCATGGTACAGAACTGTCAGGCTTCAAACCTATTTAAGACTAGGCTTCAAACTGTTTGAGAACCATATAGAATTATGGTATTTTGTATTTGAGTAAAATCACTTAGTCCAGAGGTTGGCAAATGTTTCTTGTAGTAGGCCAGTAAAGATATAGCAAATATTTCCAGCTTTTCAGGCCATGTGTTCTCCATGGCAACCACTTGGCTCTGCTGCTATAGCACCAAAAGCCGTCAGATATAATATGCAAACGGATGGGCGTGGCTATGTTCCAATAAAGCTTTCTCGTGGCCACTGAAATTTGAATTTCGTATATTTTCACAGCTATAAAATATTATTTTCTTTTTTTTTTTTACAACCATTTATAAATATAAAAATGACCATCCCTAGGTCACAGGCTATACAGAAACAGGCAATGGGCCAGATTTGGCCTATAGGCCATAGTTTTTAAACCCTGATTTAACCCAGTAACAAAACCCCTGGGGTGGAGGTGGCAGGTTGCCATATGCAACCTGGCTAGCTTTGTTTATTTGTCTGAGTGTGTCTTCTTCTCCAAGAGGCTGGAATAGAAAAATTCAAGAGGCTAAGAAGCAACAGCAACTTTCTCATTGACCTTCGGACGCTTAAATATACTCAACCTAAATAATGATTTTTATGGAACTCATTAAGTTTATTTAATTTTGACTTTCAAAAAGGGTAGGTAATAACCCTTGTCACCTGACTTGATCTTTGGCAGGAGAGATTTCTCTCTGCCTATGTGATCCAAAGCCTTATTTACCAATTTAGAAAACAGAAAATACAGTTGTTACTTGAAATTTGGTTATGGCAAATTCTATGACTGTGCAGCCAATGTCCACTCCTCACTCCCCTCCAAGGGGGGGAGGATTCTTCCCTCATCCCTGCCCCTCTTCTTTGACCTTAGGTTTGGTCAGCTGACTTCATTTGGCCAGATAAGGAAGGAAGGTCCCTGAGGGTGGATGTGACAGTGTACCAGTTGCACTCATAGGGCTTCAGAGGAATTACATGTTTCCGTTTGCCCTCTGACCTCCTCCATGAGAACAATATGCCCCAGGTAGCCACTGCCCCTTCAGTCTGACCCAGGCATGAGAGACCCTTGAAGTAGGCCTGACCTTGATTGACAGCCTGGAGTAGTATTGGTAATGACCCATAGACTCACAGCCAGAAGCAGAGCAGCACATGCCAACTGACAGTCCAGCGAGCAAGCAATAAATATTTATTGTTGTGTGCCACTGAGATTTGGGACGTTTTGTTTTGCAGCGTAATTAAGAGAGTAGCTGACTGAAATACAAGTTAATGGCAGAGCTGGGACAAAAACCCAAATTTCCTTATCCTACCTGCTTTACTTGCCACTAAACTAGAAAAAGAAAAAGAAATTTACATAAAGCAGCTCTTAGTGGTAGAGTATCCTCTTGGTGTGGCCTCATAATCACACTTTCCAGAGCAAGATAGGAGATCATGTATTTGTGGGGTGAAATTATTGATGAACCCCAATTCTCTGTGACACTTCAGAACTACCCTGGCGGTGTGCCACCCCCAACGCCTCTGACACACTTACAGTTTGCTTCTTCTATCATCGTTTATCATGCTTTGAATAATTGTTGCTGTATTTATTTATTTTTCTTTCTCCTTTTGTTTTTATTCCCAACAAAGCTTGGCACATTGTGAGAGAGAAATCTCATTTTGTTCATCTTGAAAACGGATTTGAGAGAAAAAGATCAGGTTTCCTCTAAGTAGAAAAGACAGTGTTATAAAGAGAGGATGAATAGAAACTTCAGTTGCTAAAAAATGATTCAAGTAGCATTTAAGAGCTCAAAAGAAACCGTTGGGTGGATCGAGCTTCCATGGAACTGTATTTGTTGGAGATTTTTCGAAATCATATCGACACATTCCAATTACACAGAACCAGTTAGCTGTGTTGTATTAAACAACTGTTAAAAATTTGGTGCCAGCCCGTGAACCATGGCTGCTGAGCCCGTGAGCCATGGCCGCTGAGCCTGCGCGTCCGGAGCCTGTGCTCCACAACGGGAGAGGCCACAACAGTGAGAGGCCCGCGTACCGCAAAAAAACAAAAAACAAAAATTTGGTGCCAGGCTGTATGTAATGGTTGGCCTACATAGAGCCAATATTTGGCACACTGACTATATACTTGAAAAGGACAATTCAGGAACACAAGAAGAGGGATTCAGTGGAGCACACTGTTTTCCTCTATTGCCCTTACTGTAGTGCCCCCTTATCCGAAGTTTCACTTCCCACAGTTTCATTTACCTGCAGTCAACTGTGGTCTGAAAATATTAAATGGAAAATTCCGGAAATAAACAATTGATACGTTTTAAATTGTGCACGTTTCTGAGTAGCGTGATGAAATCTCCTGCCGTCCCACTTGGTTCCACCCAGAATGGGAATCATCCCTTTGTCCAGCATATCCGGCGTGTTAGCCACTTAGTAGCCATCTGGGTTATCAGATCCACTGTCAGGGTATTGCAGCGCTTGTGTTCAAGTGACCCTTGTTTTACTTAATAATGACCCCCAAAACATAAGAGTTGTGACGCTGACCAGTCCGGTGTGCCAAGGAGAAGCTTTAAAGTGCTTCCTTGAAGTGAAAAGGTGAGAGTTCTCGACTTAATAAGGAAAGAAAAAAATCCTCTGCTGAGGTTGTTTAGATCTAGGGTAAGGTGCATCTTCTATCCATGAAATTGTGAAGGAGGCAAAGTAAACTCATGCTAGCTTTGCTGTTGCATCTCAAACTGCAGAAGTTACGGCCACAGTGCATCACAAGGGCTTAGTTAAGGTGGAAAAGACATTAAATTTGTACAATAAGATATTTTGAGAGGAAGAGATTGTGTTCACATAACTTTTCTTACAGTATACTGTTATAATTGTTCGATTTTTATTATTAGTTGTCGTTGTTAATCTCTTACTGTGCCTAATTTATAATTAAACTTGATCATAGGTATGTACGTATAGGAGAAAAAGGTGGTATATGTAGAATTTGGTACTGCTCATGGTTTCAGGCATCCACTGCCAGTGGGGAGGGGTCTTGGAAAATATCTCCAGTGGATAAGGGGGCAGCACTGTGATAATTTTCACTGAGTGCAGTGGTTTGACTGGAGAGTTTTCCTAGCAATCCATTTTCTTTGTTTTCCCAGCCATCCATTTTCTTTGTTTTCCCCTCAGTTCTTTGGCAATTAAATCAATTGTTTTTTAAATGAAGAAACTTGCTTTATAACTAAGCCTGTTTACTTTTGACTGCTGCCGGCTTGGTCTTTCTGAAAGCATAGATAAAGAGCTTTAAACTGGGGTCCTTCTAGACCACTAACAAAGAGAAAGAAAAAGCCCGAAAAGCTTCTGCAAAGAAAAGTTATACTTCTAGCATAGAGTAAGGGAACATTTTAAGAAAAGGACAGACTTTAAAATGAACTTAATCACTTATAACTTTAAAATGAACTTAATCATTTATAACTAAAATGGATCAAATTTTCTGAGTTTCCCTGTGAAACTAAGACATTAGTTGTGCAATATGGTCTTAATTTTCCTCAGTATGAAAATAAGACCAGATTACATATTGGATAAAAGATTGGGAAAGTGAATAAAAGAAGTGGTGGCTTTCAAACCTTGCTTTTCTTCTTCTTCTTTTTTTTTTTTTTCATTTTTCACTGTTCCTGTGAAAAATCACGGAACTAAAAGTGAGGCAAGTAACCTGATAGCCTTGTGTTACACCAAAATGAGCCTAAGACAAAGAGAGCCACTGGCATGGTCTTGTTGATTGCACCTGACACATAGGTACCCAGATGAGGGCGCAAGTGAATCTGAAGTGATTACCAAATATTACGTTTGAGTAATAAACAGTATTTTCCTTACAGGCCTCACGAGTGTTGTCAACAAATAGACATATCAAAAAACATGGACATTTTCATGAAATTATGTTCTAATTCTGTACCTTGTCCAAGAATATCATGGAGTTCTATCAGCGGAATGATAGCCTTCTTGCCTTGGGTCCACATTGTTTTGCTCTGTAGATAGCATATTTTGCTAGCTGAGAAAAGACAGGGCCCAGGATTAGTGACTGGGGAAATTGTCCTTTGATGGAGCCTACGAAGTGTGGCTGAGGCCATCTAGGTATCCTACTGATTTGTGCACTGGTGATATATGTGTCTTCCCTAAGCCCATCTCAGATGAACTTTTAAGTGTGGGCTTTTAAGTGTGAGCTTTTAAGTGTGGGCTGTTAAAAGAAGTCACAAACACGATGAAGGTGGTATTTCTTAAATGATTGTTTTCAGGTTCGCTTAGGTTTACTCAGCCTTCTCAACACCATATCCAACATCCAATAGATTCTTATTTAAATTTTCTCACTGGGGTAGTTTGACACTCAGTGGAGTATTTAAAACAATACAATTAAATGTGTTACTACATATCTTAAGGGTAACGTTACTTAAAATAAGGCTTAGACATACTATATTCTTTGCCAGTAGCAGTTCCTTGCTACTTCCTGGGTAAGTCTACTTTCATAATATTGATCTTCATTTAGTCCTTTGTTCTAGCATATTCCTTCCTGCCCTCAAGCCTCTGCATCTGCTCTTCCTTTTCCCTGTGATCCTCTTTCCTTCTCTCTTGCACTAATTAATTCCCCCATTCATCCTTCACATCCCAGCTCAAGTGTTACCTCTTCAAAGAAGTCTTCCGTGACTTCCCTAAATTAGTCAAAGCCTCACTCTAGGTCCCCATGGGACCATAAATCTCCTTGGTATGACACTTGTTTCAGTAGCTATTTAGTGTTTTTTCTTCAGGGCTGTTTGATTAATGCCTGTGTCTTTCAAGTGAAGGTTAACAGATCGGTATCTCCAGAACTTCACCCAGGGCCCCCAACACTGAGGAAGCATTCAGCAACTGCTATGGACTGAATGTTTCGTGTCCCTCCCAAAATTCATACGTTAAAACTCTACCCCTCCCCCCAGTGTGATGGTATTTGGAGGTGAGTCCTCTGGGAGTTGATTAAGTTTGATGAGGTCATGAAAGTGGGACCCCCATGATGGTATTAGTGTCCTGATAAGGAGAGGAGAGGCAGCTTTTTTTCTCTCTCTCCCTCTCCCTCCCTCCCTCCCTCTCTCCCTCCCTCTCCCTCCCTCTCCCTCCCTCTCCCTCCCTCTCCCTCCCTCTCCCTCCCTCTCCCTCCCTCTCCCTCCCTCTCCCTCCCTCTCCCTCCCTCCCTCCCTCCCTCCCTCCCTCTCCCTCCCTCCCTCCCTCCCCCCTCCCTCCCTCCCTCCCTCTCTCTCTCTCTCTCTGCCATGTAAGGACATAGAAGGTGGTTATCTGCAAATCTGGAAGAGAGCTCTCCCCCAAAAGTGAATCTGCCATCATCTTGATTTTGGATTTCCCAGTCTCCAGAACTTTGGAATAAATGTCTGTTGTTTAAGCCACCCAGTCCACACTATATTTTGTTATAGCATCCCAAGCTAACTAAGACAGCACCTGTTTGTTGACAAAGGGTAATAGGGAGGAAAAAAGGGAGGAGGGAAAATGTATCTGAAGGAAATAACCAGGTAAGTCTGCAAGATTGAGCTGTCACGATACTTATCGGACCAGTAATTATAATAGCAAAATCCAGGGAATCAGTACTTCTAGTATCAATATTCTACATAGCCTCTACCGATGACAACTTACACATAGAGAGATGGCCCCAGCGTGTGATTAAACCAATGAAAAAAGTTATAAAGCAGTGTGTACTACATGGATCCTACTTTCTTTTTAAAGAAGAGTATAATGGAACAACACAACTGTGCACAATAATCTAGAAGAAGGACCAGCAGGCATCGGCACATTAACAACAGCTATCTTGGGGTGGTATAAATCTGGATGGCTTCTTTCCTTCCTTGTGCTCACCCAGATTGTCTCACTTTTCCAAAATTAGCATGTGCCACTTGTGTGTACCATATGTTGGTTTCCTCCCATGCAGGCGCTGCTTTTTCCTCACGCCTAGTTTGAGGCAGCCTCAGCTCCTTTCTTCCTTTTCCAAAAAGAATCTGAAACTGTGAGCTCTGATGAGCAATGTAAATTCTATGGAAGTTTTAAGTGAGAGAGAGAATGCTTTTTTCTCGGAGCCCATGGTGTTTATCTCAAAAAGGTCCCCACTAGACCTTCTCTTGGATCAGGGCTGTTTTCCAACTAACCAGTGGGTTTTCCTCTCTCTCATCTGTTACCCTTTGCCCTTGTCTCCACTCCAGCATTTGATGCTTATAAATGTAAAGTCCCTTCCTTCCCTCACTCCCCCCTTCCCTTCCTCCTTCCCTCCCTCCCTTCTTTCCTCCCTCCCTCCCTCCCTTCTTTCCTCCCTCCCTCCCTCCCTCCCTCCCTTCCATCCTCCCTCCCTCCCTCCCTCCCTCCCCCCCATCCTTCCTTCCTGTGCATAAAAACCTGTCCCAGCCCCACACTTTCTCCTTCCCCACAGCTGGCGGAATATAACTAACTCCTCAGCAAAGGCCACATTTCCTCAGTTAAAAAAAATCCTCAAACCAGCTGCTGAGAAGACATAATTTCATCCATATTGTTACACATAAACAATAAAATTGAAACCATAATTATCAAAAGATGAAAAAGTTCATGTGCAATTTATCGTTTTCCCACATAATACTCTATCATTCCCTAGCATAGACCATCGCTAGCTTTTAAAGCAGAAACATTTCAATTAAGAACAGAAGTGTCAGCCACAGCCTGAGCTAAGATGTTTTGCTGCTCTTTGGGGAATATTATCCACTGCATATTGGTCTAGTTATCAAATTTCCCAGCATGCTCTAGACATTGGTTTTCAAATTCCCAGATTTGGTAGGACGCTGAAAATCCAATTCTTGGCACACTTTTAGGGCATCTTAAAGGGCCTGGCACAAACACAAATAAATATATCCAGCAAGACTCCACTTTCTTAAGGAGCCGCAACTGTCATCTTCTGATACTTAAGGACTCACAGGACCCACTGCGAAACCACAGTTCTTGCCAATTGGGCAGAAGCCAGGAAGGGGTCGGGATGGCCAAGTTCTACAGCAAATTCCAACAATTCCAATTCTTATTCACCCCAGTTTCATCCAGAGCTCCCATGTATAACTGAAGTCAGAATTTCTTTTCTTTTTTTGGAAATAATCAGAGGTAACATTTGTGACTTTCAATAACAATAGCTTTCTCTTAACTGCAGTAGGCCAGATCCAATGCTAAAGTTTGACATGGATTATCTCATCCAATTCTCCTAAGAATCCTGTCTACATCATACACATACTGCTTGTGTCATCATTTTATTAGCAAAATGTGAATTAGGGGTTAAGTAACCTGTTGAAATCCCCACAGGAAGTGGTAGAGGCTGCGCTTGAAGCCATGGCTGACATCAAATCCATGCTCCTAACGCTTTGACACACTCCTGCTTGCTCTATAAATTTAAATCTTCTTTGCTTCCCTTTTAGCATAGAGCTAGAGAGAATTACGTGACATCCTTAGAACAGATGCACTAATGTTACATATTTGCAAAAAAGATGTTTTGTTGTTGTGGCCTGGCTATTTTTTTTTGACACCATCAAACGTGTTTCAGCCCCTAACACTGTAACTAATAGAAAAGAAGTAGGATAATTTCAAGGACTGTTATTATGAAATATATTAATATTATATCATTCCAAAGTCCCACTTTTCTGAAATTAAAATTGTGGTATTACATATCTGGTAGAACATGTACACAGCCCTCTGTATTTACTTGTTCCACATCTGCGGATTCAACCAAATGTGGATCAAAAATATTATTCTATCTGTAAGGGACTTGAGCATCTGCAGATTTTGGTATGGGGGTAAAGGGGGGCCCTGATCGCAGGTGACTATTTCCCTAGACAAGAGCACAAAATTATGATTTTCTTAAGAAATTAATAGAAAGAGTATACTAATACTCTATCCTTTCTTTACCATGTAAGCTCAAAAGTATCTTCAAGATTATTTGTTCTTTAGAATCTATGATTAAAAAAATATAAAGGAAGAATATATAGTTTGTCCTTGAAGATAGACTTTATGGGCACAAGTAAACATGTGGAGATTTCCTTCCAGGTCAAATTCAGTGAACCCTCATCATGTCTTCATAGAACTGTTTACAATTCAGCAAAAAAAACAAAATGAAGGTATAATTAAAGTGGGGAGTATTTTTGGTTTTATTTTCCAAGTACAAAATCGACGACAGAGTTTAAAGACTTTTCTAGTTACTATCAAAAGTCTTGACTTACACTATAACATATTATGTCATGCAGAAATAACTAAAAAAAGAATTTTCCTCTTCCGCATATTATCTCATGTGGAACAGGACAAAGTTTTTTGTGTGTCCTAATAAGTTCCCCTAAATTTTATTACATCTGTTTTTATGGCATTAAGTTTAAGATATCCACAGGTACTTCTTTGGAGAGCCCTGTTTCTTGCATTCTTCTCAGCTGTGTGACCTTGGGCAAGTCTCATAACCTCAGCTGCTGTGCTAATAAAACAGGCATAATTATCAAGTGTGGTACGAATGGAATGATATCTGCAAAGGTAAAATGCCAGCATGATGTCCAGCACACAGTAGGTGCTTAATATGTGGTAGCTCTCATTACTATTTCCACCCTCCTTCGAGACTCTTCTCAAGTTTCTTACTGTGCACAGATGAATGCAACCCCTACAGTCCCGCAATAGCCCTGCCACTCTGGGATATGCAAAGTTATGGTAATTAATAGCCATGATTATCTACGTGGTGTTGTTTATGGAGTCCCTTGGGTCCTGCTTGACACTCCAGATTTTTCACCATCTTCTTAACTCTTTGGGATGAAGGTGCTGTGTTGGGAAGATCTCTAACATGATATAAATGTCTGAGATACCAACTTAGCACCCATTAACACTGAGTCAGTACTTTATTTCTGGTGTTTATTTGGCAAAGATTCTTACAAGGAACACAGGACAGATGAGTTTTGATAAGGGAAAAGGACAGGGAAAAGTTCTAAGCAAAGATGGCATCAAAGCAACACATATCTGAAGGACTGGCATGTCCACCAGTTTAAATGCAACAGAATAGGACCTTTGTTTCCTGCGTTACTTGTAGGACACATGGGTGTCAGCATCCTTTCACTCGCCAGTCTGATTACCCTTCCAGTGCTGAGTCCTCAGGACTGAGCCCATGTTTATTTTCCCCAACACACAGGAACCTTGTAAACAACAATTGCACCTTATGTTTGATAGCCCTTTAGCGGTGTACTTCTGAAACTGTTTACATGCATGCAGATTGCCTGAAGACCTTACGAAACTATAAATTCTGGTTCAGGAGTTCTCGGGTCGGGCCTGAGATTCTGCATTTCCAACCAGCTCCCAGGGGATGCCCATGATACTGGTCCAGCAATCCCTAAGGAGTCCTTAGAGCTTATGGTCATTTTCACAGTGACCTCATGGATCTTGACGACAGACCAGTGGAAAGGGCAGCAAGTGCTTTGTCTCTATTTTGAAGGGGTGGAGACTATGTTGCATGGAAGTTAAATGGCCTCTTAAAGTCAGATGGGAAGACATTCAGAGTTTTAATCCAATGTTCTTCCAGCAGTTTCATGCTGCCCTCACTTTAATTTTCACTGACTTAAGTATCATTACCAACTTAAGATCAACTCACAGATTCATTTGAGAGGAAAGAGGAAAGGACATAACTGACTTTTTTTTTTTTTTTTTTTTTTTTTTTGCGGTACGCGGGCCTCTCACTGTTGTGGCCTCTCCCGTTGCGGAGCACAGGCTCCGGACGCGCAGGCTCAGTGGCCATGGCTCACGGGCCCAGCCGCTCCGCGGCACGTGGAATCTTCCCGGACCGGGGCACGAACCCGTCTCCCCTGCATCTGCAGAAGGATTCTCAACCACCAGGGAAGCCCTACCTGACTTTTATTTTGACTACTCTAGATCTACTCTCTACAGCATCATATCCACCTACACCCTCCCACCTGCTTATACCTCTTAGCTGCTTCTCACCATCTTCACTATATAAATGTATATCACACAGATGGACCTCTTCCATTCAACTCCAAAATTAAATACTTCTTGATCTTTTATCTGGGCAAGGCATTGAATGATAGTCTAGGGGCAACAAGATAAGACTTGGGTTCCTGCCCTCAAAGACGTTTCGCAACAGCAGAGGAGACCTACATCTGTACCAGTTGTTTCAGTAGAAGACATGCTATACCAACGTAAGATGTGATTTGACAAAGAGAAGAATAAGCAAAGTTCTATGAAAGCAACAAGAAGGGAGCGACTAGTTCCTACTGAAAAGGGTCAGGGAAGATTCCTCAGTGGAGACTGTATTTGTGGCTTAACCTTTAAAGTAAAGCAGAATTTCGACATGTGGGAGAATATGTGGAGGAGGAAGAGAAGGAAGAAAAGACAGATTGCAGGAGTGAGGAAGGGCTCAGTGAGAGAGATCTGCTAGTTTGAGTTGGTCAGGCTTCTGTGCTCCAACTGCCCATCAGGCTTGTACATCTGTAATACAGTCCGGGGGAAACTCAATACCTTGCTTCTAAGGTACTGGTGGCAGAGTGCAGTCTCCTGTCACTCGCCCTCAGAATGGAACCCATCCAGGTTCCCACATCTCATTCTTCCTGAGTCCAGTCCACCTCAGGAAAAGTATCACTTTTCAAGAAGGTACTTAGAGGCTCAGATAACAAATCTCTCGTTGGTGAGTCATGTTCTTCTTGGCAATGCAAGAGCCCATGGGTATTTCCTTTCCAGCCTCTTTTTTTTTCCCCCCAATCATTCCTAATGGAAACATTGGCTCATGCCTTCCTTTGCCAAGCCCTCCAGTTTACCTGAAGCCCAGCTTCCGGGATTTCTTCCTCAAACTCAATTCCTGCCTCTCGTAAACAAGTCAGCCAGGCTGTCTTCCTTGAGCCATTTGGGCGCTAAGCATAGAAGATGATGCTAAGTCATTGCGAGACAATTTTTATTTTTATCTTTTCCAGGCTTCCCAGCTTAGAAACTATCAATAAGGGGATGAGGGGGGCAAAACAATGAGCAAACAGAAGATGCTCAATAAATGTTCATTGTTGTTATCTTTCATTTACCAAGTTGGTTTTGGTAAAGGCCAACTTCAAGACATTTTTTGTTTTGCTTGACAAATGTTCCCCTCGTGAATTCTTCTCCAGATCCCTTCTTTCAGTAAGATGGGACATTCTGCATAATCTTTTTTTTTTTTTTTCCAAAAATGTCAAGGTCCCTAAACCAACCACCTCCAAAGAAGAAATCCTCAATGAACACCATGTGTGTCTGATTCCAGAGAAGACTCTCAGCCATGGAAACATTGGCATGACATCCTTCACCACTACCATTGTTAACGTTGCAAATTACAAATGGATCTTCTCTAGTCACTTATATAACCCTGGAGATTTTTATATTAAAAAATATATATACATCTAGTCGTGACTAGCAACTGTTAAAAATATTCTTATGTCATCTTCAGTCAAGTTCTCTCTTAGCCAACATTTTATAAACTCTTTAAATGGGAGAGGAATCTTTGCTCCAGCCCCTATGGTGATGTCTTCCATTCTCTATAGAAGGTATCTGCCACTTTACCAGAAGCCACCTCCCATCTTTGGAACTCACATTTCAGAAGGATATATAATGTATAGAATTTGCATTTGTTAGAGGGAAGGCAAATCTGAAATAGAAGAAACACGTATTCCAGGACATTGTGTAATCATGTTACCATGAAATACATGCAGTAAAAAAATAACTAAGCCACCAAAGTGTTAACAAGTTGCAATTCGTAATTAGCATACTTATAATTAGCATATTTATAAATTGAGATCTCTGAAGTGCCCAACATTTGAAATAATTTTGTGGTTAAAATGATTTCTCTACTTTTTGACTAAGAAATCCTCCATTGAAAACCTAGCCCTTGCACAAATTAAGGAGAATCTCAAATGAGAAGGTATAAAAATAACAAAAAGTCTTTGCTTTCTCATTAGAAATACATTAATTGTGAACAAACTGTGCAAATCAACACAAACTTAAGAAGTGTAATCTTTAGTTCTTTGCTTCTCTTTAAAGAAATAATCCATCAACATATTAATGTACTTCCTCTTTATATATAATTTGCATAATTGAGTTCATGTTTATAATTACTATTATAGCATTTCCCATTTAATTATATCTATTTGAAAATTTTCATTTTACTGGCTACGTTTTTCTAACTGCTATGTATAATCAACCATTCTCTTATTATTCAACAGGTACATTGTTTCTAGTTTTTCATTATTGTAAATAATGCTTTGATAAACATATTTGTACATAAATAGTTATCTGTCCTCTTATATCCCTAAGGGAGTCTTTTCGAAGTGAAATTATCCAGCCTTGGTACATTTTTTTTAACTTTTTATTTCGACCTAGTTTTAAACATACAGACAAGTTGGAAGGATAGTATAAAAAATTACCATATACGCCTTCACTCAGTTTTCCCAAATTGTAACATTTTAACACATTTGCTTTATGAAACTCTCTTCTCCCCTTCTTCCCTCCCTCTCCCTCTCCCTCTCCCATTTTAGAGTTCCTTGCAGACATGATACATCTTTACCCCTAAATACTTCGGTGTATATTTCATACAATTAAGGATATTCTCCTACGCAACCACGTATAAGAATTAAGATAGAAAATTAACATTGACAGTATCTATTATCTAATCTACAGAATTTATGCAGGTTCCTCCAATTGTGCAAATAATAATATTTATAGCAAAAGAAAATTCTGGATCGTATGTTGTTTTCGGTTGTCATATGTCTCTGGTTTTCTGTAAATTAGGACAATCCTCATCTGTTCTTTGTCTTTCGTGATATTGACATCTTTGGCCAGTTATGGTGTAAAATGTCCTTCACTCTGGGTTTCTTGGATATTTTCTCATGAGTAGTTTCAGGTTATTCATTTGGGACAGGAATAATCTAGAGGTGATATTGTTTTCTTCATAAGATCCATGATGTTGATTTGTCCCATTACTTTGATCACTCGGTTAAGGTGGTGTCTACCAGGATTCTCCACTCTAAATGTACCTTTTTCCCTTTATAGTTGGATATGCATTTTGTGAAGCTATGTAAATATCCTTTGACCCACTGGTGTTAGTATCTATTCACTATTTATTCTAGGTCGAATGAATTGTTATTGTGGTGTTTGCCAAATGGTGATTTTCTGATTCCATCATTCATTTTTCATTTATTAGGCACATTCTCCTGTGAGGAGAAATTTTCCTTTTCTTTGACTTCTTAATTTACTTATATCAATATGGACTTATGGTTTCCTATTTTACCCAGTAGGTCTTAATCTTATTTTCACTATTCTGATGCTCAAATATAGCCAGGGGGGCTCCTTCGAGTTGGCTCCTGTGTCCTCTTGGCATGACCCCTAATTCTTTGACAACTTCATACTTTCCTGAATAATGTGAAGTTTCAGGCCCATCTTGGTTTTGTTTTTGTTTGTTTATTTTTTTGCTTCTCCCCTGGAGTCAGCTATTTCTCCAAAGAGCCATCCTTGCTTTTAGCGGGAAATGGCATTTTCAAGCCGAGATAGGTGTGCATGTGGCTACCAAGGTGTTACTGCTTCTAGGTCTTTTCAACCGACAGAGCTAGAAAATACAAATATGTATATACATACTCTTATATGTACATGTGTGTATACATACCCACACCCATCTCTATATGTATCCATATCTATAACTGTATCCATGGCTATATATATTAAAAATAATACATGTTTTATGACCTCCAATTGGAATGACTTCCAAATCCAATTCAACAGAATAAGATTTCTTCTAACTTCAAACCTTTTCATATATGTGGCCCCATTCTCAAATAATTTAAAACATGGCTACTACTATCCACAATCTATTTACTGATTTGCTCAATCCTAGTTTACACTGAAAGTAAGTTTCATAATTGCTAACCCATAACTCTGTGGGAAAAAGAAAACCTGTTAAGGTAGAGGTGAGTATTTCTTAATAATTTCTTTGTATTCATCCTAAGGGTTGATAGTCCAAATACAGTGTTCCAAAAAATAAAACTTCTGAAGATTCTCACTATATATTGTCATATTTACTTCAAGTCTCATCACCAATGATTAAGAACAAGTGACTGATAGTAACTTACCCAAGATTGAGTATAGTCATTCCAAAAAAACATACTTACTCATTGGGTAAGTGAATAAAATGTTACTGTTATCAGTTGTATTTCTTTTATTGCTAAGACAAATTATTACTGGAGGAAAAATAATTTTGAAACCCCAAGTGTTTTCTGTGGATTGGCTTGTATATAATGAGCAGATCAGTGCTTGAGCAGATACCAATGGGATTCTGTCCAATATTGAGGAGACCCTGCAGTGGGCATTGCCTCTGGGAGCAGTAGGTGAAGAAGTAAGATGGGTGATACTGAACAGGATATAAGACTCATGTGCATAGATAAGCAGTCACCAAAAGAACCATCCTTGTTCCTTCACCCCACTGCCAAACTCCAGGCCGTGTGTTTTGCTTTTGGTGACTTTTATATCTCTTGCCCTGAAATTTTATTTTAACTTGAAATCACTGAATTCGTATGTTGGGCTGGAAGCAAGGCCACCTACGCTATGATCTGCCACCTACGCCAATTCCCCTTGGACTGGCCTTGTTCAACAAATGGTTCTCAAAGAAAGCCAGTGTCACTCAAAAGTCCTATGGATCTGACAAGCTCAATAATAAATATTAAATGAAGTCTCAGGTATACAAGAACTAGCTTCAGAGTTCAAGCAAAGAGGATTCATTCTAAACAAAACACATATGTGTGGGTAATGTCCTGGGTCTCTCTAACAGGACCACCAAGATCTGGAAATTAAATGAGATCCACTCAAGTCTCCTTAACTGGCTTGTATGTACATAGACTACCCATTGATAAAACTTCCTGGCCTTTAAAACACCAACACAATCCCCCAAATCCAACAAAATCAGCCCCAAAGCTATTCCCTACACACTTTAAAGAAGTGAATTCTATAGTAGATGAGTTATACCTCAGTTATAAACAAAACAAAAAACAGCTACTGTACTCCTTAAAGCCATTTCAGTGATGGGCTTCACAATGTGGGGATGAGATGCGCAATAAACAGGGACTCTTAATATTTTCATTTAACACATGAGGAAACTGAGGTTCAAAGAGTAAAGAAAAAATGCGCAAGAACACTCTGGTTATGAGTGGAAGAACCAGGACTCAAAAAACCCAGTTCTTTTCCTTTCCAAAACTCAGGCTTTTACCCAACACACCATGGCTTCGGTGAAGACATACAAGGTTCATCCTGCTGCTAAGTCACCTCAAGTCAACCCAGCTTCCCATCAGAACGAGGCTTTGCAACGGGAGTAATTCCATCACACAAGTAGGTATTTTGGTTGACACTATATTGGATAATTATCTTGGCTGATGGTTTGGGGGTTTTGTGAGAGCGTGTTTCTTCCCCCGCAGGAGTAACCACACATTTGACCAGACTAATTACTTCAACCAGTAAGTTCAGCCTCATGAAATCACAGTCCCTTGAACTGAGATTCAGAGCACAAAGCTGTAGAATATATTTAGCTGCCCAAAAGTAGGGTAAGATAAAACGGAGTTTGGTGCTGCAGGTATGTAACGAAGACACTGGCAGTCATTATACCATACTTTTCAAACATTACTGTGTGTGAATCACCTAGAGATGTTGCTCAAGTTCGGATTCTCACTTGGTGAGCCTGGGGTGGGGCCTGCACTTCTGTGCTTCTAACCAGCTTCCAGGTGATGCTGACGCTGCCATTCCATGGACCATACTCTGAGCAGTAGGGGTCTAGAGTGTTGTTGTCCGTACTGTCCCGTCACAAGGGTTATCTGAAGCACCTGTGAAAAATGCCCCTGCAGGAACCATCCCACCCTGCTGAGTCAAAATCTCTAGAAGAGAGGTCAGGAGAATTAAATGACTATCAGGCATATGAAGTGACAGATCACCAGCCAGGTGGGAATCCCTAGTCTAGATGACCCTAAAAATTCAACCCTGGGACTCTGTAATACTATGAATATACGGGAATCACTACCAGTTTTTAAGATCGAAGTCTTGGCCTCTTTCAGTGTGTTGTTTCAACTGATCTATGCCATTTATGCTTAGTGATTCTTGGGACCTCATTATATAACGACGTATGTGTATATTAGGCAGTCCTTGTTACATAGGCCCTGTTTGTCTCAAAGACCCAGCTCTGAAACGGCACTAAAAAACGGATTAAGCCTGACAGATACTGTACGTATGCATGCTTGGTGTTGGTGTGTATTGATATCTATGGCTAGGGTTTTATTTGTACATGAATATTAGTTTGTCAGTGGTTAAAACTGGAGGGGAAGATTAAAAAGAACAGGAAGAAACATAAGACTTGAAAACTGGCAAAAGTTGGTAATATTTGACTCTGAAGCAAAGTAGTTTTAATAACAGGTTGTCAGTCTTATTTGCGACGCGCTAGGCTCTTGGCGTTTATTTAACATATTTAAATGTCCACCTTACAATTAGCACACGGATACATAAACACACACACACTCTGGTTGCAAATAATGTTTTCTAGAAAACCAGAAAGCATATTTGCATAAGTTGCGTTTATTACCTTCCCTGTTTGACTGTGGACCGCTTTCCCACCCCCAGGACTCTCATCTTTATAAAATAGAATTGTTGAAGTTAACAGAATTATCTGTGTTATATTACTTAAGTTTTACTGTTATTAACTATTCTTCAGTTTCTAAGACAAGGGAAAAAATACTTTCTGGTATGTAAGTTCAAAGAAATAGACCTCTTACCAGATGAGAGCAGTTGTCTTGGGAATGCAGATTTATGAAAATTGATAGCCTGTCTTTGTCTGGCAAAACAAAGTGCCTTTCTTTCCCATTTTGTTCTCTGCCTGTGTAACAGAGATTGATTTTTTTCTTTCCTTCTTTTTTCGGGGGGTGGGTTGTGAATTTTTAAATTAGACATACCTCTCAAGCCCATTGCAAGGAAACATCGCTGGGGTCTCTGCCACTCCTTTGAGCCCCAGAGAAAAAGACATTGACTTCAAGTTCAAACTAAAATGAAGACTTAAAGCAAATAAGCTGGGGTTGAAGATGTTCAGATTGTATGTTTAAATTGATGAGGAGTAAACAGTGTATTATAAACAAAGCCAGACAGCTGGATATGGTTAGAGAATGTTTTTTAAAAAATAAGTAAAATAAATAAAATTTAAATTCTCTTTTTAAAAATGAGAACATAGGAAAATGTTGAAAGAAAATAATTTTGTTCTGTTTTGGTATCAAGGAGACAGTATCCAGGATTTTATATTTTTTTCATTCTCATAATGTATGTTTATATGTGTGTTGCACTTACCTAGGCTTACTTAGCATATGCTAAAAATAATAAGGACTTTTCATCTCTTGAGACATGTCACATGTTCCTCCAATTACCCTGCTTTCGGTTTCAGGGCAGTGAGAAGGGGCGCTAAACAAGCAGCTGAGATAACACTACAAATTTAAAACGTCGCTTGAACATACCCATTCAATAAAGAGACAAAGGGGCCATGGTGGCCTTTTTTCTCTGCCCTAAAAATCTGGAGAGCAACTGGGTTTTCTATCACACTTTTGGGGATTTGAACAGCATCCAGACATCTGTAAGACGTGTATTTTTAATCACATCTGACTTTCACTCCCGAGCCTTGTGTACCAAAACTTGAAACTGCCCTGTAGCCTAGAAGCCTGCAAAGCATCCCCCGCCCCCAAACATGAGGTTTCCAAAAGCATTTGTTCCCAATTTCCACAGTTTGGGTTAGAGTACATCCAAAGTGCTCCCTGACTCTTGGAAAACTGGAAACCTGGCTTGATTTGGCAGATTTTCTGCTAGCTGCACCTTCCCAGGAGGCTTGCCTTAACTCTCTTTCTGACCTGCATAAATTTTTTCTTATTTGCCTGGAACGATGTAATAATTTTACTACTAAATAAAGAAAATATTTATTGAGCGTTTGTTAGGTAAGAGACATGTAGCATTGAAGTGAAGGAGGGTGGGTGGACAATATAGTGCCTGCCATCACTGAGCTTGGTGTCCAGTCGACAAAGAAGACACAAGCAGAAGAAATGGTCAATAACAGTCAAAGATGTAAAGAACTTTATGGAAAAGAACATAAAACAAATGGTGTGTTTACAACTCTTGCCAGCGGATGCAGTAAATGATTAAAATTCAAAATGGCAAAGAGTATTACAGAGGAGAGGCAAAATGAATAAGCGATTGTAAGAGGTTGACCAGATGTACTGATTTGGCTGAGACAACACTAGTTCATACTTAATGGTGTAATATTGGCCCTTTTCATTCTCCAAAGTGTCATAGTTTGCATGAGGAATTATGTGGTCAACCTACTATGGAAGAGTGAATTTAGGTAGGAGGAAGGGAGAGTAGGAAGGATATCGCAGAAGGCAGTGAACAAAGATGATAAACAAGATCAAAGAGAAAAGATACAAGGCACATGCCAAGGCTCAGTGAGTAAAGCTATGTGTTTAACAATAACACAGACAAGTATACATGCAGCTTGTTTATGAAGTTTATTGCTACCAGTCCACTACATACATATAGGAAATTGTTTAAATTAACTTCTTAAAATTATATAAAATGATACTCTAGTATATAGTAAAATAAACAGAAAATAGATGTGAGAATAAGAAGGATTTATAATGACTCCTAACGTCTAGCACCTAGTGTTCACCATTGTTAATATTTGCTTGGATGTCATTTGACGGATTTTGATTTTTCTTTGCAAATGTAACCCCCAAAGGGTATTGTATTGTCCGTATTGATCTTAAATATGCCTTGTTCACTCCGTTTTTTCGTTATGGATAACTGTCCGTATCATCAAATAGACTTATATATGCGATAATTGTTTCATGAAAATCGTTTCATAAATTATATAGATGAATTGTGATACGTTAAACAGGTTCCTAGGTTGAATATTTGGGACATTCAGACTATAATTTTTTGCAACTATAAACATTGTAGTAGTGAACATTCTTGTAGTAAACCTGTGTTCATTTGTTTTCTTCCACATAAGACATTACTAGAAGAGTAATTTTTAATTAGGTGTTATCTTAGAATTTGTAAACTCACAATGGAGAAGTTAAATCACCCAGGTCATTTACCTGTTGTCATTTTGTTCCCGCATAATCAGAAAGAAGAATTGAGAGATCTCTGACTTTTCTCTGTTCCCATTATAGCCATTTTAGTTTTGTTTATTTTTTATATTGTGATAGTCTCTTAAGTTGTGTTACTTTTTCCACTCTAGCTTTGTCCAAAATATTCTCCACATTACAAAAAAAATTATATTTTAAAACATTGCCTACATTATACCATTTTCCTGCCTAAAACCCTTCAACGAGTTCCAGTGGGCCTCACATAAAATCTAAGCTCTCTAGCCTGACCCTGTACCATCTAACCTGTGCTTGCCTCTTGCTCCCAATCTCCTGCCCCATCCCCACGGCCTGCTACACTCCAGCCCCCGTGGCCACCTTTCAGTTTCTGGAATAAGCCAAACTTTTTTCTGCTTCTGGCTCTTCACACATCAGTCCTGGAAAGGCTCTTTTCCTTTATAGCTTTGCTCAAATTATAATTATACTCATCTGTTTCGAACCAGCTTATTTTGCAACCCCTTCCAGTAGACTGGGAGCTCCGAGTGGCAGTAATGAAGTTGACTTTTTCATCATTGGTTTGACGGTGCCCCATTAAGGTTGACTGACACATAATAGGTGCTCAGTAACAGAGAGGTAGATGATAAATGAGATCTGTGGCCATGTACCCAACTAAGCCTGTTTCCTTATTCTTTTAGCGTGATATTCAAGAAAATCTAGCTAACCATAGCAGGTATATGAGTATTGTTGTTGTCAGATGACAAATGTCAAGAAAAGAAGTACCTGGAGATAGACCAGTGTTTTCAGTAAACTCCCTAGAATCAGGCGTCTTAGATACTCCTTTACCCCACATATAGGGTTTGTTTGCCGAAGGCCAACCCAAGGTCAAAATTAGAGCAACCAGTCAGAGCGCTATCATCCTGACTTTCTGAAGGAAACGCTCTGGATTTAGGAGTCACCCCCAGGGGCTGGGATGAGTGACACAACGCAGCCGGCGTCAGGATGACCAACGAGATTAGCCAGGTCAAGGCATCGGCCAGCCGAAGCAGCCGCGATGGGCCCAGCAGATGCCGAGGAGTGATGAGGTGTCACTTCTGCTCATCCCCATCTGTTCGTTGAGCTGACCCTGGAGCTGGCCTCAGCTTTCTTTCTGGACTCACAGGCAGCTGGGACCCGAGGAAAATGAGTATCATGTAAGGGTGTTTGGCAACTGTATGTCTGATATGTGCTCATAAGTCATGAGAATGACCAGGGCAAGGCGTCAGCTTACAATCTTTGCATGCTTCTCCTTCCTACAGAGCCCACCCTCTGCAAACAGAGAAGGGAGATGGTGGATGGCAGAAATCTCTACAGAGGCAATTTAGGTGATAAACGCATCTGAGGGAGCTGGCCAAAAGTCTGTCTTGGGCTGTGCCTTTATAACATCCTGTGTTCACCCAGACTGAGGGAGATCATCTTGCGCCCAAGGCCTCTGAGCTGAAAGTTGATAACTCTGCACTCAAACTTCTTGGGTCTGAATATCAGCTCAGCCATTCCCTAGCTGTGTGACCTCACCCAAGTTTCTTAACTTCTCTGAGCCTCAGCTCCCTCATCTACAAAATGAGAACGCCAGCCCCTTGCTGCACTGCTGTGAGGATGAAACGACACAAAAATAGTTCCGTGTACACTGAAAAGGTTTAATAAATAATAGTTGCTTGGCTTCCCTGGTGGCGCAGTGGTTGGGAGTCCGCCTGCCGATGCAGGGGACACGGGTTCGTGCCCCGGTCCGGGAAGATCCCACATGCCGCGGAGCGGCTGGGCCCGTGAGCCATGGCCGCTGAGCCTGCGCGTCCAGAGCCTGTGCTCCGCAACAGGAGAGGCCACAGCAGTGAGAGGCCCGTGTACCGCAAAAAAAAAAAAAAAAGTTGCTTTTATTATCACTGATATAAACTATCCCAGGTTCCCCACAGTCCTTAGAAAGGAATCAGAGGATTCCCCCAAGATTCATGAGGCTTTGGAACCTTGATATTAGTCTTGTTTCTACATCTTTCCTAGTCTGAGATATTCTCTCAGATCTTCCCTGGGGAATATTTAATTATCCTCTATCTCATCTTGAGTGCTAACTCTGCTCAACTGCTATTGGCTGCCTAGAGTGAGAAAGTGTGCAGCGATCCATTGGCAGTGTGACATGAATGCCTGGTATTTTCTATCCTTGAAGAGCTGGAAGCATTTCTGTCAGCAAAACGGTGTGTAATTCTTTCTGAGGACACACCTGGCCTTGGCAGGAAGCATTTACCTCTGGTTTAACTAAACACTACTGTTTGTCCTATGTTCCCTGTTCTTGAAGCTCCTGCACCCATTCGCAGAAGGAAAAAGGCATAACAACCATATGCGATACATTTCTCCTTTCCAGCTTCTCTGATTCTTTTTCATGAATCCAAGTCATCTCTCCACACCCACCAGCAATCCTGGCTGAAATTACTGTTTTCCACAGCACTTCAACTTTTCATCTCCCCGGGACCTGCTTTCTGTCTGGTTCAGAAGCCTTTGGAGGGTTGGGGAGGGCACCCAAGCCTTCTCTCCAAACAGGGATTTCTTGTTGAAATGTATTTTCTCCTCCACATCAAAGTCCATTGGAAACACACAAACCTCAACCCATCAGGGGTTATATACATACATAAATCCATCTATCAGTTCCTCTAACCCTGGTCTTTATCAAGAGTAAGTCATTTACAAGGGCATGAGAAGCATATCTTATAAGGCAGCTGACATAATCAGTGGCCCAACCCTTTGAGGGGTGACCATAGGCATTGTCCCCTCAGTGGCCAAGTTGTGTGTGACGGCCAAACTGCAAATCATGTGATCCCAGGGCCCACACGCCCCATTCCTAACCATTGGTCGACTGAGGCCACTTCAAGGAAATCTTCCTGAGTAGCAACAGAATCAGTGCACAGCATGAGGCAAGCCACAGGTTCTGCAGCAAAGGAAATTCCATTGCAGAGGGAATGTCAGCCAGCCTTGGAAGAGCCAACTTCTCTAGCCCAATGTAAGCAGCCAGAAAGCCAAGCTGACACACAGATATGAGTAAGCTTTCTACAGCAGGAAATACTATGGCAGTGTTTTCTTTCTCAACTCTTGCCTCAGTCAGGAACGAAGACCAGAATCATTATGTCTAAAGCAGGATTCTCAGAGCTGGAATCAAAGGGAGTCAAGGGAGGAGCAGACGGGGTGGAGGAGTATCTTGTTTAAGGTACAGGTTCCCAAGGATCCACCAGAACTACTGAGATAGTCATCCTTCAGGGCGGAATCTAGGAATCTGAATTTTAACCAAAACAAGCACATGTGGGCATGCACACCCACGCTGAGAATCTCATGCACACTCAATTTTTTAACTGCAAGGAAAATGTTGAGTAAACTATAGAGCTACCTCTTTCCTTACAGACCAGCCAAGAAATGCATTGCTTGATTGCCGAGTGGAAGAAGGTTTCATAGCACCCACTTCCCAGGGGGAGGAGATATTTTCAGCTCTTATTCGTCCCATGACAGATCTTTTGTTGTGGGGTCTCTGCGGTCCACACGCCAGCTTTGCACCCTTCTCAATAGGAAAGTTCCATTTCTCCACCTATTGTCATCTTCTTAGATGGAGACATTCCACAACAACATCCACTGCTGATAAGAAGCACTGGGAAAACCAGGTTCAAGTCATATGAAGGGCAGTCCCCCTTTAAGCTTCTGAGAATGCCATCCTATGTTTTCCCACTTCTGTTCCCCCCCCGCCCCGCCCCGCCTTTGTTTTACTTCCGGCCTTTTTTTGGATGCAAATAATGGAATCTACTGAAATCAATTTGAGCAAGAAAAGAAAGGGGGGTATAAGGTGATCAGGGTATAAGGTGGTCATTCAAGGTAAGAAATACATTCAGTCTTCCCAGGGATCAAAAACCAGGGTCTTGGCAAACACTGGAAATTGTGGTGCCCACGGCTGACTGTCTTCCTAGAACATCCTTTCTTCTTCCTCATAGAGTCCCAGCTCCCCTTGGTGTTCAGCTCTCCCCTCCAGGGCCCAGTGCTTACAGAGGGAGCCCAGCCCAGCTCCCAGTGAGGCCCAAACACCGGCTTCCATTCCAGCAGATTTATGTAATTTGTAGCATCCCTGTAGTACCGTGAAATGAAATTCAGAGATACATATTTTGTGAAATCAATATAATTCCGTAACTGCCATACAAAGAATAAATAGAAGTTTCATATAATAAAATTATATGCATTTCAATCAGAAAATGCCCCAGCATGGCTCCACTAAAACACATAATAAATAGTGGGATGATAGTGCTTGGGGGAAGGTGCACTGTGAGTTCAAGAACTATGTGTGTACACCAGGGTTTCTCAACCACCGCACTATTGATATTTGAGTCTGGATAATTCGTTGCTGTAGGGGCCACCTTATTAAGCACTGAAGGATGTTTAGCACCATCCCTGGGCTCTGCCTTCTAGATGCCAGTAGCATCTCTTACCCACCTCCCAGACAACCAAAAACATCTCCATTCATTGCCAGCGAGCCCTGGGGCAGTGGGCAAGATCACCTCTTGTTACGAACCACTGGTGTAGACTGACAAAAGGTGTGTTTTGTTGGCAACTCAAATATAACAAACAGTGTGGTTATCAGTGAAGTGATTTTTCTGAAACGATGACCAACTCGTAGTCAAGTTCCCAACAAACATACTGAAGTCTTCCCTCTCTTGAACACAATGGCTGCATTCTTAGAAAATTCAATGTGCAGAAGTAACTTGCAAAACAATGCTTCATGTTTATGTGTAAATGACGGTCATATAATGCACTCCAATAATTAGAAACAGGGGTTATTTCCATCTGCAGATCAAGTAAGAATAGAAAATGTTTTGGACGATCTGGCAGTCTTTCAAAAGTTTAAACATAGAGTTAGCATATGACCCAGCAATTCCATTCCTAGGTAAATACCCAAGAGAAATGTAAACATGTATCCTCACAAAAACTTGTACATGTATGCCCAAAGCAGCATTATTGATGACAGCTCAAAAGTGGAAACAACCCAAATGTCCATCAGCTGACAAATAGATAAATAAAATGTGGTAGATCCATATAATGGAGTATTTTTTGCCCTTAAAAAAATGAAGTGTTAATGTATGGTATGACATGGATGAATTTTGAAAACAGTATTCTAAGTGAAAGAAGCCAGTCACCAAAGGCTGCGTATTGTTTTATTCCATTTACATGAAATATCCTGAACAGGCAAATCTTTTGAGACAGAATATAGATTAGGTTTCTAGGATGTGTGTGTTGGGGAGCTGCAGGTCAGGCTGAGTAATTGCTTTGGGAGCTTATTTGCCATGGAGAGGAATGATGAAAAATTTCTAAAATTGGTTGTGTTCATAGTTGCACAAATTTGAATAATCTTAAAAAAAAAAGGATCCTATACATTAAATAGGTGAGTTCTGTGGTATACGAATTATATCTCAATAAAGCTGTTATTTTTTTTAATGTCCTGCAGATCAGAGGACAATTCACTATTGTATGAAACTATATTGCAGACCTGTTTTTTTTAACATCTTTATTGGAGTATAATTGCTTTACGATGCTGTGTTAGTTTCTGATGTATGACAAAGTGAATCAGCTGTACATATACATATATCCCCATATCCCCTCCCTCTTGCATCTCCCTCCCACTCTCCCTATCCCACCCCTCTAGGTGGTCAAAAAGCACTGAGTGGATCTCCCTGTGCTACGTAGCTGTTTCCCACTAGCTATCTATTTTACATTTGGTAGTGTATATATGTCCATGCCACTCTCTCACTTCGTCCCACCTTACCCTTCCCCCTCCCCGTGTCCTCAAGTCCATTCTCTACATCTGCATCATTATTCCTGTCCTGCCCCTAGGTTCTTCAGAACTGTTTTTTTCTTTTTTTTTGAGATTCCACATATATGTGTTAGCATACGGTATTTTTCTCTTTCTGACTTACTTCACTCTGTATGACAGACTCTAGGTCCATCCACCTCACTACAAATAACTCAGTTTCGTTTCTTATTATGGCTGAGTAATATTCCGTTGTATATATGTGCCACATCTTGTTTATCCATTCATCTGTCGATGGACACTTAGGTTGCTCCTATGTCCTGGCTATTGTAAACAGTGCTGCAATGAACATTGTGGTACATGACTCTTTTTGAATTATGGTTTCCTCAGGGTATATGCCCAGTAGTGGGACTGCTGGGTCATATAATAGTTCTATTTGTAGTTTTTTAAGGAACCTCCATACTGTTCTCCATAGTGGCTGTATCAATTTACATTCCCACCAACAGTGCAAGAGGGTTCTCTTTTCTCCACACCCACTCCAGCATTTATTGTTTGTAGATTTTTTGATGATGGCCATCCTGACCGGTGTGAGGTGATACCTCACTGCAGTTTTGATTTGCATTTCTCTAATGATTAGTGATGTTGAGCATCCTTTCATGTGTTTGTTAGCAATCTGTATATCTTCTTTGGAGAAATGTCTATTTAGGTCTTCTGCCCATTTTTGGATTGGGTTGCTTTTTTGATATTGAGCTGCATGAGCTGCTTGTATATTTTGGAGATTAATCCTTTGTCAGCTGCTTCATTTGCAAATATTTTCTTCCATTCTGAGTGTTGTGTTTTCGTCTTGTTTATGGTTTCCTTTGCTGAGCAAAAGCTTTGAAGTTTCATTAGGTCCCCTTTGTTTATTTTTGTTTTTATTTCCATTTCTCTAGGAGGTGGGTCAAAAAGGATCTTGCTGTGATTTATGTCAAAGAGTGTTCTGCCTATGTTTTCCTCTAACAGTTTTATACTGTCTGGCCTTACATTTAGGTCTTTAATCCATTCTGAGTTTATTTTTCTGTATGGTGTTACAGAGTGTTCTAATTTCATTCTTTTCCATGTAGCTGTCCAGTTCTCCCAGCACCACTTATTGAAGAGGCTCTTTTCTCCAGTATATATTCTTGCCTCCTTTATCAAAGGTAAGGTGACCATATATGCGTGGGATTTTCTCTGGGCTTTCTATCCTGTTCCATTGATCTATACTTCTGTTTTTGTGCCAGTACCATACTGTCTTGATTACTGTAGCTTTGTAGTATAATCTGAAGTCAGGAAGCCTCATTCCTCCGGCTCCATTTTACTTTCTCAGGATGGCTTTGGTTATTCGGGGTCTTTTGTGTTTCCAAGCAAATTGTGAAATTTTTTGTTCTAGTTCTGTGAAAAATGCCATTGGTAGTTTGATAAGGATTGCACTGAATCTGTAGATTGCTTTGGGTAGTGTAGTCATTTTCACGATGTTGCTTCTTCCAATCCAAGATCATGGTATATCTCTCCATCTATTTGTATCATCTTTAATTTCTTTCATCAGTGTCTTATAGTTTTCTGCATGCAGGTCTTTTGTTTCCCTAGGTAGGTTTATTCCTAGCTATTTTACTCTTTTTGTTGCAGTGGTAAATGGGAGTGTTTTCTTAATCTCTCTTTCAGATCCTTCATCATTAGTGTATAGTAATGCAAGAGATTTATGTGCATTAATTTTGTATCCTGCTACTTTACCAAATTCATTGAATAGCTCTAGTAGCTTTCTGGTAGCATCTTTAGGATTCTCTGTATAGTATCATGTCATTTGCAAACCATGACAGTTTTACTTCTTCTTTTCCGATTTGTATTTCTTTTGCTTCTCTGATTGCTGTGGCTAAAACTTCCAAAAGTAGGTGGAATAACAGCAGTGAGAGTGGGCAACCTTGTCTTGCTCCTGATTTTAGAGGAAATGGTTTCAGTTTTTCACCATTGAGAACAATGTTGGCTGTAGCTTTGTCATATATGGCCTTTATTATGTTAAGGTAGGTTCCCTCTGCCTACTTTCTGGAGGGTTTTTATCATAAATGGGTGTTGAATTTTGTTGAAAGTTTTTCTGCATCTTTTGAGATGATCATATGGCTCTTATCCTTCAATTTGTTAATATGGTGTATCACTTTGATTGATTTGCGTATATTGAAGAATCCTTGCATTCCTGGGTTAATCCCCACTTGATCAAGATATATGACCCCTTTAATGTGCTGTTAGATTCTGTTTGCTTGTATTTTGTGCAGGATTTTTGCATCTGTGTTCATCAGTGATATCGGCCTGTAGTTTTCTTTCTTTGTGACATCCTTGTCTGGTTTTGGTATCAGGGCGATGGTGGCCTTGTAGACTGAGTTTGGGAGTGTCCCTCCCTCTGCTATATTTTGGAAGAGTTTGAGAAGGATAGGTGTTAGCTCTTCTCTAAATGTTTGAAAGAATTCGCCTGTGAATCCATCTTGTCCTGGGCTTTTGTTTGTTGGAGGATTTTTAATCACAGTTTCAATTTCAGTGCTTGTGATTGGTCTGTTTATATTTTCTATTTCTTCCTGGTTCAGTCTCAGAAGGTTGTTCTTTTCTAAGAATTTGTCCATTTCTTCCAGGTTGTCCATTTTATTGGCATACAGTTGCTTGTAGTAATCTCTCATGATCCTTTGTATTTCTGCAGTGTCAGTTTTTACTTCTCCTTTTTCATTTCTAATTCTGTTGATTTAAGTCTTCTCCCTTTTTTTTCTTGATAAATCTGGCTAATGGTTTATCAATTTTGTTGATCTTCTCAAAGAACAAGCCTTTAGTTTTATTGGTCTTTGCTATCATTTCCTTCGTTTCTTTTTCATTTACTTCTGATCTGATATTTATGATTTCTTTCCTTCTGCTAACTTTGTGGGGTTTTTTATTCTTCTTTCCGTAATTGCTTTAGGTGTACGTTTAGGTTGTTCATTTGAGATTTTTGTTGTTTTTTGAGGTAGGATTGTATTGCTATAAACTTCCCTCTTAGAACTGCTTTCGCTGCATAGGTTTTGGGTCATCGTGTTTTCATTGTCTTTAATTTCTAGGTATTTTTTGATTTCCTCTTTGATTTCCTCAGTGATCTCTTGGTTATTTAGTAGCATATTGTTTAGCCTCCATGTGTTTTTATTTTTTAAAGGTTTTTCCTGTAATTGATATCTAGTCTTACAGTGTTGTGGTTGGAAAAGATACTTGATACGATTTCAGTTTTTTTTAATTTGCCAAGGCTTGATTTGTGACCCAAAATATGATCTATCCTGGAGAATGTTCCATGAGCACTTGAGAAGAAAGTGTATTCTGTTGTTTTCGGTTAGAATTTCCTATCAATATCAATTAAGTCCATCTGGTCTAATGTGTCATTTAAAGCTTGTGTTCTCTTTTTTATTTTGATTTTGGATGATCTGTCCATTGGTGGAAGTGGGGTGTTAAAGTCCCCTACTATTATTGTGTTACTGTCTATTTTCCCTTTTATGGCTGTTAGCACTTGCCTTATGTATTGAGGCGCTCCTCTGTTGGGTGCATAAATATTTACAATTGTTATATCTTCTTCTTGGATTCGTCCCTTGATTATTATGTAGTGTCCTTCTTTGTTTCTTGAAATAGTCTTTATTTTAAAGTCTATTTTATCTGATATGAGAATTGCTACTCCAGCTTTCTTTTGATTTCCATTTGCTTGGAATATATTTTTCCATCCCCTCACTTTCAGTCTGTATGTGTCCCTAGATCTGAAGTGGGTCTCAGGTAGACAGCATATATATGGTTCTTGTTTTTGTATCCATTCAGCCAATCTATGTCATTTGGTTGGAGCATTTAATCCACTTACTTTTAAGGTAATTATCAATATGTTTGTTCCTATCACCATTTTCTTAATTGTTTTGGGTTTGTTATTGTAGGTCTTTTCCTTCTCTTGTGTTTCCTCCCTAGACAAATTCCTTTAGCATTTGTTGTAAAGCTGGTTTGGTGGTGCTGAATTCTCTTAACCTTTGCTTGTCTGTAAAGCTTTTAATTTCTCCATCTAATCTGAATGAGATCCTTGCTGGGTAGAGTAATCTTGGTTGTAGGTTTTTCCCTTTCATCGCTTTAAATACATCCTGCCACTGCCTTCTGGCTTGCAGAGTTTCTGCTGAAAGATCAGCTGTTAACCTTATGGGGATTCCCTTGTATGTTATTTGTCATTTTTCCCTTGCTGCTTTTAATATTTTTCCTTTGTATTTAATTTTTGATAGTTTGATTAATATGTGTCTTGGCGTGTTTCTCCTTGGATTTATCCTGTATGGGACTCTCTGTGCTTCCTGGACTTGATTGACTATTTCCTTTCCCATGTTAGGGAAGTTTTCAACTATAATCTCTTCAAATATTTTCTCAGTCCCTTTCTTTTTCTCTTCTTCTTCTGGGACCCCTATAATTTGAATGTTGGTGCGTTTAATGTTGTCCCAGAGGTCTTTGAGATGGTCCTCGATTCTTTTTATTCTTTTTTTCTTTATTCTGCTCTGTGGTAGTTATTTCCCCTATTTTATCTTCCAGGTCACTTATCCATTCTTCTGCCTCAGTTATTCTGCTATTGATTCCTTCTAGAGAAGTTTAAATTTCATTTATTGTGTTGTTCATCATTGTCTGTTTGCTGTTTAGTTCTTCTAGGCCCTTGTTAAACATTTCTTGTATTTTCTCCATTCTATTTCCAAGATTTTGGATCATCTTTACTATCATTACTTTGAATTCTTTTTCAGGTAGACTGCCTTTTTCCTCTTCACTTGTTTGGTCTGGTGGGTTTTTTCCTTGCTCCTTCATCTGCTGCATAGTTCTCTGTCTTCTCATTTTGTTTAACTTTCTGTGTGTGGGGTCTCCTTTTAACAGGCTGCAGGTTCGTAGTTCCCATTGTTTTTGGTGTCTGCCCTCAGCGGGTGAGGTTGGTTCAGTGGCTTGTGTAGGCTTCCTGGTGGAGGGGACTGGTTCCTGTGTTCTGGTAGGTGGGTCTGGATCTAGTCTTTCTGGTGGGCAGGACCACGTCTGATGGTGTATTTTGTGGTGTCTGTGAACTTAGTATGATTTTAGGCAGCTCTCTGCTAATGGGTGCGGTTGTGTTCCTGCCTTGATGGTTGTTTGGCTTGCGTCCTCCAGCGCTGGAGTGCTGGCCGTTGGGTGGAGCTGGATCTTAGTGTTGAGATGGAGATCTCTGGGGGAGCTGATATTACATGGGGCTGGGAGGTCTCTGGTGGTCCAGTGTCATGAACTCGCCTCTCCCACCTCAGAGGCTCAGGCCTGACACCAGGCCGGAGCACCAAGATCCTGCCAGCCCCACGGGTGGAAATACATTTGCTCTTGATTCTTGCATGTTCTTGGCCTGTGAACGTAAGAGACTTGGCTCCTGCAGCTGTTAAAATGAGTAGTTCTCTTCACCTGTCCGCCAGAATCTTAAAAGTTTATATAGAGGCTTTAACATGGTTTCTGTCACATATTCAGTGCCAGTGGTCTCAACAATGCCTTACTCTCTCCTGCAGTCCTCTTTATGCTTTGTAAGACCTTTAGCTTCTCGTCTACTTGTTACCCCCAAATCATTGTGAGGACGATAACAGCCCCTTAAATTTCCTCACAAGGCTAGTTTCAGCCACTTGGAGAACCATGAGCCACTTGTTTAACAAGTTATATAAATGAATTCTTCCTTGCTAGTGATTGGTTCAGGAATTCAGGCTTAAGCCAATCAGTAAATCTTTTAGACCATAGTGTTCACATGACCTGCGTTGGCCCAACCAGATTTTATGAAAGACTTTTATCCACTGGCTTAGGAAAGAACCTCTTTCACTGTCTCTGACTGGGCTTGAGTAAAGACAAACATATGTCTAATTGCCCCTGACAGCCACATTGAGAGGATGAGTAGAACTAGCCGTAGATTGAAGCCAGTGGTGTGGATAGAAAGGCAGAAAGAAAGAATCTGGGTCTGTTGCTGAACTGCTAATTAACCCACCCTAAATCCCAGCCTAGCTGTTAATACATTTCCTTATTTTTTAACCGGCTGGAGGCTTGTTTTCTGTGAAATAGGAACCAAAGTAGACTGAAGTCAGGGAATGAGATTTGCTGCTACGCTGTGACAAGCTGAGATCCCAGAACATCTGTCCCTTCATGGGAAGATTTCCAACTCTGCCCAGGAAGTGCAGGACGTAGAATCAACCCTCCTCCTCAAGGGAAGGGAAATACCAAAGAGCATGTTTTCAGACCGCAGTCCATAAGGATTAGCTTTCAAGGCCAGGCCTAGACCTAAAAGTAGACCTTGGGAGAACAGGCCAATTAGAGGGCCAAGGTGAATAGAGAAGAGAAAGAAAAGATTTTCAGCTATAAGGATAACTCACAGTTCATCTCTGCCATTTCTAGAGTTGGGTAATAACTTGTAGGTATTCCGAAGCTTGCCTTTTATTTATTTAAACATTCTAGGGCTTCCCTGGTGGCGCAGTGGTTGACAGTCCGCCTGCCGATGCAGGGGACACGGGTTCGTGCCCCGGTCCGGGAAGATCCCACATGCCGCGGAGCGGCTGGGCCCGTGAGCCATGGCCGCTGAGCCTGCGTGTCCGGAGCCTGTGCTCCACAACAGGAGAGGCCACAACAGTGAGAGGCCCGCGTACCGCTAAAAACAAACAAACAAAAAAAACATTTTAAAATTGTCATTTTATGATATTTTATTCATGAGTCCAGTATCTGAAGTCTTTATAATTTTGCTTTTGCTCTTTATTGTTTCTGCTGGTTCTCACTCTTGGTGCCTTGTTTCCTTATGTGTTTGATCATTTTTAATGGTATGTTGGTCATTGTCCTTAAAAAGTGTTCGTAGGGATTGTATTTGTTTTAAGTTGAAGTTCCTTTCTCCAGAGATAATCTGAGGTGCTTCTACTGCGTAACTAGATACACTGTCAGTCCAGGACAACTTTAACTTCCTGGACTGAGAAAATAATGGACTTCACAATTTGGGAGCATATCGTCAACATCAGCATCTTTATTCCTACCATTATTGTGCACTTATTCTACACATGCATGATTCTAAGTGTGCCATATGAATGATCACACTTAAACTTCATAGAAGCCTGAGGGTGCAGGTATTACAATTATCCCCATAATGCAGAGAAAAGGCTAGGGTACAATACATTAAGAAATTAATTAACCCTAGGTCATACAGACAGCTGGTGGCAGAGATATTAAAGTCCTATAAGCTAAAGACCTAAATTTCAGAACCCACTGAGATAGTGAGTAGTTACTAAATACATGTTGATGATGTTCATCACTGCAATGCTTTTGTTCTTACAAGCTAAAAAGATGTAGAAATAAAGGCACAGGCTCCGTTGATTTAAGTTTTGACATGAAATCCTCCGATCTCCACTTTCCTCTATACTACGTAAGCGGATCGAGTGTGCCCGGAAGTGAAACAACGAAGATTTGACGATGCAGTCAAATGTTTCGTACAGAACAGTAGGTTTAGACCAAATTCCAGAGAGAGTAGACCTCCGAGAATCACAAATAGCACTGAACTCACAACTAAAATGTAACATTATTTTGCAAGAGGAAAGTTTTGCAGAAGTACGGCTAGGAACAGCCTGGCACAAAAACAAAGAGAAACTTCCTGGAGTTTCCAGCTAACAGTTGACCAGAGAGTAAATGTGAATTGAGGATTCCCAAATGCAACTTTGTGAGGGGGCGTATTATCCTGCTTAACTACAGAGATTCTCATTGGTCCTGGGACCGTGCCCTCAGCTGCTCTGGAGCTGCCACAGCAGGTGACTAGGCCAGTGAGCTGAGTGTTGCTGCCTTCAGTCGGGCCTCTCATTATTCACTTGGACAGTTGAGATTGATTCCAGACTGACGTCCAACCTCTAGTTGACTATGAGCTCCTCGAGGGCAGGGACTGATGATCTTTTCATCATTAATGCTCAGCACAGTGACGGCACCCTTACCCACTGGTTCATGCCACCTTTTTTAGTGAGCATCTACCGTCTGCTAGTCATGAGAACATGATGGTGAACAAAAACCTGCATGGTCCATGCTCTTATGGAGTACATGGTGAAGGTCTAGTGAGGGGCATACAGAAATCAAATAATAAAATCCAAATGAATATTACAAACTCCGATCAATGCTATGAAGGAAAGGAACTCAGGACATTAAGAATCTGATCTCTTCTGGAGGTTAAGGGGAAGTTTTCAATAGAAATTGACATTTGAGCTAAGATCTGAAAGACAGATATAGTTTAATCAAATGTAAAGGAGAAGAACATTCCAGACAAAGGAGACTATAGTGGCAAAGACCCTGTGGGTCAGAGGAAATGTGCCACAGAGTAGTTGATCAGTAAAAATTGGATGTAGGAATGAATGATTGACTCAGAATAACAGCTAATGGGTCTATGGCACTTACCATATTCTGGGTATTATTCAAAGTGCTTAATTTATATCATTTCGTTTAAGCTCCACAAGAACCCTATGAGCTAGGTATTATTATTATCTCCAATTTACAGACGAGGTCACTGAATTACAGAGAAAATATTTCACTCTTCCAAAGTTACACAGTTAACAAACCGTGAACCTGGGATTTGAACACAAGTACCTGGCTGAAGCAAAAACCCAGAGCTTTCTTGGCGACCTGCAGAGGCCTTGGAATCACATATATCATTCAATCGAGCAAATACGGTAGGCTGAAACAGTGAGCATCAGTTCTAAAATTGAGTCTGTGAGATCCAGGAGCCAACTCCTTTGAATGACGTGAAAGTGAGATGGCTTTAAACAAGTGTTAAGGTTTTTAAAACTCAGTTAAAAATGCCCCTATAAAAAAACATGACTGTTAAACTTGGTAAATTGGCAATGAAAACTAGAGAACAATAAAACAAAAATACCATTAACTAAATTTTTTTAAAAAAACCTTTAAAATTAAAATGTTAACATAATCAGCATTGTTTCCTTTGAATATCTTTTTCTCTTCTACGTACACACTCTATCATGAACACCATCTGTCCTTGCATTTTCCCCATCCCTCTGCAATCTGTGAATGGACTCCAGTTATTACTTTGTCTCTAAGCGCAAGAATTAGAGAATTGGGAAATCCCAGAAAACCCCTCCTTGCTTCACAGTAATGATGTACTGATGAGCCCTGCTGAGAAATTCATTCTGGAGGTCATCGGGGACTGTTTCCTCCCTGATGGCCATATTTGCGTGAATCCAAATCCAAGTGAAGTTCTAAACTCATGGAACAAGGCAGGCAGCCAGCCAGCAGCTCTGCCAATGCCCGTCACCCTCACACAACCAAGGTGTCTTGTTATTACCCAAGGAGCCTCCAAGTAACCCTTGCCCTTGAATTGTCCTGCTGAATTTTTTAGGAAGTTGAAAATTCCAGGTTACTTAGGGATGCTGGTTTACTTTGAAATCTCTTTTCTCTCTCTCTCTTTGTATCTCTCTCTCTCTGTCTTTTACTCTCTCTCAATCCTGTGCTCCCTCTGTTCTCTCTCTTGTCTCTCTCTCCGTGTCTCTTTCTCTTTTGACTTTTTTCTTTCCCAGCTTCTCTGCTCCTCTTGGCCACTCTTAAGAGCAAGCGCTGGCAGGCCATGCATCAAAGTGGGCTATTTTTGTTCTCGCTGTGAGAATGTTTACAACATACTGAAAACTCAGCCTGTGGTTTAACGTTGTGTATATTTTCAGTGAAACTGACTGGTTTCCAAAGTCAGTGGATGCCTGTGAAACCCACCAGGGCTTTATGTATACGAGCAATACGTCGAGCGTCTGTCCTGACCCTCACCACTCCCACTGGGTCAAATACAGCCCCACGTGGGTAGCACAGAAAAGATCAGGCTGCGCCCCAGCTTTGTTTCCTAACAACGCTGATCTCATGACCAGTGGCTCAAAGTTGTGAAAGAGGAAATTCAAACCTAGTGCTGTACGACCAGGAATTCTATGAAAATTCTATCTGTGGCCTAATTAAATTATTCCTCCTTCCTACCCAACAAGGCTACTCCCAGATGTTTTGGATACATGTACCATTCCATTAGAATACAGTTAATCTTGAATATATTTTACCATGAAACATGAACATAGTAATTACAGAATTTTCCATTCAACGTCCCCTATCATATTCCTAGCATATTGGAATCTCTTAGAATAATATTTAACTGTTTTCATATGGGCTTCAGCTGACATCTTAGAAAATTTGAAATGGCCAATCGCTTCACTGCTTCAAAACCCAGTCAAACTCATTTTCTTTCTTTTCTTTTTTTTTTTTTTTTCTTTGCTACAACTCCAAGTTTTAAAATAAGATTAAGGCCAACCTAATTTTCTAAGTGCCTCCCGCTGATTCACCAGCTGATAGCAAGTCTGAGGTATTCAGGCCAATTAAACTGGCTCACCAAGTTTTGCTCAGTAGGTAAATAGGAAGTGCAAATGTCCAGGGGGTCTTCTTTTATCTGGAGCTAAAATCAGAGGGAGCTGCAAAGGCTGACTGGTGTCTGTCATCAGGGTGGTAGGGAAACAGCCCACTGGCGTTCACTAAAAACTATGCTGACAACAGCTCGTGAACAGACTGAAACCTTGAGCAGAGGCGCTCCAGGTGGGCAGTGCAGACAGAGGGGGTCCGAAATCAGGCTGGCCTGCTTTCTTGGACAGAGGCTAACTTTCCGCTGAGGCTTGGATTCCTCAGTCTGTATTTGGTCCTTGTTTTGAGAGTGACTCCTATTGTCTAGGTGTGCTGCCAGCTCACACCAGACAACACTGGGCCTCTTGTTCCCATTCGTGTGGAGGTTCTGTAGTTTAAACAACACAGAGCGTGGGCCACCCTCAAGAGTTATAGCCTAGTTTAACTGGATTTAGAAAACTGGTTAAACAAGGCTACAGCTCCCTGGTCTTGGACCTGCTGTTTGTGTTTTGTTTTTGTTTTTCTTTCCCCTCTGTTGGAAATATAAGTTCACTCCCTTTAGAAAAGTGAAAAGGATAAGAAAATGGAAAATGACTAGTAGATTGGAGGGATTTATTTGTACTGGCACAGCCGTCTGACTTTTAACAAAGAATTTCTTTAAAATGTCAAGCGTTTGCCAATGGCACCGGCCCCCCCTAAACTCTAATTGCTTGTTTAGGTCTGAGTTCCCCACTAGAACCGTGGTTCTCAAAGTCCACAGAGCATAAGAATTGCCAGGAGGACTTGTTAAAGCACAGACCGCTGTCCCACCCCCAGCGCTGCTAATTCAGTGGCTCCAGGTGGGGCCTGAGAATCTGCCTTTCTCATAAGTTCCCAGGTGGTGTGGATGCTGCCGGTCTAAGGAAGACACATCAAGAGGTACTCATGGTGCAAGACTGGGAGCTTCTTGAGGGCAGGGACTGGCTTACTCATCCCTTTAGAACATCTTGTCCTGTGTCTGGTAAAAAGACATCTTCCAATAAATGATAAACTCTCTCCATTCATTCGACTACTATTTATTCAGTATCTACTGCATTCAAAACTGTTCTAGACACTAGGGATTCGCAGTGAATAAGACAGGGAACTTTCATGTGCTCAGAGAGTTTCCATTCTAGTAGGGCAGTCATGGAAGAAGCACATTTGTAAAATGATGGACAGAAGGATGGAGAGTGACGGGGGTAGGAGGTAACTGTAGGTAGAGTGTCAGGGGAGGTGTCTCTGAGGAAGAGTGAATGAAATAAGTGAACAAGTCATGTGAAGATTTTGAGAAGGAAGATTTCATGTAGAGAGAACAGTAAGTACAATGGTCCTGAGGCAGGAATAGGCTTGGCATTTTCAAGATAGAGCGAGAACTCCTTGGTGGTTAGAAGGAAGTGATTTAAAGGGAGAATGGTAGATGGTAAGAACAGAGAGCTAACTGGAAAGCTCCTGCAGAGCCTTCAGAGGGTGGTAGGAAGTTTGGATTTTATCCTGAGTGTGATGGGAGGACCGTGAAAGGTTTTGATTGGGGAAGCGTTATTGTGTGGTTTTGTTTTAAAGATCGTATTGGAGGAAATAATGGAAGTGAGGAGAGCAGCTAGAGGCTACTATTGGTACAATAATCCAGACACATAGTGATGATAATTTAGACTAAGATGTGGATGGTAAGTGAGATAAGAAGTGGTGAGATTTGAGATATATTTTGAAAGTAGATCCAACTGCAGTTGCTGTGAAATTGGATACGAGGTGTGGAAAAAAAGGAAGGAATCAAGGATGATTCATAATTGTATTTTTTTTAATGAATGGGCTTGATATTTGCTAAGAGGGGAAAGTGCAGGACGTGATTAGTTCTGTGTGGGACAAGTCATGAGCTGTGATTAGACTTCCAAGCAGGGATTGTGAGTGATTCTATAAGTCTGGAGCTTAGGGGAGCTGTCCATGTTGGAGGAGAAATTTGAGAATCGCCAGTGGAGAGATTGCCCAAAGCCAAGATCATCCGGGATGTGCATGCGGAGAGAAAAGAAAAGGGGATTGAAGGCTGAGCCCTGAGGTTCCAACATTTTGAGGATGGGAAGGGAAGGAGGAGCCAGAAGACAAGCGTTTCCAGAAGGAAGAGATGGTCAACTGTGTCCATTGCTGCTAAGTGATCAAGATACACAACTGACCATTAGATTTGGCAAAATGGAACCCCCTTGACAAGAGCAGTTTTAGTGGAGTGGTGGGGAGGAAAACCCGACTAGAATGGGGGAGGAAAGAATGGTGTGTGAAGAAAGAAAAACAATGAGTAGAGATGACTATTCCAATGGGCAGTCTTACTAAAAGAGAGCAGAGAAAGGAGATAGTAGCAGAAAATGGAAGTGGGAACTTAGGAGGGTTTTCAGAGAAGGGAGAGTGTTCATTCTGGTCGAGTCGATCCAGGAAAGGGAGAACTTGATTATGTAGGAAAGAGCAGAGTCGCCTGCGGTAGCGAAGTGCTTGAGTGGGTGGGAAAGGAAAGGACCTGGTACACCAGTGCGGAATCAGCCCGAATAGAAACAAGAGTGGCAGACTGAATGAGAACACAGGTGCAGTGAGCAGGAAGTTGGGAGAGTTCTCTGCCACCTCAGTATTGGGGAAAGATGAAAGTTTAGTGAGCACGAGAGAGTCATTGGGATGAGTAAGAGAATAAACGAATTAAGGAGCTGTAACCACGTTGCTGAACTACGCTGCGTCCCCCTTGGTGATCGCAGCTATGAATGTAACGTGAAGCCCATCAGTGTGGTTACGTCTCCTTCAGATTACATTTCCCAGCTCGGGATGGAGCATGACGGAGGGAGAGGGTCCGGCTTGGGATATAACCAGGAATGAGATGTGCCTGGTGAGGGACGAGGAGTTTGAGGATATATGCAAGGGAGTACTGATAGTGGCAGACCGTGGACATTCACCAGGGTGAGAAGGAAAGGAGCGTAGGAGAGGTTTCTCAGTGGGAGATAGAGTGGCAGAATCAGTGCTTGGAAGTCTGGAAGGGATGGGTGGATTGTTGCCCTGGGGAAATGGACTGGAAGAAGTGGAGGAAGTACAGTTCTCGGTGGTGATGAGAAAAGTCTAGCGTTGAACTCGGAGTGGGTTGACTGAGGTAAGACAGCAGGAAGGATTTGGGGGAGTGATGAAGTCGGTGAACAGAGAGGCCAGTGTGTTGGCTGCATGGTGGAGCTGACGGATGCAAGCTGAAGAGGACAAAATACTCAGGGTAATGAGAGGTTATCAGTCAGCGTATAACTAGTAATCACCTACAGTTTCAAAGCTGTGTGCAAAACAAGTAAACAAATAAGGTTAATCTCCTTGCCTCAAGGAGCATATAAATGTCAGGGCATAAAACGTAGGTTGTGAGGGTAAACAGAATCTGCTTTGTAAACAGCACACTTTTTGAACAAAACAAAACATACCCATAAAATGAATGAAAATTGGAGGGTTCTTTTCACTTTGGGTCAAAAAATGTCCATAAACATTTGTATATGTATAATGCTGACAACCCTAGAAGGGGCCTTGATGACTGACTTGTGTGATTCTGAATAATTATATAGAACCAAGTATTAGATACACCATTACAGGTAATTCCCTGTAGCCTCAAAAGCAGAATAGTTGGGCACCTCTGTACAACTTGTTCGCGTTCATTTGTTCAGTCCTTTTAATAAACTTTCAGAATTTCAGAAACAGGTGATAAGTAAGACCAGCCCCTCCACTCTGAAATCTCACAATCTCATGTCTTTTAACTTATGTCTCCTGTGACTCTTATAATCAACTGTATTTTCCTTTATACCTTGGCTCTCCAAAGATCAGAGCTAAACGTGTGAGCAGCTACTAGAAATGTACAGGACTTACTGGGAGACATTTGTGGACTAAGCTCTTCCGTGTTTCCCTTTTGTTCCGTCTTTGACGGGATTGTTTGCTTTTTTGTCTTATTTCCTTGAAATATTTTTAATCGTACAGGTGTTTGTACCTTTGTAAGCCTCTTTAAATCCTCTGTGAAACAAGGTTGAGAATAAGTAAATAGTATAGGGCACTGTACTATTGACTTAAGTAAAGTTGGTTTTAGTAAAAAGAGAATATTTTGGCCCTTGTAACTGGGAATCTCTAGTGATGGACTTTAGGGACCACTGGATCTAGATGCTCAGGGAATGATGGCACCAATCTACCGCTCTCCATCTCTGGGCTCTGCTTTCCTCTGTATAGACTTTATTTCTAGTCAGGACCTCAAAAAACAGTGGCAAAGAGAAATACCAGTAGCTTCTGGCCATCTCAGCAGAAATAGTACCGTCAATGTTTCCCCAGCAGTACCGGGCTTGACTCAATGGCCATCCTCAAACCAATCTTTGTTACTGGGCAATGCCATGTTTTCTTTAGGTGGGTATGGGTCACACAGCCATCCCTGGGGTGTGGAGTAATATTAGCCCAACCAGAACCACACAGATTGAGAGTTGGGGAAAGATAGCTTTCACAAAGGGTTATACAGTGCTGAGCCAAAGGAGTTGGACTGGATCCTCAGCAGGACAAAAAAACAGATGTCACATCTCCAGACTTAGAATCTAAGTCCTTAGAGTCTAATCCTGTCTGAGGAGACAGGACTTAGGTACAGAAATGAAGTGAGGCAGTGCCTACCTGATAGGAGCCAAAAGAATGGTTTGGACATTGTACATGTCATAGGATGCCATAGGAGTGGGAGTTCATGGTGAATGAGACAATGCAGTCATTCAAGAAAAATTTCCTGAAGCCCTTCTGTCTGCAAAGTTCTGTGCTTAGTGCTTAGAATATGTCAGTGAGCAGAACAGACAAAGATGCCCGTCTCCCTGGCACTACCATTCCAGACAGACAATATACCATAGACATAAACACAAGTAAAGCCTAGAGTTTATTAGAGGGTGATGGGTACTGTGGAAATAAGGAAAACAGAGTCGGATAAGGGAGGTTGGAAATTTTCATGGTAAGATTGGGCTTCATTGAGAAGGTAACATTTGAGTAAACACATGAAGGGGCTGAACAAATGAACCGTGTGAATATCTGGGGGAAGAGCATTCCTGGCAAAGGATCCAGCTAAGGCGCTGCAGCCTCACTGTACCTGGAATATTCTAGCAACAGCACAGAGGTCAGTGTGGCTGGAATGGAGTGAGCAAGCGTGAGAGTAGAAAGAGGTCAGGCTGGAGAGGGGAAGGTGGGGAAGTGGGGTGGGGGAGCAGATCCGGTTGGGTGCCTCCCAAGCACTTTGATTTATAACCTTCGTGAAACAGAGTCATTGCAGGGTCTGGGAGAGGAGTGACCTTCTTCTAATGTACATTTTAAAAGATCATTCTGGCTGCTGTGTGGAGGATAGGCTGTAGCCCGGAGCAGGGTAGAGGGTGGCACAGATAGGAGGTTCCTGCAGAACTCCAGCAGTGACCGGATGGGGGCTTGGAACTGGGGATTAGCAGTGGGAGGGGGATTGAGGCAGATTCTCAATAGGTTTGCAAGACAGAGCCAGTGGCATTTGCACTTCCCCTGCGCATGAGCTTTAAGACATAGGCAGGATCAGCAGGCAGAGAAAGACGAAGAGCATTGCGAGCTAAATGAAATATACAGCAGAGCAGAGCGAGAGAAAGCCCAATGAATGGGCAGGCCACGGCAAGGAGGAAATTTGATTGGAGTGGAGAACGGATATAAGGAGGGAATAGAGGGTGGGTTTGGGGTCAGATGTTAGAGGCCGCCCATGTGGGTTAAGAATTTCAGATCTCATCTTATCTTGAATGGGAGACATTGAAATGTATTGAGGAGAGGAATGCCATGATAGAATTACGGTTTAGGGAAGTGAATGGGACCTGTTGGTGGGTAAGATTCTTGCTGCAGGGAGTTCTCTTACAGAAGTTCTAACGAAATGAGTGTGTGAACTGAAGTAGTAGCAGCATTATGTAGGGACTGGAATAGATTTTAGCATTACATCAAACATAGGTGGATCCTGGTCCCATCCTGTTTGCCATGGTCAAGTTAAAGTGTAAAATGGGGGGCTTCCCTGGTGGCACAGTGGTTGGGAGTCCGCCTGCCAAGGCAGGGGACGCGGGTTCGTGCCCCGGTCCGGGAAGATCCCACATGCCGCAGAGCGGCTGGGCCCGTGAGCCATGGCCGCTGAGCCTGTGCATCCGGAGCCTGTGCTCCGCGGCGGGAGAGGCCTGCGTACCACACACACACACACAAAAAAACAAAACAAAAAAAACAGTAAAATGGGTATAACTGTACCTAATTCAAAGAGTTACTGTGGCCTTAAATGACACAGTGAATATTAAACGCTTAGACCAATACCTGGCACACAGTAAATACCCAAAACACTATTAGTGACTCTTGTTAATATTTTTAATTTCAAGTGGAATGGAAGGAATGAATAAAGGTCAAAAGAATGAAGAAAGTAGAAAATCATCATTAGAACTCTACAGCAATAATTATTGCAGGCAAGACCCAACAATGAATGCTGAAATTACTGGGGAGAAATTGTGTATCTGTATAGTCTCGAAGAAGTATCTCCTCCAAGACATTTATTAATTACAAAGGGTAGTAAGTTTACAGTAGAGAAACCCGGAAGACATCATATTATCCAAGTGATTAAAGATGAACATTGCCCTTGTCACAGATTGGAGGCAACTAATAAAATAGGACAACAAAGTGCACTATGGGGTCCTGAAAGTTGAATAAAACCTGTAGTTGAGTGGTATTGTACTAACGTCAATTGCCTATAGCTTTGATAATCGCACAGTGGCTGCATGAGGTGTTAACGTTAAGGAAAGATGGCTGACGGTGTAGGGGATGTTGTGTATTATGGTGCTACTTTTCTGTAAGACTAAAGGTATTTTTTAAAATAATTTTTTTAATTGTCTTTGAAAGGCATCACAAGAAAGAGGCACCAACAGGACTTCAGGACTGGCTGGTTGGCTTTAAAGAATGAAGGAGTAGGGAATCATTAAGCTACCTTGAAGCTTGTTCCTTGTCGTTGTGATGCAGGATCCAGAATTGGGAAGTCCATTAGTGAGGAGCTGTTTATGCGAGAGTCAGTGTGGGGTGTGATTAGGGGTGGCTGTGTGAGTGGATTAGTCATGGTTCCCCAGAGAAACAAAACAAATAGGATACAATAGGATATAGAAATCCTACTGATACATGTAGGGATACCTATATCTATATATCTTTATCTGTACAGAGAGAGAGAGAGAGAGAGAGAGGTTATAAAGAGTTGGTTCAGTTGATTAAGATGCTGAGGAACCCAAACCCAGGAGATCCAGTGATACAGTTTCCAGTCCAAGACTGAAGGCCTGAGAGCCAGCAAAGCTGATGGTGTACATCTCTGTCTGAGTTCAGGTCCAAAGGCAGGAGATGACTTATGTGCCAGCTCAAAGACCATCAGGTAGAGAGAAAGAATTCTTTCTTACTCAGCCTTTTATTCTATTTAGGCCTTCAGGGGATTGAATTATACCCAGCCAGACTGCGGAGGGCACTTTGCTTTACACCATCTACTGAGTCATGTTAATCCCAACCAGAATCACCCTGACAGACAACCCCAGAATAATGTTTAACCAGATACCTGGGGACCTCATGCCTCCGTCAAGGTGTCACACAAAATTAACCATCGCAGTGAGTGTATATTTGTGTGTGTGTGACAGTGCAGATGTGTGACTGTGTGTGTGTGTGTGTGTGTGTGTGTGTGTGTAGGAGATGAGGTAATCACTTCCCCTCTAGACGTGGGCCAAAGCCCTCCAGCAGCTGGATAACGAAAGTGTGAGGTGAGAATGCAGAAAAAGCAGGGAGAGAAGTGAGGTTAGGAGTAAACCACAGAGGATATTTGAGGACACATGTAGAGACAAGATCCCCAAGGAGAAGATTTATTTATCTATTTACTTATTTATGTATGTATGTATGTATGTATTTCTATTTTTACCTGTAGACTTTTTGTTTACTGACAAGCTAAAGTGACAGGAAAAAAATGTGTCCAAAATAAGGATCTGGGCCACATTCACATCTCTTGTTACTTCCCACAGAAGTTAGTTCCTTAATGTCCATTAACAGTTGTCCTTCAGTGTTGGGAGCTGGGGCCTTGTATCTTTTTTTTTTTAATTGATCTTTATTGGAGTGTAGTTGCTTTACAGTGTTGTGTTAGTTCTGCTTTACAGCAAAGTGAATCAGCATACACATCCCCTCTTTTTTGGATTTCCTTCCCATTTAGGTCACCACAGAGCGTTGAGTAGAGTTCCCTGTGCTATACAGTAGGTTCTCATTAGTTTTCTCTTTTATACATAATAGTGTATATATGTCAATCCCAATCTCCCAATTCATCCCACCCCCCCTTCCTGCCCCCAAGGAGTGGATTTAGAAAGGTGGTAGGAGACCTCAGTGGACGATTGAATATCAGTGACTTTCCGTATAACAAGGGAAGAAAATTCAGAGAATGACAGAGATAAGGTCACAGAGAGAGAAGGAGAGTCAAGATCGTGTAGCATCACAGAAACTAAGAGAGGAGACTGCTACGAGGTGAAGCCAACCTTGACCAATGCAGCTGTCAGACCAGGTAGAAAAAGGACTGAGAGAAGGTCAGAGGAGTTGGTGAGCAACACAAAGCTGATTTTCAAGACCATTTCATTAGACCAAGGTAGATGGACTTCAGATAACAAAGGAGTAAGGAGAAGTGGTGAGGTGGCAGTGGAGGTAGCTTCTAGGTATGGAAGCTGCAGGCATGATCCTAATAAGATCCCCAAACTATAAAAGGAACTAAGAAATCTTATTTTCTTTCACCCACTCAGTGAGTAAATCTGTGAGTGCCTACTGTGTGCTTGGTGCGGCAGATACACAGCGAACAAGGAAAACATGATTGCTGTCCTTGGAAAGCTTCAGTCCTAGTATTTTCTGCACACCAGCATTCAGGATCCTCAAAAGATATGCTAACACAGCATGCTTTCAGTTTTCTTTCTGGAAGAGCCTATGAAAGACATTGCAGGAATTAGCAATAATATATCTTTTTAAACTCAGCACCAGGGAGTGTGGTGGAGAGGACAACGGCTTATGTGATCCAAGCTTTCAACATTTGATTCACAGCTCAGCCTCCTAGGTGTGACTTGTTTCCTTCCTGGGTTTGAGAAAATCTCCTCTTTTGTTCTCTATAGAGAACAAAGCCCATGATACCATGCTTAGTCTAGCTAGCCTTCCAAATTTCCCATCATGGATTTTATGAGTTAATAAACTTTCTTTGAAAAACTCACTCCTAAATCACTGAGCTTAACTTTATGAATAACAATGAACTGCCGTATTAGAGTAGCAGAACTATGCTCTGATTTTGACAGTAGGCAATTCACAATTTTGTCCTAGTTTGTAGGACAAAACTTATACCTGGTTTGAGTAGAATAAGTACAACTTACTTCTCATCGTGAGATGACAAAATGCATAAACAAGAGCAAGGAATATTCACCTGGGAGGCAAGTCTTGATGTTTATGAGCAAAGTACACACAGAGGAAAACACCTTGTCCATTGTAGGGCCTCAGTGACTGCTAAGTTAAACCTCTAGCAAAGGAGAAAATCTAATGATCATTTATCATTTTCCTAAAGTTCTCAAAGGCTTTTAACTGCTGTTTTTTCATGGCCTTAAATCTCAATAATAAAGAGCAGGAGAATTCATGGTAGATGTTCTTATTGGTCTGCAGGATTTTACCACACTAAGAAAAATGAGAACGTCTAAGCGTTTACCAGGAAAGGATATCTCATCTCTTATAAATTTCCAAGGTCAAATCAACAGCTTTTGGAAATGCTGACCTACTTACTACGTGACCTTAGGCAAGTTACTTAACCTCTCTGAGCCTCAGTTTCCTTATCTATAATACAAAATGACATAGTACTTCTTATTCAATATGGTTGTTTGACTATCTAATAAGATTAGTTATGACATGGTGTCAGCACATATTAAATAATCAGTAAATGATAATTTCTTAATAGATTTGGCATAGTTTGTTAAATTTATTCATCCTTTGGTCCCTATTACCAGAATCCTAAACAATGTGTCCAGCTGAACAACTACATTTCCTCCCTCCCTTACACATAGGAATGGCCAGTGTGATATAGACACAAATATTGGGCTTGGGATATATGGGAGAGTCCTTGTTCTTCTCCTTCCTCCCACTCAGCAAGCTGACATTATGCCTGGAACTCCAGCAGCCATCTTGTGACCTAAGGATGGAAGCCATGCATTGAGGCTGGCAGAGCAAAAAGACAGTGGTCTCTCTTTCCCAAACCTAGTGAAGATTGTTTGTTTGTTTTTACTACAGTGCAAGTATTTTAACAGCTTTCTTAACTGGTATCACCAAGTCAGTCCCCTTTTCCCTTCCAGTCATCCTGGTCATTCGTAATAGTATTCCCTCACTCAAGAACCTGCACTGGCTCCCTTTTGCCACCCCTGCTAATCCCAGAAGCCATTATCCATCTCTGTGCCCCTGTCTTACATAAATATTTTCCAAATGCTCCTAAATATTGCCTTTCTCACTGAGCGAGACTGCTTTCTTTAGGCAATTAAATCTCCTAAAAGGGACCGTGCCAATGTACTCTGATCCATGTACTTCTTACCACCTGAATGCTCTCTCTGTCCCTCCTTTTGAAATCTCTATAATCTCTTCAATAAAATTCCACCTCCTCCATGAAACCTTCCTCAATTCCTCCATCCCTTTTGGACTTCAACTGTGCTAGGACCCCCATCGTACTTGCAGTCAACACTCCTGAGTTCAGAACTTGTTGCCCCTTTGCCTACTGTGCAGATATCTTCAGTTTATCCCTCCAAATCCATTCTCCACCCTTCTCCACCCTGCTCTGTGCCCCTGCGGGCTGACCTGTTCCGTCTCCCCCAGAGGTTCTCGAAGTGTAACCCAGGACCACAGCATCAGACTCACCTGGGAACCTGCGGAATCAGAGACACTGGGGAGAGGCCTCAGCAGTCTGTGTTTTAGGAAGGCTTCCAGGTGTTTCTGATGATGCTCAAGTGTGAAAGACGCAGGTCTACATCGAAGGCCCTCCTGTTCTTTGGCTTTGTGGTTGGGTTCAGTCAACAGGTAGCTCTAGCAGGAGATCAGGGCTTCCCTGGTGGCGCACTGGTTGGGGGTCCGCCTGCCGATGTGGGGCGCGGGTTCGTGCCCCAGTCCGGGAGGATCCCGCGTGCCGCAGAGCGGCTGGGCCCGTGGGCCGTGGCTGCTGGGCCTGCACATCCGGAGCCTGTGCTCCGCAACGGGAGAGCCACAACAGTGAGAGGCCCGCGTACCGCAAAAAAAAAAAAAAGGAGGGCCAGAGGGTCAAAATCTGAGAAGGAAATAGGACACGGAAAGCAGAGGTGGGAGAGAAGGAGAGAGAGATTTGAAGACGTTATGCTGCCGGCACTGTAGATGGAGAAAGGGACCGTGAGCTGAGGAATGCAGCAGCGTGTAGAGGTTGGAAAGGGAAGATTTTCCCCTAGGGCTGCCAGAAGGAATGAAACATCACAAATACCTTGATAATGTGACTAGTAAGACTCATTACAGACTCTGACTTCCAGAACTGTAGGAGAAAAAATTTGTGTTGTTTTGAGACACTAAGTTTGTGTAACTTATTATAGCAGCAACAGAAAACAAATACAACTAGCTTATAGAAAACAGATGTCTTGATTAAATGTTTGGGAAATCCCCCATCCTATACTGTGAGACGTATTGCACTAAAGAGCCATTTCTAACTCTTTGAAACCCACTGCTTCCCAAACTTTTCTCTAGGAAGACCTATTAACATACTACAGGCTAATAATAATAATAGCAGTTAACATTTGCGGAATGCTAAGTACATTCCAGGCACTGTGCTACAGGCTTTAAACATCAACTAATTCCCGCAGTAGCCATAGGAGGTCGTTATTACCATCCTCATTTCACAGAGTGGTAAACTGAGCTTCAGAAACGTTAAGTAATTTGGTTCATGGCCACATAGCTAGTGGCCGAGCTCAGACTTAAAACATTGCCTGATTCCAACACCCATATTCTCAGCCCTCCACTCTACTCTCTATTCTTGAGAAACAGACTCTGATAAACCCCAAATAGACTCAGGCTACTTTATGGCTAAAGTCAAAGCATGAATACATGATGTCTAACATCTTTACAAATACCAAATGCATCTCTTCTCATAGTTTCAAATATTCCATGTTAATCCCATGCGAATCTTAGGGCCAAGTACAGGACGGAAACCTGTTTCAGCTTGTTTGGAAGTAATTAAACTTCTGGAATGTGTGCAAGGTAAGGGGAACTTCCTTTCCATGAAGGAGCAACTTTCAGATATAATAAGTAGCTGAAGTGTAGGGAGGTGACGTGACCACATAGGCTCAGTACTTAAATATAATTTAGTAGAGAGACACCATTCAGACATCACAAATCTGTCAGTATCTCTCTGTTGTGCCCATAAAAATTATTTATTGGCTAAAACTAGCAGAGAAAAATCTCAGACTGTTAAGTGGGAGATGTTTTTACAGGCAATCCTAATTATATATAATGTTGGGGAATTTACAGAACAGAGAGTTTCATGCATCAGAGTTAGAAGAGTTTTTTTCTGAATAAATGTGTATCACTTAACAGTAGTCTCCATAGGGCACTTGTCGTATTTTAGACACATATTTTAGGAGGCAAACACTACCCTTTGCTGGAATATTTTATTGGCGTATGCTTCAACTTCTTTACTGATTATTACCAAAGAAGTTTGTGCTTTTAATTCTTCTAAATAATATGTCTGTCTTTGTCAGTCTCTATGTTAAATATGGTGAATTATTTTGACAAGCATACGTTCAAATGAAGCAAATTTTAAATTCGTGGCTATATCTTACTACTTTTTTATACGAATTTATATGGCAACAAAGCAGTTTCAAAAGGTAACCTCATGTACTTACAGACTTTAAGAAAGAAAAAAGCACTTCTATCTACAGTTCTTTATCCCTAAAATGAATGACATTAATATTTAGTTGTGAAATGGAAAAGAAAGACATTAGTAGGAAAACTGGTGAAATCTGAACACAATGTGAAGTTTAGTTAATAGTAGTGCACTAATGTTAATTTCCTAGTTTTGACAGATGTGTCACATGATAACATTAGAAGAAACTGGGTAAAGGATTACAGAATTCTCTTTACTGTCTTTGCAGCTTTTCTGTAAATCTAACATTATCTCAAGAAGTTTATTTTACAAATTGAAGAACATCACGCATGTTAAACCACATGAGTTTAATGATGCTGCTACTTGTGTGTACAGACGAGGACTCAGATAACTCTGAGAGCTAATATTGCACTCTTCCCATCTCCATTCCTATGCTTAGATACCAAGACCTAGCAGATGTCTAACCAGGAAAACAAAGCCAATTAGCAAAGCAGTAAATTGCCCTGTGGTTGACTCTCCTAAGAGGTGATGGTTGGTTTGTTAACCAATTCTTTTACCATAATCAGCTTCTTCAGTAAAGAACTGGCTCCCTGTGGACACCACATCCTTACACACGGTACCATTCAACAGAAACACACAGGGCTGCCCTGGTGGCGCAGTGGTTGAGAGTCCGCCTGCCGATGCAGGGGACACGGGTTCGTGCCCCGGTCCGGGAAGATCCCACACGTCGCGGAGCGGCTGGGCCCGGGAGCCGTGGCCGCTGAGCCTGCGCATCCGGAGCCTGTGCTCCGCAACGGGAGAGGCCACAACAGTGAGAGGCCCGCGTACCGCAAAAAAAAAAAAAAAAAAAAAAAAGATACACGAACAAAACTCAACCTCAAAATGTCACCTCATAGTCTATACATGTAGAACCACTTGGTACTTAGTTGCCTGTCACCTGTCCCCCATCTAGGTTGTGCATCTTTCTAGAGCAGGAACCAATGAAACCCAGCACCTTGCCTTGATGCAGAGGAGGCTCAAACGTTGCTTGATGATGGGTGAGTTCGTGAATTAGCTAGCTGGCATTTATATGAGAGGAGTCTTGGAGGATGTAAAGGAAAAATTGGATACCGCTGTATATGCAGTGAGAACAGAGCTCTTATGCACACGTGTCTATTTCGCATAAGAGTATGGGGAAGCTCCCAGTGACCTGAGTCATGAATGTGAATTCAGAGCTGAATGAGCCCTCGAAGTACAATGAACATGAGGAATAATTCTTTCCTTAGGAAAACAAACCAGGTAAACAGAGTTCACACCAATCCCCGACACAGTGAGGACAAAGAGCATGACCTACATGTTAAAACGTGACCCCACATTTTCTTTTGTTTTTAACATCTTTATTGCAGTATAATTGCTTTACAATAGTGTGTTAGTTTCTGCTGTATAACAGAGTGAATCAGTTATACATATGTTCCCATATCTCTTCCCTCTTGCGCCTCCCTCCCTCCCACCCTCCCTATCCCGCCCCTCTAGGTGGTCACAAAGCACTGAGCTGATCTCCCTGTGCTATGCGGCTGCTTCCCACTAGCTATCTGTTTTACGTTTGGTAGTGTATATATGTCCATGCCACTCTCTTGCTTTGTCACAGCTTACCCTTCCCCTCTCCATATCCTCAAGTCCATTCCCTAGTAGGTCTGTGTCTTTATTCCCGTCTTACCCCTAGGTTCTTCATGACCTTTTCTTTTTTTTTTCTTAGATTCTATATATATGTGTTAGCATACGGTATTTGTTTTTCTCTTTCTGGCTTACTTCACTGTGTATGACAGACTCTAGATCTATCCACCTCACTACAAATAACTCAATTTCATTTCTTTTTATGGCTGAGTAATATTCCATTGTATATATGTGCCACATCTTCTTTATCCATTCATCTATTGATGGACAGTTAGGTTGCTTCCATGTCCCAACTATTGTAACTAGAACTGCAGTGAACATTGCGGTACTTGACTCTTTTTTTTTTAATGGATATAATTTTATTTTATTTATTTATTTTATACAGCAGGTTCTTATTAGTTATCCATTTTATATGTACTAGTGTACATATGTCAATCATGACTCTTTTTGAATAATAATTTTCTCAGGGTATATGTCCAGTAGTGGGATTGCTGGGTCGTATGGTGGTTCTATTTTTAGTTTTTTAAGGAATCTCCATACTGTTCTCCATAGTGGCTGGATCAATTTACATTCCCACCAACAGTGCAAGAGGGTTCCCTTTCTCCACAGCCTCTCCAGCATTTATTGTTTGTAGATTGTTTGATGATGGTCATTCTGAATAGTGTGAGGTGATACCTCATTGTAGTTTCGATTTGCATTTCTCTAATGATTAGTGATGCTGACCATCTTTTCATGTGTTTGTTGGCAATCTGTATATCTTCTTTGAAGAAATGTCTATTTAGGTCTTCTGCCCAATTTTGGATTAGGTTTTTTGCTTTATTGATACTGAGCTGCATGAGCTGCTTATATATTTTGGAGATTAATCCTTTATCAGTTGCTTCTTTTGCAAATATTTTCTCCCATTCTGAGGGTTGTCTTCTCGTCTTGTTTATGGTTTCCTTTGCTGTGCAAAAGCTTTTATGTTTCATTAGGTCCCATTTGTTTGTTTTTATTTCCATTTCTCTAGCAGGTGGGTCAAAGAGGATCTTGCTGTGATTTATGTCATAGAGTGTTCTGCCTGTGTTTTCCTCTAAGAGTTTTATACTGTCTGCCCTTATGTTTAGGTCTTTAATCCATTTTGAGGTTACTTTTGTGTATGGTGTCAGGTAGTGTTCTAATTTCATTCTTTTACATGTAGCTGTCCAGTTTTCCTAGCACCACTTACTGAAGAGGCAGTCTTTTCTCCATTGTATATTCTTGCCTCCTTTATCAAAGATAAGGTGACCATATGTGCGTGGGTTTATCTCTGGGCTTTCTATCCTGTTCCACTAACCTATATTTCTGTTTTTGTACCAGTACCATACTTTTTTTTTTAAACATCTTTATTGGAGTATAATTGCTTTACAATGGTGTGTTAGTTTCTACTTTATAACAATGTGAATCAGCTATACATATACATATATCCACATATCCCCTCCCTCTTTCGTCTCCCTTCCACCCTCCCTATCCCACCTCTGTAGGTGGTCACAAAGCACCGAGCTGATCTCCCTGTGCTTTGTGGATGTTTCCCACTAGCTATCTATTTTACATATGTTAGTATATATAAGTCCATTCCACTCTCTCACTTTGTCTCAGCTTACCCTTCCCACTCCCCGTGTCCTCAAGTCCATTCTCTAAGTCTGCATGTTTATTCCTGTCCTGCCCCTAGGTTCTTCATAACTTTGTTTTTTTTTTAGATTCCATATATATGTGTTAGCATATGGTATTTGTTTTTCTCATTCTGACTTACTTCACTCTGTAGGACAGACTCTAGGTCCATCCACCTCACTACAAATAACTCAATTTTGTTTCCTTTTTTTTTTGCGGTACATGGGCCTCTCACTGTTGTGGCGTCTCCCGTTGCGGAGCACAGGCTCTGGATGCGCAGGCTCAGCGGCCATGGCTTACGGGCCCAGCCACTCCACGGCATGTGGGATCTTCCCGGACCGGGGCACGAACCCATGTCCCCTGCATTGGCAGGTGGACTCTCAACCACTGCGCCACCAGGGCAGCCCCAATTTTGTTTCTTTTTATGGCTGAGTAATATTCAGTTGCATATATGTGCCGCATCTTCTTTATCCATTCATCTGTCGATGGACACTTAGGTTGCTTCCATGTCCCGGCTATTGTAAATAGAGCTGCAATGAACATTGTGATACATGACTCTTTTTGAATATGGTTTTCGCAGGGTATATGCCCATTAGTGGGACTGCTGGGTCATATGGTAGTTCTATTTGTAGTTTTTTAAGGAACCTCCATAATGTTCCCCATAGTGGCTGTATCAACTTACTTTCCCACCAATAGTGCAAGAGGGTTCCCTTTTCTCCACACCCTCTCCAGCATTTATTGGTTGTAGATTTTTTGATGATGGCCATTCTGACTGCTGTGAGGTGATATCTCATTGTAGTTTTGATTTGCATTTCTCTAATGATTAGTGATGTTGACCATCCTTTCATGTGTTTGTTGACAATTGTTATATCTTCTTTGTAGAAATGTCTATTTAGGTCTTCTGCCCATTTTTGGACTGGGTTGTTTTTTTGATATTGAGCTGCATGAGCTGCTTGTATATTTTGGAGATTAATCCTTTGTCAGTTGCTTCGTTTACAAATATTTTCTCCCATTCTGGGGGTTGTCTTTTTGTCTAGTTTATGCTTTCCTTTGCTGTGCAAAAGATTTTAAGTCTCATTAGGTCCCATTTGTTTATTTTTGGTTTTATTTCCATTTCTCTAGGAGGTGGGTCAAAGAGGATCTTGCTGTGATTTATGTCACAGAGTGTTCTGCCTGTGTTTTCCTCTAAGAGTTTTATAGTGTCTGGCCTTACATTTAGGTCTTTAATCCATTTTGAGTTTATTTTTGTGCATGGTGTTAAGGAGTGTTCTAATTTCATTCTTTTACATGTAGCTGTCCAGTTTTCCTAGAAACACTTATTGAAGAGGCAGTCTTTTCTCCATTGTATATTCTTGCCTCCTTTATCAAAGATGAGGTGACAATATGTGCATCAGTTTATCTCTGGGCTTTCAATCCTGTTCCATTGATCTATACTTCTCTTTTTGTGCCAGTACTATGCTGTCTTGATTACAGTAGCTTTGTAGTATAGTCTGACGTCAGGGAGCCTGATTCCTCCAGATCCGTTTTTATTCCTCAAGGTTGCTTTGGCTATTCGGGGTCTTTTGTGTTTCCAAACAAACTGTGAAATTTTTTGTTCTAGTTCTGTGAAAAATGCCATTTGTAGTTTGATAGGGATTGCACTGAATCTGTAGATTGCTTTGAGTAGTATAGTCATTTTCAACAGTGTTGATTCTTCCAATCCAAGATCATGGTGTATTCTCCATCTGTTTGTATCATCTTTAATTTCTTTCATCAGTGTCTTATAGTTTTTTGCATACAGGTCTTTTTTTCTCCTTAGGTAGGTTTATTCCTAGGCATGTTACTTTTTTTTTGCAATGGTAAATGGGAGTGTTGCCTTCATTTCTCTTTAAGATTTTTGATCATTAGTGTATAAAAATACAAGAGATTTCTGTGTGTTAATTTTGTATCCTGCTACTTTACCAAATTCATTGATTATCTCTAGTAGTTTTCTGGTAGCATCCTTAGGTTGCTCTATGTATAATATCACGTCATCTGCAAACAGGGACAGTTTTACTTCTTCTTTTCCAATTTGGATTCCTTTTATTTCTTTTTCTTCTCTGATTGCTGTGGCTAAAACTCCCAAAAGTATGTTGAATAATAGTGGTGAGAGTGGACAACCCTGTTCTTGATCGTAGTGGAAATGGTTTCAGTTTTTCACCATTGAGAACAATGTTGGCTCTGGGTTTGTCATATATGGCCTTTATTATGTTGAGGGAGGTTCCCTCTGTGCCTACTTTCTGGAGAGTTTTTATCATAAATGGGTGTTGAATTTTGTTGAAAGCTTTTTCTGCATCTACAGAGATAATCATATGGTTTTAATCATTCAGTTTTTTAATATGGTGTATCACATTGATTGATTTCCATATATTGAAGAATACTTGCATTCCTGGGATCAACCCCACTTGTTCATGGTGTATGATCCTATTAACGTGCTGCTTAATTCTCTTTGCTAGTATTTTGTTGAGGATTTTTGCATCTGTGTTCATCAGTGATATTGGCCTGTAGTTTTCTTTCTTTGTGACATCCTTGTCTGGTTTTGGTATCAGGGTGATGGTGACCTCGTAGAATGAGTTTGGGAGTGTTCCTCCCTCTGCTATATTTTGGAAGAGTTTGAGAAGGATAGGTGTTAGCTCCTCTCTAAATGTTTGATCTAATTCGCCTGTGAAGCCATCTGGTCCTGGACTTTTGTTTGTTGGAAGATTTTTAATCACAGTTTCAATTTCAGTGCTTGTGATTGGTCTGTTCATATTTTCTATTTCTTCCTTGTTCAGTCTTGGAGGGTTGTGCTTTTCTAAGAACTTGTCCATTTCTTCCAGGTTGTCCATTTTATTGGCATAGAGTTGCTTGTAGTAATTTCTCCTGATCCTTTGTATTTCTGCAGTGTCAGTTGTTACTTCTCCTTTTTCATTTCTAATTCTGTTGATTTGAGTCTTCTCCCATATTTTCTTGATGAGTCTGGCTAATGTTTCCTCAATTTTGTTTATCTTCCCAAAGAACCAGCTTTTAGTTTTATTGATTTTTGCTATTGTTTCCTTCATTTCTTTTTCATTTATTTCTGATCTGATATTTATGATTTCTTTCCTTCTGCTAACTTTGGGAGTTTTTGGTACTTCTTTCTCTGATTGCTTTAGGTGTAAGGTTAGGTTGTTTATTTGAGATTTTTCTTGTTTCTTGAAGTAGGCTTGTATAACTATAAGCTTCCCTCTTAGAACTGCTTCTGCTGCATCCCGTAGGTTTTGGGTCATCGTGTTTCCATTGTCATTTGTTTCTAGGTATTTTTTGATTCCCTCTTTGATTTATTCAGTGACCTCTTGATTATTTAGTAATGTATTGTTTAGCTTCCATGTGTTTGTATTTTTAGGGTTTTTTTCCTGTAATTGATATCTAGTCTCATAGCATTGTCTTCAGAAAAGATGCTTGATGCAATTTCAATTTTCTTAAATTTACCAAGGCTTGATTTGCGACCCAAGATATGATCTATCCTAGAGAATGTTCCATGAGCACTTGAGAAGAAAGTGTATTCTGTTGTTTTTGGATGGAATGTCCTATAAATATCAATTAAGTCCATCTTGTTTAACGTATCGTTTAAAGCTTGTTTCCTTATTTATTTTAATTTTGGTTGATCTGTTCATTGATGATAGTGAGGTGTTAAACTCCTCCTACTATGATTGTGTTACTGTCGATTTCCCCTTTTATGGCTGTTAGCATTTGCCTTATGTATTGAGGTGCTCCTATGTTGGGTGCATAAATATTTACAATTGTTATATCTTCTTCTTGGATTCGTCCCTTGATTATTATGTAGTGTCCTTCTTTTCTCTTGTAATAGTCTTCATTTTAAAGTCTGTTTTGTCTGATATGAGAGTTGCTACTCCAGCTTTCTTTTGATTGCCATTTGCATGGAATATCTTTTTCTATCCCCTCACTTTCAGTCTGCATGTGTCCCTCGGTCTGAAGTGGGTCTCTTGTAGACAGCATATATATGGGTTTTGTTTTTGTATCCATTTAGCCAGTCTATGTCTTTTCATTGGAGCATTTAATCCATTTACATTTAAGGTAATTATTGATATGTATGTTCCTATTCCCATTTTCTTAATTGTTTTGGGTTTGTTATTGTAGGTCTTTTCTTTCTCTTGTGTTTCCTGCCTAGACAAGTTCCTTTAGCATTTGTTGTAAAGCTGGTTTGGTGGTGCTGAATTCTCTTAGCTTTTGCTTCTCTGTGAAGGTTTTAATTTCTCTGTCGAATCTGAATGAGATCCTTGCTGGGTAGAGTAATCTTGGCTGTAGGTTTTTCCCTTTCATCACTTTAAATATGTCCTGCCACTCTCTTCTGGCTCGCAGAGTTTCTGCTGAAAGATCAGCTGTTAACCTTATGGGGATTCCCTTGTATGTTATTTGTTGTTTTTCCCTTGCTGCTTTTAATATTTTTTCCTTGTATTTAATTTTTGATAGTTTGATTAATATGTGTCTTGGCGTGTTTCTCCTTGTGTTTATCCTGTATGGGACTCTCTGTGCTTCCTGGACTTGACTGACTATTTCGTTTCCCATATTAGGGAAGTTTTCAACTATAATCTCTTCAAATATTTTCTCAGTCCCTTTCTTTTTCTCTTCTTCTTCTGGGACCCCTATAATTCGAGTGTTGGTGTGTTTAATGTTGTCCCAGAGGCCTCTGAGACTGTCCTCAATTCTTTTCATTCTTTTTTCTTTATTCTGCTCTGTGGTAGTTATTTCCCCTATTTTATCTTCCAGGTCACTTATCCATTCTTCTGCCTCTGTTATTCTGCTATTGATTCCTTCTAGAGAAATGTTAATTTCATTTATTGTGTTGTTCATCATTGTCTGTTTGCTCTTTAGTTCTTCTAGGTCCTTGTTAAATGTTTCTTGTATTTTCTCCATTGTCCTTCCAAGATTTTGGATCATCTTTACTATCATTACTCTGAATTCTTTTTTGGTTACCCTCCCTTTTTCTACTTCATTTGTTTGGTCTGGTGGGTTTTTACCTTGCTCCTTCATCTGCTGTGTATTTCTGTCTTCTCATTTTGCTTATCTTACTGTGTTTGGGGTCTCCTTTTTGCAGGCTGCAGGTTCATAGTTCCCGTTGTTTTTGGTGTCTGAGCCCAGTGGGTAAGGTTTGTTCTGTGGGTTGTGTAGGCTTCCTGGTGGAGGGGACTGGTGCCTGTGTTCTGGTGGGTGAAGCTTGATCTTGTCTTTTTGGTGGGCAGTACTGCGTCCGGTGGTGTGTTTTGGGGCTCTGTGAACTTAGTATGATTTTAGGGCACCTCTCTGCTAATGGGTGGGGTTGTTTTCCTGTCTTGCTAGTTGTTTGGCATTGGGTGTCCAACACTGGAATTGCTGGTCATTGAGTCGAGCTGGGTCTTAGCATTGAGATGGAGATCTCTGGGAGAGCTCTCCCTGATTGATAATACATGGGGCCAGGAGGTCTCTGGTGGTCCAATGTCCTGAACTCAGCTCTCCCATCTCAGAGGCTCAGGCCTGACACCCAGCCGGATCACCAATACCCTGTCAGCCACATGGCTCAGAAGGAAAGGGAGAAAAAAAGAAAGAAAGAAAAATAAAATAAAATAAAGTTATTGACATAAAAAAATTTTTTAATTTTATTAAAATTAAAAAAAATTTTTTTAAAGGAGAGCAACCAAACCAATAAACAAATCCACCAATGATAACACACACTAAGAACTAAACTAAGATAACCATATAAATCAGAAACTAGTCAGTTGCATACAGCAAACCCCAAGTGTACAGTTGCCTCCACAGTCCACCTGCTCAATTTGGGATGATTCGTTGTCTATTCATGTATTCCACAGGTGCAGGGTGCATCAAGTTGACTGTGGAGCTTTAATCTGCTGCTCCTGATGCTGCTGGGAGAAATTTCCCTTTCTCTTTGTTCGCACAACTCCTGGGGTTCATCTTTGGATTCGGCCCCACCTCTGCATGTAGGTCGCCCTCTGGCATCTGTTCTTTGCCCATATAGAAGGGGGTTAAAGCAGTGGCTGATTCGGGGGCTCTGCCTCACTCAGGCCGGGGGGAGGGTGGGGTATGGATGCGGGGCGAGCCTGTGGCGGCAGAAGCCGGTGTGACGTTGCACCAGCCTGAGGCGTGCCATGTGTTCTCCCGGGGAAGTTGTCCCTGGATCACGGGACCCTGGCAGTGGCGGGCTGCACAGTCTCCCGGAAGGGGAGGTGTGAATAGTGACCAGTGCTTTCACACAGGCTTCTTGATGGCTGCAGCAGCAGCCTTAGCTTCTCATGCCCGTCTCTAGGGTCCGCGCTCAAAGCCGCGGCTCGAGCCCGTCTCTGGAGCTTGTTTAGCCGGTGCTCTGAATCCCCTCTGCTCGCGCACCCTGAAACAATGGTCTCTTGCCTCTTAGGAAGGTCCCGGCTTTTTCCCGGACTCCCTCCCAGCTAGCTGTGGTGCACTAGCCCCCTTCCGGCTGTGTTCACGCAGCCAACCCACAGGCACCAATCCTCTGTGCGGGAATCTCTCTGCTTTGCCCTCTGCACACCTGTTGCTGTGCTCTCCTCCGTGGTTCCGAAGCTTCCCCCCTCCGCCCCCCACCCCCCCGCAGTCTCTGCCCGCAAAGGGGCTTCCTAGTGTGTGGAAACCTTTCCTCCTTCACAGCTCCCTCCCCTAGGTGCAGGTCCCGTCCCTATTCTTTCCTCTGTTTTTCCTTTTTTCTTTTGCCCTACCCAGGTACCTGAGGGGTTTCTTGCCTTTTGGGAGGTCTGAGGTCTTCTGCCAGCGTTCAGTAGGTGTTCTGTAGGAGTTGTTCCACGTGTAGATATATTTCTGATGTATCTGTGGGGAGGAAGGTGATCTCCACGTCTTACTTCTCTGCCATCTTGAAGGTCCCCTGACCCCACATTTTCTAATGTGGGAAGGCTCAAATTCATTCTCTCACTTATTGGGCAAATATTTTTTGAGACTTGGGGATTCAGTAGTCAGTGAATAACACAGACAGGAGCCCTGCGCTCATAGAGAGTAAACAAGGGAAATAAGTAAGCAAGATATTTCCAGGTTGGATGCCTCCAGGATGCTTGAAGCTACAAGCCCTGGGCAGGCTTCATTAGCTGAAGAAACATGGACATCAACAGGCAGCATTATTATGAAGATTAAGGGAGATTAACTGGAAACTCTTTATTAATCTAAAACACTTTATAGTGTATGGGTGCACAGTTTATTCAGTCATTCGTGACACTCTTTCAACATTCATGGATCACACTTTGAGCACCTAGGATGTGCCAGACCCTGTCAGAGAGACCCTAAGATAAAGAGAATGACAGCAGTGCTCTCAGGCTGTCCACAGACCAGAAAGGGTCAATAGAGGTTTTCCATAAAGGGCCAGAAAGTAAATAGTTTTAAGCTTCATGGGTGATTTAGCGTCTTTGTTGCCAACATGTCTTGTCATTTGTTTGCTTGGTTTTGCAACCCTTTAGAGATGTGAAATTTCCCATTCTTAACTCAGTGGCCTTACAAAAACAGCCCAAGGGTCAGACTTGGCCCATGTGACATAAGCTGCCACCCGTGATCCAGAAGACTGACAAAATAATCACTTCAGCATCGTGCGTGCTGAATTTGAGGGCTGTGATGTCGTTATTGTCCGCTTCCTGACATAATTCTCACAGAAGAAGCCTGTAAATTGAGATGATCATGTGGTTTTTATTCTTCAGTTTGTTAATATGGTGTATCACATTGATTGATTTGGGTATGTTGAAGAATCCTTGCACCCCTGGGATAAGTCGCACTTGATCATGGTGTATGATGCTTTTAATGTGTTGTTGGATTTGGTTTACTAGTATTTTGTTGAGAATTTTTATGTCTATGGTCATCAGTGATATTGGCCTGTAATTTTCTTTTCTGTAGTATCTTTGTCTGATTTGGGTATCAGGGTGATGGTGGCCTCATAGAATGAATTTGGGATGTCCCTCCCTCTGCAGTGTTTTGGAAGAGTTTGAGAAGGATGGATGTTAGCTCTTCTCTAAATGTTTGATAGAATTCACCTGTGAAGCCATCTGGTGCTGGACTTTTGTTTTTTGGAAGGTTATTTTTTTTTTTTTTTTTTTTTGCGGTACGCGGACCTCTCACTGTTGTGGCCTCTCCCGTTGCGGAGCACAGGCTCCGGATGTGCAGGCTCAGCGGCCATGGCTCACGGGCCCAGCCGCTCCGTGGCATGTGGGTTCTTCCCAGACCGGGGCACGAACCCGCATCCCCTGCACCGGCAGGCGGACTCTCAACCACTGCGCCACCAGGGAAGCCCCTTTTTGGAAGATTTTTAATCATAGTTTCAATTTCATTACTTGTGATTGGTCTGTTCATATTTTCTATTCCTTCCTGGTTCAGTCGTGGAGGGTTGTACTTTTCTAAGAATTTGTTCATTTCTTCCAGGTTGTCCATTTTATTGGCATAGAGTTGCTTGTAGCAGGCTATTATGATCCTCTGTTTTTCTGCAGTGTCAGTTGTAACTTCTCGTTTTTCATTTCTAATTCTATTGATTTGAGTCTTCTCCCTTTTTTTCTTGGTGAGTCTGGCTAAAGGTTTAGTTTTAAAAGATAAAATAAAATTAAAAAATGAATGAAATTTTTAAAAAATGCCTGTAAATTAGCATCCAGCATCTCACACCATTTTTAAAGGGAAAACATGAGGGCAAGTGTAAGTGTGGTAGTTAAGGCTGCTTCCTCCTTCTTCCTTGCTGTCATCACCCAGTTGGTTCACAGCAGCAGTGTGCCCAGGTAAATAGTTGTTTCCTAAGTTTACTTGTTGCAAGAAGTCGCCTTTGGCACAGTTCTGCCCAATGGGCTATAAGCACAATTCTGCTAGGGTTTCTGGGTAAATGTTGCTTTCCTGATGAGAGAGGACAAACATATCTGGTGCCATCCATCGCCCGTTGTTCTCACTTGCATTCAGACATGGTGTGTGGGGCTACAGCAACCCTCTTTTGACCATGAGGCAACCAGAATGAAAAAGGGTCAAGGACCTCACAGATAGGCTAGCCCTTAGATCATTGAGGCTCTGAGCCGCTGTGAGCAGTACTCTTCCTTCATAAACCTTTACTTATTTTGTAGGGCACTTTAAGTTTCTCTTACTAGTTGCTAATATCATTTCTAGTACAGTAAGGTTTAGTGATCTACCCAGCATACCCCACAGAGTTTGTGACAGAACTGGAGCGAGGTGAGAGGTGCCAGGCTCCTTTGGCATCATCACCATCAGCATCATTATCACCACCACTGCCACTAATGTTTATTGAACATTTACATGTATTATCTTATTTCCTTATTATCTAATTTTGTATTTATCAATCCTTATATAATTTATTGTCTAATAATTTTTTTTTTTTTTCTGTACGCGGGCCTCCCACTGCTGTGGCCTCTCCTGTTGCGGAGCACAGGCTCTGGACGCGCAGGCTCAGCGGCCATGGCTCACGGGCTCAGCCGCTTCGCAGCACACGGGATCCTCCCGGACCGGGGCACGAACCCGTGTCCCCTGCATCGGCAGGTGGACTCCCAACCACTGTGCCACCAGGGAAGCCCGATTGTCTAATAATTTTTTAATAATCAAAATTATTGTCTAATTATCAATTATCTAGTATTATCTAACATCACAATAATTCTGGGGAAAGAGCTGTTAGTCACTTTTGGGTGAGGAAACTGAGTCTCAGGGACTAAGTTTTCCAAGGTCTCATGGCTAATCAGTGGCCAAGCCACGATTTAGACCAGACAGTCTCACGCCTCAGGCCTTGCACTTTACCCCTGCCCTCCACTTCCTCGCCTCCATCACAGCACTGTCGATACACATAACCCATATTCAGGTCGAGTGCCAGAGTCTGCTGTCTCAATCTGTAGCTTTGGTCACAGTGTCCCGGGTTCTCAGGTACAACCTAGAAACAAGCCTCAGCCTTGGCAATTAGCAAAGTTGAACAACCCTGTCACTTAATTTCCTTTCTCTCCTCAGCATTAGGAATTACTGTCACTGGGAACACACAATTTCCCAGAAGTTGACGGTTCAACTAGTTTGGCATTTGAAAATTACCATTATTAGTTTTAGCATGTGAGCAATTTCTTCCAGCCTCATGGTTCACAGAATTTGTTCTTAATCTTTTAACTAATGATGGGATGACATATTTCATTTGTTTTCAAATTTCCCCCTAGACTCGGTGACTAGCTGGACACCTGAAGTTTTAAAAAGTTGTTACTGAAATAAAAGCCGTCAGTTTAATCTTCCTACATGCCTATCCTCTTTATACTGATGCTATAAGGTTGGTCGTGAAGATAAGAGAAAGAAATTGAAAGTCATTAATATTCATTTTTGTCTCACACTAAAAAAAATCAGTGTTCTGAAGAATCTGTCAGGTAGGTTAGGCTAAGCTCTAATCTTCTGTTTAACTCTTGGCTGGTTATTATCCTTGTCATATGGAGACAGAAGGAGAATATTAATTTACACAGCATTACACAAGGCTAGTGCACAAAGACGTAATATGAATAATACTGATAACCATCATCATCACAGCAGAGCTTTATACTGAGTGCCCGCTAACACTTGACACATATTAACTCTTCTTTATTGTGATAGAAAAGCACAGAATATAAAATTCGTCATCTTAGCCACTTTTAAGTGGACAGTTCCACGGCACTGAGCATATTGACGATGTTGTGCAACCATCACCGCCATCAATCCTCAGAACTTTTTCACCTCCCCACGCTAAAACCCTGTACCCATTAAACACTAACTCCCCACCGCCCCTCTCCCTCACCTCCTGGCTACTACCATTCTACTTTCTGGCTCCACAAATCTGCCTACACTAGGAGCCTCGTATAAGAGCAATGATAGCATATTTGTCCTTTATGACTGGCTTATTTCATTTAGCAGAATGTCCCCAAGGTTCATCCATGTTGTAGCATGTGCCAAAATTCACTCGATTTTTTTTTTTTTTTTTTTTGCGGTACGCGGGCCTCTCACTGTTGTGGCCTCTCCCGCTGCGGAGCACAGGCTCCGGACGCGCAGGCTCAGCAGCTATGGCTCATGGGCCCAGCCGCTCTGCGGCATGTGGGCTCCCCCTGGACCAGGGCACGAACCTGTGTCCCCTGCACCGGCAGGCTGACTCTCAACCACTGCGCCACCAGCGAAGCCCAATCACTCGATTTTTCAGGCCAAAGAACATTGTACTATGTATATATACATTTTGTTTAACTGTTCATCTATCAGTGGATGCTTGGGTTGCTTTCACTTTTTGGCTATTGTGAATACTGCTGCTAGGAACATGGGTATTTTGTAAAAATATCTTTTCAAGTCCTGGATTTTGATTATTTTGAGCATATACTGAGAAGTAGGACTGATGGATCATATAGTAATTCTCTGTGTAATATTTTAAAGAACCACTATTCCGTTTTCCATAGAGGCTGCACCATTTTACATTCCCACCATCAGAGCACAAGATTTCCAATTTCTCCACATCCGTGCCAATACTTATTTTCTGGTTTTTTATAATAGCCATCTGAATGGTTGTGAGGTGGGAGGGGCTATTTTTATTTCTACTTTGTAAGTGAAGAAACTGAGGCACAGAGAGATAAAATAACCTGTCCAAGTTTACATATTTATTATGTGACAGTAGAATTGGGATTCACATCCAAGTGGTGCAGCTCCAGAAACCATACTGGATTCTTTTCTCTACAGACCTTTTAAAGCTAAGAGCAGCTACCCTTTAATGAACATTTATTATGTGCCAGGCACTGCACAAGGAATTTTACATGAATTATTTCATCTAATCCTCACAACTAACCTGCAAGATCATTCTTTTTTTTTAAATTTATTTATTTATTTTTGGCTGCGTTGGGTCTTCGTTGCTGCGCACAGGCTTTTCTCTAGTTGCAGTGAGCGGGGGCTACTCTTCTTTGTGGTGCACGAGCTTCTCATTGCAGTGGCTTCTCTTGTTGAGGAGCACGGGCTCTAGGCATGCAGGCTTCAGTAGTTGTGGCTCTCAGGCTCTAGAGTGCAGGCTCAGTAGTTGTGGCTCGCAGGCTCTAGAGCGCAGGCTCAGTAGCTGTGGTGCACGGGCTTAGTTGCTCCGCGGCATGTGGGATCTTCCCGGACCAGGGATTGAACCCGTGTCCCCTGCATTGGCAGGCGGATTCTTAACCACTGTGCCACCAGGGAAGTCCCAATATCATTCTTATTATTGTCCCTACTTTTCTAACAAGGAATACAGAAAGTTTAGTATATTATTCAGAGTTACTTAGCTAGTAAATAACAGAGCCGGGATTTGAATCAAAGTCTCTGAATCCAGGTCTTGAGCAATTAATCTCTATCCCATACTTAGTTTTAGACAAGTGATCATTCCATTGAATTCTTTCTCTTTCTGTGTGCCCTCAGCAGAGATAGTTCCCCCTCCCTATAGCTAATCAAAGCCCTTCAAATTGGATTTCATAATGATATGGATTTCCCCCGTCTCAGGGAGGATTTTGCTGGCATTTGAATGCAATTCCTCAAGGCTTTCTGATGAGCTAAGTAAATTGAAACATGCACACCTAGTGTAACATTCCTTCCCAGGCAGATTAAGTTGGCAGGACTCAACCTTTCATAGAAGGGCTGTGACTCTCAAAAAAAGCTTCTCATTTACCACTTATCCCTTCCAGTTACCTCGTTGCTGTTTTAAAAATGTTTTCTTCCAATGGGTAATGCTAAAAGCAAAGTTTTCTCACAGCCTCTCTGGCTAACTCTTCCCTCAACCTCCTACCACGTCTTTGGAATAGATGAGCAAATTTTACTACCTTCACTAAATCTCCCCAACTCTTAATGACTTAACTTTGTCAAACATCAGTCCCCAAACAAGTGGGAAATGCCATTCAGTATAACGGGGTGTAAGCGTAGTTGAGTGGTTATGAGCACAGGCTTTGGCGTTTACGCACCCGAAGCTCAAAGCCACCCACCCACTTCAATAGATGTTTTACCTTGGGTGAGCTATTTTAAACTCACTAGACCTCAGTTTCTTCATCTGTAAAGCATGGCTTAAGAAGTTGCAGTGTCATAGGGTTTTAAAAGGACGCATGGGATTATATTCGTAAGAATATTAGCGTGGTATTTGGCACGTTGTAAGATCTCTATAAACATCAGTTTTTCTATTAAATCTCACCAATGAAAGGATGGCATTCCAAGGGTAGAGATTAATTCTTCTTGACATACCTAGCGTAGAGCCTTATACACAGGAGAGGATTAAGAAATCTTTTTGGATAATGATTGCTCATTATTTGGATGGGATAGCCATGATCTTTTCAACATTGTGTGTTCATAATCACAAGTTTCAAGATGAAGGATCAGGAAGGATGACGGGAAGGAGGCAGAGGGGCTAAAGGAACCGGGCGTAGGAGACAGACGCACACAGGAATTTCAGAAGTCATCCTCCTGTGAGATCCAACCTTGACCAGCGCTCACACTTCACGCCAAAATAAGTTGGCTATCGCCTCCATGTGAAGAGATGGATTGTTGAGCGAAGCTCTCCATGTCTAAATGGTTCTAGCATCTTGTCCACCTGAGGAGTTGTCCTGCTTCTTCCCACCAGTGATTATTCTACTTCTCCACACCCACACTTTAGGAAATTTCTCCTCTCTAGGACATCCTAGGCAAAATCATCTCCATTTGTACCTTTGAATGCAGTCAGGCGTGGAAGCATTTTGCTTGCAATTGGAATGTTGTAGCATTGTACTAGAAAGCCTGCCCAGCACTTACATCCTGGCTGGAATTTGAACTCTTATTCCTTTACTTGCTTTTCTAGAACTGAGCTGCCCAGCGTAGTAGCTGCTATACACAGCTACTTTACATTTAAATTAATTAAAATTTAGTACAATTTCAAATTTACTCATTAGCCACGTTACCAGTGCTAAGCAGCGTCATGTGGCTAGTGAACTATTGTACTGGACAGAGCAGATGTAGATCATCTACATCATCACAGAAAGTTCTTCTGGACAGCATTGCTCCACAAAATGACCTCAAGCATCATGGAACAAATGAGTCACGTGAAAAATAGTGACATAGCTAGATGGTCAGTAGGAGAGCTGTTATTCTCATGCACAACGTGGTGATTTTAAAGCATGTCATAAACGCTTTGACCATCGAAATGTGGAATCTGATTCCCCTTTTCTTGAATATGGGCTATCCATGACGCGCTTCTATTGAATAAAATGAGTAAACTCATTAAACTCAAGACATGGGAACCTTCTGAAGACTCCAGCCTTTGGAGTCACCACAGCTAATACTAGGTGGAGCAGCGAAAAGATGTTCCCGCTATACCCTGCCTAAGTTGCAGATTCGGGAGCCAGATGATTTTGTTGTTTCAAGCCACTATATTTGGGGTGGTTCCTTATAGATAAATAGGTAATTGGAAGATACACATTCTTAAAAAGCTACAGGTTTTTAATGAAGTACCTCTAGTGAATTGTCTTTAATGAAGTTCAGAGCATGATGAAAAGAGGTCAGAGGAAGCGCAAGGGCCTTTCTCTTCAGTAGCTAATTGCAACGTCAGTGGTGAGAACATGAGACAAATAGAGTAGGAAAATGCTAATGCACTTTCAGACATGGCAACCACACGCACCATCCAATGGCATAAGCTCCACCTTCCTTCAGCCCCACTCTCAATGGCTAAATGACGGCAACACTTTTTATTCTTGCTTCCCCCAGTGTCAGAACTTTTGATTCACTGGCAACTCAACAAGTTTTTACAGGGGTTATAGGCTGCTTGGAAGAGGACTTGTCTCGGTACTATATCTGCATACAACTCTTGATGCTTTTAATAGCATCGTATGTGATAGTTAAAACGGCAAAGATTCCTAAAATGCTTTTATTCTTAATTCACATCAAATTGAGAAAGCATTCACTGTCCATATAAAAATTATTTTTCCTATCGGCTTTAGTTTTGATTAGTGTTAGATTTCCCTGAAAGCAGCCCTTAAGAAAAAGACTTAGTGCAAGTAGCTTATCTGGGAGTGTCAGGTGGACAGATAAACACAGGGAATGATTGAGACCAAATACAAGGATGCAATTTTGAGTTGACAAGTGCTAGGGTAGACTGGATTCTTAATGCCATGGCCCTTTCAGAGAAGTTACATGAAATGCTTCTCAGGTCCATCCACCCCAGAGGAATGAAGGAGGAAGCTTTGATCACTGGCTCCTATTTTCTGTGGATCGGTTGTTGTTCCACGGACTGCACCTGAACAAGTGCCAAATGGATTCCTTCCCAAGGGCATCCCACACTGTATACCGTGAAAGAAATCCTAGGGCAGAAATCAGGAGACGTGTAGTGGAATCTCAAGGTAAAGCACTGTCAGTTTCACCTGCGTGAAGCTGGCTGAAGCATGAGTGGAACGGGTTCTCTCAGATTGGCTAGAATAAGAGGTGAAGATAAGACAGATAAGAGGCTCTGAGGTGGTTCCCAAGGTGTGTCTGATACAGTCTACCCTTGGATCCACTCGGCTGTGCCTCTGGTCTCTCAGTGCAAACAATTATACAGTATGTTTAAAGTGGCAGCCACCGCAATGTGTATAAACACTTGATGCAAGTGGGTTAGTGAAAGAGGCTAAGTGACTGCAGCCAGCCCTGAGGCTATAACGGATATTCACTAGATGTCTCTACTACCCGCCATTCTAGATACCTTTCTCTCTCGGTTAGGACTTCAGCTGGGATGCTTGCCTGGTAATGACTCAAATATTCACCTTCAGGAGGTCTGAGTCCTTAGTTTCCTTGCCATTGTTAGAGTAGTTGCCCTTCTCCGTATACCATTATCAACAGGCATGGAAACAGAAAGAGACACCCCTAACGAATGTCCTGGGTTTCAGGCTTACTTATCGCTGCCCCCATCATAATTAGAGTCCATTACCGTCACTATCACAGTAATTCTTTCCTTTGCCTTCTGGTGTGTTGTCATAAGAATATGCGAGTACCACACCTCGGTTAGACAACTGAGTTGTTTGGATACACTTTAACTACCAGATCCTTTCAGATAACTGTACCCCTTTGCCACACTTAATCTGCAAACGAAGCCTGAGAAATAAATGCGTACAGGATATAATGGGATTTGAGAAGAAGAGGTGTTCAGAGATGACCTGCTAATTTTTTAGTGTTCAGACAAGGAATCAGCATCATTCTGTGTGCCCTGCTACCTCTGGAGGTTTCAGGATTTGTATCTAGGAGCAGCCATGTAAGTGGAAGTGAACAGCCAAAGGAATTGTTTTAAAGCTGCAGACCATAGGAAGCATGCTGGTTTTACTTAGTATGTTTACTTGGAGTGGCCTTCAGCATGGTGAGGACACATAAGTAGCACCCCTTGGCATTATCCAGGTATACTGCTCAGGTAGGAAAGTAGACTGGAGTATTTTAGAACAATTTTCCATGCTAAAGATTGCAATAGGAACCCATCATATCAGATGCCTTTTTTTTTTGCTCTGCATGTCTTTAGCCTGGCCTGCTCCATGTTCTAGTCACAGCTTCAGTGGACAGTTCCATCCACCTTGCACTGGTAAGTGACACTCACCTCAAGGGCATGGCCACACCTTACATCCTGCCTTAGCATTTTCTGTGGCACTGCTGGAGTCTACTGGACTCAGAGCAAGCCCAGCCGCTAAGTGTGAGAAAGTTAATGCCCCCAGGAGCTACCCTCATCCAGAGGGGGTTGGGAGCTAGTAGATAAATGTTCCAGCCTCCCATCTTTGGAATGGACAATTCTTGGAAGCATTCCACATGTTTCTTAGTGGTCCCAGCACAATCAAGTCCCCACTTCCCAGAGTGACAGCCTCAATAACTACTATCTGGGCTTTTGCACCTTCCCTGTTTTACCCTCCTCACTCCCTCACTCTTGATTCTTGAGATCACCTCCTACATAAAAAATTGGAAGCTAACATCAGAGAAAGAAAATTATCTGGGATAAATAGAGGCATTTCCTAATGACAGAGAGGTCAGTTCTGTAAGAAGACAAAACATGTACGTACCTAACAACACTGTCAAGCATGTGAGGCCAACACTGATGGGACCACAAAGATGAATAGACACACCGACTGTTCTAGCTGGAGAGTTCCATACCCCTCTTTCAGTAATTAAATTAAGCAGGCAAAAAAATTTTAAGATACAGTTGACTTGACCGGAGTTATCAGTCAACTTGATCTAGTTGACACCTACAGAACACTCCACTGAACAACAGAGGAATACACATTTTTCTCAAGTTCTCATGGAACATTTACCAAGGGAGGCCACATTCTGGGCCATGAAAACGAATCTTAACAAATTTCAAAGAATATAAATTATGAAAACGATGTTCTCAGATCACAATGGAATTAAACCAGAAATGAATAACAAAATCCCCCAATACTTGGAAATTTAAAAAAAACGCACTTCTGAATAACCTCTGGTCCAAGAAGAAGTCTCATAAAGAAATTTTAAAATGTCTTGAGTAAATGAAAATAAAAATATGGCTAATCAAAATTTGTGGGATGCAGTGAAAGCAGTGCTTAGAGGGAAATGCGTTTAATTATGCACATCATTTCAGTGGAGCCTGTATCACTCTAACTCCAAAAACAGATAAAGGCGTCACAACAAAGGAAAATCACAGAGCAATATCCTCAACCAAATATTACAAATAAAAGGCAACAACAGTTAGAATTATATACAATAGCCAAATGGGATGTAGTCCAGGTATGCAAGGTTGGTTCAATCCTAAAAGCAATCAGTATAATCCACTACATCTGTAATTTAAAGAAGAGAAATCATATGATCATATATGATTTATGCAGAAAAAACATTTGACAAAATCCAACACTCATTCATGATGAAAACTCTCAGCAAACTAACACTAGCGGGAACTTTCCCCACTAAATAAAGAATATCTACCAAAAAACAGTAGTGCTGACGTCATTCTCAATGGTGAGAAATAGTTACTTTCTCCCTAAGTTTAGGAACGTGTCGAGGATGTCTCTTCTCACTAGCCTTGTTCACATCATTCTAGAAGCCCTAGCTGGTACAATAAGAAAAGGAACAATAAAAGGAAAGTAAAGGGAGGAGAGGGAAGGAAAGAAAGGATACAGTTTTGGAAGGAAGAAATAAAACTGACTTTGTCCACAGCTGATATAAATGTCTATGTAGAAATTCCAAAGAATTGAAGAAAACAAACAAAACAAACCAAAAAAGCCAACAACAACAAGAAACCCTTGCGGAACACGTAAGTGAGCATAACAAGGTTGCAGGGTACAAGGTTAATATACAACAGTCAGTTTCCAATATAACAGCAATGAACAGTTGAAATTAGAAATTTTTAAAATTACCATTTATAATAGCATCAAAAAATAAAATGGGTATAAATCTAACAAAATATATATAGGATCTATATGTGGAAAACAATAAAACTGATAAAAATCAAAGAAGATATATAAATAACTGAAGAAATATTCTGTGTTCATGGAATGGAAAGGCGCATTCTGTGTTCATGGAATGTTAAGATGTCTATTCATACCAACTTGATCTAAGATTTCAATAAACCTCAATCAAGAACCCAGCCCACTACTTTGTATATATTGATAAACTGATACTAGAGTATATATATGAAGGCAAAGACCTAGAATATCTCCAGCACAATACTGAAGGATAAAACCAAAGCTGTAAGACATACTACCAAATTTCAAGACTTACTATAAAGCTGTAAGTGATCAGAAAGCATGGGCCTGAGGAAACAATAGACATATAGATCAATGGAACAGAATAGAAAGCCCAGAAATAGATTCACACAAATATAGTCAATTGATCTTTGACAACGAAGCAGAGGCAATTCAAGTGCTGGATGATAACCCAAAGTATAAAATGCGTATCCATGAATCCATATCGATATAAGTAAATGATTGAATAATTTTTTTAATGGGAATGAAGTCTCCTGTGCAGAAGAATTTCAAGTATTTCACGTAAACACTCTTCTCAAGGAGGTGAAGCATAATTCTCCACTTAAGTGTGGGCTGCACGTAGTGATTTTCTTCCAAAGAGTTTAATATGGAAAGTGATAAAAAACAGGGAGAAACCTGACAAATACTACTTGTCCAGGAGATCAAGGTCAGCATCCACAGTGACGTACCAAGTGGTAATATGTACCCTTGATATAATGTGATGAAAATGACACTTTACCTCTGTGGTCTGCCTCTCAAAAACCTATAACTCCAGTCTAATCTTGAGAAAACATCAGGCAAATCCCAACTGAGGGACATTCCACAAAGAGTACCTAACCAGTACTCTTCAAAACTGTCAAGGTCATCAAAAACACGGAAAGACAGAAACACTGACACAGCCCAGAGGAGGCTAAGGAGACAGGATGATTAAATGTAATGTGGTATCCTGGATGGAATCCTAGAATGGAAAAAAGAACATTAGGTTTAAAAAAAACAAGCTGAGGAAATTTGAATAAAGTATGGACTTTATAATGTATCAGTATTGGTTCATTAATTATATCAAATGTACCATACTAATGTAAGATGTAATAGGAGAAACTGAGTGTGAGGCATATGAGAATTCTCTGTACGGTCTTCACGATTTTTTTATAAATCTAAAACCATGCTTAAAAATAAGTTTTGTTTAAAAAAATCCATTTTTAACAAAGAACATTGCAGGTGACAAACTGAGTAGAAGCAGCATAGCATAGGGCGGGGGTGAAGGAGAAGCATGGGAATCTGAAGACCCTGCTCTGTTTCGAGTCGTTTTACTAATTGGCTGCATGACTCAACTTCTTAGAATCTCAGTTTTCCTCATTTATTATAATAATAGTAGTTAACATTTTAGTAAACTTTATGAGGTTGGGAACCCTGTCCTGTGTATCATTTTATCCCCAGTGCCAAGTACAGAATGAGCACATTATAAATATTCAATAATTGTTTATTGAGTGAATAAATGACCGAAGGAAGGAAGGGAGGAAAGGAGAAAAGGAGGGAAGAAGGAAGGGTGCTTACTCTGTCAGGCACAGCACGCTATAACTTGCATCCATGACTTTAGGTAATACACTCAGTAATGCATGATGTACATTCTTTCCTATTTGACAGCTGGGGCACTATGGCTTGGAGGAGTTATATTTCTTGCCCTGCCCGTACACAACCAAAAAGTGACACAGGCAAGATTCAAACCAAACTGTCTGACCCTAAACCCCATACACTTAACCTGTACTCTCCTGAGCCCTTAAGCTCCTAATGTAATAACAGTACAGAAGGAATTCGCACTTTCCCAAATCTCCCATGCTGCATCTCTTCTGTGCCCTCATGGGGTCACACCAGATTATTTCTAAGGTCTCTTCTGTAATGCCAATTACAGGACTCAATGGAACCGAATCTTCTCCCCCAAGACTCTCCCTGCCCGGTTTTGTTTCTCTTTGCTCGCCACCCCAGCTCGTTATCTCCATCTGAACTTTGCTTGGACAAAAGCACCTCATCTATAATTTTTCTTTCTCTGGATCCTGTCGGGGAGACAAAGAGACAAAGATAAACGCGTGACCTCCACATTCATTTTTATGATAACAATATCTTGTCCTGACACACACAGGCCTGGGTCTACTCAGCAGGTTCAACTGAAAAGAATAATAGCTCGGGGGGGGGGGGGCAGGGGTAGAAGGCAATAGAAGAGACCTTTCCCTTTAAACACCAGGAGGATAAAAGGCAGCTCAACCCAGATAGCATCAGACATCACAAGACAGCCCAAGTAAGCTCTCTGTTGTGGAAGTTCCTGGTCTGTGTTATTGTTGTTTTACCCCTAAGTTCAGACCTAATTGTAAGATCATGATCTAGAGTAAGATAAAACTCAGGGAGAATGTCATATTGTGGAGGAGAAAGCTTTTATTCAAATTGAACTTCTTTGATGGTAGAAAAAATAGGGCCGATATCAATTGCTATTTTACAGCAATCATGTAATTGCTAAATTCCTCCTTAAGCATAGTGCGGTTTTTTCTTTTTCTTTCTTTCTTTTTTTTTGAAAGAGAAAAGAGCAAAGATAAGTTCTTTTCAGTAAGGATTCCAAGCCAGTCATCTCGTGTTTTTTGAAACGAGCTGACATTTTAGTAAAAACTTGGGCTTTCCGTATACTACTCAAGATAAAAGCTATCACACTGCCCCGTGTCGTCTGTGAGTGCCGTTTGAATTTTTTTTTAATGCTTTTACAGTTTTTAGAGCAATTGTGAGCTCCACACATTTTTTGCCTGAGTAATAAAACTGGGGGAGATGTTTGCAAGTCATAATGTTCCATAAATGGTTCCAAATTTATGGTTGCACTATAAACTATATTAGGCGATCCAAAAGCAAGTTTGTTGCTTTCACCGGTGCTTTCAGAGTCTATAAATTAAAGCGTTAAGCCTGTAAACAGCAAATGAACAGTCATGAAATCACCCTGGGACAAGGTGAACACATTGACTGCTCAGAACGTTCTGTGTCTCTCAGCTCCCAGGCGTTACTAAATAAATCATCCATGGACTGGAATCAAGGTGCCCCTCCTCAAGACGCACCCAGCAGGCGAATCAACTCTGATGTCACATTCCTACCAACTAGAACGAGGATGACTAAGGCGATCCATATGGTGGAGAAGCTTTATCATGTCACAGAAGCATCATCCTCAAGGGAAACTCTGTCTTTCTTCCAGAACCCTTCTTTTCACAAGGCCCAAGGCAGCCTGGCAGAAATCGCTATAGGATAATAATAGATGTTAAGACTTATTATTTATTTATTTATTTATTGAAATCTTACAGACACTGTGCTGAGCACAATAGATGAATGATTCGTGCTGTTCTCACAGGCCTGTGAGGGTTATTGTGTGGGGAAACTGAGGCTCGCAGAGGTTAACTGCTAGGATAAGCCTGGTCCCAGATAAAGCATCTTAGTCTTCCTATGTCCAAAGCCAAACTGTTAGCCACTCAAAAAATTGCTGTTTCTAGACAAAACACAATCCTTTTGCGCCTAAGCAGATAGTAAAGTGTCTTGAGTCGGCCTTATGTACATCTTATCACTGACTACGAATCCAGTTTAGCCAAAATAAGAGCGATATCGATAAGGATGAAGAAAAGGAGGCATTGTCGCCTTTATTGAGTGATTACCATGTACAGAGTGCTGTGCTAGGCATGATGCATACAGGATTCATTGTGTCCTTATCGGAGCCCTCAGAAGCAGACTCCACTAGCACTCCCATTGGGCAGATGAGAAAATTGAGGCTTAGCGTGGTAAAGAAACGTTTCCTGAGTCACATGAGAAGTGGCCAAACTATGACTTGAAACCATATGAGACTGACTGTGAGACGCATCCCCTTTCTACAGCACCAAGCTGTCAACACCATCTTTGCAGAAATGATAGGATTCGAAAAATTAATTAGGTGTGTTATGAAAGCTAAGTCTTCTGTTAACTCTAACAGGTTGTGCGTGGTCGAACTGGACTAGAGCCCACATGGTCTGAGCAAAACCTTCACCATCCTGATTACCTGTTCTTCCTCCACTAAGGACGAAGAGGACTTTCTAAATCCAAGTCTTGGTCATATTTACCCTTTTTCCTGCAAGCCCATCATCCTGGGTTTTAAAAATACGAGTTAAAAACCACAAGTCTCACTTTTCAAATAACCTGTTGAAACCAGGGTCCCTTTTTCCTTCTCCTTTCCTGCCTGTAGTGGGCGTGTGTTGCTTTTCTCTCTCTATCATTCCTTCCCCTTCTTTCAGGTAATGGAAACTTGATCCTTGTTTGCAGAGTAACACTGCTCACTTCTCAATGCACGTCTCAAAAAGTAGATGTTCCTGACAACTTCATCTTAGCCCTTGGAGTCAGCCCTGTTTGAAGTTAATTGTTTAACTTTTCTGCTCTGTGAGCCACTTAATTTCCCTTTTTTGCTTTAGCCAGTTGGTACGAGCCATGTCACTTGCAAGCAATGTAGACCTGAGCCTTCCCAAGCCAAATTTCAATCTCAAGTCACAGTTTCACATGAAAGACTGAAAGTACTCACTATCTCTACCCTACTCTGTCTTCCTGTTTTCCCCTCAGCATTTCCAAGTAAGTTAGCACCAGAGCACATGTATATCACAGAAGGGGGTCGGTAGACTTTTTGCAACGTCTCAGATACAGACAATACACTCTCCAATTACCCACGTCAGGACAAAGATCACCATCATTGCTCTTCTTGCTAGGGCTGGTGACCAGATCCCTCGCACTGTCTGCACCCCTGAAATTCTCCTTATTGTTCTGAGAATTAAGGGCTGGCCTTTGGAGTGTGCTCAGTATTGATAGCCATGGTTATTACAAGTCCTTTTCTCAAATGTTGGAAGAGCTTCCAAGGAAGAGAATGGAATAGTGGACATATGTGTACCTTTATTATACAAAACAGCAACTACTAAAGTCATAAACGCAGGTATAGTTTTCTAAGAAATACAGATTTGAGCAGTTGCATTTTCGATAAACTCTTCTAGATGATTTTGAACTGTAGAAAACCACAGCAACATTTAAGACCGTATGGCTGAACATATGAGAGAAGAGACTCACGATGACCCTTCATGTGTGAGTTAATAAATATTAAGATATATTGTGGAATCTTGAATACCAAGTGTAAGCCAATGACTCCCAAATTCATATCGCCAGGTCCAATTCTCTCTGATCTTCAGACCCATGTATCCAACTGCCTACTTGGCGTCATTTGAATAGGCATCTCAAGCAGAATTCTTGATTTCGTCTCCCAAACCCACTTGGGTTTCAGTCTTCTCCACATTGGTAAAGAACGCTATTATTCACCTGTTTGTTCAGGCCAGAAATCTTGAAGTTGTAGATCTTTGACTCTTCTTTTGCCCTCATGCCCCATGCAGTCCAACAGCAAGTCCTTCCATGGAACCTTCCAAGAGTCTCCTTGATCAGTCCACTCCTCGTGCCCTTCATGGCAGCTACTCTATTCCAAACCACTGTCATTTCTTACAACTACAGTAGCCTCCTATCTTATTTGCTTCCTCTCTTGCCCCCTAGAGTCAATCCTCCTTCCAGAAATCAAAATGACCTTTGAAAAAAAAGAAAGGCACATCAGATGATTTCTCTCTTGCATCTAATCTGTCTGCTTTTCACCATATATCCAGAATAAAATCCAAAGTCATGAACCTGGTCCGTATAGATCTATGTACCCTGCCTGATTCTCTTCTTGACCTCAACCCTACCAGTGCCTACACCCAACACACAACCTCTGCTCTAGACATTCAGAGGTCTTGTTGCTTGAACAGGCCAAGTTCATTCCCGCCTCAGGGCCTTTGCCCATATTCTTCCCTTTTCCCGGAAATCAACTCCCCGTTCATGCAACCGAATTCCTCCATTTCTCCAGGGCTTTGTTCAGATGTCACCTCATCAGAGAGGAGTTCTTTGTCTGCACTATTAAAATTGCACACACCCCCGAACTTACACCTAATGTGCACAAACCTAATCATCCCCTATCCCCACCGTTACCTTGATTCACACTTGTTCATAGCACATACTATGTGTTTAAGATCAATTTATCTGTTTTCCTCACTAGATTGCAAGCTCCAGGAAGGCAGACAGTTGTTTTGTTTGCCACTGTATCTCCCATGCCTTGTATGGGTCTCTTCTTAGCAGAGCTTGATAAGCATTTGTTGAATTAATTAGTTAACAACCATAGCATCAGCTTCAACCCCAGAAGCCTCAGAGCTCCCATTTCCCCCTCCCTTTGGGAAAACACGCCACTCACCTGGAATTCCCCTACAGATAGTTGTCTCCATCTTAGTTGAACGAAATCATTAGGTCTCGCATTTAGTGAGCATCTCTATATGGTAGGTGTTATATGCCAAGCCCTTGACCTGCAAGATTCTCTTTAATTCTCAGAACGATGCTATGAGGAAGTTCATTTTAATTGTCCCCATTTTAATGATGAGGAAACTAAGATTTAAAAAGAACTGCCTTGTACAAGGCTTAGATGTGAATAGCCAAACTTGATCCCAAGCGTGCTGATCTCAGAGTTACACTCTTCCCCATCTGCACCCTGTCTTCATCTCTGATGCACTGAACAAGCTTCTCAGAGCCGGGGGAAAAAAAAGGTTACTTCCTATTTTTTAAGCTGTTGATATGGTTTGTCTTGTGTTTAAGGAAGACGTCAAAATCGAGTGGAAAATTTGTGGAATAGTTTAAGTGTGTTCACTTAGCACAGTAACACTTCTAACCTACGAGACACACCGAAAACACAATGAGCTATGAGTACTATTTACAAGGTGATAATGGGAGTTTTTAAAAGACAGTGGTAATTCATAATGAACTCCACGTGGGGAGATGCAGTTACAAGACACAAAAGAATGGCGTCTTCTTCTAGACCATAGGCGTGGCCTCATCTGGCAGTCATAATTTGAGGCCCCTGGTTGCTGAACGGATAAACAGTTCTTCTTCACTTTCTTCCCACCTTGTGAGAGGCCTTGACAGTGCTGAAGGAACTTAACCAAGAAGTGCATGGCCTGGGGATGTGCCGAGGGCTGGAAAGGCAAAAGCCAAACCTTAAACTGTTGAGTTCAGAATCCCCATCCTTCTGTATCAGTGTCACTGAACAATCAGAACATGGCACAGATGCATTGATTGCACTTCCAAATAAAGGGGACTTATTCTTCTGAGTTCCCACTTGCTCAGCCATGTAGCCAAGCCCCAATGACCAAAGCTGATTCAGGCTTTGGTCACACCCAATCCTTTTTCTTTGGGGAGATGCTAACAGAATGAATGTTCTAAGCTGTGCCTTCACTGTGACTCATGCCTTGCAGGATTTTCTTTTGCTTTTCTTTTGCATCTTCTTTAAAGCTAAATTAGGGGGTCAAAACTAGGGTGCCAGTATGACTGTGCAGGTTGCACACTGCACAAGTCTGGGGGTCACCATTCATGGAGACCACAGTGGGACTCAGCAGCTCTGGTTATGATGCGTTGGTACCCTTTAAGCTCTCTGAAGCTTCGTCTTTTTCCTTTGTAAATTGAGGGTAGAACCTGCCTGATTGATTTCCTAAAGTTGTTTGAAGGGGTAATGAAATAATAGAGGTAAACACCTCATGAATTGCAAAGTTCTTCAGAGAGTGTGTGAAGTGTGTGTTGGGGTGAGAAGTAGGGAACTGACTAGCCGCCTTTATATATAATTGACCTTATACAAGCAGAATCCCATTGCTATAAGTGGTGCCATTACTTTATCCATAGATGCAGGTCCTCAGACAACCCTCTAACCCCTTCATGTGAATGTTTATTCAGACCACAGACAAACTGAAAGAAATGAAATTCTTACACCACCCCCTCAAAAAAAAGAGAAAAACTATATGCTAGATAAAGTAGAATAAAATAGCATAAGCTTGTTTTTTTAAGTGGAGGCTGTTTAACCATTGTGTTAAAAGGCTAACTGAACTCCCAGTGATCTTTCAGCAGGTAAGTCCACATCCACATAAACTGGATCTCAAACTTTAATCAAGGAGATGACTTTTTCAATCAGATTTTTACAGTAAAATAAATGTTGTTTTCAGAATACATTTGATGAAATGGATATACTAATCAGGAGAAACACAAAATAGCCAAGGAAATCAGACATTCCATCTTAGCGCAAGCACGACGGGCTCGGAAGCAACAATAAAGTCCTGCCAGCAAATCTGATGTTATCGCTAGAGAAATAGGAATTGCTTGAGCCATGTTTTGACTCTCCTTATGGAAGAAAGAACAGTGTGCTGTACCCAGGAAATGATTCTAATCCAAGGCTCTGGCCATCTGCGTGGGTTTTGAATATCAAGCTGCTCTAAAATTACATGGAGACAATCACATTCTGGGTTGCCTTCATTTAGTATTTTCAGTTACTGAAAGAGCAGACAGTTTCAGCTGCTTAGAGTTCTCTGCTCAATGAAAGCAATTCACAGTTACATTATTTTTTTAATTGATCTTTATTCATTAGCGCCAAATGAGAGAGATAATTGGCCTCTAATTACCCTGGCATCCTAGTAAGTAGTAGTATAATTTTCCATTTGGCTCCAAAGTATTCTCCATAATTAAGTCATGTGTCTCTTGCTGTCTAATTTAAGAACCCGAAAGAAGTGAAATAGTGGGGGAAAAAAACACTTAATCACAGCTCTTATTGATATGTGACTTCTTCCATATATACAGCTTTATTTTGGTTTTAATCAGAATTGAGGCATAATGCCAAGTTCAGGGGAGATGGGAGCAAGGAGTGAACTCTACACAGGAAGAAGGCTCCTCCGTTGTTTATTGGAGATGGAAATTCAATGCTCAAAAACGTTTTTTGCTAAGATGGACAGAAAAATAGATACCATTCCACGGCATGCCTGGGTGTTTCTGTTTTGATTAACATCAATTTGATTGCTATCTAATCCCTTCAGAAACCTAGATAGAGATGTACCACTAATAATTATGATAGCTATTAACTTATGTTTATAGAACCCTTTATAGTTCAAAACACTTTAAAGTACGTTATCTCATAGAAACCAGAGAGGAGGCATAGTTTCGAGCTTAAGACGCTAGCTCTGGGGTGGGACTGCCTGGGTTCCAGTCTCAAGCGCGCTGTTTCCTAGCTTAGCCCAACCTTGGGCAAATTAGTTTGTCTCTCTGTGGCTCCTTTTCTTCATCTGTAAACTTGAGTTGATAATAGCATCTTCCTCATAGGGTGGCTATGAGGACCACATTAGTGAATATTTGTAAAATACGCAGAACACTGGTGTGTAGTAAGCTCACCATACATGGTTGCTAATGGATTAGGGTTTCAGAAACATTGTAAATCCAGATAATGGGATATAGAACAGGCGTTGGCAAACTGTGGCCCAGAAGCCTAAAGTGGTCCACTGCCTGCTTTGTATGGCTCGCAAGCTAAGAATAGTTTTACCGTTTTTGAAAAAGAATAATAATTAGTGACATGTGAAAATTATATAAAATGCAGACTTCGGTGTCCAAAATAAGGTTTATTGGCACAGGGCCACAGCCATCATTTAAGTATTATCTATGACCACACTCAGTGTGTCATTGTCTATGTCTTTGCCTGTGGCAGAGCTAAACAGTTGTGCCAAAGACCGTATGTCCCGCAGAGCCAATAATATTTGCTGCCTCGCCCTTTATGGAAAAAGTTTGCTAACCCCTGGTATAGATGTTAAAGTAAGTTATAAGATCGGGACCCCCAAAGTAGTGCAATTAAGGGAGAAGGAAACAGAAATCAATTCCCAGTAATAGGAAGAAGGCATTAGAATGGCCTGTCCTTTGGAGCTACACAGACATGGTTGGAATCCTAGCTCTAAACACATTCATCTGTGTAACCTTGGAAAAGTCACTTAAACCTGTTGGTTTCTAGCCCCCTCATCTGGGAATAGATTTTAATAATAATTCTACCTTTCTCACAAGTTTGTTTTAAGGACTGTATTAGGTAACATATATAACACACTGAATAGCCAATAAGTATCCAAAGGTCGAGGATGACACAGAATTAGAAAATACACAATTAAGTTCGAGAACTCAGAATTCAAGATTCATGTCAACATCCAGGAGGGACAGAGGTCAGAGTGAGGAGGGACAGGAAAGGCATGTTTTCAAGATGATGAACGGGGCCTGGCTAAGGACAGGGAGACAGGATCCACCTGGATGTTCCTATCAGCATGACGTCCACCAAAGCCTGAATCTCTTTCCCCACTGGGGTGTGACATAGGCTTGTGGCTTCAGCTGTTTCTATGATCCATATTTATCTCCAGGGGTGTAATCAAGACAAGAAACAAGTTGAGACGGATGGAGGAAATTGATGTGTCCCGTTACGTCTGAGGCACCCGCGGGACATTCAAGTCTACTTGAGCAGCAGACACCTGGGAATGAGGACTTGAGACAGAGCTATGGCCTGGAAGACACTAGGAGGGTAGTGGTAGTTCAAGTCCTCAAGGCTGAGATGAAGGAGAAGAACACATAGGGAAGGAAGATTAGAAAGCCAGGAACAGAACTGGGGCAGACATGGCTATCTACATAAAGCCCATGCCAACGCCGTGTTCCATTGCTTCCTGCCACCATAGAGTCCATGAGGCCGAATGCTTACCCAGCTGATTTAGTCTCTAAACCCCACATGTTGGGGGTTCTGGGTAACAGAAACCCACTCAAACTAGTTTCAATTTAAAAAGAGGATATGCTATAAGGACACAAGGCCCTTTCAGAGAATTCAGGGATAAGAATGAGCCAGATCTTACCATGGACTCTGTGGAGAGGCCGATGGCATCCAACAAATAGAAGTCCACTTCATTTCCTGGGTTCTGAACCCACTGAGGATTAAGGCCAAATGGAAGATTCCAAAATCTAGGTGCCTAAGACAGTGTCCGGTACATAGTGGGTGCTCAGTACACATTCATTGAATTTGAATAAATGAATGATATTTTTGCCAGCCCAGGCAAGAAGTTCTTTTTAATGTAAAAGAATAAGGCCCAAATGGTTGAATATCAAGAACCAATGGCAAGTGATGAGCACAAGTAAAACCCATTGCCCACTCTGCTATACTTTGCTTTCGTAGCATGTATCACAGTTTTTAATAATGTAGTGATTATTTGATAAATATCTCGTGAGATTATAGACTTCATAAGGACAGAGGTCGTGTCTGTTTCGATCATTGTCTAGCACAGGGTCAACAAACGTTCTCTGAAAAGGGCAAGATAGTAAATATTCTGATCGTTGCAGGACACGTGGTGTCTGTCGCAACTACTCCGTGTTGTTGTCACACCAAAGTAGCCGTAGACCGTATGTATTCAATGGGCATGGCTGTGTTCCAGTAAAACTTTGCTTGTGATGACAGGAAGCAGGACATATATGTTTCACGGACCACAGTTTGCTGACCCCTGCTCTAGCACAGAGTTAGCGAGCTCAATAAATGCTGAGTGAATGGATATTCTGCATCAACTTAAAATCAGCTCAGGATGACCTCAAACTGTCTATACCATACAGGCATCAGTGATGTCTTTCTATTTGACTTCTGCTCAAAATTCCATCAGGCTTTGTTCACTTGATTTGATGGTCAGTTAAGAGGCAGCCAGAAGAAAGTAGGACAGACGAGATGAAAAACAAACTTCCTTTTTTAAAGAAAAGGAGGAGAGTTGGGGCTTCGAGATTTAGACCTAGAACTAAAGCGACAACAATCCATCTGAACTGTTGTGGCCCAAATATGAGAAAGTTACACATGTGACTTTGTAAGAAGACCGCTGGGGCTTTGAGGTCCAAAAGGCCTGAGTTCAATTCTGTCACTCTTTGGCTGTGTGATGTTGAGCTAGTGACCTCTTATGACTGAGCCTCAGTTTCCTGATCTGTAAAATGGAGATAACAAGAAACACCTCCCTTGCGGTGTGGTTATAAGGATTAGTGTGTGTAAATGCTTAAATTTGTTTTAGATAAAAAATATATATACCTGCTCAGCAAATATTATCTTTGTTGTTTTGACTCAATTTTGAAATCCTTTCAAAAACTAGATTTGTCCTTCTCCCAAAGAGCAGCAAATAGCCATTTTGCCCCCAGCAGCTTTCATGAAAAATTCGAGACCTTTTCAAAATATACACATTTCCTTTGACATCACTACACAATGCAGAACATGTGTGTCGTTACAAAGGTGAAAACAAGGCTTCGTGGCATAAATTATTGATATGTTTTGGAGCATATGTAAAATGGGACATGGGGGAGGGAAATAAAGTGAGTAAAGAGATGAATGTGAAAGAAACTCGACTTACAGGCACAATTAAATCCCTGTGAAATAACCCTGGCCAAATAACAGTAATTCAAACAGGCTGACTATAAATTAGAGAAAATTGAGTTCACTAAAGCTGTCTATTGGCAAGTCTGGGGGTGGTGATTCTAAAGCCATATACCTCATGCTACCCTCAGCAAACAACTGGGCTTATCTTTAACGTGAAAATAATGTTGATGTAACTCAGCATATTTTCCTGGAGAGCGGAAAGAGTATCCGCCTTTTGGGTGTTTTGTAGATACAAGCCAAATAAATTCTAAGAAAGTATTTGGTTAATCCCCCTTCCCTACCCAGACACACACACACACACACACACACACACACGCAAACACGCAAACACATGCAAACACACGCACACAGGCACACACACACAACGTGCGTGAGCAAACACACGCTCATGCACGTTTTACCTGTGTAGTTAACAAGTTCTTTTGTTTCTCTGGAGCCTCTCAAGCTGTAGAGTTTGTCAATTAACATTGGTTCCTGTGAGAAGCATGATATAGGTAATCCTTACGAGTGTCCTCACGTGTGCTCTCCCTTCCCTTCCAATTATACCTTTCATCTCTCCTTAAAAAACAAATATTTTTTAACTTTTTAAAAATCAGCTTTTTATTCTAGGATAATGTTAGTTTTACAGAAAAATTGGAAAGATAGTAGGGAGTTCCCGAATATCCCACACTTAGTTTCCCTTACTCTTAACATCTTATATTGTATGGTATATTTGCCACAATTAATGACCAGTATTGGTGCCTTATTAAAACTGAAGTTCATATTTTATGTAGATTTCTTAGTTTTTACCCAGTGTCCTTTTTATGGTCTAGAATCCCATCCAGGACACCACGTAACATTTAGTTGTCATGTCTCCTTAGGCTCCTCTTGGCTGAGACTCTTTCTCAAACTTTCTTTGGTTTGGATGACCTTGAGAAATTTATGGAGCCCTGGTTAGGTATTTTGTTAGAATGCCCCTCAACCGGGATTTCTCTTATGTTTTTCTTATGAATAGACTGATCTTACAGGTTTTTGGGAGGAAGGCCATAGGGGTAAAGTCTGATGCTCATCACTTCCTATAAGGGTATACACTCCCAATATGGCTTACCATTGTAAAAAGCAAATTTTAAACTTGAGCCATAGAAACTGCTTCTCCCTAAGTAGACATTTCCTCCAACTTGAGCACAGGTGAATTTTACCAAAATAAATGGATTTCCAACTAAACACAGAATGACTAGTCTTGCCACATCTGGAATATCATTCCTTTTAGTTTTGTTTTCACCTTTTGTTTTTTTATTTCCCATCATTCTTGGAATCTGAGTGACAACACAGTGAGTTGCACCTGTAATTTCTTAATCTGAAATTGCTAGCAAGAGGATTGCTTCCAAAGAGACAGGGTAGAAGAGAAACTGGCAAAAGTAACAAAACCTGGTCTCTTCTTTTTCTTCCTTCATCCTAACTGCTCAAAACTCTTGTACAGAGAGCCTGCCTCACAACTATTTTGATACATATCAAGTTCCACGCCGACTTAAACATGTTTGGACATATTTTAGAACTGTGTACTTCCTATGTACAGCAAGTCTTTGACTATGGAACTGATTGTCTTTTATTTTACTATTCGTTGATGGGAGTACCCGTAGAATATAAATTAATGAAACAGATCAGATATTTCCACACTAAACACATAGAAGTATTCTTGACTTCTACAAAGAAATATGCTCTTTCCCATTGTTCTTGAAAGATGTGCTCATCTGTACTTTGTTTCCCCTTTTCTGAGTCATGGGTGCAGAGAGATTGCTTCACTCTGCGCAACGCACTTGCGCAAACTCAGTGACAAATGGCGGCTTGCGCTTTGGTGTCGGGAAGAGGATGGAGCCTGGCAGGCTCTGTGGTGAGTCGGGGAATGGAGTGGCCTCACCCAGAGGAGGCAACGGCTGCTCAGCAACACGGGAAACAGGGAAACGGGAAGGTTTTTTTCCTTAGAACAGTACCTGGCACCGAGCAGAAATTCAACAAATATTAGCTGTCGTTACGATTATTTTTGTTCTCACTGTTGTTGGCTTGAAATGGGTGGAGCTGGAGATGAGAATTAGTGCTGAGTTGGGTCAACAGTCAGTAATGGAGCTGGATTACAGAATCAGTGCACTCATTTTTTTCCATTCTTGCCCCCAGCTTTTTGTCCTCTGATTCCTTCTCGTGATTTCTTCTCTTAGGAATATGCCTCTCCCTGCACCCCAGGGTCCAGAGGCTAAATCCTCCATGTGCTTTCAGGCTCAAATCAAGGGCCTCCTTTTGATCTTTCCCTCACTCAATTATAGAATCCAAGTTCTCATGGCCCTTTATCTAGCAGTGTGCTGGGGTAGGCTTGTACCAGCTTGAGAGTAGGAGTCGTTAAATTTTCAGGAATCTTCTAAGCTAGCTGTTAAATACAACCATTATTAAATATTAAATTACTTAAACTTAGAATTCAATGACTTACATTAAAAACATAGACAATACACTTCCTAATTATTTTACTACATTTTATTACTATCTGCGTTCTTTTAGGTAAGTATGTGTATCCTGTCGGGATGATGGAAATACTATATGATGGTGAGCTAATACATGCCTCTTCCCAGCTAGGTGTTCAGCGATTTTAGACTGGCAGCTTGAAAATGGCCATAATGGGGATATTTACATTATGGAAACCAACAGTTGCTGCAAATCAGTGCTTTCTCTAAGCACAACCCGGAGTTAGGTGTTAAGTATTTACCAGCGTGACATTACCTTCAGACTTCTTTTGAATGCTTATGACTTTTTAAAAAATCTGTACCTCTCTTAGGACACCATGCTCCCCTTTGCATTGCAGATCATTGGTTATAAGTCTTAAACTTTCTTCTAGATTATACAGTCCTTAAGGGCAGGACAGATATCCTGTTCATGATTATATTCCCCAAAACATCTAGCATAGTATATGTTCAATATTTACTTATCAAATGGAATTAATTAGAAGCGACAACTCAGTTCTGGGAAGTGAAAATCAAGCACCCATTTAAGTAATATAATATACCCTTCTCGTGCGTAAACCAAATCAAAAGACAGAGAGTTGGCTGTAGGGAGGCCAGCCAGGAGCTTACTAGCCGAGAAGGAATCTGTACAAGGTGAAAGATGGTGCATACAGCAGTGCTGTGGATGGAAAATTGCAGAAGGGTGAGATCAAATTTAGACCTAATTAGTTTTAGAACTGATAATATTGGTGTCCTAGTTTTCTTCTATTGTACTGGGATAAAGAATTTTCTTTCACAAATCTCTCTGCATCTTCAGAAAGTTCTTCTAAATCTTTCCAATGATTTGGTTTACAGTATGTCAGAATAGGAGCCATAGTGTTTTCCTGTGCCAATCCTGAGGATTTCCAGTGTCAACTAATTCCCGTCCGCCTGCCCACACCTCTTCCTAAGGGCAACCACCCTGTGTAGAGCCACTGCTGCCCTCATCGTCCTGTTTTCTCCCAAGTGACCTCGCTTCCATAGCTGACTGGCTCAGGGATGGATATCTGCCTAGTAGGCTGGCCAGTGAAATGTGAAGAAGCTGAGCTGGTGAGTCACATCATTGCTCTTAGCAATTCCACCTGGGAAACATGGAGCACTTAAGCCATGTTTAGAACTGGTAGAAGGAGGTGAAACCGTGCCATGAAGGCGCTACAGAGTAGAACTGGTGCCACAGCAAGCGGAAGCCATGTTGTAAAACAGCAGAATTTTTGAAAAAGCAGGAAAGGTTTTTGGTAGATAAAGGAATTTGCAGCAAATAGAGAAAGAGTTTATTAGAGAATGGTTGTAGCTGGGTCACGGAGATATTTTAGTTTCTGGTTTAGTAGTTATATCCCATAGTTTTCAAAACAGAAAATGTAAGTAATTTTTACCCAAGGTCATATATAAGCAGCTAGACTTCATAATCCCAGATTTTTCCAAACATATGGTAGTATAGTTGCTACAACTCCCACTCCATGCCCAAGACAGATAGGGCTGATTGGACCAGGAACATTTACCATGAACACTGGATTTAGCTTCTAAATTCTTCCTGCATTCAGATCGGAAAAGTCACTGTCATCATTATGAGTTAAGAATGATTTAGTCAGGCTTCCCTGGTGGCACAGTGGTTAAGAATCTGCCTGCCAATGCAGGGGACACGGGTTCGAGCCCTGGGCCAGGAAGATCCCACATGCCGCGGAGCAACTAAGCCTGTGGGCCACAACTACTGAGCCTGTGCTCTAGAGCCCACGAGCCACAACTACTGAAGCCCGCACACCTACAGCCTGTGCTCCACGACAGGAGAAGCCACCGCAATGAAAAGGTGTGCACCCCAGTGAAGAGTAGCCCTGGCTCGCCACAACTAGAGAAACCCCATGCTCAGCAACGAAGGCCCAATACAGCCAAAAATAAACAAACAAATTTAAAAAAAAAAAGAATGATTTAGTCTAATATTTCTGTTTTCATTCTGCAAAAGTCTATTTCAAAATATTATTCCATAATATTGGTAATAGGTTTCCCCTCAAAATTCAAAAAGGAATCACTGAAATAATCATCTGAAATCCAAATTAAACGCCCAAAAGTAAACTTCAAGTTTTTTGTTTGTTTGTTTTTTACAGCGTGTGGGCTTCTAATTTTGACCAGCTGTAAACGTCTTGGATTCTTGCACAGAAAAAAGAAAACCATTTTAAAGACAGAGATATGGTCAAATAAATTAATCCCATTATGAAAATTGTGCTAGAAAATCATGAGGAAAACACAAAATAATATAAAAAATGAAAGATCTTTAACAGAGCCAGTAAAAAACGTTGACCATAGAATGCAAGACTTTTCTAACAATATCAAAGAACAAATGATGAAACTATGAAAACATGGCAAGTACTTTACTTTAGCTTTCAATGAATTGTATGACATATGATTCACAGCCCAATTAGTACTCTGTTTTGTCTCAAAGGGCTTCCAAATTTACTAAGAAATGTCAAATCAAACAAAAAAAAAATCAAAGTTATGTAGATATTTTTCAACTTGTATCTGTCAAAGAAGAATTTCAGTTAGACATGAAAAATTAGTTTCTATCATGATGGACAGTATTCCAGGTATGTTAGATTAAAAATCTAAAGCTAATGGAACTTTAAAACAAAAGACGGGTGACTCCTTTAATGCTTTGCTTCACTGTAAGATTCATATTGAAACTCTCTGTGCTCAGTTTACTAAAGTGAACTCTATGAGAAGTATCATGGGTGCAATTGTTAAAAGTTGTTTAATATGTGTGCAAATGCTATAAGTCATCACCAGTTTATAGAACTCTTGATGAGACTAGAAGACAGTGATTTTAATGATGTTGTGTACTTTGCCAATACACGTCAGTTGAGTCATGCAAGAGTTTTACGAAGATTTAACTCCACTCCAAGATCTTCTTGAAGAAAATGAATGCTTGTCAAATATTTAATAATCAAAACAAAAAATGGCAGAATGATTTATATTTTGCACCAATATCACACTACATGTGAACAAGCTAAATTCGAAGCTTCAAAAAGTTTATTTGTATCAACTGTATATAATGGACATTTATAGACATTTTTCTCAAACTTACATGGAACATTCACCAAGATGGATCACATTCTGGGCCATATATCACACCTTAAAAAACTTTAATGAATAGAAATCATAGCATAGAAGGAGAATTGCTGGATCATATGGTAGTTCTATTTTGAATTTTTTGAGGAGCCTCCATACTGTGTTACATAGTGGCTGTGCCAGTTTATATTCCTAACAGCGCACAAGAGTTCCCCTCTCTTCACATCCTTGCCAACACTTGTTATTTCTTGTCTTTTTGGTGATAGACATTCTAACAGTTGTGAAGTGATATCTCATTGTGGTTTTGATTTGCATTTCCCTGATAATTAGCAGTGTGAGTGTCTTTTCATGAACCAGTTGGCCATCTGTATGTCTTCTTTGGAAAAATGTTTATTCAGATCCTCTGCCATTTTTTAAAACAGATTATTTTTGTTGTTGTAGTTGTTACTGAGTTGTATGAGTTCCTTATATATTTTGGATATTAACCCCTTATCGAATATATGATTTGTAAATATCTTCTCCCTTTCAGTAGTTGCCTTTTTATTTTGTTGCTCATTCCCTGTGCTGTGCAGAAGCTTTTTAGTTTGGTGTAGTCCCGTCTGTTTTTTGTTGCCATTGCTTTTGGAGTCAGATCCAAAAAAATATTGCTAAGGCTGGCGTCAAGGGGTTCACTACCTATGTTTTCTTCCAGGAGTTTTATGCTTTCAGGTCTTACATGCAAGTCTTCAATCCCATTTTAAGTTAATTTTTGTGCATGGTGTAAGATAGTAGTCTAGTTCATTCTTGTGTATGTGGCTGTCGAATTTTCCCAAGATCATTCATTGAAGAGACTGTCCTTTCCCCAGTGTATATTCTTGCCTCCTTTGTCATAAATTAACTGACTGTATATGCATGGGTTTATTTCTAGGTTCTCTATTCTGTTCTTTTGATCTATATGTCTGCTTTTATGCCAACATCACACTGTTTTGATTACTATACCTTTGTAATATAGTTTGAAATTAGGGAGTGTGATGCCTCCAGCTTTGTGCATCTTTCTCAAGGGAGCTTTGGCTATTAGAGATCTTTTGAGATTTCATATGAATTTTAGGATTGTGTTATATTTCTGCAAAAAATATCATTGGAACTTCGATAGGGATTGCATTGAATCTGTAGTTTTCTTGGGGTAGTGTTGACATTTTAACAATATTAATTCTTCCAATTTAGGAGCACAGAATATCTTTATTTATTTGTGTCTTTTTCAATTTCTTTCATCAGTGTCTTATACTTTTCATTGTACAGGTCTTTCACCAACTTGGTTAAATTTATTCCTAGGTATTTCATTCTTTTTGGTGCAATTGTTTGTCTTTAAAATTGTTGCAAAATATACATAACATAAAATTTTCCATTTTAATCATTTTTAAGTGTACAGTTCTGTAGCATTAAGTACATTCACATTGTTGTACAACCATCACCACCATCCATCTCCAGAACTTTTCATCTTCCCAAACTGCAAGTTTATACCCATTAAATACTAACTCCTAATTTCCCCCTCATCCAGTCTCTGGCAATCACCATTCTCATTTCTGTCTCTATGAATTTGACTGATGTAGGTACCCCATATAAGCAGAATCATGCAATGTTTGTCGTTTTTTGTCTGTGAAAGTTTAAATTGTATGTTCCAGTAATATATTTCAAAGTTTTATCCCATCCTGTTTCCAACAGGACATTCATTATACAGAAGAAAGGAGGAGTTGTACTTTGATAAACATTTAGCAGTGGTCAATTTCTGTGAAGCTTCTTTTTCCTAGGGGAAAAATTAAGTTAAATTCAGAAAAATGCTAGCAGCTCTGCAAGGAAATAGAAGGTGGTGTTAGAATAATTTACGAGGGACTTGAAATCAGTCCTGAGCCCTGGGATACTTCTGTCAAATATGAAGCTCGTTGGGCCTTTCATAATTGTGTCTTAATGCTTGGAATGTGTACTGGCTTGTTATAGGAAAGTAGCATTACTTAATCAAACAATGAAATTATATGGCAACTCTAACATTTATAGTACTGAAGTTCAAATCATTCCCAAGATGAGTGATGTTGCTACTGTACAACGTACATCAGTGTTTCCTGCTAGGAAGAAAGATGGGTGGATGGATGGATGGACTAGATTAGATCTAAGTTTACATAATATACGTGCAGACCGTGGGCTGTTCACGTTTCTTCATCCCATTTTTTCTTCCAAGAGAAAAATCAAATATTTTAAACTGTATCAACAACCAGCTCGTTCTGTGATTATACGTTTTCTTGACTCTCCAAAAATTATTTACATAATCTCTGCCTGTAAACACCTAAATACAAGTTTGTGTGTTTATAAACAACCAAAGGACCATGGACCAATGTGAGGAAAATCAATAAACTTCTAATCAAATCCCTCTGAACAGACATTTTGGTTTACCTTGAGGTTCACCAGAGGGTAAATGAAAAAAAAAAAAAAAATGTTAGTGGGGGAGAAGGTGAGAATATGGAAAAAATACTAAACAGAGTTTCAAGTTTTAAAAAGTCCCTGAAATTATTGAAAATGCAGAAATGAACGAAGAAAAGGAAGTGGCTGCTAGTGGTGACAAATTGGAGAACTAAAAGAAAGTTTAGCACTCACATCACTGTTTGATTGGTATTTTACAGATGCCAGTGAGGCTGGGGGAAGGGTGCGTGGGACTCACCCAAGTCATAGTTGCTGATAGCGTGGGCCCCAAGCCAGCCCAGTTCTTTTTTGCTCCATCCCACACTGTATCCAGCCCACATCTGGTCATGCAAAACAAACAGAGCTTTCATTTATTTTTCCCTTCATAAATGCGGGAAGTATCTGCACTTCCAAGGAAAATATTTATGTATTTTTAAAGTGGATTCTAAGACCAATTGAATACACAAATTAAAACAAATATATATGTCTGCTGGCCAATGCCTCTCTGAGGCCCTAGTTGTGCTTTACACGTGAAAGCAGGCTAAACGTTTTAACTCTGAGGAAATAGGGTTTCATTCGATTCTGTCATCTTGTTTTTGAAGGAATTTATGCTCCCCCCTGCCTTTTCCATTCATTTCATCAAATGATGATACTACATCAGCAAAAACCCAACACAACGGAACGAGGTGCAAGGCAGAAGTGATCTGAAAACCTTCAAGTTGTGTTTCAGACTGTTTTTGAAGAAAAAGGGATGGGTGGTCAGTGAGCATTTGTAGGATTCCATCTGCATTTGAGCACAGGATTGTAGACATGTTAACTCACAGTGTCACACAGATTTGGAGCATCATTTTTCATTTAGGAATGGCCACCCTAGCTTTCTTTTTCCATTTTAAGGGAGCAAGCACAAAAGCCTGCCATGGGCCCACTACAAAAGAAGTTCGTTATCTCACAACCATATGACATCCTCAGCTCCATAATCAGAATAAGCTAAATAAATTGAAGAAAAATAGTGGTAGCTCAATGCACTTTATAAGCATGATTAAAGCCACTGGAGGTGGGGAAAAAATAAGCTTGGGTCTCTGAGGTTTCTAAATTTGAACGGACTTTCAACCTTATGGCTATGAGAGGCTGCAGCCCTAGTGTCTTCTCCATAGCCATGTTGATTACTTGGTTAATGTAAATTCCAAGGAGTCTCAATAGTTAGATTAAAGAAATAGTGGTAGGTCATGTTGAGTTTAAAATTAATTATGGAATTTAATCATCAGTAACAATAATACAATTAACCTTTGTAGTATTTTCCAAAGGCCAAATAAAATAAAATGTAATAAACAGAAATCATGTAAATATTTAAAGACTGGCCCCTCTAGTCTAGACAACATTGGAGCTCTAAAAGGCACCATTTAACTGGTGTTTGGGTGGCTTGTCTGCTGTTTTCTCTTAACAAGCTTGTACTCACATAGTCAATCCAACGTTAGCCTCTTCATTCTGCTTGTGTTCATTGTCACCTGAGTGCCGCCAAGTTGGGACAAAGAACAGCCATCAATAATTGCTGTCATAGGTGGTTTTGGGCCACAGCTGCAAGATGGGATCTTCCTCTGACCCCATCCGCAAGGCTGGCTGTGGTTGACCTTGGTCAGCCTGAAACATGCTCTGTACAGCTCTCATTCGGCTTGGTCTTTAGACTCCAGGCCTGCCTAAAAGCTGTCAGGGTCAGGGCCAAAAAATCTCATGTACAACTTACTGTTCCCACCAGAGTGGTTCTGTGAGCATTCCCGTGGCTTAACAAGAAGACATCTTGCTGATGGGAGAAGTTTATAACATCAATATCTTGTTCTTTTTTTTTTTTTTTTTTTTTGTGGTACGCGGGCCTCTCACTGCTGTGGCCTCTCCCACCGTGGAGCACAGGCTCCGGACGTGCAGGCCCAGCAGCCGTGGCCCACGGACCCGGCCGCTCCGCGGCACGTGGGATCCTCCCGGACTGGGGTACGAACCCACGTCCCCTGCATCGGCAGTCGGACTCTCAACAACTGCGCCACCAGGGAAGCCCCACTGTCTTGTTCTTGTTAAACTTTAGCCTTGTTGGCTTTGCCACAAAAAAATGTGTCTCATCTCTATTCTTTCCGGGGCATGGAGTATAATACTTCCGCAGTCTACCCCAATCCATGATCACTATTATCTCTCACTCAGGTACTAAAAGGACCTCCTTTCTTCCTTGTCTTTTTGCTTTAATTCTTCTTCCCATTCACCTGTGATCTGTTCTTACTCAGCAGAAAAAACAAAAATGATCTCTTAAGAGTGTAAATCAGAGCACATTTGTACTTAAACTTTCTGATGTGGCCTCACAATAAGCTTCAATGCCTTTGCTAATATTTACCTTCATCTAGACCCAGCACCAGCTATAAAATATGGAGCCCAGAGCCAAATCAAAGTATGGGGACTGTGTTCAATATTATTGCAACTTTCAAGATGGCAACAGGAGAGTATTAAAACAAATGTGGGGTCCTTCTAATCACGGGACCCTGTGCCACTTTTTTTTTTTTGGCGATACGCGGGCCTCTCACTGCCGTGGCCTCTCCCGTTGAGGAGCACAGGCTCCGGACGCACAGGCTCAGCGGCCATGGCTCACGGGCCCAGCCGCTCCGCGGCATGTGGGATCTTCCCGGACCGGGGCACAAACCCACGTCCCCTGCATCGGCAGGTAGACTCTCAACCACTGCGCCACCAGGGAAGCCCTCCTGTGCCACTGTGAGGGTGACCCAACCGTGAAACCAGCCCAGTCCCCACCAGCACCATCACCAACCCTCTGACATATTATATCCATTTCGCAACCAGTACGTTGGAGCACTGAATCCTATTTTGGAAAATGGAGTTGTACACACACACAGTTCCCATCACTGTAGACCATAGCTGGGTTTCAGAACATGCCTTCCTAGCATTTTCCCTTTGCCATGGTCACTGTGTCTTCAAGTACTTCTTTAGAATAATAGAGCAGTCCCAGTGGTATTGGCTATCGCCTCATACGGGCATGGGGAAATCAAGAAAATTAGGAATATTTCACTCCATACTTTTACTGGTATATCCACAAGAAAATATAATCAATGGTAAGAAAGCAAATTTTGTGATGGTTACCTTTCAATAAGGAAAGAGCAAGATGCCACAGAGAATAAAAACGAGGAAACTGCAAATACAGAAGGATGGCCTGGCCAGCGTAAGGAGTCGATAGCAGGGTATCTTCCAGTTATCCAAAGCCCTTTCCTTGGCTTGGCCCTACTGCCCCATTCCCTGCTTTGTGGAGTTTGTCTGGTGTTGAAGTCACTTTAGCGCTTCCTTGAACATGATTTTTTAAAAATAACAGTAGTAATAAGAATAATATTGTGATTTAGTGAGCTCCTATCACATACCCAGCAGTGTACTAGGTGTTTTACTGACATCAGTACACTTAGGGGGCATACTGTCGTACCGATTTTATAGACGAGCAAAATAAAGTTTAAAGAAGTTAAGAAATCTGACCAGTGAGCAACAGTGCAGCCAAAGCCATGCCAGCCGGGCTCCTGTGTCTGAGTTCTTTCCTATACCAGGCAGCACCTTGCAGATAAGTGTCTCTGAAAGTGTGGTCAGTGGACGACTTGCCTCCAGATCGTGTGGAGTTTGTTAAAACTCCAGAGAGCCTTGCCTAAAACCTAGAGAATTTGATTCTCCATGGTCGTGGCCTAGAATGTGCGGCAGGGGTGTTGGCGGGAACAAGCCCCAGGTAATCTTACGCACAGTGATGTGAGCCTTGCTGCTGCAAGTATTTTCCTCTTTACTGATCTGTTTTCGTAAGGACCCTCCCACGCTGTCTGGAGGTGCCTTTTGGGTGCTCTGGCACTTCTTCCACTTCAGCTAAATGATGCGATAGACCTTGGCATGGCGTAGCATGTTTTAAATGCCAGTAAGGCTCTGCAATTCCACCAGACACACAGGAAACAGAGTTAAATAATCCCATACAACAAAACCTGAAGCGCATCATTTTCCCGCACATGATGTGAAACGAGATATGCAAAGCAGGGTCCTTAATGCTACGATGTGCACTTTGCATCTGCCTCCATGCCTGGATGGTCATTTGTTATAATGCATGTGACATTCCACAGGGCAGCCTAGGGCTCTGACGATTGTCAGCTGCACAGAAGAGTGAAACAGAGAGGATGATACAAAACAGGCCCTGAGATAAGAGCCATCCTCTGACCTAAGGGCCGTTCGCAAGACTGCATGATCAGCACCAAATTCCGTAAATTATCCTGAGCTTGAATCCGTTCTGAGATCCTGCCGCTAAAGGAGATTGCAGTCTTACTACGTAACCCCTTAGCCTATATTTTCCTCCACCACATTCATACTTGGTCGTCAAATTCCAGCCTATACTTACTTTCCAAATACCAAGTCATGATGTCATGTTACTGAAAGTGCCTTCTGTTTTACTCACTTACACCGTTTCACACGTATATTCATCCTGTAGGTTCTCTTGGGTCTCATCTTCTAGGAAAACTGACACAGGCTTTTACCTCTTACTAGTTAAAAAAAAAAAGAAAGGAGGAGGCCGGTTACTGGAACCATCAGCTGCCTTCTTAAGGCAGAAAAGAAAGATGAAATAATGGAATCTGGCCCCGGGATGTTTAAAACTAGCATGGAGGAAAAATAAAAACATTGCCCGGATAAAGAATCTTACACCAGAGATCAGGAGTTTGCCTTGTGAGGCCAGAATTCATCCAAGGACAAATAATAAATAGAGGAGAGAGAAGCATTATCAGGTTTACATTTTCCAATAAACATTCGGAACATCAAAGCTCTGAGAAGGTGTGGAATCCCTTCCAGGCCTGAGGAGGGGGGACTCACGTGGATACAGCATGTCTCTCCGCGGGGGACTCTCACTTTCGGAGGTCTTTGTTTAGAGTCCTTTTGCCACAATTCAGCGAACCTCTCTGTCCTCCCCAGCCACTTACACGCTCTGGCCTGCAAATGCCTCTTATCACAACTGAGCATTTCTTATCTCCAAGAGGATTGAAACCAGAGCGCCCTCGAAGGATCCAGGGACTGTTTAAGAATAGCAGAAATTTAGCCTGACCAGACTTACAGAATGGAGAATCCTCAAAGACAGAAGAAAAGTTATCTGCTAATGGTCAGCATTGGCCCTGAGCCCTCGTTCTTCATTTCAGCTATTCACTCCGTGTTACTCCATTAAACCTCAATTATGGCTATCATCATTTTCCTTTGAAGACCAAGGGCTGGTCTGGGGGGACAAAGGCCTTTAATCACTTTGCAGAGGTCTCATAGCATGATTTAAAGTTGCCTATATTTGGAAAGCAAAAAAAACCTTTAATCCAATGAGTTTGGGAACTTGAAAATGTTCTTTTGTTGGTTTGTTTTGGTTTGGTTTGGTTTTATTGCGGTACGCGGGCCTCTCACTGTTGTGGCCTCTCCAGTTGCGGAGCACAGGCTCCGGACGCGCAGGCTCGGTGGCCATGGCTCACGGGCCCAGCCGCTCCGCGGCATGTGGGATCTTCCCAGACCGGGGCACGAACCCGTGTCCCCTGCATCGGCAGGGGGACTCTCAACCACTGCGCCACCAGGGAAGCCTGAAAATGTTCATTTTTGAACAGAACAAGAAAGGCGTTTATTTTCCCCAAATATATAAACATAATAAATGTCAATAAGAAAGATTAATGGGAAAGACATGAACATTATAATGGCCCAGGAAGTAGAAATATAGAATGATAACGCCAGTATCAGACAACACATTAGGCACCTAGGTGTATGGACCATGGCTTAAAACACATGGATATAAAATTTCTTTGTACGCTAAGACATCTTCGTTGTAGTACGGTGAAGTGAATTTACTTCCGGTCAAAAGAACAACAGTGCTAAGGAGTTTTGTTTGGCATCTAAGTAAATTTGTAAAAAGGTGATGGACGTGCAGGCAGCAGGCATGCATCATTAATATATTCTTCACAGAGTATCAGTGCTCTGCATTGTTTCCACAGAAGACACTGAAGTTATGTACATAACATTACCCTAAATCCCTAACCAGAGCTATTCATATAAAGTCCTTATTGTAGCTATCTCCCTGACCATGATCGTGTAGCGTAGAGATATTGCATTGTTGACAATCAGATAATATAAATTACATTTGCTCTGAAATAGCACTGGCTGTTGCTTTTGAAGCCAGCCAAGGTCAGACTTATAAGATGGAGAACATATGCCCATATGGCTTAAGAACTAGATTGCTATCTGCTGAAAACCTAAATTCCTTGAAGCTCTCTAGAAGACGGATGCTAATGGAAAAACCTCACATATTCTTGCTCGTAAGGTAGTTAAATTTGCATGCCCTGGGAAGGCGCACGGCAGTTTTTCACCTGGTGGAACTGGAACTAGAAGAAAAAGGGATTGGGCGTATGCCAGGAAAATGGAGCCTGTGCTAAGCAGTTTCCACCCACCACCACTTGGGAGACCGAAATGATAACTAAAATAACCCCTTTAACTTTTGCTGTGCTGCATATGTGCAAAGAATTTCATGTGAACTTTCTCTTACGATTTCAGTTAATCTGGTAATAAATGTGCAGGTGACACAAAACTAAAAGGTTTTGGTAGCAGATAGACTCCAGGAGGGTCATTATCTTAACAAGATTAAGTGCTGTGGGGTAAGTGTAAGGACCAAACAGTCAACTGTGTTCATGTGAGAGGGGGATTCAAGACCTGGCAGAAGCACTGACGGTAACAACTCAGGGGTATTGGTTGATAAAAAGCTCAGTTAGAGTCACTCATTACTGTGGCTGGTGAAAGTGTGCCTTCCACTAAAGTGGAAGCCTCTGTTACTAGGGTCTGAAATGAGAAAAATGTCAGCGCACTCTACCACCCCCAGAGTACTGAATTCCAATCTGGGTCCCCTACTTGATGTAGGCCTACTATGCTTGCTATGTGCCAGGCCCTGTGCCGAAGCCTTTATGCATGTTATCTTGTTTAAGCCTCAGATAATCAGTGAGGCAGCAAATGGCAGGTTAGAGAGTGCAGTGGGCATCTGCCTGTTGGCCTGCCCAATATTCATTCCATCCTCTTTCTTTGGGTAACTACCTCTCCATCATTATTTACAGGCTTGGTTGAACATCAGTCATATTGCAGACCAAAGGGTGAGAATGTGAATCAAACCAGACCCATAGCATTACCTTTTCCAGGTATTTGAGCCATGAATGGAGTATAACAAGGACAGAAAAGAATAGAGCTGATAACACCCAACATCAGTGCTCTGAGAAAATGGCCCTACTGCTTTGGTCCCCAAGTTTTGCTTGTTACTCAGTTTTCCAGGGCCTGATTTTTTTTTTAATCAGATCTCCGAGCCAGTCCATATACTTCTAATAAGTGCACTTTTTTATTGTTTAATTCAGCCAGGTACTATTGCTTATTATAAAGAACATCAAGTGACTTGCATCAAGGTAAACAAGTCATTCAAACCTTTCAGGCTCACTCCAGAACCCACATAGTTAACCGCTGCCCTGGTCCAGCACCAGACCCTGTGAGAGGATAGCGGGCAAACTACATGGAGGAGAGAAAAGGGGGAACCAGGAGAGAAGGGGATTGGAAATCATGTGTAGAACAGTGATGGAATGAGATTGTTTTTTTCTGGAGAAAGATTGACACGGAGATAAGTAAACATCTTCAAATGACTGAAGGACAGTTATTTGGAAGAAAGATGAAAGATGGATAGTCATTTATTCATTCTCTCTTTTCACAACACAGTTTTATTGAAATGTGTCAGGTGCTGGGGTTACAGAAGTGAATAAACACAATATCTGTGTTCTCATGGAGCTTGCAATCTAGTTAGAGATAATGGACAAGGAACACATTTTAGAAATGAATTTAGCAAATGACAGGAGATGATAAATGCTATGAAGAGTGGTGGTGATATTTGGTGGTAACACGAGCAGAAACCAGTATGAAATAAAGGAGCCAACCTCAGGACTCCTTGAAGGAAGAGCATTCCAGGCAGAGGGAACAGCCAATGCAAAGGCTTTGTTTTTTTCAAGGGATGTCCAGGAATGGGTAGAGTGTGGTGAGTGGGAAGAGAATAGATCAGAGAAAAAGAGCCAACGGTCAGTTCACATCAAGCCTTGTATGGCTACAGTATAGAGGCTTTGTAGAGCTGCCAGGAACTTTTTTTGTTTTGTTTTGTTTTGTTTTTGTGGTACGTGGGCCTCTCACTGTTGTGGCCTCTCCTGTTGCAGAGCACAGGCTCCGGACGCACAGGCTCAGTGGCCATGGCTCACGGGCCTAGCCGCTCCGCGGCATGTGGGATCTTCCCGGACCGGGGCGTGAACCCATGTCCCCTGCATCGGCAGGCGGACTCTCAACCACTGCGCCACCAGGGAAGCCCTGCCAGGAAGTTTTGACCAGGGGAGTAACATGATAAAATGTATCGAGGTGGGGGGAGAGCAAAATACATTTTTAAAAAATTTTATTAGATTATGGTTGATTTACAATGTTGTGTTAGTTTTGGGTGTACAGCAAAGAGATTCAGTTATACAGATACAAATATCCACTCTTTTTCAGATTGTTTTCTCATATAGGTTATCACAGAATATCGAGTAGTGTTCCGTGTGCTCTGCAGTAGGTCCTTGTTGGTTATCTGTCTTATACATAGTAATGTGTACATGTTCATCCCAAGCTCCTGACTTATCCCTCCTCCCCAGCACATTTCCCCTTTGGTAACCGTAAGTTTGTTTTCTATGTCCATAAGTCTGTTTCCATTTTGTAAATAAGCTCATTTGTATCATTTTTTAACTAGATTCTACATATGAGTGATATCATAAGATATTTGTCTTTCTCTGTCTAACATACTTCATTTAGTAGGATAAGCTCTAGGTCCATCCATGTTGCTGCAAATGACATTATTGCATGCTTTTTATGGCTGAGTAATATTCCATTGTGTATATATGTACTACATCTTCTTTATCCATTTATCTGTCAATGACATTTAGATTGCTTCCATGTCTTGGCTATTGTGAATAGCAGAATGTATTTTTGAAAAGCATCCCCCTTGGGCGATATATAGACAGCAGCTGAGAACATAGTAAGCAGTGAGCAAATTCCGGTAGCAGTCCAGGCTGGAGAATGATGGGGCTCATACTAGGGTGGTCAGAGTAAAGATGAAAAGTGATGCATCGTGGTATAAATTTGAGGGTGGATCTGATGGTGTTTGCCAGTGGATTGAATAGCGAGTATAAGAGACAGAAAAGAGTAAAGAATGACTCAGATTTTTGACCTGAGCAGTTGAATGAGTGAAGGTTCTATTTACTGTATGGCCTTATAGGGTAGAAATAGGACTGATGGTAGATGGACGGGGATGCTATATAAATTAGGACTTTTCAGCAGTCGTAACTGGCAAAGGAAGGAATGAAGTGATTTAAAGATGACGAGTTTCCCACACAGGAGGCTGGCACAGGTAAGGAGGACAGCTGTTTGGCAGAGGCTTTGAAAAGGCGCTCAAATGCCAGTAAGGGGTGGAACTAAGCGACTGCAAGCGTCCTTCCAATCATGAACTTTCCTCAACCATGAGGTTTACAGAATTGATAAGTAACTCATTACCCATTACCGTTCATGCAGGTAGAAGGGAATAAAAATACACAGTCAAATTGTATTTTTCTGGTTTCAAACTTGGGCAAATTAGGGAGGGCGACATTGGTTTCTACAGCCCATGACTGAGTTCATTACTTCAGCATAAGACAATCCCTTTTCAAAATCAGAACACCCTGGGAAAACAACAGGGTGTGGTTTGTTATTGTTGCTCTCTCCTTTTCTCTTCTCAGTGTAAAGCTGGAAAAGTCTATGCGTCTATGTAGTCTGGTAAGGTAGCAGACAATAAAAGCAGTGGCTGGGATCCAGTTACCCTTCATTCCTTGTGTTAGCCATCCTTGGAACTGACAGATTATATAGGGGACCTCAGACAAACCAAAGAGAAGAAAGAAGAGCCAGGCTTGCTGAGTTTTTATTTTTTAAAAGAGAAATAACTCCTATAAATTCAACTGAAGGGCACCTGGAGTTCTGTAAGGCACATTTAAAGCTGATTCCACAAATCCAAACTCTTGGTTTCCCTAGACTGGTTTTCCCAAGTTTAGCGTTCCCTTTCTAGATATGCTACAGTTCCCACTCCCAGCCAAGGAGGCCTGGGACAAATCTTAGAGTGGAAAATACTCCCCAACCCTTTCCCTTTCATATCTAGTGCAGAAGAAATCAAGGGGGGAAGCACACCATGATTTATTTAATTTTTTATCCTGCCCATCCTGTCTTTCTTGGCTCGTTTCTAAGAAAGAACATCCCCCTTTCCTTGCCAGGACTAACCTGAGAGCCTGTATCCATCTGTGCTTGACTCCTATGGGAACTTGCCTCCCCAGCCAGCTGCCCTTTCTGTGTCCCTCGCATTCCATTCATGCTGTTATTAAACACCTTTGAGCCTCTGTCTGACTGTGTGCTAAGCATGTAAGAGGAAAGATGCCTCTCCATCCCCACCCAGCACTCTAGTTCCGGTCAGTGGAGAAGGGATTCCAGCCTAACTGTGAGATCTCTAAGTCTGAAGCTCCTTCCAGCTCTCGGTCGTGCTAAGGCTGGATGCCAGTGTTGGTGGTCCTTTGAGTAGCAGGGCACCACCAACACGTCTTGGAAAAGCAAGGGCAAGTCCAGACATGAGTGAGAGTAGGTGGAGGAGAACTTGCCTGCTCATCGTGAAACACTCACCAGAATTTGTGAGCAGCTGGGTATTTGGTGATGGGGGGAGGTGGACGTGTAGGCTGCTGTGGGGGTGTGTGTGTGATTATGACCGGCAAGAAAAGTCGCGGGGATGACGAGTGGTCAATCAGATTGTCAGGCCAGGGATGTCAAACACTGCATCTGGTATCATATCGGCTATGGTCTGTGATTACCCCAAAAGGATTTGTTTTCAGTGAGCTCTTGATCTGGAAAAACAAAAGTAAAAAGGAAAAATATTTTCTCTTCATTCCTTTATGTGCCTGTAAGAAGATGGGTTCATGGTAAAGATCTGTTAAGCAAATACCTGTGTTGAAAAGGGACATAAATTAGGCTATAAATACATCCAATAGGAGAAACCACTGGAAAGAAAGAAATCTAAGTTATCGGGTGACAGTGGAATGTACTTCTGTCCATTGGAATTATACGGATAGTAGACACTACTTTGTGTGAGGAAGTTGATCTGTGTATATTGTACATTTTCTTGATGTTGCTCCAGTGTTTCAGGAGAGAAGAGCTTATCCTCAGTTCTTCTCTAAATATCACCTCCAGGAGCCCAAAAGGATGTGCTCTCTGCATGCCATTTAAAAAATCCAAGACAATAGTGGAAATTAAAAGTTAAAAACTCTGTGTGGAATAGATGACACAGTGCTACCAAATCACTGAAAATCCAATAAAGAAAATGGGAGAGAATTCTTTCCCAGTAATGTTACTTGGCTTCATCTGAAGAAGTTTGACTTACATTTTTAATAAAATTTTTTCCCCTTTCTTTCTGGTTTATTCCTAGGCTTCCAACATTTTTAGATTTTTTAAACCAGATGAATGGTATATGGTCAGAAAGGAACGTGGAAGACAAAAAAGCATGGCAGCTAGCAGAAAATGATGAATGTGGCAATAATGATGCTAAAAAAATAAGACAGGTAAGGTACAAATGTAGGTCCTTGTCTATGCTCCTCCGGGAGCTCCCCAGTAGAGATACTGGCTCAGCCCACCAGGCTGGGCTTAAGTGTAAATATAGATTTTCAACTACAGCCCGGTCCCCCAACCCTGGTGCTCTGGCCAGGGTTTTGGTTACAAACCATGGAAACATCTCTGGTTGGCTTATTCAGAGATGAAATTTATTGGAAGGATATCAGATAGCACATAGCAGGCAGGAACCAGGGCAGGCACTGCAAAGCCAAGTCTAGCCACAGGAATGATCCCCTTAGCGTGCTCCACCAGGGCCATTGTCACTACCACGGAGCCATTGCTGCCGACGGCTCCTCCCGTGGCCCCGGGCTCTCAGTGCTACAGCACATACTTTCTATCTGACCCTGTGCCTTTCCGTCACTCCACTGACATTCAGAGATCTGGACTAACGCACCTGATGGACTATGGGGCCAGGAAGCAGGAGAGCGAATACGCATCCCACCCTCTTAGCTTTTGTAGTGAGAGGTGGGCTTTGTTTTGCCCTGATCTTGGGATCTCCCCAGATAGAATATTCAGATGTCATACAGCCAGAATGTCAGAGGTCCACTGCCCCTGGCCAGCAGGCTGGGTGCAGGGCCAGGACTGTGTGTGAGAAAGGGCAGAATGTGAGCCAGAGAAGCTTCCCCAAAATGGTGACTGAAGCGGCATTGACAGCAGCTGAGAGCTGGCAGCAGAAGTGGTTTGCAGTCAGGCCAAACAACCAAGAAAGACATGATCAGGGGACGGTGGGCACAGCAGTGGGTAGGGGTGTAATGCAGCCCCAAATCTGGAGGCAGGTAACCCATACTCATGTGTCATGCTTCTCCTGTTCTCAGGTATTTGGGGATAGATCCTGACAAGTAGAACGGTAGACACAAGCTACTACCTGCTCCCCTTTGCCTTCCATATATTTCTTCCATCTATCTGTCAGCCGGTCCATGTTTCCCAAATCATGGTATATCTACCTGTTAGTGCATGAGAGATGATTTTTAGGTCATCGTTGTGTAAACTTGGTTTTCGTCATTATGCATTTATTGCATTTATTGTAATGGTGTTCAGAAATAAGAAAAGTAAAATTAACTTACTCTGTGGTGGGCACTGTTCTAAGTCCTTTTCACACATGCAACCCCATTTAATCCTCACAAAAATCCGAAGAGGGGATTATTATTATTATTATTACCCAGATTTTACAGATGATAAAACCAAGGCTCAAAGAGGTTGAGTCACGTGCTCAAGGTCACATGGCTAGTGAGTGAAGGAGCCTGGGTTTACACTCAAGCAGTCTGACAGCAGAGTCCTTGCTCTCTCTGCCGCGTGGTGAGGGTGCTTACTGTGAGAGGAGCCCCAGCTGGGCATTTTGAACGAAGAACATGATTTCAGCTTTCCTCTTTTTAATAAACATGAGTGTTTCTCTTCACCGCAACCCTGTAAGGGTAGCAGTAGCTAACATCGCTTAGCACTTAATGTGTGCCCAGCACCGTTCCAGCTGATGCATGTACAATGAACTCATAATGGGATGCAGAGGCTCTCTTATCCCCATTGGAAACAGAAACTGAGGCACTGAGAGATTAAGTTACTTGCCCAAAGTTACGTAATTAGTAAGCCTTAGAATGCCTGCTCTCGCCTGTGTATTATTTTGCCTCATTAAGCTGCCAGCCTGGGAGGGAGGTGCCCTTATTATCTCATTTTACAGGTGAGGAAAATGAGGGTCAGACAAGGGAGTTGTCCTGGTTCAAGTCAACAGACTTCCTATAAAGGGCTAGATAGTAAGTACCTTTGCCTTTGTGGCCTTAAGTCTTTGCATCACTATGCAACTTTGCTCTTGTAGCACCAAAGCAGTCATAGAAAAACATCAGTGAATGGGCATGGCTGTGTTCCAATAAAACCTAATGTATAGACACCAAGGTGTGAATTTCATATAATTTTCATATGACACAGATTACACTTCTTTTGACTTCTCGTGAAATGTATTCTTAGCTCACGAGTGAGGCAAAAGCAGGTGGCAGGCAGGATTTATCCACAGGTCACTGTTTGCCAACCCTTGGCCAAGGTCACGTCACCAAATAGTGTCTGATTCCAAACCAGATCTCTTTCCACTGAGCCATGGAAGCTTCCACACAGAGAGATGAAAAGGAGAAGGGCTCTCCCACACCAGGGACAAGCCAGAGGCTAATAGGATGATAGCTCCGTCCTGGCCTGTGGTATCCCTAAGCGTCAGCTCTTGATAGTCAGTAAAGTTGGAGCGCTCTGGTGGATGGAAAGAAAGCGCTGACTGTGAAAAACAACACTTAAAATCTAAACGTAATACTTTTAGATCATGTTTTAGAAAACTCCCTCTATGTCACAAAAAATACCACAACTTTTTTTTTTCAGGACCATGATGAAATGAATAGTTTTGAGCCAATGGCTTGCATTTTCCCCTTTACCCCGAAGAAAATCACATGGTAAAATCATGAATTTCCCCGAGAGGGCTCTTTGCCCGTTCAGCCATGTCTTCTAAGGGGTTTGACTTATTGAAAAATACAAACCACTCATGGCTATAAAACCAGTGAACCTCTTTCCTTTATTTAACCTATTGCCCTTGAAAATGTACTTTTTTATGGTTCGCACGTGATCCAACCAAGCCTGCTCTCAGCGATCCTTTCACATGAGTTATGTGGAGAAGCACTTCAAAGAGAAACGCTACAGAAATACAAGGTAGTAGTGAACTCAAGTCTACTCTTAACTCATAACTTGAACCCTGTTGCTAAGTATGATAGTCCCTGATTGAGACAGGAGTTTCCTGATGTACGCTCTCTCCTTGCTTCGTGTCCCTTTAATCCCTCTCCCATTTCTGTGCACGCTGGTTCTTGGAATACTTTCATGCCCAGCAGCCAGCACACCGGTTCTCTGTTGGAGAGCTGCCCTCGGGCTACTGGAGCCGGCTTTGCCCCCTTGAATAGAAGGATGCCGTGGTAGTCCAGGCACTCCCACCCTTGGGGGCAGCTCTTGACCAATGACTGATGGGTGTAGGGCTCTAAATATTGTTGCTCCTTCACTCCCAATTGGGACAATTGAGGCATGAGCCTGGCTGTGTCCAGACCCCCCCCCCCCGACCCCCGTGGGAATGAGTCACCTTCAGTAAGGTGATTCATCCTTGCTAGATCTCCTTCTATTCCCTGGTTCACGCTCCTACTCTCTTCTACTCATTTTCCCCAGGATTACTTCTTAATAAATCGCTCTCACAGAAATCCTCATTTCGGGCTGTACTACTGGGGACCCACCTAAGCCATGGAGTTACAACAAGCTTCTTAAAGTTCTGCCTGCTGGTACACAGCATGTTGCAATAGGAACCCATTACTTTGCGTAGCTCTAAAGAGTCTTCCAAATGCTTCTAGAGCAGCATCTGAATAATCCTTCAAACTGGTACGACTGCCTCCATCACACTGGGGAGGAAACTGAGGCTCAGAGAGAGTAAACAACTTGCCCGAGGTCACGCAGATGAGAATGAACAGAGATTGAGCCTCCTGCACCTGTGGGTTGATGGTCATTATTGGAAACTAAATTGTCATAGGATATTTTCTCAAATGAAAGTGTAGTCTCTCTTTTAGGGCAAAGGAAAAATCTCTAAGAAAGAAAATATGTTGGAATCATTTATTCATACCACAAATATTTATTGAGCCCCGACTTTGTTTCAGATGCTGTGGTAAAGGCGATAGATATGACAGTGAGGTCTACATGGGACTTAACTTTTAACGGGAGGATGAACAAGAGAAAGAAAAAAAACACAAACAAACCTTTGTAATGGCCATAATTGCTTTGAATAAAATAAGCAAGGAACTGAGAAAGGGAAACTCCGAAGGGGTCCTCTTTAGAGCAGAGAAGATCTGCCGAGGGGGAGGGAGAGGACATTTAATGTGAGAACTAAGGATAAGGTTGGGGTGGGGGAGGAAGGAAGCCAAGAGCTCAGAAAATGTGCTCCAAAAATGAGGATCTGAAGCCCACCCTTCACTGAGAAAGGGAGAATTCAGAAATTTGGTTTTCTTGTTGGCTCTAGGATTACAGTTATTTGTAAGCAGAGCAGACGGTCATCTTGGAGGTAGAATTTCAGGGCTGTCAACAGGAGGTTGGGCAGAGATATCCACCACCCTGCTGGCCTGGGCTTTTGACTGAAATATCCAGCATGTGTCTTACTCTTGAACGACCCTCTGGAGAAGCTCATTTGGTTTACTTTGGCTCCACATCTGCTGTTAACTGGAGAGGGGCCAGCCTGTTAGAGTAACTCTGGCCAAACCACCCTCAACAATGGAAGGCTGTGGTTGGCCCACATCCAAGGATCGGGGAGGCGGCTGTGAGTGTGAGAAGGGCGGAGAGTGGCGACCATAGGTCTGACTCCCTGTTGTGCCTTCTAATCCTCTGTGTCCTGGGGAAAGGAGCTCATCTCTCTGAACCTCTGTTGCCTCTTCTATTATTGGTGAGAAGACCAAGTACGCTAGCAGGCTGCTTGTGAGGATCAGAAAGAACATATGTAAAAAGGACCTGGCTCCGTACCTGGAACTCTCAAAATGAGAGCTTCAGCTGGAGTAGAAGTAGTAACAGTAGCAAGAACTGTAGAGGGAGAGTAGCAGTCGTCACAGTAACAGTCACGCTAGTGAGCATTGATATTATGAGCATCACGGCCTCTGCCTATACCTGAAACATTCTGGTAATAAACCAGACCCTCAAGGGTGAACCGTAATCTCATACCCATCGAAAATACCAATGCTCACCTACTGCTTTCGGGAAGTGACTTGAGCTTTGGAACGTATCCAGAACAGAACAGCACTGGCCAATAGACATACAATGCAAGCCACACATGGAAGCTAAAATTTTCTAGTAGTCATATTTTAGAAAGTAAAAATGGGTGAAATTAATGTACATATTTTTTTCTTTAACCTAATATATCCCAAATATTATCCTTTTGACGTGTAATCAATATAAAGGAAATTATTGCTGAGTTTTTTTATTCTAAGTGTGCATTTTGTATTTATAGCACAACTAATTTCAGACTAGACGCATTTCAAGTGCTTCATAGTTGTGTGTAGCTAGTGACCACCATGTTGGACAGCACAGTCCTAGATAATAACAATATATTCGGTGTGACTAAAATTACAGGATCAGGGTAGTTCATGGGGCAGGGTTTACCCGTTCCCAACTCTATAGAGGAAAAAATTGCAATTATTAGAAACGTACCAAAATGATCAAAAGCAGACAATATCAGTTATGTAAACTGTGAACATAGGAAGCAATTCTGTTCTTTCTCTAATAGTGGAAAAGTTTGTCTTTCTTTCAGCCACCAAGATTTACGAACAAATACCCTAACAAATAAAAGCTCTGAGTCTTTGGTATAACTTGGCTGAAATAGACCCTTAAATTCATCTCTTCACCTCATTCACATCTCTCCTCCAAGGTCACCTCCTCAGAGAGGTGACCACCCGACACTGGCACAGCTCTGCATGGCTTGGAACACAGCTGCCTTCTTCCCTGTCATTTCTAATTTCAGCAGTGTGGTTTTTTTCTTGCCAACTGTTGCCAGCTCAAGATGCCATCAATACAGAAGCCTCTCTTTTTCTTTCTGGCAATCTCTCAGGAGCTATGCCTCTCCAACACACCAATCATTGGCTAAATCCTGCTCTAGATCCCATCCTTTCCTCCTCACCCCTTTTCCTCACCTGACTCCAAATGCTTAGAAGTTTGCGGGAACCACTTAATCCCAGGAGGCATCCCTAACACCATGGATATTATTGATGGTTCTGGGCCATACCAAGTAGCACAAGGACGCTCCTCAATTTCCCTCCCCTCCATGCTGTATCTAATGGTACGCTCTAGGGCCTCTTTCCTCGTCCGTAAGATGAGAGTGTTGGACCAAGCCAATGGTTTTCAATATTTTTAATGATGGGGACCCAACCCACATTAAAAAAAAATAATTTTGAGGCCTATAATATAGTTATATAAGTTTTTAAATTTATACCTCAGATCACTCAAAATTCCAAGAAATAACCATCTTAATATTTGGTGATAATTACAGGCAATATTACTTTAAGTGTATAAGAAGGAAAGCAGACAGGAAAGCAGAAAGACAGGGAAAATGGAGAAAATCAAAAATGAAGGTGGGAAGGAGGGATGGAAAATAAGACAAAAGAAGGAAGACACATTATGAATTAAAAGTCAGTCCTGAAGATGGCAAAGCAGAGATGTGGAAAGATCCTGGATCTATCATGATTCTATTCAACTGTGGAATTAGCCAACCCTAAAATCCCACCTACTTCTAGACTTCTAATACAGTAGTTCTCAACTACAGCTTTACACTGGAATTTCCTCGACTGTTAAAAAATACAATAAAATGTAGTAGCCTGCCTGTATCCAAGATTTTTCAGTTGAATCGGTATGGGGTGTAGCCTCTATGGCAAGACTGCTTAAAGGTACTAAGGAGATTCTAATGTGTTACCACATGGAGAACACTGCTGACAGTAAATCTTGTATCATTTAAGCCAGTGTCTCTCACACTGTAATGTACATATGAATCACTAGGGGATCTTGTTAAAATGCAGGTTCTGGTTCAATAGATCTGGGATAAGTCCTGAGACTCTGCATGTCTAACAGGCTCCCAGGTGAGGCAGTCCTGCTGCTAAGGGCTCACATCTGGAGCAGGGAGGTTGTAAGCCAGTTTGACTCAGAGTCTCTTATAAGCAGGAGCATCCCAGCTGAAATATCTTCCCACCTTGTATGTTACTTGATTATCTACCGCCGCTCCCCCTTCCAATGCCCCCTTCTTCTTGCTTAAAAAAAGGCAAGAACATTCTTTCTGAAGAACATTCAAAATAATCTTTTGGAGGTTTTTTGTTTGTTTGTTTTTTAAATAAAATGGCGTTCACTTCTTCCAGGATATATCCTTTGCTCATTGTTATATGTTACTTTTTCCAAGAATGTGGTATGGGCCTCTCTCTTCAAATTAAAGTGTGCATTTCAAGAAACTCTCTTCCATTTTATCTTGGAATATATTCTTCTGCTGCATTTGTTGCCACTCTTCTTTAGCAACCCCATTTATACATCAGTTGTATCTCCTTTGTCTACTGTCCATACCTATCATCTTTTCTACAGCCATTTTTATATCTTTAGTATTTTTCACTTTATTTTGCAGGATTTCTTTAAGTCTATCATCAGTTTGGAGTTAGGACTTTTTTTGTTTCATCTATTAGGAAATTCACTGTGGTTTTTTTTCCTTTTCTGTTCTTCCCCAAACTTTGCCAACTCACGCTTATCATCTTCTATTGATTTATAGCCTCTTCTTTGAATCTTTACATCTCTTATTTGAAATATTTTCTTAGTGAGATTATATTGCATATAATTCCTTTGAAATGGTTTCCATCATATTTTGTGTATTTCTTCTTGTTATCTTGAGAGAGAGGTAATATACAATTTTTCTTGTTTATATTTTTCCAGTTTTTATACATAAGCTTCAGGTTGACCCTTTTCTTATTAACACCTTTGAATAAGTCACACAACTTGCTGAAGGCAGGGGGGAATGATATAATTGCATTACTGTTGAAACAACCTGTAGCCTCCACTCAGGTTTATGATCTATTATACTCTCTCATCAAATCTATATTTTTTAAAATTTCCTGAGGATACATCTCCCTCATTTTTGAAAAATCCAAATTAGAGTTTCTCAACATGAAGACCCTAATGAGGACCAATTTTTAAAATTGAAAGAGGGATGGGGGAATGCTAGGGTCTAGGCCTGTACAGATTACCAGGGCCTGGTGGTCAGGTTGTGGAACTGGGGGAAATCTCATGTAAAGAAACCCTGGATTAAGAAAATACCTAAAGACAAAAAGACAGTATGAGTTCATTAACATCGTAAATGAACTTGTGTTTTGGTACACACAATAGCATTTGCAAACATTTGACAAAGAGCTTGTGTATGGTCATCATATGTTATTGATTGTGTCTGTGGAAAACGTCTACACGTGGATTCACAGAACTCCTTTTCTTTCTTGTTTTTTAACTTTTTATTTTATATTGGAGTATAGTTGATTAACAATGTTGTGATAGTTTCAGGTGTACAGCAAAGTGATCCAGTTATACATATACATGTATCTATTCTTTTTCAAATTCTTTTCCCATTTAGATTGTTACATAATATTGAGCAGAGTTCCCTGTGCTTCACAGTAGATCCTTGTTGGTTATCCATTTTCAGTATAACAGTGTGTACATGTCAATCCCACTCTCCCTAACCATCCCTTCCCCGCCAGGTAACCATAAGTTTATTCTCTAAGTCTGTGAGTCTGTTTCTATTTTGTAAATAAGTTAATTTGTATCATTTCTTTTTAGATTCCACATATAAGCAATATCATACAATATTTCTTTCTCTGTCTGAGTTTCACAGAACTCATTTTCATTCAGTTGTATTTATCAGGTGCTCACCACGTGCCCACGTGCCCTCATGGGGTTTGGTCTAGTGGTGAGACAGATAGTAAATAGGTAAACCAATAAATAAGTGGTTTCAAAATGTGGAAGTATGTGAAGGAAATGAATGGAGTTTGAAACGGAGAATGACCTGCCCATAAAGCTGGCCTCCTGAAGGACAAAAAGGTCAAAGTCGTGTGAAGAGCTGGAGGGGATGGGTGAGCACACTCAGTTGAGGGAACACCACCAGGAGCTTCCCCTAAAGTGGCCTGCAGATGTCCTAGACAGCAAGCAAAGCCTGTGGGGCTGGATACGTGGTCAATGAGTTGGTACAAAATATCGGAGATGCAGATGTAGTCAGAGAAAGAGAGCCCCTTTAGACCACGGTGAGAAGTTAATTCTGCATCCAACATGAAGCAGAGTGCTTCAGGCAGGGGTATGCCATGATCCAATTAAATCCATTTTTAATGGCTGTAGTGTAGAGAATATATTCGAAAGTGACTGTAAAAGAATCAGAAAATAGACTTAGGCTATAATCCTGGAGAGAACTGGTCATTCTTGGACTAGAGCAGAGACAGTAAAGATGGAGAGAAGTCTGCAGATCTGAGATATATTTAGGAGGTAGAACAGACAGGACATGTTTATGGCTTGAACGTGGGTGGTGAAGGAGAGGGTGGAATGAAAGCTGTGTCTCCAGTTTCTAGCTTGGACAACTGAACAGATGGTGATGGCCCTCACTGACATGAGAGTGACCGAGGAAATAATGTGTTTGGGAGGAGAAATCAAGAGTTCAATTCTAGAAAAGTAACATTTGGGGTGTTTCTGAGCATCCTGGCAAACGCACTAGAAAACAGTTTATTGAGAGATAACCTGGGCACCAAGGAGAAATCTAGGCAGCACATATAAATGTTGGAGTCAGTGTAATACAAAAGATATTTAAAGTCATATGAATGAATGAGGCAATAGAAAGACTGAAGGAAGGAGCCTTAGCAGTTTTAAGTCTCTCCATGGCCCACATGTTGAAAATCATTGAATATAGTTACACTGGCCTTATTGTAATCAACTCTTTTGGTGACCCATGACAGAAACCCCCATCAAGTTATATTAAGCAAGAAAGGGAATTATTTGCTCAAACACTGGTAAGACCAGGAGTCAATATGCCTAAAGGCACAGATAGATCCAGGAAATCTTATATGTTACCAGAACACAGTCACTCACTATTTCTTGGCTTTCTTTTCCTCTCTGTTGGCTTCATTCCAGGCCAGCTCTCTCTACGCGGTGTGTCACAGGGCCAGACTTACATTCTTCTATGAGCAAACTCAAAGTTAAAGAGAGCTTTCCATTCCAGTAGCTCTAGAAAAAAAAGTGGATGTCTTCTAATTGTACTACCTTGATGTCTTAGTCTGTTTGGGCTGCTGCAACAAAATACCACAAACTGGGTGGCTTATAACGAAAAACTTATTTCTCACAGGTCTAGAGGCTGGGAAGTCCAAGATCAGAGCACTGGCAAATTGGGTGTCTGACGAGGGCCTGCTTCCTAGATGGCCATCTTTTGGGCGTAACCTCATGTGGCAGAAGGGGCAAGGGAGCTCTCTGGGGCCTCTTTGATAAGGAAGGGCTCCAATCCCATTCATGAGGCCTCTGCCCTTATGACCTAATCACCTTCTCAAAGATCTACCTCCTAATACGATCACATTGGATATTAGTATTTAACATGAATTTGGTGGGGGACACAAACATTCAGTCTATGGCACTTGGGTCATGTATCTAACCTGATGCTAATCACTGTGCCCAGCATATACTGTTTGGCCAGGCTGGGTCCTGTGCCCATTCCTAGATCCAAGAGATACAGACAACGACTTGGCCTGAAAGCAGGAGGTGTATGTATAATACTTCAAAGGAAAAAGCAGAATGCCCTTCTAGAAGAAGAGGATGTTGGTGCTGGACCAGGAAAAGCAACAGCCATGCTTAGAGGTCACTTGTGTCTCTAAAGTACACTGACTATGTAGAAGCATCTGAAATTTCCATTTGTCCCATCAGGCAAGGGACATAAAAGTTGCCTTACCTGTAGTGGGTTGGCACTATGTACGAAACACTGGAGGTAGCTGTGGGTGGGTTTGGGGTGGGCTGTTGCAGGATGGCTCCCAAACTAAGAGGTCAAAAAAGAAAGAGGTCAGATTTCTACCCTCAAGAGTAAGAATACAAATGGACAGATATGGGGAAAGTCAGAGAAATGAGGGTGGCTGCTTATGGAAGTGGCCACACTCAGGATTCTAACAGGAGTGGGTGACATTGTATTGGATAAAGCAACCTTTACGGTCTTCCCTTGCCCCAAGGCCAATATCTGAGAATTCTGTCAGGGTCAGGGGCCTGCGTCCTAATAAGAAAACTTTGAATGCAAATACCCTAAGGGATACGTTTATAAGACAAAGCCTACAGGCCCATTTCTAAACTTGGCGGGAAAGGGTATTGAGCAAGGTGAAATATGTGTAGCTTTTAGAAATGGAGCCTGACCCAAACTTTCTGCGTGGGTGTGACAGCTTAGAAACCGCAACTGCGGTAATGAGTCTTAGCTGTACTCTATATGTTCTATTCAAAAACGCTAAATCAAACCAAAGTCCAGACCGCAGCTCTCAAGTTGCGCACACAGAGTAATTAGGTTTATGTACTAGCTATTGTCCCTGTTCTGAGCCTGTCATATAAAAGCAAAACGCCAGAACCACAGGGGGTTGTAACGGGGTGCCACGTCTGTGTTTTAATTCCATACACTTTCCCTTTCTCCATGAGAGAAAAGCAGAGTTGGTTTCCAGTTGTCTGGGAATACACATCAGGCATCAGCCTTAGCAGAGGTAGTGCTGAATCTTTATGCTTTCGAGATTTGGCATTTCAAATATGAATTCCCAAACTTAAAATGCAATGGTTTAGAAATGGTAAGTAGGTAAGTTTAATTTTAAGGTTAAAAGAGGTTTTATGCTCCTTTCTTAAGAAATATGACTCATTTCGGTCAGGTTTCGTGCACGGAGGTGGAGAGGAATATACAGAGGGGGTAGCTGGAGGTAAGGAGAGAAGGATGCAGATCTGACAGCTCTTTGTAACCCTACAGAAGTCACTTAACTACTCAGGGTTTCAAAGCACATGGAAAACTCATAAAAGACAAGCTGGCTCAGAAAGCCAGACACTCAACTGAAAAAAAGTGTGACTGAAGAAAATGAGGAAAAATAATTCCAGGCCAAAGGAAAAAGAAGCTAATAATTTTTAAAAAAGCAAATGCTTCGTTCTCTTCTCCTGATATTAACCTGAAATAATTTAATAGTCAGAACACCTTCCAGTGTTTGAAATATTATTAGCATCGTCTGCTGTCTTCTCACATTTTCTCTATCATACAGCTGCCTTGCTTTATTGGAAGGGAAGAAGATGGGGTATAAACAGTTTTAATAATAGCCATGTCTAATAAGTCATGTTTGAATTTATTTCCATATTATGGAGATGTTTCTCTTGTGGAGCTGTAATTCATTTTCCATTTACTTATGCTGTCTGGGGGCATCTTTTTAGCTGGTTAGACGAGTTGGGGGCCATTTTTGTTCCTTAAAGCAGAGTGAGAAGTTGTATTAGTTAGGATAGTCTGATGGCTGTGACAAAGAAGGCCTAAATATTATGATGGCAAAAAACCCAATAAAAGCTCATTTCTTCCTCATGGAAGTGTCCCCAGACAGTGTTGCTAATCAGCCTTACATCCATGCAGCGATTCAGAGACCCAAGTTCCTTCCATCTCCACATTGTCATAGTTTGGTTCTTGGTGGTCTTGTGAATCGAGCTAGTGGAAAGGGCAAAACAACGTGGAAGAGGCATGTCTGACTCTTAAGAATGTTGGTTCTGCCATGGCACAGATCTCTTCTTGTCACACTCCATTACTGAATGTGAGTGACAAGTCCCACCTCCACGCAAGGAGGTGTACAAGTGTCACGCCTGCCTGGGCAGCCGCGTCGAAGCAACAGCATCATGCCATAGGTGGGGAGAAGGGATTGGGTGCAGCCGCTAGCGTCCTCCACCACAGAAATCTTCAGCCTTCCCGCTATGTGGAATCCCTGGGACCCCACTCTGTGGCATGGTGAGTTCAGGGTCTGGCATCAAGCACGCAGGAGCTTGACGTTCTGCTGGGTCACTCACAGGTCTGCAGGAAGTCTTGGCAACTATGGGCTTCATTTTCTTCATCTGTCAAAAGCAGGGAAGGGCTTCCCCGGTGGCGCAGTGGTTGAGAGTCCGCCTGCCGATGCAGGGGACAGGGGTTCGTGTCCCGGTCCGGGAAGATCCCACATGCCGCGGAGTGGCTGGGCCGGTGAGCCATGGCCGCTGAGCCTGCGCGTCCGGAGCCTGTGCTCCGCAACGGGAGAGGCCACAACAGTGAGAGGCCCGCGTACTGCAAAAAAAGATGAACAAACTAAGGCTCAGGGAGATTATGCAGTTGCTCCCAGTCATCGTAGCATCCTGACTAATTGGTTGAAATAAGTCTTAACAGCAGATCTGACTGCGAAATGCACGCTTTTGGTCTGTTGGTGGCGTGTCTCTCGCAACCATTAGTAGAGCACCTAGTGAGTGTCCTACTAAGAGAGGGTGGGACGGGTGCCTTTATTATAAACACGGGGACGGGCGCCTTTATTATAAACACGGGGACGGGCGCCTTTATTATAAACACGGGGACGGGTGCCTTTATTATAAACACGGGGACGGGAGCCTTTATTATAAACACGGGGACAGGTGCCTTTATTATAAACACGGGGACGGGCGCCTTTATTATAAACACGGGGACGGGTGCCTTTATTATAAACACGGGTACGGGAGCCTTTATTATAAGCACGTAGAGGCTCACCTTTAGAATGCTAAGACTCTTGAAAACAGAGGTTTTGGCTTTAAAGGCACAGCAATCTAAAGAGAGGGATTGAGAGAGAAGACTGACTCATTGACTAGAGAGAAACATCTAAAGGCATTCAGGAGACCACACACATCTCCCTTTATGGCCTCGTGCCAAAGAAGCATCTAGACCCCTCTGAATGTCCAGCCTTTTAATTCGGATAATGGTGGGGCTGGGGAATGTAGGGTGCACATATGTATCTATGTGTGAATTTACAATGTGATGGTAGGGATTATTTTTAACTTTAAAGAGGGTAGTGCAGGGTTAATAAATCATATCATATATAATTTAGCCTGAAAAGTACAGGGTTAAAATGCAACCAATGTCGAAACCAAAGACAAAGTAGAAATCCGTATGTTGCTCTGAAATGCACCCACTTTAGCAGATGTTTTGGCCGCTATGGAAGGAAGGCAGGTTTCTTGGTTTATGGGAATCCTGGGGCTGAGCAGTAAAGAGACCCCATTTCTCGCTGGCCACTTCTCCCTCCTATAATCAGCAATATGAATCCCTCTCCCTCAGTCAGGACTGTGGCAAGACTCGTGTTCACCTCCTTTACCATTACTAGTCTCTTGCTTTCCCCTCAAAATTGCAATGTCACATCACTAAGCCAGTCGGCAACTGTTTATGGAGTGGCCTAAGTGTGTCTATGAATGGTGAACAACCTCAATTATCGCACTACTGCTCCACAGGGAAACTACATAAATATATTCTCGTAAATGAGAGCATTTATTTGGTGGGAGGACCCGTGGAGGTTCCCCCGAGGAGGTGATGTGGAAGCTGACACACGGCAGTTAAATAGGAGATAACTAAGTGAGGGTGGGGTGAGAGCAAGAGAGAACAGCACGGGAGTGTCCCTAGTAGTGAGGGAGAGATTGGGGCACAGTGAAGGGGAGAGAGATGCTTAGAACAGGTGATTAAGCTGCTCTAACACAGCGGTTCTCAACCGGGAGTGATTCTAGCCACCAAGGGATATTTGGCAGTGTCTGGAGATATTTTTAGTTGTCACACCTTGGGGGATGGACGCTCCTGAACATCTAATGGGTAGATGCTAGGGATGCTGCTACAATGCACAGCACAGCCCCCTTAAACAAAGAATCATCTCACCCAAAAAAGTCATCAGTATCAAGGTTGAGGAACTGTTCAACAGGAAGCCCAAGCACAGAGGATTAAACAAGATAGGGTTTTTAAAGATATGTTTAACAGCCCAAATGGACTGATTTGGCTGAGATGGCCAGCTCTCTAGTGCCAGAAACCCAGCCTCCTTCTACCTTGTTGCTCTGTGTCCTCTAGGGCACAGGTTGGCAAACTTCTCTGTGAAGGACCAGACTGGAAATATTTTGGCTTTGTAGGTCATATAATCTTGATCACAGCTTTTTTCAACTCTGACACTGTCCTGTAAAAGCAGCCACAGATAACGCCTAAGCGAATGGGTGTGGCTGTGTTCGAATCAAACTTTATTGACGTAAACACGATAGACCGGGTTTAGCCCACAGGATGTAGTTTGGGCCCCTGCTTTGTCACGTGGGCTTGGTCTGCATGTTGCCCAGTCGGAGGGGGAGGCGTATGTCCTTTTGAAGGACAACGTGACTTCTGCTCACATCCTATTGTCCAGGACTCGAAAGGCTGGCAATGTAGTTCTTGGCTGGGCAGTCATGGGCCCAGGGGGAGCTCAGCTTTTTGTGTTTTTTATGCACAAGGGAGAATGGATGCTGGGGGACAATTGGCAGTGTCCTCAACTGCTGAATTGAAGCTAAGAGAGAAGCACAAAATGAGGCTGGGAAGAGAGGCAGGGTGAGATCATGCCAGCCTCAGAGATGAAATGAAGGGTAGGGTTACAATTTTTCTCTTAAGAGAAATGGGAATCTCTTAAGCAGCAGTGTTTCGGAGCCATTTTTCCATTTTAAAAAGATCACTCTGGCAGCAGTGTGGAAGGGGCTTGCAGGGATGTGGGGAGACAACTTTGGAAAATACTGCCGCCATCCGGGTAAGAGAGACGGTAGCTTGAATGAGGATGGTGTTAAAGACAAGAAGTAAATGGTTGGGAGAGAGATTTAGAGGAGAGAATCTGTAGCATCCTGTAGATTAAACTCCCTTTTGAGGAATTAAGAGAACGCAGCTTCATTATTAATTTTTTTAAACAGAAAAGACTTGATCACTGTTGTCCACATTGGGCATCTGATCCAGCCCCAGCTGGTCCTTGTCTGCTACTTTCCTCTTTTTCCTCCAGGACTCAACATACCTATTGTTCAACATCTTTTCTGGGAAAAAAAACCATCCTGGTTCTCCCAAGCATAAGACTCTGGGCTGAAGTCACCCAGGATGTGGCCACAGAGTTCACAAGTCCCACATGTAATGAGGGGGCAACCCCAGCGCTTGACATAAGCAAAGCGTGTTTTGAGTCTTACTGGCACCAAAGGAGGCAAAAGCCTACAGTATAATTATGCCAAGCATATAATACGATGCAATTGGTTTCTGTCTCCCATATGCCCTGTGGTGCAGTGCAAGGGCTTTGAATCGTAGAATGTTCCAGTCCTGTGTGTCTGTGCCATCGGAAGCCTGAGAAAGCCATGGCACCTTCTCTTACTTCAATCAGTACTGCTGTGGGCATCTACTAAGCACCTAGCATATAGGTAGGTGCTTAGTAAATGCTCAATATTAGGGACATAGAGGTGATTAAGACATGACCGTGTGACCTCCTCAATGAAGTAGCTCTCTGGTTTCTGCCCCCAGCCCCTGTAAATGAAGGATGAATAAATATTTCCCTAATTGGTTTAAAATGGGTTTCCAGGAATGAAGGCATCTTGGCAATCTGAGTTATAGAACTCCTGAAGAGATCCTTTGGTTTTTATACTTAGCATGGTGGACACATTTGACCTTGAAAGACAATACCACTCAGTAATTCACTTTCAAGGAATTGCCTAAACGACTATTGGCACCATTTTTTCTACAAAGAGAGGATATCGCATTCATCTCTCTTCATTTGTTTTTGGGGTTGTCAACATTGTGACAGTGGCTAACCAGCTAATTTGCAGAATAATAACTTCAGAAGAAAGAGATGATTCATATGTGGCTGTGTTAGGGCCTCTTCTTCCTCTAATTCCTTTCTGGTAAAGGGTGCCAGTAAATTGCCTCTCAGTATCACTGTATCTGTGGCTCTGTATCCACAGTCTGTATTCACATGCATTAGGATCCTGGAATTCCAGGGCTGTAGGGCAGAGAATCTGGGCTTCATTTGTAGGTGATAACTTCAGAAAGCACGAGCAACGCCAGTTCACTAGAATCCTCACCCTCCCTATGGCCAATAACTCAGTCTTTATATTATTCAGCTCGGTAGTGCCAAGCACTTCACTTCCCATAAACCACAGTTTATGGACAAGATTTCAAAGAACGGCGACGTTATATTTCTCTTGGTTGGCTGACATCTCAAAAATGTTTTGCCTGAAGCCCTCCCAGAAGAAAAGAAGTTCTTCTTTGATTGTAACTAACACTTTAAATGTTATCCTGTTGAGTCTACCTCAACTCTATGAAGTAGGCGCTAATAACCTGTACCTTTTGCAAACTGAGGAAATTTGCAAATGTTGCACAGCCAGTAAGTGGTAGATACCGGAATTGAAGGTAGGTTTTTCTGACTCCCAAGTTCATGATACTACACTATCTCCTTTGTTCAAAGTATTACTATTTATTGAGCATGTATTTATCATAAAGTCCATATCCCTCTATCTCACTATGATGGTCTTAATGGTCTCAAGTTTAGTTGGTTTTGTCTCATCACAAAGGCAGTGTATTTACAGATGACAAGAGTCGCCAAACTAAAGCCCGTGGGTCAAATCCAGCCCTTTTGAAAGCAAAGCTGTATTGGAACACAGCTGCAGTCATTCATTTGCATATTGTCTGTGGCTGCTTTTGTGCTACACCATTAGAGATGAGTAGCTGTGACAGAGAGCCCAGAAAGCTGTCACAAAGATGAAATATTTACTACGTGTTTCTTTACCAAAAAAAGTTTGCCAAACCCTGATATAGAGCACAATCATATATATTGTTTCTTTGATTAAATTCTTTCTAGTGAACAGACTGGTGGTATTCAAGGCTTAGGGTCAGTTTAACTGTTAAATTTATATGTGTACATTATTTGTTCCATTCAATACATTTTTATCAAATGCCGCTCCCCCCCCCCCCCGCCGCCCCCCAAAGAAAAAGGTCGTAAGTCCATCCATGGGGGATTTCTGGATGAAGAAGAAAATGCATCATTCCCAATTAACGTGTGAAAAATGTGAAACTTCTTTTGACTTTTTCTAAAAGGCACCCCTACGTTTTTGCTACTATCTGGAGTTGTGTGCAGTTCTGAGAACATCACCCCTTGATTCCATTTACAAACTGGGTAGTCTCTAACCCGGCTAGTCAGTTACTGCCCTACTGGAAAACAAAAACAAAAGCAAAGCATATAATACACAAGTTAGAAACACACTTGCACTTATCTCCTACAACTGAAAGAACCGTCAGAAACTCTGCCATTCTGGAATAGAAAGAAAACCAGTATGAGCTCTCTGATTCCAGCTTTATTTCACCTTGACGCTTATACAACCCACAGATAAATTATAAGTTATGACAAAGATTTCCACCAACGACAAACTGACTCACTGTCCTCCAAGTCCTTTCGTCTCTCTGGATTCCACTTCTAAGCTTCTTTATATTCTGTCAAGATGGAGTGTGCTATTTGCCAAAATTACAGACAGTACGCCAGCATTGGGACATATTTTCGATCTTTACCTGTATCAAAGAATGTTATCATTGCTGAGGGTTTTTTCCATGATTGCTTTTTGCCCCTGTAAAAAGAATCACAGGGCCAGCTTTGTGTCTGTTCCTGTAAAGTGATGAAAAGAGAACGAAAGGTTAAAGTGACTTTTGTTTGTTAAAATATAACAAACGATTATCCTAGAAACCCCATACCATCACAGCACTATTTTCGTTCATGTTATGTTTTAGCTTTTTCATTGCCAAGTGCCCGCTTGATTTGGGTACCAAAACCACAGTTTATGGACAAGATTTCAAAGAACGGCGACCTTACATTTCTCTTGGTTGGCTGACATCTCAAAAATGTTTTGCCTGAAGCCCTCCCAGAAGAAAAGAAGTTATTCTTTGATTGTAAAAATTATAAAAAGAAAAGGCAAGGCAAAAAAACAAACAAAAAGACCCCACAAACATGGGTAAGCCTCTTTTTAATGCAATGAGATTTAAATGAAAGCAATTGTGTTATACTTCATGGAGGCGGTAGAGAGGCACTCTGGAAATCTGCTAGTTTGAGAGCTGCCATTCTACATGATTTGAGCTCAGACCTCTGTTGCTGCCAGTGCCAAAGTGGTTTGTATCTTGCTGTAAAGAGGAAACACCAAGCACAGCTCTGGCTATTTGAGGTCCTAGGTGACAAGAGAAAGTGATATCACTCTGCAGGGCTTGGCTTGTCAAATCCATCAGTAATGGAAGGTACATGGAAGCAGTGTATGAAATTCCATCCCTCTGGAGGGGACAGCATTCTTGAAAACAGAAAGTGCTATCTTCCCCATCAGCTTAAAATTATTATATTTAGCAACTGTGTATGTACATTCTTCAAGGGTTTCTACTTATAAAAATTAGTTAATTAGTAATTATTACCGTAGGTTAGGTAAGCATGGATTATTATTATCACAATTTTACAGACAGAGTAAATGAGAATGATGGAAACGGTACCAGGAGAAAAATTAAAATGAATGAGTTCCTAGATCACAGGCCCGAGCTGCAAGGATTTTAAAGAGCTTGTTTATTTTAAAGAACACGCTTTCTTAAAGTGAAACTTAAATATCGGAAAAGCAGGTTTTCCAAATTTAAAAAAAAATGTCCTATTTATCAGTGAAACCAGTGCTGGGATTCTGTTTTTTATTTATGAATATTTCTTTGTCTGATTTTATATCTTCCCATATATCTGTGAGGGTCTTATTTTTGATGGGGTATCCCATGCGATTATAACTCGCACTCTTCAAATTGCATTCCTTGGTTTTTTGCTCTTTAGGAATAATCAAAGATCTGAGAGGTTTTAGAAACCAGAATTTTTTTTTTTTTTTGGACCAGTGAATATTTGAATAAGTTACACATGCAATCTATATGTTGAGTGAGTGTCCACTGTAAGCCAAACACTGTCCCGGGGCCTAGGGATCCAGCACTGACCGACAAGACAGGTATCTTTTAAACTTTAATAGTTTAAATTTGACTTTAGAAACTGTATCTTCATGTAATTTAGCTGAAGGACGAGGGTCTATTGTTGCAAAAAAAAAAAAGTCATTTTGAATGTCTTTATTAAAAAGAGAGAGGGCTTCCCTGGTGGCGCAGTGGTTGAGAGTCCGCCTGCCGATGCAGGGGACACGGGTTCGTGCCCCGGTCCAGGAAGATCCCACATGCTGCGAAGCAGCTGGGCCCGTGAGCCATGGCCTCTGCGCCTGCGTGTCCGGAGCCTGTGCTCCGCAACGGGAGAGGCCACAGCAGTGAGAGGCCCGCGTACTGTAAAAAAAAAAAAAAGAGAGAGAGAGAGATTTGAAAATGTTATACTTCTGGTTTTGAAGATAGAGGAAGGGGCTGTGAGCCAAAGAATGTGAGGTGCTTCTAGAAGCTGAAAAAGGTCAGGAAAAGAATTCTCCCCTAGAGCCTCTACAAGGAATGCAGTCCTCCCAAAACCTTGATTTTAGCCCCATAGGACTCTTTTTTGGATTTTTGACCTCTAGAACTGTAAGAGATTAAACTTTGTGTTTTTAAAAGACAAATTTGAAAAAAAGAGCATTACATTGCCTTGTTATGTGTATTTGTTTTCCCTTCACAGACGATTGCTTCAAATCAGGATATAGCAGTTAGGGAGGCTGATGGATTTTTAAAATTTTATTCCTAGACAACGGGTTTATGTGTATTTTACAGGTGATGCTTCTTCCCCCTTTAGGACTAGTGATGAATCCTGTAATAAGATTGTAGTAGGCACCCATTTTTTGGCTTTTTGGCATCTCTTTGGGAAACCACTCCCTCCCCTACCTTCATTTCTTGTGGTCTGGGTGTGATTGTCCCCCACTCCCTGGTTCAGGAATGGGCACATGACCTGAGCCAGGCCAACAATGCCTAGGACATTTATTCAAACTGTTCGGAAAGAGATGCTCTTTCTGCTGGGGTTGATAAGCTGGTGAGATGCAAACCTGGACTGCAGGGGCTGTGTAACTGTGTGCGGAGAGCCTGCCTGAGAAGCAAGCCGACCGAGAGGAAAGCAGGGCAGATTTGTACTGTGTTCTTGTGAACACCTGGATTTAGACATACCTGTAGCCGTTCTCACCTCCAGGACTTTTCAATGATGTGGCCTAGTCTTTTTTTTTTTTGAATGCCTGAGTCACTGTGAATTAGATGTTAAAAACTTGTAGGTAAAAAGAGTTCTAGTGCAATTCAAATCAGTAATTTAAAAAAATATATAGCCTTTGGTATGAATAAGAAAATCAACCCTAGTTTAATAGATGTAATTTTGAAAAAAAAAGCTTATGCATGAATATAGACACATGCAGAGTACTACCTGCATATCTAATATCCACAATTCCCTTCTTCCTTACTATTAATATTTTTGTGTTTTTATAATAGCTTTATTGAGATATAATTCACAAACCATAAAACTCACCCTCTTAAAGTGTATGATTCAGTAGCTTTTAGTATATCCACAGAGTTATGTAACCACCAGCACGATTAATTTTATAATATTTTCATCACCTCAGAAAGAAATCCCATATTCATTACGGGCACCCCCCGACTTCTCCCTCCCCCTAGCTTGTGACAAGCACTAATCTAATTTCTGTCTCTATAGGTTTCATATAAATGGAAGCCAACAATATGTGGCCTTTCGTGTTTGGCTTCTTTCACTTAGAATAATGTTTTCAATGTCCATGCATGTTATAGCATGAATCAGTACTTCCTTCCTTTTTATGGCAAATGATATTCTATTGCATAGATACACCAGAGTTTGTTTATATGTTTATCAGTTGATGGATATTTGGGTTGTTTAAACTTTTTGGCTCTCACGAATGTTTAATTCGTGTATACGTTCTTGTGTTGATATATATTTTCAGTTCTCTTGGAAATATACCTAGGAGTGGAACTGCTGGGTCAGATGGTCACTCAATGTCTAACATTCTGAGGAGCTGCCAAACTGTTTTCCAAAGTGCCTGCCCCATTTTACAATCCTACTAGCACCGCATGAGGGTTCCGATTTCTCCATATCCTTGCCAACCCTTGTTATTATCTGTCTTTTTGACATGAGCCATCCCAGTGAGTGTGAAGTGATAGCGTGTGGTAAAACCCTCTTAATATTCCATGAAGCAATGTGCCCTCATAAAAGACTACATTTCACAGATTCCCTTCTTTGCATTTAGGGGTTGCTGTTAAGCTGTAAGAGAACATAATTGGATGGGGCTTCCAGAGAAGCTGTGCAAGAAGGCTGGCTAAGTAAGGGGTCGTCATTTTTGGCCTTTCCTTTCTTCCTCCATTTTCCTGCCCTGGAATTGTCGGCTCTGCAGCAGGCCTCCTGGTCCATGAAGTGAGCGTAGAGACCAGGTCGTATAGATGTTAGAGCAGGAAGATAAAAGAATCCTGAGTCCTTGTGACTTGGAAGCTACTACATCAGCCTTGGGCTCCAAAGTATGAATCATATGGTTTTACTTGAGAGAGAAATAAAATTCTAGCTTGTTTATTCCCTGGCTATTTGGATGTTCTGTTACATTAGCTCAACATAATCCTCTTTTTTCCTTCGTGTATGTGTGTGTGTGTGTGTGTGTGTGTGTGTGTGTGTATACACATAAGTATGTACACACATATACGTATGCACACACATGGATATATTGGCTGGATGCTCACGAAGCCTAATTCTTCCTTTTCCTGGGAACATAGCTAGAGTACACTTCCCAGATTTCCTTGCTATTATTGTGGCCCTGTGATTGGACTATAGGCAGTAGAATGTGGTGGAAGTAATGTACGCCATTCCCAGGCCTGGTCAATGGAAGTCTTTCATTCTTTCTCCCTACCTGCTGACTCAGCGGAGATGACTTTGAGGAGAGGACTTGAGGAGGGCAGAGCCATGAGATGGAAGGGGCCTGGGGCTCTGAGTGACCACATGGATATCCACACCAGGGGACAAGAGTGAAAAAAAAAAATTCTTCAGCGTGAGGTGTCTGAGAATTTGGGGTTTGCTTATCCTAATTCAATTGCCTATACATACACATTCATATTTACATAAACTCGCATAACGGATCCCAGGCCACTCACTGATCAGTGTCACACACGTCTCCTGACACTTAGTCCAATTCTCTCTCCACTGAACTGGGGTGCAGGGTATCTCCAACGACATTATGTTTCATCATAAATATTTAGAAAGTCATCTAACTTCTTTGAACTTCTGTTTCCTCATCAGATAATGAGTAGTAGGGGCTGGATAAGATACTTAATACATTTGTTTTTGTGTTAGAACTATTTGTACTTTCACTCAGTTGGCCACCTTGGGGGCCTTGTAAGTGCTCTAAAGGTAGGAGTTAGGTCCTGTGTCCTTTTTCATATTCTTTCCTTCTAAGTTCTCTACACGATAGTTGTTCCGTAAGTATTTGTGGAATAAGAGAGAAGGTCTCTTCCAGCTCCAAATGTCTACAATGCCATGTAGAATCATATTTGTCGTACACACACTTTTTCTGTGCAAAGCCTGCCAGTTCACAACCAGACTATGGTCCAGCTGTTCCTATGGGATTTGGTTGTTCCCAATATCAGGATAAATTTTGTTCTGGGAACAATGTTCTAAGTGATGATACGTACTCCGAAGAGGCCACAGAGGCCTGTTTAGCCCATCCTGTGACACAGATACTCGTGCTGTTAGCATCAGCCTGTACTCAGGATGCTAGGAGCAGGAACTTACATGGAGCAGGCAGTAGGAGCACTCATTTGTTCAACATGAATTAAGCGTTACATACGTGAGATAGAACGTGGACACGAGGCCCCGACTCTCTAATAGAACGTTCGGTGAGAACTAGAATTTGACCAAATGTGCTCCTCTACCACCCAAAACCCTTCAGTGCCGTCTGTCCAGCGCTCCTAAAAGCAATTCACACTCCTTACTATGTATGCCCTGCAACTCCCTGGATGTCTGGCTCCTGCCGACTTTTCTACCCTTATCTGATTTCATTCTCCCCTCTTCTCAGCCTGTTGTAAGTTCCAGGCATGCTCTGTCCAACTTCAGTAAACCAAGAGCTTGACTCCCTGTGGACCACTGCACTTTCTGTTGCTTCTCTGCCTGGAGTCTTCTGCTGACTGTTGCTGGCCCATCTCATCTTTCAAGCAACATCTCATTTCCTCTCAGCAGACTTTCCTATTGGGAACAGCCTCCTCTAATTTCTCTCCAGCACGTCGGCTTGGTTTATGGTCTTTATAGCAGAGCTTCTCAAATTTCAAGTGCACACCAGTCTCTTGGGGATATTGTTACAATGCAGGTCCTGACTCAGTAGGTCCTGGGTGAAGCCTGAGACTGTGCATTTCCAAGAAGCTCCAGGGTTATGCCTGTGTCTCTGACTACACTTGGAGCAGCCCTGCTCTAGAGAATGTATCCCACCCCACTGTTGTCTCAGGAAGCTCTTTGTTTCTGGATGCTTCCTTCTGCCCAGCCTGGAACGAGGGCTCAGGAAGGCACCATCGCCCATCGTGTTTACCCCTGTCACCGCTGTGCCAGAACAGCACCTGCCTAGCATATAGTATCCGCTAAATAAATAACTACTAGATAAATTCAGAGATTTCAAGTGTGATGAGTGTTACAGCAAGGAATGTACATGGTGCTGTAGAAGCTAATCCCATCTGGAGAGACAGTGATGGAAGCCTTGCCAATGTGCAGCATTAGACTTTTGCACGAATTTGGAGGAAGCATTTTCCCAACTCTTCCTGTTCTCTGTCCAGTGCGTCCACTGTGATAGATCATCCTGACTAACCCAAGTCTTCCAAAGTCTCCAGGGTCAAAAATTACCTATTCTTCTCCCTACTCAAGGCTAAATGAATCTCCTGGGCCCCAGAATGGGTGACATTGGCTATGGTAGGAGGCAAGCAATCTGATTGAGATGTTTCACACTTGTTTGTGGATGACAGATATACCTTACTACTCTCTGGTGGTCCTTTTATTTGGTTAAAAAAAAGATGCTTATTAATCTAATTGTCTGGTGCTATTTCAGCTAGTGGAGTACAAATATTTAAGCCTAGGGAAGCCACCAAAAACAAGAAGAAAAAAACTTGCCTTTTTTTTGCTTTCTCCAGTACTGAACCCACAAGTTATCTAAAGCCCAGGGGAAACTGAGGACTGATAGAGGGAAAGGGGAGATGAGTAATGTTGGAGGTGTGGAGTGATTATCTGTACCATTTGTAAGATAATAAGTCCCCAGTTAGGGGTTGTGGAGGAGGAAGCACGTGCTCACAGACATTAAGAGTGAGGGTGCTGGAATCCTTCTGTCTATGTTACTGACTGCCATTTTGATAACTACATAACCTCTGTAAACCTCAGTTTCTTTATCTGTAAAATGGGCCAACAAGACATCTGCCTCTTGATGTGCTGTGAGAAGTAATGAAATAATGAAGGTCAGCTGGTGAGTACAATGCTCGGCACTGAGTAGCAGCTCAAAAATGGTAGACATTATTATCATCATCTGAATAAACAGGTTGATGGAACGGAGAGTCAAGAACAGAATCTAAATCGGAGTGACGGGGAATATTGCATTTTTGTTAGGCTTGGGACCACGCCTTGGTTAGAAAGTGCAGAATCGGACCGTAAAAGGAAGCGTTGATGGCAGAGATGGCGGAAGCCGTAAGAATCATTTGCAAAGGGACTGATGCTCTTGTCCACAAGCAGTCATCCCTTCATCAACATTTGGCTGCTTCTGAGACACCTGAGTAAGTATCTAATCCATGTCAGAACAACCAGCTACTTTTCTCAGATGACTTGCCACACCAAACGTTTAGCTTCCTACCATTTGTATTCATGTGTATTACTGTGGTGCCCCAACTTTTCAAGGTAACGCCTCTCTCACTATGCTGCATTCACTAGGTCATTCCACAGCCAGCGGAGGACACGGGCTGCCAGCACTGTCTGACGTTAGCAATGAATGAAAGGCTGCCCCAAACCGGTGGTTCTCAGCCTCCACCCAGTGCAGTTTCACCTCCCGAGGACACTGGCAATGTCTGGTTGACACCACTGCAGGGGGTGGGGAAGGTAACCACCGGCATCTAACCAGAGATGCTGCTAAACATCCTACAACGCACAGGACAAAATATTACTTGACTGAAAGCAGAAACTGAGAAAACTTGTCCTTAAACTGTTCTTTCTTGTAACCTTTCTGGTTCTCAATTCCCCTATTAAATTCAGCCACTAAATAGTATGCAGGATCTGCCAACTCTGACATTCTAGGAGTCTTTTTTTTTTTTTTCTGACCTCCAAGAATTTTGCTTCTAAAATTAACCAGCGAGGATGGTTTAGACAGACTTTTCTTTTTCTTGTGCCGAAAGGGGCCAATCCACAGTCTGCTATAGCTTTTCTGTGGCCTCAGCTGTAGCATTTCATCAACAGCCTCTCAGTTGGCAACAGGGTGGGGATGGGGGGGAACAAGTCTGCAGAGAAGCCTACACCCAAAGTAAGCAGTCTTTTCCCATTTATGGTGTATAATGCGCTTTCGTTGTTTCTCAAAACCAGTTTGGTTTGAAGATTATCACCCTGTTGACACTAGCCCACCTTGTGAAACTGACAGGCCCACACACCTTTGATGAAAGAATGTGTTTCTTACCCATTATCTGAGAACCTGTGAGCAGCTTAATAAATACACTGAAGGAGGATTTCTGGAACATGCTTATCTGAACAAAGGCCAATTATATTCCACCTCAAGGACTTGCAAAGGAATGCATTAATCGATTTAAGCAATTAAACGAAAGCCCCTACCACAAATAGACAACAAATGCCACCAACACTGATGAAAGCACACTGTCCAGTGACCTCAGGAAGGCACTGAGAAATCTAATCAGTGACAACTTTTTTTTTTTTTTTTTTGCGGTAAGCGGGCCTCTCCCGTTGCAGAGCACAGGCTCCGGACACGCAGGCTCAGCGGCCATGGCTCACGGGCCCAGCCGCTCCGCGGCATGTGGGATCTTCCCGGACCGGGGCACGAACCCGTGTCCCCTGCATCGGCAGGCGGACTCCCAACCACTGCGCCACCAGTGAAGCCCAGTGACAACTTTCTAAAGGTCGGTTCAAAACAAGTAATCCTTATGGACATCAACACAACCCTTTCACTCTGGTGAAACAGTTAAGTAGTGAAGGTCATGGGGCTTTCGCAGCCACATAAAGGAGAGAAGTAAAAGCAATTAGGCAAAATGGGTGCTGTCATGCCACTTTCCAGACCCCAGAGCCACACTAAACACAGAGATGCAACTTTTCCACTTCATTCTTCAGGATCTGACAGCACATTCCAAATGAGAATGCCATAGCTTGATTTTTCTTTCTTACCAATGCTGGCTGGATGTTTCTTAGCCATCTAGAGCCTGGGGAGAGGAAAAACAACAGAAAACAAAACAGGAAATCCATGGATGATGCTACGAATTGATCACCTAGGTTGGAATCGCAAAGTATTTCTTCAACACTCAGAACTGTTGCTGAAAACTGCCCTGCTTGAAGCTACCCCCCAGCAGAAGAAAAAAGTCCAGATTCATGGATGGCCACTTCCCAATCAGGTGGAAATCCATTGAGTAATAGCATCAGCACCACGTGGAGGCAATTTTGACAAGGAGATTCTCAGACGCCACCCCACACCTACCGGATCAGAATCTGCATGCACATTAAAATTTGAGAAAGGCTGCTCTCCGGGGCCTTCAAGAGTAGTTTATTTTTTGCCTTCTCTCAGCCTGAATTTCCTCAACTGGAGAATGGAAATATAACAAAGTGCATACATAGGAAAAAAAACCAAACTGAAGGAACGCAGTTCACATGATTGTGGGGATGATTATGGGGAACTTCTCCAAGTTCTACACTTGTGCGGTTTTTAACGCTGTAAGACCAGCGTTACTTCTTTTGTAATGGGGGGAAATAAGTTTTAAGTACGACGCTCTCTCACAATATTGTACTGATGATTTTTAAAGGGACCGACTTATCAGGGCCCAGCACAGTGCAAGCCACACTTTAGTGCAGACACTTCAGAGGTATTAGGTGAAGTGAACGGAGCCAGCCCGGCAGCTTCTCCCACCCTGGCAGCCGGCGAGCAGCTCTCGTCCCCGAAAACTGGCCCTCGTAGATTCGCCCTCTGCTTCTGGAAACCTTGGCCTGGCAAACCTCCGGGTCCGCTGAACCTCTGGTGGGACCTGTAGTTGCAGGAGCGTCCCGCAGGCTCTGTAACTTTCCCCGGAATGAAATAAATAAATACAGACCGTAAATGCTGAGATAGCGGGCCCCGCGATATTTTTCGCTCTCTGTAATCAGCCGCAAAAAGAGGAGGCAGGGGAGGGTAGTAAAAAGTCGTGATCTGGCCCGGAAGGGGCTCCAGGAAAACTCGTCTGGGCGACAGCAGCACCCTCTGCGCCTAACCTAGTGAGCTTTTCTCGGCTGGCATTTTGTCTCCCATAGCGAAAACTGCAAGAGAGCGGAGTGGAGTTTCCGGAGAGAAAGGCTCAGGCTGGCGTCCTGGGCGGGCCAGTCTCCTTGGCGAGCCTCTGGGTCTTCCTACCCTCCTTCGCCACCCGTCCTCCTCCCTTTTGCAGGGGGCGGGCGGGAGGCAGCCGAGGCAGGATGTGCGTGCGCACGCGCTCACGCAAATACGGCTGAGGAGTTCTGTTCCTCGGGCATTTTCCGAGGAAGTCTGGAGCAGTTAGGCTCAGTCCGGGGAGAGCCAGCGAGAGAGCGGGCGGCGCAGCCGGCGCGTCTCGGCTGCCTCGCAGGGAAGGAGGGGGCGGCCGGCCGCCCGGCGGCGACCCCGGGCCCCGGCCGCCACCATGGGCTTCGAGCTGGACCGCTTCGACGGCGACGTGGACCCGGACCTGAAGTGCGCGCTGTGCCACAAGGTCCTGGAGGACCCGCTGACCACGCCGTGCGGCCACGTCTTTTGCGCCGGCTGCGTGCTGCCCTGGGTGGTGCAGGAGGGCAGCTGCCCGGCGCGCTGCCGCGGTCGCCTCTCGGCCAAGGAGCTCAACCACGTCCTGCCGCTCAAGCGCCTCATCCTCAAGCTCGACATCAAGTGCGCGCATGCGGCGCGCGGCTGCGGCCGGGTGGTCAAGCTGCAACAGCTGCCCGAGCACCTCGAGCGCTGTGACTTCGCGCCCGCTCGCTGCCGCCACGCGGGCTGCGGCCAGGTGCTGCTGCGGCGCGACGTGGAGGCGCACATGCGCGACGCGTGCGACGCGCGGCCGGTGGGCCGCTGCCAGGAGGGCTGCGGGCTGCCCCTGACGCACGGCGAGCAGCGCGCCGGCGGCCACTGCTGCGCGCGGGCCCTGCGGGCGCACAACGGCGCACTGCAGGCCCGCCTGGGCGCGCTGCACAAGGCGCTCAAGAAGGAGGCGCTGCGCGCGGGCAAGCGCGAGAAGTCGCTGGTGGCACAGCTGGCCGCCGCCCAGCTGGAGCTGCAGATGACCGCTCTGCGCTACCAGAAGAAGTTCACCGAGTACAGCGCACGCCTCGACTCGCTCAGCCGCTGCGTGGCCACGCCGCCCGGCGGCAAGGTAGGCACCCGCCGTCCGCCCCGACCCCCTGCCGGGCTCCTGGGTCCCCGGGGCGCCTCCCAGTCCCTTTGGGCACTGGGGTCCCGGGAGCTGCCCGGGAGCATCTCTGCCTCCCTCTTCTGACACTGCTTGCCGGATAGATCACCGTGAGCAAGGTCGGGGAATCGGCCTAAACTTGGGAACTGTGGTCCTTTGACAGATTAGACTCAGGGTGAAGTATAGCTCCAGCAGCTTCAGGGGTTCTGGAAAGACTCAAAGGAATCCACGACCAGCGCAGAGTAAGAATCAGTGTGGCTCCAGAGTCAGAAGTGTGCAAAGGCTGTGCTGCAGACCAGCTGGGTGATCCTGGGGAAGTCGCTTAGCCTCTTTGGAGGTTGGGAAACATGGCTCCTGTACACGTGACCCACAGGATAAGATACTGACACACGGCGTGAGCTATATCCATGCACCCTCAGGAGCTCCAGAAAGAATAGAGGGAGCCCACAGCCCGTGTAGATTAAGTTAAGACTGCCAGAGGAGAGGCCTCTGGAGTAAAAGCTGGATTCCAACCTGGGCTTTGCTGCCAACTAGCCGGCTGACCTTGAGCTAGCAGCTCACGCTCCCTCAAGTTGGAAAGTGTGGCCCTAGAGATGTGACACGGGGGGTGAAACACAGACAGGCTCCTTCTGTAGTATTCCTCCAGGATTGAAAGAATTCCAGAAAGCAGTAAAGGAACCGCCACCAAGTACAAAGTAATAATTGACAGTGAGGCCTCTGGAATTAGAACTGTTCTCGAATCTGGGCTCTTGGCTAAACAGCTGAGTCATGTTGTGGCTTAATCTCCAGGTGCCTCCGTTTCCCTAAATGTAAAATAGCTTGTTTACCCCCTTCAGGGAGAGGACACGTGAAAAGGATCTAGCACGGTGCCTGGTGGAAAGTCAACGCTCAGCAAGTATCCCCTGCACTTATCTTTAACCTCCTCCCCTTGTAAGCCATCCCCTTGTGCTGGGAGTTGGTGAAATTATAACAGCCACCACTACTGGAGGCTTGCTTTGCTCCAGGCCCCGTTCTAAGCACTTCTTCTCAGCTGTTTCCTTTGTAATCAAGTAAGGGAGGCACGTTGCTTCTCGTTCTGTAGGTGAGGAAAACTCAGGACCAGTGAGACGCGGTCAGATGCCTGAGTCACAGCTTCTAGGTGCCAGAATTGGTTTCTGAACCCACAGGTGACCAAGCTCGCGAGCACTATCGTGTTGCCTCCCAATGTAACCACAGGTGCCATTTACTGAGGGTTTATTATGTACCAGAGACTGTGGCAAAGCACTTTGGAGGCATTCCGTATTTAATCCTCTGAGATGAGAAAGCAGGCTCAGGTCATAGAACTCGTTCAGAGCTGGCATTCAGGCTCTACCTCAGTTGTCCACCTTGGGGTGTTTTGACATTTTGGGCCCCAAAATTCTTTGTTATGGGAGGCAGTCCCGTGCATTGTCAAAAAATATATATATATATATTTTGATGTTGGGGGTAGGAGTTTTTATTAATTAATTATTTTTTGCTGTGTTGCATCTTCGTTTCTGTGTGAGGGCTTTCTCTAGTTGTGGCAGGCGGGGGCCACTCTTCATCGCGGTGCGCTTGGGCCTCTCACTATCGCGGCTTCTCTTGTTGCGGAGCACAGGCTCCAGACACGCAGGCTCAGTAGTTGTGGCTCACGGGCCTAGTTGCTCCGCGGCATGTGGGATCCTCCCAGACCAGGGCTCGAACCCGTGTCCCCTGCGTTAGCAGGCAGATTCTCAGCCACTGCGCCGCCAGAGAAGCCCGCATTGTTAAATGTTGAGCGGCATCCCTAGCCTCTACCCACTGGATACCAGTAGCACCGCCCCCTGCCCAGTGGTGCAACCAGAAATGTCTCCATGTGCCGTCACCTGTACTCTGAGTGGGGCACAGTCACAAGATGAGAACCAAGATTTCCCTGATTGCAAAGGCCACATTTTCACCAGCTGGGGAGGGACACGGGCCATTGCTGCTGCCATTCTGGGGAATGTATTTGCCTGAGGGGCCCCCAGGGCCCTGTGTCTGCTTGTGTGCTTTGCCTCTCCCTGCCCTCTCCCAGCCCCCTCTTCCACAGCGCACACCCGGTCTGCCAGTTTTCCGACTCCCCCCTCCCCACCTCCACCCCATCCTGGCCCCTGGCCTGTCTGTCAGCAGCTGGCCGGCTCTGGGCGAAGGGCAAATATTTACAGCTCTGAGGCTCACCCAGGACCGCACAGGCGTACAAAAGACTGGCGTGAGCTTGCGAGTCACCAAAGTAAGGGGCAAAGCTGGGTCTTCAAGCAGGCGCCGGGTTTGGGGTGAAGGAGTTTCCGGAGTTTCTCCTGTTTATGCTGTCATCTGGACTTCCTGCATAGTTTTAAGTGATGCTTATTTATAAATAAGCCATTCACTCCCCCAGAGTTTATACATCATTCATTGTGAAGCTAGTTTATTATTTCTTCTTGCCTTTCTGTTTTCTTTCTGGAGTGTTTGGGTAAACTCCGTCTCGGAATCAAAAATATGATACTTGAATCGAAACTGTGCAAGTTTTTGAAGCTCTGTTGGGTGAGTCAGTTGGCTCATCAGGGGCATTAAGCTTAGGGACAAGATGTTGTTGCTTTTTGAGTTTACAGAGAGAGTTTCCTTCTGGAGTTGGAGCGCTGCTTGGGACTTTTATGGACCTCATTGCTGGGCCTGAGGACAGCCAAGAATGGCCTGGCCTGAAAGCTGCACTAGTTCATTTTTCTGGCCTCAGACCCTGGCTGGTCCCAGCCCAGGCCTTAGGGGGAAGCTCCCTCCTTTTGCCTTTTGGTTAACCCTCAGTGGCCCTTGTGGAAAGCTTCTGCTGTTCCAGCGCCTGCCAGGCGGACCCCTCCCACTGCAAGCCGTTTAAGAACTTGTTTATTTCATTGGCCAGACTCTCTGCTCCTGCTGGGTACTGTTTATGCTCTTCTAAAAAGCAGAAGGATTTATATTGCTTGGAAACTCACATGCACAACACTTTTATTTTATTTTTTAAAAGTCCTATCTATCATTTACCTCTCTGTTACAAGCTGAAGTAGATAAGAAAGACTCAGAAGATTTTTCCATACCCTTTTTTCAAGAGCTAGAACTTGTTCCATAAAATGATCTGGCATTATTTAAATAATATAAGGTTTCGGACTTTTGATACCAGCTGAGCGTTTAGGGTTTGGACCTACTTAGGCATTGTTTCTCCTGCCCTGCAAGGTGAGCTGGAACGGGTCTTCGCAAACCTTCACATGATGGGGATCACCTGGAAAGCTTGTTAAATCGCACATTCTTACCCTTAGAGATTCTGATCCATCAGGGCTGGTATGGGGCGTGAGGTTCTGCGTTTCTAACAAGCTACCAGTTCATGCTGGGCCACCTATCCCATTTTAGGTAGCTACTCAGCTAGACAAAGAGTGTGGGCTCAAGTACAGATATAGATCAACACATGTTGGTCTTCACACAGTTACGATTTTACTGATCATCGTCTGAACATCCCTTGTGAACATTTCGCGGTTTTTTTGGTTTTTTTTTTGTTTGTTTCTTTTTTGCGGTACGCGGGCCTCTCACTGCTGTGGCCTCTCCCGTTGTGGAGCACAGGCTCCGGACGCACAGGCTCAGCGGCCATGGCTCACGGGCCCAGCCGCTCTGTGGCACGTGGGATCCTCCCGGACCAGGGCACGAACCCGCGTCCCCTGCATCGGCAGGCAGTCTCTCAACCACTGCGCCACCAGGGAAGCCCCCTGAACGTTTTTTGAAAGACCAGGGTGAAGTTCTAAAACCCAGACTGCCTAGCAGTTATATGATAGGTAACATGGTCCAGAAAGGCTTCTTGAACCAGTCTGAAGCCTCATCCGGGCTACAACAGACTTGGTGATGCTATGCTTGAGGATGTTAAAGAGTTGGGCTCCCAGCCTCAGTTTCCTACCCTGACTTGTCCACCTGATTCTAAGAACAAAGGCATTCCACAGCAAAAAACTTGTTTGGCTTTCTGGGAAAGAGAAAGTTCTGGGTGTAACTTTCCTTGGAATTGTTGAGAAACTTGAGACCCAGCCTTGATAGCTTCTGCTCTTTTAGCCCTACTTCCAGTCTGTCATTAAATCAGGTGGATTATACCTCTAAAGCACTTCTTGAATCTCTTCATTGCTCTCCAGTCCCATCAGATGATGACCTTGGTCCAAACCAGGGTTTCCTGACCTCAGCACTATTAGAGTCTTGGGGTGAATAATTCTTGGTTGTGTGTGTATTGTGGGGAAGGTATTGTGTGCATTATGGGATGTGTAGCGGCATCCCTGGCCTCTACCTACTAGATGTCAGAAGCATGCCTCACGTCGTGACAGTCACAGATAGCTCCAGACACTGCCCTTGTTCCCTGTGGGACAAAAATCAGCCTTGGTCTCAACCCCCATAATCTCTTGCCTAGATCACAGCTGCTCCCTCTGTGTATTTTCCTGCTCCCCTCCAGTTACCTGGAGCTGGGAATCGTTTCTTAGAAACGTAAATCTGATGTCACTCTTCTTTCAACCTTGCTCTGCCTTGAGTTCCTCTTGGGTGGATATAAGGCCAAGCACACTCTGGGTCCTGCTGGCCTCCACCTGCCTGTGCTCTTCTCCCCTTTAGTCTCTCTTCCCAGGTTCACTGGCTTCTGGCAGGTCCGTGAATATGTCCCTGAGCTCCTTCTTGCCCCTGGGCCTTTGCACTTGCTCTTTTTTCTCCTTGGAATAGTCTTTCCAGTTGCTCATTGTTAGGTAACTGGCAAGTTTTCCAACTCTCCCCTTCTAGCCCCTGCCTTTCTGTCAGCACTTAGGGTTTGCTCCTGACTAGATAACCTTTCTATCCTTCCCATCCCAGCTCAAGCATCACTGCCCGTGGGAAGCCCTCTCTGACCTCACAGACTAGGTCTGGTGCCCTGAGACCCTCACCTTGGTGCTCCGCCTGCATGGCCTTCATCACAGCTGTAACTGAATAATGGGAAGAGCTGTTCATTGTCTGTGAAGGACAATAAAGGAAGGACCATGTGTGTGTTCTTCAGGGCTGCGTATCCCGCCACCAGTTCGATTACCATGTACCCTGTGAACTCTCGATATGTCTTTGTTCAGTGAATACATTCAAGATCGAAGGGGCTGTCTTGTCAGCCATCGAAACTTTTCAGATTGCTAACCAAGAGTGAGCTTGTTAGCGCACTCTTTAAAAAGAACGAGTTTTTCCGTGACCTGCAAGTTAACAAAATTGTTTCCAGGTTTGTGGGAGGCATGCTTTTGTTTCCCCAGATCCATTTGTGTAAACTCCCAAATCCCAGAAACGGTTTTGTCCATTTCAGAACTCCTGGAGATAAGTGAATCTAATAGACAATTGTATGAAAAGGTGTTCCAGATGTCCACACAGTTTGAAATGTATCTATTAGAATGTTCACAGTTCAGTGTCTTTTCTGTTTCTGAAAAGTGTCAGCAAGTGGCCATTCCATGGCGTATCTTACAGAACAGCCCAGTTCAGCTAAAGGAATTGTGGGCTGTTGTGTCCATTTCATTTCAGTGATTTATAAAGAAAATTAGGATTTGGCTTACAAATATGTTACCCAGCTACACTGGCTTGAATGATCTTAACCGAATAATTTGAATTGGGAGCTCTGTTGCCGTTTATCTGTAAGTGATTCTTTCTGAGTCCACAGATGCTGTTTGCTCCTCTGTAAAAATACTTGATGTGAGAGAATCTATTTATAAGGTGGTTTTGTGTTGGCTGTAGACTAAGGAGCTTAAAAGGAAAGGAAGTAACATTCATTGAGTTTAACTGGGTGCCATACACTTAGGGTGCATTGTATATGTACACACATTAGCTTCCCCATCTTATTCATTTGGTAGACCCCTTTCTTTTTTGGTAAGAGAGGAGGATTGTAAAACATTATCAAACAGCTAGGTTAAGGCCAGAAGTTACACAGATTCTAAGTGTAGAGCTGAGATTTGAACTCAGCACCCGACTCCAGGCTGTTACCAAAATAAGAACAGTATTTTCTCCTGAGGCAGAGTCCCCTCCAAAGTCTCATACGGGGTTTCCAAAGGACTCTTACTATACGTGCAAGCACTGTGCAGGTTAGAGATGTGGGTGCATCTTCAGGAAGACTCTGTGAGGTTAGTACCCACAGCCCATTACCCTTCGTATTACAGATGGAAAAAGAGAGCCTCCAAAGATTAAACAGCTTTCCCAGCATCATTTTCTGGCTCCGTTTAGTTGGTCTGATGGCTTCTGGTCCATGGTGATGAGGTGTGTTCACCCCACGCTGTAATTCTTGTTTTCAGAGGTCTGAAAGTATACATGCAGTATAAAACAAAACAGGTTGTGCCTGTGAAAGAGAGTTAGAGGAAGAAAGAGGGGAAGGAAGGAAGGAAGGAAAGGAAAGAAGGAAGGGAGGGAAGGGGAAAGGGAAGAAAAAGAAGAGAAAAGAGGTGGTGTCCTGGATGGAATCACACCTCGTCTCCTTAATTTCGAACCTAGTAAGTTAAAGAGTGGTTGATGGTAGGAAGTAAATGAAATGCTTCCAACTGTGTTCTTTCAGTCCAGCTCCTCACATGCTTACACACTGCGTTTCAGGCGCTGCGATAGGCACCGCTGGGTGCAAAGGGGAACTTGAGCGGCTTTCACCCCTGGATCAGTCAGACACCCACTTGTGCCTTTGAAAACAACACGTCTTGCTGTTCTTTGCTCAGTGAAGCTTTTAGCCGCGGGTCACCTCTGTCCCCCCAGACTAATGGTGTTCTAAAAAGCCTGTTCCAATAAGAAAGGGAAGTGGCGTAACATAATGATTACGCTTGTAAAGAAAATAACTAACAGATGGACCCGAGCGTCCATCTTTCTCCCCTGTCCTGTATGTCTATTTACAGGGAGCCTAAGGGGCGGAGCTGCACGTGGGCCCTGCAGCAGCCCCTTCTCCAGGAGGGGTGGTTGGATGAGCTTTTACCCTGGCAGAGGGGGACGGGTGTGCAGAAATGATTCCTGGGCAGAGGGGTCAGCCCTAGAATTTTGCTGGAAGCTGTTTTCAGGTGCCCTCTGTCTTTGCTGCACGTGGATCAGGAAGGGGGTGAAGCCGCTTTAAGGTTGTGGGTCAGGGTTGGATGTGTCACCAGCAGCTCCAGGGTACCCTGAACTGAGCTGCCATGTGATGAGTATCAGACCCTGGAGTTGGTGACAGCCGGGCTCCTGTGCTCCTTCTGCCTTGTTGTTGAGCATCTCTGGGAGGATCTTCTAACCTCCTCTAAGCCTTAATTGCCTCATCTCCAAAATGGGGTAATGCTAATAGGACTGGCATTAGGGTTAGATGATGAACGCAATGTGCACCAGTAAGGCTTACCAAGCATTTGTTGAACGTTTATTAAGTGAATGTTTATTCAGTACCTATAGGTTTAGGGATGTTCTTCAAGTAAATCACTGAGGAAACGTTAGAAATTGGAGATGGTTTAATAGAGAAGAAGGAAAGGGATTTTTACTCGAAGGATTACAGGCTCGTTGCAAGCCATGGAATGCCCTTGGGTGACCAGAATCTCTGTCTTTCTCTTCTCTGACTGCTTGTCAGTGCTGGAAACTTTGTGAGAGAGGGATATTCAAGTCAATTTCACTGCATCTGGGTAGCAACTCTGAGCTAAGGTGTAAAGGAGGAGGCTAAAGGCGCGAATAAGATGAGGTTACTGTGTGTTTACCTGAATTTATAGTCTTCCAACTGCAGTTAACAAAGGTAAAGAGGGATGGGCCAGGCCAAGCCCCCACCTTCCTGTAAGTGACAATGTAGGGCTTCGCAGCTGGGTAGCCTTTGCTCTGTTGCCGATTTGGACAAGAAAATGCTCCAGGGTAGTTGGATGATCCCATTTCAAAAACTGAAATCACCTTGTAGTCCGTCAAGTGGAAACGTGAAAATGCTGCAGCACCTTGATTCGGTTTGTTGTCGTCCGTATGTTGGTGAAAGCGTCGCTTGTGGGCATTCACCAGAAAAACAGCTGAGCGGATGATAAAAATGAGAGATACAGACGTGAAGTCAAACTCATGGAAATAGAGAAGTAGACTGAGGGATTTCTTAGGTTATCTAAATATAGCAGCAGATTTAAAATATGTGTATATTTTTGGCCTCGGGCAGCACTGACAATCTTAATGTCTTAGGTTATTTTTCAGAAACATCTTCTTTGGCTGTGGATGAATATATCCCGTTCTGTAGATATTATGGCTCCATAAAAGCTATACCTTTGCTCCTTTCTGCCAGTTTCCCTTGCCCTTTGTCTCTTTTCATCCTCTCCGCACCTATTCTGGTGACAGATAAACGCTGCTAATACTTCAGTTGACTGTCTCATCCGTTTCCAATTCATTTTCAAGCATCATTCCCACGACTGCCTTCAGTCTTAGACTTGAACAGTTTTCCCCTTCTGTTCTTCCTCCAAGAATCCCTTCTTTTAGAACTGAAGTTGGAATTACAGGGAGGGCTTGGTCCAAGCTGCTTCCTCATTAAAAACATAGTTTGACCAACGAAGAGGACAGAAACATCTTGGTGCAGGGAGAGAAGGCATCCCCATTCTCTTTAGGACAGAATTTCTGGCAGCCATCTCTGCCTCCTGGTCCCCCCAGCCCCGCCCCTCCACATTTTTGCGCTCGCTTGTCACTAGTCAACAGACAGAGCTGTTTCCCAGCTGTGCGAGTCTCTGGGAGCTTTGCATAATCTGAGGCTGAGAGGTGTTGTGTCACCCCAGATACACAGACTAGTGGTCAGTCAATTACAGTTCTCACAACCCGCCGGGCAGCTTTCCAGTCTAGCCCGTTCTCGGCTACAAGTCCCACAACAGCAATAATCAAGGAACACCCGTCACTGGGCAGAAAGGAGTTTTTAGAAAGAATCCACATTGACAGCGGCCTGATGGACTTTGGGGGCTGCCACACCGCTTAGGAGATGGCTGGCGTCCAAGCTTCTGAGGCTGGATTGTTCGGAGGAGAATAGTGACAGAGTGATGCTGAAAGGAAGAGGGACTCTACCATAGAAGACAGTTTGCATTCTTGGACTTAAAAACAGCCACCATAAGGTGTCTTTTTGACAAAGTACATTTGAGTTCTGCTTTTTCGCTGTGGCTTTTATCCGCCCCCCCCCCCCGCCCAAAATTCTTGTCCAGTTAGACCTTGAATGGAGCAGGTTACAAATTGGGTGATTTTAACACTCATCGGTAGTTACATGTTTGAATATGATAGCCAAGCTTATTTTAAGCAGAATCTAGTGTATGTTCCTGAACTTGGAGCTTCTATTTCTGCTTGTAACTTACTGGCTGTGGATGGCTCATGCCACACCCACTTCTCCAGGGTTACTCTCTCTCTGCCCTTTCTCAATCCTAAAGACCTAAGCATCTCCCAAGGAGACCCTACACTTCACTAGGGGCCTGACTGTCCACTAGATTTGGATTCTGGGGTAGAGACAGGGTGCTGAGCATCTGTTAGAGCTTTGTGCCCCTTCTCCCAAGAAGGCAGTGCTGGCACTGGACTCCAGAATATGAAGGCATCTTCCTTCTCCATCCCCCACCCCGGGCTCTTGGTGAGAGCGCCTCTCCCTCCTGAGTCCTGGCTCCGGAAGGGAAGAGACCCTGCCATTCAGGAAGAGGGTGGCTCTAGGAAAAGCTGCCAAGGAGGTGCTATCTCATTTCCATTTTTGTTGTTTCTTTTGTTTTCTTTTTGTTTTCTTCCCAGCCCATCAAGACTCACTCATCCGATAGAACTGGGAGGTGTCCAAGTGTCTCAGCAAATACCTGGGTATCCTGTGCCCCACACTCCTCCCTCCACTGTCCATATCCAAGCCCACACTTCCTTGGACTTGATGTTTCTCCTGTCCTGTTGCGAGCCACCATCTGTTCCCCCACCCCGTTTGCTCCCAGGGCCATCTCCCTCCAGGCCTGGGCCGGTGTCCGATTTCCCCTCCCCGTGCCTCACAGCCGTCTGATCAGCACCCTTTGCCCGTGCCATCTCCGTGCCCCCGAAGGTCCACGCCGAGCTGCTCCCCTCGTGTTCTTTATCATGTCTCTCTCCCACTACCTCCAGGATAAAATCTGTCTCCTGGCACTTGTGCAGTCCTCCAAGAATGTGTTGCTCTTTTTCCAGACTTGGGGAAAGGAGGAACGTGCAGGTGGATGTAATAGCTCCTATCAGATGGCCAGATGTTGGGATGAATGTACAACTGTCTTTATTTCCTTAACTTCAGGCCTCAGCTCTCCCAAACTTGCTGTAGACTAAGTTAACTTAGGATTAGACATTCTTCATTTCCAGATTTTTGTAGCAGAGTCATTTATGTGGTTAAACAGCACCATGGCCTCATTGCTGAGATGTGCTAGTGTCCGGCCCACCCTGTGCTCTGCTTGTGTTTGGAACCCTTGCTATTGGCCAGGCCTTGTACGGGGGCACTAGGCAGTGATAGTCTATCTCATTCATGTTTCAAGAAGAAACCATTATTATCCTCATTCTAAGAATGAGGAAACTCAACTCAGGTTCTGACTGTGAAGTCCAAGATCTTAACCATCACCCTGTTCCTGTCAAAGGTATAGTATTCTTATGACACCCTTCAGGGTATAATAGATACTCTGATCTTTGCCACCGTTATTGCATAGTCCAAAGAAGCCTTGCTTAAAACTCTGATTACAAAGCTAATTAGATGTCTAATCCTTCATGACATTTTAATGTGAAAGCCGTGTCTTTTAAGGCAAAGGAATTTAGGGTAGGGTGCACACGTTTACCAGCCCAGGAGGGACAGCATGGGTGTTGGAGTCCTGTGGACCTGGGTTCCAACCCTGCCCCTCCCTCTTGGACCCACGTGATCTTCAGCAAGTGTATGCATTTCTGGAGCCTCAGTTTCTCAGGTGTAGAGCATTGATACAATACGTGCCTCCCAAGGCCAGTGCTACGGTTATTCAGTTGTTTTTGTGAAACAGAGCTCTTTCTTTTTTTTTTTTAATTGGTATATATATATTTTTAAAATTTTATTTCTTTATTTATTTATTGGCTGTGTTGGGTCTTCGTTGCTGCACGTGGGCTTTCTCTAGTTGCGGCGTGCAGGAGCTACTCTTCGTTGCGGTGCGCAGGCTTCTCATTGCCGTGGCTTCTCTTGTTGTGGAGCACGGGCTCTAGGCGCACGGGCTTCAGTAGTTGTGGCACGCAGGCTTCAGTAGTTGTGGCTCACAGGCTCTAGAGCGCAGGCTCAGTAGTTGTGGTGCATGGGCTTAGTTGCTCCATGACAGGCGGGATCTTCTCGGACCAGGGCTCGAACACACTTCCCCTGTATTATTGGCAGGCGGATTCTCAACTACTGCGCCACCAGGGAAGTCCTCGTTCCCTTCTTTTACTATACCAAGCCACTGAGAAAGTTTCAAAGCATGGGCTCTGATAAACTACCAAAACACAGCAGTATAGGTTAAATTTTCCTTTGGATGAACAGTGTCACTTATTAACATAATGTCTGTGAGCAGCCGGGAACACAGTATTGATGAGAGCCTTTATCCTTATTCCACTTGTTCATCTCTTCACTCAGTGCGATATAATTGAATGAGACTCATTTAAATGCCCTGGATCTGATGCGTTTTGAACCCAGGAACAGGTTAAATAATTAAGCAGGAAGTAAGGTTAACCTGTTAAACGTGGTGTTGTGTGAAGCCTGGTGTTTAAATTCTCTATTATTTCTTCTGAAGAATGAGAAATTCAATGAAAGTATTGATAGTTAAGGTTGCTTGTGAGAAGGGGAGTGGAAAGGAGATATCAGGATCAAGCTCGGGGTGTCGGAGAAAAGGAAATGACCTTTGATCATTAGATGGAGAAATGAAAGGAATTCGGCTCAGACAGAGCTTTTCTCTTCTCTGTCATTGCTCCCGGTATCATGTGTTGAATCTTCCACATGATGGCTCAGTCCTGTAAATTAGTCCTAAAATAGGCAATGTCACCTAAAACCTGTGTCTGTCCGTCCTGGACAACAGACTGGGTCAAGACGCTTCTAGAAAAGGAGAACCTCCTTTCTTTCTTCCCTGGGATTGATTGCATCTGGCAAGGAGGTGTAGACAGTTAACTTGATTGTTCTTTGCACATTGCTATTTGGCTGAGGAATCTGATTTCAGGCATCGTCTCAGTTGGTCTCCACTGTCCCTGGAGAGAGATCTCTGAGTTTGGGACCAGACCTAGGTGTCTTTGGGCATCTCAGGTTGGGTCTTCTGGAGATAAATAGTTCACTAAAGCGTTTGGAGTTCTGTTCTGAAACTGGTTTCCTGGGTAAGACCTCCTATGATGAGTTCCTTTGTGGAACTTTTTGGAACTCCAACAAGGGAACGATCTTAGGCGAGACCAAATATGTTGCTAGTCTACGTGGCACTCTTTTCTATGTTCCACACGAAAAGGGAGTTAGTGTAGACAGTAATTAAGGTCTAGAATGGGAGATCATTGGTTTAAATCCCAGCTTGACCTCTTACTAGCTCTTTGACAAGGGACAGCTTTCTTTCTTGTTCTCGGTCAGTCTTCCCACCTGTATCATGAGGGTGGTAATAGTGCCAGTTGATAACATTGGTTGGATTATTAAATAAAATAAAGCACTTAAGTGCTCAATATAATTTCTGGCACATGAAGAGCCAATAAAGGTTAGCTGTTATCATTGTTAATGCAATGCAATGAGATATCTTTATTTTTCTTTCATTTTTTAGAAGAATAAATAGTTGTCACAGTCGATTTAAAACTGGTCTGTTTTAATCATTTGGCTGTGCATTCTCCTTTGTGCATCATTTGAGCTTGTTCAACCAGAGACATCTGCCTTGGATTACTGTGTGACTGTACAGTGTCTATCCTTGATTAGTTATGAAAGCCAGAAATGTAAGATATGTATGATAACTCCCTCAAATTCCCATGTATGTCTAACTTTTTCACCTCTCTAAGATAACAAAGCAAGAAATGGAGTTAGCAACATTTTCTGTTTCCAAGGCAGAAAGATATAAACTCTTTCAGTTTGCACATCATTGTATTTACATCTCAAAACTATTAGGGTGATTCTGAAGTTTTATTCTCTTAACAGCAGTGAATATTGTTGCCTCTTCTCTTGTTGCAGGTCAAATGAACAATAAAGATTGATAGCATTGATAGATGCTCTGGGTGGTGGTGCTGTGAATAGGACTTTTTTTTTTTTAAGTTCATAAATAGGTTGTCATTACTGAGGCTCTGCTGTTTTTTTATTAAAGTACAGTAGCTTGATAGAGGCTCGCTTCTTTTATATTTACCTACTGTATTTTCTGCATTGAGTAAACGACGCTGCAGAAATGAAGATTTTGTTGTGTTCTTATAGGACACCCAGTTCTTTCATCGGAAACTGCTTTTTTCTACTAATAAATTATCATTTTTGTTTTTACAGGGTTTTAGTAATTGATGCTAAGGCTTCTATGACATTTTTGAAAATATTTTGAATTCTGCTATACATGAACTAGTCATGAGAAACAGCCGTTGTTGCTAAGAACTTTAAGCGCTTGGAGATAGTTTTACACATTAAGACCCGTTAGGTTTTTTTTTTAGAAACTTTAATCTTTATTTATTATTTATTTATTTATTTATTTATTTATTTATTTATTTAATGTCTTAGGTCGTGCCCTGCCCAGCATGTGGGATCTTAGTTCCCTGAACAGGGGTTGAACCTGTGCCCCCTGAATTGGGAGCATGGATTCTTGACCACTGGACCACCAGGGAAGTCCCTGAGACCCATTAGTCTTTAGTGTGTGTGTGTGGCTGTGTTACATACAGTTTTCCTCGCCAAATATGGAACAGTGTTTTACATTGACAACTATAGCAATAAATGAAGCAGTGCTCCAGAAAAACCACTGGGCCCTGCACAGTTGGCAAGAGTGGTTTTCTTTGCCACCGTGGAGGTCGAATAAGATATTTGCATTCATGTCATTCACATGTTGCCATTTGTTTCCCCAGCAGAAGTAGAAAGCGCAGGTTTCATCAGGAAGCAATAAATATCAGAATAAAACCTCTTTGTGATGAGCTGTCAGTGCTGTTTTTGAGAAGCGTGAAAAACAGTACCGCATTTAAATGATACCCTGTTTAAACAGAAAACAGGAGTGAAGCAATTGTAAATTTATAGCCAGTACATGTGGAGTTTTGCATACCATTCAGGTAGTTGGAACTGTTTCAGAGGTGTATCAGCAAGTTTAATATTTATGTCTAAGCCTATTAAGTGATAGTTTGCGCAGAAGGTTAAATCTATTTTTATTTATCTGTTACTTGAGAGTGTTAGTTGGGGTGCCCTGGCATCTCCATCCTGTTTGACTGTTGAACGTTGCGCCTCTGAGACCTGCTGGGGCCATTTCTGCTTGGTTGATTTAAAGGGGCTCACGTGGACCCCCCCCCACCTTAAACAGAGTGTTTTCTGTTGAACACTCTGCATCCTCTCAGGACTGGACAGTCATTACTTTGTGAAAATGGCCCCTCTCCCCTTTTCAGTAAGATTCAGGATTTTTCTTTTTCCCACCCATGTTTGCATCTGACTTTTCAAGAGCCATTTCCCCCCAAGTCTCCCAAACACAGATGACTACTGATGGGCCGTACGTGCACACAGACTTCCGAGGGGATTGCTGTTGGAACCTTTCATGACATAACGTGAATGCTGCTGTTGACAGTGGTTGAGAAACAGACAGACAGTAGTCATCTAGACAGGCAGCTTGCGCTGGACTGGCCATAGGAAAGATGCGTTTGCAGACCAAGGTGTCACTGAGAGGAAATATTTATTACACGTGTCTGGACATCTCCACATGTTCTTAAGTGATTCCTCCAGGGTTAGATGGTATCAAGAAATGTTTGTAACCTCTTCAGCACAGGACAGAGTTTCATCATGGGCCCCCAAAGTTCTCCCTGGTTAAACTTCCCTAGAGACATAGGATTTTTAACGCTCAGCAGCCCATGAGTCCAATTAGATAGAAAGAAAATTCCTTCCATTTTTTTCGCTGTTTGTAAATAAAATTTTGAACTCATTTGTTCCCTGCAGGGTGAAGAAACAAAAAGCCTGACTCTTGTCCTGCATCGGGACTCCGGCTCCCTGGGATTCAATATTATCGGTGGCCGGCCGTGTGTGGTATGTTAATTGCTGAAATGGGTTTTTCTTGTCCCTAATGCAGCTGGAAGAGGGGTCAGGGTTTGGGGGGCGAGGGGTAGGAGACCTTGGTCACTTCATTCTGCTCTTATTAGAGTTAATTGTGTATCTAACATCTTCACGCTCAGGGATTTTTATTATCTTATTTTTTTACTGAAGCATAGTTGATTTACAGTGTGTTAGTTTCAGCTGTACAGCGAAGTGATTCCGTTTGGGGGATTTTTATTTCATTGTGGTCTCAATGTAGCATTGTCCTAGTCATACAATAGCTCATCTTAGCTGTTTAGCTTTGGGGATGCGTGTCTGGTTGGGTAGCAGTTGAGCTGAGGCACGTCGCGTGAGACATGTGCAGTTGCACGGAGTGACTTTGCTAGACTGGGGGCTCTGAGACTGGCCGTGTGATCGGGGCTTCTGCTCTGTCTGCCCTTCATCAGTCAGGGGCAATTCCCCCATTTGTGGCATAGTGCATCCCATGCTCTTTCTTCCCTCTGGAGCTGTTCACCCCATTCATAATGATCCTCTCCTCCAGCAAGGAGAGACTGAATTCAAATCTGTCAATTTAATTGCAAAGAAAATGTCTGCTAAGAGGGCTCGGGGGGGCGGGCAGAGGATGTGTTTTTGGATCTCACCTTTCACGCTGGATTGCCCGAGTATGTGTCATCTCTTGCTGTTTTTTTGGGCTGACCCTTTCCTTGTTTGTTAGCTTTGAAGGAAGATTGTCAAGGGAAGGGAAAAGAAAATCAGATTCACTCATTCAACAAATAAGTATTGAACACAGGCTGTTTGCTAGGGGCTTGGAGATACTGGCCAGGGAGACTGGGTCCCTGTGGTCATTGAGTTTATGTCCTGGGTGATATTGGGCAAGAAACAAGTAAATACAGTAATTACAGATGGGAGAAGTACAATGAAGGGTAAAAAGTGGGAGGATGGCATGTGGTAGCCACCGAGGAGCAACAGCCATCATTGGCTAGAGTAATCAGGAAAGAGAAGAAGGGATATTAAGGCAAATCCTAAAGGATAAGAAGATGTCAGCCATCCAGCTGTGGTTAATGTTTGCCCCCCTCCTTCTTGGAGCTCAAGTCCAGATGGAGGAACTGATGAGTTAGGAGAGGAAAGCACTGTTCTCACTGATACAGGCTGTGCCTGGGTCCCGCTAAAGATGCCTGGGGGCAGTGGAGTGGGGGGGCCGTTAACCGTAGGGAAGGAGGCCTCCTGGGGCAGGGCCATTGGAGCTGGGTTCTGAAGGATACGTAGGAGTTTGCTGGATCAGAGGGTCCATATATAATACATTTAGTTGAGCAGTCTTAACTGTAAAAAAATATATATATATTGAGCATATTTAGTTAGCTACAGATTATAAATATATTGACTACTGAACCAATGTTACCTGTCTTATAAAAGTTACATGCAAAAGAGTCATTTTAAATTATGAAGTTAAAATATGAATATGATTTTTAAAATGCTTTTTTGTCATTCCAATGTGTTGCATTGCAAGTACCCATCTTTGAAGACCACTGAGCTAAAAGAAAGTGGACGGACCCAGGGAAGCCCAGACAAGGGCAGGAACAGAGTTGAGGGGTGGCAGGAAGTGGTCAGGAGGAGGCTGGAGAAGCACAGGCGGGTTATGATTAAATTCCCTTTGCTTTTAGCCAAGGCCACATTTTCTTGCAAGAAACTTCCACACCGTTTATTGCAAGAAGTGACAGCTTAGTTGTAGGTGATACGTAGTCATTAAAATGATGAACTAATACATTATCTGCCTTATAAAACATACTTAAAAAAGCACACTTCTAGACAATGAGGAGAACGAAGGTGGGCAGGGGTAGGGGCCGGTCCCACTTGGCTGGGCCCCAGCACTGTGCACACACCCTTGTGTTCCTCCCATCGTCTCGAGGGGTTTCTTAAGAAACTAACATTGTGGGCTTCCCTGGTGGCGCACTGGTTAGGAATCCGCCTGCCAATGCAGGGGACGTGGGTTTGAGCCCTGGTCCGGGAGGATCCCACATGCCGCGGGGCAACTAAGCCCTTGCGCCACAACTACCGAGCCTGCGCTTTAGAGCCCGTGAGCCACAGCTGTTGAGCCCGCGTGCCACAACTACTGAAGCCCACGTGCCTAGAGCCTGTGCTCCGCAACAAGAGAAGCCACCGCAATGAGAAGCCCGCGCACAGCAACGAAGCGTAGCCCCCGCTCGCTGCAACTAGAGAAAGCCCGTGCGCAGCAACAAAGACCCAACGCAGCCAAAAATAAATAAATAAAATAAATTTATAAAAAACAAACAAAAATCCCAGCAGGGTTTTCCTGACACCCATTTAAAAAAAAAAAAAAGGAAACTAACACTGTGTCAGGCTGGGACTTTTCACTTTCCCCTTTTTCCAGTTGACTCAGGTCCTAGATGGCATGTCCCGCTGCTACTCTGATTCAGTTCTTGCTGCCAGGGGTCAGGCTCTCCAGCTCTGGGAGGGCGTGAGGGAGCCAACTGGGGCTTGACTGGCTCAGTAATTGTCCCTAGGAAACACCAGGACCGGACGGACCCAAGTTCTCCAACTTACCATCAAGAACGTCTTTTGCCGTTTGGCACAAATAACAGAGAGTTGACTGTACTTGTTTTTTGTTTTTTTTGTTTTTTTTTTTTTGCGGTAGGCGGGCCTCTCACTGTTGTGGCCTCTCCCGTTGCGGAGCACAGGCTCCGGACGCGCAGGCTCAGCGGCCATGGCTCATGGGCCCAGCCGCTCCGCGGCATGTGGGATCTTCCCGGACTGGGGCACAAACCCTCGTCCCCTGCATCGGCAGGTGGACTCTCAACCACTGCGCCACCAGGGAAGCCCTGTACTTGGTTTTTGTTCATAATTTTTATTCCTCCTCTCCATACCCATCATTGCTAGTTTTAAGAAACAACTACCGTAAACGAAGATGCATTTCACTTTTAGATGTTTTAGAAGTTTCTGCAGCCAAAAGCGCCCAAACTAGGAAGATCTCTTCTGCACACACCAAAGCGTATATAGAAGAAGGGAGCCTGATGTTTGCAAAATGCCTGAAATGGAGAGGCAAGCCTACGGCTTGACAATTGTTGGACAGCCCACTATGGGAAAGCCCGAAAAGATGGTGTTTAGTTTCCGCACCTCCCCAGGGGTGAAAGGATGCTTCCAGCCTCACTAGAATGCAGTTGTTGTTTTTTATTTTTCTCAGACTTACCAAAGAACATGTTTTAGGTCATTTTCTTTTTCCTTTAAAAAAAGTGATTTAAGCACAAACCAGACTCAATTTTGTAGCGTTCAAAAGTGTTCTCAGTTTATGTGGTCTTTCTGCAAGAACTCCATGCATGGCCCTGGGGAGGAAGATTGAATTCCATATGCATGTGTTTGCCGTTGTGTTTTTAAAAACTTGTCCTGATTAGCAGAAACAGCAAAGGGAAACCTAAATGGATTCTTCACTGTTGCCTGGAAATCTGGCAGGTCATTGAGAACATGCTAAAAAGCCAGCATAAGCAACAATGCGCACTCGTTGTCAGTTACTGGAAGTAGAACGCCGTGCGAATGACGTGTGTGTTTCCCAAGGAATTCCTGTGTTGGATGCTTGGTTGGGTTGTGACATAAGCGCAGCCGGGGGCTCTGACATAAGGCTTTTCATTGCATGATGCAGTACGTGATGCTCTTAGCAAAATCATATCACCCATTCATGAGTGCTCGTATCCCTAAAGAAACAGCCCCCAGTCTGGTGTATCAGACCTTTACCTTCAGCCTTTGGCAAATATACTTCATTGTCAGGCACCCCTGGGATGAAAACAGTCCCTTTCATTTTTCTGTTTCTCAAGCCAACAAAAGCAAACAAATCCTAATTCATCTTGGTTCACCTTGGTGCATAGCTCTACCTTAAAATGTGTTAGGAGAGGAGCCAACAAACAAAGACTAAAGAGATGGCTCTTAAGAGAAAAGTGTCGCTATCAGGGATGGGCTTGATTGGTTTTTTCTTTATTTTGTGCTTTCTGTATTTTTTGAATTCTGTTACCATCCCCTACCACTGTCTTTATTTAAGCTCAGTTGTGGTGTTTGCTCTTGCCTCTTGCTCTCTGATTTTTGCTTGGACTTTCTGATGCTCCTTAAGAAAAATGACTTGTGTACGATGTATTTTTCCGCAAAACAAGCCAAAGCCCAAATCCCATCCCCTTTTTTCCCCCCTTCCTCCCCAGCCAAGAAATGCAAAACAGTTAAATCAGAGTAAACACAGATCTGTTTTCATTTGATACATTGACATCATCCCTTAGGGAAGTCAAGCTTGTCCATAAATCCTGGTCCATTGAGACTCTTCAGGTTCCTCTAGTGGAATATTCCCATAGCCTGGAATGTTGGAATTCATGTGTATTTTTGAGACTTTTCTCAATGGGAGACAGCATTGCACTTAGAGCTTGTATAAGAGAATCAACCTATCCTTAGTTTGAAAGTGACCTATGTCACTCTTTAGCTGTGTGACCTTAAGTAGGTTACTTAACCTCTCTGTCTCAGATTTTTTCCATCTACGAAATGAATAATAATATTACATACCAGTTGTGGTTATTATGAGGATTAAATGGCGGACAAAGTACGCTCACTACGTACTTGGTACCTAATGTGTGTTCAGTAAATAGAAGCTGTTGCACTGCTTTGTATCTGATATAGGCACGTAGGGAGCTACACAGATGCCTTGGGAGTCGTGCATCATTAGTAGTGGCTGTGAGAGAGAAAGGAGGCTCATAGAAATTCAGACAGTGAAGGCCTGAGCGGAGTGCTGTGATGCTGGCCAGGGGTGCCTTTGGGGGCCGGTTGATCCAGCACAACACCCACAGACTTGCAGACCCTTCTGTCTTGGAAGAGTGTTGATAGAATCCAGATGGCAGTGAGAGACTTATCTTTGTCTTGTGGGGATAAATGTTGGGAAAAACACTTAAGGTTCATTTTTGCTTGTGATTTTGGGGTCTTTTGAATCATATCTATAACATTATATAGTGTGTCTGTGTGTCTTTGTGAGAAGCGGGGGAGGGAGGGGAGAGAAGAGGTGGAGAATGTGCATTTTCCCACCCTTGGACACTGATGTTACACTTCAAGGGGTAGATGGAACCACTTTAAAGCCATGTCTCTCCTTCTTTAGAATATAGGTTTGTTTTTGTTGTTGTTTTGCAGTTTAAAGAGGAAAATGTTGTATTTTCATAATTATTTTTTAACAAATGGAATTTGGTGTATTTGCATGTAGAGAAATTAGTAGTGAAGTAGATCTTATGGCGTTATGTCAGGGAACTTGCCATGATGGTAGATTTTGGAGTTTTTGTGGAACATCCTGAACTTACTTCCCAAATGCTTTTTGTTTGGAAACAACACATGCTTTTGCCATTGCATTTATAAATCCATCTGTTAATCACGAGAAATTTAATCCACACACTTGGAGAGCATTCATCCCAGTGCTATTTGGAAAGAAGTTCATGAACAAGCTGTGAGGGTTTTTTTTTTTTATGAGTTTGTTGGAGCTTTTTGATTTTAAATAAAGGGAGGACTTTGAGCATGGAGCTGTCTTCTTTCCCAGAAAGTTTCAGTCTGGACTTTGAAAGATCTAAAGGAATTCAAGAAGATTGGAGATCAGAATTTATTAGGAAGGGGGAGGGGTCGTGGTGGGCTTTTCTGATGCAAATCAGAACAAAGATAAAACGCCTATTTTCACCATCAGATTATTGGATATTTAAAGGTTTTATAATACTCTGTGCTTGTGGGGATATGAGAATACACTCTGTCTAATGAGCTGTAAGTACAAGCTCTCTGAAGGATAGTTTGGCGACGTCTGTCAAATACACGTACCCTTTGACCCAGCAGTTCCATTGCTAGGGATTTGCCCCGATATATACTAGCAAAGATATTTCAGAGTACAGATAGAAAGGAATTAGAGGTGACACAGTCTCTAATAGCAACAACTGTAACAGTGCTCATTATCCCTGTGTGGGGTTACTGTCCAGTCACTTAAGGGAGTGAGGTAGACAGTGGGCCTGATGGTGAAGAATCTCCAACCAGGCACCCAAGAACGTGCGGAGCATAATCCCATTTCTGTGTGTAAGAAAGAAGGAAATACATTAAAATGTTTTGGAAAGGATGGATAAACTGCCACTCGATGCAGTGAAGGGGTAGAAGGACAGTGGGTTAGAGATGGCAGGGGCTTGTCATATTATACCTTTTGGTATGGCTTGACTTATTTTATCACGTTACTTTTAGTTTAAAACAGAAATCGGGGGAAACAGCTGGCTTTTACCCCCTTGCCACTTGTGCCACCAGCAGGAGCCCATTACTGTTTTAAGAGTGTAAGCTTGATTTTCATGATCAACTTAATGCCTAGCGTTCATGTGTGTGTTTCTTTTAACCCAAAGGACAACCAAGATGGATCGTCCAGTGAAGGAATCTTTGTATCCAAAATAGTTGACAGTGGACCTGCAGCCAAGGACGGAGGCCTGCAAATTCACGACAGGATTATCGAGGTATGTGGACACTGCCAGGGTCTTCTATAGGCCGAATGGCATCCCGTCTTCGTCAGGCTCAAGGCAGGGTGTTCGGTGGGGCAGGGAGGCCTCAGCTGGTGACTCTTGAGGCGCAGGAGTCAGACCTCTCCGATGGTGTGGGACCAGACTGGGTGCCGATTGCCTCGCTCTTAAGCCTTTGTTCATGTTCAGTGCAGAGAAGCCAGATTACGAGTGGCTTATTCACGATTTGGCTCTTGTCACGCGGCCGCGCATCTGTTTTGCGTTCTTCGGTTAGAGCTTCGTGTGAAAACCACTGGGGAGTCGTGTGTTAGTTAGAACCAGATGAGCAGTCCCTGTGGTGCAAATGGTGACTCTGTTCAGATTGGTGACCAGGGAGGGGATCATTGTGTCAGCTTTGGAATCACTCTAACGTCCGCAGAGCTCACAGCACACAGTTATTTCTACATATCCCTCTTTTATGCGTGTCTTTTCTGCCTGTTGTCACGTGTACTAGTTGATTGTCCGGGGACGTGCAGGCAAAGGTTGATATTCAGGATGGTCACTCGTCTCATCACCGACTTCCTCGTTTTCAATTTTCACGCATCATTTTAAACTTTTACTTAGGGGCTTTATAGATTTTCACCGGGGGAGGTAGGTAGCTCCCTCCGCCCCGCCACAGGACACTTTGGAATAGGGTCACACAGTGTCCTAGCATGCTCCGAGTTGCTGAAAGGGAAAGAGTGATTCATGGCCTGCTTGTGTGGGCTCCTGTTGCAAAGTTTGATACAAATGACTATATTTTGCTGGTGTTTTTGACTATGTTGATTGCTCTTTTAATGGGTAAATATATATATATATATATATATATACACATGGGCTCAATTTGTTGGCTCTCCTATGAGGAAAAAATTAAATACGAGAATCCAGGATGAGTTGTTGAAGCCCATAAGAGACTCGCCCATGGGCCGTAGCCATAATATAGCACATGAAACAGGAAACTGGAAAAATGGCACTGTGACCACTGGATGTTTTATGTTCCAAACACACATTTGCATAGCGTCTATATTTCTTGAGTATATTTGTGGTCTCTTTCAAACCTTGGACCGAGTGGGAACTCTGACCATGGGATAAGCCACGAGGGAAGTTCCCGTAACCCGCCGGAATGTGGCCATGTGCTTCCGGGGGAGGGAGCGTTGGGGAGAGGACGACAGAGTCTCGCTTTTCTGGTCTCATTTGGATGAATTCTGCAATGTGCAAAGCAGTATACTTCAGGTCAATTTATATCCTTAGGGGAACAGGCGGTTATATCTCCCCAAGAAAACAAACTGAACGAGTTAGGGTGTAAGAGTTACTTTTCTGAAAGAGTGGATGCAGTGTGACAGTTTACATGTTAAAAGGATACTTGGGGGCTTCCGTGGTGGTGCAGTGATTGAGAATCTGCCTGCTAATGCAGGGGACACGGGTTCGAGCACTGGTCTGGGAGGATCCCACATGCCGCCGAGCAACTGGGCTGGTGAGCCACACCTACTGAGCCTGCGCGTCTGGAGCCTGTGGTCTGCAACGAGAGGCCGCGATAGTGAGAGGCCCACGCACCGCGATGAAGAGTGGCCACTGCTTGCCACAACTAGAGAAAGCCCTTGCACAGAAACGAAGACCCAACACAGCCAAAAATAAATCAATCAATTAATAAACTCCTACCCCAACATCTTAAAAAAAAAATGGGACGCTTTTATTAAAAAAAAAAAAAAAGGATACTTGATTTTGTTTTAAGGACATCATTAATACTGCTACATCCCCCTTGACTTTTTGAAGGGTTCTTAAACTTGGAGATCTTTTTGCTGCACGTTTTAGGGTCAATCTTCATATTTCCCCGGTCAGGGGAGTGGATTTTCCCTACCAGGAATTTGCTTGGGCAAGATGCTTTTTCACGAGCTCAAATGCATCCTTACTGTCTTTTTTTAAATAAAGAGAGAATACATTTTTTTAAAAAATAAATTTATTTATTATTTATTTATTTTTGCTGTGTTGGGTCTTTGTTTCTGTGCGAGGGCTTTCTCTAGTTGTGGCAAGCGGGGGCCACTCTTCATCGCGGTGCGCGGGCCTCTCACTATCGCGGCCTCTCTTGTTGCAGAGCGCAGGCTCAGTATTTGCGGCTCACGGGCCCAGCTGCTCCGTGGCATGTGGGATCTTCCCAGACCAGGGCTCGAACCCGTGTCCCCTGCATTGGCAGGCGGATTCTCAACCACTGCACCACCAGGGAAGCCCGAGAATACATTTTTTGAGACTATTGTTCCAAAAGATAAGTACAGCTTCTATTGCCAAGGGTTCGGTGGAACAGCCAGTTTCTGTAAGTAATGGAATTTCATTGCTCTTACGTTTTGCAAATGAGAAATGTACAGCTGGGCAGGATTTTCTCTTGGCAAAGGGGGATCTGTGTTTGAAACATTTAGTACGGTTTCTGGTGAGTCATATTCCCCTTTTGGACAGTATGTAAAATATTAATCATGTCCCAGTGTTGAGATGGAAAGAAGGATGATCACAATAGAGAAACAACATATGTGTAATTGCAGTTGACACCCCGTGCCATTCTCCGTCAAATCCTAATCTCTTTTGACATGATACAGTGATTCCCATGCCTGAAAACGATGTTCTCCTGTTCACCTTGTCTGTATCTGAGTTTATTACCAGGCATGAATTTGATTATTTTAAGTGTGCACGTGGGTTCACTAAGAAGAGTCAGCGGCTTTCTAGTTTTCCTCCATATTTCTTCCTATTCAGAGGAGTGAACAAACTCCCACTAGATTTTCACCATAAAAACTTTCATCCTGGCAAAAGGAAGCTTATATTAAATCCATAGAGACTGACTAAATCTCGTCCTCAGCGCAGAGCTGTTAATGGTTACTCTGTTCCTACCGCTCTTTGTTCCCTGAGACCGGAGCTGTAGTTCTCACCCACATCAGAGCCAAGCACACCCGCCTCATTTTTTATCAGAAGTATTGTGAAATGCCATCAATACTCTCATGAAACGAAATTCATAAATAATATTTATATACATGCACACCTAATGGTAGAACCTATATACTGACATTAATAGAAAAATAATAGGAAGATCATTTATAATAAAATGTATGTATCGGTGTGTAAATGCTCGGGCACAGCCGCATTAGAAGACACTGTGATGTTTGTTGCCAGACGCTGGCATCTCCTTGTGGTCTCGGCACGGTGCACCGGCGACAGAAGTTGCTGGTCCAGGAAGGCGGTGCTGTGGAGTTTGGCACCACAAGCAGCATCGCCGTCCACGATTGGATTTTCCACGGTGGTGAACAGATTGTGGTTAAGATACGGCACAATTAAATACAGTCTTCCTTTGATTTACACACGTCTCTGTGTGTGTGTGTGTGTGTATGTGTATTTTTTAAATTTTGTGGTAAAATATACGTAACATAAAATTTACCATTTTAACCATTTATAAGTGTACTTTTCTGGGGCATTAAGTACTTTATCGTGCAAGCATCACCACCATCCATCTCCAGAACTTTTTTGTCTTCCCAAACTGAAACTGTAGCCGTTAACCCACCCCTCCTCCCCTTCCCCCAGCTCCTGGCTGCCATCCTTCTGTTTTCTGTTTCTATGCATTTGACTACTCTAGGTGCCCCACATAAGTGGAATCATACAGTATTTATCTTTCTGTGTCTGGCCCATTTCACTTAGCATGATGGCCTCCACAGTCATCTGTGGACTTGTAGCATGTGTCAGAATTCCATCTTTTTTCAAGCTGAATACTATTCCATTGTATGTATAGAAGTATATACCACATTTTGTTTATCCATTCATCCATCGATGGACATTTGGCTTGCTTCCATCTTTACACTGTGGTGAATAATACTGCTGTGTACATGGGTGTGTAATCTGTATGCATTTAAATTGCAAAAACAAAACAAAACAAAAAAACCCCTCAGGTTTTATATGTAACACAGAGTTAGGGTGTACCCTCAGGTAATTATAAAAAGTTTGTCACTTTACCTTTACTAATGTCTGGCAGGATACGGGACGGTTATTCAGGAAGCCCAATAATTCTTCATTGCCCGAGACTCTGTGCGTTTAGGGCTTCTAGCATCCTTGGTCCCCACCCCAATCCTTGTGACAATGAAAAATGCTTCCATAGATTTCCAGCAGTACCTCGGGTTATGATAGGGACCCCAGGGAGAATGACTGGGGTAGAGATTTGTCTTGTTCCCAACCTTATGATGCAAGGTGTGTTGCTCAGAAGCTCGTTCTTGCATTGTACTCGTCTCTCATTTGACGGTAAGTGAATTTCTGTGACAGTTGTCTGGGCTAAATGCAATGTCCTCTCCTGCTTTGAGGTAGTAAGTGCAATTCTCCGAGTGTAGTGAAGGCAGGGAGTGAAGCCCTCTTTTGCCACTAACCTTTGTTTTGTACAATCCTCTGTAAATACGTGTTCATCTTGGGAGTGTTATGATTTGAAGACCCAAGCATGTGGTCACAGAAGATGTGTGAGCTCAGTGGCTTTTGTGTACATCAGTCATTCTCTGTTTGTTTGTCATTGCTAAAAAGGCTGGGTTACAGGGTTGACTAGAACAGATTAACACTTCCTTCCCTTCCCGAGCTAGGCTACTTGGTAAAGCGAGATTTTACTATTTGTTAGTGAAGATAATGTTCTCCCAGCAACTAAAATGGCAAAGTGGCATGTGAATTCACCTGCAAAAGCATTTAGTTTTAGAAAAAGGAAGACGCTCTTTTTCTTCTGTTAACTTTTTATTTTGACGTAATTTCAGGCTTGCATTAATGAATTCCTGTACAGGCTTTACCCAGATTCCCCCAGCATTAACATCTACTACATTTAGTTTATCCCTTTCTCTCTCTACCCCTATTCCTAAATACATCAGTGTGTATTTTTTTTTAGGAATAAGACCTTCTCTTACATAACTGCAATCCATTTATCTAAGTCAGGAAATTAATATTGGTAGGGCCCTATTGTCTCATCTACAGAATTTAGTCAGATTTCTAATAATCCGTACAGTGTCCTTGATAGCAAGAGAAAACCGCAGATCATAGGTTTTACTGAGTTGGCGTAGTTCGTGATTTCCTTTCCTTTAGAGCAGTGGCTCAAGTATTTTGTCTTGCATGCTACTGACGTTTTCGAAGAACACAAACTAGGTCTTTTGTATAATGTCTCTCAATTTGAGTTTGTCTGATGTTTCCTCATGAGTACGGATTCAGGCCCTACATTTTGGGCAGGAATACCAAAGAAGTGATAGTGTGTCCTTCTCAGCGCATCCTGTCGGGGTTCACACGATGCCACTTTGTCCCTTTATTAGTGATGTTAACTTGGGCTGCTTGGTTAAAGTCTTATCTGCCACGTCTCTCTGCTGTTAAGGTACTGTTTTCTCCTTTGTCTGGTATCCTGTCGGGGAGGGTGGGGGGATACTTTGAGGCTGTGGAAATATCTTGCTGCGACTCAAACTCTCATACACTGGTTTTAGCACCCACTTATGGATTTTACTTGACTATTATTATTATAATGGTTGACAAATGGTGATTTACTAAGTACATTCCTTCTCTGTTTATGAGTTGTAAGAAGAACTGTTCCTTTCCTCCCTGTTTTTTTTTTTGCCTATCTCCATGTGTCTGTCTGTCTGTCTGTTTCAGTATGGACTCACGGATTCTTATGATTTGGTGGTCACCTTGGCCAGTTTGGGCCAGAAGGAGCTCTTTCAAGCTAGTACCTCTGTCCTTTTCTCATGTTTCCATCAGTTTTTGAGCACTTCCTTACTTTGTGGCACCACGAGATGTCCCAGGCTTATCTTGTACTCTCCTTGCCCCAACCCTAGAATCAGCTCTTTTTCCAAGTAGCTCTAACTCCATTGAGTGAAGAGTGAGTGGCATTTAGAAACCAAAATGTGGTTGCTAGGGTGATCATATATAGTTATACGAGGTTATAATTGAGGTTTCACTGTTTCTAGGCACTTTCAGCAAACAGAGCTAGAAAATGTAAATATGCACACACAGCGTTATCATCAACAACACACCTCCCTCCTAGTTCCCTATTCGTCCTTTTATATATTTTGAAAACTATGCCTGTATCAGTACCTCTAATTCCAGTCCAAGTCTGCATGGTTAAGTTTCTCCTGCTTCTTTGAAGATGTGCAACTCCTAGAGGAATCCCTTTTGAAATAGTGATGAATGTACTCTTTTCTTTTGAATCAAAACTCTGATCTTTGCTTAGATGTTATCAGTGAATTAAAAATTGTTGATGAACATTGTTTAAAACATTTCTATATTATTTTTGGTTTGATTTTGGGAGGAAAAATGTGCTCTAAAGTAGGTGATTTTGTAATTATATTTTTCTTTCATTATGAGGTAAGAAAGTCTCGGTATTTCTTGTGTAACTGTTTGCAGGAAACCTATTATTGCTCAACAGGCAGAGATATGCACAAGCCGTTTGGGGGTGACATTAAAAATAAACACGTGGGGCTGTGCTGTTGTCCTCTGTAGTGACTGATAGCCATGGACCACACTCAGCAGAGGAGAGGAAAAAATTCTGTGGCAGTTATCCTCCTGAGAAGTAAAACCTATTCGTGTCAATTTGAAATCTCTGTTACCTCAGTTACACAAATAATCTGTTTTGGTGAAAGAGATGTGGTATAATTCAAGCTACGTTGAGAAGATTCTTTTTAAGCTGCAAAAATAAGCAGGTTTTAGAGACCCCTTATTAGTAATGGGCCTCAACTCTCCATTTCCAGAGGCAGAGACTAGAGTTTCATCTGAGTTACCAGTTTCGGTTGGTCGACAGTGTTGTACCCTGGATTTCTGTGCGGCAGGATTCTGAGGCCATGTCTGGATTGAGTGGGGGTGAGTGTGGTGATCATTTAGTGATGTTTACCGTGGACACAAGAGAGGAGGGGTGACAGTTCGACTCTGGATTTGTTATCTCTGGCTGGACTCATACGATGTTTTTGGAATGACGTCATTATCATTTGGAAGTAATGACTCCTTTCATTGGGATGGTGTGTATTTCATAATAATGTATCAGTCGTTCTTTTTGGTCTTCAGATGTAAAAGAAAGTGGACACCTTTGTTGCATCTCAGTTTTTTTTCCCTCCTCCCCCTGTTTAAAGACGCTTTTCACTTTCATCTTACTCTTACAGCCTATACCATAGCAATAGAAGTTCTGGCAAAATGAAAGCAACTGATTTCCTTCCTGTTAGCAGGCACGTGCGGAAGTGGAAAGAGCCCTGAGATTTCAATGAGGACCCCAGGTTTCGGTTTCTACCAGGTTATTCGCCCTGTGGTCTTAGTATCCTAAATGCTGAGCTTCGCGTTCCTCATGTCTAAAACGGGAAGAGCATTACTCTCTGTCTCCCCTACCTGTCATGCTGTCTGAGTAGAGCAAGGAGATAACATAGGTCAAAGGATTTTTGCTCTTAAGTGCCAATGTGAAGAATTGTTTGGGTTTTTTTTTTCAAATTCAAATTTTAGTATCTGATACAAGAACTTAATACCAAAGCCAATTATAGAAGTCAGCAAAACACTTCTGAGATCTGTTTTCCTCTTGTGTGTTTTAGCCAGAATGTAGTGCTGCTGCAGGATTATTGAGGAAACCTTGGACTGTTTCAGGCAGACATACTTTTCAGAATTAACAATGTGACCAATTAATACCAAATATTTCCTCTTTACTCCCAGTTGCCTTTAAACAAATAACATTTTGTATTAATTTTTTTTCTAATGACTGTACTGATGTATTGACTTGGTAATATTTATTATTGTTCTTATTTTCTTATTACTGTTTTGCTATAAAAACTAGCTTTACAAAAAAAAACACTAGGTTTTCAGGGAACATCTTTGTAACAGACATCACTGCACACCAGCCAGATAAACGTTAGGTGAAGAATAAAACATATGGCGTGATGCAATTTGTTTGTTTTAAAGACATTTATGTATATTAGTCTTTTCATAGGAAAACGTACTCTGAGGTAATAAAACATTTTAAAGTTATATATAAAGTTGTAGAGTGGGATTATGGGGGAACTTTACATTTTTTAAGCCACCTTTCTATAATGTTGGACTTCTCCAGAGAAGTGAGTATTCTTTTTTATAATCCAGAAAACAGTAAAGAGGAAAAATGATGAGTTAGAAGTTTCCTTTGAGTTTTAAGTATCACAAAGCTGACTCCTGCTTGTGTGTTTCCTTTTGTACGTTATTTGTCCTTCTCTTTTCCAAAAGCGCCTAGCAGATGGCCTCAGATATGAGGTGGGTGGGCAGCTCATGCTGAGACTCTGGAACCAGGCTGTTGGAAGTTCCTCCCTCCCATTCTCTGTCCAGATGATCAGAGTTTGCTTCCTCTTGACACTGTGTACTTCTGTGGGGGTTGTGGCTCCCCAGAAGTTTTAAATCTATCCCCTCATGGTCAACCCTTAGTAAATAAGAGTTATTTAGATCATCCACAAAGCACTTTAAAATCAAGAATAAATCAGAAGTGACTGGCATCCCCATTAAATTTTTTGAATAAAGATTAGGTCGAAAAATTAAATCTTTGGTAATTCCCAGACAACAACAAAACAACAAACCCTTGACAACAGTACAGATAATATACAGTTTATATTCAGTTGTCTTCTTTGTGCACCATATCTAGACCCTTATCTTTAAGTATGGGCGTTTTGAGAACAAGAACCCACGTTATTTTTTTAAAAATTAAGTTTGTGTCTTTCAGTCTGTTGGTGTAAGACACAAAGAGTTAGGTGCACTTTTTTTTTTTTTTTTTTTTTTTTCGGTACGCGGGCCTCTCACTGTTGTGGCCTCTCCCATCGCGGAGCACAGGCTCCAGACGCGCGGGCTCAGCAGCCATGGCTCACGGGCCCAGTCGCTCCGCGGCACGTGGGATCTTCCCGGACCGGGGCACGAACCCGTGTCCCCTGCATCGGCAGGCGGACTCCCAACCACTGCGCCACCAGGGAAGCCCTAGGTGCACTTTTATCGGACTTGAAAGGTATGTTTGGAATGGTCTAACTTAAATTACCAACAATGAAGTATATGTAAAATAAGCTGTGTGGGAGAGGCCCTGGGAGAACCTTTGAAAGCAGTAAGTAGGTCCACATCATTTTGAAAACAAAAACTAAGCAGGGAGCCTGTAGATGAGGGGGCTGGGAACAGGAGCAGGGAGAGTTAGATTAGGAATTGTCACTGGGAATGACACGCAGAAGACTCAGGTGGACTGGCGGCTGCAAACGCTGATTTGCAATTACGCCACTTTCACTGAAAACTCCCAGTACCCCAGGGTGGGAAGCTGCAACAGCACGACTTCGTGCAATGGTGATGAATGATTCCCATGAGCCTCTGGGGGAGGGCAGCTGGGACGGGGTTCTCGGCCACACAGAGTGCCACATTGCTCCAAGAAGACCTTTGGCTCTTCTGTTTTGTCTATTTGTCTGTGTGTATTTTGACAGTCATTTGAACTGCAGACAGTCTGGGTCCCATCTCTCTTCTCCTGAGGGTAGCTAGCGCTCCCTGCTTCCTTTTTGGCTCTTTTGATTCTCTTAATTTCCATCTTTCATCACTTCCTCTTTTCCTGCTACTCCTCATGGGTCACTTGACAGCTCTCGGGGACCAAGAGAACTGAAAGCCTAAGCGTGTGTGCTTTCTTAGCCACTTGCCACCTCCCCAAAGAGACGTGCCAGTCTGTTTTCTTTAAAATGAGCTAAATATATTTATGTTTTATTTTTCACTATCTGGAGAAACTCTGGGGTGGATTAGAAGTTGCTGGCAGTCACTGTCCAAAGAAGGCAGTGTTTGTTCTTTTCCTGGAATGATTGTTACTAGGACATTCATGTTTCTACACACGTCGATTTGAGAATTTGTTAGCCAGACACATACAACTCCTATTCGGTGTTTATTTTAAAAATCGGGAGGGGGATGCATTATATAGAGTGATCTCTGGTCATCATGGCTCGTTGAAAATCTTCATGTTGTGTGAGTTCTCAGGCTCACAGTGGAAGAGGAACCATCAGCAGGCATGTGTTCTACTTGTTTGGAGGTGAGTTGTATTCTCCCTAATACTGAGATAGGCCAAGATGCATAGAGCGCTCATATGTGGTCCCTGGCTCTGGGGAGTTTCCGTGTCAGACTGATGGACAGAGGAAGGTAGCTGATACTAGGGCCCTGAGAAAGGCAGTCAGTTGTATAGAGGGTTAGCCGTCACAGACTCTGGAATCACACCAGGTTTTGAATTTTAATTCTACCATCGCTAGCCTTGCGACCTTGGACAAGTTTCTCCTCACGTCTGAGCATTGCTTTCTTCTGTAAATTATGGACACCATTTAGGCACACCTTGGAGATACTGTGGGTCCAGTTTCAGACCGCTGCAGTACAGCACATATCACAATAAAAGGCGTCACATGAATTGTTCTGGTTTGCCAGTGCATATAAAAGTGATGTTTATACTACACTGTAATCTATTGTGTACAGTAACATTCTGTCTAAAAAAAATGTAACAGACCTTAATTTAAAAACACTTTATTGTTAAAAAATGCCAGACATCACTGATCACAGATCACCATAAGAAATACAAGCAGGAAAAAGTTTGAAATATTGCAGATTATCAAAATGTGACAGACACGAAGCAAGCAAATGCTATTGAAAACGGTGCCAATAGACTTGCCTGACGCAGCGTTGCCACAGACCTTCCATTTGTAAGAAATGCAGTGATCTTCGAAGCGCAGTAAAGGTGAAGCGCAATAAAACGAGGTCTGCCTGTACGTGTATCATAAAGTTGCTACAATAAAGAATATAATGCATGTGTCTGAAAACTGTAAATTTGGCTCCAGAATAAACACTCCCCAGGTGGTTAGCTTTGCTGGTGTTGTTTCTTGTCATTCTGTAGAGGCTGGGCTGGAAGGACCTTCTAACAAGCCAGTGCTTTGATGACGGTTTTATGGCACAGTTTCATAAACCCAAAATTACAGTTGTGAATAGATAATTTTAATTTGTTTTAGATTTCTTTTCTTTAATTAGTGACCCTTTGAATCTGGATGGAGAAACAGCTATCACTTCCTAAGGCCATATATATCACGGTAATTGATCAATCAGGAATAATTCTTAGTTTACATGTTAGTGTGAACCTGGTAATTCATTGCATATGTGCTGACTTCAGTGTTCTAAAAATAAAGTAAAACAATTCATGTTTAATATCAGCTATTTTTAAAGTGCCTGAACCGATTACGATTTCCATTTTTATATTGACTCATGAGGAATATTGGGATTTTCTTGAAACTGTGGAGTTTGTATTTCTTTGAACAAAATCTTCCCTTAAGATGGCAACTCACATCAACTTGTCTTTAGGGTAACGTTTATAAATTGATGTCAGTGCAATACACCAACGTAGAAAAATTGAGAAATATGGTAAACAGTAAAGATGAAAATAGAAAACCTTACGGATAGTAAGCAGTGTCTTGAAAAAACTTTAATCAGTTTGCTTAATCACAGGGTACAATGGCCTACTTGTTAGAATCTGATGAGACATGGAAATTGCATGTGGAGCACATAATATTACTTGCTCTAAACCCTAGCTTAAATGAGATGGTAGGAGCACAAGTAAAACAGGACGATGTATGATTTTTTACAACCATGTTAATGGATTTCAGATACTTTGTATCATTCTCTGAAATATCTGAAAGAGTCAGTGTGCTTATATAGGAACCTCGGGGTGGGGTAACATTAACATATGTTGGGGGCTTGGAATAGAATTGCTGGTGATAAAGGAACTTGAGAAGAGGGAATCAAGCAAGAAAAAAATATGTCATATTTTTACTGAAAGCTGGAAACTCACTATCAATGGAGCAACATCTTAATTTTCTTTGGTGACTGAAAGGTAAGATTGAAAGCTAGCAAAAAGATCTACTTTCCCCTTTCCTTTTAAAGGACTAATGATGGTGGTAACAAAGTTGGTGAAGTTTATAATTTCTCCGTTCAGCTGCCCTGATCAGCATCCTGGTATCTGAAGGACTGATTGCTTTGGTATACGAAGCGGCAGAGGGAAACATGATCAGATAGAGGAAGGACATTAAATGCCGCATTGGGATGAATCATTTTCAGAGAAACGTTACCTTAACCTTGGTATCTGCGTTTTCATCAAGCTCTAAACCGCACTTAAACTTTTATTAGCCACAAACCTTTAATAGACCGTGTTTTGACAAATAAGATTTGTTTTAGGACTGCTTCAAGAGCTTGTGAAAACTGTATGTATATATGTGAGTCCATGTATGAGTATACACTTATATGAATCTGTGAGTAAGTGTATATGCCTGAATACATTGACTTCACATGAGTTGCTTGTGAGATTTCGTCTTCATTGGAGACCCAAGACAAATCAGATGAAGTTTTAAGCTGTTTCAAATGTAGTCCCTGCTTAATAACCTCTGTTTACACTTTGTGAGAAATGAAAGGAGAATCCTTTGGGCAGGTGGTATTATGTAAAGTGCAGGCAAGGAAATCTTTGTTTTGACAAGGTTATTGAATTACCTGCGAAGCCTATTCATAGGTAAGATTAGGTTAATTTGCCTGACACGTTAAGTACATCTTAAAAGTGAAATTCAGAGTCTCCTCTGCTTAAATTTACTAGATTTAACAGAACGTACAGGGAATTACGCTAATTCAGAGAGAAGAGGCCAGGGAAGGAAGTTGCTTTTTCCATTGCAATGATATTTTTCCTTTCTTCTTCAGTTTGTTTAAAAGTTAAGTCCATGTAAGGGTTCGTTATTTTTTGCCATTATTAGAACACTAAAGGCATTCAATGTGATCTGTTTGTGGCCTTTTGTTATAATTGATCCCAGTTCTAAGTGATCTTTTAAAACTTAAAATAGTAGAGATTTAAGAAGAGAAAAATCGATGTTTCTTTTCATTCGGAATCAGCTTAGTCCAGTCTTTTTTTTTTTTTCAAGCGTGATGCGTGTGAGAAGTACAAGTCAGAACGGTTATAGAAATAACATCGTGGGCTTCCCTGGTGGCGCAGTGGTTGAGAGTCCGCCTGCCGATGCAGGGGACACGGGTTCGTGCCCCGGTCCGGGAAGATCCCACATGCCGCGGAGCGGCTGGGCCCATGAGCCATGGCCACTGAGCCTGCGCGTCCGGAGCCTGTGCTCCGCAAGAGAGAGGCCACAACAGTGAGAGGCCCGCGTACCGCAAAAAAAATAACATCGTATCATCTCCAGGGAGTGCTGATCTTAAACTGTTTCAAGACTATGTAAGAGAGGAAATTAGTCCTTCTGATAGACCCTGCGACAGAGAGAGAATCCACCATCCTCCTTGGAAAATCAGGGTATGGTACAGTCAGTTAAGCCAGTTTAGCATTTCACGCTGATCAGCAAACCTGAACAAGCATTTCGCAAACTCGAGTCAGTTGTATACCACCTGCTCAGTTTTTGCCTCTCATACACCACCTGTTTTGTTCAACACTTCATATTGTCCTTAAAGCTTTTGTTTCGCCTAGATTTATTTTAAAAGGAAACCTATGTCATGATTGCAAGTGGAAAGCCATTTCACGTGCTGTAAACAGAAGGTAACAGTAAAAATAAATACCGTAAAAGTGTAGAGTTGGTCAGTTTCATCTAGATACTGTTGCTTGGGGAAGACTCTGAGCCTGAACCTTGCTTTCTCTTTGATTAAGAGCAGTATTATCCTGTGGGGTTAGAAGTGAGGATGGTGACTGGGAACAGGCCCCAGGAGAGCTTCTGGAGCGCTGGTCCCGTCATGTTCTTCATCTGGATATGGTCAGTGAATGTGCTCAGGCTGTGAATACGCACCGAGACGTACACTTTGTGTAGGTATGTTACATGTAGATAACACTTATTTTACCAAATGGTGTTGGAAACACTTAGGCCCAGATTGACTCTGTCCCCTAGAGACAGTCAGACAAGTTGGAGATTGACAGTGGGATGCCTTGCGCATCCTGTCCCTCGGGTCCTTTTATGCCACCTCCAATAAGGTCAAACGCTCCAGACTTCACCTTGCCCACTGCTGCCATGTGCCAGTCTGAGCTACACTTTGTGTAGGCGCTTGAGTTTGGTTGGTGGAGGGATGAAGGAGCTCTTAGAAGTTTGAGTCCACCACAGGGAGGAATAATTTCATCACCGGTAAAGAATTTCAGAGGCAGAAAGGTGAATAATAGTGTAATAGGCCAGACATCAGGGAATGCGTCTTCGATACAGTTTTGTTTTTATAAATTTTTGAAAATCTGTACTGTCTTTATGCATTCCAGTTGTAGCTGTGTATAGTGTGCCCGTTTGTCCATTGATGGAGCCCATAGATACGTAAGTCCTGCCCCAGCAGCCTCTCCTGCTACCCTGCTCTTTGAAAGAGCATTTTGCAAACTTTTTTGGTAAGAAATATGCTTTATATACAACCCAGTGCAGCACTCACTAACGTGAGCAGGTCCTGGTATATGTGTCTAAAAATTGAGGAAGAAGTTCTTGAGAGATATTTATCCTTAGGACATGCAGAGCTGTCTGGTATTTCTATTTTATTCTTTCTCTTTTAATGCTGTCTGCCACCGAGTGGGTTGATTTCATGGCTCACTGAAAGGCAGTGGCCAGCAGTTTGGAAACATTCCTGTGGAGGAAAGAACTGTGCGTTCCATGTTGGCAGCAGATTTTTTTTCTGACATTATGCCCTATTGATGGCACATGAGCTGTTGATGGCCCATGGAAGCCCCAGCCTCCGGCCAAAGAATGGAGTCAGGTCTATTAGGATATATGACTGTATTGACAAAAACTAAGTAAGCTCCACTACCTGTCAACTCTCCGCTTATGAACTTCCTGCCTGAGGCAAAGTTCATGGGCTGTGCAGGCCACCAGCAGATGGAGGGCATTCATTAGCGGTCACTGGCGTCACAATGGACTAACTACAAAGGGGACCTAGGTCCAGCCTTTGGAAGCCTAACTTGCTTCTATGTGCGAAGCTTTGGTGTGCAGGGTGATTTCCCCTCACTACACATTGAGGAAATGTGTATCTGCCTGGTGTCTGATGTGGATGCTTTTTGTGCCACGTGTGGTGACTGACTTCCAGAGTCTGTGGGGCAGTTTGTAAGCTATACCCACTATGGCTGCTGAATTCAGCCTCTGTTGGGCTCTCCTGAGGAGGAGGGCCCCCTGGGAAATTTACTTCATTATGGAGGGACTAAGGCGGGTCCTGCTTGAGTGTCAGGTCCTGAGAGCAGGGCCACATCGGTTGAGCCCTGGATTTGCAGTGTTCTTGGGGCCTGGCCCGGTGCCTGGTGACTTGGAAATAGATTTTCAAGTCACATGACCAGCTTCTGAGGGTAAAACTGCAGGAAGTCTAACATTAGAAGCCTTAAAGGCAGGTGGCAGTATGTCATGAGGTCTTGGGGACATTTGAGACTTTGACAACACCTCCTGTGGACAGGTGGAATCTACCAGCTGTCCATACAGGAATAGCACCAGCTGAAAATAGACGTATCTCCTAGTGCCAGGGGGAGCTCAGGAGTAGAGTTCCTTTATTGGGAAGCAATATAAATATAATGAGACCCTAAGAAAATCAAGAGTTCAATTTTTGATATACCACGTTGGGTTTTATAAACTAAACTTTAAAAAAAACTCCTACATTTATGAATCCCAGACTTTATGTTTTAAGAAAACGTTTTTAGTCATGTTTAGCAGTAAGATATAGGAAGTTGTGTCTTCTCTGGTTAACTCAGTTTCTGTGAGATAGAGTATGAGTTTCGTTTAACAGTTGTGGCCTTTGCTTACGAAGCTGCAGGCTTTGCCACCGTATTTGGAAAATGTTTGACACTGGCCACCTCTGTCCTCTCATGGACTTCGGTCTTCGCACCTGTAGGACCCACGTTTAACAGCATAAAATCAAGAGCAACTAAGTTCTGGAAGATGCCTTCACCCCCTTTTATTTTGAGTGTGTCACGTTTTTAGATGAAAGTTTAGCCACTGTTGTTGCCATGGAATTTTTATGCCTGTTCCGGGAAATAATTCGGTTGTTTATCAGACCAAGTTGTCAGTGAAGCCGTAATTCGTGGTAGGACTTTCCGAGGGCTCCTTTGCAGGGAAATGCACGTTTAGAGCACTAAACAAAGGCCTTGGGAAAGGCCTTCATTGCTTCTTGCCCCCAGATCACACCCAGGATGAGGTTTACAGCCCAGCGTAGTAAACAGATGTATTTTACCCTTTCACTGTTATCTTTGTGCTAGAATGTTTGAGATATGTTTTCTGTGCTGTATTAGTGAGAAAAGATGACAAGCTGAAAATAGATGAATGAGCTTGGGATGAACGCACACACACTACTATACATAAGCTATTTAGATAACCAACGAAGGACCTACTGTGTAGCGCAGGGAACTCTGCTCAGTATTCTTGGATACCCTATATGAGAAAATCTTAAAAAAACGAATATATGTAGAACTGAATCACTTTGCTGTACACCTGAAACTAACATAACATTGTAAGTCAACTATACTCCAATAAAATTACAATATTGAAAAAGATGAACGTCCTCATAGAATTAACATTAAGCTGAAAACAATGCAAATGTGAATAAAAATGAAGAAATCAGGTAGAAATGGCTTCATAGACAGTTCCTGCTCTGTTTTCTAACACCGTTTGGTAGCAGAAGCTTTAAAACGTGAATTCCTAAGCTCTAAACTGCGAAGACTAATACAGAGCAACTGTCTGAATTTTTCCTTTAAACCCTTGAGCCAAGAAGGGAAACCAAACTGGTTTAGAGTCGGGCATTTGCTTGTGTGTTGCTATGCCAGCCAGTTTAAGAGTGAAAATGTTCTCTCTCAAGGGTGGACACAGCCTGGACTCATCAAAAGGAGTGTATTTTGAAAAACTAATTTTTTGCTAAAGGTTTCCAAAGGAGGAGATAAAACGAAAAATCATGCAGTTTCTCTCACCTTTCAGGATGTGGGATGGCAGAATTCACTCAATGGACGTTTTAAAAAATAAGTGCTATCTCTCTTGCACCAGTTGAAAGGATCACGGGCAGCTCTGTGCGTAATTAGCCGCTTTTGTTAACATATGTCAGTGATGTTTGAATGCATCTAATGTAACATTTTGCTTAGCTTGGTGCCCAAACAAGAATGCACAATATTAGTGAAAGAATGCAAAATCGTATCTGTGTTTGCTTTAGAGGACCTGCCGTGAAATGTTCTTTAAGGACATCCTGTAAGTAACACTAGAATCCAAGCCAAAATAACTCTAGAGGTCTCGAAATAGATACTTAAAGGACCTTTAAGAAAAGTTTTTAAACACTAGGTTGTTTTCATAGCAATAATTTTTTCTTCTTTTCCTAAATGAGTTTTTTTATTTTCTTACACACACACACACACACCCCATTCAGTGGAGCATCCAATTAAGAAATAAAAGTTGGTAACTTCTGCTGAAAATGTAGCCATCGTCTTAATTGAGGAAAATGTGTTGTTGGCACTCAAGTTCAACTCCTAAGCAAAATGGGTCTATCTGCCATTATCCTGTTTCCTGGGCACAAGTAGCTCTTTTTCTCTTTTCCTTCTTTTTTTCCCTCCCTCCTCACTTCACCGCCCCCCTCCCCAGAGATATCTGAGGTTCAGTAGCTATCACAGAAGATGCTTCTGTAACAGGGATGCCAGATTCTGCTCATTAAGAGCATTGAAGCAAACTCTTGGGTTATAAATGGCCTGCTTTTCCTTCCTTCCTTCCTTCCTTCCTTCCTTCCTTCCTTCCTTCCTTCCTTCCTTCCTTCCTTCCTTCCTTCCTCCCTCCCTCCCTCCCTCCCTCCCTCCCTCCCTCCCTCCCTCCCTCCCTCTTTCTTTTTCTTTCTTCCTCCCTCCCTTCCTCTCTCTCTCTCTCTCTCTCTCCCTTCCTCCCTCCCTCCCTTCCTTCCTTCTTTTCTGTCTTCCTTCCTTCCTTCCTTTCTTTCTGTCTCCCTCCCTCCCTCCTCCCTTTCTTCCTTCCTTCCTTCCTTCCTTTCTTTTCTTTCTTTCTTTCTTTCTTTCTTTCTTTCTTTCTTTCTTTCTTTCTTTCTTTCTTTCCTTCCTTCCTTCCTTCCTTCCTTCCTTCCTTCCTTTCCTTCCTTCCTTCCTTCCTTCCTTTCTTTCTTTTTCTTTCTTTCTTTCCTCTCTTTCTTTTCATTTACACCAAACAGAGGGAATGTCCTGGCCTTGTCAGAGACAGAAAAGAACTGCTGTGGCCTTGAAAGTGAAAGTATAAAGCTAATTGATGGTTTAATGTTACAGACCACCTACGAGACAGAGCTCGAACTTGAGGTCTTTTCGACCTTTAAGGAGACAGAAATGCCACTTTGCTTTTAATTTAGGGGAGTCCTGGAAGAGGTAGACACATGGCTAGATGTGCAGATTAGAAATAAGTTATTTTTATATGACATTGGGGTCGCCTGTATGTTTAATAAGCTGGTCATAGGATTCTCCTGATCAGGATCCGTGAGACCTTTCATTCCATCATAAGCTAGTGATGGGCTAGCTTGTGTGGGCTAGGCCTGGCCACTGTCAAGGGCTGCCCCCTTGGGGTGCAGACTCCTGGGGTGGTCCAGTGAAGGACTGTTTCAGGTGGGTGCAGACTTGAGGCCACCTTGTCCTATTTTACATGGGCCATTTTTTCCCCTCCATTTGGTTAAATTTAGTTCGGGACGCTGGAAGTGCTTATGGGGGAAGGAGAATCTCCTGGCTGACGGGTCTCCTTTGTAGAGTGTAATTGGTGGGACACACGGGGAGAGATGGGGGGAGAGTGCTGCACGTCCCAGGTGGGCTAGTTTGGGATGTCCGGGTAAGTGCACACCTGTGTACCCAAGCGAAAAGGTCTGGGAACCAGTGCTGAGAAAATCACCCGCTAGCCCGAGGCTGCTTTAGCTAGTGTGGTTCATTTGTTGTGACATGGTCCACACAGATGCTCCTGCAGAAGAACTTACTTCTGTAAACTCCTGCCACAATGTCAGCAGTAAGCAGCAGTTTGTGGAGTGGATAAGGGTAAGCTAGCTGCTTGAGTTGGGAGCCCAGCTCTGCTACAATTAGCTGTGTAGCCTTGGGCTAGTTACTTAACTTCTCTGGACTTTGTTTTGTGGTCCGAGAAATGAGGACTGTGGTGCCTATCTCATTAATTGTGTGCAGATTAAATGAGTTAATGTGTCTCAAGATTTTAGAAGCTCTTAGAAGAGTTTTTAGTACACAGCAAGTATTCAGTGACATTTTTAATACTACATCGTTCTTAGTGGTGGTTGGCATTTGTTGAGTACCTACTATATATCAAGCAGGGAACTTCATTATCCTAATGTGTCATTTCATTTAATTCTCTCCACAGCCCTGCAGTAGCAGGTAGCGTTGTTCCCACCATAGAGTTGACACCACTGAGACTCAGGTGAAGGGCTTTGTCTGGGGTCTCACAGCTGGCCGCTGAGGCTGACAGGATCCACATCCCCATCTGACTCTCTGTGTGCTCACCTTGATGTCACGTTTCTGCCCAGCCAGATCCCATGTCCATGGAAAGTGGGTCGAAGCCTCATTAAGTGAACAGGCATACAACAGAACTATATATGTGTATGTTTGTATATATATAATTTATTTTGTTTTAAAAAGTTATTTTAGTTAATGTAGGCATAAAGAATAATGGGAATTTGCACACAGCGAGTTGCCGGCAGTGACCTCACTTGAAGGATAGGAGGGGATAGGTGCTGAGACCTTTTTATCGATATTTATTAAAATATACAGTTCTCTTCTTAACTAGCATCTTTTATTGAATTACCACTGCCCAGGTCGTAAAGTTATGTGTTCTTGCTACAATCACTGAGACAGTAGAAGTTTTAAAACAAAAAGGCAGATCTCCACCTACCTTCCTCTCTTCTCCCTCCTCCTGTGTTTGAGGTAAGTTGTGTTTCAGCCTGGGACATGTTCTTGTCTGTGAATAGAGAGAAAAAGAAACACATGCACACACACGGGGTGTTAGACGTTTCTTTTCTTCTTTAGATCGTTGTCTTTACACAGTGGAACTCATTTTTGGGCTTGCTTTCTTTACGTTGTGTCGTGCACAGGCCTCCAACAGTTACACGGATAACTCCTCAGCTTTAATAATGCATGCTGTTTCATCACACGCATGTGACCCCAGCTTATTCGATGCCACATGTACTGATACGTCCTTCAGTTATCTTGCATTTTTTGGACCTGCCAACATTGCCGTCATAACATGCCTGTGGATGTTCCCTTTGGACCTGGTCCTTGGACTCCAAAAAGCTGATTATGTGCTGTATATATTCATATGAGTATTGAGATTTTATTTTCCACAATGAGTAAATGTTTCTTTGTAATCAGAGATAAGACTTCCCATAAAGTACATAGAAACAGGTGATCACATGTTCAGACCCCCGCACAGACGCACCACACAAACCCCAGGGCTTGGTATGGAAAGACGTAGCTTCCAAAAGCAGAGTCACATTAATTCAAAGGCTAAAGTAACATAGTTGGGTGTTCACTGGTGATATTGTGGGCTTCTGTAGTAAAAGATAATGTTTAAGGACATACGGTCATGGCACAGGGAGTGTTTTTGTTTTATAAAGGGGAGAAATTAGTAAACGTAGTGAGCAAACCATCAGTTCTCTTTGCCTACTCAGCTGCCTGGGAGAAAGCCGCGCGCGCACACGCGCTTGCGCTCACACGCGCTTGCGCTCACACGCGCTTGCGCTCACACTCACACACGTGCTTGTGCACATACTCATTGACGTACACACACAGTTCTTTGTACGAAGAAGAATCCCGAAGGAATGTTGCTTATGCTTTTGCATAGGCCTGTTCTTCTGTATACGAGAGTATGTATGAACTTTGAAATTTTATACTTGGGTAAACCTCAAGCCCCAGAATTCGTACCCTTTCCACAAAAAAACGGCATTTTACTAAAATAAAAACAGTTGCTAGTTGCTTCTGATGTGTTCTGTGGAAGCTTTGGACTGGATACTGCAAAGGTGGATGTATTGTATTTCAGAATTCATTTGAGGTAAATTTTATTGTTACGAAGCAAGGTATAATTCAAGCCAGTCTCTGGAAAAATAACAACAGTAACAAAACATAGTTATTTATGGAGAATTACCAAACCACAGAGATGGTATGTGAAGAGGTCCATATGCATATTTTGTTTCATTTTCTTTCATCATACTGAAGTCAAGATGAAAGAAAAACCCTATTTTGTGTCTTAGGCTGGATGTCAAGAAGTTGCCTTATAGGTGAAACGGCCGCAGAAGAGGCCCCATGTTACTTGAGTAGCTACACCATTTGGATGGAGTCCAATCCAGCCCTCTCCTCTTTGTGTCGGATTCCACTCTGTGGGGAATAGTGACATCACAGGATGATTTTGAGTCACTGATGAATAAGGCATCATTCAAAGAGTGATGGGAAGTGCTGTAGGCTTGTTAGGGAGAGGAACAGGCTCCAGGCTGACCTGCTGGCCTCTCTCCCTGGGCCCACCTGGCTGTGTGAGCCGCTGGCATGAAGAGGAGGGGACTCCTCTTGAGGACGCCCTCCCCCGTAAGGATCTGATGAGAGTTCTGGGGTTTTTTTGCCAAAAAATGCATACCCTCATCTTCTCCCGTTCCCTCTCTCTCCCTCATGCACACACACACACAATTTCATGGGACACACAGACTGTTTGGAACCCATCCTTGAGCCCCCTGTTAAAGATTCTTAAGTTTGCAGTGTCTAGACAAAGCTCTGAAAATCATTATTCTCCTTCAGCCAAGATCAACTCAGTCCTAAAACAGCCTTTCCATTTTCCAACTGGTTAAAGGAACATCCACAGGAGCACTGCCCAAAATAAGGACTTGAAGGTAGGAGGTATCAAACACCACGGAAAATGATAGATGGTGACTCGGAGTGCTGGGAAGGACCTTCCTTTTCTGGGATAAGTTTATCTGGAGTTATTGCTTCTCCAGTGAAGTTTCACACATAACTTTTTCTCTACGGGTCTGAAGGAGCTTAGTCTAATATTATGATGTAAACATGCCCCCCCCCCACACACACACACATTCTGTACCTAATAGTAGATCCCGCGGAGCAAACATTCTACCTGTCCATTTAGGGTTGGGATCACATTAATAGTTTCCAACCACCGGGAGCTCCAGGAACAATGGTGCCGTGATTTACGAAGTGACCTCTGAGTTGTCCTGTTGTTATAGTCGGAATGTCAGTGGCAGGTTGCTCATTTCTTAGGAGTGACAACACCTCTCATGCAGCGACAGTTTTCGATGTGCCTCATTCAGAAAGGCTAGTAGAAGTTTAGGCTCTGTATAAATTTGGGCCAGTTTTCAATACCTGTTCACCTTTATTTTCTCATCCAAAAAAATAAAAGTGACAGTAGTGTTTTAAAAAATAAGTTTGTTGGGGGCTTCCCTGGTGGCGCAGTGGTTGAGAGTCCGCCTGCCGATGCAGGGGACGCGGGCTCGTGCCCTGGTCCGGGAAGATCCCACATGCCGTGGAGCAGCTGGGCCCGTGAGCCGTGGCTGCTGAGCCTGTGCGTCCGGAGCCTGTGCTCCGCAACGGGAGAGGCCACAACAGTGAGAGGCCTGCATACCGCAAAAAAGAAAAAAAATAAGTTTGTTGGGTCAGTAAATGAAAAAAAAAAAAAAAAGAAGAACATGAAGTGTTTGCATAGGCCTTGGCGTGTCTAAAGTGCTAAATAACTGGTAAATGGAATCGAGGACCATTTATTATTATCTAGTAGTAGCTGTTGATTGGTCTCAGGCCACACGGAGTGGGGCCTTCCAGGATCAGCGTGCCTTGGAAGATTTGGGTCTTCAGAGTTGACTCAGATGTTACCTACCGAGGGATGGGGCAAACTACTGAGTTAGTTTGCAAAATCCAGGGAGTAGGGACTGGCCAAGTGGGACCGCGTTTAACCATGTAGCTCTCTGTTCGCCAAGAACCCATGCAATTGTTTTTCCCACCGTTCATGAATGAAGAAAGAATTCTGTAGCAGAATCTATTTTATGCTCACTGAAGTATGAATGGTTCTCATATCCAACAGGAAAGAGCAAGAAATGGCAAGGGATGCAGGCTTCTCATCAGTTGTCAAAGCAACTTGGATTCTTGGCTGCTCTTAATTTATCTTTTAAATAAGGGAGGAAAATCCTCCAGATGCTTAACGTATCAACAGATTTTTAACACTTCATCAATCGGTCATTCTCTCCCCCCGTGCCCTTAAATTTCGTTTTGGCTGGCCTGTTTTTTTTTTTTTGGTAACTCATTCTCATTCTCTTTTCCTTTCACCTAAATATTTCCTCCTGAAGGAATCTTAAATTTCCTTGTCTCCTGTGAAATGGGAATAATTATAGTAACTAAAGGTACTCCACAGGAGTAGTTGAGTGGCATTCAGAATCCCAGGAGTAAACAGACGGCATACCTGCAGTGGGATAAGTCAGGAGAGGTTAGTAAGACGCATCTTTTCAAGGGTATGGGAAGAGTGTAGGGCAGGGGTTAGCACACTTTTTCCATAAAGGGCCAGATAGTAAATATTTTCAGCTTTGGGGCCACATTGCCTCTGTTTGAGCTCCTTGACTCTGCTGTTCTGGTGTGAGAGCAACCGTGGACAGCACACACCTGAAGGGATGTAGCTTCCAATACAACTTTATTAACAAAAACAGGCTTTGGGCTGGGTCTGGCTCATGGGCCATTGCTTGTTGACCCCTAGTGCCAGGGACACTTAGGTGATGGGGCAGTAACCTGGGCTAGGAGCAGTGCTGTGACCCGCTTTGGCTTGAAGGGCAGGAAGGAGGTACAGAAGCCAGGAGGAGAGGGCACTGTGGAGCGGGCTGCACAGACAGGAGCGCTGGTCTCTGGAAAGATGCTACTGTTGAGAAGCCACTGCACAAGGAGGACAAATATCGAGGTCTTCTTTCTCCTTTGTTTTTTTCTTCTCCTCTGCTGTGACTGAAGCCAGCTGAGCAGAGGGGCCCATTAGCCTGTTCTGTAAAGGGGGTCCTCCCTGGGAGTAAAGATCAGGGTGGGAAAAGGCAGCCTGTCTGGCAGGTGGAGTTAATGGGGTCCGGCACCCAACACACTTAGCATGGATTCTCCCAGCACCAAGGGCTCTGTAAACATTGTTTTCCTGTTTTTGTTTATTAATCCTAGTAGTCGTAAACACCTGCATCTCTGATTACATGTAGGGTTTGCATGCATGCTTTCCATTTACAATCTAAAGGGTCAATGAGTAAAGAGAGCATGAACAGAATGTTCCCTAGAGACCTACTCAATGCAGAAGCTCGTCATGTAACAGTTTCTAATCCCCTGGGCCAGTCACGCGCTCCTCCGGATTTTTCATTCTGCAAGGATGCTTTTGGAAAGACGTTACACTAAGCTCTCAATTGGGCTTTGAGAGCAGGGAAACCGTGTTTGCCAGAAGGAATGAATGGAAATTGACCTTCTATCGAATGAGACGTCAACGATGCATGAGCGAGTGCTTCCATTTACGGAAAGTATTACTTGAGTTATGTCCCAAAATATCACATCACATTTCAGATTAAAGTGCGGCCAGCACAGTGAATGTCTTGATAACCTTGTAGTCCTCACTAATAGACACGTCGAAGATAGGTGTCTTGAAAATGCGTGTTATGCTTGGTTTATCCTGTTTCTTTTTCTCTTTTAAAAAAATTATTTTTATTGAAGTATAGTTGTTATACAGTATTATATGTTATATAAGGTGTATATTAGGGTGATCCACAAATTTTAAAGGTTATACTCCATTTATAGTTATTATAAAATATTGGCTATATTCCCCGTGTCGTACAGTATATCCTTGTAGCTTATTTTATACTTCATAGTTTGTACGTCTTACTCCTCCACCGCTATACTGTCTCTCCCCACTCCTGATTTTTTTTTTTTTTTTTTGCCCATAATTCAGTTTCGTGGTGCTTTCTCTAGAAATTGTACTTATCTCTAGGACCTTGACTTCTTTATTTGCAGCTCTTAAATACCACTCTAAATGGATAGTAACCCACACCAACAAGATGTCAGTTCTTTAAAGTCCACTTTTGCAGGAACCGGGGTAAACAGGTCTTGATTTCTATCAACAAGTATATCTAGTCAGTGAGCTTAAACACACAAAATAATAAAAGGCTAAAGGTCGATGATCTCAGCAGGCTTTTCAGGGAATTTATGTTTGGTGTCGATGCTTGTATTCTGACAAATTATCTTGAAAAGATAATTTGTTAGTATTCTGGAGACTTAGAATTCTCCTTGCATCATCCTGAAAACTTGTTTCTCTGCATTTTTGTAGTTTGGATCACTTATTTATTTTTACATGCAGAGAAAGGCACATGGAAAGTGCCCGCTAAGAGCCAGGGCTGTGGCATCGTTGTTTGGCACACTGCATCCGGGAAAGATATGCAGCTGTCTTGATTTGTAGATTGGTGGTGGGGGCAGAATGCAGCTCAGATCTGGAAGATGCAGTTTGCCTCAGCCTGTATCAGTTATTTAGGTAGGGGACTGTCCTTTTAATCAGCTTTATTTTTCAGTGGCTTTGGTAACTCCTCTCATCAGGTATGTCAACTGCATTATTTTAATCAGTCTCACTTTGGACTTGGTTCATCTGTCCTTAACTCCTGCTAGAGCTCAATTCCCCAGTTTGGGGTGGCTGGCAGGGTGCGGTAAGGGAATGATTTGGGCAGGAAATAGGTGACTCCCTACCCCGATGTGTGCACCTATGTATGTGCGGGGGCATACACACATGTGTAATTTTTTCTAAAGGGCATATAGTTATTCCTTGCAGAATGATAGATACCTAAAGGTGACTTAGTTGAGGCTTTCTCTCCTTTTCTTCCCTCCCTTCCTTCTTCATCCTGATGCCCCTCTTCTCTCTCTCTCTCTCTCTCTCTCTCTAATATTTCACCCTAACTTTCAGATTACATCACTCTTCAAGTGTTCTTGGCAGTCAAACATAACATTTAAGAGCGTTGCTGCAGAGTTACGATACAGAAACTGATTTTGATCAACATACATAGAGAATTGTAGAAACAGTAGGATGATCCTTAGAGACCAGTTCATTCAGTCTCCTCCTTGTGTAGTGAGAAAATGGAGCCACGTCAAGCCGAAGGACGTGCTGATGGGTGGCAGAGCTGGGCTGGAACCAGGCTTTACTGTCAAGGTGTACAAACACAGCCCTGTGTGTTTTGTCACATGCTCTTGTGTTTCTTCATTCTGAACTTAGAAAGTTCTTGTGCTTCTATAAGCACTTTGTCCTTTAAACACACGTCCCAGTTTTGGCCCACCTATCAACGTGATCAAGTTTGATGGTTAGTTTTCCATTAGACCTGAGTGCCATTTCTCAAGTGTCTCCTTGAGAAAGTCACTAGATTTCTGGGAGAAAAAGATGAGACGAACGTTCTAGGAGCGACTCCTTCTTGTGTGGCTCTTCCTTGAGCTTGTCACCGATGTTAGTTGGGAAAGAGGACTTGCCTTAGAAATGGGATCTCCAAGCACTCTTGGCGGTATAAGGTGTTACACTCGAGTTGGTCTTGCAAGGATGGCTTTTCCAGAAGGTTCTAGGCACCTTTGTGATCTGTGAGCAGCACACATATCGTATTTGCTCTGTAGTTGTTTGTGAGCCATCTCAAGAATTACGTGTGTAATTATAAACCCCGTGCTTCCTTTTAAGTACAGTATAATGCTGGTTGTGTTCATTGTTTTTATAGGCGATCATGTCGAATTACAGAAGTACTGGTTTTTGCAATAAAGATGAAATCCTTCAGAGCTTGGAGATTTTCTGTGTGTTAACTTATTAACTTTTTTCCCCCTTTCTTTAAAAAACCATCACTTTGCTCTCTTGTCCCACACTTCAAAGGAGTGACAACTTAGCTCTTTGGGAAGCTGAGAGGTAGAAAACTCAGTTGTATATGACAGCTGTCCCAATAGGACTTGTGTTGTAAATGAAGCCTTTGTTCAGCGAGGACTGAACTGCCAGAGATAGAAACGGGCTAGGTGCGGGAAGGAGAAACAGGAAACCTTGAAAATTTGTTTGCTAAAAATGACATTTTCAACTCTTGGACCCAGTGTGGAGAAAGTCATGCTTGAAGACCATAAAATCAAAGATGTGTGGGAAGAAATGAAAAAGGTTCGTGCCACATCAGATGCAAAGTCAAGGTCCAAAGAAGGCACTTTAGCCATAGAGAAAAAAACATGCTCTGAACTGTATTACTGGACTGTCTCTCACACAGAGTATCATCGATTAAAGAAAAATACTAAGCTGGAAAAAAAAAGAAAGAAACCTGAATTCGTTTTAAAAATCGCCTTCCTGTCTCTTACGTTGAGTCAATGTTGGTTTCTCCCTTTTGGCTGTTTTGCAGTCCTCAATGTGCTTGTTTGACTGAACTCATTGATTTTCCTTCTGTTTTGGAAGAAGCGTCTGGGGAAGGAGGCTGAGTTGAGAAGGATTTCTCAGCCCCACAGCCTCCCGCTGCCTAATTAACGTGGTCAAGTGCATACTCTGTTGGGTTTTAGAAGCTTTATCCAGCTTTAGCCAAGAAGGCACTTCTACCCTGGGGCAGGTTTTCTCCATGGGGAGATTAGCAGTGAAGAGGCTCTGAGTATGGGGGTTAGAATGTACTTAGAGGACGGCCTTTAGCCCTAGAAGGTAATTAATGTTGGACATTTTTTTCCCTTTAGAGGCTGAGTGTCGAATATGGGACAGGGCTAGAGCCAGCTCGTTAATCCTGACAACTGTTACTTCTCTCATGATGGTAGAGTAACGGGTATTTGCCCTTTTAATTCCAGGCCTTCTTGCCTCCTGCAAACTGCTCATGTCCAGAGGTTGTGCTGAGATCCAGCTACACACTCTTCCTGGCAGCCAGAAGTGTGCATTCATGGCAAGGCAGGAGTGAACAGCTTGTCTTGAGTGGGGTGGAAACACCCTTCACTATTTGCTGTGATTTTTTGAAAGTGTCACAGCATGGGTGAATTTGAGGGCCTAGTGTGGTAACGACCCATGGCTGGGAGGGGTAAACTGTATATTTTTGGGCTTATTAAGAAGCCTTATAAAAGGTAATTTTGGAGGGCTTGTGTAGATTTGGAAGACTGAAAATGGCCCATAACACTGACATTTTCTCATTGAACAGGGGTTTACGCTCTGTAAAAGGGCCAGATAGTAAACCTTTTCAGCTTTGGGGGCCATATAGTCCCTTGAAACTAATCAACACAACAATATCTTAGTGTTTAAACAGCCACAGACAGTGTGTAAACAGATGCATGTGGCTAGGTTCCAGTGAAACTTGGTTGAAACAAAACAAAACCAACAGGTGGTGGGCCAGGTTTGGCTTGCAGGCTGTGGTGTGCTCACCTCGGGTAGAAAGTACTGCTTCTGATTTGTAGGTCTGGCTTTGTGGCTAGATTTCATCTCAGAGACCAGTCTGTCCCTTACGTTCTGTCCTGGTGCTCCGGGGCTCCAGCATTCCAGATTGTCACTTGCTACACCTTGTAATAAAAGCAACCAATCCTGGGGTGCATCGTACACACTCTTGTTCTTCCCTGGCCACAGAAAGCCCTGGAGATCATGCCTAGCTGTCTGCTCTGGGTTCTTGTACTGCAGGAGATGGTCACCTTCGGACCTCAAAGAGACTTTTGGGGCAAGGAAGACAGCTCAGCATTTGTACAAGCCGCTGCTGGTTTCCAGCCAACGGATCAGCAAGCTCTGTATTTTGCTATAGCCTTTGAGATAAGCCACAGTTCCAGGGACACGCTGTGGGGCACCAAAGGAGAGCTGAAAACCTCCCTTTTGCTGATGAGCTCGTGGCATTTTTTTGGTTTATCCGAGGTCTCCAGCATGAAAGCTTTAGTAAGTGCCTTTCAAAACTCCAGAAGTTTTTCCACATTTCTCCTTAAACTGTTGAAATCCAAGCAGAATATATGTAGTGTTTTCTCAAATGCAGGAAGGAATCTGCATTTTTATCAGAAAGCTGTGGGAGGGGGCTTTTGCAAAATCAAGCATCTCCCTCTTTGCCCGACCGCTCTTGGATTGGTGTGATTATTTTTATTAGTTCCTGATGAGTGGCTCCTTTTAATACTTCTGTCCTACTGCTTGCAGTGACTCTGGTGTGCCTGTAACTGGGGCGCAGTAATTCAGCTGTGGCTGAATTATATGCACTATGACAGCCGGAATGTACAGTGTGATTTATGGGGGTTGTTGACATAGAGATCAGCAGATAGCTTAATTCCCTGCCATCCATGTGAGGTCTGGAGGCACACTCCAAGGAACAGAGGGAAGTTCACGGTATTTCTAAGCGTTGTGGTGAATTGATCCAGGACTTCTTTTCTTTTCTCTAATCAACCAGAGTCTCCTGGAGTAAAACGTAGCATTGGATTTCCACCCAGCGGAGTTAGGAGTTAGCAAAACTCGCAGTTTGACCACATGGACTTTGATCCTCGGGAAGAACTGATTAAAATTTTTGAAAGAGGGATAAGAGGTCGAGGAAGACAGTCCATGTGACCACCCATGAAATCAGTCAAAAGTTAGAAAACACACAGCTGTGAGCAACCAGATTGGATGTGTTGTTTTTATTGTTGTGATTATCGGATTTGAAAAGAGAGACTTCCTTTGGAGACCTGACTCCAGCTCCCCTCTCTGTGTAAGGAAGATGCTAAATGAAGCAATTCTTGAGATCTTTTCTTGGTATGAGTCAAAATTCTGTTGACACAAACCTGCTTAATTTTCTGAAAACCATCCCATTGTCCCTGGCTCACGATAGGTACCAAATTGCTTGGGACACCTTCCCCAAACCTAAGCCCCTGTAACATTTCTCGTCCTGCCCTGTCTCAGTACAGGATGGGGATGGTACATCCCTGTCTGTTCGGGAAGTGTGTGTGTCCCTATCAGCTTTCACAGCGCTGCCTCTGATCTCTGGGTTCTGAGCAACTGAGTGAGAGATGAACTCTGTTGATGAGGTGGGGGACCACCTGCTCTTAGAGATAGAGGTCTCCGGCCCTTCTCCCAGGGCAGGGCTCTCGCTGGGGCAGCTGTGGCTTTGATTGAAAAGATATGCGGCCCTCTGGAGCTGACTTCAACCCAGTGGCACTGGTCTTTGAAAAATGCACTTCGGCCGAGCCCCTGTGGCACTTGTTTGCTGAGGGATTTTGCCTTTGCTTAGAAGCGAGAACACAGCTTCAGCCAGATTGCCCCTCACTGAAGGCATTTGCTACGAATGAGTCTTCTACTAATATGTTTAAGGATTTATAAGGAAAACAGAGTCATTCTTAAATAAAAGGGACATTGACATAAAAAGCAGTAATGGTTGATGCTATCTGTTTTTGCAGATAAGTGTTTTGTCACAGAGGACGATTTATGGTGGGAATACCGCGTAGCTACCGTGGCAGGTGATAAATCACTTTTCTCACCACTGGATATCGAGAAGAAAGGGATACAAAGACCTTTTAGCCATAGGAAAAGTAAAAGCACTCCAGAGCATTTTGGTTTATACGTGATATAGTGCAGAAAGTTTGCTAGAGAACTGAGATTGTGGGCATGTGTACACTTAACGTGAAATGTCTTAATTTCATTTTGAGTAAAGTGATAGTTAAGATCTGCTTGGAGAAAATGGAGTCTTGAAAAACTCAGTCCATACCTTGGATGGAGTAAGTGATGCTTTTCAATTTAGGGTTTTCACGCAAGTAGAAGAGGTGACTATGATGATGATAAAAATCAGGACCTGTATCATGGACTCTGCGTAAGTTTTCTTACTGCCCACAGTCGGGTGGATCTGAGAAAACAGGCACAAATGCACTTATAAGATGTTAAGGGTGAGAACAAAGCAAGCACCTTAAGAGACTTTTTAGGAATGTCTCGGAAGGTGTGAGTCCAGAGAGGGATTATGAAGCACGAGGTCTTCTTTCCTGGGACCTTCCTCCCCTCTACTTCTCTTCCTCTTAACTTCATACCATTGCCACTTGGATGGGTGGAGCCTCCTGCTGGCCTCCACCGATGCCTTCTTGTGGATAGGAAGGCTCTGGTCAAAGACTAGCCTTTGAGGAAACCCAAATCTAGGCAGCCGGCCAGCTGGAGTGAAAGACTTCCTTCCAGAGGACTCATCCTTTTCCGCAGGGCTTTGTTAGAGCAGAGATCTGTCGGCAATGAGCGTGTGGGTTCACGCAGCATTCATTACATACTGGAGTCTGGGGACAGGTAAGGTACAGATGTGAGGACTCCTGTACCACCTAGCGTGAAATCAACCATCACTTCTTTTCCAAGAATTTAATGCATGTGCAGCCTTTACTCTGTGACTAGCGTAAAAAAGGAAATATCCCTGTAATTATTGCCATAAAATATCAAGTCGGAGTCTTCCATTTTGTTAACGTTCCTGGTCTCTTCTAGGTGCTATATGCTCCATGAGTTCCTCAGCCAGTATTTGTTTACTTAGTTGTTCGTTCACTTATTCATTTGCTCGTTTATCCATTCGAGAAATACTTGAGGCCTTCTACCTGCTATCCTCAGTGCCAGCACCCAGCAGCAACGAAAACAAGAGTCCTGTCCTCAGGGGGCTTACATCCTAGTAGGTCAGAGCGTGGCAATACGCAAAGTCAGATATAAAGTGTGTCCGCTGGGTCTTAAGTGCCTGGAAGTAAATGGAGTGGCGGTGGTGGCGAACAGAAAGTGATGGGCATAGATAAGCTAGCATCCATTGTGTCTCAGCCTCTCCAGGTGTCAGTGACTTCCTGGCCTTCTCTGCCTGTCATCCTGACAGCAGCTCTGGGGGCCTGACCAGGACTGTCCTCCCCATTTACAGATGAGGAAAGCAGGGCACAGTGTTCAAGAGACAGGCAAGGTGACTCAGAGGGTAGATGTCGGGTCACCGAGAAACCCTTCTCTCAACCTCGTGAGAGACCCTTCTCTCAACCTCGTGAGAGTCCCTTATCTCCACCACTGCCACCCCCAGCCCAGTACCTGGCATGGGGCTCAATGAGGATCTGTTTAGGCTTGATACTTGAAGGCACTGTGCTCCGTACTGGGAAGGAAAAGAAATGTAAACACAGGTCCTGCCTGGAGAAGTCCCAGTGCAATGAGGAAGGCCCCTGGGACGCTCCGCCACCGTGCTCGGAGTGTCCCAGCTGAGCCCCACAGGCCCTGCGGTGCAGGGCCAGGTGGGGTCTATCCCCAAGTGTGGTGGTGTGGGGAGTGGGTGGAACTTCTCGGAGGGCTTCACCGAGGAGGGAGCAGCCTTGGTAGAGAGAGCAGAGAAGAAAAGGGCATTTCCAGCAGTGGGACTTATCAGTGTAGAAGCCTAGAGGCTTGGAAAAACGTGGCACCCAAGAGGCAGGAATATGTCCCATCATGCAAGGATGAGGTGCCGTCCACTCCCCCCACACACACACAAAGGATCAGTAACCTGCTTGTGCTGAGGTTCCCCAGAGGCTGTTTGGAGAGAAGCTCAGACTTCATTTCATAAGGCAGTCTCCAGGTTCCTCTTGTTCATCTTGAGGGACTGACATTCTTATGAAGGACCTGCAAAAAAAAAGTCTTAGGACTCCTGTTGAATCAAGGAATAAAGACCAGAGTGCAATTCACCAGGTGAGGCCATGTGATGAAGAAAAAGGGTACTTGATTTAGGATCAGATGAGCTTGATTCAGATTTCAGCAGCAGCATTTAACCTTGGATGAGTCTTTTTATTCCTTAGAGCCTCAGCTTTTCATCTGGAAGTGGGAGTAATGATACCTCCATCCTCAGGGATCCGGGGCTGAACAGGAATTTTAGCTGAGCTCTCTTAATTTCTGTGACCTGCCCCCTGTTGCAGTGCAAATCTCTTTGAAAAACTGCAGGTCTGGCTTACCCCAATGAAATAGAAACAGTTTCAGCGTAAGGCCCTGTGCTTGTTAATAGGTTTGTCACTCGTTTTAATCACAGGATTTTACTTTCTCTTAGCACTGTGGCTGATTATTTAATTTTGACGTAATTGTGTGGCAAATACCCTGCATAAGGAGGTAGGGCTGTAAAAAGAGTATGGCCACAAACAGGGTTTGGTCGTGGGCCAGCAAATTCCTAGCTGCCTTTGCTGCCACGTGTTACCATATCAAATGAGTTGCGCCGGGATCCTCCGCCTGCCGCTGATGGCTCCTTCTCACTTGGGTGACTGTGTCGAAGGTAGTTTTGCAGTGTCATTGTGTTGGTCATTATAGTAATGACATGCATTTCCAAAATTCTGTTGGAGAGTCATTTTCAGCTCTGCCTGGAGAGAGCCCTGTGGATCTCCAGGTACCTCAAAGGCTATAAAACTGCTCCAGTCAAAACTGGTTTGAATTTACTGCTTCAGAGATGCAGTATGAAACCCAAGACAGCAATGGGTGTGTATTTTTGGAGCAACTAAAGACTCCTGCGTTTCCAAGGGAAGATTAATAATAAGGACATTTATTGCTTGTAGCACCTTTAACCTTGAATTTTAAAAGAGACGATTTTTTTTTTCTGTAATTATAACCAGCTCCTGGGAGATAAACAAGTTAGTGATGGTCTGCACCATTTTACAGATGAGATCACTGAGGTTTGTGGCTTCCAGCATCCATTTCTCTTTGATGCCAGGCTTCACATGGCTCTTCCCTTGGTGGGTTTCTTCTTATCCCTAACATCGCAGCTTAGATGCTGCCTGTCAAAGAGGCCTTGCTTCATTTTCCTTGAAAGTAAAACTGCTTTCCCCACCCGTTGTTTCCTTTTGCCACTTATTCCCTTCTTAGCAATAGTCAGGAACTTTAATTTTCTTTATGACAGCTTGCTGTTAGTGTTGATTATTTAATTTTACTTATGAGTCTGTCTCTACTGTAAGAACGTGTACTCCCTAAAGGCCAGGGCTCCATCTTTGTACCTGTTGCCCTAGTGCAGTGCCTGACACCTGTGAGGCCCTTTGTTAATATTTAAGCAAAGGGGGTAGTAGTTGAGGTTTTAAAAGGCTAAGCTGTTCATTGAATGTTTATGTTCAGAAGGCAGAAAGCAGACTGAAGGAAGGTTGACTGAGGTATAAACATTGTTATGAAAACACACATTTCCAACAATGAAATAGGTTTGTGCTTTAATGTGTATAGTTTTCTGAATAATGTCTGGCAGATAAATAAGACTTGCTTTGGGAGACTTTTTTTTAATACAACACGTTTCGAATTAGAAGACATTTCAGTGCTTGTTCTACTTGAGTAGGATTGATGAAAATCTGTAAATCATCAGTTTTGCTTAAAACGCCTGAGGAATTTTTAAAGTTTGGAAACCCAGGCCATGATCTTGAACTTTTATTTCTAATAATAGTCATACCTGGCTTTTTTTTTTTTTTAACAGATTGTGTAGTTACTAATTGTTTTTTGACTCTTAGCATATCTGCATGTAGTTTAGAAGGCTTGCTGTGGAAGTATCCAGGTCAGTTGAAAAAGCTCCCTCCTCAGTGATAGGCGTCCAAGTTGTTCAAACTACACGATTCTTAAAACTTGTTCTTTTTACATCTCACCATTTGGGTGAGGCAGGACAGTCCAGTTCTGAATGACTGTTGGAGAACTTGTCTAATGAACAAGTAGATTTTTCTCTTATATTTTTCTACTGGTGCAACTGTGTTACTTGAGGTATCTTCAGCTATAGGTGGTAGAACTTTCAAATCAGAACAGCCTAAACATGTTGTCTTAGGGATACGGACTAGGTGATTCCCAGGTTAGTGAGTTGAGCAGCTCAGTATTCTTGTCAAGGACTCAAGTTCTCCTTGGTCATCCTTAGCACGTTCGCTCGGTCTCTTCGTGGTCCGAAGATCCTGGCATCACATCTAGACATGACAGCCTCCAGAGACGGCAGCAAGGCATGATCTCCTTGTCTCTGCAGTAGTGTAAAGGACGCTTTCCTAGAAGCCCTAGAAGAGAATGCACCTTTATAGTGTCTTGCTAGGCAGGAGGGGCCACACCCCTCATCGAGTTATGGGGCCTGAATTACCATGATTGGCTTGGACCACTTGGGATCTATTCACTTTCTCTGAGGGTGACTAAAATGTGGATTGTTCTGTCAAAGAAAAGGTGAAAAAGAGATGAGCAGGCAGTAAGAGGTCTCTGCCATTCTAGGTATTTTTGGGTTTTTTTTAACAGGATTTTTTTTTTTTTTAATTTGGCCGCATCGGGTCTCAGTTGCAGCACACGGGCTCTTCATTGTGGTGCACGGGCTTCTCTCTAGTTGTGGCGCACAGGCTCCAGAGCACGCAGCCTCAGTAGTTACAGCACGCGGGCTCTCTAGTTGTGGTGCATGGGCTCTAGAGTGCACAGGCTCAGTAGTTGCAGCACGCAGGCTTAGTTGCCCACAACATGTGGGATCTTAGTTCCCCGACCAGGGATTGAACTTGCGTCCTCTGCATTGGAAGGCAGATTCTTAACCACTGTACCACCAGGGAAGTCCCTGCCATTCCAGGTTTATCCTGCTAAAAGTCCTCTTCACGGATGTGTGTCAATCTCTCTCTGATAATGAACATTTGACCAAACTGGAACAAAGTGACAATTCTTTGTGTGGATGGTTCCCACCATCAAGTCAGATTTTCATCCTGGGAATTCTGTGATGAAAGCTCCTCCTGCAGTATTTTCTCTTATGAGATGAATGCTGCGCTCACAGGTCATAAGACTCTTTGGATAAGATTTTAAAATAGTGTTTTAATCCAGATGTGCTAAGTGAGCACGCCTATTTACCAGCTGAGGTGTTCTTGTACTAGAAGAGATGTCATTTCGTGCAGACTATGAAAGGAAATTGGTTCAAGTAAGTCTGACTGCAAAGTTTGCAAAATCAAACCCACCCTCTGTCTCTCTCTTGCGATAGAAAATAGAAATATAACTCAGAATTGTCAAACAATCATCATGTGGTCTCTGGAAATTTCAAGCTTGCACTACCTCGCCTTTTCCCCTAATTATGTTAATACTTGGAATGTTTAGGCTTTCTGATGTTTGACTTTTCTGAAGTTGAGAAAAGGTATCGAGTTTATTTTTACTTTTCCCAGATGTCACTCATTTCTTTGACATAAAAATCCTTATCTCACAGGATAAGCTTCAGGAAATGGGTTAAGGAACGAAGACCGACCTGGCTTTTATGAGAACAGGGATGCTTTTCACTAGAAACATAATTTTCAACAAACAGTGCCAGTTTGGAAACCTGTCGGATTGGTCCCATCTTTACAGGGTATTATGGAGGTTGAAATCAGCATAAAGGTTTATCATCCTTATTCTTAGAGACAGCATTAAGAAACATTATCTCTCAGTTCATCCAACTTTTCTCCTTTTCAGATGAGGAAACGTAGGCTTAAAGAGATTAACGGACTTGTTCACATCTGTTCCTTTGGGGGGATATACTATTTCCTTATAGCCCCAGAGAACACACGGCCCATACAATATTGTATAGCGTTGTATATATACAGCCACCTTAACAAATTTCTACTTAGGTAACTTTGATATTTATTGTAAAAGTAGCAATTGGGAGTGGTGGTAATAGTGATGATGAGAATGATAAAAGTCAACAGAACAGCAGCCTAACATTTATTGAGCACTTACTGTGTGCCAGGCAGCATGCCTAGAGCTTCACTGGCATGCTCTCACTTCAGCCTAGCAATAACTGTATCATTCCCCATTTACAAATGAAAAGAGTGAAGTTTGTAGGTTAAACTAGCCCAGTGTCACACAGCTGGTGAGTAGCAGAGCTGGGATTCCAGCCCGTGTTTGGCTGATTTTAGAGCCTGGGTTCTTAATGAAGAGGCTTGCCATTAACCGTGGTGGGCAGGGGGGGCGGTTGTGACACTGAGAAGGAAAGGTCCTGAGTGACATCAGTCATGACCAGCCCTAGGAAGGACTGGATCACCGAGTGGGCATAGGGTACTGTATATATCAGGGGGAAAGTATAACTTCCTTTCGCCCCACCAGAGGAAGTGCCGGCGAGAGAGGAAACCTCAACCAGGGGTTCAAGCTTTGAAATGAGAAGTCGGCTACAGGTGCTGGAGGGAGCTGATGGAACTTGGATGGGGCTGGGGTTGAGATCCCAGCTCCCTGTGACACACACCATGGATTGAAGCCATAGTGCCGCCAGTGAGAGTAGACCAGATGCTTAAGTAAAAGGTGGGCCTGGGACACATGGACAGGTGTCCTGGGGGAGACACCAGCTAAAGTCTGAAGAGCCCTGCAAGGCAGGCGGTGAGTCCCAGGATGATAAAAAGCTTTTTCAGATGGGAAAACAGAATTTTGGAGACTTTAAGTGACAGCCCCGAGTCTACAGCTCTGAGTCATTCAGCTGGGCTTGTCAGGCCCTGGATTTGAGATCTTGGATGTAGAGTTATATAGGTTTGGTTCTAGAAGGGCTGGCTCAGGAAGCGAGAAGGACAAGAGGTAGGAAGAAGGCAGTACACCAAAGACCGAAGAGGTTCAACCTATAAGGCTTCAGCCACGCTCACGGAAGCCCAGGAGCCCAGGGAAGAACGTGTGTGTTACACACAGTGCATGTGGATGATCAGAATTACCGTGACACCAGTAACAGGTTGCACCCCGGGGATGAGCCTGGGCTCTGGAGGCCGACTGCTTCACGTCCTAGCTTTTGCATCCTCATGCTGTGTTACTTCTAACAGATTGCTTTCCCTCTCTGGGCCTCAGGTGCATCTTCTGTGAACATTGGGGTAAGAATAATACCTCCTAGAGTGTTGGAAGAGCTCAATGAGATTTAGAGCAGGAGTTGGCAAACCTTTCTAAAAGGGACAGTTCATGGATATTTTTGCCCTTGGGGACCATACGGTCTTTGTCAAGACTGTTCCGCTCTCCTATAAGTTGGTGGAAAACTCAGGCATTTGAAAACCTATTATCTGTCATAGAAAATTTGCAGAAAATCCCGCAGTAGGCAAGTGGCCCTTGGCTTATGAATGAAATCCCATAAAATGGTAGCCGTTAATGTTCAGCTTCAGATTCCAAATTGTTAACACAGTCAAATGCAAAAAACAGGTAACTTTTTTAAAATACAGGGTTTCAGTCTGTGTAACTGTGATTATAAGAGGCATGTCCTCTCCGCACGTCTGCTCAGCTTTCTCCTCAACACTGCTTTTGATTTATCCAGCTCATCTACCATTTTTAAAAAATAGAAATATAATTTGACAAGTCGCAGCCCATGGTTAAGTAAGGATCGCCCTCAAGTCTGGAAACGTGTTTTCTGTTTATAGAAAAAGGGATTAAGCTGATTTGGAAATGCTGAGAAGATGCACTTCATTCTGAAGGTGACAAGTAACTGAGGCGTGTGTCTAGGAACCTTTGGTAAAGAATTCTCTTCCCCTCTCCTCACATTAAAAAGTGAAGAAAAGTAAAGAAAGTGCAAAAAGCTGTTCAGTGGTGCTGTCTATTCGAGCTCTGATTTGGGGGGGAAATGGCAATATGTATTCATTATGCCCCCAATTTTGTAAATTTTAGATGCTCTTGCACTAAATGAAGGCAAAAAAAGTACATGGTGTGCCTCAGATGGGGCCAACCTTGGTAAATAGGGCTTTGTGGGGCTGGAGGATGGTTTTGTAACATGTGAGGTCTGAGTAATGACATATTTTGTCGTGCTTTACAAGGAATGGGGCCTTTTTGTTTATTTTTTCAAAGAGACTCTGGAAACCATGTCTAATTTCAATCTAATGAAACACCTCCTAACATCAGGGGTTTCTTGAGCCAGTGTTTTATAAGAATTGCATCTCATGGTCATCATGTAACAGGTTGTCCTGTATTCACATATACACTCTGCATCACATCACCTATTCGACTTCTTTTATTGGCTTAACTCTGATAATTGTAATGAAGTTCTCATTGCTTTTTTTTTTTATATATGTTGGACATTAATTTATTAAGTGTCAGTCAGCTCCTACTGTGTGCAGTATTTAGAGGTAAGAGGGACCATGGGGATGTCGGTCCATTTATCCCTGTGAATGTGTAAGTCACGATGACTCAGGCTTTTCTGCGCTGCTTTGGAGATTAGAAATTGACTCAGATGAGGCGATGTTTTTTGACCAAACTTTATAAATCTCCCAGAGGATGTTGGCAGTGGAGTTTGGCAAGCAGAATATATCTTCTTGAAGTCCAGTAAGCTCCATGGATTCCTAATGAAAAAAAAAAAGAGCTTTTCCAACAGAAAAGATAATCTGGGTTGCTATGAGATATTACCTGTACCAAGTTGTGATTATTTGTTTAAAATCATACCAAGAAATGAGGAAAAAGAACTTCTTTTTAAAAGTTTGCTTGTCCAGAAATGGAAACCCTGGACTTGAGTTCGGGCTGACATTTCCCAAACACGGGCCTCATCCATGGTGGAAAGTGCATGAGGATCTGCATGTGAAGACTGACCCCAGCATCCTTGCCCATGCCCGTCATGTGGACCCAGTAGTATTTTTCAGCACTAGTGCAGTTCAATGTTTCCCTGAGAATACTGGCTTCCTGGGCAACTGAGCGGATTAGCCGTATCAGATGCTGAGAAAGGAAGCTCGCACGCTCAGCACCCACATGTTTAGAACACACTTGGGGGGTCTCCGTTAGCGAGTAGAAACAGTGTCTGTGGTCGGGGAAGCCCTTGCCCTGTGGTGTGTACAGCAGGCTTCTGGGAATACTGCGTAATCAGAGCCGGGACACTCGCTCCATCCCAGCCAGTGGACAGACGGGCAGCAGCGTGCTCTGGCCACAGCAATTATGAAGCAGGCAGAGGGTGCAGGAGCTCATCTAAGTGGGGAATGAGCCCTAATGGTTGAGAGGTTGAAAGCTTTCAGAATGTTTGCTGCTTCTCTTAAAACAGCTCCGCGAGAGTAGTTGAGCAGATGTAAGAACTAAACGTTATCCTGCTCGCAGATGAGTCAAATCTCAGACAAAACACATATTTTATTCCAGTACCCAGTTGATCAGTGAGAAGTAAAGAGTTCCTCTCTGGGGGCTTCCCTGGTGGCGCAGTGGTTGAGAGTCCACCTGCCGATGCAGGGGACGCGGGTTCGTGCCCCGGTCCGGGAAGATCCCACACGCCTTGGAGCGGCTGGGCCTGTGAGCTATGGCCGCTGGGCCTGCGCGTCTGGAGCCTTTGCTCCACAATGGGAGAGGCCACAACAGTGCGAGGCCTGCGTATTGCAAAAAAAAAAAAAAAAAAAAGAGTTCCTCCCTGAAGGTAGGAAAGTCGTATAAAGTGTATTTCCTGGATCCCTTTGGTTGTCTTCTGCTAATAGATAAATTTGCTTATTTTTCAAATGGTTTCCCCACATGAGCTGTTTCCATGATTGCTTGTCCTCCTCCCCTTGCCTTTTCCCTCTGTCTTTCCCGATTTGTCTCCGACAAGCGTCATTTAGACCTAGCAGATAGATTTCAGGGTCCACAAATGCCAAACCCACTTCATGCACATGAACCGTGACCCTTGGTGATGGTCTCCAGGAGCCAGGAGGTTTTCTGTGTTAGAGGATCTTAATCCTCTAACATAATAATGTTCTCCTGCATTATTAAATGAGTGAGGCTTAGTCCTGGCGGTATTAACACGGAAGTATCCCTATTCCAGCACCTCCATCTCCGTTTAATTAATATGATGCTGATGTAAAGAGGTCCATCTGCCCAAGGCCAAGGCACCATCCCACCATGATGAGAAAAGGAGCAGATAAAATTGGCAGAGTTTGCAAAGGTTTGTTTAAGCACCTTTGAATGAGTAGGTTGAGTATTTCCAGATATGGAGCGAAAGGTATCTGACATGCCATTGAGTTGATGTGTTGAAATAATTTCCCAATTCTTTTCGCATGTGTACAGGTTTTCTTATGGAAGGTCCTGTTTGTCAGTATATGTATGTAAATTGGGATCCAGAGATTGTGTTCTCAAACACACCCTTGTACGGTAGGGGTGGGGGAAGAATACTCAGCTTCAAGAGGATTCCAGTCACTATCTGTCTTAGCCTCTGTTGTCTCATCTGTGAAATGGCTACATTACTACTGCTAAGTATAGGATCCTCATGATAATCAAATTAGGAGGAATATGTGTAAATCGCCAGGTGTAGCTCTTGGCACATGAAAGAGGCTCTCTTGAGGCTTTAAGGGGAAGGTTTCCAAGGCTCTGAGGAACAAGGTTTTAAGCCTTCTTGGATTAAAGCCACGTTGTTATCTGCAGAAAATTGGTTACCTTATTGATTGATTGATTGACTGCATCGGGTCTTAGTTGCAGCACACGGGATCTTTGTTGAGGCGTGAGGGATCTTTTCGTTATGGCATGTGGTCTGTTCGGGTTTCTCTGTAGTTGTGGTGCACAGGCTCCAGGGCGCGTGGGCTCTCTCGTTGAGGTGCGCGAGCTCAGTAGTTGTGGGGCGTGGGGCTAGTTGCCCCGCAGCACGTGGGATCTTAGTTTCCCGACCAGGGATCGAACCCGCCTCCCCTGCATTGGAAGTTGGATTCTTTACCACTGGACCACCAGGGAAGTTCCGAGTGTTGTTTACTTTGAGAGCAGGTGCAGACTCTGGGGAGATGTCCCATGCAGATAGAAGTTTTGACATTGCCCTTGCTAATTAGATCATGTTAGGGACGGTGGGCAGGTCTGCCACATCTGCCTTTGACAGAATGTATTATCTGGGGTTTGTAAATGAATTGTATGCTCACATGTCCTCTCTAAGTGTAAATATTGATTCTCAGGAAGAACTGAAATAATATTGTGGTGGGACATTTTCTCCTTGTTTAGGTTTTTGCCTTGCTGTATTTAATTGCATGCACATTAAAACTGCAACGCAGCCTTGGCCAGACTTCGGTCAACCAGATACCACCGCCAGTTCTTCTGCGATCCATACTGTTACCTATTTAATATTTTTATTTAAGTACACTCTTCAAAAACGTGAATTTATTTTAAAAGGAAACAAGGCTCTCCTTACCGTGAGTGGAAAACTGCCACATGCAGTAACTAGAATGTGCTTTAATGTGCAGGGAAAACAGTGTCTTCAGATCAGCTGAAGGCACCAAGTTTAAGGCCTGCAGCCCTTGTGCAAAAGGAAATTGTCAAGTGGGTGAGAGAGATGTTGAAGATGTGTTAGCACCCATCAGAGAATTTCTCCTTAACGCGAACAGCTTAGACAAGTTCTGAGGGTTTTTTTTTTGGATTCCTGCGTCAACATATTTTATAGATTAGACCCCATTTAATGCCATCACCTAATCTGTTATTAATGCCCGTATCATTAGGGGCTCCCATTTTCTCCTCCCCTGGAAACAAAGTTCAGTGCATTGCCGGGCTGCAACTGTACTTTAAAGAGACACAGATTTAAGTAACTCTTTCTCAGTTAGCCCATCAGGTTGGGAAGGACATTGCCAACCAGGCAGAATGTAATAAATCCAAACCCACTGAAAGACATTAGCCAGAGAACTGCCATGTACAGCCCCCGGGAAACTGAGGCTACCGGGGTGACCTGATTGCTAGGTGTACACCTGGGCATTTCTTAAGGATAGGACCGCTGTTTCAGCACTACGGTAGCATTTCTCTTGTATTCGAGGCCTGGTGCCGTGTGTATAGTCGACTCTGTAATCAGTTGTTGGGCAAACTTGGAGCATCTGGCAGCTTGCCAAGCAGGGCAGTTCCGCATCCTTGGAAGCTTTTGTAATCCTATTGCAGACGCTGCCACCCAGTACAGCTCTTAGGTGTTCCTGGCTTGTGGGAGCAGTGATGAAACTCAAAGACTCACGAGAGGGCGTGACGTAAGAGGTTAACGTGAAGCTGACACAGTGTGTTTAGGTCATTAAAATTTTAGCCCACCCCTCCCTGCCATTTGCATGGGCAGAGGTCTTGGAGTGGACTCTTTTCAGGTTTGGAGCCACCTACTTCTCACCGCACCTTATCAGTCCTGGGGTCACAGCCCCTGAACAGGAGGGAGGCTGGACGGATGGGAAAAGGAGTCGGAAGGAGAGTTTGCATGTTCACACTCCTGGGCCTGGGCACTGGGTGTGCCTCAGATCTGGCAAACGCCAGTGAGGGATGAGTCATCTCATTTATTTTTGCCTGCTTTTCTGTTTTGATTGAGTGGATACTCTAAGCTTATCATAATTATTTTTGGCAGGGGGAGGGTTATTATGTTAGAGCAAAAAAATTTAGTGTTCAAAATAATGATACTTTTGAACCATGCTGTGATATTTGTATCTTAACAAAGAGCTCTCGTACTGTGCAAAAATTAGGACATTTAAACTAATATTTAGTACTTACTTTTTAAAAGAAGATTGTTTGCCTGCTAGCTTTCCAGATATGTTCCTGGAGGGTTTGGGGTTGGTTGGTTGTGTTTTCACATGCCCAGGGAACTTTGCTCCTCTGTATACAACTAGCCATGGATTTTATTTTTATTATTTAAAAATAGCAGGTACACTACAGAGAGCTGTTTTCGAAAACAGAGTTTCTGTGCTTGATTTCATTAGTCCTAAAGACCACAAGCACATACTAAAGATATAAACTTTTTTCAAATTATGAAAGTAATGTATGTTCATTTTATAGAACATATGGAAAAATATGTGACAGAGTGAGATCCCACCAACTGGAGATAATATTTTGGTGTGTCTTCTACTCTTTGATTTTTATGCATAGGAAAAAAACCATTGAGATTAAACCACTTAACTTCGTGAATTTTCTTATTTTTGCTTCTCTCCTTGTAAGACACAAGTTGAACTAAATGGTATTTATGTTCTAAAACTCACTGCTCATAGAGTTAGTTAAATGATTTGAAACAGTGTTTTATAGCCTTATTAAATTGCCTGCCTTTTCCAATCATTGTGACAGCATAGTCCCTCGTATATTTAAATATTCTTCAGAAATGTAATCTTTAGACATAAGATATGACATTTAAATATTAAATGGAAGAAAATAGCCAAAGAGATTGATTGAAATGCTGAGATACATTCCACATGTGTAATTACTTTTATTTACTCCCACTAGTTTGCTTGCATAGTTTTTAATTTGAAGCTTTAGATTTTAAATGTCACTATTGACCTAAATTAAGAATAAAGAATAACCATACACTCAGGATTTTAACAACCACAAGAACGAAGGACTTACATCACAAGATGAGCAATCATCACAGAAATCCAGCTTCGTAACTTACAACTAGTGATCAGTTTTCAAGCAAAGAGAATTTAGATTTTATTAACTTGAAGCAGCTGGTGTCTGTAATACGCTACTTTTTTTTTTTTTTTCCGGAAATGGAAAAGGTCGTATAAAATAAAGAGTACTTGTGTTGTTTCTTTTTGAAAGCAGCTGGCTTCCCATCGTTGGGCTGTTTGTGAGCTCAGAAACCCCAGGCCCTGGATGTTTTCCTTGGGAAGGAGCTGGGGGGATGGGTGGAGAGGGGGAGCAGGCTTCCACGGTCCTGTGCCGGGGTCCCGTTATTACTTCCCCCGTACCAGCCCTGCTGCTGTGTCTCACCGTCATAAACCCTGCCCCAGGTACTCAGATGGGAGGGTCAGGATGAGAGCAACCCCGTCCCCCAGGCACTTGGAGGGGAAGGGAGACCGGAGGCAGAGTCCCAGGGGGAGGGGAGAGGGCGGAGGCAGTGCTCTGTCAGCTACTCATCACTCAGGCTCCCAGTGGAATTCCGCGCATGGCACTTGAATCACTGCCCCCGGCATCCTCCGTAGGGACGAGTGGGGAAGACCCTCAGGGCTAGAAGCTTCCCCAGTTCCTGGGCTGCTTCCGCAAAGCTGCTGTGTGACCTCGGTGTCCTTTGTAGAGCCACTCGGGATCTCATTTCTTCAGGGTTGCCTTTGATCCCTGGCACGAAATCATCTCCAAGCACCGTTTGTAGTTATTATGTATTAGGATTATTTGATTAATGTCTTCCTCTCCCTATTTTGTCCACTGTTTTATCCCCAGCACCAGGCACCATTCCTGGTCCACCGAAAGCCCTGGGTAAATATTCACTGAAAGAAACAAAAAGACTTTTTGACATATTACTTTACCTCTCTTTGGTTAATTTAGCTATCTAAAATCTCTTGATGAAGATAGTAACGTAAATCCCGAAAGCTCTTTTCTGGTAGCTTAGTAGTACGTTCGCCAACAGGAAGAAGACAAGCACAGTATGCCTTGGATTATTTATTATATTTTAAGATCATTTTATATTATTATAAAATAATGCTATGTTATTTTATGTAAGTTTTATATTATTAACGCCTGACATTGTTTTCGGCAAGGTCTTACCTTTTAATGCAAATTGTTTTCTTAAGTGAAAAATACAGATTATGAATGATTTTTGCTTGAGATCTCCTTGCTGTTTAAGCCATTCTAAAAATTTCCAAGAGTAGAGCGTTTGCAGTAATTACGCTCTTTTTAAGTTGAGGATTTTGAAAGTCGGGAGAACTTCTCAAATCAGTGGTGGATTGGGGAAAGAAAATTGGGCGGGGGGGGGCATTTTCGGGAATTTTCCCTTTTGAATCCTTAGCATATTTTGTAATTATTGTCTTCAGGATCGCTTTGCCCTCTTCCGTGATTAGCACAGCACCCTGCTTGTGTTAAGTACTGGTATTCGTTTGAATTTATGTATGTATTTAGTTACGGATAAAATCATGGAAGAAAGACGTAGATTCAGCTAGAAACAGTCTTGTGTTTAAGCCTATTCTTTTTAATTTATACGTTTGACACAATAGTTACGTTAAATTCAGACGTAGAGACCCGGGTTACCATTGGCCTCTCCCTGTCACCTCTCCATATCCTGAACTTTGTTCTTTTCATAGAGTTTCCCCTTCTCCTACCCTGTAAATTCACTGTGTATATCTCTGTCAGTTTTATCTTTCCAAAGTTTAGGACTTTGACACGTGGCATTGATTCAGACTCAAGTAACGTGGAATGGGAGGTCGTCATGCTGGAGGGAGTCTGAAGACAACCCTTACTTTTCATAAGGAAAGGCAATGCCAAGGAGAACAATTGTTTTCACACAAATGTCAGTGGGAAAATTTGAATTACTTAAGAGAATTGAACTGTTTCTAAACATCCTGGGCTGTAGAAATCGCTGAAAGTTAGGGTTCTCCCCATGGGTTTGTGGATTCAGAGTCTGGCTCTGCCTTTCCATAACCATTGCAGCTGTTCTGTTTTATTGTTTCACTCTGAGAACAAAGGTGCTTCTTCTGAGAGCCTCTCCAGGGCCTCATACTCAAAAATTTGCTTTGTTGTCCCAAGGGACATGGCTGGGTTTTTAGTAACTAGTGCTTGTTCTAGGGGAGTAAAGTAGTGGCTCTAAAATGTTCCTTTAAAATGTCGATGATTATGGCACAGTCATCTTCCTTGAGAGAAAAAACAAAAAAATGATTGGCTCTGATCCAAAAAATTACAACACTTTGGCCGTAAATCCCTAATTGCCTCTAAAAAGTAAAACAGACATGTTTAATTTTTCTATCCCCTGTGCAACTTATCTGCGTTGTCTGGTGATTAAGACAGGCGGCAGCCAGTTAGGCTTTTTGGAATCTGGTTCTTTCCCTGCCACTGAGGACTCTGGCTCAGTCCTCCCAATGTGCTTGGCCCTGCTAAATACATCAGTATAGAAAACTGCTCTCCCTTCCACGTAGGGGTCTGCAAAGATTCATTCTACTGAGAAATTACTGAGATGCTTGTATGACAGACATCATCATCACTGCCTTTGTCAGAATTAGTGAATATGGATGAGAATTCTGGAGGCTAGCTTATGTGTTTCTGTTACTTTGTATCTTGAAGGCCTTTCCCAGTTGGGATATATAGCACTCTACTCAAACTTTTTAAACTACCACACGGTATTCCATGGGATAGCCATTTCTCTGTGAAGGTACATTAGGATTGTTTCTAATGGTTCCCTACTACACACAGAGCTGCAGACCAGACTTACATGAACAATGATGGCGACAGCAGTTAACAGCAACAAGCGGACACTTAGAAAGTACTTACTGTGTGCCCAGCATTAGTTTTATCATTGGAGTGTGTGTGTGTGTGTGTGTGTGTGTGTGTGTGTGTGTGTTTTAATCCTCGCAACAATCCTATGAGAAAAGTATTCTTATTATCACCATTTTATATTTGAGTAAAATGAAACCCAGAGAAGTTTTCTAATTTGACCAGAGTAACAAAGCTAGTAGGTTTCCTAACTGGGATTTGATCCAAATAGAACCTGGTAGGTATATAAATACATTAAAATGCATAATCTTCTTCCCTAGTTCTTCCTCCTGCCCTAAATGGTGGCCATTACTCAGACCCAGGCTTTGGCCCTCTATTCTTCCATCTCAGAGCTACATAGTAGCTCTGTGCTGGTGTCGCCCGGGTTTCTGGGCTTCATTTGCCTCTGCTTTGCATCACCAGCTGCCAGTGAGACATTTGCGTACAGTTGTAGGTTTCTTGGTCCCCAACCCCGTTCCTTCTCATTTTTGTTTTCCTTATACCCCTTGTACGGACACTGGCCAGGATGAGCACCCTTGTCATACTTGTGCCGTGCGTATTTCAGCATCTCTCCTCACCTCTGTCCGTGCCCTTCTCATGTATCCATATCCTACCATCGCTTTGCCGGAGCTGAAGACAGTCTTCTCCGTGTCACCTTGGCCGACCAGCCATTGCAGCCTGTATTGACGGTTCTCATTCTGTGTTCTGAAGGCATCTACTGGAAAGCTTCAGGATGGGAACTGTGCAGTCAGAGGGCCTGGGTTCCAATACTGGCTCTGGGATACTTAGCTTTGCTGACCTTTAGCTTCCTCATCTGTAAAATGGGGGTAATACTTCTTACTTCAGTCATGAAGAATAAATGAGATAATGTTTTAAAGAATGTTAATTATCTTTATACCACCATTTACATTCTCAAAATGCTTTCCTCTCTCTGTAGCCTCTGCCTTAGCCCTTAATTATTCTACTTTACATGTTAGTTTTGCCTCTTTAGATTATTGGAGCTCAGGTCACCTCAGGTCATCTGTCCACCGGAGAACCAGCCCACAGTGGTGAGCAGTTAGTAGACCTTGCTTGTTACTGAGTGCTGCATTGCTGAGAATTCATGAGTCATCATGCTGGGCAACTCTGCTCTGGACGACTGTGCTCTGTTTATCCAAGAATAGAAACATTTACCTTAATTCTGAAGAGCTGCTTTCCACATACCACATCTGAGTATCTTCAAATTCCAAACAGTTTATCCATCATACTTCTCCCAAGCAGTGGTACCTATTTTCTCTGGACAGATATTCCATAGGCAGACATCTAGATCAGTCCGGTTAGAATTTGCTGAATTACACAAATAGTGATGTCTTAGCAGTAATTTTTCATATAATCTTTCTCTTAGTTTCTGCAGAATCTAGTTGATAAAAAAAATGAAATGTCCTTTTGAAAACTATCATGGGTGCACACACACACACACACACACACACACACACACACATACACACACAACTCAAACACAACAGACATATCTGCTTTTTATAGTTAGTGCTTTTCTTCGGGAAGAAAATACCCTAATTTTCTAGGGCCGTGAGGAACAAATGAGATCGTTGTGTGAATTCCTCAGTAAACCTCCTGTCTAGATACGATTACTCTCCAATTAAAGTTAGTCCCTGAGACACTTCATGGGGAAGAACTTTTGAGTGGTGAGCAGTTACTGGGCTAACGAGTACCTGATCACCGGTACAGCAGTGATTGTTTATCTAGCACTTCCTCTATCCAGGGACTGTGCTGAGTTTTGTAGGTGTACATGTACACATTTATTCCTTTAATTCCCTCAAGAAATCTAAGAGGAAATGTTGAGGAAAGGACACCGAGGTCCAGAGAAGAGGAGTGACTGTGGGGACAGAAGGGGCTTGAGTAGGAAGTTGGAAAGCTCCAGGGGGCTGGCGTATTTCCTTTTGCAGACAGAGGTTGTCCCTGAACTGAAGTGGAGGGGACGGTCCACAAGGAAGGAGGGACAGTGAAGGGACCTGGACAGCCACAGGCATCACAGTGAGACATGGATGGGGTATTTCAGCTCAGTTGCCTCCCAGCGATTGGCCTTAAGTGAGTTACTAACCCTCTCTGGGCCTCAGGTTCTTCCCTGGTACATAACGGCCGTTGTGATGATAACGGCCGTTGTGATGCTGTGAAAAATAAATAACATATAACAAAAGAATTATTAGTCTGCTGCTTCAAGGTTGTAGCACCCAGTGAACCTGTTCCTTTACCGCTTTCAGGATTTTATCTGTAGGCTTCTAATATTAGACTTAGGAAAAATAATTATGTATGTTTCAAGTGTAGCCAGTGTAGCAACTGTAACCGTTACTTGCATTCAACAGAGATCATGATTTTTGCAACATTTGCTTTTCTTTGCTTCCTTCTTCCCTCCCTCCTTCCCTCCTTTCTTCTTTTTTCACTTTCTGTACTGAAGTGTACTTCAGTATCTGTCTCTCAAAACACATACACATTTCCTTATGTAGCTACAATATAGAAGTGACAGAATTAAACCTAAACTGAAAATCGGTAATACTGTAACTTTGGAAAATAGGTAAAAACAATTTCTGTATAGTTTATGAGTTGGTGTTCATTTTTTCACAGGTGACCAAATCTAAAGGTTTTGTGCATGCTTTTCCGTTTTTGCTTGCCTTAAATTTATTTTTCATAAGATATTATACTCGAGATTTAAATATACTCAAATTCTGTAAAGAGTGACTAAAACATTGATGTGGGCGTATTCTAGTAATTGTTGACATTTTACCATAGTCTTGAAAGTTTTTTAAGGGGGAAATACTGTGGTGGAAGATGTCTACCAATTTCCAGCTCTGGTGGATCCCATCCCCTCCATCCCCAGACATGTAAAGCCTCCGCTAAAGTTGGTGTCTGACTTTGCTGTCTCTGTGCATTTTTAAAGACTATTTCTGGAATTAAGACAGGCGTTTTCTTAGATTGAGAATCAGGTAGGAAAAACGGATTCCTTCATTCCTTACGGTAACCCTCAAGTGGGTAATATTACTATCCCCATTTACAGATGCAGAAACGGAGGCTTAAGTCAAAATGATCCTTACTAAGGTTACACAGCTTGTAAGTGGAGCAGCCAGTGTGGGGCTCTGTTGGTCTGACCTCAGAGTCTGTGTTGCAGGTACAGTGCTTTACTGTTTCTATTCCTTGTGAACTATCACATTGAGATGAACATGAACTATACTGAAACCTAAACTGAAGAGCGTCTAGTGGCAAGTTTACAATCTGCAGTCTAGGAACAAAGAGTATATTTACTGGAGTAGCCTATTCAATGTGGGGGGTATTGGTAAAGAGCAACAGTGGGAAATAAGGGAAAGGAGCTGCTCTGCAGAAGTACACACTTGAACCTATTTCTAAAGAATCTGAAGATAAAAACTTTACTGTGTAGAGCAGGGCTTCCCAAGCATGATCTCCTTTGAAGGGAGTGGGAGGTGAGGTAAACATCTCAGTTTACAGATGAGCAAACTGAGTCAAACCAGAGCGCTGCCTTCCTGGGTTGTGATGAGTGTGAGTCATGTTTCAGATGCTGCAAATGGCAGCTGCCGCCTGTAAGGAGATGTCGGGGTTGGCAGCGGGTCTGCTCTCAATTGCCTGAGCCTCTGAGCCAGGACCAGTCTCTCCCGAAGCGGCAGCCGGTGGAACCCCTGCACACACAGTGATGTCGGACTGGCTTCCATCTTCATGTCATCTCCTTTCACTTGAACTTAAGTGAATGACTTTACCGTTTATCACTTTAAACATCGACTGGGAGGATGACGGAATCAGAAAAATAAACCACGGTTCCTTGAGAGCATCCAGAACTCTTTACTGTTCAGCGTTAACTAGCTTTCTTTCTGGTACTCTCATTGTAAACATTCAAAAGAACATTCTGTTTCCGCAGGGCAGGGACACTTGCAGCATCACTGTCCGTATGACCCTCGTCTTGACAAATCTGCTGATTTCTGATGCGGGCCCAGAGGCCGACATTATTTATTTATTTTTATAATCAATTCTTATTGGAGTATAGTTAGCTGCTTTACAATGCTGTGTTAGTTTCTGCTGTACAGCAAAAGGAATCAGTTATATGTATACCTATATCCCGTCTTTTTTAGATTTCCGTCCCATTTAAGTCATCACAGAGCATTGAGTAGAGTTCCCTGTGCTATACAGTAGGTTCTCATCAGTATTTATTTTCTTGAATGTTCGTTCATCCATCCTCTCCTTGCCTGGATCCCTGGCACTTGTATTTCTTTCTCATACCCAAACTTGATGTTAGAGAAAGACTTCTTTGGGTCGAAGCCACAGTATATAAATAGCCCTTTATTTTTAGAAAGTAGTACTTAATCCGCAATAATTAAGCTGCTTTGGGGTCACTAAAATGTCTGCTGCGGTGAGATTTACCTTGAAACTGCACACAGAGCAGGTCTACTCACCAACGACAGCGGTTTTTGATTTTGACTGTGCACTAAATCAATTGGGGAACTTTTCAATAAAGACTGAAGCCCGTGTCCCACCTTCAGAGATTTCTGGTTAATTGATCTGGGTGGGACCAGGTATTGGTAGTTTTTTTTTTTTTTTTTTTTTGCGGTACGTGGGCCTCTCACTGTTGTGGCCTCTCCCGTTGTGGAGCACAGGCTCCGGATGCACAGGCTCAGTGGCCATGGCTCACGGGCCCAGTCGCTCTGCGGCACATGGGATCTTCCCGGACCGGGGCACGAACCCGTGTCCCCTGCATCAGCAGGCGGACTCTCAACCACTGCGCCACCAGGGAAGCCCTATTGGTAGTTTTTAAAGCTCTCCAGGTGTTAATAATACGCAGCCAGGATTGAGAACTAGTGCCCTGGAGCAGTGATTCTGAAACTTGAGCATGCCACGGAATCTCCTGAAGGGCTAATGAAAACACAGACCACCAGGCCGCACCCCCAGAATTCCTAGTGCAGTAGGTCTGAGGTGGGGTCTCAGATTCTGCATTGCTAAGCTCCCAGGTGATGCTGATGCTACTCGTTCTGGGAACCTGCTTTGACCTCTGGCCTAGAGAGATCTTTCCAATAGCTTTATATGATTCTATTTTTTTTAAAAAAAAGATGCCTATACAAATAACCAGCATTGCTTTTAGTAGAACAACCACTTTAGGCACAAATATTAAAATACATTTCTCTTTTCCGCGAGTTGGACCATTAGTTTTTTCTTTAAACCAGTATCCTCACTAGGAGGCAACTAGAGACCCAGAATCTGAAAGGAACTGGATTCAAGGCAGATGAGAAGTTTTTTCGTTTTGTTTTTTAAGTAGAAAACGTTGCAGGGGTCTGTAGAATCATTGCTCACGCTAGCAAACTACCCACAGATGGTGCAGCTTTCCTGAGACATGTAGCTTGGGAAAAGATGACATGGCAACACTTTTAATGTTCTAGAGAACATGAGACATGGCATTGAAGTGCAAAGATGAATACAAAACATGGTCCTTGGCCCCCAAAAGAGAACATTCTAGCTGCAGAATGTACAGTCTGTGACTAGACGTGTATATTTCTTATTTCAGTGGACTCCGTAAATTTCTCTTCCTCCAACTCTTAGGACTTTGCCTATTTCCCTTTGCAAACGCTTCCCTCAGTCCTTAAGTGAAACACCTATGATGAAACATTGGATGTTGTAGGGTGCCAGCTCTGCCATGCCCCTAGAGCGTGGCTTCCTGCCTCACCGTCCACTTACCTTCCCGTGACCTTTATGGAAGAGCGAACTTGTAAAAGCGGCTGTTCCGTGTCCATCTTTGGGCCTGTGGGCTTGGGCTTTGAACCCAAGCCATGGCGCAGCCTGACTCACGCTTCCTTCCTGCCGTGCAGCTTCTCTTGGGGAAAGTCCCTATGCTGGCTGATAGAGAAGAAAAGAGCCCATTCTGTCCCTTTAACAGACCCTTAATTAATAGTAATCACGAAAATTGAAGTTGTGCACGGCCATGGCTATTCACCATTGTTGTCTTAGCAATTCCTGGACTGTGCGAACAGAGCACCCCTTATTCTGCAATTAAATGAAAAGCAATGGCGTCAGTTCAGCTTTACGGAAGGAAATGTCCCAGTGCAACCTCTGTGTAATTAAGCTGAACGTGATTATTATCAGAAAGTGATTGTACTTGTGTTCAGAGGCGAGAAGAGAGAAGCCGCCAAGCATGTGACCGATCAAAACAAATGGTGCTGGGGATGTTTGATTTTCTCCCCAGACAGCCAGCTCCCTGCCTGATGGCGGGGCAGGTGCCACTTGACGTACCATCGTCTCTCTCTTCCGGCTGTTTGAACATTCTTTCTCCTCAGTTCTCGGTACTGTTTTTGTACCATCTGCCTGTTTGCCATTTCTCCGTAGGTTTTCTTTCACCTGCATCTGTTTCCCTGTTTTTTGTTTTATTTGTTTGTTTCTTCTTTGGCGAGAATCGCTTTTCTCGACTCGGACGTGCCACTAGCTTTCTGACAGGTAAAATTAAAGCGGTCCGTTTAAGTTTTAGCCAAACCAGGTGTTGAGTGATGGACCCTCACTCCAGAAACCTCATTTACTCCTCGCTTCTTTATTACCCTCTCATAATTCATTAGCTTAATAAAACGCATGTGTGAAAGGCCGAGGCCAAAAGTACTGCTATATACAGTGTGGATGCCTTCCTGCCTGCCCGCCCCTCCCTTGCCTGCATCCCGGGGACTTAAGGGGACCGACCAAGCTCTCGGTGGGATAGTCAAGCCTCCGAGAGGTGGTGCTTCGAAGAATCTCCAGTCGGTGAGTGTTCAAAAGTAGGATTCCCTCTTTGCTGTGGTACCTCGGTGAGACACCTCTCACGGAAATGCTGCCCCCATTCCCTTCAGTGGAATCCTAGGGACATAAGACCTTCCACTCTCTGCTTCGTGATTCCCAGCAGCCCCCAGAATATCCAGTATTTTTCAGCTGGTTCCAGAGCACTTCCAACTCACCCAGCTTCTTCATCAGAGAAAGCGTCAGACCCCGGTGCTTGTCACGCTGGGGTCCTGCTTCTCTCTCACTAGCATTTAAAGTTGGCTGGTGGATCCCAAAGGCCCGTAGAGGAAGGGGGGGTGGGTGTGGGTGTCGTCTTCGTCTTAATTCAGGTTCAGCTAATGGCCGAAGCTCCCCCCGCCCTTTAACATTTTCGCCAGAGCCCGGACTCATCTCGCGAAGTCCTCCCCTACCTCTTGGTTCCTAAACCCCTGTGTATTATGAAGGAAATGAGATCCATATGTTTTTGATTCATTTACACGTAGCTCATCAAAATGTAGTTTTGTAAGAGCTCTTCGGTGTCCAAGAAGCATTTGGAGCCTTTTTATGAGACTTTTAACCACCGCCCCCCCCCCGCCCCCCCGCACCCCTCCTCCATTCCCTTAGAACCAGGAAGTCGGGACTTGCCAAGAATAAATAAAACCAAGCTTCAGGGTTTTATTCGCTACACTTCAGTAGACTCATAACTTCAGCAACAACAGAGAAGACTCTCTGCCCCCTTCTTAGGGTGCCAGGGAAGCAGCCCTCATGCCACTTACACCCCAAATGGCAGTGAGTTGGAGCTCCCCTCTGCCGCCCTGGGAGCAGGCAGCCAGTTGCCTCCACACAGTGGTTTTGCAGCCAAGCCTCTTCCCTCTGGCCGGGGAGCTGAGAGCCTCTGCCGGGCGCAGAGCTCAGAGTGCATTTGTGCAGCCATCCCCACCTCTGGCCACACACCGCTCCCTAAGTTCTCGCTCTCAGACTTTCGCGGCCACAGGTTCTTACCAAGCTGTTTACTTTGCACCCGTGACTTGTGTCTTTTTGCTGGGATGGTGGCTGAAGCACCCACAACTGTAAACAGGGCTTCGGGGTAGCGTGGCCATCATTTTATGACATTCTGGAGTGTTGTGTCTTTCTTCATTTTTCTTCATCAAGAAAGGCTTATAAGCTTTAAGGGAAAAAACTACCTACTGCCACGAAGACTCCAGAGCTTCTACTCTGTCAAACCACAGACATGAAATGAGTCAACCAGTTTCTAGAGGTGGGTTAGTGAGAGGTGAGGGGGGGGGTGGATTTTCCTCCTCGATCCTAAGGATGATGAATTAATGGAAAGCCATTGCAGAGCTTAGGATTCCTCACTTGGGCTGTTGGCATGAGTGGGGTGGAAGGAATTCTGCCCTTGTCTTTGCACGTCTCGGCTTGTTTCTCCTACTCTGTCAGGATGGTGCTGGGCCTTTCGGGGGCCAGAAGCTGGGCACGTGGAAATGCAGAGGCGGGGAGTGGGGAGCAGAGCTGGGCGTGAATGTTCTTACCCCTCCTCCCAGCTGCAGAACTCAGGCTCTTTGCAGTGTGTTTATCTCTGCATGTGGACGCATAACACTGTGATAACAACCATCCACTTATTCATAAATTACATGGACTCCAAGGATATTTATCTGCAGAAGCACTCTTTATCTTCCAGTATGAAGAATTTGATAAAGTCCATGCTTAGTTTCAACACGAAGACAATATAATTAAATATTATATGTATACGTTTTGTGTACATGTAAGTGGGGGAACCATTCTTAGCAGAATTTTAAGAATACTTAACAGCAATTGTAAAATGTTTAGGCGAGTTGGTAAGGAGTCTGAGTTAACGCTTGTGAAACCTTGAAATCTGAGCTTCACCTGAAATCCCATAGCAGGGAAAACCTTTACCAAAGATGCTTGTGTTGAAGCCCTTTCCTCACTGGTGAAAGGACCTGGCCTGAGTGTGCTGGGTTTATTTGGTTAGTTATTTCTCAAAGTGAATAAGCCAGTACTTTTGTGGTCTGAGGACAGATAGCTGTCAGTCCATTGCCACAGTACCTTCAAGTGGCTTGAAATTTGCTACATAGTAAGGACCACTGGCTGCATGAGCACAGGTGAGATTTTCTTCATTCTTTGCTGCTTCCAACGGGTCCTTACTTTCCAGACATAAAAGTTTTGGAAGATAAACAAATACTATGCACACAATCTATTTGTTTATCTGAGGTTTACAGATAAACCAACGCTATACACACAGTCTGTGTAATTCCCCCGGGTCTCTCAGTACTGTCATTCCAGGTGGAGAAATAATAGTTGACGTTCATCCAGTGAATTTTGCCCAGTGTGATCCATTCACCGATTTGTGCATTTATTCAACGGGTGTGAAGTGCCTTCCCTGTGTGTGGTCTTATTCTAGGTGCTGGGGAAGTAGCATCCAGACAAAAGCGGTCCCTGCCCTCACACAACTTCTGTTCTTGTGGACGGAGCTTCCATCCCAGTGGTCACATGGGGAGTGGCAGAGCCAGGTGGTGAGCCTGGACCTTTGGTTTTGTTCAAAAAGTGATGACTTTCCCTGAACTGAAAGTCATTAAGCAAGTCACGGTCAAGCGTCAGAACTGGTAACCTACCAGCTGGTTAATTTCCCGTTTGAATAGCAGTGGGAATTTCTCACTCTTCCCAGGCCCATGGAAGTTTTGGTTTTCATTGCACCAGCCTCATCTCGTGTAAATAGGACTGATGAATTTGATTCAGAGTGATCAGTCCCAGTGTGATATACTACTCCTTAATCACATTAGCCTAAATTGTGTGCACAGCCCCTCAGTGGCAGTTGCACCTCAGGCCTCGCTATAGGTGAATTTGAATTCAATATTTGCAAGTTGAATTGTGTTTTGAACAGTTTTTGGAAATTAGCATTTAAAATGCACTATTTGTTATATCAGATATTTCTTAAGTAAGGCGAATAAGTCCCTGCTCGCTTGTCTTTTGTTTAAATACAAATTTTAATACATATTTTTAAAAAGTGGTGACTTTCCTCCCGACTCACCCTGTAGCTAACTCCCGTCAGCCCTTCCACTACCATGTGTAAAAAAACTCTGCCATTGCACGCGGCCAAACCCCGACGTTAGAATCTAAGGCTTCGAGGAAAAAGCATTTTTATCAAAATGTTGCTGTTGCCAAGAAGTTTAGAGATCTGGGGATTTTTGCCTGCATGTTTGAGTCATTTCTAGTTGAGAATGTCTCAAGGACTAGAACTGCTAGGGTGAGCCGTGTGCAATGTCCTTTTGTTGTAGGTCAAAATGGGTGAATATCGGCAATTCCTTCTGGCTTGGTCCACTACACTTCCTTCCTCTTTTAAGTACTTAAATGCAAGCAGAATTGCTATGTATGTCCCAGGGACTCAGGCATTTCTGAGCAGTCTAAACTTCGGTCCATTTTGTGTTTCTTCTGTAGATAGCTAAAGTGATATAATGTTTTATCAAAACTTGGTATTCGTAACCTTTGCAGCAGTAGCTGACAGGATTTTTTCACAGGGCGATCTGCCCTTCTCCAAAGGGTTTCTTAAACTCAGATTCTCAGATTATGACCTTACGGAGGAAGAAGGTGCCTTCCTCACCACCTCTTACGGCGTTACTGAAAGGGGTTCCAAAGGCACCGGACATAAAGCGTAATAGATGAAGATGCTGTATGTTGGGGACCATCATCCCTGGGCGGGCTCCGGCATACCTGCCCCCACTTATGCCCTGGCACGAGACACAGGTGCTAGTTGGGCTCAGTGAAAGTTAGCAGTTGGCTTTTTACTTGTTATTAAACGCCAGTGTGGGAAGGCATGCTGGGAAACGAACAGAATAACCTAAGTGGATGTTCTTTCTTTCATTTTGTTTCCCTTGCAAGTTGTTTCTGTTGTTTTGTTGTTGATATTTTGTAGATATGTGTGCGAGTACTTGGAAAGGGGGAAAGCAGCTGTGGAAATTTCGATGAAAAGGTTACAGAATCGGGTTCGGTTTTCATATCAGATCTCATGCACATTCTGAAATCTGTAAGGAAACAGGCCACAGGTTGATGCCGGCTCATAATAAGCTCCCCAGAAAACGTTACTGACAGTAACTCCAACACACAGTTCCCTCCTTCTCAAAATAAAACCAACTACCTGATGATACAGCATGTTTTCTTAGGCTTTTTCTAAATGCCAAGACATCTCCTTGACTCGGTTGTTTCAGGAAGAAGTCCAGATGGTGGAGATTCAAGACAGTCAGTGGCAAAATTTCAGTAAAACGGAATATTGTGGCACAATGAAGGAACGGTGCCTTTGAGAGTTTTTCTTCACAGTTTTCTTTACAGTTCAGATATGCATAACAGTTTCAGATGCAGTAAAAGGGGCAAGTTTTAAAACATAATTGTCTCATCTGTGTAAAATAATAACAACACACATAGGGGCAGAACAGCAGTTTGGAGAAGCACACGGTTGACTGCTGGTTGGCGGTCGAGTTGCGTGAGCGTAGGGAACTTTAACGAGTTCATTATACGTGTTTTAGTCTTTAATTTTTTTTATAATGAAAAGGTATTTATTTTGATAATAACAAGTAAAAGTGGTGAATCTAAGTTAGGCAGGGGAGTTCTCTTTCCTTGCTGTGTGCGTGTTGGTCTGCAGTCAGTCTTAGGAGTCTGTTTCAGATGTGAAAGTATGAGATATCCTGTGTCATAGCCCCAAGGATTGACTGTGCTGAACCCGTTCCTACAGTGAACTTCATTTCTCAGTTAAATAGTTGGTCTGCTTTTAGGAAATATGCCTGTGGCGTCCGTCGTTGCCAGCTGCCTTGAGAACTTTCCCTGGAAATAACTGTGGAAGAAATGAAAAGCCTGAAGGAAAGACTGAATCTTTTGTCTGTCAGAAATGCCTCCATTTTCAAGTTTACGTTAGGACGGAAAATATATGTGTGTCTCTGTGTGTGTGTGTGTGCGCGTATCTATTCTTTCTTTCTTTCTTTCTTTCTTTCTTTCTTTCTTTCTTTCTTTCTTTCTTTCCTTCCTTCCTTCCTTCCTTCCTTCCTTCCTTCCTTCCTTCCTTTCTTTCTTTTTTGTTTCTTTCATCTATCTATCTATCTATCTATCTGTCTGAGCCAAATAGCATTTGTAAACTTGCAAGAATAAATTTAAAGGCTGGATGAAATGCCCTTTTTCTTTTCAATGCAAGATTCAATTTTGCCTGGTTTGCGTAAGAAGGAACTCCCTCCTCTCTCTGTGCTGCCCCATCTCACTGCAGAAATTGCCCTTCCGGTTCTGAGGAGGGCTCCTGGGAGATGCCACGGGCTGAGCGCTGGCCTCCCAGGTGCAGGGCTCTGCACTTGCCTCCCTGCTGAAATCGGATGCCTGGTCCTCTCTGCTCTGGATATGCTGTTTGTCCTGGCACACTGCTGCTAGAGATGCCTGGAAAGAGAAAGCAGGTCTGAGCCCTTGGGGATTCTTTCTGGACAGCATCTGTACCTTCTTAAAGCTGTCCATGAATGTGAACTGGGCATATTTGCATTTATACAGGTAAAATACGAATCCCAGAATAGAACTCGGTGTGGCCAGAAGTGCTAGACACTTGTAGGACACAGCAGGAAGGCATCATTTTTTCTGTGCGACTTCAGTTTTGTTTTGAAACTCACATGAGCGCTTGGGGTTCATGAAGTACCAATTGTGATGACATTCCGCATAACTGTGTGAGGTTAGTGTGTTTGTGTGTTTTCATGCAGTGATCATCAGCAGTGAGGTCTTAGAATGCCCTTTATTGTGTTTTGATCCAAGGAGAGATTTGTTTACATTTAACTTATAGATCTGCTAGAAAAATTGGTTGCTGAAGACCCACTGATAAAGGTGTGTTTGCACTGACATTGAAACCCAGGCGGTGTGATGACATGATGGCAGGGCTTTTGCTCTTAGCAACGCAAATCCACCAGCGTGTTCCTGCCCCGACACTACTGACCACCCTGCTGTCTGCTCTTGCAGGGAGACCTGTACAATAATTTTGCTGATTTCTCTTTGGCTTTGCATTTCTCTAATTATTTAATAATGCTATCAAAGCGGGAATTTTATTGTATACTTATTTCCCCAGGTCATTTATAAAACTTTGGACACCTGTTCCAGCACTGACCCCATTGTTAATAGTTCCCGATCCGGAGAAACTGCAGGTTATTCTTATCTTGCCTTTGTTTTCCCCAGAACATTCGTTTCTGGTGACATCTCTTTCATTAGTAGTTCAGGGTCTAGAATAGTTCCAAAGGGTTTTTGAAAATCAGTTACTCAAATACTACTCTTCTCGGATACCTCTCTGGTGGCAAGATGTCAGGCACCCAGATGTTTCCAGCATTTACAAAATTGTAGACAGTGCCAGAGAGTTGGGAGATGAGAATAAAATAAGATATGGTTCCTGCACTCAGTGACCTATGGAACACACTGAGCTAAACACCACAGTGTAAAATGCTAAATATTTGAAATAGGTGAATTAGCCACTTAGGAGACATTAGTGTGGGTTTGGAGACAGCTGGAAAAATTTTGTGGCAAAGGTAAGATTCTGCTTGATGGTTATTAGGTGTCTCAACAACAGCAGCAAAATCTCAATATAAGTCCAGTATGTGTACATCATAGAAATAATGTAGAAAAAAGACTGAAAGGAAGTAGTAGAATGACAGCCCCGTGGCAGTAGCATATCTGGTGATTCAGAGCCTGAGTCTTGAGCCCAAACATCTAGATCTTCCTTTTCCTGGCTATCAGACCATGTACCTGAAGTCACTTAACATCTCTCTCTGCCTCAGTTTCCTCATTTGTAAAACGGGGATAGTTCTGGTACATGACTCAGAGGCTTAGGTGGATTAACTGAATTAATATATGTAAAGAATTTAGACCACTGTCTGGCCTGCAGTGAATGTTCAGAAGTATTAGCTAACTTGCCAGTTTGGAATGGCGAGATGATGAGATATTATATCTTGCTCTTCTACAGTGAACATGTGTGGCTTTGATAGTTAGAAGAAAAATATTTGTAGAGTTTCTTAGTAGGGTTTTAAATCTATGTATAGCACAGGTGAGTCATATTTAGATGACTGGAAAGCCATTTAGAACATATTTTCATGAGGTTAGGCAATACTTGCTGCTAACATTCAACTCCCATTCGTCATTACCTCCATAAATGGAGTTAAAAGTTTCCCACAAGCTCCCAGAACCTCTTTGCTTCTCAAGAAGTTTTCGTGTACATTAGGATAGACTAGTTCATTCCCTTTATCACTTGTAATGGTAAAGTCTGTTTGAAGAATCGGATACACAGGCATCTCAGTCGGTAATGTAATTGTTTCCAGAAAACAAATAGAGCTTTTGTACCTCCTTAGAGTAACTTTTGTCTAATTGTAATCTCCAATCATTTATTATACTTTTGTGCTTTATCATTTTCAAAAATACCATATTTGACCCAATACAGGATGATTCCCTCACTTCCCCAATGAGAACATTCAAAAACGTGTTTTGTTTTGGAAGGGGCCGACATCAAAATATAAACTTGGATAGATGCAGATAAAGTAGTCAAATGCTAACTAATAATATAATTTTTTGTCTGCTGTACATATTTAGGTTTTGAGGTAAATCACATAAAAATAATGTGCTAAATTAGAAACACTGCCTTTTTACTGTCGTATTTCAAAAAAACAGTTTTATTAAAACTTCACTTGCTTGTTTAATCCAGCAGTTTTTCAGTGCACACCATACTTTTATTAGAGGCCCAGCACTTCTACTGTCATATATGTCACAGGAAGTTTCATCCGAGCCATAAATCCTCATCCATGCAGCCTTTCAACGTATTTTCCCATCATCCCATAAACGTATATTTGTGCTCTCCACAGTGAACCCCTTACTGATCGCTTTCAAATTAATCTCTAAAAGCCTTCTTTCCAGTGATGTCTGACACTTGGAATTATATAGATATACCCATCAGGAATAGATAATATGTCTCTGTCAATTTTTTCCCTTCGATTTCAGTTATCTTTTGCTATGTGTCAGACCATCTCCAGGTTTGCTGTTAGAACAATGATTTATAGTTCCTCGTGATTCTTGAAATCAAGTGGGCTCTGCTTGCACTGCTCTCACGTGGGTTCACTCATGTGACAGCTGGGTCTAAGATGGTCCCGACCATGTGTTTAGCTATTGGTGCTGGATATTTGTTGGGCCCCTCTCTCAAAGTAGGTTTTCCTGCTCCGGGAGGCTAATGTGGGCTCTTGGTATGTTTGACTTGGAGCATCCAAAGGGAAGAGTAGAAGTCAAGAGGTCCTTGAAACCTCACACGGAAGTCACCCAGTGCCATCTCTCCTGCATGCCATTGGTCAGAATTAGTCCGAGGGCCCGCCCAGGTTTGAAGTGAGGACGTAGAGTCCCACCTCTTGGTGAGAGTAGCAGCAGAGAATTTGTGGCCATTGTTAACCCATCACAACCCCATTTTTAACTGATCCCCTCCAGTGACTCCACAGACATCCCAAAGTTTCTTCCACTGAAAACGTTTCTTGCTAACATAGCTTCCCTGAACGTTGTTTTGTGGTTCAAAACTAAGTAAGTAAGAGAATGACTTGTAACGTGAAAACCGTTTTAAGGACCCAGATGTGAGGGGAATGCCTCCTCTGAGGAATAATCACCTTATGTTTTCTTTCAGTAAATAGGATAAAGTTAGTGACCCTGGGACAAACACAAGTCTGTTGTCAGCCTTGAAGAATGGGACAGATTTGGGGGAATGGTGGTGTTCCCATGGGGGCTGGGTGGGGGGAAAAGCTGTCTACGGTTGTTGTCAAAATATGCAGGTATTTTATAAAAACAGCATTTCTTTGGGAAAATGCTTTGTTACAAGGGAACAGTTTGGCCCTTTTGTGTCTTTGTGGAAGCAACAAGATAAGGAACTTTCGAGAGATTGGAAGAAACACGGGGAGCCCTTCAGAGGAGTAGAGCCATCACCACTACGGTTAGCAAACGTCTCATGTGCATCTGTTGGGCTGCCATGAGGGCTTAATTACCAGGTCTTGGAGTTTGCCTTTACGTACCTCATTGTATAAGATTAAAACCAGATGAAAAATCAAATGTTCTGTGTGGGAGAAAAATGGATGCAAAACAAGGCTTACAAAACCCTTAAGTGCTTCATATTGCTGAAGAGTAACTGCATTGTCTCACATAAGGAAAGACCAGGAAGGTACTCTGAATGAGTGGTAGCGTCGAGAAACCACAGAAGAAAGGCCTCGACATCATAGGGACGTTTTTTAAATGCATAGTACGCAGTGTAAAAGACAGACTGCAATTTTTGAATTATGTTTCCTATAAAAGTACATCAGGTAAATATGTGTAATTGGAGTCCCCGGAGTCCTGGCTACAGCTCATTTTGAAGACCTTCAGAAAACTAGATTGCCTCTCTTAGGAGTAGTATTTTGATTTGAGAAGTCCTTCTTTGCCAGTGAGACGAAGCACAGTACTTACAGAGAAGGAGACACCCCACACTGTGCCAGGAGTGTGTGTAATACGTGCATATTCTGTGCAAGGAAATTAAGAGTCTCTGCTTTTCATCCAGAAGCAATTAGAGGGCGTCTTTTGTGGCCGCTGGCAAACAGATGCAAGACTCCTGGAAGTCTGAAGTGTTAAATGAAGGTGGAAAATGAAAGTGGGGCGCATCTCTGCGAGTCCTAGATCTTCAGGTGACGGCCCAGGCCTGGGACAACTGAACACAGTTGACGCATTTTCAGTTGTCGGCATGCCTCATGGATTCCGTGACCACGTTCCCTTGAGTTTTTTGGGAGCGTCAGGAAGTCATTTTGATCCAGAAGCCCCTGTTAGAACAGTGAATTGGGTGCTGATGTTGAACACAATTTAAAAGACAAAGTTTCTTTAAACCAATAGCCGTCATTTAGGGACTGGAAGGGGGGTCCCGTGTCTGGAATGCCACATGTGTTCTGCAGCTGCCCCTCTACTTAAATCCCCCCATGGTGGCAGGTCTCTACACAAGGAGAACGTGAAAGAAAGGCCTCCTGTCATCTCTTAGAGAAGGTAATAGTTGGGGCTTACTGGCCATCCTTTGACTCGTACTGTCCAGATTCTGTAGCGCTCTATAAAAGATGGAGAGTTGAGACTATCGCCTAAGGTTTGTTGGTGCCAAGTATCAACACGTTTCCAAGTATTACACAGTTCAGCATGATAGGTTTAAGCCATCTGGCCAATTAAAGCAAATTTATCACTGTATTAGAGTAGATGACTGTTGGAACAAATGACCCCAAAACTTCAGAGGCTCAGCACAATAAATATTTATTACGTATTCAAGTCAAGCACCAGATGCAGTGTGGCAGGGGCTGGGGCCTCCGTTCTTCGCAGCAGTTTAGGAACCCAGCTTGTCCCATCTTGCAGCCCCACCTTCTATAGGACTCCTGAATCTCTCCACCTGGAAAGTGAGTGAGGAACCGGCAGGGGCGGTGAATCTGGGTCAGACTCAGAAGTGGTGCTCATGGCTTCTGCTCACCTTCTGTTGGCTAGAACATGACCTCAGTTAACTGCAGGAGAGGCTGAAAGGAATAGTGAGCTGTGAGAATGGTCAGTGTCAGTGAGCGCTGGCAGCCTGGGCTCTTGCTCTGTGCTTGAGGACTAACGGGGAGGGTAACTGCACCTTGGATTCTCAGATGTAGTCGCCAGTCTTAGCACCAACAATGGGAGGCTTCTCCAATGGCCCTGGGATGCTGTGCAATGAAAATGACTCTTGTCATATATAGGAGAAATTCTCTGTAAGCGTAAGATGTTTCCTGGAGCGATCAAGACCCCCATGTCCTTTACCCCTGCCACCCAGCAGAAGTAGGGCCACATGGCCGTATTCCCCTCTGGGTGCATCCCCTTTCTGGTCTCTGATGCAGTGGTTCCTGAGTGTGGAAAACATGTTTTCCTTGTGTAGAGACCTGCCATCGTGGGGGATTTAAGGACAGGGACAGCTGAAGAACATGTGTGGCATTCTAGACACAGACCCTCCTTCCAGTCTCTAAATTATGGATATTGGCTTAAAGAAACCTTTGTCTCTTAAAATAAGTGCTCAGTGCTCAGGATTAGAAGCAGCTGGAAATCTTTGCGAAGGCGCAAAGGTTTCAGATGTGTCTGAGTATTTTTTCCGTGGGCATGGCAGATGATCCTGAGTGACACACGTATCTGTCATGCTGGCAAACCATATCCTCGGAGTGTCCCCCCAGGCAGCAGCGACGCCTGGATTGTCAGAGCGGCTCTGGACCACCACACAGTTCACTTCTGGGGTCCCGTTGTGGGCACTTCTCCTCCATTTCCATCTGGGCACCCCAGCTTGCAGGCAAGCGGAAAGGACTCCAGGAGAATTTGATAGGGAGTGCTGAATCTTGAGATTTTATTTATCAGTCCGATTTAATGAAACTTTAAACATCTCTGGGGTACACACTTGGTGCCTGCTAGTCACTAGAGATAGTAAATGCCGTCACGTCAGAAATGACTTACTGTGGAGTGCAGTGCCACAGACATTTGTATTGGTTACCATGAGCAAAAGTGACCCAGAGAAAGAAATTACAGTACTTTCATGGATTTTTTGAAAGTCAGATGAGCATCAAAAAAAAACTTCTAGCTTTTATTTCTCAGTCACATTTATCAAATTGTGTGTATTTAAGGGAGTCTGTCTAGATCATATCATTTTTCCTTTTATAGTGATGTTACGTAATATATAGTTACGGAGAAACCCCCAGTTCATGTCCTTGTAAATTCTCCCTGTCCCCGCAGTTAAATCCTGAGCTGAGTTACTCCACAGCATAGCTGGAGTCTGCTTTGCTTGTTTGTGCTGTGTCCCACACATGTGGGTGCACCATAAATACTGTTCTGTAATCACCTTCAAGGTGCACATTAGGTGTGAGGGCTACACCGTAGGTAACAACAGTAGACAGTTGAAGAAATGTAGATAATAAGCGTGCAGTTACTCCAGTTATGGACCAGTAGGGAACCATCTGCCCATGTGAATTGTCAGGTGAAACTTGCACAAGATAATTTCTCCCCAGGAAGCCAGTTCTGTGGATGTGTGTCTGTTTGCATTTTTTCCGAGGGCTTTTGCTTTCTCTTCAAACACATTTTAAGCATCAGGAGTAGGGTTGGGGGCACGGAGAGGTGGGCTATATTGGCCGTTGCTGTTACCGGGTGCTTGCGTTACCGATGCTCTGGTTAGCCTCCATTCCACGTAGAAAGAGGAAACTTTGGTTACTGTTACGGCATGAAGGAGACCTTATTCACACGTCTTAAGAAGGGATTGGAGTGTGAGGAAATTAATTACTACCATGAAGCCATTATCATTCTGCGCAGATTGAGCTCTGCTACAGTAACAGCTTTTGAAAATCTCAGCAATTTACAACAACAGTGGTCTGTTTCTTGCTCTCCTGATGTATTCCTCTCCGGTCAGCAGCAGCTGTCTTCCAGGTCATCAGCCTTCCAGAACCCAGGCTGAAGGAGTGCCCCACTACCACCTGGGACGTTGCTGGTCTCAAGGGAGAAGGGAAAGACACGGTGCAGAACCAGGTGATGGTCCTTAATCTTTTGCTCAGAAGGGGCACACTCCCTCCCAGTCCATTTCCCTAGTGAGGGACATGAGTGAGTCTGACATCACCAGGACAAGGAAGGGCAGCAAATACTCTGAGCAGTAGTAGAGCCTGCTGCGCTCGGCGAGACAAGATTGATTTCCTCAGTGCTGCCCTTTGTCAACTAGAAGGGTTTCATACTGGCCGATGGAGACTGAAGGACATGCTAGGGGAGGGATAGACATGGACTGCTCGCTCTTTGCTGGTCCTTGCTGCCATAGAGTGACCAAGAATCCTTGGTGTCAAAGGTGTCGTCTGCAAGAAGTGAGGAGAAAAATAGGAAATATATGATAAGTATGGCAAAATGGGAGCTTCCAGGGCCGCCCGGGCAAGGCCTAGGAGCCCCTGCTTTGAGGTTCACAGACTCCTTGTCAGTCTTGACCCATAATTTTCTGAACCACCTGAGACCTGGTCATTGTCTCTCCTGGGTTCCCATAAATATATTCCTCTCCAACAACATCCAATCTCATGAGGCCACTGGAATGAGTCTTTTCCCTTCACCGGTGCCCTTTTAAGAGTTAAAATAAAATTAGCATGTAAAAGATAAGGTTAACTAGGCACAGAATCCACCTCCAAGGATCCAAAAAAGGAGAAAGGGATCTTGAAGGTCCACCGGAGACTTGGCTGAACTTGGAAGAATACGGCAGCCTGGCCGGTGGAATTGGCTTAGCCGCCCAGTAACCCGGGGAGTGGCCTTCACTGACCCACTGATTCAGGCACTGGTTCCTGTTTGTCAGGCATTGTTGTAGGTGCTGAGACACACAGGAGCCCTGCTTTTGAGGCACTTACGTTCCAGTGGGCGCGATTGTTAATGAACTATCACTTGTATATTATTTTATTTAAAAATATATCTGTTTTAGGGCTTCCCTGGTGGCGCAGTGATTGAGAGTCTGCCTGCCGATGCAGGGGACACGGGTTTGTGCCCCAGTCCGGGAGAATCCCACATGCTGCAGAGCGGCTGGGCCCGTGAGCCATGACCACTGAGCCTGCGCGTCCGGAGCCTGTGCTCCGCAGCGGGAGAGGCCACAACAGTGAGAGGCCTGCGTACCGAAAAAAAAAAAAAAAAAAATATATATATATATATATATATATATATATGTTTTATTAAGTATGATACTGGGGACTCGACAGTGAACAAAAACAGGCCAAGGTCCGGCCCTCATGTACATGCCATCCTCCTGGGGGCATAACTAGGATATAAACTATGAGTTGTTAGACAAAATGTGAGGTGGTGCTGAGTGCTGTGATAAGTGTGAAGGTAATGGGGTCGGGAGTTTGGGAGTGGAGGGTTGGCACTAAGTGTGCTCTTGGGTCAGGTTGGGCCTCGTGGAAGAGGTGACATGGAAACAGAAACCCGGAGGCGATGAAGGTGATATTGGCGAAGGATGTTCCAGAGGGAGGGAGTAGAAGGTGCGGAGTGGGATGCACAGCTGATTTCTTTGGTTGTCTCTCACCTGGGCTTCTCACGTTGTGTAAGATAGTTCTTTGTAAGAACTTCCCTCTTCTCCTACAGAGGTAGCCATGCCTTTCACAGAGAGCGGCGGTTCCTATGGACCTTTAGTGGATACTTTGCTGTGTGGCATGTGTCACCTAGGCAGTTCCAGTAAGCCACTCCTGTTACATAAAGCATTCGGGAATGTAGCCGCATGCATTTCCAGGCTATTTTTTTTTAATAAAAAAATTGCCCTTTGAGTTTTTAATATACTCACGAATAGATGTTTTCTCAATTTTTTTTTTTTTTTTTGCACTTGGAGTTGCAAATAGGTAGTGGATTGATACACGGTTAAACTGTGCAGCTCTATATAAATAACCGGAGGTTTGTTCTCGAAAGTGGTTAGAGTGAGAGGGTGGAGGTGGAAGATTTGGGAGGAAGCTGTATCCTTCACAATCGCTCTATTGTCAAGTCAAATTAAGGCAAATACAAGTCGCAGCTTGCTTGTGCAGTAATTTTGGATTCAGTTGCTTTTGCTTTAATTTTTGCCAAAAGTAAGCATTAAGGAATATAGAAACTTAAGTTCATGTAATTAGGAAGGAGTGCTACATGAGGTTACTGGAATTTTTTGTAAAATACTTCATTTCTGACCCATTTGATGTTGAACCGTTTTTCTTTCTTTGATGTTGAAATAAGAAGATTAAAATCACCTTGTTAAATGTGAAACCTTGAGCTATAAGGAAGTGTCATTGAGTAAAGGCTCCTAAAAATTTTTTTCTGGTTTGCCTTTTTAAAAATTATTATTGTTGTTGTTGCTATTGTTATTATTAAGAGTGATTTCGCTTGCAAATCTAGTTAGGGGCCAGATGTCTGACCTCCTCTGGCCAGAAGCACACCAGCCAGCAATCATCACGCCGAAGGGCTGAATCAAAAATTTGAAATGTGGTCAAATACACTGTTACTTGTCCCTATTTAGGTGACCGCGTTAAACCACTGAGCCCCAACCAGCAGGCTTGGTACTGTATACCCAACAAATAAAAAAGACATCCGTATGCCACCTCAGCTGTTTCCCCAGGGCACAGTAAGCCCCTCCTGCAAGGTCTGCTTTATTCTACGATTGTTTCTAGGTGGATCCTGTGGGTCAGTGGGAAGTAGGTAGGGTTTAAAGTCATGCAGACTCAAGTTCGAACCCTGCCCCGGCCTGACTATCAAAACTTAGACAAGGTCTGAACTTTCCGAAGCGTCTTTGTTTATCTCTTCAACCTGGGTAACGATATTACAGTCAGTTTGTAATGAGGTTCAAAATGAGATGACTCATGGAAAGCAGTTAGCATGGTGCCTGGCACATGGTAGGTGCTCATTATTTGTTGGTCCTTTGCGAATACTGTGGAGATGGAAATGATTACTCAGGTTGCCTGACCTTTTGGGGGACTCATCTCCATAACTGGCAGCCTGTAGATTGGATGTGGCTAAAAGAAGTGTTTGGCTTATTGACCACTGTGTTTAAAAATGTTTGGCATTTGTTGCCAACATTTAAAAATCTGGAGATTTTTACAGAGAAGTCTGGGTTTCTGGCTTTATTTGAAAATTGAGACTGTCTGAAAACATTGTATCTGCCCCACTCTTCCATTCAGGGCCAACAACCAGCAGCAGCTGAGGGGTGGTGGTTTCCCGCAGGGAGGATGTGTGCACTGAGCTCCTTTCTCTCCTTGTTCTTGCTTGCTCCCTGAGGGTACCTCAAGTGTTACCAACACTCAGTCTAGACATTAGGCTGACTGGATTCGCTGAGCCAGCATGTGTATATTTTCTCTATATGGCATTGAGAAGTTTGGCTACATATGGGCCTTGAGATGTGTTTGGCTCTAGCAAGGAAAGGTAACCCCTTGCAAACCCCTGACTGAAGAAGAGGGGTGCCTCCTTCCAGGGAGGCTATCTGTTTGATTGACAATGCAGCTTTGTCCTCAGCTACTGAAAAATGGCATTCGGGGAGGGGGTTGGGACACTGGGTCAGGCAAGAAGATCAGCCCCTACAGTCATCCACTGAGCGGTGGGGCGGGGGATAGATACACATCCAAGTCATCCTCAGTATAACAAAGGCAGACATGGTAATGACGGAGATTATGAATGGGGGAACATTGTAGTAGTACCATGAATAGAATAGGGCATAAAGCTTGCAGTGGAGAAATCAAGAGAAAAGGCAGGATTCAGTTGGTCCACAACAAACAGGATAATTCATTACCAAACATATTTGGGGACAGAATCAGCACTCTTGATTGAATAAAGACAATTAAAAAGTATAGTCCAGTCATAAAATTTTGCATTTCCCTGACTTGTTTCTCTTCAAAGCTATACCCCTTATCTGGTCTTCATCACAACCTGCTGAAGTTTTCACAGCACAGTGACAAAAGTGGTGTCAGTCGATACCCTGGTCCAGTCAATGAATTCATGACATTTCTTCCTTAAAATTCCAAAGTTTTGATCGATTACATTTTGAGGTGTATAAGAAATGATTATAACTCAAAGATATCCATGATTTTCTCTCCAAGAAATAAATTTAAGACTTCGGGCTTAAATTTACTTTAAAAAGTGACATTTAATCTGTATTTTTCTCACTACAATTTAAGGGTCTACATGCTGCTTTAAATGACAGCTACAATTTTGTAGGCCATTTGGTTCTTGTATTAGACCCAGATTTGGCATAACCTGGTATATCAAGACTTTTTACAAGATCACTTTGACGAGTATTTTGATTTCTTCCTTAATTCTCAAGGAACTAAGAATTACCTTGGTTTTCATAAAAACATGACTATGTTGGCATTGATCTTGAGGTTATTGATTCTTAATAACTAGTTCTCAATTATAGCATCCATTTCTCTGAAGGATTTTGTAGTGAACCAATAAATAATCATGTTTTTGTCATTTGGTAGAGGTCTTACGTAACCGCTTAATTTTTATTGCGCTAGTATTAAGTTGGAAAAAGTGTCTACGCTGTGCCCAGTAAAAGAACCAGGCCTCTCTAGACATCTCTGTGGTCATTGTTCCAGCATTTCCAAGTTCACTTCAGGCTGGTAGGGAGTATGGTTGAACAGAAGCACTGCAGTGAGGCCAAAATTTGACCCCCAGAGTTGTAAAGAGATTCTGTGTTCTGTGGCTTTGCATTAGGCTTTCGTGGTGGTTGTCAGACGTTTAAGGAATTATGCTTAAGTGAAAGGGTGAGAGGTAAAATCATGCTAATCATGATGATGACGTTGACAGCTAACACTTACAGAGCTTATGTGCCAGGCCTTGGTGTAAGGGCTTACTGTGCATGAGTTCGTTTCATTTTCACAGCAGTCCTATGAGGAGGGTATTATTACTCTCCCCTGTTTACACGTAAGGAGCCTGAGGCACAGACAGATGAAATGACTTGCCCAATTTAGAGCATCTAGTGAAGTGGCAGGATTAGGCAACCCAGCCTGGTTGATGTTCTGAACTCCTGTGTCTGGAGAAAACAAACACACAAAGAGAAACATTTATTTTCACCTGTTGATTAATTCACTCCGGCCTGAACAGTTCTTGAGGTAGCATGGCAGTTCTGATCTTGTGCTCTCAGGAAACGAATGAAAACTTTTTCCAGGAGTGCACTGAATAGTACCCGTTTGATGAAACTCTTCATAAAGTATATCACTTTACTCTCCTGTTGTCTTAAAGAACAGATGGTGGCTCTAATGCAAATCTTTTCCAATGGCCGTGACTCCCGGCAGAACAGAGAGGGGTCACTGCATCAGGTGCTTTTCTTTTACTCTTTAGAGCCCAAAACTGTACTTGGGAGTTCACACATCTACAGTTTTATGCTTTGTGTTTTTTTCTGGTCTTCTCCGTACCGTTGGATTTTGAGTACAAATCTCCCCCCTCCACTTCCTTTCTCTTTCTGCTCCTCATTTCTAATGTGATGTGGACAGGAAGGCAGGCCAGCTGGCTTGTGAAAAGAATGATGTCATCACCAGAAAGCAGCCCAGGTTCCCGAAGGAAAGTCAGGACCAGGCCCCATTTATTTCATTTCATTTCATTTCTTGCTTTTTTCCTTTTCACTTTTCTCCCTTTTCTTCTTTTCCTCTTTTTTTTTCTTTCCTTTTTTCTTTTTAAGTTGAGAATTAATGAGTAAGACTATCACGATGATGTAGTTAGACCTAGGCATCTTTAAAAAAGAAAGGTTTCTTATTTTCCCAGCCAACGCCTTGCCATCCCCTTGAGGACAGGCTCTGTCGTACCGTTTCTGTATCTTCCTTTTCCACTTCCCATCCCTAAAGCCCCCTTGCTTATTAACAAGGTGCTTTGCAGAGGACAGAGTCAGCATTTGCTGGCTTGAATTGGAAATGGACGGTCTGAGCTGTATTGGGTGAGGTGAGGGGCGACGGGCACCAGACGTGGCAGTGCAGACGAGCAGGGGGTGTGATAACGGGGAGGGTGGGGACTGAGTGTAGTGAAGAGCACGCAGCGGGGACCACAGGCCACCTGTCTGCATCCCCATCTAGGGATGGGTCTGTGCCCTGGCCTCAGTTTAGTTTTGTCTTAATGTCTTGGATGAGCCTTTGATCTGCCAGTGGCGAGGGCCAGAGGCGACCATCAGAGCCTTTCCAAGGTCTCTGCCTTACAGGTCCTGAACAAGGAGTCAGAGCTTCCAGCAGCCCTTCAGGTTGCGTGTGTAAGGTTTGTAAGTCCTCATTTAGTAGGATAATGAATGAGGCCCAGTTTAGGTAGAAAGTCACTGTGTATAATTCATTCCAGCAGAGGTGCTTAATTTGTATTTGCACTCGTGGACCCCAGGTCCAAATCCTCATTCCGCAGCCCTCATTCTAGCCATGGGGACATAAAACAAAAAGCTCTTACATATTTTTAAGTGTGTATTACTCTTGCTAGAGCTCTTTTAGTGAACATAGGTTGGTCAGAAAGTTTTCTCTCCCTTTGGGTTAGCTATTTCTTTCTTACAAGGTTTTAAAGCAATTCCTATCAGCTGTTTGTTTCAAAAAGGTTCTTGAGACTAAAAATATCCACTTTTCCTCATGGCCATCCCTCTTCCTCTCTATCCCAAAAGGCATTGATGACCTCAGTGTCAGACTGTGTGCAAGACGTACAGTCCTTTTACGGTCCCCAGTCCCATGCGAAATTCTCATTCTCCGTTTCATGCTATTTCACTAGTCTGCGAACATGGCTTCGTTTTGTTACTTTCTGCTGTTTGTTTTGATCTTATGCTGTGAATAAAATTAAGAATGCAGCCAGAAATAGAGTGAGGAATGGCATTGAAGGTTTAAGTCAGCAGAATTTGGAATCATCCACATTACTTCACAATTATATGTGAAAGATGGTCAGCTTTCTGAGTGACCTGCGTCCTTCCTGCATCTCTGCCCCTCCTTGGAGTAATGTCGGGGCCACGTTATCCTGTCTGACTTTAACAAGAGCTCTCCTGCGTATTGCATTTATCTAATCCTTATTGATAATTGCTTGCTGCTTGCCCTGTTGGCCGTTATTCCCATTGAAATGCTTTTCCCTCCAGCAGTAGTCTGCAAACTCCTTAGCAAGCTTCCCTGACCTTCAGAAGGGAGGTCATTCAGTTTCACCTTCTCAACACACTGGATAGAAAGCAGGACTGGGTGTTTGAAGAATTAACCAGCAGGTTTTAAAACCTGCTGCTAACGAATACCCGCTTCTTAGGCAAGTCTAGGCCAGGAGGGATCCAAGGCAACCAACCACAGCAGTAATGAGTGGTCTTGCCCGCGGCCTCTTTAGTGTGTGGTGGGTGGCCCTTGACCCCAGAGCCCACTGCCCTTTGACCTTGACCTTCAAAGCTCTGAGTCAGCATGAGTGATTTGTCCAGGTCAGTTGTGCGCAGACCTAAGCCTGTGGACGCTGCCTGCAAGGATGGCTCATGAATGGAGCCTGAACCCTCTGCTCATCATGGGAGAAGAGTTGTCTGTTGTTTGTATTTTGCCCAACCCGGGTAAACGGGGGTTTATTTCCGTCATTGGGTTTTTAGGTCAAATGGTCTTTTTGTGTGGTCTGGGACATGACATGAACCATGATTATTTGGGATCCTCCTTGTCTTTCTTGTACCAGTGCTGAGTCCCCATTAACTAGAGTTCTGGTTAAAAAAAAAAAAAAAAAAAAATCCTTCTAATATTAGGAGTGGGCAGATTCTTTAAATAGATCAAAGAAAGACAGCCACTTTCCCTGAAACAACTTTATTCATGAGTCAAAGAATTCTAAGGATATCTCAAAATGTATGATTTTTTTTTTATGCCCAGATTTTGGATTTTTGACTCTTCTTATTATATGTTAAGAGAGCTTAGAAACTCTTAGGAAGAATAGCCCAACCTCATATAGTATCTATTGCAAGTGCAAGGACCTCAGCATTCTAGCCGCCCTGTTCTTTGAAAGCACAATAGCTATTTCTGATGGTTTCTCAACATTGAATCAATGAGATCTAGGATAAAGTGTAACTTATGGCCTTAAAAATCATTTCCCGGTTCTCATCCTCTGGGAGGGAGAAGGAAGTGAGCAGCAGGTCCTACTTTGCTCACTTTGAGCGCCTGATTAAGGCCAGACCCTATGCAAGGGCTTCTCCATATATTATCCCCTTTCATCTTCATTATCCCGATTTCACAGAAGGTAAAAACTGAGACTCAAAGGGTTTGTAGGACCGGACAGGAGAGCATCCACATCACACCATTTTTGTAATCAAATAAACATTGTTTCATGAGTATAGATTGGTTCTTACTAGGTTTATTGTGTATGTACTTTGTTTCTGACCACCCCTGCCCACTACAGGTGGATGTGAAACCCTCTCAGGAGAAATGCAGTAGAGATAATGTCCTCAATTTATGCTGGTGGGGCTGGAGCTCAGGAGATAGAAGTTTCCAGAGTGCTGTGAGACTTTGAGAAAGGCATTGCTAATCTTTGTAGTCCCTTATTTGTGAAGTGGGTGTAGAAATACTTCATGGATTGTTGTGAGAATACTCTGATATAATTATATTAAAGTGTATCAGTTTAGTAGGTATTTATGCTGCACCTTTCAGCATGAGAGCTGTACTTGGCACTAGGTATACAGTGGCAAATAATAATAGTGCTCATTTATGAAGTGCTTATTATGTGCCAGGGGTCATTTTAGGTGCTTTACTTGCATCATCACATTGGATTTTAACCATGGAAAACATGCGGTAGGTGTTCTTAACCCCACCTCCACGTAAGAGGAAGAAATCGTTGCCCAGAGAGGTTAAGTAACTTGCTGAGGTCACACAGCTAGTGCATGGTGGAGTTGGGATTGGAACCCAACAGTCCACATCTAAAGCCTGCATTTTAACCATGACATTATGATGTCTGTGCTCTACTGGCATAGAGGGTCTCTGCCCTCAGGAAGCTCAGAGTCCAGTAGAGAAAGGATGAAAATAAGCAAACATAATGACAGCATGCTGCACTAAGCGCTATGAAGGAAATAAACAGGATGACCCAAGTGAGAGGGGCGAATCTGGGAGGGCCTCTCAGAGCGCGTGATGTTTAAGCTGAGATCTAGAAATAAATTGCAGTTAGCCAAGTGACAAGTGGGGAGCAGAGGGCTTCAATGGGGGCGGGACATCACGCTGAAGTCTAGAGGTGGGAAAAATCTGGATACGAGGGACTCACGTAGAGTAGCTGCTCAAAATGAGTGACCAAGGTTATTGGTAAAGACTACTTTGAGCTTGAAATCTCTTCACAATCAGTTGAGTAAAGATTCTGCAGCTGCCTCTGTGGCTTTAGTGTTTTCTCTATTTTATTACATACGTTCAATTGTATAAACATGAAAGAGATTCAGCCTTTTCATGAATGCCTATAACTGACCACATTGCACCACGCCTCCCCCCTCCCAAATGTGGGAAAACAGAAGGAAGGAGAAGTTTTGAAGTTCTGCTTCCAAATATTTCCTTAGTGGTCTTTTATGGGGCTTGGTTTCTTAGAACCTGACATGTGTTCATAAAACATGATGTTCCTCTGCCTTTATATACATTCTTTTTCTTAAAAAAAAAAAAAAAAAGATTTAACAGAGTCATAACTCTGAGCAAGGAAGCCCTCAAAAGAGAATCGCAATTATAAATGCTGGAATATGCTATGCATAAAATTAATGAATGCTAATTTATCTGCTCTGCTTTTAACGGAGCAACGTCACGCAGACCACCAAAAAGGTTTCACGAAGAAACCTTTCGTGCCTACCCATACCTTTCGAATCTGCCACAGGAGGCAACATTTCTTTAAAAAACATTATTGATATCACATATCTTTTGTCCCTCTCTGGTACATTTCACCTCCCGAGACACACTGGCTATTTTCCCAAACTGTAAACTAGGATTATGTTCACTTTGAATTTGCATGCCTGGGTAACAGTGTCACTAACCTTTGCTATTCCTTTATAAATCGAAATTAATTAAACTAGAGCTTGCCAGTGAAAACATACCCTTCTAAATTCAGATTTTGGTTCTGTAGCCCTGTTCAGGAAAAAGAAAAAAAATCCCTTTTATTAGAAATTGCTGATCTCACATCAAAGCAACAAGAGAAGACCAAGTTCTCTTTCGTTTTTAATAAAGAGGTTTTCTGATCCCCAAGGGCACACCTGACCACAGTGCAGCCAGCACTGGCAGCCTGTGACGAGTGGCCCATGGAGGTCACAGCCTACTTTCGGAGGTCATGGCTTTTTCAGAACTTGGTGTGCTTAGAGGGGCTAATTTGTTAATCAGAGATAACTTGAAATCTCCATGTGATTTCTTTTAGGCTACTGGCAGTAATACGCATCACTGAAGTTTTTCAGCCTTTTTTTAAAGACGGATTTTGAAGATCTGTAGGAGAAAGGAGTTCTGTATTATAAGAAGGAAAAATATGTACATACTACTACTTTTACTTAAATTTCCTTTTTTTTTCCGTCTCCCAGCTTCTCTGTTTTCTAGTCGCCAAAATTTTTGATACATTTGCATCCTTGACTATAAGAAGGGATGGTGGTATCTAGCCCTGTCTTCTTTTTGCAGTATTTTATATTAAACTAAAAATCAGCCCTTCTAGTCCAAAAATGTTTCCCAGACTCCCAGAATAAAAGTGTCTGGTAGGGCTTCCCTGGCGGTGCAGTGGTTGAGAGTCCGCCTGCCGATGCAGGGGACACGGGTTTGTGCCCCGGTCTGGGAAGATCCCACATGCCGCGGAGCGGCTGGGCCCATGAGCCATGGCCGCTGAGCCTGCGCATCCGGAGCCTGTGCTCCGCAACGGGAGAGGCCACAACAGTGAGAGGCTCGCGTACCGCCAAAAAAAAAAAAAAAAAAAAAGTGTCTGGTGAACAGAAAGGTTCCAGTGAAGGGTAAGCGTGCCCTCTGGTATCTGCCCGAAAGATATAGTCCACAATACTGAAACTCTCCCATCCTGGGTTTTAAGTCCAATGAATCGACTCACAGGCTCCAAACTCCTTTTACAGAACACGTTGGATCCTTTGCCAGGATCTCAGTGAATGTGTTCCTTACTTGTTCATTTCCTGCTGCTTTTTGAAAAGCCTCCTACTTCCTTTCTGCCAGTTGCATTTGCTCACTCCTAAATGAAAGCAGCTTCAAGAAAGCGCTGGCCAACATCTGAGCAATGGGAGGGCTGTGTTGTCCCGCTGTGTAATCCTGATATTGAGGTTTGTTTTAAGCCCTTCCATCCCTGTCGTTACGCCACCAGATTTCTCTTTGGACCTTTAACCAACTGTTCTCTTTCTGTGGTCTTATTTTTCACTGATTTAAAGTGTTACAATTCATATTCTTTCATAACATTCTTTTGTACGTGTCAGTAAAACATTGTGTTTTCCTGCAGAGAATCACTATGCGTTTCATTTGCTGTTTGATACTTTATATTTGTGCATGTGTATATATATATGTGTATATATGCATATCTTTATGCATACATATGTGTATGTATCCATATATATGCACACATACATATAGCTTTTGTAATTCATAACTACTTAAACAGTTTTAAGGTTTATTCTATGGTTTTTTTTTTTGTTGAAGCCTATCATGTCATGTCTAAATAATGAGAATTCTCTCTCTCAAATATCTCTTGCCTTTTATTGCTTTTTTCTTGTCATGTTTCATTGGCTATCACAATAGCCAATAGCAAGAGATTTCTTGCTCTATCACAAGAACCTAAGTTTTCATATAGACACCCGTGGTTGAGGTTTGAGTGAATTCATAGTTAGCAGCTAGGTCCTAGAGTAGCGATTCATATTATGATCATTAAATATAAAAACTGCAGTCTGATATGAATAATTCATGTCAGAGACACATATCAAAGAGCACATTTTCCACAAAGTGAAACATTCCTCCAAAGACAACGAGGAAAGGTGTTATAGTTCTTTTTATCAAATGTTTACTAGATGTTAGATACCAGGTTAACAGGTAAAGATACACTGCGTTATTTGATTGTTCGAACAACTACCTGAGAAGAGGTCTTATCTTTGTGTGTGTTTTACTGCTGAGGAGAATGAGGTTTAGAAAGTAAGAAACCTGTTAAACATTACCATAGCACACTGGTTAAACACATGCCCTTCTGAGTCCAGAGCCTGCTGCCCTGCACTACTAAGATGTTTTGATGTTCATGCCTCATGTTCAAATGTCTTTTGTTTTCATGCCAGTGACTGGGAAGTCTCAAAGTGAAAGGAACTCACTACTTGTCAGGAAGTTCGTATTCTGATGAATATACTGTGTTTATCTCCTCATTTAGTGTTGCTGGATATCAAGGGTCAGCAAATTTTTCCAATAAAGGGCCAGGGAATAAATATTGTAGGCTTTTGGGGCCGTGCCATTTCTGTAGCAACTACCCAACAATACTGAAATAGCCCCAAAGCAGCCGTTGACGTTACCAAATGGGTATGGCTGTGGTTCCAATAAAATTTTATTGATGGACACAGAAATTTCAATTTCATATAATTTCATACATCACACACAAAATATTTTTTTCCAATCATTTAAAAGCTTGAAAGCTTTATAAAAACTGCACGTGGGCCAGAGCTGGCTTACAGGCTGAGTTTGTCAACACTACTTTACACACTTAAGTCTTAGAACTTCAGATAAATGAAGAGGTATACATTCGACCAACCCTTGTGCAAATCATTCTTCCCGTCACATTTATTTAACAAATGTTTTTGAGGGTCGACTGCTGCATGGCAGCTACGCCTTGGGCAGTAAGGATACAGAGATGAGTAAGGTGATCTTTGTTTCCAAGGAGTTTACAGTCTAGTTGGAGAGAGGGGTGAGGTAGCAGGGTGGAAGTGGTAGAAACTTTTGCATGAACAGTGGCCACGCAATATCAAAAATACTTCAGACCTAAAGCAGATTTGCATGTGATCATTGATTCCAGCAAGCTCCTGGTGAATGGTAGGCTTTCTAGAGGCCCAGACCCTCTAGAACTGCCCTACATCCCCCCTCAGTGTCTTGTAGGAGGTGCAAAGTCTTTTCGGAGAGACACGCATGTTTTTAGGTCATGCGACGGAGTTCCTGATTCCACACTGCCGTGCTAGAGACCATTCAGAGACCGCAGAGCGGTGAGCAAACCCAGCAACTTTTTAATCCAGTGCCGTCTGCCAGCCCACCTCTCCCAGATGTACACTGTGATGCTCTGAAGCTTGGCGAATCTTCCTTCAGCTGATTCTAGCTCCTCAGAAATGAGAAATCGAATGGGGAATGGGGGCGGCTGTGCCTGAGGTCCAGAAGCGTGAAGTCCTCCTTGAGACTGAGCAGGGGTGAGGGGGCTTGATGGGGTTGCAGGCACACTGACCACAGAAGGATGCTCCCGGGAGACAAAGTCCATGGGCAACGCTGCCCCGTGCTTGTCTCCTTCTTTGTCTTCTTGCTGACATGTCTCTCTAGAATTAAGTTTTTGACTCTTCCCTACCAACGGTTCTTTTTTTTTTTTGAGGAACGCAGGCCTCTCAGTGTTGTGGCCTCTCCCATTGCGGAGCACAGGCTCCGGACGCGCAGGCTCAGCGGCCATGGCTCACGGGCCCAGCCGCTCCGCGGCATGTGGGATCTTCCCGGACCGGGGCACGAACCCGTGTCCCCTGCATCGGCAGGCGGACTCTCTACTACTGCGCCACCAGGGAAGCCCCACCAAGGGTTCTTTGGTTGTGTCCCTGCTGGCTTTTTCCAGTCCCCTAGCTTCCAAGCTAGGTGCAACACACACCTTCACCAGCCTGTTCTGCTTAAAGGTAGAGGTTCTCCAGGGCTCGGTCCCCAGCAGAGATTTTCCAGTGTTTACATACTCCCTCCAAGTCATCTTCTCTGTGCTTGTAATTTCACTACTATCCAAGTGCTCATGGCTTTCAGATCAGTATCCCCAGCTAGACCTGCACCCTGGCTTCTGGCTTCTTCAAACTGCCTGCCCAGTAGCTCATGTCTTCCTCACCAAGACTGGCTTGTCTCTTCTCTGCCTCCATTTCTTTCTCTCTCTCTGTCTCTCTCTCTCTCCGTCTCTCTCTCCCTCTCTCCCTCTCTCTCTCCGTCTCTCTCTCCCTCTCTCTCTCCCTCTCTCTCCCTCTCTTCCTCTCTCTCTCCCTCTCTCTCTCTCTCCCTCCCTCCCTCCCTCCTTCTCCCTCTCTTTACCTCTCCCTCTGTCCACCTCTCCCCCCTCAACTCTCTCCTCCTATCTCTCGCCCCTCCGTTTCTCTCTCTCTCCCTCCCTCTCTCCCTCTCTCCCCACCCCTCCCTGCTCTCTCTTTGTGTTTGTGTCTCTCTGTGCTAAATTAACCTGAAGTCTTCCTTTGTCTTTCACCTGTCCCTCTGCTTATCTAGACCCAAGTATCTTGTAGTCTGATTTTGAGGTTTGGCTATAAAGACAACTTGAATTCCATTTAAGATGTCTTTACTTTAGTTCACTCTTAATGCAGCTCATAAACAACCCCAAGGATATACATGAGACAGAGTGGCTGGATGCAGTTCCTCCTTACCTCTCTCCTAGATAACCCCAGTGCCAGCAGTACCTTTTCACAGACAAATCTGATCGTGTCTTGCCTCTGTTAAAATCCTTCTGTGAGTTTCCCACTGTTTTAAGGACTGCCAGGTGTAGTATGCAGGTTTTGCATTGCACAACCCTAGGAGGCACCATTCTTCTCATCCTAGCTGCATGAATAGCATCTCCTTCAGTTGTACAGTGTACAGCCTGTACTCCTGTACATGGCAGCTCTGGCTCACAGGCTCCGGCAGCATCTGTCCTTGAACTCCAGCCCTACCGTATCCCATACAACTCTCTCCCTGAGACCCAGCCCCAGAGTTTCTGATTCCGTAGGCCTGGGGTCAGGCCTGAAAGTCTATTTCTTTCACGTTCCTAGGTGATGTGATGTTGCTGGTCCTGGGACCACACTCGGGGAACCACTGATATAGATATAGCTTGACAAAATGAGAAACTTCTTCTATTGTAACACTGCTCACTTAGGGCTCCTAGGACATGCCTGGGCGGGGGCTACCTAATTCAGTTTCGTAAGAGCTAGAGGTATCTCCATTTTATAAAATCAAATTAAATGATGATGTTTACCTATTTTCATATTAATATTGAACTGTACAAGCAGCACAGGACCACATTCTTGTTGAGAATTTTGGAAACATTACAGATCAGTCTGAAGCTCCTTGGACTGCCCCACTTCTCTGCCCCAGCTGTTTCTTATCATCCCTTCTTTCCGCCCCCCTGCTCTATGCTCAGGGAACCCTCTCAGCAGTTCCAGTGCTTCCTGGCTCCTAGGTGGGTTTGGCCATGGGGAGGTCTGCAGGATATCAGAGTGAGGAAGGAGAATGGGGTTGGGGACTCATTCCTCAGCCTCCCACTGCGAGGTTATGTCAGGCTGGCTACAGCTGTGGAGGGAAGCACCCCGCATCTCTCAAGGAACGTTGCGTAGGACGTGCTCTCCTTCGGTCCTAGTCACTGTTCTTGGTCTTTGAGGTCCTCCGATACCTACTTTGCAAGTCAACTTGATTTGTCTTAAGTATGGCATCCTTTTCCTGCTGGGAACCTCACTACAGAGGTATACCTCACTCTTTTTTTTTTTATTTTTGTGGTACGCAGGCCTCTCACTGTTGTGGCCTCTCCCGTGGTGGAGCACAGGCTCCAGACGCGCAGGCTCAGCGGCCATGTCTCAACGGGCCCAGCGACTCCGCGGCATGTGGGATCCTCCCGGACCGGGGCACGAACCCGTGTCCCCTGCATTGGCAGGCGGATTCTCAACCACTGCGCCACCAGGGAAGCCCACTCTTTTTTTTTTAATTGTCTTAAAATATACATAGCATAACATGTTCCATCTTAACCATGTTTAAGTGTGCAATTCAGTGGCATTAAGTACATTTCATATTGTTATACAACTATCACCGGTGTCCATCTCCCGAACGTTTTCATCATCCCAGATGGAAACCGTACGCATTAAACAACAATTCCCAATCTCCCTGCTCCCCAGCCCCAGGCAACCACCATTCTACTTTCTGTCTCTGTGAATTTGACTACTTTAGGCACCTTACAGAAGTGGAATCATAAAGTGTTTGTCCTTTTCTGACTGGCCTATTTCACTTAGCATAATGTCCTCAAGCTTCATCCATGTTGTAGGACAGGTCACAATTTCCTTCTTTTTTTAAGGCTGAATAATATTCCATTGTGCGCACATACCACATTTTGTTTATCCATTCACCCACCTGTGGACACTTGGTTTGCTTCCACCTTTTGGCTATTGTGAATAATGCTCCTATAACATGGATCTACTAACATCTTTTCAAGACTCTGCTTTCAATTCTTTTGGGTATATAGCCAGAAGTGGGAGTGCCAGATCATACGGCAATTCTATTTTTAATATTTTGAGGAGCCACTATGCTGTTTTCATCTTCTGTGGCTTTGACCTGAAAAGCTCACTCTTACAGTTGCTCTATCTCTGTGGTATCCCACATCCAAGAAACTTATTTTAGTCCTGTCTGTGAGGTCAGCTGCTTTTGTCTTAACCCATTTATCATTTTGATGCTGGCAGGTATTTTGGTCCACAGAAAGTTTGAGCAAAGTGCATTGCAGAAACTTTACATCATCTTGCTGGGGAAATACGAAGCCAGTTCTCAAAGCAGTTGCGTAAATTACAGATACGGATTCAATTATATGGCATACTGAGGATTCTGATTGCCATGGCTACAGATTCTACAAATACTCTGTTTCCTCCCTGTCGTTTCGGAAGTATCCTCTTGTATACACCTCAGTGGTCCAGCCTCCAGCCTTTTAAAGAGTCTCTCAGCATCCTTTTGGACCTAAACCTAGCTGTGATGTTAAGTTTGGGGGTTTCTGCTTGTTTATCTAATACCTGTTTTTCTATAACTAAATTTTAGGTGCTTGTAGGAATAGCATGTTATGCCATGGTCAAGTTGAGAGTTCTTTTCGTGTAGGAAGAAGACTTATTTGGAAGAATCCTTGGTGTACCAGGATTATACATTTAAAAGAAACTGTCATTTGTTTGGAATTGTATTATACCTTTCCCAAAAGTTAGTCACAGGTGAATTATTTTACATAATAATAGCGAGTAACATTTATTTAGTACTTACCATAGCCCAGGCACTTAGCAGTTAGACCCAGCTATCTGGCCTTATTATTACTTTCATAATCCTGAAAGATAGTAGAATTATCCTCATTTACTAGACAGGGAAATTGAGACTCAGAGAGGTAACCTAAGTTACCCAAAGTCACAGAGCTAGTAAACAGAGGTTATAGAACTTAAACCCTGGTCTTTCCACTGCATCCACGATTTCTCTCCTTCTACGTGTACCACCTGTGATAGGACACACACACACACACACACACACACACACACACACACACACACTCTCTGTCTCTCTCCCTCCCCCTCCCCCTCTCCCCCTCTCCCCCTCTCCCCCTCTCCCCCTCTCCCCCTCTCCCCCTCTCCGCCTCTCCCCCTCTCCCCCTCTCCCCCTCTCCCTCTCCCTCTCTCCCTCTCCTCCACTCAGATATCTGGACTGCTTCCACACCTCCTTTGTGGTAGCCAATGAATACTCTCGCCAAATATTAAATAAGTCCTTTGTATTTTTTCCATGGGGGTGGGATTGGAGGAACCAGGATTAATGGAAGATCCACCTGAACTCCAGCACAGTCGTGGCAACAGCTCCGCTCAGCAACTCGAACTCAGCTTTCTCTTGTTTGCCTTGGCCTGAAAGAATCCTCAAAGTCTATAGGCAAACGAACAGAACCAGCAGGAGCTCAAGACCATAAATGGATTTTTTAGTGCTGTGCTCCGGAAGGTTTGGGCAGGTGTCCAGAACTCTTTGTACTGTAACAAGTGTAGATCCCTTTCTGGAGTGTTTGTTGTAAATGTCAGAACTCTAGGATAATTTTGGCCAGGCTTGGTTTTACATTTTTCATGGGTACCTATTTATAGGTCTGAATCGAAATCTGTTTTTTTTTTTTACCCAGTCTACCCAGAAGCCATAAAGAAGAAGATGGATAATTTGTATAAAACTTAGAACTGACATATGGTGGCAGAAATAGAATAAAAAATAATCTGGCAAGAGCAGACAAAGGGCTGATTTCCTGCTTTCCTCATGTGCTCCTACATATCGGTAGGAAAAAGAAAAACTATTCAATAGAAAAGTGAGCCAGTAGTACCTTCAGTGCATGTATGAAAAGGTGCTCAACTTCATTCATAATCAAGAAAATGCAAAACGAGATGATGTTGGCAAAGATATAACTGTCCAATAATGTGCAACATTGATGAGTGTGTTGACATAAGCACCCTCATAAACTGTTGGTGGGAGTATAAATTGGTGCAGCTTTTGTCAATATCTATTAAAATGTGCATTCTGACTGGCTCATAAATTCCATTATAAGGCATCTGCACTGTGGATAAAGTCACAAAAGAGTATGCCAGGATTTGTGCTTGCGCACGCATACAAAAGACACACACACACACACACACACACAGGTAGTGATGCTATTTGTAACATTATGCAATGGAAAACCAACACCACAACAAAATAGCTGTTCCTCCCAAATTAGAAACAAGCTGAATGTTAAATTAATGACAATCACTATTAAAAATAGAATGAAATAGATCTGAAAGTGCTCAGTTGGACAGATTTTTGAGCTTCATTATCAGTTGAAACAGCAAGTACCTGTGTAAATCGTTTCTTAAAATGATACCTATATACTGCTACAGTCATCCCTGGGTATCCCCAAGGGGATTGGTTCCAGGAACACCCACACACACACACCGCCACCCTTGGATACCAAAATCCACAGATCCTCAAGTCCCTTATGTAGGTGGCCTGGTACAGTAAATCCAGTCGTCCCTTTGTGTCCACAGATAGAAATTTCATGGTAGAAAATCCACGACTGGTAGAATCTGCGGTTGTGAAACCAGTGGATATGGAGGTCCGGCTGTTTGTACGTACATGCTTATACCCAGGAAGTTGTTGCCAGTGGTTAACGTTTTGGGACTGCTGTTTTAGGGGTGTGGATAAGCTTTTGTTTTTCCTTTTTACATTTTATACTTTGTGGGGAAAGAAGTATTCCCCAGTGCAGTCTGTTTATTGAAAAAATTTAAAATTTGATTGAAATGCATTTGAGGATGGTTCTAGCAGTTATAACCCCATTTAGCTCTTAGTCTTGATCTGATCTATGCAATACAATTGTCCAGAGCTATTCTTTGGGGAGGGAGAAATACAGGGTTATCTATTTGGGGGCTGAGAGCTGTTTTCCAAAGTTGACTATGATCTGGATAGATCCTGGGCTCTGCTTTTCTATGGAAATCCATCTTTTTTAAAAGTCTTGGGTGGAGTTACATTGGAAACAGAATGTGTGGGTGAGGTCATTTCCTTATAGGAACTTTCCTGGGGTGGGAGGAAAGCACATTTGGTTCTAGGCTGTATGCAGGGCTGATTTTTGGTGGAAAGGGAGGCTCACTAGATTATCTGGTCAGAAAAGAACACCTAAACTGTTGTATCTTTGGAGCCCCTCTGTGCCAGACTGCTAGTGAGCATGTAAGGGTAAACTCTTTTTTGAGGGGTTGATTTTTCATGTTGGGAAACATATGAGGGGATTTCACTTTACAGTCTGTTAACACCAGATGTAAATCGGCTTCCACTGCTTTCTCACTTTGTCATCTAGCAGAGCTTGTTTCCTTATCTGTAAAATGGGTTTGTGAAGGATTACTGGCTTACAGAGCTGCTAAGCATTAAGTGGGATGATGTAGGTGAAAATTTGCACTTGGGAGCACATGACAAGCCGTTGTTGGTACCTGTCATCACCGTTGAACCACGGCTCTACAACCTTAACTCACGAGTTTGTGCAGTTTTGCGTAAACTAGGTCAGCTAGGTCATTGGCCTGGGATTCGGACCGTTTGTTAATTGGGTTGCAGAACCAGCAGAGCATCAGAACTCAGAATGGTTGGCTAGTTGCCTGATGTGAAGTGCAAAATAGGCAAGATCCATACCTGTTGGTGGAAACTTCTTGGGTCAGAGACTTACTGGAAGTGGAGGGGTGCAAGTGTATTTGTGTATTCATGGCCCTCATAGCCCAAATCGAGACCAGAGAATTTGCCCAGATAAAAAGACCTAAGTAAACTCCTAGGTACCACCCCACCTTCTCCCCTGCCACTCCAGCCTTCCAGGCTCCCCCCTTTTGTCATATCTTCTTTCAACCAAAATCTTCACGGGACCACTATTTCATTGTTACACAGACACTCATTATACTCCATTTGCCTAAATCAACCACTTGGCTAAGGCCTGCCCCGAGGAAGAGTAGTTTAGGGTCATCCCAAACCTTTAAATGCATTAATTCCAACTTGAACTAAGTAGGATAAACAGACCCCAGACCTCCTACCCTGGAGACCCAGCTTTTCAGTCTTTTTTAAATCTGCCTTTCAACATGATCAAAGCAGCATTGCCTACCCCAGAAGACAGCACGGAGGCTTCTAAGAATCCTTTGTCCTGCTTATCCTCAATCAAAGGTGATTTTTCATTTGCATTTCTAATCACCCTCTTTAGATGTCTTGTTCCTAAAATTAGGTTAAATGTCCCTAAACGGTTCCGGTTCCCTCGTGTTTGACAAAGGCCGTCTGACCCTTCATTATGGGTTGGCCTCTCTGTGAAGGTCTCAACAAGAAGGTCACGGAAGCTTTGATACAGAAACTAATGGGATTCGTCTTTTCCATCCTTTATTTTAAGTATAATCTCATCAACATGCCTAAATTTTGTGGGTGTCTATTTTCAAGAGTAATTAAAAATTAGTTCGTTTGAAGAACAACAGCCTAAGCTCTCTTAGCAGTTACCATTCAACGGTGGGTCAGCATATTTTCTTTTAGAGGGAGACCCATACTTCTTTGGTGCGTTGTTTCAATCAACGTTCAGGGATCGCAGAAGATTGCAGGTGCCTCGTTCTTGGGTCTTAGCTCAGGACCTGGATGCTAAATGTTGTGGTCTGATGAGGGAAAGGTGAAAACTTCCCTTGCAGTTCAGTTCTGTGTAGATGGAGGGGAAAAACAGTGGCCGTCGTTATGGACTTGCGAATGTTAACAGGTTTGCTTCTCAGGGGCGCTGGTTAAACAAATTCTTAACTGGCCAGAGTCCAGCGCGTTAATCATTAACCTGGGCCTGAGCGTCTGCTGCCCCGTGTATTCAGAATTAGTTTATCATTACCTCTAACTACTGCCTTTTATGGTTCCGAGGAGCTTCTATGAAATCTCTTATCACCGCCAAGCCTAACCTTCATTAACTCGGGGTTGTGGGGGGAGGAGGCAGCGTGCTGATATTTCTGAGTTGGACCAGAGTGAGCCGTTTATGGCCAGTTGAATTTTTAATCACAACTGCTTAAAAAGAAAGAGAAAGAAAAGGGGGAAAAAGAAAGAAAGAATAGCAGCTCACTCATTGCAGTCTTCGGACCATGCTTAGAAGTTCATATTCTCATGACCTACTTTTCCACTTAACTCCTGATAACCCTGGGCCTCTCCACTTTCTTTTTGGAGGACTGGGTTAGTGGGAGTAGTCAGAGTGCCCTGGCAGGCAGGCTGGGTTTGAGGCTCCGGCTGGCACCATCCCGGAGCCCCATCTCAGTGCCCCTCTCCTCCCCGTGTCAGCTCCTGGCAGGGTCCCTGCCCTGGAACCAGGCCTTGTAGTTTTCACAGATGTTCTCAGGACTCCAGTCTGTCCTGTGGGGGGTGGGGGGGGTGGGGGTGGGGGACACGACACACAGCATCTCTAAACTGCCCTGAATAAGGCCCATCTTTTTTCTTTCCTCTCTGCTCCTTCCCTCTTTGTGTGTCTAAATCTGTGTGTGACGTTTTCATTTTTCTGACTATTAAAGTATATATTACAACAAATGAAATCAATACATGTCTACATACAGGGTGAAAAATCTGGAAGAGTCTAAAAATAAAGAAAAATAGCTTTCAAAAATCTAATTTTCAAGAAGAAAGCTGAGTTAATTTTCATTTCAGTGTCTAAAAAGAGCTTTTTAAAACATTTTAAAGGGTTCAACGTGTAAGTATGAGTGTTTGGCTACAGGGCCTTTGGTATGATTCTACCCTGTAGCTGGAGGTCTAATAATCAATTATACTAAAGCTTTTCTAAGTCTCTAGAAGGGTTTGTCTGGGTCTTATTTACCGTAATAGGCAAGTTAGGGAAATTTGGGTGTAATTTATATTTCAATTCAGTACTTTTTTTATCTTTTTCAAAAACAAGCCTGATTTGGGCTTTCTTGATGGGGAGCTGTCCTCCCCCCAAAAATCTGAAATTCCCTTCTGACGCTGTTAAACGCCTTCCTTTGGGTTTTATGCTTCCAGGATATTGTCCACAGAAATATATGCAATGTTAAAAGAATGTGGACGACCAGTAGCGTGTATGTTTTAGCCTCCTGAACCGAGGGTTTATGAAACTGGTTGAAGAGTGTTTTATTGAAACAAGACAAATATTTATGAACAATTCAGAACCCTCTGTTTTGAAATGTAAAGTGTGGACCCAGTGGCATAGAGAGTTCCAGGTGTTTCCTGTCTGCGTTTGGAATGGTTCGCCGCTGCTCTGCTTTCCTAGCTTTTCATAAGAAGCTAAGAAGCACGCAGCTTCCCTAATAATGCCTAGATGGCTGAAAGCGCTCCCAGGAACAGGCCTGATTTCATGAGCGTAAAGCCGTCTTGAGACGCGTATAGATGGGCGTGTTCTGATCTATTACATTTGTCACTTGCTTTCAAAAAAAACAACAACAAACTTGTTTACGAAACGAGTGTGTTCACTCCTGTAAGTATGTAAGGTCTGGTTTTGAAACCCGTTCTTACTAATCAGAGGTTTACTTTCTGGTAGCCCCAGCTTCTGTGTTGTTCACCGTCCCTGGTTTCTGTGAAATAGAAATATTATGTATTCGCCCAGACAGTTGGAAGCCGTTCGTGTAAATACCGGCCGTTGTGATTTAACTGACAGCCCCAAAGGCCCCCGCTTCGGAAGGGCTCCTTTGAAAACCAAGCACAATGAGATGTCTGTTTTAGATGAGGCCGCCAAGCCTTGGTCCAAATACTACCCAGATTTGTTTTCCGTGTGCCAGCAGAGCTGCTTTGTGTGTTGAAGCCGTAGATGGGACTTGAGGGTGGTGAGAAACACTGCTGTTTTCTTTCTCCGTCCCTGATCTGCCCCAGGCCCGGTATTTCATGATGAGACGTGCAGCAAAGCCACTGCCTTTAGGAGCGCTTGGAACAGGAGAATGGAAAACTTGCCCCAGAGAGACCGTCCAAAGACACAAGAAAGACCAAGCGTGGGATCCAACCAGATCCACGCAACTGTGAAAGCCAGCTCTGGGGGCCCCTGGCTGCCAAAGGGGGATCCAGGGATACCCAGCGCGGGGGGTGGGGTGGGGGGTTGGAAAGGAGGACCATTTTTCTGGCATGAACAAGAAGGAAGGAGAGAATAGTACCTGCTTCCTAATTTGGTTCTTCTTTTTTGCATCGTGGAGTTCATTCTCCCAAATGCTGGGCATCCAGGAGCCCACAGAGGAGAAGGGCTTGCTTTTTTGTTTTTGTTTTTGTTTTTGTTTTATGAGGGCGAGGGATGGGTGAAAAATAGAGAGAAGCATAAAAGAGAAATTGAGTCACCTGTACTCCTGCTGCCTAAAAGTAGCCCCATTTGCCACACCTGCTTTCAGAGCTTTTTTTCATCCTCTGTTCATACATTGAGGATATCTGAGTATAGTTTCCTTCGTATTCTCACGTTAAAGTTGCAGGATGTTATATATCCATCTAAAACCCTCCTTGAATCTAACCCCAGCCCTACTCCCAAGCTAGACCCCTCCCCAGTGCAGAGGGCACTCCCTGCTGTGAACGTGGTGTGTGTTCCTTCCGTCTGTATTTTCTACTTCTGGGTCTGTTAGATTGCCCTCTGGTTCAGATCTCTTCCCCAGGCTAGAGCACATACTTTATCCATCGCCCTGTTATTGGATATCGAGGTTGTTTGGCATTTTGGTTTTGTGTTTTTGCTTTTCCAAGCGATGCTGCTGTGAGCTTCCCTGCACATTTTTCCTTGTGCATATGTGCTGGCGTTTCTTCTGTGGTGGAGACCTGGGAATGGAGTTGCTGGTTCCTGGGCAAGACCAGACTCTGAACATGGCAGGCAAAAGCACTTAACCTCATGCCCCCCCGCTGAGTCCATTTATAATAGTTGTGCTTGATTTCCGGGCAACGGATTAATGGACAGGAAAGTGGATGGAGGGGACAGAAAGGATGCAGTAGGGATGGTGTGGAATCCTCAGGCTCAGTCATTTACCACGCTGCTGGCACATCTATCTGGTGGTGTCCTGATCATCACAATACTTGCCTCTGATAGGAAACATTAGGTTGAGGGCCTCACCTCCGCACCCCTGCACCCCCAAGTGTACAGCAAATGAATCAGTCCTCGTAGAAGAAACAAATGGCTTTTTGTTGTTGCTGCCGCTGCTCTAAAGATAATCTGTTGTTTTCAAAACATTTGCAGCTACTGATCTCAAGGAATGGGTGGCCGGAGGCCCTGGCCGCTGGTTTCCCCAGGTGGAAACATTTGCAGTGGGTTTTCAGAGACGTCACAGGGGAGAGCCGCCGGCCGGGGCTCAAGGCAGGAAGTTGTCTGTTTGGTATTTACTCAGGCATCTTCTGGCAAGAATTGATGATTCAATCAGAGCCGACAGTGACCCCTTGCAGTTGCTGAGATGGTGGGGGGAAGAGGCTCTTTTTCCTCCGAAAAGCCTGAGACCCCAGTTGAAAATCAAACTTTGTCACGACTCTCCCGATGAGACCCTTCTGCCCTCCAGGGCTCAAAGCCTCGTTCCTCAGTAAGTTAATCGACATCGACAGACGCCCCTTGGAGCCCATAGCGCTGGGAGAGCCAGAAGGGACATTAGTCGTCATCTCGGTCAACCCCTTGGTTATGACAGAGGAGGAAACTGAGGCCCGGGGAGTGAGACGGTCACACTAGTTCACACATGTTCGAGAAGTTAGGGGACCAGCGCTGCAGAGGGCCAGCTCCTCTGCCTTCCAAGGGCAGGGACCACCGCTTGGATCTGTGCCCTCCAGAGCCCCACTAGCGCCGGCCACGTGGTAGGTGTTCAATGAACGTGTCATCCTCTGAGCATCCCATCCCGGGGTGGCTGGTTACCAACGTGAATATGAAGGCAAAGTCACTTCCTCGCGGGGGCCTTGGGAAATAAGGAAGGAAAAGTCAAACACATAAAAAATGTAAACAGCAGAGTAAGCCTGCCTGTTTTTAAAATTATTGTTTATATCTTGCCTCCTTCCACAAAGGATTTGAAGCAGCTTATGAGCATTAAATGCCAGTAGCAGGGCCCTCACTAGGCAGTAAGTAACTGATTGCCACGTGAGGCTTACAGATAAATGCTGAGAGGCAGGGGGCAGGTGGAATTATCTTTGTCCCTAAAGAACGTGTGCAGGTCTGTCTGTGTAAACCACAGTCATAATATATAAATAGAACCTCAGAGGGACACTAGAAGCTCTGCCAGGGGTTTACTTATTCATTTTGTCTTTTGAAGGAGGAAAGCTTGGGGATGGCTACGGAAGTACAGAGAGGAGGGAAAAAATACTTATTCTCGAACTTATCAATTTTGTGTGTCATACGCTTTCTCAGATCTCTAGCACAAAGCCATTTATGTCTACATTTCCAGAGATGTTAAAAAGAAAGACCTTGCTTATATTTATAATCAACAATTTAAAACAGACCTTACCTGGGAGCTAGTTCCATTCAAATAACTAAAGGTTGGAAATTAGAGGCTTTCTTGCTCATCTGTCTTAAGGATGGAAAACTGTTCACGCCGAGATTGCCCCCTAGTGGTCCCATGGGTTATTGATGGTCTCGTGCAAAAGGCACTGGCAGATCTGGTCCCTGGGGGAAGCACCACCATCAGCCTCTTGGGTTGCTCAGAGGTGAAATTGGCCGCCACAGTGACATAATTCTGCGTGGAGCAACTGGTTGGCTTTTCTTCTTTCATTCCCATGGTTTTTCTTTTACTTCTATGCTGCTGTCTCCCGATTTCTAGAGATGATGCAAGACGGATCTCATGCCCAAAGCTCTGATGACCAGAGAGAGGGAGGCCTTCCTTGGCGAGTACTTCATCCAAGGCCGTGTGATGGGAGGGGTTGTTTGGAGGTGACTGCAGCTCAGCTGGGGTGTCCAGCACTGTGTAGAAAGGGAGGTGTTTTTCAAGCAAGCTTCTCATCGATAGCCACACCCGTTGTTAAGAATGGAGAACGGGGCTGGCAGTAGCTGTGTTTTAATTACAAAATTCTGTTGAAGTCTGACTTACGATTGCTGATGCCTGAGACCTCCTTGCTATATACAGTTTGAGAGGTTGGTTAAATCTTCCTTTAAATCCATCTTTCCATTGCCAAGTGTTCACCTGCCGGTAGTGATTTCTCATTTGGCTCATTCTCATTAGACCTGACGTAATGAAGCTCCATCACTGAAGTAATACAGTCTTGTTTCTAAAAGCACCGGGAAGAACCAAGAGTGAGAAGTCACCCGTCATCTGACGATGCAGGAAAAAAGCTGTTACCCTTTTACTTTCTGCCTTATTTGTACTTTATTGTGTAGGTCTGTATGTATGAATAAGTATGTTAGAAAGTGAGAATAAAAATGTATGTTTACACACTCATACACACACACACAGTTTTTAAGAGATCACCTTTTCCCTGGGGTACTATAGCTTTTTTTTTTTTTTTTTTACTTAGTACCATATCATAAACAATATCCTTTGTCATTACAGTGCTTTTAATGGCTGTGTGGTTGTCAACATGTGGCTGTACTGCGATTTCCTTTACATATTATCGTTGCCATTTTTACCGTTACAAACAGTGCTATATTGAAGATTCTTACGTATAAAACCTTACATCCATTTATATATTTTTCTTAAAAGTTTCTAGACTTGGAGTGTTTGTGCCATTATGGATATTTCCTTAGAAAGGTGAGGGCTACTGGTTTCCCACAGGTGGTATCTGAGCAGCTCTTCTCCTTGCCCTTTCATTAGTACTGGGTCATTTTTAACCTTTGCTAGGGGATAAGTGAAAACCAGCACCTTGTTATTTAAATTAGCACTTGTTTTTATACCTAATTGGGTTGGACCTTGTTTCATTTATTCATTAGCCAGTCGTATTTCCTCTTCGGTGCAAGGCTTGTTGCCTTCCCTCGGTTTTGCTTGGGGTGTTCATCTTTTATCTTACTGATGTAGAAGAGCTTCATTTATATTAGAGACAGCAGCATTTGCATCTTTGTTGCAAACATTCATTCCCATTCGTTTGGTTTGCCTTTTCCTGAGATTTGAGAGACACAAATAAACAACCTTTAGTTAATTAACAAATTGTTTATTTAACAAATAATAAATTAGTAAATAATGCGTAAGGTTTTGGGCTTCAAAGAGTTGATAAATGTTATGGACTATCTTTCACAAGATGGGCAGTTTGAAAATTGTAATATTTAGGGCTGATCGGTCTACAGGTTTGTACAGTGGAATATGTTTTTTCTGATCTGGTTAATCAGTGTTCTGCCATCTTGTTTGGGAGGGTTTTGTGTGATACTATTCCTGCCCAGTACATGTAGTCCAGTTCTATTAAAACCACCACCAACATGCCTGACACAGTGAAGAAAGTTGCATGAATTAAATTCTGTGACTTTTAATTCTGAGCCAAATTCTACGCCTTGGATCCTGGAAGTCTAGATCTTTAAGGGGCCTGGGTTTATTAGAAGAGTGTGGTCAGAGAAGGACTTCCTCCCAGTAGTGCCCAAAATGATGATTCATGGGAAACCACGTACTTAAAACGGCATCATGCGTGGAAGAAGTATAGTTTAGCTCTTAAGGAAAAGAGCAAACTCTTGGCCTGCAGTTCTGTGATCTCATAATCTTCTATTCTGAACTACCTCCCTGGGGAGTGGGGCTCTCTTAGAATAGAAATGGGATTTGGCTCTAAATCAAAAACTTGATAGACTATCATTTCCAAAGAGCCAGGAGCACTTGTTAAGAGTTGATGCAAAAACTGTCCTTTTCATATCACAAGCACGGTCATATAAGAACATGGTGATTTTGTGTTTTTCCCATACTTACTTTGAAAGGATTTCTCAGAAATGCTTTGTTTTGTGTATTTCCCCCACATATCAGTCAATCATGTTGTTAATTACTATCTGAACAGTTAGCCTATATGCATGCACATAAGTGATACTAACTCAGTTACCCTTATATATAACATCTAGTGACTTACATGGGTAGATACCTACTTAATACTAAGTGCTACTCTGTGACATAAATCACAGCACCCACCTCCTAGAGAAATGGAAATAAAAACAAAAATAAACAAATGGGACCTAATGAAACTTAAAAGCTTTTGCATGACAAAGGAAACCGTAAACAAGACGAAAAGACAACCCTCAGAATGGAAGAAAATATTTACAGCTGAAGCAACTGACAAAGGATTAATCTCCAAAATATACAAGCAGCTCATGCAGCTCAATATCAAAAAAACAAACAACCCAATCCAAAAATGGGTAGAAGAGCTAAATAGACATTTCTCCAAAGAAGATATACAGATTGCCATGAAACACATGAAAGGATGCTCAACATCAGTAATCATTAGAGAAATGCAAATCAAAACTACAATGAGATATCATCTCACAGCAGTCAGAATGGCCATCATCAAAAAATCTACAACCAATAAATGCTGGAGAGGGTGTGGAGAAAAGGGAACCCTCTCGCACTGTTGGTGGGAATGTAAATTGATACAGCCACTATGGAGAACAGTATGGAGGTTCCTTAAAAAACTACAAATAGAACTACCATACGACCCAGCAATCCCACTACGGGGCATATACCCTGAGAAAACCATAATTCAAAAAGAGTCACGTAGCAAAATGTTCATTGCCGCTCTATTTACAATAGCCCGGAGATGGAAACAACCTAAGTGTCCATCATTGGATGAATGGATAAAGAAGATGCGGCACATATATACAATGGAATATTACTCAGCCATAAAAATAAACGAAATTGAGTTATTTGTAGTGAGGTGGATGGACCTAGAGTCTGTCATACAGAGTGAAGTAAGTCAGAAAGAGAAAGACTAATACTGTATGCTAACACATATATATGGAAGCTAAAAAAAAGGTTCTGAAGAACCCAGGGGCAGGACAGGAATAAAGATGCAGATGTAGAGAATGGACTTGAGGACACGGGGAGGGGGAAGGGTAAGCTGGGACGAAGTGAGAGAGTGGCATGGACATGTATACACTACCAGATGTAAAACAGCTAGCTAGTGGGAAGCAGTCGCGTAGCACAGGGAGATCAGCTGGGTGCTTTGTGACCACCTAAAGGGGTAGAGTAGGGAGGGTGGGAGGGAGACGCAAGAGGGAGGGGATATGGGGATATATGTTTATGTATAGCCGATTGACTTTGTTATACAGCAGAAACTAACACACCATTGTAAAGCAATTATACTCCAATAAAGATGTTAAAAATAAAAAATACTAAGTGCTATTCTTTGGAGGTGGGAAAAAGGGGTTTGTAGTTCCAGTGAGTTATTGAGTCCAAGCATTACTTCATTCCTTGAAAATGAGACATTCAGAAGATGGAGTCATTATAAAATATGTCAGATCTGTATCTGTAATCACCCATCAGTAATGATTTTGCGCAAGCAGCCCTGGTTCATGATGCCTGCCCAAGAAAGAGCGTTCAGATGCAAACCGGGCCGGAATTGTGTCTGCTAGTATGGCTGAGATGTTGACTCCAGAAAAATAACGTTCTCTATTTGGGACCAGGAAAGTTGTCATGGAGATGGAAATCTTCCTGGTACCATAAAACCCCTGCTTGTCATCTGACCTGAGTCCCGTATTTGCACAGGTGGTTCTCCTAGCTGAGAAGGGCTGAACAAAAACAAATCTATTCTTCCTGAATGGTGCCTTTATGTGTCCAAAAGAATATGTTTCCTTTCTTTAGCCCCTCAGTTAATGACCCGTTATCAGCTAATTAAATCACAGGTAAATTTTATATGAATTCGTTTGTTACACAACACTTGCTAACTAACCCCATATTCCTATGTGTTTAACTATATCACTGTTTTAATTAATGGTGAGAATGAGGGGCATTGGGTGGTCATCTGGGAAGAAGAAGAATGTACCCATGAAAGACAGACACACATGCACAGCCCATAGTGTAATATTAATTTCCATTTAATAAAGGAGGCTGTTGTAAATAATGCTGCTGTGAACATCAGGGTGCATATATCTTTTTGATGTATGAATAAATGAACATCTACCATGTGCACTGCAACTTTGGGATACCATATTTGCATCTCTGTTCTCCTTGGAAAAGGAATAACATAGCTGGGATTTCTATTTCACTGAGTTATATTTCAGATGTAGAGGTCGTCTATGTGATACGAAACGCATCTGTCCAGGCTCTCTCCCTACCCGCCTTGCTATCTTGCCTATGTCTCACAGAGCACAACTTGATCTATGTATAAATTTTGTGTAAAAGCTTTAATTATAGGTTTTTTATTCGTCTGCGATGGCTTTCTGCCGCAAAGATGTTCAAAGCTTTTTGAACAAGTTTCTGGAGAAACATTCATGGCTGCAATGAGACAGTTGAGTTCAGACACAATAAATGCTGGGTTATATTTTTGGAAATGTATTCTCTCATTTAAGACTTTGCAAAGTGCATGGGGAAAAGCATTAGATGATGTCCTGTATAATCAAAAACTACCAAACTAAGCAAAAGAAGGATTTTTCATTGTTCGTTAGCTGGGGCTGAGCTGACAGCAGTGGGAATAATATTTAGAATAAAGCATTATGGATAAAGGATTGAGTTAAAATGAAGAAATTGCCTTCTTGTTTTTTTCAATTCTGGTATTTAAACTATGAAATCATACTTCCTTGAAGTTTAAAAAATAATTATCCATGTGTAATGTTAGAACTTGGTTATGCATTTCCAGATATTTAACTTGCAAATGGAACTCCCATCAGATTTATGACTTCAGGAGAATCTTCTAGATAAATAATGGATCACTTGAACATTTGCTCGTAAAAGTAGCACCTAATTGAAAAAAATTTGAAGGAACCATTAAAAGAAGACTAGATTTAGCCTAGGAAGGAAACACAGCTATGGAAAGCTTGTTTAGTTTCTTTTAATAAGACTGAGTTACCGAAATTTTTCATGATGATATCTTACATTTATAATAAAATGTCAAAATTTTAAAGTTGAGATCAAGGAAACATTGAGATAAAATTGCCTTATGTAAAATGACAGAATAACAAGCCCTGGTAGTGTAAAGTTCTCGGATCAATGATATCCATATACCCAGCCTCAATAATGCAAAACCACAGCTGAGTTTTTGTGTGTTGTCTCTTTTGCTCATAGGAAGAGTTTCTTTTTTCTTTTAAATTTATTTATATAGGATCAAAGTAACTGTCCTTTAGGAAGTGTTGTGTGTAAAACATTGTCATAGCTCTGCCAGAAGGTGGCGCTCTGATACCATACCTCTGCATCCTTCCTTTCCACAGAAGAGACAGCCTACAGTCACACTGCATACCAGAGTCCAGGATTTTCTGTAAGATGCCACATAGCTTATCTTTAGAAATACCTGGATCCCTGAGGGATTTGCCTTCCATCTGACCACTCCTTGACCGAGCTGCTTTCTCCGTAGCTGTACATTGAAAGTTGTCATTTCTTACGCTTGCCTGGATTCGTGGTGTCAGGTCCGGAACATAATAACATAATATACCGCAAAATAGCCACTCTCATGAAGCAGCCTTACGTATGTTGGCGGCGGGGTGAGGGGGGTTCAGGGGTTGGGAGAATACTGCAGTAAAAGAACATTCAGAAAGATAAATATTAAATGGAATTGATGAGTATTGAAGAAAATAATTTTACTTGTTAGGGGCCTAAAAGTATCAAGAGCTGAGTATCTTCTTTTTCTCTTCTCACATCGTCTGACAATCTCTCTCTTACGGGAAGCCATTTATTTAGACGGTAAAGAACACCATTATGGAAATGGAATCTTCTCTATAAAAACCTATCATTTGGGCTGCAACCAAGTTGTAATTTTGACTGAAAACATAGTAATTACCTCAGACAAAAGGTTTTACACTTGCTTCTTTGCGCTCGTGAGCCAAGTGCATCAAGATGCCTGCGCCTCTGGTCGCTGATCTTCTCTGGTATCGTCTGCTGTTGTGTTTTCCTCTCTGCTTAATAACACAGCCCTAAGAAAAGGGTCTCATTGGATCTAAAAGCTGGCGACAACTCATGGAGCTTCGTTTTCTGATGGTTTGTTTCACAATTTAGATGACAGTGTCACCCACCTTGCTCCCACCGAATGTGGATGGAGCCGGAGGGTCAGATTTAACCAGGCTTCCTTTTGACACCCTGTGAGCCTAGGGTGGTAGCCTCCTGTCTCTCCAAGATTGTTGTTTTTGCTCTCTTTATAGTAGGCACAAAAGAGATATTCGTTGAATGAATTATTGATAGACTAGAAGTGGGAGAGACTGGAGGTGGAGGGAATAGTTAAGAGTCTTCTGCAGTCATCAAGGTGGGTGATGATGGAGAATTGGTATGTATGGAGAATTGTATGGAGAATTGGTGGGGAAGTTGAGACAGGCTGGCTGTGCCCTGTTTGGCAGGCAGGTGGCACAGAACCTAGGAACAAACCAGAGAAACATACTAAGAGTAGATGGGACCTTGAGTGCAGGGCTTCATCTCTGAAAGCCACTTCCCAGTTGAGAGTGGAAAGGACTTGGAAAGATACCCCTCGCTCAGCACAGGAGTGGGCATGATTTTAATCAGAGGTGGAAATCAAGTGGAGAAATTCGTTCCGTTATTAAGAGCCCCACAGAAAACCAAGGCAGCTGTGGTTTCGTGTTTGGATTTTGCAGCTCGAATCAGGTTCATGAAGTCGTAGCAAAAGTTCAGCGAGAGTTTGTAATGATAACATGTCCAAATAGTTCCGAGGATTACAAGATTTCTGAGTCACCTGACTGGACTTCTGTGGGAAAAGAAAAGGGAAGGTGGAATACAAGAAGAAGGTGTGACAGCACGCTTGCTTTTCAGAAATTGGGAGTCCGTCTTGGGAGACGAGACTTGGCATAGAGGAAGCCGAACCCAACTGAGCTGAACAAAAGAAGCAATGACATCACTCAGAAGGAGCAGAGAGTTGATGGAGATATTCACAAGGGCTACCGTGGATGGATTAGGTGTCAGGAAGATAGGACGAAGGTACAAATGGCCTGGAATATATATGTAGGTGGTTTAAAGGGGCTGACCCAACTTGCGTGGAGGTGGGTGGGAGCTGGCAGGTAGGCTGGGCTGAGTTATTGAGATGCCAGAGTAAAAGGAGGAGCTCGCCCTTAATCCAGTCTATAACAAGGAAGCATTGTTGGTGGGAAGAGCGTGTTAAGTGTGTGTTTTAGGGGGATTACCCCGGCCGTGATGCTGATGCAGGCTGGAGCCATGGTGATTAGCGTTCAGCAGTCCTAGTAATTCAGCGCAGAGGCAGTCAGGGACCAAAGTGAAATGTGCCACGCCTCACGTGGATATGGGGAGGGGGAGGGAAAGAAGTTTAAAAGGGAAGTTCAAGTTCAATCAGTAGCAGACTTCGAAAACAGCTAGGCCTTCCCCTGGTACGGTTTGTAACCCCCCCATCCTACGGGGACTGGGTTTTCCAAACAATAAATCTCTGACAAGTAATACCAGTAACAACCACAACATAATTTTAGTTAATATCCATCCAGCTTTCCCTGTGGCTGGTTCTCTCTAGATACTGAATGTGTATTAAGTCATTTAATTGTCACAGCATAGAGGGTAGGTATTGTCAGGATCCTTATTTCACAGGCAAAGGAATTGTGGCGTGGAAGGTTCTGTAATTCACCCAAGAAGATGCAGCTAATAAGTGGCAAACCCAGATATGAGCCAGGAAGCCTCCCCAGACCCCCTACTTCCTTTTATAATTCAACAGAAGGTCTCTTTGCCCTTCATCTTCCCCCCTCCCAGCCATGGGCATTTTGGAGCTTGTTAGTTGGAGGCCACGATGTTGAAATTTCAGTGGTTTCTTAACAGCTGCGGAGTCATTAGAATTAGGATATTTCCAGGAAATCCTCGCAGTCATTGTTATCTAGAGCCTGACACTAGTAGAAATAGATTAGAAGTAGATGCGTCTGAAATGCGATAGGTGCTGAGTTGGTGTGAGGACTCTGCAGCGAAGCTGTGACTGCAGATCAGCCCTGAGAGCCTGGGAGGATGGCGGCTCGTGGTCAGCCTCCAGGTGTGGAGACTGTAGCTCGTGGCTGTGTGTTACCCAGCATCAGCTCTGGTTAATCTGGCATGACCAGATTCATGCCTTGGTCATGGTCATGGGTGATCCTTCATCGCGCTCTGCAGTTCCAAAGGCAGATGGCACGAGATCAGGGACCGTCAGTCTTTTCCGCAGCTCTGTACCAGTGCCTGGGACCTGGAGTGCGTTGCTGGGGGAAAGGCAGCAGGTATGCTATCGGCAGGTTAGTAAAGGGGTCCAGGAAACTCCGTCACATTCTTACTGAGCCTAAGAATAAGCCATGTGGCCGTTTGTCCCTTTCGTGTGGTATCCCCGGCCACTGGGAGTCACCTGGTTGCAGTTCTTCATCCTCAGGCGGCAACAGGGCAGGTTTCCAGGACGTCGGGATGCACAGCTTTTACCTCAGAAACAGCAGCACGTCTGACCAGTGAGTCACACGGCCACCATGTGGCCCTACCCGGTATGTGTTATTAAAAAAAAAGCTTGTTACTGATTCATCACAGCTTTGGAGCATTTTACCTACTCCCTTTCTACTACTGGTATGAAAAAGGTAGGGCTAGGTTACAGCTAATAGCAAGTCATTCATTGTTTCAGATGTAGCAATCAGGAAAAACTACTCAAACATTTACTCTTTTTTCAAGTAGCTAGGTTTTGTTTTTGTGGTTTTTAAATTTTGAATGAAAGCAGTGTTAGACTCTTGTATTCTCATTTGATACTTAGATGTCAGCAGGAATTCTGGAACAGCCGCCCTTATAAAACTAACCACTGAATGTCGTACTTATCCCAGCCACAGAGATGAAGATCTTTTCAAGTTAGGGTACAAATGGAGTCACCCATTGATGGACCCTAAAGAAGGAAAGAGTGGCGTCAGGAGGATGCAGAAAGGGGGATGGGTCTAGGAGGTACAGCTGACCCCTGAACAACACGGGTTTGAACTGTGTGAGTCCACTCATGCTTGGATTCTTTTCAGTAAATGCAGTCAGCTCTCCGTATCCACGGTTCCACATGCCTGGATTCAACCAGCCCGGGATAGTGTACTATGTTTACGATCCAGGTTGCTCGCATCTTTGGATTCGGTATCCACAGCGGGTCCTGGAACCAATTCTCTGCAGATACCAAGAGATGACTGTATTTTCAGTGGAGTGACAGGGCTTGGTGATTTAGCACAACTGGAAAATGAAGAGGAGAAAGGCGATTTTACAGGTCTCCCTTCAGAAATCAACAAATCGCACCGAGGTCACTTCTCCCTTGGTGAAGGTTGGGGGGTTCTTGGGGGCTCCTGATGGGTTCAGCAAACGTTTGAGCCCCTGTTACGTGCCCAGCCTTGTGCTGAGCTTAGGAGGTGCTACGCCCCAGCTGTAGGTGACTTTTCTTAACTTCCTTATGTTCCTAAGATATTCATGGAGGCAAGTCAATCCCCATGTGATGTCACTGCTGTAAAACTAGTGATGGTGTAGCTGAAACAAGATTGGCAATGAGGTGGTAACTGTTTACGCTGGGTGATGGGTGCGTAGGGTTTCATTACACTACTTCTCTACCTTTATATATGTTTGAAAATTTCCATAGTAAAGAAATATTTTTATAACATCGGTAATCACCCTCTAACTCTTGAGCCTTTTGGATTTTGAGTTTTCTTAACTCGAAATGCACCTATAATAGCAGCAATTATCACGAGACTTTTGCTTTAGAAAAGTAGCTGAGCAGACAGAATTCTGATCATTCAGCTTAAAGATGAGTTTTCATGGATTTCCTCACTCTTCATAAATACCCCCAGAAAGGTCGGACCAAAACCCCGCAGAAGCAGTTTCATCATTTACCTAACAGTGTTCCTGTCAAATGCATGTATGTTACTGCTTCCCAAGCATACATTTTTTTTCCCCTCTGAGTGTAAAGAGCAAACAGAACAAGGAAGCAAATGTTTCTGAATAGCCATGTTTAAATTAATGCTACGCTTCCTTAAAGGAAGCAGAATAAACAAGCTCCTAGCCCAAATACTCTGTGGTGTCTACCCAATTATTTTTAAGCTTGGAAAATAAGGCCCAGAGTGTATAATAGTCACATTGTAACACTGTAGTCGCCATATAATTTAGTTCTTCAGTTAACCGCATCAATACACTTGTGAATCTTAAAACTCTACCAATTGCTTCGCCCATACATTAATGATTCTGTTGTATATTATGGCAGATATGGGGAGGGAGGGGAAGGGAACACGGTGTCCTCGCTTAGCTTCCTTGAATATACTTAGTAATGCTCACTGAGTTATTAGTTATATAGTAAAACCTCATTATTGCGTGCTAATTTGAGGGAAAGATTGGCCATTTAATAGCTTGAAGTAAAATATTTTCAAAATAATGTGGGGATTTTTTGTTTGGATCCTAACTTTTTTTTTTTTTTTTTTTTACTAACTGTGAAAAGCATCTTTGTGTTGAGAAAATGTGAGTATGGGTGGATGTTAGGTGAAATTAAGGAGTTATTATTAATTGTGTTGGGTGTGATAATGGCATGGTAGGTTTTTTTTGAAGTCCTCTTTATTTAGAGATAATATTATGCAGTATTTATGTATGAAATGACATGTTCTCTGGGATTTGCATTAAAAGACCCCAGGAAATTAAAAAATGGAGGGGTGGGGATAGATGAAACAAGAGTGACAAAAAGTTGATATTCGTTCAAATTTGTGTTGCATACACCGGGGTCATTAAGTTAGTCTCTCTGAGTATGCTTGAAGATTTCCACAATAAAATGTCAATAGCAAAGCAAAGGAAAAGATCAACAGAAAAATCAGAATAATGTTTACCCTGGGAAGATGTAGAATAGAGAAATTGGGTTGGAACCCTCGAGAAGCATCAGCAGTTTGAAGATTGCTGTTAAGCTGCATGGTGGGGACATGGGTATTTCATTTACTGTTCTTTGTACTGCATGCACTGTGTGTGAGCCTGTTGTTTTGCATGTACTATACATTGCATTTTAGAAATGAAGCTCATCTATATGGAACAGTTTTGCTTTTTTCAAATACGTATCTTCACTGTGACTTAGTAAAAGTCTTTAGGACTGTACTTTGATGAATCAACAATCCTTCAAATCATACAGTGCTGAAATTTTTGGGAGGGGCAGAGCAGAATAATTGATCAAATAAAAAGCTGCTTTCGCGTACCAGCTATAGCTTCTGTCTGAATTAGGCAGCTTTCCTTAAAGCGACAAGAATTCTTGAAAAGCAAAGAAAGTGATCTGATCCTTAAAAAGTAGACAAAACAACTTTGGTTCATGATAATCTTTCTTTGGATCTGCGTGGGTTTTTTGGTTTTTGGGGGTTTTTTTGGTTACCAATACTGTCCTAAAAGTCCACCTTGTTTTACGTTAACAGCTCTCTGCCTGAAGAAGTGAGTGTAAATCACCCCCAGAGAAGCCCTTGCCTATGTGTGTAAAGAGGTTTATACCTGGATGTACATTGCAGTGTTGTATGTAACAATCAGAAACATCCTGAATGCCCATCAACAACAGAATGATTAAAGTGTGGAGTTAAAAATAATGAGACAAATATATGTGCACTGCAGGGAAAGATCTCTAAGATGTACTAATGAGAGAAAAAATGAAGTTACAAAATACTACACAATGTTTGATAGCATTTATGGACACAATATAGATCTATAAGTAAAAACATCTGGGAGGGCATACCCAGACAGGTGACAGGGGTTTCCTCTTGGAAAAGAAGATGATCAGAGGAATTTTAGCTATACAGGGCATGCTTTAATTTTTTTACAGGCATACTATATTTGTGTATTACTTCTGCAATTAAAAATTATGTAAAAGGCAAGCCACTTGCTAAGTGCATCTTGCTATTGGAAAGACTTCTTGAGTAAATAATTTTTATAAAGTGATTGCTTTTCTTTGTTTTTTTAAAAAATTTTATTGATTTGCTTTATTTGTTTTATAATACTGGACATTTGTCTATTCGGTTCTTGAAAAGTAAGCTATATCTTCTATTTTGTGGCATGTTAAGAAACCTGAAATCGTGTTCTTCGTTTAAAAAAAAGGTATACTCCTTAGATGTTGCCTTTTATATTGAATGGTGAATGGAACTAAGTAAATAAATGAGGTTACATAAGTGTTCTTATTTAGTGCAGAAGAAAAAGGTCATGGAGAGGCAAAAATTGCTTTATAAATTCAGCTTCTTGAAACTGAAGAATTATGTCCAAAACCAACAGCTCTTAAATATTACATTTCAGTAATGCGTTTCATAAGCAGTTGCCTTGAATTTTTTTTGCAAATGCTGTGTCATAGGTTGTGAATATTTCCCTTGGTGAGTGTTTCATGAGTTATTTGAGTTCCTTTATTGGTGTTTTGTATGACAGCAAATGACCTTGCATGAGGCAAACATAGATTTTATTCACACATCTTCCGAGGAGTAACTTTATGTAAATGTGTCAGGACTGTCCTGCTCTGAGCTTCATAGTTAACCAAGGAAAGTGTGTTATTTTAGGGAATGGTATGGTTAAAATTAGTCTTCTCATAAGTAATGTTAGAGATAAGGAAAACAGCCTTTTACTCTTCTGATTTGATCTTTTGGTTTTATAGTAAGAAAGACTTTGTATGAATTTAAAGTGTTAATATAAGTTAAAGTACTGTGGTGGTCAGTGAAGAAAGATTACTTAGGTCAGGATTCTTTGGAATGCACGTGTCAGAACCCCAGCCCAAATTGGCCATAGCAGTAAAGAAAACAAAGAACAAATGGCAATTCATTGTCTCAAGCAATGGAAAAATACCGGCATATCTAGCTTTTGCCTCAGCTAGATCCAGCTATTCCAGTCTTGTCATCCTTTTCTTAGCTTTGCCTAACTCTGTTGGCTCCATTTGGGGCTGTGTTTTTCCCCCAGGTGGTAAATGTGGCCCCTAGCATCTCCAAGATTGATTTTATCAGCCCAGCAACCCCAGGGTAAAAGCAAGTTTTTTTTTCTTGATAATTTCCATAAAAGTCTTAGGGCAGTTTCTCATTGGCCCAGGTTAGGTCATGTGCCATCCCTTAACCAATCACTGATGCCAAAGATTTGTAGCAGTCTGATTGGCCAGGCCTGAGACACATGCTCAGCATTGGAACTAGTGATGGAGTCAACTTCACGTGAACCATGCTGAGAGAAGAAGAAGGGGTAGTAACCCAAGGGGAAACAAGGAGCTGTTACCAAGCGTGGATGCAGGCAGGTAGCAAGAGATGCACCTTTCAGAGATACGGAGTCCTGGGTTTTTTCCCCAGGGGCTCGTATTCTTGTGTGTACGTGCGTGTGTCTGTATACGAACACAGACACATAAACACACGTAGTCGTCATCTACTAGGGTGCTGTTTTTGAGGGGTGTCATGCTCTATCATGAGTTCCACTCCACCAGGTTTGGAGATGCTGCAGAGATGGTACTTGACCTTCCATGTTACAGGTTCAGGGTCACATGCTCCGTGTATATGAGGTCACAAGTGCTGTCACTGTCTCTCCTTCCCAGTTATTTTCTTCTGTCAGGTGCTAGGCAATTCTCCCATTTCACGTCCACCCTCCCTTTTCCGTGAAGCTTCTCAGAAAGACAGGTAGAATATAAGAGTATGAAGAGACTTCAGGCGTCATGCGGGCACTGAGGCCCAACGTGGGCTTTAAGGAGCCTTGAATCCCAGTATAGAGATCCCTCTGGGGTCAAGGAAAAAGTTTAAAGTTAGAAAGGAAAGCCAAGCATGTGGAGGCCCCGGACATACCCTCGCCATCCCCTTCAGATGTCATCCTTTGTAAAACTGTGCATGAGAAGGTTTTTCCAAAGTTTAAGTAAAAAAGAAAAGGAAATGCTTATCTGTCAGGAGGCCCAGAAAAGCCAGGTGCCTTGCCAAGCATGGGCATCAGAGCCTCAGTGCCGCCCAGTACCGTGAACTCAACCCTGTGAGTTCATCTCATCTTTTCACCTTGCTCTCAGCTCCCTTGGGGGTGCGTTCTTACCTCTACAGTCCCAGATCACCGAGAACAACTCCTGCACATAGGTACCCAATGAATATCCTTCACTCGTGCTTCGGACACTTGGTAAATCCCACATTTTCCAGAGCGTGATTAGACAAGGGCTGTAAACACATCTGCCTCCTACGGCCCCGGGGGGGCACAGGACTAAGGGAGTGAGGTGGGCCGCTGTGTGGCGGCTCGTGGACACACAGCCTGGCCTTGGTCGTAAGCCGCCGTCAGAACCAGCCGTTGCTGCCACGAGGAGATGCAAGCCTGCCTGCGGCTGCTTGTGCTTCTCAGTTTTTGCAAGAGAAAAGAGAAAACTGGGCTTTTCTGCTGAAATATATCCATTATTTAGTAACTGGAAACCAATTAAAAAATTAGATCCCCCTTGAAATTGGCGTAGGAGCCCGATAGGGCCTGGGACGGAGATTCAAGGATCTGTGAATATGAGAGACCCCAGTTGAAGATGTCTTCACTGCAGTCTTTTCAGATCGCTCTGTTCAGTGGTTTGTGTGTGTTTCTTTTGCGGGGAGGGCGTCTGCACAAGCTCAGAGCGGCTGCAGGGGTTCCCAGGTTCATCCGCTGCTGGAGCGGCAGCGCATGTTGGGAGACCCTTGGCATGCCGGGCCTCTGGTCCAATCAAGAACCTTCCCTGTGAGGCTCTTCTTTTGTTCTTCCCAGGGGCTGGGAAGCCTCCTCATCTGAATTAACAACCCCCTTCTCTCACGACTTCCCCGTCGCAGTTTCAAATCTGTTTTGGAGCAAGTGGTGCAAAGCCCAACCGACAGTATAAATTTGCATCCTTAAGAATAGGCTCCAAGGCACAGTGTCAGGTGGGCAAGAGCCAGCTCAGAACAAGGCGTGGGGTGAGACGCGTTCAGACATCAAGATCCCCCTCCTTGCTGCTTGTTCTGTGCGGGAGACTGAAAAAGGAGCCCCTGGTGAACCATTGAGTCATTTATAGGCTAATTTTAGCGCAGCCCCTGAAGTAGGGGATGACTTGGGTTGCAGGAATTCCTCCTCAGCGCCCCAGGAGAGTTGCTGTAACCTTAGCAGGAACCCGCGTGGCGCAGGGGCCTACGCAGCCTGCCAGCCTGCCTCCCAGGAGGCCGGAGGGTCAACGTAAGTGAGCGTGAGGCAAACGGGCTGTTGGGAATCGCAGCCGCCTCCTTGAGCTTTCCTGGGGCTCGCTGAACTTACCGTGAACTTGGAAAGTTTGCCGGGCCGGTTTTTACGGACTCCTGATATTACAGTTTCAGCCCGACAGGGGCAGGAAAAGAGGGGTCCAGTACATTTAAGGACAGCCATACCGCACTTACGTCTGGCCAGGGGGTCCTCAGTCACTGTTTCCTTTGGCAGCCAGCTGGGCCAAGTCCCTTGGGTTCCTTTCAAGTTCAGGGATCCAGAGACCAGCAGCCACTGCTGGCATTCCCTATTCAGGAAGGCAGGCCTGGGTTCTGCAGTGGCTTACCTGCCAAAGAACCAGGCCTTCACGGGAAAGGTCATGTTGGTCTGAATGTACCATGTCCTCAGCCTGTTCCCCTTTCAGTGGGCTTTCATGCTGATTCAGCAGTCAAGAAAAGTCACCCCATATCCCCAGTTTTTGCTGACTCTGCTCACATTGGAATTTATAGCGAGAGAACCGGTGAAGAAAAACACCTTTTTTTCGCCCCCTGGTGCAAATATAGCAGTGAGGATTTTGCTTACACCCGCCACCGGAGGGTACGGGTACTTGTGCAAAAAGAAGCAAGAACCCATCTTGTAGGGAGTGATGGGATGGGCTCGGATTCTCTCAGCTGAACTGAGCGTGGAACTGAAAACCTTCAGGGTGTTCTGGTTATATACGAACAACAAGACTTCTAACCAGGCTCTGTGTTTTCTCTTCTCTGGGTGGGTAGAAGGGGTCCTAGGGTTCTGTGTGCAGTGGTGAGATGGGCCAGGCAGCGTTATTGCAGCCGTGCAGAGCCTCCTGTGGGGAGTTCGCCCTTTAAACACGAGGGAGGAAAGCAGGGGGACTGTGCCCCACCAGGGCTGCAGGTGTGCTGGGGCATGAAGATGAAATCAGTTGTTTGCAAAAAAAATAATGTCTTTAAGGTTTTGCAGGGCAGGTAGTGTCAATTAAAATCAGTTCATCAGAGGATTTTTAGTCAGTCCCTAGGTTCGCATACGAAGAGATGTGATTATAAGTAATGTGGCTGCTTGTACAAGCTGCTCACGAAATCGGGTCATTACCTTGTAATCAGATGTGTGGGTTTAGATACCTGGGAAACAGTCTGAAACACCACCGCCTCAGGTGCCTGTAGGAAAATTGGAAACTGCCCCCTGAGCCCAGGTAGGATCACCTCAGACATTGTATTTACAACCTCAGGGATTGTATTTAGTCTTCTGTAGTGCCACTCCACCAAAGCCCTTCTCTCACCCCCGAAACAGAATGGGGTAGAGCGTTTTATTCAACAGAAGGTGAGTATCTACTCTGAGCTGGGTGCTGGGGATACCGTGGTAAAAAGGACCAGCCTCATAATTTACTGGGACCACTGCAGAATGAAATGTAGGGCCCCATTGTTTGAAAAAGCAGGGAAAAGTGCCATTAAAACTAAAACATAAAGCACTTTCTTTTCTTCCATGGTCTCTCTGTCTACCTGTCATGGTGTTTTTGTTTGCTATTGGATGCCATGCACCCTCATGTATGGAGCTGCTCCCAGGGCAAGTGCAGTGCAGACCCTCATAGGCTTATGGGGGCCCCACCCTGCATCACGGCACACACACAGCCACCAGCTGCTGGGTCCCCTTCCTGCCAGTCACCTGCCCGATGCACTGTGTCTCACCCGGGGGAGGGGAGTTGAGCCAGGTATCTACCTGTTGCATGGGCCTGCAGCCCTAATCCACAGCTGATGGATGAACTCCAAGAGTATTACAACCAGTATGCCAGGATGTGCTTGGCCCACTACACATACTGTGGAATGGCCAGCCTGGGGCAGGGACCACCACCGCTCTGCCCTGCCCCAAGATGCCACAGGCGCACACACACATGACTCCACTGCTCCCCTTGCCCAGTCCCTAGCAAGGGTGAGGTCAGCAGCAGAGGCAGGGAGGAGGAGGTCACGCAGGGCCCCGGGGACTGCTCATGAGCCGGGTCTCCAAGCTCCCGGCACATGTCTGATGTCCCATCAGATTTCACTTACAATATGCAAATTCACAGATGGAAGTATGGAAAGTTTCAAGACAGTGACCACAGGATATTAAGCCCCAGGCACAGGACCGATCTGAGTGCATGAAGCCAGCCCCTACAGGAATAAAAGAAAAAGATAGTCAAGAAGACACCTACCCCGCGTCCCTTCCAATGAATATATTTTCTACTAAGGTAAGAAAGAAACAAGGAGGCCAGGGCAGAGAAAGACCAAGAAGGTGACAGACTCTTAGAGATGGTAGGCAGGCGGCACCTTGGATAACAGGTCATTTAAACTAAGACCCAGCTGTGAGAAGGTGGCAGCCAAGGGAAGAGTGGGGAAGAAGGTTGTTCTAGGCAGAGAAAATGGTATGTGCAAAGGCCCTGAGGCCAGAAATTGCTTGGCTTGTTGAAACTGAAAGCAGGTGCTGTGGCTTGAGGATTGACAAGGGGAGCAGCATGGGAGAAGGTGGGAAAGATCTAGAGGAGTATTTGGGGACAAGCTAAGTTTTGTTCCTCATAGCCCCCTTTTCCTTAAATAGTACCTGTGTCTTTGTACACCTCATTCTCTTGGGTTAATTCCTGCCTAAAAGGCTCAGCTTTTTTACCCCAGGGAGACCTGAAAAGAGGAAAGTTTAGATTTTTTAGTTTGTTTCCTTCAAAGGGGGATTTCATCTAGTAGCTAGAGTACCTGTCAGTACATGTGTTGACAATTAATCTAAAAATCAAACCACACTTCGTGCTTTCTCATTTGCCCCTGTGAAATACGAAAGGCAAGGGCCTCCATCACGACCTTATTGAAAAGAGCTTATCTAAAATTGGGGAAAATCAGCCTGCAGTAGATATCTGATGTGGTTTTTTGCTGCACATTGCTGTCAGATAAGAAGATGGTTTCTGGGGTTCTCATTAGGTGAAGTTTCTGGGAGGTCTTCCTTCTGTTGTGAAATGGACTCAGAGGTGAATGATTTAAGCTGTGAGCAATAAAAGGCCCCACTTCTGGCAGAGAGGGTGACGTCGTTGGGAAAGTCAGATGGGTTCCAACAATTGTGTGCACTTGCTTAAACAGCGACACAAATTACTCAGCTTACACAAAAGCTGTTTTTAGACACTTGCAAAATTCAGGATGGTGAATGTTTTGGCTGCTTAATGGGACGCATTTGTTCTGGATTTGCCAAAAAAAAAAAAAAAAAAAAAAAAAGAAAAAGAAAAGTAGAAGAAAGCTTGAGGGTCACAAGAGAGCACAGCTCTGAAATGGCCTGGACAGCCACAGCAGTAATTAGCTGGGATCAGGTAATTGGGACATCTTCATCTTGCTGAGTATAATGAAGTCATTAGTCCACCTCTCAGAAAACATGGAAAGGGAAGACAGCCTTCTCCTGGGACTTGTACAGAGAATGTATGAAATGACAATTTAGGTTCCTCTGCTACATTATTTAAGTACTTCCTGTGTTGGCGTTATTTTCCCAGTGGTTAAAAAAAAAAATCATTTGTTTTCTTTTTAAGGAAGAACATGACCTTCTAATAATAAGACAGAATTAAAATATTACTTAAATTTGGTTAAAGAAAATTTTTTTGAGAACTCTCTTGAATTCCAAAATCTGAAACTGTCACTTTAGACACATCTCTATAAATTTTGAGGCATTGAAGTTACTGGAAAAAAGTAAAGCACAGTGACATGTAGATCTCTACCTTTTAAAAGTCGATTAATATTGTGGAATTTTTGTATTATATTCACTCTGAAAATCCATGTGATTCCCACACAGAGGAAAAATGTTGAATATTTCTATGTTTTAACCAGTTTATTGGTGGGGAGGCAGGGGGCAGGGCGGTAGTATAAAAAACAATGACCACCAACTTTGGAGCAAAAGACATTAACCAGACAAGGCACATTTAGTTTATAATAAGTTTGAGGCTATTTCTTAGGGTTGATTTATTCATATCTTTCTTTCGAAATATTTAGCTTGCCTGATGTGAAATAAAACATGTCTGATGATCATGCTTAGATGTTACTTATGCCAATCTGCTTCTGGTAATTTCACAAAGAGTCACAGAACAATATATCTCCCAGCTCTGCCCCCCAGCTGAGCCAGTGCTACAGGGAGGAAAGTTTCATGGACTGGATAAATTAAATGTGTGGCTTTTTTTTTCTTTCTTTTTTTACTGTGGCAAAATATAACTTAACAGTCACCATTTTAACGAGTTTTAAGTGTACAATTCAGTAGCATTCATTACACTCGCAGTATTGTACAACTATGATCACTATTTCCCAAACAGTCTCATTATCCCAAACAGAAACTCTGTAACCACTAAGTAAACGGATGGCTTTTTTCGTTGCTTGGATTAATAGTGTTTTCGGAAAATCATATCCGTCAGCCCAACGATCTTTTGTCTCTCACCTCGTGCTCATCTGCAGTGTGCAAGTGCCTTGCCAACTCTAAAGCCGTGGAAATCCCTATCTGTATACTTGGGCCTGGATTGTAATCCCACCCCTCCCATCCATGGGCTCTTACACAGGCCATAGAATTTGGAGTTATGACCCATCAGAGTTAGATTCAAGCTGTTGACCTAAAAGCAAGCCATTCCCAGCCACCGACATCTCCCAGACCCCACTGTCGGGTAATGTGCATGTTATTTTTCCGTTTCCCTCAGCACGCACCTCGGTCCTTGCAGTGTGCTGCTTCCCAGCTTCCTGTCAGCTTGATCCACTTACCTTCCGCTGATGAAGATGAAGTTTTTTTGCACAAAAGCTGCTCAGCCACATCCCATGCTGTGTGTTGGCAAGGGCATTGGTAATAGCTTTAAAATTCACTTAAAGAAATTGGAAACAGTGAGTCATGTACAATCATTGCCAGACATGTTGTTAATTACTTGATAGAGTTGCTACATGGGCTGCCTTTTGGTTGTAATTATAGTTTTTTATCATCCTTGCCTTGCTTGTAAGTTTTTCCAAATTTCTTTCTGATTGTTACAAGTGGAGACGGATAGGTTAACACACATGAGATTTTCCTGAAATGGACTTAACTTACTTAACCGTCATCCTTTGCATGCTGGCTATGTTTCTTTGAGTGCCTGCATTAAAAAAAAAAAAAAAAACCATTTTTCGTGGTCTTACAGCTTTAAATGAACAAACATTTCCTGCTACCAGTAAGTCTGAACCTGACAAAGCTCTCCTTAAGGAAGTTGTTGCAAGATTAAAATACTACCACCTATCCTAACAGTAGAGCTTAATTTTTTGGTGATGCAATCAAACTGTATTTGACTTTGAAGCTGCAGGCACTTAGGGACCACGCAGCGGTAGGAAAACCGCTTCTCCCCTGAAGGATCTGAGTGAAGAGCAGTATTGGAACCTCTGAAAAATCCTCGTGTCATTGGTTTGAATTCCGTAGGAGACTCATTCTGCAAAGAGGTCAGGGGAGTTTGAGGAAAGTATTTCTCATTCCATGATGATGATGTGAAAGTTTTGATTGTTCAGTTAAGTAATTCTTCACTATCCTTGTTTAACCAGTTAGGGAACTGGGACCCCATAAAAAGCTGACTTTCATCACCCACGTATATTTGTTGGAAATTGGGAAAGGGAAGAAAGGTTAGAATATGTGTCCCATCTGGCTTCATTTTAAGGTTAATTTCACTCTTTCTATTTTAATCTCATCTCACTTCCTCTAGTAGAAGGTTTATGCTCCCTCTTTCCAGGGGCCTCCCATTCTGCTTAAAGAGGAAGCCCAGGCCTCCCTTATACCAGCTCCTCAGGCTTTGATATGTGAACACAGCAGCTGAGGATCTTGCTGAAGTACAGATTCTGATTCACTTAGGCCTGGAGAGGGGCCTGAGATTCTGAGGGTCCAACAAGCTCATGGGTGATGCTGCTCCAGGGACCACACTTGACGCAGCAAGGTTCTGTGTTTCACTCCTTTCCAAGACCGCACCTTCCTCCCCTTGGAAGTCCTGCTTCATCTCTCTCTCACATTGAATACCAGTCATCTTGAAAGAACAGTCAATCCCTGCTTTCTTTGCTGACTTTCTGTGTCGCAGCCTGGCTGCTTGTCCCAACTCTCTGCCGAAGCTCTTCTGGCAAAGGGCATTGTGGGGCCTTTCTGCCATCATATCCAGCAAGTACTGTCCATTCTTACCTTACCCTGGGCCCTCTGGGGCATGTGGCCAACCACTCCCCTTCGCTGGAAAATGATCCTCTGACCTCACCTGTCTCATGCGTGCTCTGGGCAGTTGTGACTTACGCAACTCCCACATCGACCATGCGCCCCCTCCAGAACCAAGATCTGTATTGCTGCCTATCTCTGGGACATCCCTGCTCCAAAGTCAGTGCGTCTCAAACCTACGGTATATAAATCCATACTCCTCCTGTTCTTTCCTCTTCACCCTCTTCCTCACGTCCCCAGTCTTACTTAACATCACCGTCATCCACCCAGTTTCTCAAGCTACAAATCTTGGAGGTGTTCTGGGCTTTCTTTGCCCACTTACCTGTCATTTCCTTCCAGTGCTGACTTCATACTGTCTCTCGTGTCCATCCTCTCCTCTGCATATCCAGCCTAAACTCCCCCGCCGTTACCTTTGCCGTGACTATTATAGCTCCTTCCTTCTTCCCTCCCTCCCCTCTGTTTTCTCCTTCGAATCCTTTTTCTTTTCTTTTTTTTTTTTTTACGGTACGCGGGCCTCTCACTGCTGTGGCCTCTCCCGTTGTGGAGCACAGGCTCCGGACGCGCAGGCTCAGCGGCCATGGCTCACGGGCACAGCCACTCCACGGCATGAGGTATCTTCCCGGACCGGGGCACGAACCCGTGTCCCCTGCATCGGCAGGCGGACTCTCAACCACTGCACCACCAGGGAAGCCCTTGAATCCTTTTTTGAATACTACCTGCAAGCACTAAATTTTTTCTAAAACCCGTATCTGACGTATCTTTACCTTGTGAAGAAAGGCTCTGCTGGTTGCTATATAGTGCCAGTTACTTAGCCTGGCGTCTGGGGCTCTTCCCAGCCTCTCCTATAGCCCCCACTTCCCTCTCTAGCCTGCTTTCACCTGAACCTTACACACTAGCCGTCCTGTGTCCCAAGTACATCCGAAAGTCCTGCCTACGTGCCTTTGCATCCACTGTCTTCTCCGTCTGGGATGTGCTTCCTAGCCTTGCCAGTTAAATCCAGCTCATCTTTCAACTGATGGCGTTGCACTTTTCAGTTCTAGAAAAGGGACTAAGAGAATGGGCTGTCTGTCCATCCTCCAAAAACAAATCAGGGAAGAACAAAAGTGGAGAGATTTCACTGATACCTCTGGAACCTCTGTGGGTCATAGTTCGCAATAGTACCTTTTCCACCAAATTCTTGATTGGACCATTGTTCCAAGTCAGTAGACGCTCCAGTGGTTGGTAGACAAAGTTACGTTTGTAGCTTCATCCTAAATTCTTCCACATGGTTTTTTCCCTAAGGCTCTGTGTTGTGAATAACGTGATCAACAAGTTTATCACCCTCACTTTATAGCATGTGCAATTGACTTATATCACCTCCGCATTTGCCTTTTAAAGAAAAGGTATGTGTATATTGGCCTAATTACATGACACCTACATCACCCAGGCAAGATATAGTGACAGGAAACTTGAAAGAGCATTATGGTAGCATGATAGCATCTGGTGAACTAAAAATAAATTTCTCCTACTCTGTAAACACTTGAGCATTGTGAATCTGGGGCACATTTCTTCTGTGGGATGACCGACAGCGCGGTGAAGACACGGTTGATGGAGTATCCTGCTTGCACAAGTGCATCTAGCTGAAATACTTTATGCCAGCTGCTCTTTTTCGCATCTTCATCATGTTGACTGTACAAGTGGGGAAGAAGTGAGTTCCAGAAAGCACATCTCTGGTTTCTTATGGACTGCTTCAAAGTGAAGCTCTTCCCTTAATCCTGGTAGATTTTTCTTGGTGACTTTCTCCATTTAGAGTGCTTTGATCAGCCACTTAAATGCCTGATATCTCTATGACAGTCAGAGCCATCTTTTCTTCTTTAGTTGGCCTTCTCTGAAGTAGAGAGAAAGTGCCATGTTTAGAGTACGATGCAAGGGCAAGGTGTGCGTGTTAGTTGTTTTCTGTTCTCTAATGCTGGAGAGCTTAATTTACTCGCAAATATGGAACCATCAATAGCCATTTGCTAAGCCCTGTGGTGTCCAGAGAAAAATCATGCAAATGTGCTGAGGAAAGTTGAAGAACGATGCTTATTTTACCCTGATCCAGCGCATGTAGGATAGCTTCTGAGTCTGTCCTGCAGAAAGACAGGATATAGTCTATCCTCAGAAACAGTGTAGGCTTAAGACCCCTTAAACGCTATATTACTATGGAATGGTGCCTGGTGGCAACCCAGGGTCCTTTACTCTTACTGTTGAAGGGCTTCCCAGGCTAGCCCTGTGGGTATCCTAGGACATGACCCCACTCCCTGGGGTGTCTTTAGGTACTTAGTTGACCTTGCTCAGGGGCAATCCCAAAACTGATGAACTTTCCCTTAGTGCATTCCATGGGTACTTTAGGGCGCACAATGTTTTTGTTTTGTTTTTTTATACGTTGTTATTTTTTAAATTAATTTATTTTTACTTTATTTACTTTTGGCTGTGTTGGGTCTTTGTTGCTGTGCACGGGCTTTCTCTAGTTGCAGCGAGCGGGGGCTACTGTTCGTTGCAGTACACGGGCTTCTCATTGTGGTGGCTTTTCTTATTGCGGTGGCTTGTCTTGTTGCGGAGCACGGGCCCTAGGCGTGCGGGCTTCAATAGTTGTGGCGCACAGGCTCAGTAGTTGTGGCGCACAGGCTTAGTTGCTCCGTGGCATGTGGGATCTTCCTGGACCAGGGCTCGAACCTGTGTCCCCTCAGTTGGCAGGTGGATTCTTAACCACTGTGCCACAAGGGAAGCCCGCGCACAATGTTTTGAAAAAAGAAGTTGAAGACCGTTGGAAATGTCATTTAAAAACATCTCGAATGCTTTAAGGAACTATATGGTAAATGTGCGATTTGGCCATTGTGACACAGCCTAGAAGAGTGATAGCCACCACTGAGGCAACCTGGAAAGGGTGTATCCAGGCTGCAGGACAGTAAGAAACCCCGGATCGTGCAGGACTTGCCCAGATGCTCAGAGTGCCTTTAACGGGCAGTTTGTGGCTCCTGAGCTCAGTGGGTACCCATGTGTCCAGTTGTTTGTCTTGTAGGAGATATAGACTCCTATCAATCAAAGCTTTTTATTAATTGTCTTTTCTTTATTCTTTGTTTTTTTAAGGTAAGAGGAGGAGATTGTTCTCCGAAGTAATACACTCCTGGACGGGCATTATATTCTGCTTAACCTCTGGCACATCTGATCACTACACACAGTCCTGTGTCAGAGGGTTCAGAAGCCCATTAGAAGCCCTGTAGCAATAAGAACTTTGTGCATAGTGGTGAATAGCACAGGTTTCAGGGTCAACACAGACGGGGGCCAGATCCCAGCTCTGCCGTTTATTGGACTGTTGTGACCTTGGGCAAGTCACTTACCCAAACCGTATCACCCAGGTGTAAATCAAGAATAATACAAGTCTAGAGATTATCATATTAAGAGAAGTAAGTCAGACAGAGAAAAACAAATACCATACAATATCGCTTATGTGTGGAATCTTAAAAAAATAATGATACAAATGAACTTACTTACCAAACAAATAGACTCTCACACATAGAAAACAAACTTACGGTTACCAAAAGGGGGGAAGTGATAAGTTAGGAATTTGGGATTAACAAATACACACTACTACATATAAAATAAACAACAAGGACCTACTGTGTAGCACAGGGAACTGTATTCGATATGTTGTAATAACCTATAATGTAAAAGAATCTGAAAAAGAATACATATATTGATATATGTGTGTGTGTGTTTATATATATTTATACACGCACACATATAACTGAATCACTTTGCTGTACACTTGAAACTAACACGACATTGTAAATCAACTATATACTTCAAATTAAAAAAAGGAATAATACAAGTACCTGAGTCACAGAAGTGTTAGAGGTGAGATAGCGCGTGTAATTAAGCAGTCAGCAACCCCAAGAAAGTGAGATACAGAAGTTGCTTGTCCTCTTTTCATGATGACGGAGAAGATGTGGGACATGGGGTTAAGAAAGCAGTACGTCTCCAGGGCCAGCAGCCACTAGAAACACCCTGAATTAGGAGCAAGGACCTTCTGTAGGACAGCACTTGTTTAAGCTGATCCATTTCCGGTTGCGCTGGATGCCAGGGGTGCAGATGAAGGAAGGAATAGCGCCCCGCCCCACCTGTGAAGGAGCACACAGTGCCGTGGGGAGAGAGGTGGAAATATCACCGTCCTTCTCGCTGAAGGAAGTGCCTTTACAGAGGCCAGCACCGTGGGTCAGAGGGTGGGGACAAGGGCCGGGGAGAGCTTTCCAATCAGACTTGAGAAGCTGAATTGAAGCAGGTTCCTGGAAAGAATAGAGAGTATGCCATCAGCATGGTTTCGAGGAGAGCTAGACAAAAAGATCCGGCCAACGCTGGGAAGCCTTTCTGAGCAGAGAGCCCCGTGTGTGCCGAGGACCAGAGGCTTGAGCCTGCTTTTCCTGCAACTTGAACTGACACGTTTCAACAGAGGCAGGACAGGGAGGGTCGAGTGGGCTGCAGGACAGTAAGAAACACCGGATCGTGCAGGGCTTGCCCAGATGCTCAGCTCCGGGAGGCTTGTACCTTTTCAGACTCCAGAGCCTGTTGGCCACAGTTTTGACCACAGTGGCTGCAGCCCTGCCAGACCTTAGGCTGGCCTTCGTGCCCAGTGGTTTTGGGATCAGGGCGCTCTCTGACGGGCAGTCACCAGGGCCAAGGGAAGACACGTGTTGTCTGGTGAGGAGAAGTATTAATAGAGTTATTAATAGTGAGTCCCTGGCCTCAGGTCTTACCCTGAGGATGGTGGTTTGAATGTCGCCGTAATTGGATTGCCCCCAATAAAATCCCATCACAAACAACAGGGTTTATTGGAACACCTGGTGTCAGCATCTCTGTTGGAAATTGTGTTCCATGCACTACACTCTCCCTTGCACCTAACCTGATTTCCTTCGCTTCCTCCCGTCGTCTCCCCATCCCGCTCAGTCTGTCCCTCTCCCTTTGCCAAATAACACCCCGCACAGCCAGGTTTGGATCGCAGCTCTTGTTTTTTAGTGAATATGTGAGAGCCCACGACACTTGTGAATATTGAGTTGAGCTTACCACATAGTGAGTCGGGAGCCTGGCAGGGTGCAGGAGGGGAGACAGGGTTGCTTTGGGTCACTCCATCCATCTGGTGGTGCTGGTCGAGGAAGGGGAAGGGAAGGGCTGGCCCTGTTGGTCCAAGGTCTCATCACAGAGACCGTTTCCAAGCACTCGCTGGCGGCCACACAAAGGGGGATCCACTTCTCAGGCTGAGCCCACACACGGATCTCGGGTTTGAGTAATTCCACCAGGTACCTGCCCTGGGCTACATATAGCAGGCTGGGGGATGACTTCCCCCCCCGGAGTTCTCGGCGAGTTGTTGGATGTAGCCCAGCAATGGAATAACAGTGGAAAGGGAACTCACTGGGTTGACTGTGGGAAAGTGTATGCTGGCTCAAAGGAGCCCCTCCACGAAAGAGAGGCTCTCGCTCGGGGCTGGGTTCTGCTAAGTGTTCCCTTCCGAAGTCGAAAACACCAGTAAACAGAAGGGATTTAGCTTCTCCTCCTTGAGGGCTGAAGGAGCGTGGATGCTCTGCGTGGCAGTTTTATTTGAAGTTGCTGTGTTACTTTCATTGACGATGATAGTGTCATAAAGAAAGGAGATCTGAAAAAGCCAGGGTCTTTTTCAAGCTGCCTGAGCTCAAAGGAGCAGAGAACTCTTGAAGGTAGAATAGGATTCAGGCCACATTTCTTCTTTTTCCGTTGCACAAATGTTGATGATAAATGAGTCTCCATGGTGAACCGATGTTCATTCAGTGGTGAATTATATACAGTCTAAGGTTCTGCTCTGGGGATAACAGCTATACATCGATTAATCGATTCTGTAAGACTTGGTCAACATGTGATTTTGAAACAATATCAGTAGGCAGTTTCTGTTAATCCCTATTAATCTTAGAGATATTATAACCCCACCTGGGATGCACTGAAGGAAAAATGCACTGACCCATCTGGGTCAGAGGGCTGGCCCTCTCTTTGTTTAAAATCCTACCGCTACTGGCGAACCCAGGAACAGAAACTCTTAGGTTACAGTTTCTCTGGAGGTTCAGGATGTGGCCAGAGTGATGCACATACACCTCTCTCTGCTTTGATTAAAGAGAGCCATGATTTAGTGACTCACCACAATGCACTCACTGCAATTAGCCAATTCCATGGCTAATTCCAGTTAGCCAGTGCTCTAAATGTCATTGGTATTCGAATTCCATGGCTAATTCCAGTTAGCCAGTGCTCTAAATGTCATTGATATTCGATAAATTTTTACACCAGATAAAAACCTTGATTTGTTATGGGCTTTTGTTGATAAGTCATTTCTTTCATTATTTTTTAATGTTTGAGAATACTTTTAGAGCATTAGGAAATACTATTGGCTCAGTCAGCAGCCCACATGAAGGGGGTTTTAATGTAAAGAATCCAAGATCAGGGTTAATCCAAGATTGTAGACAATCCAGGAATTATTTACCTTTGCTTTTAGCGTGTATTTTACTTTATTTTATTTTAAAAGTCAGTACCCTTTTATTTTTTAAATTTTACTGAAGTATAGTTGATTTACAGTGTTGTGTTACTTTCTGCTGTACAGCAAAGTGATTCAGTTATACTTATATACATTCTTTTTTATATTCTTTTCCATTATGGTTATCTCAGGATACTGAATATAGTTCCCTGTGCTATACAGTAGGACCTTGTTGTTTATCCATCCTATGTATACTAGTTTGCATCTGCTAATCCCGAACTCCCAATCCTTCCCTCCCCCCTGACAACCACAAGTCTGTTCTCTATGTCTGTGATTTACTCAGCCATAAAAGAGCAAGAAATTATGCCATTTGCTGCAACATGGATGGACCTAGAGATTATCATACTAAACGAAGTAAGTCAGAAAGACAAATACCATATGATATCACTTATATGTGGAACCTAAAATATGACACAAATAAACATATCTACGAAAGAGAAACAGACTCACAGACGTGGAGAATAGCGTTTTGTTTATTGAAGACTGCTCTGTTAGAGTAAGCTTCCTGGGTTGAGAATGTGGGCCTTGGAATGAGAGAGACTCACGTTTGCTACTTCTCAGCTGTACAGCCTAGAACAAAGCACTTTCTCCTGCTGGACCTTGATTTCCTCCTCTGTCTAATGGGAATAATAATAATCTTGATAGCTAACATGTAGCAAGTGCTTACCATGTGCCAGCCACTGTTCTAAGTGCTTTACATGTCACTTAATCCTCATTGCAATCCCATAAGGTGCACCTGGGAATAATAAAATGGGACCTGCATAATAGGGTGTGATGTACTATTGAGATAGCTCCTGAAAAGCGTTTCACATTCTGTCTGGTACATTATAAGAACTCAGTAAACACATGGTGTCAGTGGTGGTTGTAATAGTTACCTATTGCTGTGTAACAAACAGATTGCCCCCAAATTTAGTGCTTTAACCAAAACCAAAAACTTACTATGTCACAGTTTCTGAGGGTCAAGAATCTGGGGGAAACTTAGCTGGAGTGGTTCTGGTTCAGGGTCTCTAGCGAGGTTGCAGTCAGGATGTCGACCTGCACTGTGGTCGTCTGAAGGCTCAACGGAGGGTCCGTGTCCAGGGTGGTTCACTCACAGGGCTGTTGATAAGGCTTCCTCAGGTCTTCACTGGCTGTGGGCAGGAGGCCTTGGTTCCTCAGCATGTGGGCTTCTCCAGAGTGCTGCTCAGGAGTTGCCAACTGGCTTCCCCCACAGCAAATGACCAAAAAGAGAAAGAGGGAGAGTGAGCAAAATGGAAACGGCGGTGTCTTTTATAACCCAGTCTTGGAAGTGACATACCATCGCTTCTACTGTATTCTTTTAGGCACACAAAACAGCTCCATCACAATGTAGGAGGTGACTACACAGGGGCGTGCATACCAGGAGGCAGGGGTCGTTGGGGCCATCTTGGAGGCTGACTACCACCGTGGTATTTGTGCATTTCTAAGTACTACATCGAATCACTTGCCAAACCATAAAGATGGGAAGTTGACCAGAGACCCTAGGAAAACTTCTCCAGACTTAAGGATTTGCTGCCGAAACAGTACTAGCCTGACCAGTCATTATATGGTTCCATTGTATAAGTTCAGTGCAACCACCATGCATGTGGGGGGAGTATTTCTGGTGACTTTTTATTTGCATACCCAGAGATGGTACCAAACACTTGTGTTGGCCCCTCTGCCGTTTGCTCGCCCTGGCTTTTATTTTAATATTCTGGTACATATTTTGTTTTTTTTGATCTCCCGCCACTGCAGGCACAGCTCATCTTACAGTCAGCTCTAAAAGCATATCGCAACCCCTAGGTAAAGGTTCATTTCACTACAAACTGGCTGAAGACAGTGAATTTATATTCAATCACCAGAGTGTTTCCCCCCAATTTCCTCGGGACAGATTCACTGCAGTATTCCTTTAAACGGATTTTCTGGCCTTTCTCTCAGGCCTGCATTTGACATTTTCTCAGGAAAGTTTATTTTTTAATTTACAACTTTGAGAGGTTTATTTTATGAGATGGGTTTTATGCAACAAAATATAATGGGTTCAGGGGCGGGGCAACCCTATGAATTTGAAATTGACTGCCATGAGGAGGAATTATTCATTTCATTTGTAGGAGAAAAATGACAGCTCACATGAAAGTAGGAAGGTTTCAGGTCTCAATTCAAGATGGAACAAATCACCTTTCATAAGTCAGCACGCTTGGTGTTTTGTATTTGCCATAAATATCCATTTGTGAGGCTTTGGAAGGATGTGACGAGGGTGTGAGCTCTCGGTAGAGGATTATCACAGGGGCCACTTGGCTAAAGGGGCCTTTCGAATTAAAACAAAAGACGAGGAAGGCTGCTGCCTCATCACAGCATCAGAGCTTGGAATCAGATGGGCACGTCTTTATTCTCTTTCTTCTTGCTAGAGCTCGTGATCCCTTCTGTGTCTCAAGAAGAAGATGCTTGGATACTTGATGCCTGGTCTTGCTCATTCTAGTAACATAATGGTGAAATATTAACTTATCAAAGTGCTGGAAGCTTTAATAACCATTCTGCCCTGAGTCTGAGCAGAAAGGACTGGAAAAATCGCCGTGCTCCCATCTTCACCCTCACACCCCGCATCACTCCATTAATTTCCAGGCATCGCCCTTCATTAGCGACCCCGTGGCTGAAGGACTGTGTTATGAGGCTGCAGGGTCATGAACCACACCATCTACCCCTTGGTTCATTTCACAGCTTGCTCCTTTCTTAATGCCGCACGGCTCATTTTCCCCCCTTCACTTGGCGAGAGGGACCTTTCCCAGGGCTTGAAATGGATGGGTCTCCCGCTGGCCCTCTTTTGTTTAATGCCTCTGTATTCTCTGAGCTTAAAAGTGTACACCGTTGCCACGAATAGTAGCATTTGCTCTACACCCTCACCACCAAATGAAGTTTGGATTGCAAAGAAATTATGGGCCTGCAGTGTTTTAATGTAGGTGATTTTCCAGTGAAGATGGAACACATGAGGATGACCTTATTATTGAGTAAATTTACCTTCATGTGTAAACCCCATCGTGGAAGATGGTATTTGGTGAGTTTAATCTGCTCTGTCTTTTTTCATAAATAAGGTTTAATTATGAGATGTGATTGTTTTCCCACTGAATACCGTGGATAGCAGTCTGCCTTAGAAATCCCACGTGTATAAAATAAACTTCCAAAGCCGAGAAAACCAGCGAGAGGGGGCACACCTGCTAAGCGCTGGGATTTCTCCCATCTGTCTGGGTGGTAAGCTGTGTTACCTTCGACCTTTTTCTTGGCTGATCAGCAGGCTGGGGAAGACTGTAGCCATGCCTAAAAGTGCCTAGTGAGGTGGCAGGGGGAGCAGAAGTAAAGTTTGTTTTCCCATAAAAGAGGTACTAGGTGCGTACGGCAGTGCTTCGGAAACGCCAAGGAAACAGGGTAGCATCGTGATAAAGGACATGAACTCGACAGCCAGGCAGGCTTGGGTTTGAATCCAAGCTCTAGTGCTTTAGTAGATGTGGAACTGGCTAGGAGCTTCAAACAGCAAGCTTTGTTCCGTCACACAGTTTGTGAATGTCAGGAGCCCGGCGTGGCTTAGGTTCTGAGTAGCTCTGGTTCAGCATCTCTCACAAGGCTGTAGGCAGGTTATTGGGGGCAGCAGACATCTGAGGCTTGGATGGGGCTGGAGGTTCCACCTCTGAGCTCACGGCCATGGCCCTTGGCAGGAAGCCTCAGTTCTTTACCCCATGCGTCTGTTTGTGACATTTTAGCCAGATTCCCTGAGAGCAGGTAATCCAAGAAAGAGAAAGAGAGAACGCCTAAGACAGAAGCCTTAGTATCTTCTATACCCTAACCGTGGAGTGACATCCAGCCATTCTGCCACATTCTGTTGGTTACACAGACCAGCCATGGTGCAGTGTGAGTGGGAGAGAACTGCAAGAGTGCGCGTACCACACACAGACCGTTGGGACCTTGGCTACCACAACCGGGCAAGTTACTTAACTTCTCTGAGCCTCCATTTCTTCTTCCGTAAAATGAAAAACAATACTTACTTCCAAGGGTTATAGTGAATATTGAATTTTAATGAAAATGCTTAGTACGTCATTGGACTCCCGATAAACTCTCAGTATTACGTATCATCTTTATCATCATCATTGTCAATACCTACCCTGTAACTTTCTGCAGTGTTGAAATGGGCCTGTATAGCTCCAGTTTCCGGGGTTCTTCAATTCTCTGCCATGAATGATCCTCCCACTTCTTTGAATTTCATTGTCTTTTTTGGCCGCACGCAATTAGAACCCACCAGAACGTCAGTACCTAAAGTCAGATGGCTAGCCCTGCTGAGTCTTTGCCGGCTGCCAGAACCTTCACAATATAGCTAACGGAAGAATTCGCAGAGAACCTGCACAAAACATTGGCCATTAAAACAATGAGAAAAAAATCTTTTACAGGAGTTTTTGGTCCAAAAGCTAATACTGGAGTTTGAGAAAAAGAGGACAAAGGGCATAGAAAGTAATAGTGGAAAGTTGTAGAATATGCTCTCGCTTACTAAACAGAGACTGACTCCCCTTTAAGGATCTGATACGGATCTTTGGACCTTCTTCCTGGAGTAAAGCTCATGTGCACACAGCCAAGTTTGCGTAGGATTTTATGAGTTTCCCAGCTCCCACCCATTCCCTCCAGGTAAATCAACTCAATCTTTATAAAAAGAGCAGTGATGTAGTAAAGGCCTAGTATGTCACGTTTCACTTTTTATCTAAAGCGAATAGCAATTAGGTGTGCCTTAAACACATCAAATCATCACTTATACAGCCACGTGTATTAGACTTTTGGTGTTTTTGACAATTTACTTGCTACTCCAGCTTTCTGAATGATGCCAGCTCCCCATAATTTGTTTTTCCCCACCATGATGTAATCATTAAGTTGCCGTAATGAAGATTGAAGGTTTAATAATGGAAAGTGTTACAAATTCCAATTTAATCATTCCTAAATTGATTAGTGACTTTCCCCAAATGCCTGGCCGTGGAAAACCAGAAGTCTAAGAGAGACAGAGTGCTGTAGTCCGAGTTTGATAAATGGAGCTTTGGTGCAGCTGTAATTGAGTTATTGAATTTACTCCTCTTCCAAATGATGTTTGCATTGTCTCCGCCATATGTGTTGAGGGCCAGAGAAAGGTCATTCGAAGCTTCAGACTGAGGGCACGCATGGGTTACAGCAGTTTTGAACAGCACCATCGAGGTTAGTCAATTAAGAGAAACACCCAGGGCAGGGCATCCCAGGGCCTCGTGCTACTGAGCGGTCAGTGGCAAAATCCCAAAGGCCTATTTAAAAGAGTCTGAAGATGCTGTAAGTAAATGTCTACTCTTGGCCTCGGGCTGTTTAGCCCCTGACAAATGACATGGGTGAGTCCCTGCAGGCGGATTTGAAGGAAAGGACACCTATAAACAAAGCCGTTGCCCTCGGCTCTGACAAAGGCAGAATTGAAATCATCCAATAGCATCGCCAGCCTAGTCCACTGCATAGGAGCTATGTTGATTTCTGCATTGCTTCCTATTGCCAGATGGGCACTTTTTAACTTTCCACCTAGGTTTTTCTCTGCAGCCGTCTCTTAAAGACAGCAGATCAGCGTTATACTTCAAGAAATTTCGCGAACAGTTTTTTTGTTTTTGTTTCTTCCCTGCAGCCCACTAACTTACCCCCTTTTTTGTCCGCATTCCAGGTGGGTGTACAACATGAATGCCCCTTGTGTTTCTGTGTTTTGTAAATAGTCTTCCTTTTTCTCTGAACCTATTTATATAGCTGTCTTACAATAGAAATTTTACTCTAAGATGTGATTTTTACAGATCCCATAGAATTCATGTGTATAAACCTTTGAGATCTTTGGGGCGAAAGCCAGGAGGCTGTTTTGCATGGGACTTAGGAGAGACGCACCTTGAATGTGTGCATGGAAGTGGTCAGGAAGCGGCGAGCAGCCAGTGACAGACAGCAAGGAAGTCCCAGCCTCCTTGAGAGCAAAACCAGAGGCGAAGGCTGACTGGGGCCCAGCTGTCAGCTGGCACAGTGGCCCTGTGGCTTCATGGCTGTGAGCCAACATGTGCATATGGCCAGCACAGCCCAGTGACAAGCCACCCCAGGAAACTCAGTCTGCTCTACACTCATACAAATACAGTATTCTAGAACCCCCCTGAAAACACACCATATGCATTTCCCCGAAACTGCCAGTGGATTAATTTGCAAAACATAGATACTCTATTAAGTTTCCAAGGGCTGCCATAACACTTGTTTCCTTTGCCCATTAAATCACAAACTGGGTGACTTAAAAAAGAAATATATTGGGGCTTCCCTGGTGGCGCAGTGGTTGAGAGTCTGCCCCCCCCGATGCGGGGGACACGGGTTCATGCCCCGGTCTGGGAGGGTCCCACATGCCGCGGAGCGGCTGGGCCCATGAGCCATGGCCACTGGGCCTGCGCGTCCGGAGCCTGTGCTCCGCAACGGGAGAGGCCACAACAGTGAGAGGCCCGCGTACCGCAAAAAAAAAAAAAAAAAAAGACTTAGTGTGAAAAAAAGAAATATATTGACTCAAAGTTCTGGAGGCTGTCAGTCAGAAACCAAAGTGTTAGCAGGGCCGTGCTCCCTCTGAGACATCTGTAGAGGAATCCTTCCTTGGCCCTTCCTGGTTTCTGGTGGTTGGCCCACAGTCTTTGGCGTTCCTTGGCTTGTAAAAGCATCACTCCGATCTTCTGGCTTTGCAAGGCGTTCTCCCTGTGTCTCTTCACATTATCTTCCCTCTTCGTTCAAATCTCCCCTTTATATCAGGACACCAGTCATACTGGATTAGGGCCCACTCCAGTGACCTCATTTTAACTTGATTACCTCTGGAGTGACCCTCTTTCCAAATAAGGTCACATTCTTAGGGATTTGGGATTAAGACTTCACCCTAATCTTTTCTAGGGGACACATTTCAACCTATTATAGTTTAAAAAATTACGAATCTAAATTCTTCTTGTCATCTAGGGCAATTTGGAATTTATTTCTCCCAGTTATTTCCATCAACGCTGAATTTTCTGGGTATTTAAGGGAGAAAAAAAGGATGGCAGGTATTAACAATTGATCCTCAAAATGTCAGGTTGTGAGCAGTTGGTTTGGATGATTGGTTCAGTGGATCTTGGGTCCTGAATTTAGGCCCAAGTTAACCAGTTCAACTGGCTTTAGCTCCAGGTTGTAGATTTCACTCCAACCCTGCTGCCTTCTCTAGATACAGATGCCATTGTTTCTAGAAGAGCATGTCAAAGAGTGTATGAGTTATCTGTCTCCCATTTGAGAATGGTATCCACAACACATGGCAGGCAGTGGGTGGAATAGGAGTGCATGAGTTTAGAGAATTACAGACCTATATTCAGATTCTGCCAACACCTCTTATCAGCTGAGCGACCTTGGTCCTAGTACTGCTGATGACCTCGATCATGTTCCCTCATCCATGAAAATCAGAGGATGAAGTTCAAATAAGATGGTAAGAGCAAAGTACTTAGCACACAGCATGGGCTTAATAAAAAGTTAGTTCCTTGTGGGAATTCCCTGGCAGTCCAGTGGTTAGGAGTCTGCGCTTCCACTGCAGGGGGCACGGGTTCGATCCCTGGTCCAGGAACTAGGATCCCGCAAGCCCCACGGCACGGCCAGGGGAAAAAAAAAGTTAGTTCCTTGAGCAACCTATCCTTTGTATAATCCCAGAGCATGCATAATGTATAATCCCAGAGCATAATGTTAATAATCATTAATACCATACTTTACAGTTTACAAAGCCGTTTCATTTATTATTACATTTAATTTATATTTATTGGATGGATGGACACTGTTAAAAACATAAAAATGCTTCTTTTAAATTATTCACAACTGGTAGCCATAACTGTGACTCTTCCAATGTTAAACATTTTAATTTTTTTTTTTTTTTTTTTTTTTTAGCAAACGGCTGCAGTTAGTAATCTCAGCACTGATACCATCCTCTGATGCAGTGGTTCTCAACGGCAGGTGCTTTTTGCCACTAGGGGACATCTGTTAATGTCTGGAGACATTTTTGGTAGTCACAACTGGGGGTGGTCCTAGTGGCACCTAGTAGGTAGAGGCAAAAGGTGCTGCTAAACATCCCATAAAGTGCAGGACAGCCGCTACAACAGAGAATTATCCATCCCAAGATGTCAGTAGTGCTAGGCTTGAGGAACCCTGCCTTAAGCCTCCAATATATTTCCATGAGTAACTGCTCACCTTCAATCAATGCATCCAATCAGAAAATGGGTACCATGTAATAGCACTTTGTTTTTTATTTCCATCCTGCGAAGAAAACTATTGAAATCAGAAGCAGTATTTTCTAACGTTACGAAAGGGGAAAAAAAAAAAACCAAAAACCCTGCAGCGTAAGTCGATAAGCATTTGATGAATACATATCCCTGTGGTATTGCGTTGCTGATAAATGACAGTTGTGGAGGAACCTGGCACTCAGGCCAGGCGTTAAACATCAAACGGCTAAAGCTTTTGGATGTTCCCTGCGTTCACTGCACTTGCACAGTGAGCGAGCAAACAGCACTGGCGAATTTTACCCAGAGCAGACCAAACGGTAGAGCCATCCCCAAGAACGCGCCTGCCCCGCCATGTTGGAGGAATTCAGGGTCACCATGACTGCAAATAATGGGGCCTTCAAACTATGGAAAGGCTGCAGTTGCTCAGACTTAGTTTATATTAAAGTGCTGAATCCCTTTTTTTTTTTTTTTCCAGAAAGAAAATAGATATTTGGTAGGATCATAATACCTGGTAATCATAATACGAATCAGACCTGAGCCAAAAGCTGACAGGCATCCTCCTACTTGATTCTCATAGCTCTTTTGAGGGAAGTGGTGATTATCCCATCTTACTGTTGCACAAGCTGAGGCTATGAGATTAGGTGACGAGTCCAAGTTTACACAGTTGGTACGTTGGCAGAGCTACTTAACTTCATATTTGCATCAGTCAGCACAATGGGAGAGTTGGGGAAGGGGACGCTTGTAATAATTAGAGATTACTGCCTGTTGTTGAGTCGTATGTGAAGCACGATAGACACCTGTTTTCAATCCATCCCGATGGTCCTGATGCCTATTTATTTATTTATTTTTAGCTGTTCAGAACATTTACTACTCCAGAAATGATTTCTTTTATGAGTATACACTTAGTGGACTTTTAAAATGAAAATAAAGAAAAAACCTTGATTTGCCATAAATAAATGAGAGGTGATACGGAATTCCCTGGTGGTCCAGAGATTAGGACTTGGCGCTTTCACTGCGGGGGCCGAGGGATTTTTTTTTTGTTCTGTTTTTTTATACAGCAGGTTCTTATTAGTCATCAGTTTTATACACATCAGTGTATACATGTCAATCCCAATCGCCCAATTCAGCACACCACCATCCCCACCCCACCACGGTTTTCCCCCCTTGGTGTCCATACGTTTGTTCTCTACATCTGTGTCTCAACTTCTGCCCTGCAAACTGGTTCATCTGTACTATTTTCCTAGGTTCCACATATATGTGTTAATATACGATATTTGTTTTTCTCTTTCTGACTTACTTCACTCTGTATGACAGTCTCTATATCCATCCATATCTCAACAAATGACTCAATTTCGTTCTTTTTTATGGCTGAGTAATATTCCATTGTATATATGTATGACATCTCCTTTATCCATTCGTCTTTCCATGGGCATTTAGGTTGCTTCCATGACTTGGCTACTGTAAGTAGTTCTGCAGTGAACATTGGGGTGCATGTGTCTTTTTGAATTACGGTTTTCTTTGGGTATATGCCCAGTAGTGGGATTGCTGGATCATATGGTAATTCTGTTTTTAGATTTTTAAGGAACCTCCATACTGTTCTCCATAGTGGCTGTATCAATTTACATTCCCACCAACAGTGCGAGAGGGTTCCCTTTCCTCCACACCCTCTCCAGCATTTGTTGTTTATAGATTTTCTGATGATGCCCATTCTAACTGGTGTGAGGTGATACCTCCTTGTAGTTTGATTTGCATTTCCCTAATAATTAGTGATGTCGAGCAGCTTTTCATGTGCTTTTTGGCCATCTGTCTGTCTTCTTTGGAGAAATATCTATTTAGGTCTTCTGCCCATTTTTGGATTGGGTTGTTTGTTTCTTTAATATTGAGCTGCATGAGCTGTTTATGTATTTTGGAGATTAATCCTTTGTCCGTTGATTCATTTGCGAATATTTTCTCCCATTCTGAGGGTTGTGTTTTCGTCTTGTTTATGGTTTCCTTTGCTGTGCAAAAGCTTTGAAGTTTCATTAGGTTCCGTTTGTTTATTTTTGTTTTTATTTCCATTACTCTAGGAGGTGGATCAAACAAGATCTTGCTGTGATTTATGTCAAGGAGTGTTCTTCTTATGTTTTCCTCTAAGAGTTTTATAGTGTCTGGTGTTATATTTAGATCTCTAACCCATTTTGAGTTTATTTTTGTGTGTAGTGTTAGGGAGTGTTCTAACTTCATTCTTTTACATGTAGCTGTCCAGTTTTCCCAGCACCACTTATTGAACAGACTGCCTTTTCACCATTGTATAGCCTTGCCTCCTTTGTCATAGATTAGTTGACCATAGGTGCGTGGGTTTATCTTTGGGCTTTCTAACTTGTGCCATTTATCTATGTTTCTGTTTTTGTGCCAGTACCATATTGTCTTGATTACTGTAGCTTTGTAGTATAGTCTGAAGTCAGGGAGTCTGATTCCTCCAGCTCCGTTTCTTTCACTCAAGACTGCTTTGGCTATTCGGGGTCTTTTGTGTCTCCATACAAATTTTAAGATGATTTGTTCTAGTTCCATAAAAAATGCCATTGGTAATTTGATAGGGATTGCATTGAATCTGTAGATTGCTTTGCGTAGTGTAGTCATTTTCACAATATTGATTCTTCCAATCCAAGAACGTGGTATATCTCTCCATCTGTTGGTATCGTCTTTAATTTCTTTCATCAGTGTCTTATTATAGTTTTCTGCATACAGGTCTTTTGTTTCGCCAGGTAGGTTTACGCCTAGGTATTTTATTCTTTTTGTTGCAGTGGTAAATGGGAGTGTTTCCATACTTCCTCTTTCAGATTTTTCATCATTAGTGTATAGGAATGTAAGAGATTTCTGTGCATTAATTTTGTATCCTGCTACTTTACCAAATTCATTGATTAGCTCTAGTAGTTTTCTGGTGGCACCTTTAGGATTCTCTATGTATAGTATCATGTCATCTGAAAACAGTGACAGTTTTACTTCTTCTTTTCCAATTTGTATTTCTTTTTCTTCTCTGACTGCCATGGCTAGGACTTCCAAAACTATGTTGAATAATAGTGGTGAGAGTGGACATCCTTGTCTCGTTCCTGAACTTAGAAGAAATGCTTTCAGTTTTTCACCATTGAGAATGATGTTTGCTGTGGGTTTGTTGTATATGGCCTTTATTATGTTGAGGTAGGTTCCCTCTAGGCCCACTTTATGGAGAGTTTTTATCACAAATGGGTATTGAATTTTGTCAAAAGCTTTTTCTGCATTTCTTGAGAAGATAATATGGTTTTTATTCTTCAATTTGTTAATATGGTGTATCACATTGATTGATTTACGTATACTGAAGAATCCTTGCCTCCCTGGGATAAATCCCACTCGATCATGGTGTATGCTCCTTTTAATGTGTTGTTAGATTCTGTTTGCTAGTATTTTGTTGAGGATTTTTGCATCTATATTCATCAGTGATATTGGTCTGTAATTTTCTTTTTTTGTAGTATCTTCCTCTGGTTTTGGTATGAGGGTGATGGTGGCCTCATAGAATAAATTTGGGAGTGTTCCTTCCTCTGCAATTGTTTGGAAGAGTTTGAGAAGGATGGGTGTTAGCTCTTCTCTAAATGTTTGATAGAATTCACCTGTGAAGCCATGTGGCCCTGGACTTTTGTTTGTTGGAAGATTTTTAATCCCAGTTTCAATTTCATTACTTGTGATTGGTCTGTTCATATTTTCTGTTTCTTCCTGGTTCAGTCTTAGAAGGTTATACTTTTCTAAGAATTTGTCCATTTCTTCCAGGTTGTCCATTTTATTGGCGTAGAGTTGCTTGTAGTAGTCTCTTAGGATGCTTTATACTTCTGTGGTGTCTGTTGTAACTTCTCCTTTTTCATTTCTAATTTTATTGATTTGAGTCCTCGCCCTCTTTTTCTTGATTAGTCTGCCTAATGGTTTATCAGTTTTGTTTATCTTCTCAAAGAACCAGCTTTTAGTTTTACTGATCTTTGCTATTGTTTTCTTTGTTTCTATTTCATTTACTTCTCCTCTGATCTTTATGATTTCTTTCCTTCTGCCAACTTTGGGTTTTGTTTGTTCTTCTTTCTCTAGTTCCTTTAGGTGTAAGGTTAGATTGTTTACTTGAGATTTTTCTTGTTTCTTGAGGTAGGCTTGTATAGCTATAAACTTCCGTTTTAGAACTGCTTTTGCTGCATCCCATAGGTTTTTTGTTTTTTTTGTTTTGCGGTACAGGGGCCTCTCACTGTTGTGGCCTCTCCCGCTGCAGAGCACAGGCTCTGGACGCGCAGGCTCAGTGGCCATTGCTCACGGGCCCAGCCGCTCTGCGGCATGTGGGATCTTCCTGGACCGGGGCACGAACCCATGTCCCCTGCGTCGGCAGGCGGACTCTCAACCACTGTGCCACCAGGGAAGCCCATCCCATAGGTTTTGGATCATCGTGTTTTCATTGTCATTTGTCTCTAGGTATTTTTTGATTTCCTCTTTGATTTCTTCAGTGATCTCTTGGTTATTTAGCAACGTATTGTTTAGCCTCCATGTGTTTATGTTTCTTACGTTTTTTTCCCTGTAATTCATTTCTAATCTCATAGCGTTGTGGTCAGAAAATATGCTTGATATGATTTCAATTTTCTTAAATTTACTGAGGCTTGATTTGTGACCCAAGATGTGATCTCTCCTGGGGAATGTTCCGTGTGCACTTGAGAAGAAAGTGTAATCTGCTGTCTTTGAATGGAATGTCCCATAAATATCAATTAAATCTATCTGGTCTGTTGTGTCATTTAAAGCTTCTGTTTCCTTATTTATTTTCATTATGGATGATCTGTCCATTGGTGTAAGTGAGGTGTTAAAGTCCCCCACTCTTATTGTGTTACTGTCGATTTCCTCTTTTATAGCTGTTAGCCGTTGCCTTACGTATTGAGGTGCTCGTATGTTGGGTGCATGTATATTTATAATTGTTATATCTTCTTCTTGGATTGATCCCTTGATCATTATGCAGTGTCCTTCCTTGTCTCTTGTAACATTCTTTATTTTAAAGTCTATTTTATCTGATATGAGTATAGCTACTCCAGCTTTCTTTTGATTTCCATTTGCATGGAATATCTTCTTCCATCCTCTCACTCTCAGTCTGTATGTGTCCCTAGGTCTGAAGTGGGTCTCTTGTAGACGGCATATAGATGGGTCTTCTTTTTAAATCCATTCAGCAAGCCTGTGTCTTTTGGTTGGAGCATTTAATCCATTCACATTTAAGGTAATTATCGAGATGTATGTTCCTATGACCATTTTCTTAATTGTTTTGGGTTTGTTTTTGTAGATCCTTTTCTTCTCTTGTGTTTCCCACTTAGAGAAGTTCCTTTAGCATTTGTTTCAGAGCTGGTTTGCTGGTGCTGAATTCTCTTAGCTTTTGTTTGTCTGTAAAGCTTTTGATTTCTCCATGGAATCTGAATGAGATCCTTGCTGGGTAGAGTAATCTTGGTTGTAGGTTCTTCCCTTTCATCACGTTAAGTATATCACGCCACTCCCTTCTGGCTTGTAGAGTTTCTGCTGAGAAATCAGCTGTTAACCTTATGGGAGTTCCCTTGTATGTTATTTGTCGTTTTTCCCTTGCTGCTTTCAATAATTTTTCTTTGTCTTTAATTTTTGCCAATTTGATTACTATGTGTCTTGGCGTGTTTGTCCTTGGGTTTATCCTGTATGGGACTCGCTGCGCTTCCTGGACTTGGGTGGCTATTTCTTTTCCCATGTTAGGGAAGCCTTCGACTATAATCTCTTCAAATATTTTCTCGGGTCCTTTCTCTCTCTCTTCTCCTTCTAGGACCCCTATAATGCAAATGTTGTTGCGTTTAATGTTGTCCCAGACGTCTCTTAGGCTGTCTTCATTTCTTTTCATTCTTTTTTCTTTATTCTGTTCCACAGCAGTGAATTCCACCATTCTGTCTTCCAGGTCACTTATCCATTCTTCTGCCTCAGTTATTCTGCTATTGATTCCTTCTAGTGTAGTTTTCATTTCAGTTATTGTATTGTTCATCTCTGTTTGTTTGTTCTTTAATTCTTCTAGGTCTTTGTTAAACATTTCTTGCATCTTCTCGATCTTTGCCTCCATTCTTTTTCTGAGGCCCTGGATCATCTTCACTATCATTATTCTGAATTCTTTTCCTGGAAGGTTGCCTATCTCCACTTCATTTAGTTGTTTTTCTGGGGTTTTATCTTGTTCCTTCAACTGGTACATAGTCCTCTGCCTTTTCGTCTTGTCTTTCTGTGAATGTGGTTTTTGTTCCACAGCCTGCAGGATTGTAGTTCTTCTTGCTTCTGCTCTGTGCCCTCTACTGGATGAGGCCATCTAAGAGGCTTGATGGGAGGACTGGTGGTGGGTAGAGCTGACTGTTGCTCTGGTGGGCCGAGCTCGGTAAAACTTTAATCCGCTTGTCTGCTGATGGGTGCGGCTGGGTTCCCTCCCTGTTGGTTGTTTGGCCTGAGGCACCCCAACACTGGAGCCTAGCAGGGCTCTTCCGTGAGGCTAATGGCAGACTCTAGGAGGGCTCGCGCCAAGGAGTACTTCCCAGAGCTTCTGCTGCCAGTGTTCTTGTCCCCACGGTGAGCCACAGCCACCCCCCGCCTCTGCAGGAGACCCTCCAACACTAGCAGGTAGGTCTGGTTCAGTCTCCCCTGTTGTCACTGCTCCTTCCCCTGGGTCCCGATGCGCACACTGCTTTGTGTGTGCCCTCCAAGAGTGGAGTCTCTGTTTCCCCCAGTCCTTTCGAAGTCCTGCAGTCAAATCCCGCTAGCCTTCAAAGTCTGATTCTCTAGGAATTCCTCCTCCTGTTGCCAGACCCCCAGGTTGGGAAGCCTGATGTGGGGCTCAGAACCTTCACTGCAGTGGGTGGACTTTTGTGGTATAAGTGTTCGCCAGTCTGTGAGTCACCCACCAGTTATGGGATGTGATTTTGCTGTGACTGTGCCCCTCCTACTGTCTCATTGTGGCTTCTCCTTTGTCTTTGGATGTGGGGTATCGTTTTTGGTGAGTTCCAGTGTCTTCCTGTCGATGATTGTCCAGCAGCCAGTTGTGATTCTGGTGTTCTCGTAAGAGGGAGCGAGAGCACGTCCTTCTACTCCGCCATCTTGGTTCCTCTCCCCCGATGCCTCTTATGTATAATAAATCTTGGAAAACTTGGTTTGCCCTTTACAGCCCAGAAGACAGGGTATGTGTTCACCAAACACCACCATTTTCCCCTAGACACGTACCTCATCACCATCATTTCCAAATGTGTTCTGACTCTAAGGAAAAACGTTGAGTAACTATATTTTTCAGGGTGAGGGGAGGAGAAGGGGCACTTAGCACAGGTTTATTATCTTACCGTTCTGGAAGGCAGAAGTCTAAAATATGTCTTTCTGGAGTATAATCAAGGTGTTGGCAGGGCTGCATTCCTTTCTGGAGGCTCTAGAGGAGAATCTGTTTCCTTGCCTTTTCCTGCTTCTAGAGCCTGCCTGCTTGCTTCCCTTGGCCCGTGGCCCCTTCTTCCATGTTCAGAACCAGCAACGTTATGTCTGTCTTCTGCAGCCACATCTTCCTCTACCTTTTTTGAGAGTACAGTTCAGTAGTGTTAAGTATATTCGCATCGTTCTAAAACCAATCTCCAGAACTTTTTCATCTTGCAAAACGAAAACTCTGTACCCGCTAGACCACTCCCCATTCCCTCCTTGCCCCAGCCCTTGGCAACCACCATACTACGTTTTATTTCCACGAATCTGACTACTTTAGATGCCTCATATAAGTGGAATCATACAGTGTTGGTCTTTTTTTGACTGGCTTATTTCACTTGGTTTGAGATATTATATTTTAAATGAAACTTTTCTCTAACATCTAGAAATGGAAAATCAGTCATGGTTGTCATAAGAGAAGGAGTAGCCATAAAAATGAATACAATGAAAACAGCCCATGATTAGGTGCTAGCTGGGTTCTACTAGCTCTTGGACACTCTGATGTTCTTACCTCCCTGTGAGATCGGCAGGTATTAGCGGGATGCAAGATGTATCAGTAGCAGACTGAGACTCTCGCTTTTTCACACTCTGGAGGAAAGACATTGGAGAAAGCAAAACTGTCTTGTTACGTGATTCAGTGTTAAGTCAAGGACTGTCCTTGTACCACTTAAAAATAGTTCAGGTGCTACTGGCGTTCACCACTGGAGAACATCAAGAAAGGAAAGAGGAAAAGGGCAGGTACAACGAATGAGCAAATGATCTCAGTGAAGAAACAGATATTGTTGCTGGAGTATTTGGAGTGTGTGTGCCATTGGGTGCATAGAAACCAAAAAGGGGCTCTGCCGTCCTTCCTTCCTTCACCTGGGCAGATTCCAGTTGATTGTCAACTACGTGTCACCAGGAGGTGAGAGAAGTCAGTTTAATTCCCCATGAAAATTAGGACTTGACCTGACTCTGTGTCTTTACTCCGAGTACCTGGTGCTTGGAAGTGGCTAATTAATCCCTTTGTGTAACCCCCTTGAGATCACCAACCTTCAAATGGATCTGCAGTCTGAGCACTGTCTCTGCACTGGGGGGTCAGATGGAACATCAGATGGCGGCTGGCGAGAGTCGGTCCCTGCGCTCGGGCCGTAGGCGCTAAACTGTGGGTATCTTAGCGAATCCAGGATAACTTCTTGGGGACCCATTTTTTCCTCTCTTTGGAATCTACCCAGCATCCTGGCAAGAACGAATGAAACGATGCGTCACTTAACATGTGCAGGAGGAAAGGGAAAATTCCTTGTTCCTCTTTTCCTGGAAACTCTCTCTATATTTCTGCCTAGTATTTTACCTACTGGAATATTCTTTCTTCCATTCCTTTGTTAGTTAAAGGAGAATGCAGAGATCTCACTGGGGTTTATGGTTTTAAACAAGAATTGTTGTGATGAAGTTTTTGGAGTCACATCAAAGCAATTTGTCCCTCCCTAAAAATTCGTTCTAGTGTTTCTGTATGTTTAGGGTGGGGATAAAGGTAAGCCCAGGACCGTCTCTAGGTCCAGTGCATCTCTTAGGGTTCCTGCTTTCACTCCCACAGTGGACTCCCCACACCCAGCCCCACCTTAATAGACTCACAAAGGATTCTGTCTGGGTCCAAATCCTCGCCTTAAATGCTTTAGGGATGATCGAACACCGGGAATGTAGCCCAGTGTTCCAGGTGAGGTTTTTACTGTCATTTCATCCACCTCTCAGAGACCCAGCTGCCCTGAGTATCTTACCTTTCGTTATTAATTGGCTTTTTTTTTTTTTTTTTATGATCAGAGATTTACCGGCCCCCTAAAAGAACTCCAGGGGCCTTTACCTACTTTTATCGCACTGTCTTGTAGTCCTAACCAGAGATAACTGTTTGCTTGGGGAGAGAAGGAACTTTTGTTGGTCATTTCAGATAGGATACCATATGTCAAATTTGTAAAATCTTGTTAACAGTGTGTTTTCTTCGCTAGAGAATTACCCTCTAGTCGGGGAAAACGGAGCTGCCAATTACAGCAGCCTCCTGCTGTGAATAAACTGGTGTTATATTCCCAGACATCAGGCTAGGCGAGGAAAGAGCCCCCAATTGCCTTTTCCTTTCTTGCCTGATAGAGCTTTAGAGTAGAGCATAATTAGCTTGACTGACAATCAGGAAAATACAGACTTCAGTATCTGTTTTTATTTTAAGGTCTTCCTGTTTTGGAGATGTACTCCAACCCCGTTCTATAATGTATTCCTTGATGTAAAAATTCAGTCAATTTACAGGGCCGGAATTTGCTTGAAATGTTCAAAAGAAAGATAAATGAATCTACCTTGTGACCCAAGAAACAGGTATATCAGACTGCAACTATTAAAAAAGAAACCATAAATCCCTGTGGCAGTAGAGCTAGTAAATTTTTTTAAGCTGACTCCTTTGGGGGGAATTTGGATCCTGCACTTTCTTAATTTTACTGGGACAGAGATATTGCTAAAGGAAAATTGTTTCTCTGGCACTAAAGACAAATAATGTGTGACAATAATTGTGAGTTCCCAGTAGCCGTTTTCTGATCCTCAGCAGTTGGCTTCATCCTTGTAATGGGGTCTTGTTCATCAACTCCGGCCCCTTCAGAGGTTTTCCTTGAAAAATGAGAAAGGGATATTTTGTTTCATTTGGGGTTTTGTTTTCCAAATGTCCTCCTTGCATTTTGCAGCCTGGAAACAAGCAACTTGGTGGATGTTCGGTCCACATCTTCTGCCACCATGCCTAAGGAAGGCGGTTTGTTTTAGGAAGGGGATGATTGATCTGAGGTGAAGGAAGGGAAATACACAAAAAAGGGGAGAGGCTGAGAGTCAAGATGCAAACACTAAAAAACACAAAAGAAAGTACACATCATCCTTCATCAAATACTTAGCGAGTGCTCAGCATATACCAGGCACCAGGCTAGGCTCTGGGGGTAAAGCAGTGGATAAGACACCAACTCTTCCAGGGAGCGCTTCTATTCTAGTGGGGGAAAGAGAGGATGCATACTCTCTTCCAATATAATTAAACTCATTACAGTACAGGTAATCAGCCTGGAAACAACTTAGCCACTGAAAGATGTGATCAGGGGCATCCAGAAGCCTAGCAGAGCAGAGTCTGGTTCTAGATTTTTTAAAAGAGACACCTTTTTCTAAGTTATAAATCCTCTTAGAGTAAATATCTGTATATAAAGTTTCCAAGGAATGAGGAACAGCTGGAATAAGTGGTATCACGCAAATGATAAAACGGCTTCCCGTGCTCCTAGCATCCTGGGTCGTCTTGACACTGAGCAACCACGTAGCTCCCAAATACTGTCCTAGGATCAGCCTCTTCCATCTGAGGGTCTCAGCTGCCTGCTTCTTGATTTTGCTAGACCTTCCTTCCCAAGTCTGATAGAGTAAGGACGGGCCCTGCTTGAGGTCACAGTGCAGTGAACCCCAAGAGAGCAGGGATTCTGCCAACCCCCCCCCCCGATAAGAGGACCACTTCTTTTGGCAGCTTGCCTTCTCTCCTCGCAGTGTCTGCAGACCTTTCTTGCAAGGCTAAGAGTTTATCCTCGCATCTTTCTTTGCCTTTTCCTTTCCATCCTTGGTAGTCTCGACAGTGAGTAGTCACAGAACAAGCAGAGCACCTAAAGATGGTGGAATATTTTGGTGGTCAAGCACACAAGCTTGGAAGCAAGACAGACCTGGTGTGAATCCCGACTTTGGACGTAATACTTAGCCCTCTAAGCTTTGTATTCTCATTTGTAAAAGTGTGACCAGTATTGCTTATGGAAAAAGGATGTTGAGAAATGTGATAATGTGAGCAAAGTGCTTAGCGTGGGACCTGGTATCTGGTGGTGGCCAGTTCATATGTACGCGGCTGCCGCCATTGCTGTAGTTAATTGAGAGAATGGGGCCAGCCCCCAGCGGCCCATGCAGAGGGATCAAAGGGCTTGGTTTTCCCTCGACACGCCCTTGTACCCACACTTAAATGCTAGACTTCTTGCTACATTATGCGATAGGAAGAAAACGTCTACAACTTAAATGGAATCAGGTTCTCTTTAAAGGTTCACAAGCCCTAGAACACTTTAGTGATAAAATTGTAATTTTTACACCTCTAGACCAAATTTACCATTCAGGTTTTTCTGAGCCTTCCAACTACAGGCCTGCACAATAAAAAATGGAAGGACAAAGAAAGCGTCGTTTCAAATGCATAATCTGTTTGACACCTTGCTTTTTATATAATTGAAAGAACGCGCACCCCAAATTACACTGGAGCAAAAGATGATAGATGGTATCGATGTGAAACATGAAAGACGAAGTCTAGATTTTATTTTTCATCGTTAACGAATATTGAGCAAATAAGTAGAGCATTTCAGGACCCCGGCATATATGGGATGCTGTGTATTTATTTTCTTCATTACTCTGGCCACGGTGTCACCCAGGAGTATCTCAGAGATGACAGCCAGGCAATTAAAGACAACCGTGTCCAGGCCCTGGCCCTGCCAGCGTGAATCATGGCTCTTTCTCTGGCCGCCCCACGGCTGAACCCCCCTGTCCTTGGGGAACCTCGGGCTGTGGGTGACTCGGCAGTTGCTGTGACATGTACTTTTTCACACATGTGTGATGTGACTGTGGTAGGATACAGCCCCTGGCTACGGAACCATCCGGATAACTTAATGCTGTCTCCCACGTCTCTCTATGAAAGAGCAAACCCATAGTCTAGGTGAAAAGTTTGGGGTTTCTTTTTCAGATTATCATGAAAACTTGATGCCTGCAGGGTGCTGGTGGGGAGACAGTGTCTCTAAACAGATGAATGAAGAAAGCCTCCTATTCTTAACAGAAGCACATTTGCTGTAATCGACACTTCATATGTTCGTGAGATGAGTTCCACTAACACAGATCTTACTGGTGTTTATTTGCTTAACGGGGCGGGTAGGGTAGGGAAGCTAGTGTCCAAAGGATTTATTATAATATTTCTGAGGCCTCCAAATGCATACTACTTATCCTAAGTTTATATAGCTTCCTGAATTATCTGCAAAGTTGGCTAAGAATGGGTGTGAGATACTAGAAATAAAAACTTACACACGTAACATAGGCCTGAAGAAATGGTTAGCTCTTTTCAAGGCTGGCTGTTTTCACTAAAATATTATAGGGTTTAGATTTTCAACCATTTCCTAACATGATTGGATGAGACCCAGTGCTAGTGTGTGTTGATTTACTCATTTTGAGACCCATTTGACACAAATTATAATGAGTAATAGTAAATGTAACATGAATCCCTGTATTCATGCCTAATCCATAGAGGAGCTGTGCCGAATTCACTAACTGGCTGAAAATAAGCCTTGTTAATTTGTTTCTTTGTTCTTGATTGATTACAGAAGCTTACTAAGAGTGCGCTCACATCACATTCAATGCTAGAACTCTTCATTTAGAAAATGTGGCATCGTAAATAAAGAAAATGATCGCGCTACAGTAGCTAGAAATCTAATATGCTCCCAGAGGAGAATTTAAAAATTTCTTAATTCGTACAAAACCTGTAGTTTCCAGCGGATTGTCAAGATAAACCAGAAGTTGAGGCTTCAGAATGTTGGTCCCGTTTATTTTGGTCTTAATGATACCGACAGGTGAGGGGCTAGTTGGCTTGCCGATCGGGTCTGTGGTGATCTTCAGCCGTCATGGTGGAAAAGAAAGCTCCTTCCTGGGGACTTCCCTGGCAGTCCAGTGGTTAACACTCCACGCTTCCACTGCAGGGGGCATGGGTTCGATCCCCTGGTTGGGGAACTAAGATCTCGCATGCCGACCAGCCAAAAAAAAAAAAAAGCTCCTTTCCATGGAGGACACAACTCATAACTCAGGCACTCAGGCTCACCAGAGCGAATGTTAGCGTCGGTCGTTATGGTCCCAATCGTCATTCTCTCACCAATTGCTATTTTTTCAGTCACAGGATTCTTTGGCTGTTAATTCTCAAAACCAGCAAACTTTCTGTCGCATAAAAGCACCACAACAAAAACCCTACGCTGTATGTATGAGAATTCTAACAATAAGAGGTTTTTCCATCTCCCGTAAACCTTGTCATCTACCTTTCTTCACTTGAAATGGGAGACGCAGTGAGCTCCAGTGGAAAAGGCGGGTGTGGACTGCACAGGCAGACATCTGGATGTGACTTTTGATTACCACATCCCAGCAGGGTGACCTTGGGCAAGTCACCTAACTGCTCTGGGTCCTGGGTTCCTCGTCAATGACGCTGGAATAAAAGAGAGTGCTTAACTCATAAAGTTATTTTGAGGGCTAAGTGACAACAGGTTGCTAAGGTTCCTAGCCCTGTGCTTAGTATACAATAGGTGTCCAGCCCTCAGATATGCACAGAAGTTGGAGGAAAATTACTTTAAATGGAGACAAGATTCAGAAATATCTGTGGTGAGACAGAGGACAGGCAGTTACCTGACCCTGTAAGATAAACTCATTTGCATTTTTTCAAAGCAGTGAAAGAAACTAACACTCAGATGTGGCCAGCCTCTGAAGAAGCTGTGTTGGCCTCTGATTTGGGAGCAGTCAGTTGACAGCTATTATGGGCACCTGCTGGACACAGAGGTGAATCCACTCGCTAGGACCACCCTGGTGCCTCCTGTTTTCTGATCATGTTGATGAAGAAAGCGAAGCACCCCAAGGTAAACCTCAGCCAGTTGATGAGGGCCACATTTGGAGGCTCCACTGTGTTCAGGGTCCTTAACCGAGAAAAGGGATGAAAAGCAAGGGCAGGGCATGGTTTTCCCCGTTGGTATCCAAACGCCAGGTCTCTGCACCTGAATGCCTCTCCAGTTTCCACAGCAGAATTTCTGCTGACTCTGCCCTTTCATGTCCCTGGCGTGGCAGGCACTGGGTTGGTGGGGTGATAGGAAACAGTGCCCACAAGACAGGGGGGCTTGATGTGGAAGAAGAGGTCAGCAGAAGCCCAAGGGGTCACGTGGGAGCAGCAGGCACCCTAGCAGCGTGGCTGCCCCCAGCATCCCTGAATTGTTTCCAGCTAGAGCCAGACAAGCCCACACGGGGGCCATTCTTCACCAACAGGTACCATTTGTTCACCAACACCATTTCTCTGTTCCTGGGCCTGGATGGTTCTCGGCATGTGCGCTAAAGCCGCAACTTCTGCTCACCACCGCCCTCCGCAGAGACTTCTTCAAAATAAACATTGTGTTTTAGTGCACTGTTGGGATTTCTATAATTTAAATGTTAATATATCAATGTAAGTACCATTATTTCCTTTTTAATTTTCCCACTTCGTGTGGGGAGACCATCTTCTCAAAATCAACAAAAGGAATTCATAGCATAGAAATTAAGTCCTTTGTTATATTATTCATCTCTGTGTCTAAACTTTACATCTTGCTAGGTGGTGGTGTAGCGATCATAGCTGTCTTTAAAGCAGTGGACCTAACCTATCGAAGGATGGATAAGTGGACATCCTTTGTCTTAACTTCCATTATACATGAAACTGTTACTTTGGTTCGAGGCCTGTGTCTCTTTACTATTTATCAGTATTATTGCAGAAGAAATGATGAAAGTCATTTGCTTCACATTTGAAAATATGATCATTTATTTAAAACGTTAGCAGTAATTGGGGTTCCCTGGTGGCGCAGTGGTTGAGAGTCCGCCTGCCAGTGCAGGGGACACGGGTTCGAGCCCTGATTGGGGAAGATCCCACATGCCGTGGAGCAGCTAGGCCTGTACAGCACAGCTGCTGAGCCTGTGCTCTGGAGCCCACGCTCCGCAACAGGAGAGGCCACCGCAGTGAAGGGCCCACACACCGCGGCGAGGAGTGGCCCCCACTTGCCACAACTGGAGAAAGCCCTCGCACAGCAGTGAAGACCCAGTGCAGCCAAGAATGAATGAATGAATAAATAAATAAATAATAAAATGTTAGCAGCAATTAAGGCACATATTTCTAGAAATATGATTATATTTTTTACCAATAGGCATTATTTTGTTTTACTTGGGTCAAAATTTTATTCAACCATAAATGTAAACCTTGATTGTATCTTAGAAGAATAATACAGGCCTATTCACTGAGGACTTTGTTAGGAGGAACAACGCTAAAATGAAAGATGCTCTGCTATCAGGGTGAAGGGAATATTTGCCAACTCTAGGCAAGTCTCACCATCTGACCTTAATGTGTCCACCGCCAGTGGGGAAGGTATCACTGTGATACCAAGAGAAACACACACACACACACACATAGCTTTCTTCCTCTTAGATACCCAAGAAACTAACATTTGTACATAGACTGTATGAATAACGCATTGGATTTTTAACCTAACACTGCTCCCATAAAGCAAGGACCATCTTCTGACTGTTGACCACTGAAGTTTAAATGTGTTTCTCACTACTGCCCTTACTGCCATTTTTAAGAAGCACAGACGAAGTGGGTATTATTTATGCAGGCTTTGTGCTCCCTCTGCTGGTTCTGTAATTAACTAATAAGTCTAATTCCCATAACTATGCTGATGCCATCAGTTATTTTTGAGTATGGACATGGAACTACCCAGATCAGCGTGTCTGTTCAGATAGCATCGGGAAAAGGAGCAGGTCAGAGGAGGACAGTTGGCCTCATGAAGAAAGTGAAGAAAATGGACATTTTGACTGGTCTGAATCGGTGTGTGAAAAACCTAAACACAGTCTTATGCTTTTATTTGCTCAATATTGGAAAAAATGATGTGTCGTCGTTTTAACTGACATAGTGCATCCCCCCCTCTCAGAGGATTTTGGGAACAAATATGACTTTTTCGCCTTTAGAACAAAATCTACTGTAATACCTGTTTTGCAGGTGAGAAAAATAGAAGCTCAGAAATTATATATGCCTGACTTCTAGAAGTCTCTACAGGCTAAGAAAATAGATTTCTATAGGTGGCACATAGTAGCCAGTGTCTTGACTTCGGATCTGACACGTGTTTTGCTACCAATGTGGGGACTGTAATACAGCCATTTCTTAATGTCAGCAGAGCATCATGTGATCAGTAAGAGCAAAAGTTCTACAGTTGGATCAACCGAGGTTGAATTGTGGTTCCAGCACTTACTGTGTGATTCTGAGTCGGTTACCTAACCTTCTTGACCTCACCTTTCTTGTCCATAAATTAGAAAGAATACTCTAGGCAAGAGTTTTTACCTCATGGAGTTACTGTAAGGACTAAATGACATAACGCCATGGTACAGAGTAATTCTTAAAAGTGTATTGATGATGACGATTTGGGAATAGTCTTTGGTCGTTACTCATGGTGATTCTTTCTCTGATATGAAAACAGCTTTTTTTCCCAATTATGAAAACTATAAACTTACTAAGGATAAGGGTTCAGTTCAGTAGGAATATATATACATTCCTAAACCAACAGCTTGGAACAGGAGGTGCAAACTTGCATGGAACTCCAGGAGAAACCAGCCAGTGCACAAGAAAGTATAAAAATTCAGACATATTTCCTAGGGATCATAAGTCAATCAAACCAAAATGTCAGTGCAAAAAAATAAATAAATAACAAATAATAATGATAGTGATGTACTAGGATAACAGCTGATTCAAATCAGAGATGAGATTGAATAAACATCCTCTGGACGTTATGTATTCATTTATTTATGCATGCTTTTTTCTTTTTTCTTGCGGTACGCGGGCCTCTCACTGTTGTGGCCTCTCCCGTTGCGGAGCACAGGCTCCGGATGCACAGGCTCAGCGGCCATGGCTCACGGGCCCAGCCGCTCCGCGGCATGTGGGATCTTCCCGGACCGGGGCACGAACCCATGTCCCCTGCATTGGCAGGCGGACTCTCAACCACTGCGCCACCAGGGAAGCCCTGCATGCGTTTTTTTCAAATCCACCTCTTTAGTTCTCTATGTAAAATAATTCCACACTGTTCATGCTTGTCCTAGAACCTCCTGTTTCTCAGTCAGCACCACGTTCTAGCAGTCTCTCCATAGCAATAAATGTAGATCTTCACCATAGTCATGGTCAGTCAGTGTTATCCTTGGCTTGCTTGGTCTTTAGGGTTTATAGACACTACTCCACCCAGCTTAATGACTGTGTTCTTAGGTAATGCACATAATTCCAATAACAACCGAGGTAAAGCAGACGGAAGAGGTAAATCTGGAGTCAGGATACATGCAGTGCTTCCCAAAGCCAGATGTTGGTAATTCTTGAACTATTCACATGGACCCCTTTCTCTGACCCCCGTGTCAAGGGACAGTTTGGTGCCACGTTGATGTTGCAGCGCATCACCTTGCTCAGGTGGGGTTGGGTGGGAGTCATTGCTAATGGGTCGTGCAGGGGCTTGGGGAAGAGGCACCTAGAAACTAAGAGCATCATTGCCTCTGAGTCTCTCTGGGTTCTCTAACTTGCTGGCTCTTGTAGGTTTGGCTGAGACCCCTTGTGTTGATGTATGTGGCGGGCATCTCAGCCACGTGCATGAAAGTCTTCTGAAACATACCTGCCTGTGGTACAGAGCCCAGGCTTACAGTCCTGCCCAAGGGGCACTGCCACTGCTGTTTGTTTTCAAGCTGGTTTGAAAATAGGGAACCGTGTGCTAGGTTAGCTTGCTGCCATCTGATTATTTAGCTGTAATCTGTACCTGTACTTTTCACAGGGCTTGACTACCCTCTGCCTTGAAAATATTTGGAATTTATTCTTCAAACAGTGTAGGCCACTTTGGTTGTTGACTTAAAGCGTGCTAGAGGATTTATAATGGTTATTTATATTGGCCAACACTGACCCCTCTGTGAAATGACCTGTTGATGTTGGACGAGGATAAGAAACACTGAATACAATGCAGGAAATGGAAAGAGATCAAAAAGAATGAGTGTTAGCTCAGTAACAATGCTTTGTGGGCTTACACGGAGATCAATGGTCTGTGCGTGTGAGGGTTTCAGAATCATGTTGTTTGGCCCACTTGGAGGCATTAGGCATTCTCTTCTGAGACGTTTAAGAAAGTCGTTCGGACTGTTTTTCATTATAATATCCACATTGTTGACTATTGATGGTTGTCTACAATATTGACTGTAGACAAAATCATTGTCTAAAAGTAAGATTATAAAAAACTATGTATTGTATAGATATTGTCTACAAGTATAAGATTATAAAAAACTATGTATATATAGATTTTCATATACTTTAAGCATGAAGAAAATGACTTTATGTACATGGAAATTATTGTGCTTTAAAAAAAGAAAGAAAAGCCAGTGTAAAGGAAGTGTTTCTGTGAAGTAAGTCCATTTCTGTGGAATCTTCCAGAATTACCGTGAAGGCACTCACAGGCCTGCCTGGCTGCAAAGGAAGTAGCGTACTTTCTCTCAGCTGTTTTCTCTCATCATTACACTTTTTTTTCTTTCTCATTATTCAGTCTCAGAGTGTCTGTCTGTCCGCGGCACGTTTCCGATGTCATTCCTCTCTGTACAAATGTCAGATACGAGACAAGAGGATGTGCATGTTTGACAGCTGCCCAATAAATTAGTCAGAGGGACAAGTCAAAGACAACTGCGGGGGACTTTGAAAAAAAACAAACACGTGGCCGGTAAAAAAGAATTCCCCGTGGAAAGCTTGTTTTGCCAGCACCAGTTGTTACTTCGTGAATAACTTACAAATTCATTCTACTGTATGCTTTTAGTCAAGTGTCTAGCATGGTGTTGGGGATAGCACTGGAGGAGCTCAAAACTTGAAACCAAATAAAATATGTTGCCCCGAAAAGAGAGCATGTACTCTGGAATTCCAAGTATAAGATGAGTGCCTTAATAACGCCACCAGTTGGGGGGCTCTGGGATGGGCTAGAAGCCCAGGCAGAACTGACTTGACGTTACCTTCGGTTCCCTGTGAGCATGGAGTTCCCAGCACGTGGCTCTGCCCTCCGTGAAATGAGAGGAAAGTGAATTTAAAGAGAATTACCCAAAGTGTATACTTCCATATCAGTTCTGGAGAGCTCTGTGTGGCAGACATTTTGTGGTCTCTTGGGGGAGAATAACAAATGAGTGTCATCACGTTGCTGGCAAAGAAAAGTGTCTTTTGCTTAGGTATCAGTCCACCTCCTACCACGCCTCTGCTTGAGACCCCACTACCAATCTACCATATTGGCTATGTCTTTGTTTTAGTCCTGTGTTCCACCCTCATCCCAAGAGTGTATATATGTGGGATGATGGGTGGAGGAGATTAAGGATTCATTCTGTAGCCCTGAGGCCCTTTGTCCTTTTCACATGGGAATCAGACTCACCACAGGGGCCTCAGCTGCAGCCCTGTTCCAACCAGCCGAGCCAGCTGGCCTGCAAACACATGGCAGCTCATTTCTTACATACACCGGTAGAGATCCAATTGTGTTAGGCTCTCCCAGTTTTCTCCCTGTGTTCACTGTTTATTCTAGCAATGGATTCCTGTTACTTATGACTTCCCAATAAACAACGTGAGCAGAGTTATCTTGAAATCTCTGTTTACAGGGCCGTGTGTGTGACGAGAAGCTAGTGGGTCTGGGGGATTCAGTAGCGGGAAAGCGGATGACCTCATGTGATATTAAAAGATGATGGTGTGAGTGAGAGTTGCCTGGCATCGGCAGGCGGGTCATTGTTTTACGAAAGGGGAAGCCCTGCTTTAACACGCCTGGGGGGATGTGCTGGGGAGGAAGGCTATTCACCTACCACCTCGAGTTGTGTATAGACAGGGAGTTGGCAGTCGAGCCCCTTTCTGATACCAGTTTTGCTTTGGTGTTTTTCTCCTCTCCATTTACTCTTTAGTGACCTCGTTTCGCACATCCGTGCACCATGACCGAAGTGACAGACTTTGGTCCCTGTTGGATTAATCAATGTGCTCTTTGATCCATGGCATGTGTTCCCCGTAGACACTGAAAGTCAGCGTGTTCTGCATTTGTGATCTGACGGTTCAGAGTTGTTAACCGGGCTGAGGGGCTGGCTTGGGTATTTGTAGCCAAGATGTTCCTCTCCTTCTAGGTCTTTCTCTTTCCCACATAGCTACTCCCCACAACACAAATATGGGCTGTACCAGTCATTCCTTAGCAGTCAAAATTTGAGAGCAGTTTTTTTTCTTTACGGCGCTTGCCCTGAAAGATACCATTAATTACTTTACTGCCTGTGGAATTGAGCCACTTTTGGTGTCCCTAGAGCCTGCTCCCCACCGGAAGGAGTATTTGCATCTCCAGGATCAGGATGTCGCCTGACAAACAATCCATAGACGCTGTGCCTCGGCTCTGGAAGTGAGATGTCAAGACTTTCCCCGACTTGACACTGGATTTCTCCAAAGTTCACAGGTCAGGCTTGGCAGTCCTGCTGGGTTTTCCCAATGGTCTCAACTCCACATGGGTGGGAGTGAATCTGGAGTGTGTCAGCTTTTTTTGTTGTTGTTTTTTCAAGGGCATGAGAAATGTTCCAAGTCATCTTAGAAATCATTATCAAGGGCAAGAACACTTCTGACCGTTAATTTTGATGGTCTCATCCAGAGGGGCTGAAAGAACTAAGGGTCCTGACGGGCCAGGCTTTCTTCTTTGGCTTTTTAGTTCTCATCTTTCACAGGTGGGCGTGACCCAGCCAGAACAGTCTTGGTGCTGTGCGGTGGTTTTCATCCTTCTCCTACCCTAGTTGGCAGAAATACCTGAACGCCTTCTGGAATGTGAGCTTATGTCCTAAACCAGCTTGACCGCGTGTTTCATCTCAATCTGGAAAACCCACAAATCATTTGGAATGTATACGTTTATTTACTAGGAGGAGGCTATTCGTTCATTAAGATGTATTCATTGTATATGTGGCATGTCCTCGTCCCCTCCCCCCGCCCAAGGAAGGAAATGAACTGTGTCTGATTACATGCTAGGCCTCAGTATCTGTTGGTCGAATGGATGAGCTTGAGTCTAGCCGTTCCACGCCATTTGTATTCCATATGTGTGTGAATCATGGTCCCAATATGTGCGTTCATTAGCAGTGGCACCCGTGTTTAATGGGAATTGAAATAGCTTAGTGGTAAGTTTAGCAAGGGTTGAAGAATGTTTAACAAGGTCTAAGGATAAAGAAGAATGCCTACGGAGAAGGCTGACGGGATTCGTGGCATCTCAATACACGATGTAGGATTGGATGTAATGTAGGATGGATGGAGAGGCAAGGCTCAAATTAGAACTGGGGAAATATTTTCTAAAAGCCAATGCTCTTAGAACTCGCTCTGGAACTGAGTTGAATTATATTCTTCCTTTGGAGGCCTTTAACAAACTGTGAACTGAGAGTAAAAGAAAAAGCCTGGCCAGTCCAGTGTCTCTGAAGGACCCTTCTTCATGTCACCATCTTCCAAAGAAGCAACCCACAGGGTGTCCTGCGTGGCTGTTGGTGGCTGGGAGTGTGAACCCAACTCAGACACTGTCTGGGTTGCTGGTTTTATTTTTTTAAGCCAACTGCCTTTTCCACAAAAAGCATGTAGGTAGAACATGAACTTCTTATTCCCTGGGCTAAAACATTTTTTATATATTCTTCTTCCTACTCCTTTCTATTATGGGTAGAATATAGTAGGATAGAATATAGGATATTGATAGAATATAGGATATTGAATACAGGATATAGGATATTGAATATAGTACCCTGTGCTATGCAGTAGGACCTTGTTGTTCATCCATCCTATATATGTACTAGCTTGCATCTGTTGATCCCAAGCTCCCAATCCTTCCCTCCCCCTTGGTGACCACAAGTCTGTTCTCTATGTCTGTGAGTCTGTTTCTGTTTTCTAGATAGGTTCATTTGTGTCATATTTTAGATTCCACGTATAAGTGATATCGTATGATGTTTGTCTTTCTCTTTCTGACTTAACTTCACTTAGTATGATAATCTCTAGGTCCATCCACGTTGCTGCAAATCACATTTTTTCATTCTTTTCTATGGCTGAGTAGTATTCCATGGTATATATGTACCACATCTTCTTTATCCATTGATCGGTTGATGGACATTTAGGTTGTTTCCTTGTCTTGGCGTCGTGAATAGTGCTGCTATGAACATAGGGGTGCATGTATCTTTTCGAGTTATAGTTTTATCTGGGTATATGCCCAGGAGTGGGATTGCTGGATCATATAGCAAATCTGTTTTTAGTTTTTTGAGGAGCCTCCATACTGTTCTCCATAGTGGCTGCACCAATTTACATTCCCATCAGCAGTAGAAGAGGGTTCCCTTTTCTCCACACCCTCTCCAGCATCTGTTATTTGTAGACTTTTTAATGATGGCCGTTCTGACTGGTGTGAGGTGATACCTCACTGTAGTTTTGATTTGCATTTCTCTAATGATTAGTGATGATGAGCGTCTTTTCATGTGCCTCTTGGCCATCTGTATGTCTTCTTTGGAGAAATATCTATTTAGGTCTTCCACCCATTCTTCAATGGTGTTCCAACCCAATCAAAACATCTTTTAGTCAAGGGAAGTCAGTAGTACAAGGGACAAGGGAATGTATTCTTTTGCAGCCTGTGCCATACAAGTAAAAGTCCAGGTTGCCACTTATCATAGTTTAACGAAATGATCGATTCTAGCTTGCTTTGATTAAATTACGTATTCAGTTATTTTTGTTCGAAATTAAATGCTTGATTGTATTGCTGAATGCTATGTAATTTTACGTGCATCCTTCCCTTATCTAACCATGAGGCATGGAGTGTGATTAACAATGTGGCTGCCAGGAGGAAGAAGCAAAATAATTATTTTTTCTGTACACAAGTCCTCATCATGATTCAGAAATCAGTGTGCATCCTTGGAGGATCGGCGCTCGCCATGGATTAGGGACTCCAGGGTGGCCTTCCCTCATTTCCCTATGAATGTAAGACCTGGGGACTGAGGCTGGCCAGGCAGGTTTTTATTTCTCTCTTTTTTAAAGACTCGCGTTTAACTACAACCACTGGGACCTAAATCAGAGCATCCCGTGCCCAGATATGAATATTAATCAGACGCCAAGCCAGGGAGGTCCTCTTGGAGTTTGACAGTTTAAAGGATCAGTTAGCTAATTAGAAGGTGACACGGCATGCCGGGTCCCAAGGCTCTGACCTGCCTTCTGTCTCCTCTTTTTATTTTCCTTTTGACAAGTTGGATTACATCATTACTTGTAGTTTCACTTGTTAGCCCCGCCGTGAAATGAGAATATTCTCAGCTGTAATTATCCGTGATTTCTTCCCCAGTCTCTCAAAGACCAGGCTTTAAATGAAACTCAAAGAAACATACAAACATTCGAGGTTCAAAGGCCCGTGAAAATCAGCCTCCCGGCCGGGCACAACACACACCAGCCGCAACGCAGCGAGAAAACCAAGGGTCTTCACAGCATTGGAAATTGGGTCGTGGTCGTCATGGTGATTGTTCTAAAATAGAAAGACCCTGTTCCGACTTTGGTGCTGCAGGGGTGGATGTATGCTTCCAGGTGTTTCCGTGGCTTCTCTGGCTTGAGGTATTAGCTATTGTGAATGCCCCCGGGGGTGGCTGTGAATTATACCCGCCTGTGTTTCTTGCCTGCCCCTGGTGGCTAGAACAAAGCAGAGGATCGTGAACTGGTTTCCTTCTGAAGAAGAGACTGGCAGACTATCCAAACCGTTTCGCGGGGTGAACCCTCAAACTAGGTAACTATTTACTAAGCCATGACATTTGCGAAATGCAGCCATTTCCTTCTGAAACCATAAGCACGTTTGCTACGCAGGCCACGGAGGTCACTCCTAGAAAGAAGTGAGAGCGTGTGACAATCATCAGAAGTGACTTTGGTTGATGTCTGTTGTTGCATCCACCCTTCCCCACAATCAGGGTGTTTATCGTATGATTCAGGGACCACCTACATGAAATACAAGGGTGCCAAGGTCTACTGAATGGGTAGAGCTTAGGAATCTGCATTTAACAAACACGAACCTCTCACTTCCCTAGAGGGGGGGATTCTGATGCGCCGCAAAGTCTGAGTAATTCTGTTCTAAATGTTTTGGGAGATTTTCCTTGCCATGATAGTGCCCTTTTGCAAAGCTTCCTTTTCTGTAAAGTTTGCATGTGGTCCATAGAGGAGCTTAATTCCCAGGAGGGAAAATAAGACTCAGATCAGTGTTCAGCTCTTCAAGGGAAGCTTTTTCTGGTGCCCTAAGTAGAAGGAACTTTTTTCTCCCTTTGCCCCACATGCCTCTGCATACATCTGTCAGAGCACATCTAAAGTTGATGGTACCATTTAGTGGACACGTCTGTGGGCACAAGACACTGAGCTACTCAAGAGAAGGAACTAGGGTTTAGCATCATCTCTGGCAGACATTAATAATGAAATTGAAATAGAAAGAAGAAGAAGAAGAAATCTACTGAGAACTTACCACGAATGCTTTGAGGCAGTCACTCTACTGAGTAACTCATAAAAGCTTTCCCTTTAGTCTTCACGACAGTCCTGTGTGCGTAGATGAGGAAACGGAGGCTTAGGCAGAAACTTGCCGAGTCCCAAAGTCGTGTGCTAAATTGAAGGCGGAGCTTGGATTTGAAATGTGGTAGTCAGAGCCCTGAGCCCTGTCTCCTCACTCTGCCCTGCTCAACCTCACATGGTAGGTGCGTGTTTGTAGGTAATGAAAGGGAAGGATATTTTTAGATGGAAGAGGGCATTTCTGCTGTGTTGAACTGCCATTGACCGGAGTACATAGAGAGGCAGGAGGAAGGAGATTAAGATCTGTGCTAGATGTTCCAGCGTCAAACTGGAAAGGCTATGGCATTTGAGTGTATCCACCTTTATTTGTTTGTTTTTAAATTTTATTTATTTATTTATTTTTGGCTGCATTGGGTCTTTGTTGCTGCACTTGGGCTCTCTCAAGTTGTGGTGAGCGGGGCCTGCTCTTCATTGCCGTGTGCGGGCTTCTCATTGCGGTGGCTTCTCTTGTTGCAGAGCATGGGCTCTAGGCGTGCGGCTTCAGTAGTTGTGGCACGCAGGCTCAGTAGTTGTGGCACACAGGCTTAGTTGCTCCGCAGCATGTGGGATCTTCCTGGACCAGGGCTTGAAGCCATGTCCCCTGCATTGGCAGGCAGATTCTTAACCACTGCACCACCAGAGAAGCCCCTATTTGTATTTTGCGTGTGTGTGTGACATCTTTGTCTGGTTTTGGTATCAGGGTGATGGTGGCCTCATAGAATGGGTTTGGGAGTGTTCCTCCCTCTGCTATATTTTGGAAGAGGTTGAGAAGGATAGGTGTTAGCTCTTCTCTAAATGTTTGACAGAAGTCTCCTGTGAAGCCGTCTGGCCGTGGGCTTTTGTTTGTTGGAAGATTTTTAATCCCAGTTTCAATTTCAGTGCTTGTGATTAGTCTGTTCGTGTTTTCTGTTTCTTCCTGGTTCAGTCTTGGAACGTTGTACTTTTCTAAGAATTTGTCCATTTCTTAAAAGGTTGTCCATTTTATTGAGTTGCTTGTCTCTTACGATGCTTTGTATTTCTGCAGTGTCAGTTGTTAACTTTTCCTTTTTCATTTCTAATTCTGTTGATTTGAGTCTTCTCCCTTTTTTTCTTGATAAGTCTGGCTAATGGTTTATCAATTTTGTTTATCTTCTCGAAGAAGCAGCTTTTAGTTTTATTGATCTTTGCTATTGTTTCGTCCATTTCTTTTTCATTTCTTTCTGATCTGATCTTTATGATTTCTTTCCTTCTGCTAACTTTGGGGTTTTTTTGTTCTTCTTTCTCTAATTGACTTAGGTGTTCCCCATTTATTTATAAGGGAGGAGGAGGAAGGGAAACCAGCACGAGGGGGATCCATGGAGATGAGAATATATGCGAACAGGAGGACTAAGGAGGAATTAAGATGGAGTGGATGGTCTACAGGGTCAGACCTTACCGGAGAAGGCAAGGCAGGTGGTGGTGTCTAGGAAAAAGGACCCTAACACAGTGGCCGGAAGGCTGGGGTCACATCCCAGTTGTGCCACTAAGTAGCTGGGTGACCTTGGCCACCGGCCCCTAATCATTTTGGACAGCAGCTTATCCCTAAAGTGGATGGAGGTGCATCTTGGCCCGTGGATCTCTATGTCCTCCTGCTTAGATAGTTTGGATCGAGGATTTGCACAGGGTCCTCAGTTGTGACAATTGAGAGGGCAGTGTGACCCGAGATGGAGCGCGTTTGGCAGTGGGAGGGAGGGGTGAGGTGCCGACCATCCCACGTGGTGTCGAGGTGAGGAAGGAGCGCGGGCACCGTCGGACGCCACCGTCAGGAAGCGCGGCAGCGACCAGGAGGAGGCGGGGGCGGGGCGGAGTCGAGCAGGGCCCCGCCCCCTTTGAAATGGGGACACTTCCCTGGGCCTGGGGAGGGAAGAGACAGGCAGCAGAGGCCAGACTGGACAGACTAGACTGGGCGGTGGGAGGGGTCCAGTCTGGGAGGCCGTGGCTGCCAGCATGGAGGTCCTGAGTTCAGGAGCAGAGAGGCCTCCGTTTCCGGCGTAAGCTGGGGGAGAGGAATGTGGAAGGATCTACGGTTTCTACGGTAGGTGCAGAAGAATACTGTTTGATACCACGTATACGAGGTGCCTAGAATAGTCAAATTCATAGAGTCAGAAAGTACACTGGTAGATGGCGGGGGCGAGGGGGGCGGGGTATGGGAGGGAAGGGGAGTTAGTGTTCAGTGGGGACAGTTTCGTTGAGGAAGATGAAACATTCGGGAGACGGATGATGGTTAGAGTTGCACAGCAGTGCAAAGGTACTTAGTGCCCTGAACTGTACACTGTACACTTAAATATGGTTACAATAGCATGTTTTATATTACGTGACTTCTACCACAGTAAAAACAATTTTTTAAAAAATTTTAAAAAAAAGGTGCGCAAAGTTTGTTTCTCCAGCGATGCATATAATTTGGGGAGAGGAGGTAGCAGAGATAAATACATGGATTGCAAAATATGTGGATTTGAAGAGCTTGGAAAGAAGCAGGGAAGGTTCAGCCCATGTCTGTGTGAATCCCTCGGGAATCCTTCTGTGCTGTTTTGTGATGGGGAGCAGAGGGCCCAGCAAGGCGGTGAGGCAGGAGCTGGGGCTCAGCCCTACCTGGCACCGTTGACATGGGAAACACTGCAGGCTGGTCCAGATAGCAGGATACACACACTACTATATATAAAATAGGCAGACAACGAGGACCTACGGGACAGCACAGGGAACTCTACTCAATATCCTATAATAACCTATGATGGGAAAGATCTGGAAAGGAATACATACCTATATATGTATGACTGAATCACTTTGCTGGACACTTGAAACTAACACAACAGTGTAAATTAGCTACTCCTCAGTTTACAAAAAAAAAAGGCGGTAAGATACAGAAAGCTGATCAGCATGGTGCGTTACAGTTCAGTATTGGAAAGAAGGAAGTGAGCAGAAAACATGCTCAATCCACTGTTCTTCTGAGCGCCCGGGTTAACCCTTCTTCCTAAAGCCAGGGAAATTACCAGAAGCAGCCTGGCTTTCGTGTTCTTCTGCAGCTTCCCTGGAATGTGGGCTGTCTGTAGCTACAGCAACCAAATAACCTATAAAGAGAGTCAAATATGACAGTGCGGTATTTTGGAAATATAAATTCATTCTGTTTTTTAAATTCTTAGGTTAAGTCCAATGATTATGTTTGTTTGTTTTTTTCAGTTAAGGTACCAACAGATGATTTTTGTTTCTTTAAGGTCCTTGCAAGACGATTTGTATCTGGCCATTCTATTAGTCCTCAGATATCTTTTCCCCTTTAATTTTACCAGTCCATGAACTCCAAGTGATGGAGAAGTATCGTTTTGTAGTGTGCATGGCACGATTCAAAGATTGGCTGGTGTGCAAGTGAGTGAGACTGGAGTATGGCTTGGTCAAGCAAAGCTTTGAAAGAACACCCACTGCTGATGTAACAGTGTATTTGTTCCTTTTCCTATAATAAAATACCTTGCCCCAAGGTAGGTCATGGTAGATGGACGCAAAAACAAGATGGGCAGAACTCAGAATGCTGACAGGGACACCTGTACAGTGAAAGGTGCAAAGTGAAAGAAGCTGTTAGTGTTCCTCGCTCCATCCCGTAAAATAAATTGTGGTTTCAAAGCACCCGCTCACTGGCTTTCTCGTTGATATTACCCAGCACAAGTTTGCCCGTCCCATGGGCAGATCACTGAAAGATGTTGAGGTCCAGCCATCAAAACATTTGGACGCACATTAATGGGTTTTACACCTTTGTGTTTCTCCGATATTACTGTTCCGCCGCTTCAACAAGCCCACTAATATCAGATACATCCTATCAGGGACTATTTTAAATCACTTCAGTTTTCTCTGCCCTTGGGCTCTGCCCGTAAGACCAGAAGCCGAAGCATGAGTACTGCCTGTGATCTAGTGTTTTACTCCCCCCACCGCCCCGCCATTTATATTAGAGGGAACTTTATTAGCTTTTGGACACACGTATATCAGTTTTAAAGATTTAAGTACAACGTCAGTAGTTCTTACCTGGTTCTCAAGTATATTGCATCGTTATATTTTCCCCTAGAATGTTAAAAAAAAAAAAAAATTTGTATTGCCATTGGTGAGAGAGCATTTTTCTCTTAAAACCAACCATTGGTCATAATAGTGTTTACTTATTCTCTGAAGTGCTATTTTATATAGAAAGTAAATCCAGGATAGAAGCCTGATAAGTAATTTCAGACTTGATAGCACATGAACCTTATAGGTACCGGTGAATTATGAAGCCTCACTTTGCGATGCTCTTTTTTTCCTCAAGTAAGTCTCTTTGTCACAATGACTTGTTTATTTTCTGAGTGATTTTAAAATATTGAACGAGCTTCTCCTTAGTGCCTAAGTCATCCATCCAGCTCATGCTTCTCCTGTCCTCCAAATTCCTTCAGATGCAAACCGTCCAGTAGCCTGTGGCTCAGTTACAGGCTATTGGAAAGGACTGCCTGCTGCAGGGGCCTCTCCTGCATCCTAGAATCTGGCCAGGAATGAAAAAGAGAAGCTGCGTTTCCCAGATCCACTTATGGCTGCAGTTCCACCTGACATCCGCCAAAGAAAGTACAGAGTAATTTGCCGGTTGGGACACCCAGTTCTGAATTCCCGATATGAGCTCTACCCTGGTGTTACCCTCTTGCCATTTTATACCTTTCCCCCTTCACATCCCAGGCCACTTTCTCAGACGTCACTCTGTCCCAGCGTCCCTTTGCTTTCCAGACCACCATTCCCATGGGCTTACCTTTCCTGGCGCGCAGCTTCATCTCCAGCAGGAAGCGCGTTCAGTCTCCAGCCTGGATCGTTTCTTCCTAGGTCCGAATTCCCTCCATCTTGCAGCAACCAGCTCAAATCACGCCCGCCCCACAGAGGCTGGAGGAATCACAACAAACCCAGAAGCATGGTCCCAAGGAGCTTTGCTGTAGTTGCCCCAGTGGGGTTATTAGGAGGAATGTGTCTCAGTCTCCTGTCTGTAGTGCTGACTTCCCCTTTCCCCCCTTCACAGTTCAGTCCTGTCTTCCAGAGGAGGTGCTGAGCTCCCTGAGTACAGAGACAAGGTTTGACCGTTTTTCCGTGCTCCCTCAGCTGGTGCGGCGTGGAGCACAGATGCTCGGTAAATGCTCGCTTACTGATGAAACACTATTTATTGGTCATAAAACATGGCAGAGTGTCTGTCTCCAGGACCTTGTAGCTTTCCTCTTAGAAGGAAGAAGCTGGTCACGGTCACCATTCTGGCTCAGACCCCCAGGGTAACGTTTGCCAGCTTCAAGCTCAATGATTGGGAAGACAGACAGACATGCCCCCAAGAAGCTAGCACAGTGCAGATTGTAGCACACGGCTCTGGCAGAGCACCCAGGAACGGGAGAGAAATTTTGATGAGGAGATTGGGGTTGGCCTTAATATGAATGGGATTTGAAGGATGGAGTCCACATTTCGACAAGCAGAGGTTTGTGCTTGTCGAAGGGTATTCTCACTAGAGCTAACAGTCTCAATCAAAGCATAAATGGAGTGAAGAGATTGGGGATGTCCGTCAGGTAGGGTAGGGGGAGATCGAGAAGGTTGGCAAAACAGACATGGGCAAGGTCACAGTGAGGCTGAAACTGAGCGCTGAGTGGATGTACATTCCACACAACGTGGTAAACGTGGGACATCAGAAGAATTTGTGGTATGAGAACGAACCCCTTTTATATTTTGGAATTCATGTGATAATGTTTACTGTAATTTTTTATATCAATACATAGCCGGTGATAATGGTTTCCCATTTACAGTCAGGATTAGGTTTCACTTTAAGATACATGTGTTTAGGGCTTCCCTGGTGGCGCAGTGGTTGAGAGTCCGCCTGCCAATGCAGGGGACACGGGTTCGTGCCCCGGTCCGGGAAGATCCCACATGCCGCGGAGCGGCTGGGCCCGTGAGCCATGGCCGCTGAGCCTGCGCGTCCGGAGCCTGTGCTCCGCAACGGGAGAGGCCACAACAGTGAGAGGCCGGCGTACCGCAAACAAACAAACAAAAGATACATATGTTTAAATAAAACCAATTGAGTAGCTTTAATGAAAAGTATCAGGTAAATAGTGTTGAGGCTAATGTATCAACAATCATGGTAGCTCCCTGTGGCTGGAAGTTTGGAACATACTGATGTAGACCCGGGAAGATCTGAGTGGAAAGTTGCTGCAGAAAAGCTACCCAGACCAAGGGCTGAAGGAGTGTTGCAGTTTGACAGTGGAGAAGCCATCGGTGAACTTAGAGCAGCTGCAGTCCTGGGGAGGCCCCAGGTCAAGTCCAGGGTGGCTGTTCCACGAGGGCAGGGCTTTTCTGTTTTGTTTATCCCTCAACCATAATGCCTGGCTCACGACAGGCGATTAGTAAGGAGGTAGTGAGTCAATAAGGGAAGGTATTTTATTTCCACCCATAGCAATGAGTCCTGCAGGTGCATTCCTCCCGCCACCCCTGGGCTAGAGCTGCTGAGCTGAGGCCAGCCTGATTCCCCCGGGAGAGCCCGCCTGGGGGAACAGGGCTTCCCCGGGTGCAGGAGGGAGGTGGGCCGCCCAGCAGCCCGGCCTGTAGTCTCCGCATGTGGTCTTATACCCAGACTCATTTTATAGTTTAAGCCAACAACTGTGGGGACCTGGGCGCCTTGGTGCAACTCCAGCTTAAACTGCGAGCGAGGAGGCCTGGGAGGGAAATGGGGACCACACCCCCATCTCAAGGCGGCAGCCCGGACTGTGCACTTGCCCCATGTTTGTCACATGGAGATGCAAGGCCCTGTGTGCCAGACCTAGAAAATGTATCAAAAGATGTAAAAACAAGAACAACAAAGAGGAACTCTACACATTTAGGTGAAAACAGCTGACTTATTGAATCAGCACCTGATCCAAAGGTGAAGATGCCGTGCTGGTCCGGCATGCAGTCTGTAACCTCTGACTTAGATGTTTAACTTAATGAGGTCACATCTCCTCCTCTGTCCCTCCAGGGTCTTATAATGTTCATTTGTCCCTTTATGTACTTTTTTTCCAGCCTGTTAGTCTAGTCTTTCCCCTGAATCCCTGATAACATGCCTGGTGCCATTTTCTTGTGTCCCTCGGCTCCAATTCTGAATGTCTCCCAACTTACCTCTTCCCGAGGTGTCTTCGTCCTGGCTGTCTGTACTGTCACCTGCTTTCCTTCTCTCTCGTCCAAGTCTCTCTTCACAGCTCAGCTGCCTGGGACGTTAAAGCGTGTGCAGGGCTCCCACCTTCATTCTCCCACATCCTGTCCCGACACCTTCTCCGGTCATTTCTTGTCTCTTCCATCTCCGTGTCCACATGTCTCTTTGTCACCTCCATGTCTCCCGCCTGGACTGCCAGCCTCTAAACTTCTTTCTGGCTGTCAGGTCTCACGTCCAGTGGTTGGAGCAGACCCACCAGGGTCTCCTCAAGGCCAAGATAACCCCCAAGGTTGCTGGGAGCCTGGGCAGGGTCACAGGGCTACTACATACGTCACTTCCACATGCCTCTCAGAGCGAAGCCTCCTTGGGGTCAGATGCTTTCTAGGCATTTCTGGGATCACAGAGATGACTCACTCAGGAATCCACCCTATAGGAATTTCAAATCTCCTCGGGGAAATAGAGGCACTGGCACCCCCCAGAAACACACAATGTGCTCTGGGGCTCCAAGGAGTAAAAGCATCTCCAGGGGCATCCCCGGGGCTTGTGTTGAAGTCAGGGCCCATCAGAGCTCTTTCCCACTGGCTGTCTTCGTCCTCGACGCCCACGTTCCAGCCTCCCAGGGGCTGATCCCTGTTGCTCTTGCTGCAGTCGTGTCCGGCGGCCTGTTTCGTGGTTCACTGAGCAGCTGTCAGAGACTGATGCTCGTACACCCACACGGGGTTTGAGCAGCAGCCATGGCCAGACTGCCCTCAGCCCGCCTTCTCTTCCACCCACCCCACCCCTGCGGGGCCCAGCGTGCGCCTTCTCTCCAAATGGCTCCCAGTAGAACAGCGAGCTATCCGTCTCCAGCACCCAGCACCTCATCAGGCACCTGGAGCCCAGGACAGCAGCACCTCCATCCATTTGGCAAGGGAAGAATATCCTTTCATTTTTTTTAAAATAAGATTTGAGGTCCTGAGCAGATGTTCTGAGTTTAGGTAGCTTTTCAGAAATAAAATGGCACTCGTAGCTGCTCTGATATATTCTTTCGGCTCATCTGACATTTTTCTAAGTGTCCTGACCTCTTTGAAGTTGCTTTTTCTCTTTCCTGTGATGATGTGGTTTCCCTCCACACTGGGCTTTCTAGCAATGCTTACTTTTTGTTCAAGAATCAATTCAAGAAGTCACTGAATGGGGTTCAGACAAGCTGTAGAAAAGTCACCTTGACAAAGACGAGGGTTAACTAGAATTTACTAACGCGTTTCCTCAACAGATTGTAACTTTGAATCTCTGGCCGTGACTAGTAGGGGGGCTTGTAGGAGCAATTTTTGTCCCGAAGGTGCTGTCTTAGTTCGTTCGCGCTGCTATAACAAAGCAGCGTAGACTCTGTGGCGTATCAGTAGCAGACGTTTATTGCTCACGGTTCTGGAGGCTGGAAGTCCCAAGATCAGGATGCCAGCATGATGGGTGAGGGCTTGCTTCTAGGTCACAGACTTTGAGTTGTATCATCACATGGTGCAAGGGACTGGGATCTCTGTGGAGTGGCTTTTATCTGAGCACTAATCCCGTCCAGGAGGGCTCCACCCTCATGACCTAAGCCTCTCCCCAAAGCCCCACCTCCCAGTGCCGTCACATGGGGGCATTAGGATTTTAACATACGATTTTTGGGGGCACGCAAACATTCAGACCCTAGCAGACATAAAAAGTGCTTTTTCCGGGTTTATGGCCTTGATCTTGAGGGTAAGAACAGGCTTCTTTGTCCATTTGGGTCACTGCTGTATTCTCAGAACCCAGGAAAGTGCCAGGTACAGAGTGGGCGCTCCATAAATACCCAGTGCTGTATTGATTCATTATTGAGCATCTCTGGTTGAGGGAGGGTGGTGGACATATACAGCTGGATTAGGCCTGGGCCTTGCACTGGAATAGCCCTCTCCAGGGAGGAAGAGGGGATGCAGGCACAGAAGGACCACGCAGGGTGAAGCATCCATAAGGAGGCAGCAGAAGTGCAGTGAGCACTGAGGAGGGTCCCTGTCGCTGGTGGGGAGAGGTGGGGAGATTTAAGGGGCACATCGAAGGTGATGGAGTTGCGCGTTCCAGGCCAGGGACCCAGCAGGTGCACAGTCATAGAGGCGTGAAGGAACCTAATGCAGGAAGTGCTGCTGGACAACAGAGAAGACAGAGGAAGTCGGCCAGAGCCACACACGCGGGGCTTGGGCTGCATCTTGAGGGCAGTGAGTTTCTCAGGTGCGTGTGTGTGTGTGCGTGTGTGTGTGTGTGTGCACGAGAGAGTGCCCTAGCCACAGTATATGGTAGGAATTGAAGTGAGGGTGAGGTTCAAACCAGGAGGAAGCCAAGTCAGTGAATCCATATGATCTGGAAGCAAGCTGAAAAGAGCCCAAGGTGAGGCAGAGCCAGTAGGCAGGTCTCTCAGAGACTGGGGGGAGCTGGGATTTACTCCTCGACTAGCTGGGGCTGGCCCCGAAAGGGCTCCATCGCTCCATATGGTCTTGTTTCCTCCTTGGCCCCATCGTCCCTCCTCTTTTTTGTCATGGCTCTTCCCAGAAGAACATAGAGTTCGGCTGAAAGTCTGTAGTTTTGCTGAGACCTGTGCTTATCATACGGTGGGAAAAACAAGAAGGCCATCTTACAGGTGTCAGACGAATAGACGCCCCAGTCTGTGTGCTGAAAATGATATGCTTGAATTAGTTGGATGAATCCTCAATTAAGTGAACGTGAGTTGATGTCTCCATCTGCTGACTCTTGCAGCATCCCTGATGACTTACGGAAGTTCAAAGGACGATTGTAAAGGATATTCCCCGGTCCCCATCAGCCCCCACTGTACGTGTCTCTTCTGTCCGTCGCTCTCAGTGTGTTTTCCTCAGTGACCCTGCTTTGCACTGTAGTTTTCCTTTCCACGAAGGCAGGAAGAAGCGGGCGTCAGTTGGTGCAGAGAGGGGAGAGCGCCATGGGCGCTGGTGAATCTACGAAGCACCTTCCAATGGTGTGATAACTAACTTGGAAAGGATGTTCAGCATCTTTGGCAAACCGTGTGCGCCTTTGGGCAGCCAGTAGTTTTCATTTTTCCTGGGACAGCTGTTCTCTCAAAAACAGTTCTGTTGTAAATGACTTCCTGTCGCTCACAGACTTTCTGTGCCTTTTGGATCCATGGCGTGAAACGCCTCGTGTATGGCACAAGATAGGTGAACCTCCCTTCACACAATTGTATTTCTTACATACTCTGCGAAAGCAACATTTTGAAAGCGAAACCGTATTCTTTTTTTTTTTTTTTTTGCGGTACGCGGGCCTCTCACTGCTGTGTCCTCTCCCATTGCGGAGCACAGGCTCCGGACGCGCAGGCTCAGTGGCCACGGCTCACGGGCCCAGCCGCTCTGCGGCATGTGGGATCTTCCCGGACCGGGGCACGAACCCGTGTCCCCTGCATCGGCAGGCGGACCCTCAACCACTGCGCCACCAGGGAAGCCCCCGAAACCGTATTCTTGATGCCCTAGATGATTTTCCAAAGTAAAGGGTAGTTTTAAGGCAGATAATCACAAGAATGTCTTGTTTTGACTGTAATGGGTACATGAGTGTTTTGCATTGTTGATTCCAAATAATACCAATTAATTCCAATTAATGAAACCAAATAATTCCAATTAATCACAAGTGGGTGGAAAACCAACCATGAATTGAATTTGCACGAGTAATTTCTCTACTCCTCCTCTTCTTAGAGCAAGAGGCTCTAAGACACCCAGCTCATGGACGTGTCCTTCTAAAGTGACCTTCTCAGAGCGTGACCCAGGTACCACTGAGGGTCCTTGAGGTCAAAACTATTTTCATAAGAACACCAAGGTATTATTTTCCTCTTTCTTTCACTCTCATTCCTTTATGAGTTTACAGTACTGTGGAGTTTTCTAGAAGCTCCTCTATGACCCGGTATCAGAAGGGACTGAATGCAGAAAGCGCTGTGAAAGGCCAGCTGTCTTCAATCTAGCGAGACATGAAGAGTTTTGTGAAAATGTAAAACAGTGCCATTCTTCTCAAAAAATGTTTTTGTTTTGGAAAATATGGTAACTTTTCCAAAAATGTTGTTTATATTAATCTGTAATGGATTTGTTATTGCTCTTTTAAATGAATTAGGGAATAAATATTTTTAAATTTGCCATTGCCTCTAACATGCTACACTGCAGTAGATATAACCCCCATAAACAAACAATGGCCCTTTGGGGAGGGTGTCAGTGATTTTTTAAGAGTGTGAAGGGTTTGTAAGCCCCCAAAGTTTGAGAAACACCGCTCTGAAGTACAGGGCATTATGCAATAAAACTCTCCTGGCTTTTGGTTGAGATGTGAAAGTTTTCTAAGCTACAGGAGAAGGATTGGCAGAAGTTGCCCATCCACTTAGCCAGGGCCCATTTCTACACTGATTTGGGGATGTACAGTGAAACGACGAGAAAAGCTAACTGTGAAACACAAAAACGTGCCAAAAAAAAAAAAATAATTCGAAGGCCCACAGCATTGGGGGAGGAAAAGTAACCGTGATTCCCTCGTGGGGACCCAAGCACGCTGTTTTCTTCTGCATGTGGCACTTGTGGTTTGAACTCTAACTCAAAGTTATTGAGGCCGCTGGGCCAACCTCATGTATTCACTGAGCCACAGAGTGTGTGTTCTGCGAGCACCTTCACAGGGCTGGACTGTGGTCAAATTCGGACCCGGTCCCTGCTCTCAGGACACTGAAATTCCTAGCCAGGGAGACTCAGTAGGCAAATCAGCATGCGTGGACAGGATCATTCATTAATTTGAAGAGTGACGCAAAGGAAATGAATGGGTTGAAATGACACAGTAATTTGGAGGAATGAGAAATAAATGCATACAAGGTGCCTGGCAAAAGCTTTTCTAAGGAGGCTTCATTTGAGCTGAGATGGGGGTGCTGGGTGGGTAAGAAGGAGAAGGGTAGGAGCCGTTCTGGCAGAGGGAACTACACTTGCAGAGGCGCCGACAAAGGATATGACTTGGTGGGAGTGAGGTGAGCCCTGGAGCGGGGTAGGGGGGGAGTGTGGGGGATGATGGGGATGGAGCAATCGATGGGTAAGGATCGGACTTTATGGGGCATTGGAGGCCCTGGCGGAGGGTTTGATTTTAATCCAAGTGTGATGAAAGGTCATCGGAGGGTCCCAAAGCAAGCGAAAGAGGTGGTGTGATACCTGCTTCATAAAGAACCACCCGGCATGTGGAGAGTGGATTGGGGGAGGGGCAGTCAGTGGGGAGGCACGAGAGGATGCAGAGAGCGGGGCAGGAGGCTCCTGATGTCATCCAGGTGAGACTGGATGGCGGGCCCTGGGCAACAGAGAAGTGGGCAGATCTGAGATCTAGTGTGGAGTAGAAGAGAGCGGACTTCCTGACGGAAGGCTCTGGGGATGAGGCCAGGGGCATGAACAAACATAGCCTCTGGTTTGGGTTTGAACCACCTGTGTTTTCTCACATCCTGGCAACAAAACTCTGCAAGGTCATTCGCATTATACCTACTTGGAGATTAGGAAACGGAGGTCTCAGTGACTTACTCATGGATCCATAAGGCCCCTTCCCAGCATCAAAGCAAGTCAGAGGTCACTGCCACTGCCCAACTCTGTCTGTGGCTTCCTCTCCCTGGTGCCACACCTCAGCTCTCTGCTCCAGCCCAGATGGTGACGCCAGGTGAGGACCTGAGACAGAGGTGAGAAATGGGACCAGCTGTGCCCGCTGGCCACCAGCCCAAGCCGAAGTTTATTGGGACTGGTTTACTCACATTGCAGGTGTGTCTTGGTTCCCAGAGAAAGGGAGCTTTATTCTTCAGGCTCCGTGATGCCTCTTGACAGGAGACGTGGGAGCCCTCCTGAGAAACAGTTCAGCCTTTATAAACTGAAGGGGGTGAAGGCTGTGGAAGCAGTTGTGAGAATTTTTTTTTTTTTTAAACAGAGAACAGGAGTATTTATTTATTTATTTTTAAATTTATTTAGTTTTGGCTGTGTTGGGTCTTCGTTTCTGTGCGAGGGCTTTCTCTAGTTGTGGCAAGCGGGGGCCACTCTTCATCGCGGTGCGCGGGCCTCTCGCTATCGCGGCCTCTCTTGTTGCGGAGCACAGGCTCCAGACGCGTAGGCTCAGTTGTTGTGGCTCACGGGCCTAGTTGCTCCGCGGCATGTGGGATCTTACCAGACCAGGGCTCGAACCCGTGTCCCCTGCATTAGCAGGCAGATTCTCAGCCACTGCGCCACCAGGGAAGCCCCCAATTGTGAGAATTTTAAACATCAACCACTTGGGTTGAGAAAAAAGGAACTGACTGTGCATTTCGTTCTGGTAGTGGGACGATTGTTTATAAATTTTTTTTTTTAAGTTTTTTTACAGCCATCAAGCTTACATAGTAAGTACAGAGGCTGAATGAAAGCGGGGCAAGAAGCAATGCAGCAAAGACCAAATGTCTTCAGTCCTACCTGTGCTCACCTTCCGTGGGCAATGACAAGTCCCTGCTTCTTTGAGACTCAGGGCAGGGCAAAGCTACAGAAGTCTAGGCAGATACAGAACGTTGGATACAGATGTGCAGTAGCCAGTGATACTTAGCTCACTGCTGCATGGCTGTGGGGATGCATGAGACTGGCCGCTTCTCTTCCTTCCAGTTAGCCCGGGAGCCCTTTCACAAATAACTTTCTGCTTTGGGAATTGGAAATGCACCTTGGCAGTGATTATCTGCTTGCTCACCTTTAGGGCAGCCTCTCTCCTTACACCCCCCCTGGTTACTTTGCATACTCACGCATATATCTTGCAATTTAAATTTTTATATTTTATTCATACGTGGAGGATTATTCCCGCAGCTTAGTAAAGCACTAAATATTACATGAATGTGATTCAAACATGTCCATTCCATAAAACCCGTTTATATGCTGTCATTTTCTACAGCATTAAATACATTTTATATCATCAGAAATTTCATGGTATATTTAAAAATGAATTTCTACTTAGCTTAAATGCATTAAGGATTATCCTAAGAGACCCGGCTCAAAATGCAGTCATGTTTATTTGTAACTGCCAGAAAATGGCTTGCAAAACTGTTAGTGTGTTTTATTATTCCCTGCCACCGGAGTACTTGCTTGTTAATTAGAGAAATTTCAACTGTCATGGTTGGCAATTATAGCTTCTGTATCATTGTCTGTTATGAATAGTCAATGAGGGCTGATTAATATGCATGAGCGGCAGTATATATAGCGTGTGCATTGGACCACAATCCAGCTGCCAGAGTCACTCAGAGGAGGGAGTGGTGTGTGTGCGCGTGTGTGTGCGTGCGTGTGTGTCTGTGTGTGCGCGTGCATGCTGCTGCTAGGGAAGGGAGCGTGGAAGGGGAGAGAGTTGTCTGCAGCCTCTGAGGAGAGCACCGCCAGCGTGCAGTGTCGTGTCGCAGCAGCACCTGGCACCTGAGGCTCTCCGAGGACACTTTCATGCCTGCATGCTGAAGGCGCCGTTCCTCCCGGGCGCCGGCGAGTCCTGCAGCCTTCGTCTGCCGGTTCTCTAAACATGGGATGCGGTTTGTGCAGCCTGCAGAAGCCAGAGGAGCAGTACAAATTACTCTACGAAGTTTGTCAGGTAACAGCACGCCGCCTCTTTTCCTGTGGGAGCGGCCGGGCACTCACCTGGCTGAGCGTAACTTCTGGGGAAGGCATTGGGGATTTCTGTGCGTGTGTGTACTTGGAATGTGACAGCCTCTCTGACGTTTCTGCATATTTTCTATTAAGTCTCTTAGGTGGTTTCCTTTACAGTGGCACCTAAATGCCTGTGTTTGAATATTTCAGTAGATGCTGAGGGCCGTAAGGTGTGGTTCAAGCTATAATGTCACAAAGCTCCTTTACAATTGCCCGCTCTCCCCGGAGTGGCGGACAGATGTCCTAGGCAGGGTCAACGCGTGGTCACGCACCCTCTGAGCAAGTTGCAGGAGGCGTGGAGGATGGTTAATGCTGGCACGGCTTTGTCTCTGTTTACGAATAGTTGTAAGGTGCTCTTTTCAGGAGAGCACAGGCGTCTAAAGCACTCTTCAGTCTCTCAGCAACTTCTCGTAACAGAACATGTGGTTCAGATTCACGCTTCACACTTGCCATTTCTATACCTCCTCCTGTGAAAACTTTAAGAACTTCCAGAGCGAGTGGCTTGATCTCGGGTGCTTTCGTCCACAGCCGATGACTCCTCTAAACTTCTGCAGCGTCGCTAGCAGGAAATTTCAGTGGAGATGAAATGGGGTATTTACGGTACGACCCAGAGAACTCACCTTATGTTCATGCTGAGTGTTTTATTTTTTTAACATTCCGGTCTTATCCTCACTAGGAGGTTTTCACACTGCTATACCTGACAGTTAATGATTTTCCTCTTAAATTATTCTAACTCCTTCAAATTTTTCTCCAGTAATCAGAAAATCATAATTCTGTTACAGAGGAATGTTAACATTAGCACATTAGAAGAAGGTTGTTATACTGAGAAAAACGGTGCTTGCTGTTTAATTTATGACAATACATGGTATATTAATATAGTCTTCAAAGGGGCTAGAGTCAGCTTAAAAAAGGATTTGATTAGCCATCAATTGGGTGCCATTTTTGCATGCGCCAGCAGAGGGCGCTTAGCATTAAAAACACAGCGAGACAGTGCTGCTTGTGAGTTGGCTGCCTCAGTGGACAAATTCTAATGATTGGGTGAATAAAAGGGATGGGTGCGGGTGTGTGTGTGCGCGCGCGCACGCTCCGGCACTGAGGCATAGAGAAGGTCAAAACAAATCTTTTGGGACTTAGGCGCTCTTAGGTGCTCTCCTCCTGTATGGAGAGCACATAGCTTACAAAAAACAATCCTCTTAAATAAGTTTGGGAAATAATACTTCTGACGTATGACTTCACGCTCAGGGCTTTGCTGGATTCTCGTCCTTTCAGAGCAGTCCGAGGGCACATTGGAGGTCTGGGTAGAAGTGCTATTGCCACTGGAGATCTGGCCCCCACCCCTTATGTGATCATATGGTAACGTTGTAATCCTAAATTTGCCAAGTTACCATGTGCAGTGAGCCCTGGTGCTCAGTGAGTCAGGCATTCAGAAGTGAAACAAGCAGAACGACAAAACGATCACCAAGGTGGTTGTATGCGGTCACTCACCGCTGCATATAAAATAAATGCTCTGTGTAACAATGGAGTTATAATAACTTGCTTTCTGTTCTTTTAACCATCAATGCATGCAAGTATTATTTCACATACATTGCTGTAGATGTAAGAATTAAACTGGCACCCTCCAAAAGGCAACCCTACCGCATTTCCTGTAAATCTGCATTAACTTGTGCTTTATTTGTCTGTGTTATTTGGGCTCCTCCCCTCTCTGCCTTCAAAAAGAGGGAGCCTGGCTTTTGTTTGTTTGTTTTTTTACTAGGTGAATTTATATGGAAATATTTCTGGCCAAAGCATCGTGCAGTAAATTGCTGATAAATGACTTCCATCTGGAATACACTTTGTCAGCAATTTGGGAAGCCATGCAGATTTATTTTCAGGAAACTCAAAGTACTTTTCAGACCCATTACCCTTGTGCCAACTAAGTAAATTTCCCCTTTCTCCCATTCTTTGGAAGTCCTGAACCGTAGCATAAAGGAATTCACAAAACACTTGCAGGAATTAATAATTGCATTCCCACTCTTATTATGCAAAGCCTTATTAGAGCAGAGAAATTAAGGTTTCCATAAATTACAGTTCCAGAAGGTCCGGTGTGTCTGGCTTCCGTAAGCGCTTGTAACAGCAGCACAAAGAGGATCAAATATTCTGGGGCTCAGACTAGATCCTTTCCTCATCCAGAGATAATTCAAAGAGATGCTCTTCATTAGGGCCTTTGGCAAGCTGCCCACAGTTTCTTTTAGGGGCTGCTGTGAACTTAATGATGCAGAACAATGGCTTTGCCTCTTGTTGCAAACATACCTTATTGTACCTTTAATCACAATAGAAAAACACCAACAACACAAAGTTGCCTGGTCTTTAAAGGACGTTGCAGAGTGCACACATCCCAGTGATCTGCGCCGTGTGTTAAGGGATGCGTTGAGATATTTGGAGCTCTTCGAAGGAGAGTATAAGGTGTGCCTGCTGCCCACCCTGGGGTTGTCGGATCAGGTGACTTACAGCAGTTCTTTGTGCTTTTACGGTGACTGTGGCGTCCTGTGGAGCATCGAGACAGGGCCCCTGCCTGTGTGAGATTTAAAATTTAACTTAGCAGCTGCTTCATGCTTCGGAAAGCCTTCACTTGCCTAGGGTGACTTAGAATACTCAGAAGCACTGTTAAAGTGAAAGGCTGGGCAAGTGAGAAGGGAAGATGCTTTCAGGTTATCAAGGGGTGCAGTCTTCTTCTTGGATAAATTAATTGGCCCTGGAGATCTCACGTTCACAGGGTAATGGGACAGGGAGCGTCGCAGCTCTAGGGCTGCGGCTGGAATCCGGCTAAAGCTGATGACCTGTTGTGCGGGAAGGGTGTGTGCAGAGATGAGGAGGTCTGCGGCTCAGCTGGCTTTGTGCCCGTGACTCCACCCAGCTGTGCCCCTCCAGGACCAGGGAAGGCCACCCAGGGGACGCTCTGAGGAGGCTCTTCCCACGAACGGAGGCCTGGGGGAGGGTAAAGGAGGGACACACTAGGCAGTATCGTTCATTCCTCCCGCCTCCTCTGAGGTCAGCCAGAAACTCAGCATTAGTGACCTTTGCTGTTTGATTACACAACAGAGAAATAATTCTGGTTGGGACTTAGGCTTCAAATGAAAAATTATAACAGCTAACACTAAAAATCTCTAAAAATCTGCATGCACATTTTCAAGATGGCAAGTAAAATGTGTTGATAAATGGCAGTGATATTCCTTTCAGCAGCCTCAGTACTTTTTAAAATTTTTATTCTTTTATTGAGGTATAGTTGATTTACAGTGTTCCAGGTGTACAGCAAAGTGATTCAGTTATACATATATATGTAGGTATGTATCCTGTTTCACATTCTTTTCCATTATAGGTTATTATAAGGTATTCACCATAGTTCCCTGTGCTATATAGTAGGTCCTCGTTGTTTATCCGTTTTCTATATAGTAGTGTGTATCTGTTATCCCCAAACTCTAACCATAGTAGTATCTATCGAGCACTTACTACATGCTGGTGCCGTGCTAAGCGCCAGCCATGCATTTCCCCGTCAAATCCTCACAGCAGCACCAAGAGATAGGTGGTGTTATTATCCCCATTTCAAAGATGAAGAAACTGAAACACAAAGGAGTTATAAATGGGGCCAGGAGCCACATCTGTGCTATAATTCTAAAGTTTGTGCATTCTTCTCTTGTATAAATCATTTTCGTCAAAGTCACCAATGTTATATGGAACACTTGGGTTGGTTTTTAAAATTTGCTCTTGCCTTTGTGGGGCTCTCTTGCAGACACCACGGTCTCACTCGAGCCATGTGTGCTTAACACCTCTGTCAGCCTGCTGTTACTTGGATCTGTTTTCTTACAAATGAGAGGGGTTTCCGTAGAGCCTCTGGTCATTCACGTGGGGCAGGGCATGGGAGGGGGAGTGGAACAGAGAGTTCTCATTAACCCCCCAGGCAGCTTTAAGAATGGATGATTTGAGAAAGCTTCTGTTCTTTTGCCTCTCAGTTACAAAAAAAGTATCATATAAGAGGATTTGTGACTCTTTCTGCCATAGATGTTGTTGGTTTTGAAAAGCCAAAACTTCACCCAATAACTGTGACTTGCCAGAAAACTAAAGATGTATGTCTTTGTGACCCTTTCTCCCTCACTCTATTAATAAGCCAGTTGACTAGGAAAACACAGATTTCTATAGGAAATGCTAACGCAGAGCAACAAGTTTAAGGAATATTCTGGAAACTTGAGTGTACACAGCCCTATTTTCATATTTAATTAGCTACATTCAGTACTCAATTAGATGAATTTACTGCTTTAAAGCAAAGCAACGATGAGTCCGCTGAGGGTCAGCCCAGTGGTCGTACAGACTTAATGGTGGTTAATTAGATGAACATAAACGTGACCTCTACACAGCAGTGTTGAGCCTGGCATCCTTTTCCTGCAAGTAAGAGTGTGCTCGCTTAAACGACCTATCGATAGATTCTAAAAGCTTTGTTTCAGAAATGACTTTCCATTCTGCATTAGTTTAAGCAAAGCAGGTATGGAAAAAGAAAGCCCGTCTCCTCCTGCCTTGACAAACTGGGGGCCCTTTATTGAGTATGGCGCCTGTCTGTCTATGGCTGAGGAGGTCACTGTTTACTGTCACTAGCTGTTGTCTTCTCTTCAGTTAACAGTGGGTCATAAGCCACTTTTATGTTAAGAACTGAAAAGGCAGAGGTTAGGGTTAGACCAGGGCTTACCCCCCTCTTTCTCCCTGTCTCTTCTGTAAGTAGAAAGCTGTGGGGGAACCAGCAGGGAGTTGTCCTGCTTTCCTCATAGAACTGAGGCCACTTAGCTGCCACCCAGCTTAGATACCCTTGTAAGCATTCCCCTGAGGCCGGGCGCACCCCTGGATCCCTGCCCTGAGCCTTCCCATGAGGCCCTGCACACCCCTAGCTCCCTCCACTGAGCCTTCCCATGATGACCTGCACACCCCTGGATGTCTGCACTGAGCCTTCCCATGATGCCCCGCACACAGTATTCCCATGATACCCTGCACATCACTGTATCCCTGCACTTCCTTCCACTTGGTTTCCACGTTCTCTGTTCATTGAACCGCCTGGGAGCCCTCATCACCACATGTACCCTCAGCCCATGGCTGGTTGACCACGTGGGGTTTTGTATGTGTCTGTAGGGGTTGAGAAGCAAGAAAAGAAACAAGGGCTCTACTTAGGAGCCTGGAAGGAGAGGAGATGACCATGATTTGAACCCAAGAGGCCAGGAGGGAGAGCAGAGGGGATACAAGACATTTATTTTTCATTCATTCAGCCAACAGGTTCAACCAGCCAGCCACACTGCACTCTGAGCTCTGAGCTTCTCTGTGCGTTGCTCACCGGCTCCCCCGTGCCCTTAGAATAAAAGGAACCGTTTCACCCAGGCTGCAGGGCACTGTGTGACCTGGTCTCCTCTTACGGCTGCACAAGCCTCATGCCTCGCACCTCCCTGCTCTTCATCTGCCCTGATCCCCGCAGGGCTCCATTCAGCACCCAGAACCCACCTTCCTCCTTCCCTCCCCAGGCTTTCCAACGGACTGTTCCCCCCAACCTGCAGTGTAGTTCACTGATCCTTGAGGGCTCAGCTTAAACGTCCCTCTCCCTAGAGAGCGCCCCTGATCTGAGAGTCCCCCGACCCGCACCTGCATTGACCTTTCTCTGCAGAGTTTATTTCCTTTCTGGCACTTATCACAACTCACACACTTATGAACGTGCTTACCGTTTGTCTCCGACCCCAGCCCCCAGGAAAATGTGAAGTTAGGGACACTGCCTTGTTCTCTGTGGCACCCCCGGGCCTGACACGTAACCAATAACTAATCAGGACATATTTACCAAGTTAACTTCTGAATGAGGAATGGCTCAAGTGGGTCCCACTTTGGTCTGGAAAGGTGTACGTGGTGACACGTGAGGCCGGGTCCCAGGCCTCTAATGGCTCCCATCGGTATAGCTGCACACTTCCGTGACGCAGGCTGTCACAGGGGAGGGGACTGCCCCTCTCGCCACATTCCTGTCACCGGCCTGCCATGGCCGGCGGAAACAAACATGGAGCAGTGAGAAAAAGTGCAGTTTTTATACGTGACTTCTTACCCGCATCAGTAATGCAGGGAGAGGCCATGGCTAAGTTGGGGAGGTACAGAGGAATACCGTCAGCAGCTCTGGGTAAAGGCCCACCAGAGCCAAAATAACCCTCCCGCACTCTCCGCCAGCGTGGGATTCAACAGGGAGCACAGCATCCTCTCTCTGAAGCGCACGGAGCCGTGTTCCTGGCAGCGTCCCCTTCAGTGATATGGCAGGTGTCATCATATGAGTGAGATGCCGTCGGGCCATGCGGCGGAGAGGCAAGCACAGAACTGTCAAGAATGAATTCATCTACTTCAGATGGCCTGCGCTCCTATTTCTTCACCAAGGGTATATTGCATTGTGTGCGTCTGTTGGGGAACCTTGGGGAAGCGGTCTCATTCCCAGGCTACTGGTCCCCTGACTGGCAGGATCGTATTTTTTTCAAATACATTTGATTATACTCATCAGCTTGTAGTAAGAAATCATTTGCAAAATAGTGCAGAAGTGAAAGAAAGTTAGTGGCACCAGTGTTCACTTGTGGAGAACACGGGTCTTGAGTGGCAGTAGGGATCAAGGAAAGCTTTTCTGACTTTTGAAGCGTCTCCAGAAGTTTCTTCGAAGTCGTTCGTTCTCCAAGTATGGTTGGTCCTAGACCGGCAGCGTCACCATCACCTGAGAGCTTGTTAGAAACGCAGATTCTCCAGCCCCACTCCAGACCTGCTAAGCCAGAATCTCTACAAGTGGCGCCCAGCAATCTGTGTTTAATAAGCCCCCTGGATGAGTCTGGTGCTCGTTCAAGTTAGAGAACCTCTGTTCCACGTTAAAGCAAAAGTACTGGAAGAGGACTCTTTCGCTCCCTAAGTTTTCTGGCAGATTTTCTTAAGTCTTCCTCTAGATAAGTAGGCAGCAAGACAAGCTCTTATCTCAGACATTCAAATGCAGATCGAAAATTTAACCACCTGTTGGTTAATACCAAAAACGTTACTTTGCTTAAGCAGGGTTTTCAAGGGAATAGTTTTGTACTCTCTAGTTGACAAGCGAAAAACTGTAGGTCAGTGAAGTTTTGTCCACTGTCCTTCTCAGAGCCACCCCAGGCTCTGAAGTTATCCTGTATCCTCCTAGCCACAGACCCTCCTGCTTCTACAAACACTTCCCTTCCCAGTAGTAAATGGGAAAGTAATCTAAAGTGATGCCGAATAATGTCGATGATGATGGGCAGAGTCCTCCTGCCAGAAGAAAGTGTGTTTTTAGAAAGGACCTTGTTACCCAAATGAATCCTGGTTTTCAGAAATCTGGAGGAAGTAGGTTTGATCGGGGACTTCTTGGTGGTGATGAGTCATTTAGCTGTCACCAGAATGACAGTTCATGACTTACAGACCCCACTTCTGGGGGACATCCAGGCTGCAGGACTTGATCTAACTGTATCTGTCAATTAAACGACAGCATTGGCCAATCGTAAATAATTCTCTTAGGACACGTCTCTAGTTCTTTTGTCAGATGATCAGCATTTTTAGCGGTTCTCATTAAGTGTTGCCAAATTACGCCCCAAATAAGCCTCTCTGTGTAACACGCAACAGCGTGTGAGTGTCCGCCTCTCCTCACCCCCACTCCCACACTCACTGGGTATTAAGAAGAGTCTCACTTTTTTTTCCCTCTTTTTTGCTTTTTGCCTATTTGATAGCAAAGAACAGTGGGAGAGGAGAATGGAATCTCATTTGTAACTTTCATTCTGACACCAGTCTCAAGGTATAAAAATCCCTCTAGGACAGTGGTTCTCGAGTGTGAACAGGCATCAGAATCACCTGGAAGGCTTGTGTAAACACTAGGTCCCATGCATCACCCTCCGGTTTTAGATGCTGCTGGTCTGCGTACCACCCTTTGAGAACCACTGCTCTAGGAGATAACATAGGTACTTACATGTAGGTGGGTGGGTGAGTGGATGGATGGAAGGAAAGAGGGGAAGGAAGGACAGGATGTGAAGGAAAGGGGGGCATTTAGGGGATATACCTTTTCAGTTTCACTAATGCCAAATCATTTTTCATCATCATGGTAGAGAGATTCTTGTTGCTGCACATCCCTGTCGACACTTGGTACTGTCTGAATTCTTAACTTTTCCAATGTAATTTACATGGAGAGGTAGCTCACTGTGGTTTAAATTTGCTTTTCCCTAATCATCAATGAAGCTGAGCACATACCCTCGGTATACTCGGGGGGCTGGTTTCAGAAGCCCTTGCACAGACCCAAACCCATAGGGGCAGAAGTCCCTTACATAAAATGGTGTAGTCAAGTGAATGTAGTCAGCTGTCCGCATCCCTAGATGTGAAGCCCCCAAATACGCGGAGCTGACTGTGTTTTTTTTCATATGTACATTCATCATATTTGAGTTTCTTTTTCTGTGTATGGAGTCCCTGTTCAGGCTTTCCCCAGTTCTCTATTGGATTTTGCATCTTTTTCACTTGGCTTGTAGGATTTTTTAAAACATAGTCCGATACGAGTCCCTCGGTAGTTTTATACGTTTTCTCCCAGTTTGTAAACTATCTTTCCCTTCTCTTTAGGATGTCTTCCAATGAACCGAATCCCTTAATTGAATGTCATCAAATACATCAGTCTTTTCTGACAGTTTGTGCTTTTAGTCCCTGTTGGGAAACATGATCTCTACCTTGAAGTCATAGAACTACTCACCTGTTTTCTTCTAAAAATTTAATATAAATATTGCCTTTCACAGCACCTTTTTATATATGGTGTAAGGATGAAGTCCAACTTCTTTTTTTTTTTTTTTTTTTTGCGGTACGCGGGCCTCTCACTGTTGTAGTCTCTCCCGTTGCGGAGCACAGGCTCCGGACGCGCAGGCTCAGCGGCCATGGCTCACAGGCCCAGCCGCTCCGCGGCATGTGGGATCTTCCCGGACCGGGGCACGAACCCGTGTCCCCTGCATCGGCAGGCGGACTCTCAACCACTGCGCCACCAGGGAAGCCCCAGCTTCATTTTTTTAATATGGATTTTCCAGTACCACTTGGAGAAAAGCCTGTCTCTTCCGCATCAAGGGGCAATACCAGCTTCCCTGTGTGGTAGGGACTGTTTCTGGCCTTTCTGTTCTGCTCCCTTTCTTCCCTCGGCACCAGTATTGCACTTAGAGCATCTGTTATATCCTGCTGTAGTTATGCAGTAACTCTTGGTCCCTGATAGAACAGGGCCCTTCCCAGAGCCACCTTGGTGCATTCTTCTTGGCTGTTCATGGCGCTCTGCTCTTATCATTCGTGGACTTGGGAAGTTCAGCTTGTCAAGATAACATATGGGTAGTGTTCTTTTTCTCAAAGTGGGTGGGAGATTTACAAGTCTTCATTGTAGCGGTGTTTTCAATTACATATATCGTTGATATTTTTAAATTTATTCAATATTTAATAAAATAAAAGTATTCGTAAAAGACCCAAGAAGAAATAGCTCATTTTAAAACCTCCCCTTTCCCCCAATTCTGAAGGAAAGTAACTCACAAATAGTAAGGGGGGGGGAGTTGATAAGCTATAAGATCTTTAAAAAGTATAGAATACTACTTTATATTTTTCTTTACATGTAGCATTCTTCATCCATAAAAGAATCCTCTCAAACCATAACATTTGTTTTAACAGAAGAGAAGACATCCATAAGACTACAGGCAGAGCTGGCGTCTTTATAAACACATTTCCTAAGAGTTTGCATGTTTTTATGTAAAGAAGTCTTTGGCAAAAATGTTGTCTTTTTTGTGAACAAACAATGCGTAAACTAAATAACGCAGACACCTACTATTCAGAGCATTAAGCCAATGAAAACAGGTAATTTGTCAGACATCTGGGAAGATAACAGTTTCCTCCCTGTGTTAATAAGCATTTTACCATAGAATTACCAGACATGTTCCTGTTCTACCCCATGTGACAATTAATTATTCCCCTCCCCTGCCCAAAGTGTCAGTGGTTGTCGCACATAACATTCAAAGTGACGTGCATTTTAATAAAAGAAAACTCCAAAGGATGGGGACCAATTTCCCTCTAACAGGCAGCTTCTCGCTATTTGGGGAGCTGGAAAAACCTAGAGAGAAATAAGTATCCCTCATAACAATATTCCTTGTGGCATCAGGAGGTGAAAAGCAGTGGATGTTCCCCACCGCCCCCCGCCCCCCCCGCAGAATCATAGTAGTCTTTTACATGCGGGATTCCGTACCTTTTTATCTAGTTTTGAAATGCCCGGCATGAGTAACTTGTATTGCACATCCTCTCCGTGTTAGATACCAGCGACCCTATGCTGCACTTACCTGCATATATTGATGTGTTCCCATTTGGAATAATTCCTTAGCAAGGGGTGCCTCTCTTGCCCTCGGACTGGCATTTTCTCCTTTTTAGTTCTCGATCTAGCAACTTTGTAAGCCTAAGATTTGTAGGGTAGGGCTAGGTCTCTGGAAACTTGGCAGGAAGTGAAGTTTGAGTTGTTCGGCATGTCTGTCTCATCTCTCCCACCCCGATGAAGTTTCTGTTCAAGGTCTGCCATGGAGTGGAACCTGGAAGCATGTGGCTGTTCCCCTAAGACTGAAGGAAGGGGGGCAAATCAGTGTGAGAGTTAGTTCATCTCTTTTTTCTCAGTTGGCTCTGAGGTTTCAGAGCCGATTCTGTTCCCTATCCAGCCACAGTTAAGAAATGTCCAGACAAAGGAGGAAGCAATTCCAGCATCGTATTACTTATCCTTGAATGAATAGGGAAGGCCCGAGGACAATATAGTCTCATGATTTGGGGGTTTATGCTTATTAGCGTCCAATAAATAATAATAATAGCAATGATAAATGACTGAGTGTTATTTGCTGTGCACGTGGTTTATATACATGCGTCATACATATACGTGTAATTCTCACACAGCCCCTTAAAGTCCATGTATATTGTTAGTTCCATTTTACAGATGAGACAACTGAGAGTTAGCGAGGGAGGCTGACTAACTTGCCTGGGATCACGCGGCTGGTAAGGGGGAGAGCAGTTATCCTAACGCAGGACTGCCTGACTCAAGCAGAGACCTGAATGTGGGCAGATCCCCCTCACTCTTTCCTTCCACACACACTCAGAGGTCCCTCCGTGGTCCTGGTAACGTGCTAAGTATCAGGCATTGCAGTGGAAAGCAAAGTCCCTGCCCTGTGGGGTTGACATTCGTGGGGAGAAGGGAGGAGGGGGTCCGGAATTAAATCTTACACCGGTGAGCGTAAGGTAAACTGTAAAGGAATGTGGGTCAGCTACAAAGGCATCGCAGAAAGACCTAACCAAGAAACTGTGCATGGTTTTGTCCTCTTTTAAGTGGAGGTAGGTCTACAGCTTTAGAGGTTATATGATGTTATCAGTGTGATACCGCCTTCAAGTGGAAGTTCATCCTATTGTTTGATTAAGGCAGGAGAGGGATTCCACCTGAAGCTTACCCCAGTTGAGAGTCACCCTCTGGTGGTCCTACGGGCAGCATGTATTGAGTGCCTACTGTGTTCTCTGGGCCACATGCTGAGAGAAAGACTGAAAACAACCCCTGTGCTCACAGCATTCATGGCCTAGTTGAGAAGACAAACCGGAGACCTCGTTTTACTCAGAGTTGATGTATAAAAGGGGGAAACTCAGGGCCGTGCGATGGAGTAACTTTGTGCTGTGGAAAGTTGTCTGAGCCTCTCTGAACCTTAGACTCTTCCTCTGAAGCACAGGAATACAAACTCCCCCTCTTCCTAGGGTGTTGGGAGTGTGCAAGTGAGCTCTGATATGTTTGAGTGTATGTACGGCACGATATTGCACTGAACACTGTTACATATTGTCAAACAAGCCGATCTATGGGGACCAAGGGAGAAAGCCGGCATTTCTAGAGGAGGCGGGGGCAGCCAGGTCTCCAGAATTGGGTCAGAGAGGATCATCGTTATGGGTCGTAAGTCTCCAGGGCAATGCGTAAAGCGCTGCGAATGAATCCAGAAAGGCCAGCTTCTGGACATCACTGGGTACCACTGTAGCTAAGCCATTTCTGTTAAAGCAACAGTGGAGAACAGGGCTTTCAGGAGATGTCTGTAAGGCCAAGTCTTCCCCAAAATAATATGCAGAGGTGGAATGACGCCATATGTTTGGAGGAAATGCTCAGATTCGGTCATTTGTTCAATAGGTTATTTTTTTATTTTTATTTTTTCGGTACGCGGGCCTCTCACTGTTGTGGCCTCTCCCGCTGTGGAGCGCAGGCTCAGCGGCCATGGCTCACGGGCCCAGCCGCTCCGCGGCATGTGGGATCTTCCCGGACCGGGGCACGAACCCGTGTCCCCTGCATTGGCAGGCGGACTCGCAACCACTGTGCCACCAGGGAAGCCCCAATAGGTTATTTTTTGAACGCCTACCGTGTGCCAGGTCGGGACAGCCACTGATGATGCTGCAGTGGTTGCAAAGTTAACTAAAAAGGTTACGGCCCTCACAGTTCTCAACACTTAGAGATGGAGGGAGACATCGCCACGTTGCCTCTCGGGTGAAGTCACACCTGTGACCAGCACTCGGGGCACTTATAATGGGGATTAGGACTGAGTCATGGTGGCCAGGCTGGCTTCCTGACCTGTGAATAGTCACGGGTCCCCAGACAGAGGCTCTGGGGCAGAAAGAGTCCCGGATTCTAGGAGAAGCGTATCATTACCTTCACGTGCGCATGTCCCGCATATGCTTCACTATCCAGAGAGGGCTTTGTTTCCAGCATGCTATGCAAACTTTGACACTTACTCGTTGAGCTCCAGCCGACGAAAACACTTTTGAACGAATAAAAGGTCTGTGTAGGTGGTGTTGTGACTGTGTGACGTATATTTAAAAGAAGAAATGTTTTGATATTAACCATCTCCCTGCCAAACCAAAAAAGCTAGCGAAGGGGCTTCCCTGGTGGCGCAGTGGTTGAGAGTCCGCCTGCCGGTGCAGCGGACGCGGGTTCGTGCCCCGGTCCGGGAAGATCCCACATGCCGTGGAGCGGCTGGGCCCGTGAGCCATGGCCGCTGGGCCTGCGTGTCCGGAGCCTGTGCTCCGCAACGGGAGAGGCCACAATGGTGAGAGGCCCGCGTACCGCAAAATAAAATAAAATAAAATAAAAAGTTAATTAAAAAAAAATGCTAGTGGAGGGGATGAGGGCACATAAGTTGTCCGACTGTAGATTTTGAAAACAGGGAACTATATTCAATATCCTGTAATAAACCATAATGGAAAAGAGTATGAAAAGGTAAATCAACTATACTTCAATTAAAAAAAATTATTGCCTAAAATTAAAACAAGAATATGGAAAAGAATATATATATACACACACATACATATATAACTGAATCACTTTGCCATACACTTGAAACTAACACAACATTGTAAATTAACTATACTTCAATTTAAAAAAAATTTTTAAGTATGTATTTAGACTTATACATTCATATCAATAGAAAGGAGCCTATATTATTCCCAGATAGAGTTTGTATGCAAAGCCTAGGATAGCAGTTAGCACAGGTATTCAGCCAGAAGTTTCCTCTGGACACACACAAACGTTACCACGGCCGAGCTTGTTTTTCAGTGAGCTCATCCGACAGGCACGATGAAATGAGGTCGAACGGAAGTTCCCAGAGCTTCAGACTCTTGGTTTCTAACTCAACTAAGAAAAGGTTTTAGAAAGGAAAAACCCCTGACCCAAACCAAAACAGAGGGGAAAAAACTACTGTTGCCTAAGGCAACTGAAGAGAAACACAGTGTTTGCGCGGCTGCCCTCTGCCGCTGCGCGTGATGGGGAATCGTATTTTTGCCGCCAGCGGTCTTATTTCTGTTTCTCAGACCCACGCACCATTTTGCTGAAACACAGCTGCAAGTGAATTTCCACCCATCTGGGCACACTTGCTAACTCTACTGAAGCATCCAAACTGCAAATATCAACCGCAGCCATCTCCGTCTCCCCCTGTGATAACTTTACCCTTCAAAAATATTATTGCATTCTTTTTCCAGCCTTCTGTATGACATAATCAAAATCATGGACACACACTCGCCTCTCTCTCTCTCTCTCTCTCTGGAAAACCCCTACATTTCCTCATATTCTAATTGCGTTGTCAAGTGTTTTGTTTGGTTCATTAATTCCTTCCCAGATGATTTGCTCCTGGTAGGTTTCTAGCAAGTTCTACGTATGTCTAATAAATCATCTTAGAAAACGCTGCAGGTTCTTCTCCATCCTAGAGACTAGAGTCCTGCACCCCTGCAGGCGGTTTTATTCTCCTTCCTCTCACAAGATTATCCTCTTCAGCTTCGAGTATTAAAGCTCTCTAACCATCCAATAGCAGAAGAGAGATTGCAGAATGGAGGGCTGGCCACCCTCTCATTGGAGCACCCCATGGCTCACTTCCCTGCAACATACTCAGGGTTGTTTTGTCATCTAAACGAAGTTTCTCCAGGTGGCTGCAGGCAAGGGGTCCGTCTCCTCTGTGTCCCCTGCTGGACCTGAGAGTCAGGGGGATGACTGAAAGGACGTGCTACCCTGATGGGATGCTTCCATGTAACCAAAATGGAGAGCAAGAAAGTGAAATCAAGAGGTTTTTTTTTTTACATCTTTATTGGGGTATAATTGCTTTACAATGGTGTGCTAGTTTCTGCTTTATAACAAAGTGAATCAGTTATACATATGTTCCCATATCTCTTCCCTCTTGCGTCTCCCTCCCTCCCACCCTCCCTATCCCACCCCTCCAGGCGGTCACAAAGCACCGAGCTGATCTCCCTGTGCTATGTGGCTGCTTCCCACTAGCTGTCAAAGCAAGAGAGAGGCATGGACATATATACACTACCAAACGTAAGGTAGATAGCTAGTGGGAAATCAAGAGGTTTTAAGTGAGTATCCAGAGGATGTGAAAGGGTTTAGGGACACAGGCCTTGCTCCCAGGAGGTGACTGAATTGTTGGAGCAGGGGATTATGGGATTGTGTCTAGAAAGGCTGTAAGGCATAGGCCAGGTGTTGGGTAATCAGAAATAATCAAGGAGGGCCCCAGGGTCCACTGAGATTCATCCTACATTAAAAGTCATCATCACCTAGAGTAATCCCCTCATCTACAGGTGAGGAAACTGAGGCCCAGAAAGGACCCGTGGTTTCTTTTGACAAAAAGTATAATATTTTGCTTACTTTATCTTCTTGGTTCCCAGCATTTATCAATGACAAGACTCATGCGTATGTGATTTAGTACTTTTAACCCAGTTCATATTTTCTACAAATATCTCTAATTTTATTTTTGCTCAGTTCAACAAACTCATCATGGGCCTCCTATGTGCTAGGTATTCTGTGCAGTTGAAATATGCAATTATTCTGCCGTTCTTATTGCCCAGAGTTTAATCACCAAAAAAAAGCGAGGATCAATTATTATAATGGGGTCGTAGTTTAAGCCCTTCAGTGCCTGTGAAGTCAAGAGGGAGAGTCATTTTATTTCCTATTTCAGAGGTGATAAATATCCTAGAATGTCATCATTATTCTTTTCGTGCCGTTTGTAAATCACATTTATAAATCTTTGAGAAAGGAGTACCAACTTAAGTTTATTTTTGATTCATAAAGGTTCTAAATCTTCCCAGTTTCTGTTTCTTCCACCGTAGATGTCTCCAGAGTTGGTTATTCCCACTCATTTTCATTGGTTCTTCTTTCCCAGCCAGTATTTCCAGAAATCTGCATTAATTTCTCACAGCAGCCACGAGGTAATTGCATATTTCAGTGGAGGTAACTTAGGGTTTATACAATCTATTGATGTAAAGTTGTTCCTGGGCTCTGGTTGCAAGGGAGGGGTCTCAGCAAAGTATGACTGTTTTGGCAATCCAGGAAAGATGTGTCCGGATTCATTACTGCACGTAAGCACTCCTAAACGGAGTAGTCGTACATATTACAGATGAGATGTGAGCTGGTAGGATGAAGTGTTTTTCCTTTTGGAAATGTTATTCAAATTTAGAAATACATCTGAACCCAGCAGAAAAGAGGCAAATATTTTCTCCTCTAACCTAAATTTCCTTAACAAATTGAACAGTAACTTGCAATTAAAAACATAGACTCTTCCCAAAGTTGAGGACAGACATGAGGTTAGCTGTAAATTATGTCAACTAGATAAGCAGTGAAATGGCACCCGTCCCCCAGTTACGCAGCATCACTCTCCAAAGTGATTCTGTTAGCATAAAATATGGAGTCATGTTCCCGACTCTGAGACCACTTGCGCAACAAGGGCTGTCCCCAAAAAACAGAACAAAACCAAACCAAGGGCTGTCCTGCCAAACTGCAGGCTTCAATTCTGCAGTTTTTCTTTCCCTTCTTACCTCTCCCTGTGGGAAGATCAGGAGATTTTTCATAATGAAAATGCCCCCAGTTAGCTATCGTAATACCGCTTGGAACTGCTGATGTCCAGTAACGGTCAAAACTAAAAATCCCAAAATTCTTGTCAGTGGACATGGTTTGCATTTTTCATACTAAAACACCAATAACGTGGGACAGTTTATGTGAAGGACAGAGAGTGTTAGGAGCAAGTGGGTGGAGCTCCGCTTTTTGAAGCTGGGGAATATGTGTCCCGTTTGCCAGAGAGGATTGTTGAGATTCGAGATTGAGTAGCTTTTTCAATCAATCAGCAAGATAAACCGTTCTTCCTCTTCTAATCTAAGCTCCTTATGGCTTTCCCGCAAAAGGGTGGAGATCCAGGATTCCAGAGTCTTAGGAAGCAAAGTCTCCAGCAATAACTAAGAGCTTCGGTCGGGGCAGGACGCTCTCAGCGTCCACGTGACCTTGTGAGGAAAGCACCCCAAGAAGGAGGTGGGAGCAGAGACTTAGGACCCCGCCCATTACAGAGAGCCTCTAGGCAGGAAGTAACCCAGTAGCAGAACCACCCACATTATCAAGAAACCCAGGACCTGCCTAGGTCCCTATTCAGTTCAAGGTGTTGAGATTTGGAGCTTGCGTTCGTTTTGTCTTGATAGTCACACCTCAACAGGTATTTTACTTTGCAAAGAATGCTGCATTTGGAGTTAGTAGTTCAGGGGAGCTTGAACTTGGTCTCCTGTTGAATAGCTGTGGAACCCTTAGGCAAGTCACTTACCCTCTTGAGTCTCAACTTCCTGTGAAAATGGAAAGAACTCTCCTGGTGGTTGGGAGGTCTCCACTTTCCAAATATCTCTTTGGTCTGCTTGTGCCACTCAGTCGCCTCGTTCCTAGCCTCTTCCAGTCCATTGTTCACACAGCAGCCAGATGCTATGATCATGTTTCTAAGATGTAAGCCTGAACACGTAGCCTTTGAGTCCTGTCACCTCTCTAGCCCCCCCACCACCCTCGCTTAAATCATCTCAGAACCAAAGTCCTACCTGTAGCCTCTGAGGGTCAACATAGGCTGCGCCTGCCCACCCCTCTAGTCTCATCACATAAGCATCTCTGTTCCACCTATCCTGATCCTTGTGTACCAGGTTTCGTCCAGCCTCAGGGCCTTTGCACATGCTGCTCCCTCCGTCTGCAAATATCTCTCCTCTCTTCCTCTCCACGTAAATCCTGGTTATTCTTCTGATTTATCCTCAACGTCTCTTCCTCAGAGGAGCCCCCTCTTCCCAACACCCGCCCTCTTAACCCTGCCAGGTTACGGGATTATTAGCATCTGTCTCCTTCCCTCAGTTATGGGATTATTAGCATCTGTCTCCTTACCCAGACTATGAGCTGCCTGGGGCAGCTCCCATTTCTGGTTTTGCTCACTTAATGCACTGGGGTTTCAGTAGGGGTATTGGGCACATAATCATTCCCAGGTTTTGTTATTCACGTGCTGATTGCACATGAATAAGTGATAGAGTGTGCAGTGCCTAAGCCTCGTGTATGGTACATGGAAGATACTCAGAAGTGCTAGACAGTATTTGTTCAAAGAATCAAGTAGCTTTGGTCTTTGGAGGACATTTCGAGTTCCAGCCCTGCTTTCTAGTTTTCCCCTGATGTGGAACTTTTAAAAATGCTTTTTAGGAAATTGGAGGTATTTGAGAAGATACAGCATAATTTATTTAGAAAGGTGATTATGGACAAGCCAACTAATGATTACTCCTATATGAGGACAGAAGGAAAACTAGCCATTCTCTAAACATTCAGGGGTAGTTTTATTTTCATACTGACACCAGGCCCTTCTCAACTGATTTTTTTTTTTAACCACTAAGACGACATTTAATTTCTACAGCGTTTTCTTCAAGGATCCTCCACAGTCATTTTAACAGACGTTTTACTAATCGGTCTGTAGACCACTAAATGAACTAGTTGGTGATGCAGGAGCCACAATTAGTTTTCATCTAAGTGATACGCATCATAATTTTATTTCTTTGGATAGAAAACCGACAACAAACAAACAAGATTCCAAATCGCTGTTGAGGTTACACAAATCCTTGAGAGCCAGGAAATCCTGTTCAAAGTGAATCAACTTTAGCTTTGATTTTCTTTCTGGAATTCATTGGTTTGTCGCCTGACCTTTAGAGATAGTTCTTTAGAGATAGTCAGGAAATATCGTAATCTTGTTAAGAGCAGCAAATAAAGTGCAGGTCGTTAAGGCCAGTAAGCATTTTTCACAAGTAGATCTCTCGGCCTGACTCCTCTTTGAGATTCAAAGGCTTCAGAAATTCTGAGGCTACTTATTTCATTACTGCTCAAGAATGTTCTTTTTTAACAAAAGACTACTTTTGCCCTAATTGGACTATTTTAAATGGTGTTTCGTTGCCAGAGCTTCACAACCTGCCTTGGGACATGGACATTCGTAGGACAGACAGGCTAAAATCTGATGAGACAACTTAGTGAGAGAAGAATTTAGAGAAAAGATAGATTCCCCTCTGCTTTGAGCTTCTCTGCAGTGAAGTAGGAAGGGACGGGTTAGTGAATATCATTACATGTGGTGCCATTACCACCACGAGTTCCTGGGAAAGGTGAGCCCACCTGGTTCGGCATGGAGGAGCCCACCCATCCCCAGCAAGGCGCGTCCAGTGAATGTCCTCCTTTGACGAGGATCTTTGTTCTTCCCACTTGAGAGTATGTTCGTTGTCTAGGGCCCACCCCTCTCTCTTTCTGATGACACCGTTTCATCCCAGTTTCATCCCACCATCCCTTCTTGGGGTCAGTATAATCAGCCATTAACACTTCCCTTCGCTTCAAGGCTGAGGTTGGGTCATAGCAGTCCAGCTGTGCTGCCCAGTGGTTAGAGCATGCACTTGAAGTTGGGCAGGCCTTGTTCAAATCCCCTCTCTCCTGCTCACGAGCTGCACATCTTTTAGGAAGCTGCCAGCACTCCTCGGGCTTTTACTTCCTGGCCCGTAAAAGCAGAGGTAATAGCGCTCACCTCACCATTGACCTTCTTACTGTGAAACGGGATGAAATTGTGCACGTAAAGCACTTAGCACAGCACCTGGCACAGAGCAAACACCCAGTCCTTGGAGTGCACAGCATCACATCCTTGAGATGGACGCCAGGATCCAGAAGAGGCTTGCTTTCCCCGTAAATGAGTGGAACGTAAGACCTGTTTTATGGGTGTTCTTATGTGATTTATTTGCAGCTAAGTTTGACAGCTGGAATTTTTAGGAACCACATGTGGGCCAGTATCTCCTGTAAAAAGTGGTGACTACGAGCCAGACTCCCTTCTAAGCCCTTTTCTACAAACCTTTACAACTCCATTTATAGATAAGGCACAGGGAGAGGTAGGTAATTTGTCCAGGTTTGTAGGGTTATAACAACAGCTAACACTGGGCCCTGTGCTTAGATCTTTGTCTCAAAACCCTAGGAGGGAAATACTTTTAATATCCCCCATTTCCAACTGGGACACTGAGGCACAGGGGTAGAATGATTTACCCAAAGTCACACGTCTGGTAAACGGAGCAGGGATTCAGACCCCTGTGTGTCTCCCCCCAGAGCCCCGACAGTGTTCATTCTTTACCCAGTGTTACTGGGCCTTGGTTACCACTGTATCAGTGCCTGACACATGATGGATTCCCCAGTAGTTCTCCAAATGAGTGAGGACAACAGATAGCTAGCGTTTATTGAGCCCTCACTCTGTGCAGGGCCACGCACCCTAATTAATTCTAACACCACCCAACGAGATAGGTCCTGCTGTAAACCCATTTCGCTGGTAAGAAAACTGAGGCACCGAGAGGTTAACTTGCCCAAGATGCTACAGCACATAAGTGACACAGCCTACATTGAAGCCGAGGCAATCAGCCCTAGGGCTGGAGCTTACAACCTTCACCGCGGACCCCCATCACATGTAAAACTCCTGCCTCTTCTTGCCCGTCTTCATGCAGTATCCGTTGGAAGCCCCTCCTCACTTGAAACCTAAATGACTGTGGTGACATGAAACATCACGAAACGTTGTAAATCCTGTGTGACGACAATTCTGTTGATGGCAGAATCTTCCTACACGTCCCTTCCTCTAATGGTCAGAGACCTGAGGGTAGAAATTTTATTCTAGCCAGCCCTCTAGTCTGAGGAAATCAACTAACAAATTTAAGTTTGTACAGGAGATTTATGAGACCAATATGAAGTTTATACCAAGGAGATGGAAGTGACATAAAGTGGTTTTCTTAAGGCTTTGCTGTGATGCTTGCAAAAACCTGGCCACGCTTTCTTCCTTCTACGTGCGGCTATATTTGCTGTTACCGTAGGAGACCATGCCAACGTGGATGGTTAAATGCAGTAAACTTGACGTGTAGAAAGAAGCGTGAACCCTTCTGAACTAAGCGTGCGTCTCCCAATTCAAGGTGAAAGCCACCAGCATCCTTAGCGGAAGGTCTTCAGATGCACAAACACTCTCTGTGCCTCTGGATTTCATCCCCGTTAAATGGTGATGATAGAAGCACCACCCTCATGGGAAGACTACGCGAGTTAACGTAGACAGAGCGCTTAGACTAAGTCTTCGTCTGGCAGGACAGCAGAGTGCTGTCCCCCTGTTGGCTGTATCACGATTGACGTGTCAGAGACTCCAGCATTTGGCCTCATGTATTCTGTTCACTCATTAGGTACCAAGGTGAGCGATGCCGCACAGAGAGCTTCCTCAGAGTGTTCAACCTGGATGTCCTCAGGGAGGACCCCTGTTGACAACCCTCCTGGTGCAGGGTGAGGTAGCTGAGCACCCAGCAGTCCCCTCCATGCATCCAGGACTCAAGTGTAAATGCCCGTAGGCCAGGCCATCGCGCGCTTCCACGACACCCGACTCCAGAGCTGGGCAGCCGAGCGGGCCCAAGGCCAGCCCTTCTGGCTTTCACTGTGCGTTAGAGAAGGGCCCGCCTTCTTCTGGGCGGACACACCTGTAGCCCACCTGTCCTCATCACCTCCCGGCCTGGGCACGTTGCTCACGGTTGAGTCTGCGCCACTGCTGGAAGGGGGTGGACGGATATGGGGAGGAGAGAGAATGGTCCGAGAAAGAGAAAGAAGCAATTTCCCATTTTCTGATTTTTCGGTGAGGTCTGTCAATTTGGTATTTCTTATTTCTTTCCTCTCCATTAGGGATCAAGGTTCCTTTTTGACTTCTAGTGGTTCCACCTTGTCACCTGGAAGTTGAGAACCCAGGGACTTCAGGAGAGCTTAGCTAGGGCTGCCTTGTTTCTTCACAAACACTCCAAGACCTCTCTGGGCCTCATATATTTCATTCTCCAAAACATCAGAGGGTACTTTCCTTGATAGCACTTTGATCGTATCAAGAAATGGAACAGGAGACGCTTTAAGATTGAAAGCACTCCTCACGGAATATGTATGTATGTAACAAAATACAACACACGTTTTATTCTTGTTTGGAATCTGACAGTTATGAAAATGGACACATAATCAGGTTTGTGTCAATCTCAGCTATGAATGTAAGATCAGAGGAGAAAATGCTTTTGTTTCAAGAGTAGGAAAGACCATGAAATGCCAACAACTGTGCACGAGAGGAACATGACAGTCTGCAGATGCGTGAATAGGTCACTCAGGTGATAAATTATTTGCGAGGCTGCTACATGCCAGCCGCTGTGCTAAGCTCCGGGTGTCCTATAGTGAACAAAACACACAGTTCTTGCCCTTGTGGAACTTAGGGCCCCATGAGAAAATATCGGCCATCAACCGAAAATCAAATAAGTACGTAATTACACATCTCAAAACAGCTGTGAAGGGTGTGATCCCATTTGACTCAGCGACATCTCCTGTGGGAATGTTCTCCAGCATCACTAGTCTACAGGTAGAAACGGGGAGGCAGGTGATTGGCCAGAAAGATAGGCCAGGGCTTTTCAGATGAGTAAGAAAGAATAAGAGAGGGGCAGGGATGGTTGAAGACATTTGCGAGAACATCCTCCAGGGATGAACAGCGCTGAACCCTTGGAATGTGAAGGACCATATTTAACTGACTTGTAACCTGAAACCAGTCCCTCCTCCAGCATTAAATACATACCTGGAAAAGACACTCGCGTTTCAAAGAAGGACTTAAGGGACCTAGACTGTAGAGAGATTCAGCTGTAGAAACACCTTGTTTCCAAGTACTTACCACTGGGCTTTCCTATAATATGTTGAGCTGCTTCTTTAAATTACCACCTTTAAGATGAGGTTAAAGTATGCATGTTCATTTTGAGATGCAGAATGGTTCAAAACCACTGTAGTTTAATGGACCTCTGTGACCTATCGTTCACAATGGGATTTCGGGGTGATGAAATCAAGGCTTCCAAAAGGAGATAAGCACAATTTTGTTGATGAAGATAGGATTTTGACCTGAGAAGAAAAGCATCTTGTAATAGTGTAGGACTAATACTTTTTAATCTGAGTACATCTATGATTTTTAGCCTCTTTCTTTAAGACGTGTCATCTCTTTTATCACTCGGAGGCTGGTAGCCATGTATGTTCTATATTTAGGCAAAAAAAAAAAAACAGTAAAGCATTTTGAAACATCATAGGCTTAAGTTTGACAGAAGGAAGACTCCTCTGATAGGAATATTACCCAGGCTATACATTTCATCCACACAGGGCACTCAGAATATAATGAGGGGATCTTCCCGTTGAAGAAATACCAAACGTAGGAAAAAAACATCAGGACACATTTAGAAATTACCATGGACAAACCTCACTGCGGTCCTTACTGCAAACCGAATGCACCCGTACAGATGTAAGTTCTACTACATCGGAACTGAGGTCTCTGTGAGTGTAGTCTCCTTGTTCATACCGTCTTGAAAGTGAGTACTTTGCACAGAAACATATTAATTTGAACACCATTTGTTCACTAAGACCCATATTCCTTCTTCACCGCCGTAATACCCCTCTTTTAGATAAGTTGGCCTTCCCTTTATCAAGCCCCAGAGCAGACTATAAATTTGAAATAAATTAAGGCAGACAGGAGTTTGCCTGAATGAAAGAAGTTTTTTTAATCCAACCTAAATCAGGGCTTGAAACCTTTTACTTTTCGGTATGTAGTTTATTATCGTCTGTTGCTTCCAGTGGAATCTAAGTTTTAATTAGTTTGACAACATAGGTGTGATATTTTACAGAATGCAATCACTGCCCCTGTATTTAATTAAATGAACCCTATCAAACCGGGGTTTTAGCCCGGGGCGTAATTGATAGTAGGCTGAATTGAAAACTGCATTAGCACTTTATACTGGGGTCGTTTGCACATGTAATAGAAATCGAGGTGATCGTGATACGCAGATCCTCAGAAACCAACTGTCTTCCCATAAATAGAAACGCATTGTCTAATTTAGAGAGACTATGCTCTGTCTTTTCCAGATAGATCTTAAAATACCGCGAAATGCTCATAATCATGTTGTAGGGCACTTTGAAAGCTCTCTGGCTCCTGTTTCGAAAGGTGATTTTAAAAAGCGTATGGCACTAGTTTCACCAGTGGAATTTCTAGGTAGACCGTGAAAACCAAGAGTCTTTCTAGGTCGCGAGCTTAGTTACCGTTCCAGCGCGTGTAGATTTTGCCTTCCTTGGCCAGATCCAACCTCTCATTAGATGCCACGGTGAAATGCTACCCACAGTGCATTTCATCTGACCATTTCTTAAGTGGCTTGCACATCCTGTGGCCTCATTTTTCCCCAAGAAATTCTTCCAAGTGGTATCCCATCAGCCAAGAGGGGAACAAGTCTCCCTGAGTAACCTCAGAAAATACTTGGTGAATGAGTGAAAGATGGACAGCTGGGTTATCCACGAAATGTACCCCCTTGTGGAAAAACCTACCAGCTTTGCGTTCATTCTCAGGACCGTGGAAAACATACCCACGGGCACCTCATGCAGAGAGCCGGAGCCATGCTACCCAGGCTTAAATGCAACCGGGAGGGAATCCTTCCGTGCCCTCGGCATCTTGTCCCTGGAGATCGTATGCTAAAGGACCTCTTGAAGGTCCCTTAGTGTCCTGTCACTTTTGCAGCAGTGATGTTTGCCCTGAGATAAAGGAATTGGATTTTCACCCTAATGGCACCTACATCCCAGGGGACCATCCAGAGCCTTAGGTGAATAACTTAAGCATTTAATTTATAATAAAGTTTACCATCAGCATTTTTTCTCCCCAAACATTCCATTTACTTGGTTTTAGAGCTGCATAAACTGTTTTAAAGGCAATCTGCTCAATTGGGCGAGTTAATGATATTTAATTTGACTGGGCCAAACGTCACGGGATGAACATTGCGCCTGTAATTGCAGCCATCATCACCGCCGTCTTGTGTAATGTACATGTAATAATGCTAGTCCCGGGAATAAAGGTGGTCATTCTCGGTTGGCTGACGGCATGCACCGGACTCATCACCTCGCTAAGTCTCTCAGCGATGTGATTCCAAGATGACAGGGTCATAAGTGTTATGTGCACAAGGTAATTGCAAACAAATTTGGCCGCAAAAATGGATTGTCTAGGAGAGTAAGTTCCTGCCTTGTCTCATCGTCTTTTAAGAGAATGTAATGATGCCTAAAATACCTTGTCAAGAAGCTTGTGTGGCAGGGGTCAAGTCGTCCTGTAAGATTTCTCCGTTGCACCGCCCGCTCCAGAGAATCCCAAACTGCGGACTGCAAATATCAATATGTATGTCGGTAGCTCAGGAACGTTCGGGCTGGGAACTTCCCTGAAAAAAATCAAGAAGCCTCTCAGTATACAAATGCCTCTTAAGACTACCTAACTAGGCTGCATTTTGCTTCTTTGATTTGCAGACTCTTTTCTCCTGGGAAAATGTGACTATTCTGGGGTAGGATCCCCATGAGCACTGGTATCTTAGTAAATTCTTACGATGTGCATGCTAGGCTGTAAAGTAGATTATCTCATTAAACTTTATAATAACCCTAAGAGGCATGACACTATAATTACATTTATTTTGCACATGAGGAAACCGAGACTCAGAGGGAAATAAATTGTCCAAAGCGACAGTCCGGATTCTAACCCCGGTCTGCTTCCACAGTTTGAGCCCCTGGGCATTGCAGCCCTGAGCCGTAAGAAAGGAGCGGGTCCCCTGGCTTGTGGAGCGGCATATTTGAACTGTATTTGATTAACATATACGGGGCACCGGGCTCCTGAAATTGTTGCCTCAGCTTCAGTGGTCAGAACTGCCTTTCTGTGGGACCCAGCCGTGAGCGGGGGTGACGATCTGGTGGGGGATGAGAGGACGCTTCACAGTCGCCGACCAAGTTCCTGGCCTCCATTGGGATTTGCCACCTCCTCTTTCTCTGCATCTTAGGCCCTAGGGATGTTATGGGTGCTGTTGCATCAGTGCCGTTTAATAATACCCAAAGTCAGAGAGATTTGGAAAAGCTTGCCTGCGTTTGTAATCGTGTGCGCCCAGACACAGGGCAGCTCTTTGCCCCCGAGAATCTTCTTAGCTTAGACTGATGCAGACAAGTCCATCCTTTAATTTTTGTAGGTACCATTTAAGCATCGGCTTAGTGGTTCTCGCATTGGTTTAGACACCTGTACAAGAAAGCAATAGTTGCCATCACTTTTCTGTAAAAAAAAAAAAAATAAGAAGAAGAAGCTGAGTAAAATACGCTCCTGATCAGAAAAGCATTTTCACCCACTGTTTCATACACATCAGAGGAATGTCTGTAGGAGCAAATACTACACTCCTGTCTAACTTTACAGTACATCTGTGCAATATCTGTACCTATTGGGGTGTTTGGGGCTGCAGGGAGTTAAAATACAAGTGAAAAGGGCCTCAAGTATGAGGATTGTGTTATCAAATATGACAAGAAGTTTGGGGTTAAGAGCTTCTAAGCTTGGTCGGTTCATTTGCTCAATGATAATCATCAAGAGACCCCAATTCTCTATTTTTCTGCTCTGCATCCCTCAGTGTGTTAACCTGGCCTCAGAGACCCGGCACCATGTCTAAGCAAAAGGAACCAGACCTCCACAATGGGCTAAAGCCAATTAAACCCACATCTCAAGTCTCCCCCCGAGGGAATGCTCTCTGATCTGGTGGAAAGGAAACAAAGCCCAAGCTCTTTCAGCAGAGAGGAAGCAGGAGGAACAAGGAGGGACGCTTTTTATCAGGCAGCTGACCTTTCCGCTGAGGTATTTGCAAGACCTAATTATGTGGCTAAAACGTAAAGACTCCTAGGATGGATTTTTTTTTTTTTTTTTTTTTAAGACACAGTTGGAAGGCTCCCTCAGAAGCAAGTCCCATGCTCATTCCTGTTTGGCAAAAGGCCAACTTGCAGACCCATTCAGAAGTCTTACCGTGAGTTCACTGTGGGTAAAACTACCTTTAGCACAAGCCATCCCCAGCATGGCGAGCTGACACTGGCCAAACCGGTGTCTCCTCAGGGTGCTGTCTACGGCATTCGTTTAATCCAGGGAGAAATTTACTATGGCATCATAAATTCGTAGATGATTTGACTCCCGGTGTCACGCGTTAATGGAAAATACGGCTCAGACAGTTCGGCCCTGGCGCGAATTTCACAGCACTCCAACTTGGGCTTCATTCCCCCGCCCTCACCTCATCCCCAAAGCCCTCAGAGTTCTAGGCTCTGAGCAGGGAAGGGGTCGAGGTGCTCAACTGGTCTGCAAAGCTAGGAAGAATTCCTTCATGTCCTTTCATTCTGTCCTCCATGGAGGAGGAATGAAGACGGCCGTGGTGTTAAATCCTGGTGTTCGCACTCCTCCAGGGTGAGGGATGGTAAGAACTGGATGGTTCAGCCATTCACTTATCTACTGGTGCACCTGAGTCATTTTGCAGCCCACAGTTGCTGCTCTGCCTGACTCCCTCATGATGATAGTAAATTACTTAAGTGGACTGAATCCAAAGCATTAATAATCTCCACTGGCGATTCATTTGGGCTTCATTACAAGGAAAGAATCCGACATCTCTTCCTCAACCCAGCAGTTGTTTGCAAGGCACTCCAACCTAGAGTTCTTGTCCCTGTGGGGCCGGAGTGAAAGGGCTTAGGGGAAAAATTTTAACCAGAAAAACTGCTGCATGATCGGTATCCATGTTCTGCTTGGCAAAGAGAAACCGAAGTGCTCTACCTCGGGACAGACCTAATCGTCAGTGTGCTTCGAAGTACAGGATGCTAAGGTGGGGCATGTAGCTGCCAGACTAGAAAAGGTTCGGTGTTGGTTTTGGCATTTACAGATAAATGACATGAGTTTGTCAGTGGTGCAGAGAAGATGTGAGAAGCCAAGGAACTTCTACAAACATATATTCTGCAGAATATGTTTCCTATACCATCATTTTCTATTTGCCTTTAAACAGTATACATACCACTTGGGGGATGGTATCAGAATATTTCAGAGCCTGATAACTGTCATGTGAGTGCAACCATTAGACATCACCTAGCTATCGGAACACAACGTCCTAGTCCTTTGCTGTGGGGAATGGGACGGGGAGGGTAAATAGTTGAGCTTCCATGTTGCTTGGAATAACTTCATTTTCTAGACATAAGGTTCTGGCTTCTATTTCCTCTTGTGTAAGCTGTTCTAAAGACAGCCGTGTTCAGTTAGTTCGGATTCTGTCGTTGGAAAGAATCCTGGATGCAGCGTCCGAAGTTCTGACCCATCAGTCACTAGCAAGGTCATCGTGCGCAGTTTATTTGTGGCTATAAGGGGAGAGGGATGCACGTACTTCTGGTCTCGCCGGCTTCCCATGACTGTGATGACGGACGTGTTAAGAGGCGTCTTCATTTAAGTCACGTGGTAGACAGTGGGCACTCGGTAAGTGTAGACATTGAGGATGCAGCAGTAGCAAAGGACTGTGTGCACAGTGGGAAACAACACAGCAGTTAAGCTAGCTGCTGCTTCCCGAACATGGGCCAAAATGTCAGGTCATTTGAGTTCCTCCTTGATACTTGCCATATCTACCTGTGACCTGTATTATCACTTACTTAATATTCTCATTGACTTTTTAAGGAAAAGCAAAGGCATTCATTTAAGAAGGAAATGTCATATCGCTTCCATAAAAGGGAAGCTAATCTCACCTGACAGGAACTGGGGAAATACACACCATTAAAACAGAACAATATAATTAATTTCCAGTTAGCTAGTATGGCCCGATAAAGGCTGTGGGCCTGAGGCTGCTCTTTTCTCTCCCAGGCAAGATGAGAAGGGGATGAAATTGTGTTAAAGACACTCCAGTGGGAAGCCACGCCTTCCCCGCCGTGAGATTTATTATTTCATGCCCGATCTGCACACCTCCAAACCTACCCCCTTCCCACCAGACATTCCTGGGGAAACCTGAAACACAGCAGTGAAGTCCTCGGACACCCGCACGATTTCCTTTTAGCTGCTTACACACGAAAACCGTCTTTCCGGCTTCTGCTTAATTATAATCCTCTCCCCCTCTACTGTTTTTCGACAGGTTAACGGCAAAGACTTATCCAGAGCAACTCATGACCAGGCTGTGGAAGCCTTCAAGACAGCTAAGGAGCCCATCGTGGTCCAGGTGTTGAGGCGAACGCCACGGACCAAAATGTTCACGCCTCCGTCAGAGTCACAGATGGTGGACACGGGAACCCAAACGGACATCACCTTTGAGCACATCATGGCTCTTACCAAGATGTCCTCGCCCACCCCACCTGTGCTGGATCCCTATCTCTTGCCCGAGGAGTAAGTCACATGATGATGAATCTTAGATGTGTTAAGTGTGGTACAGAAGTACAGAGAAGTTGGTTTCTTCCCTTCCGTGTGGTGAAAAAAAATGAATACATCTTAACAGTTTTCCCCCAAGTTGCCCACGTTTCACTTTATTGTTTATAGAGGCAATAAATTGAATCCTGCTCAAAACCGCTCCGACATCTTAATTACTTTGTTATAACCCTGGAGCGGAGTTATTCAAATTATATTCGAAGAACAAAATGACTTACAAATGTCATAAAAGTTGTTTCCGAATAAAATTTAATCACCGCAAATGGCAGTGGGAAGGTTTGGTAGTTCTCACTAGAGGGAATGCTGATGGTTGTTTTAAAGAGACAACAAAGCAAGTTGTGAGTGTAAAGAGAGCCCAGGAGGTTGTGCCTTCTGCTTTCTTGGGTCTCATTTCAAACCTGGATCCATGGAGTAAATTCACACATGCCTCATATAAGCACTGCAGTTACCGATTAAATAACAGCTGTGATCCAATGCATCACGTAAATTACTTTACACACGCCTCTCCTCTTACCTTACTTACTGCCAGAGATATCAGGTAGTTCAGAGGCTCCGAGTTGGACAAAGCCTAGTCTCTAGCTGTGTAACTTGGGTAGTTTATTTCCCTGGGCCTTATTTTCCTTCTATTAAAATGGGATGATAATCATAGTACCCATCTCGTAGGATTGTTGAAGGATTAAATGAACTAATGCGTGGCAGGTTCTCAGCGTGGCATACGGTAAGCGCTGGATAAACGATAGTGGCGATCACTGGTAATTTAGTGATTGATGTAAAATATGTAGGGACAAAAATGAAGAGCAAGAAATTTTCTCGGGTGGACAAGTGGCTTAAAAGATGTCCATTTTAAGGTGGCTTTTCGGATGTGATTTTGCACATCTCTGGACAAGGTGTCCACCGCCCCTTCTTAGCCTCTCTGGTTGATGTTAGAGTCCCTCCTCCCATCTTGCTGCTGGTTCGGATCAATGCCTTGATGCCTTATTTCAAAGGGCATCTCCACCTCTCCTAGGGAGATCCCCTGAGCGATACCTGTTGGATTCCTATTAGTAACTCAGTAGCTGGGGTGAGCACACGTTTCCTGTTGTTCTACTAGATTCCAGACAGAGGCTGGCCTCTCATCCCGTGGTTCTGACGGTTAGCTGTCATCAGAGCCCAGGGCTAATTCCCCAGGCGTGACAAGGTGAATTGGGCGGCGGGCAGCGTGTAAAGGTAGAGGAGGAGGTACCCCGCCGCCCCCGATCCCGTCTGACACTCAGAGTGCACAAGGCAGTATGCAGAGAACTGTCACCTCACCCATTTCTCACGACTGCCCCTTCTGTGCCGCGAGGAACTGCAGACTCAGCAGTGGTACTCCATGAAAGTTGGCAGCTGGATGGAAAGGCAGGTCTGTCCCACCTCAACGTCCAGATCTTAACCACAATACTCCATAGCATGCCAGTTGCTAGGAAACAACTGGATGATTCACTGACTACAGTCATTCAAATCAGTTGTTTGACGTTTAAGACCCAAACTGCCTTTCATATTGATGAGGCCTTTAAGGCTACTCCTGACTCTCGATGTTGAACCGTCACAGTGACAGGCTTTTTAGAAGCTAAACCCTTAATTTCCTCTTAAGTCTAGTTAACGTGACATGACTCTTCCCCCAAGGGGCAATTTGAGAAATGTCAGAAGAGTGCGGAGGTCAGTGCTCTCCTGGTTCTGGCTGCGAGGTCAGAGGAAAGCAGGAGTGTGCATCAGGGCTGAATGCGGGGGGGCGGGGGTGGGGGTTACCTTGAGGCTTGAAAGCCCAGGCCTTCCAGCAGGGTCCTCAGTACTAACAGCCCCTTAAGTGCAGGCAGCATATTTGCCTGATGGGTGCAGAAAATTGAAAGCCAGCCCTCGTTTGAATGACCGCTCATGTCTGGTCTGTTGTTTCAAAACTAAGTGCCTGGGTGAGAAGACCAGAGCCCACTGATTGCTCTGTTGACCTTTGAGAACGCGGAGGTTTGGGTCCCCAGCCAACAATCAGGCTGAAGCTCTCCATCCGCATCTGACGCCTTTCAGAGCCACAGACCTGACTGAGCATGTTGTAATTCCCGCTGCCTTTGGTCCTAGAGGTTCCATTAGTGGTGTTTCCAAAGAGGTGGTGGGCTCTGTGAATTGTGCTGTACACATGTTAACCTAGAGAAATGCAAGCTTCCGTTCTCCTAGGCGTGTGTACCTGTGCGGGTCTGCATATATACACACATGCATTATATGCGTGCGTGTATGCACATGTTCTGCATACGTACACATGTATACCGGGTGATGTCAAATGTATTTCTCGTTGCGAGACAATCAAAAAGGTTTGAAAAGAGACCGTCCTAGATGACAGCGTAGCAGTTTCAGTTTCACAGCCCTTTGAACCTATCTCAGAGGCCGGCACATGTCTTTAGGTGTTGCCTGAAGTGAAGCTTTTTTCTCCCCAGAGATAAAATCTAAGAACGAAGCCATGAGCAGTAAATAAGAGTTTGTCTCCCACCTAGAGACTGAGTAAGAAATTGGTCACATTGACTCACATGACTAGTGGGCCAGGGAATGATCACTGCAAGCCACAAAGCCAGTCCCTCTCTCACCGAGCATCTTTTGTTTTTTTCTAACGAGTTCTTTTATTGCAGTATAGTTGACTTACAGTGTTGTGTTAATTTCTGCTGTACAGCAAAGTGACTCATTATGCATATAGATATACTTTCTTTTTCATATTCTTTCCATTATGGTTTATCCCAGGATACTGAATATAGCTCCCTGTGCTATGTAGAGTGGGACCTTGTTGTTGATCCATTCTCTGTATACTAGCTTACGCGTGTTTACCCCAGTCTCCCACTCCATCCCTCGCCCTCAACCTGCACCTAAACTCCTTCTTGTGGAGGAAATGGGCTTTAGAGAAGATGGTGGAAATATTGTGGAGAGGGAGGTCCTGACTGTGCCGGGAAACGCAACCAGAGAGAAGTGAACTGAGTAAGAACCTCAGCCTCTGAGAACAGCCCCTGTGGCACTGATGGGCCTTGTGATGGGGTGATGGGAACAGATACTTAGAACTGCAGCAGGGCCTTAACGATCTTTCATCTTTTTTCAGGCATCCCTCAGCCCATGAATACTACGATCCAAATGACTACATTGAAGGCATCCATCAGGAGATGGAGAGAGAGGAGCTGGAGCTGGAGGTAAGAAGCACGTCCCTGGCTCGTTCCAGTAGTTGCTGTGAAGGCTAATACGTCTCTATCAGCATGCATTGAGATTACGGATGCTCATGGAATGTCTGCCTCGCCTGGATTTCTTTTAGAAGAACCACGTTCAGTGGGTCGAGGCCTCCCTGGAACACTGCTTTGCAAGAAGAAGGGCTGTTTAATAACCTTTATAGGACAACACTGCTTTTTGATGATCATTGTGGCAAAGCCAGAGGTCTTTAAAAAGCTATCAAATATCTCAGGAGCTAGATTTTTGGAGTAGGATGTCGACTTTGTAAATCTTTGATATTTCGTTAGCTTTATAGCAGTGGGTTCTTTAGCTCCATCTTACTTTCTCACACCTTTGAGAATCTGATGGAAGCTGTGGTCTCTCCCTGGAAAAGTGCTCCCATCTCTAAGAGTTTGCATGTGATATCTGGAGGGTCACTGAGCTCCCACAATATGTGCCGTGTGTGGCCCGCTCTGCCTTACAGTTGTTTTCTTATATCTGATACACCAGAACCACTGTTTGCTTTCTCTTTCCCTTTAACTTAATGCAACTCCTTTAAACTAAGGTAAATTTTTTTTTCTTTTTTGAATTTTATTTTATTTTTTTTTTGATACAGCGGGTTCTTATTAGTTACCTATTTCATACATATTAGTGTATATGTGTCAATCCCAATCTCCCAATTCATCCCCTCACCACCACTGTCCCCCCCGCCCCCCGCTTTCCCCAACTTGGTGTCCATACATTTGTTCTCTACATCTGTGTCTCTATTTCTGCCCCCGCAAACCGGTTCATCTGTACCAATTTTCTAGATTCCACGTATATGCGTTAATATACGATACCTGTTTTTCTCTTTCTGACTTACTTCACTCTGTGTGACAGTCTCTGGGTCCATCCACGTCTCTACAAATGACCCAACTGCGTTCCTTTTTAGGGCTCATATTCCATTGTATTTATGTACCATATCTTCTTTATCCATTCGTCTGTCGATATTTAGGTTGCTTCCATGTCCTGGCTATTGTAAATAGTGCTGCAGTGAACATTGGGGTGCATGTGTCTTTTGAATTATGGGTTTTTCTGGGTATATGCCCAGTAGTCGGATTCCCTTTTCTCCACACCCTCTCCGGCATTTGTTTGTAGATTTTCTGATGATGCCCATTCTAACCGCTGTGAGGTGGTACCTCAGTGTCACTTTGATTTGCGCTTCTCTGATAATTAGTAATGTTGAGCATCTTTTCATGTGCCTCTTGGCCATCTGTATGTCTTCTTTGGAGAAATGTCTATTTAGGTCTTCTGCCCATTTTTTGATTGGGTTGTAAACGAAGGAGAATTTTAAAGGAAATGCTGTATCACTAGCTCAGTCAGAAAATCAGCATCCCTTGACATGAATAGAAGGTGCCGTCCAATAAATACAGCGGACACGAGGCAGTGTTATTAAATCCTGGTGCTTGTCACTGGTACCTGCCCAGGGCTGGCTGCCTGGGGCCCTTTCTCTCCACTACCTCCTGCTGCCTTTCTCTCTGTCTAAGGAGATGGGCTAGTATCACAGAAGTGGTAAGACTAGCCCAAACTCAGGCTTTCTTGCTAAAGGAAGTAACTTTCTCTACGTGAACTATGAGAGCATCTTGCTTTCGGTGGGAGGAGGCCACTCTGAAACGCCTCCCTAGAGCCCTGTTATTCAAAGCGTGGCGCAAAGACTGGGACAGAAGCACGTGGGGGATTGTGAGAAATACAGAATCTGGGCCCTCAGACGTACAGAATCAGAATCTGCATTTTACCAAGATCCCCAGGTGTTTCGGTGCACAAGTCCCAGGGGCCTTGACCTGGAGGCCCCAGGCCCAGGCAGAGAAGCCCAGCCTTCCGTTTGCCCTCGTCCTGAGTCACACGATCGAGGCTTTGTGTGTTTCCTTCACTATGGTGGGAAGCTGTGCCTCCGAGCCTCGAATACCACCCACACCACCGGGCAGAGTGAAGTCCCATGGACTGAGATGACTAAGCCCCTCACGGACATTCAAGACGCTGCTCAGACTTCTTCCTGTTGTTAAATAGAAGGCACAAAGAGAGTCTACGTGCACGCTTACATTCATTTCTGCTCGCCTGCGTTTACTGAGCATCTGTTACACTGAATATCCTTTTTGGTGCTAGAAAGGCAAAATCAGCAAGTCATCACCCTGCCTGCCCTTCAGGAGGCCATAGTCCCTTTGGGTCATCAGCCATTAGCTTAGACGTGAGCTTTTCGTCTAGAAAACCAAACTGTGGCCATTCTCCATCTACAGCTCCTTTGAGCAGTTATCACGAAGTACCATGAGTCCATACCAGGCAGGAAGGCTGCTTTTACGTTTGGACTTCCGTTTAGAGCCGCTTGGACGTCACCAGGTTATTTCTGTTAACTAAGTGAACCCGGTGGTTTTGGATGGGCGGCACGTCCCGAGTTCTGAGGTCAAGATTCAGGTAGGTTCTCTCCGTGGCCCCTCCCCAGGAGGGAATCTCCGGGAGAGGACAGTGTGTATACTTCCAGGAAGGCTCTGTTGCAGAGGCGTGTCTTTGGAACGTCACGCGGTCAGTTCGAGAAGGTTAATGAACAGCAGCACGGCCAAGAGCCGGCGTTCCTAAAGCAGACCCAGTTTTCTGGGGGAACGGCGTGTACCATCATCGCCGCTTCCTCGCGAGATTTCTTAGAGCCGTCAACAGTGTGTCCCTGCTAGGTCCCATCAGCCTGTTGGGTCCCCCCACCCAGGCTTGCTGTGAGTAAGGGGGCCAACCTCAGCCCACCACCGCTCCTCGTGTTAAGTTGAAGTAGATCAACATCTCTGCCCCTTTCGAAAAGTAACCCGTCCCATGGATGTTATATCGGAGGAAAATATATGAGTGTTTTGGGATATTATGGCAGCAAATGCACAGAGAAAAACAGATGTTCTCTCTTTTAAAGCACACAAAATGATCATATTTAGGTAAGTGTCAAATCCCGGTTATCGTGAAACTGCGTAGCATAAGAGGATTACACCCCAGTATAGCCAAGGGCTGAGCCGCCAAATAATTACCCGTAAATTTTCAGGTACTGAACACCTGCTCTGGATCTTGCTGTAGGTAATTAAGACGGAAAAATAGACGTCTGAAGAAGGCTTTTCTTTTTCCTTCGTCTGTTGTTTTAATTTCCCAGTTGATTCCTCGGTGGCATGCTAGCCGGGCTGTGAAGCTGCCGTCACCTGTGCTGTGTCTTGATGGTGTCATTTTGAAACCAGAAAGGAGAAGAAAGCTACGCTCTCACCAGGGAGACTGAAATGATCTCCAAACCTGGTTGCATAGTGTGAGGTCATAAGATCTCAAGGGAAGCGAGACCGTCCTGGAGGTAATGCAGGCTGTCCCGGCCAACCTATGCTCTTTTCTTTAGCCTTTAAGGCACAGCACCAGGGCTCCTCTGGGGAACCTTCCCTGGTCGGCCCTACCCTCACTGAGTCAGCTTCCTCACCACCCTCCCGGTTTCCTCAGCACTTGACCATTCTTTCTCCTGCCACCTGCAGTCAGAACCTGCCCCCTGCTCTTATTTTATGCCCCCAGATCCTGGCCCGGCTCAGTGTGGCTCATCTCCAGCGAAGCTTCCGTACGGCTCTGGCTAAAGCACCCCTCCCCCAGTAGGGCCATTTCCTACTTAGACTCCTTGTGCTCAGACAGCGCCTGGCAGGGGGGTAGGCACCCAAGAAACATCTGTTGAATAAAGGAATACATGCCTTGTGACCCAATCTCACATGTCAGGACCTTGAAGGCAAGTGCAGTCTTCCTAGAGACATCTCTACGTCCCCGACAGCGCCACGCATAGATAAAGTGTGGAGATGATTTCAAGAAATATGAACAAGCAGTTCTGGATCGATAAGGTCTTAGAGTTATGCTTCAGTAACCAGTCTTCCTAGAGGTGCAAAAGCCATCGAAATTAGTCTCTGGGACGCCCTCTGATTAACGTGGCTGTCGTTGAAACAGAAAGCTTGAATCAACCAAGGTGGAATGGCCCCCGTACTTTACTCAATTGAGCTATCGTTTCAATTTCATCTAAAATGTCAGGCTTAGCTGTTCATTTTTATCCAGCCGTCCATCTAGACCGGTAAGCAACGGGACACCAGTGGTGGGGGAGGTGTAATCCAGATAATGGTAATCCATTATTCATACGAGTTTGATTAATGGTCTTCTTTGCCATCTTATCTCCATCATCACAGACAGATATGTATTGATGCCCTCTGTGCTTTCCATGATGTACTCAATTGTGGAAGGTTCTGCGTCTAGCTTGGAGTGAGAATGAAATGTTGGGAATTTACTGACCACTCAATAAGTTGGAGGAACAGCAGTTTCCACCGAGCCCCAAGATACTGTCTCTGGGGATAAGACGGTAGAAGAGCCGAGAAGTTTCAGAGAAGTGAAGTGACTTTCCTAGGGCAGCCTGGCTTGCTAATGGCAGAGCCAAGTTTATTTTCCATTTGGATCTTTAGTCTGCCTTGGAATCTCAAGCTAATTCAGTTTTATTGAGCACCTACCATGCACGGTATATAAGGCTAGACGCTGCTTTTAGTGCACAATTCAACTACTACTGCGTTACTGTAATTAATCTTCTTTATGAGCAGCCAAGGTAAAACCTAAATCTATACAGATCCCAAGACGGTATCGGCTCTTAACAGCGTTGTATTTCCAGAGCTTCTGAAAACCTCTTACGGTTCACTCTTTGCTTAACTATTAGCAACCAGGCTCTTCTCTATGATGTGCAGCCATCCCCTGGAAATGCAGTGACCACAACTAAGTCATAGTGGGGTTTTTTTGGTGTTTTTTTTTTTGGTTTGTCTTGTTTTTTTCTTTTTTCCTGTCAAGAGATTAACCATGTTTAATTCTGGGTGATAAGAATATAAATAATCATTCCCTTCTTTGCACTTTTCTGAATTTAATTTTTTCTACTTTAAAATCTTTTTTTAATTTAAAAAAATTCTTATTTTATATTAGAGTACAGTTGATTAACAATGTTGTATTAGTTTCAGGTAGACACAGCAAAGGGATTCAGTTATACAGATACATGTGTCTATTCTTTTTCAAATTCTTTTCCCATTTAGGTAATTACAGAATATTGAGCCAAGTTCTCTGTGCTATACAGTAGCTCCTTGTTGGTTATCTGTTTTAAATATAGCAGTGGATACGTATCAACCCCAGACTCCCACTCTATCCCTCCCCCGCACCTCTTCCCCCGGTAACCGTAAGTTCATTGTCTAAATCTGTGAGGCGGTTTCTGTTTTGTAAAGAAGTTCATTTTTATCATTCTTTTTAGATTCCGCATATCAGCAATATCATTTGATATTTGTCTTTCTCCGTCTGACTTACTTCACTTAGTATGATAGTCTCCAGGTCCATCCATGTTGCTGCAAATGGCATTATTTCATTCTTTTTAACGGCTGAGTAATATTCCATTGTGTATATGTACTGCACCTTCTTTATCCATTCATCTGTCGATGGACAGTTAGGTTGCTTCCATGTCTTAGCTATTGTAAACAGCCCTGCAGTGAACATTGGGGTGCATGTATCTTTTTGAACCATGTTATTCTCCGGATATATGCCCAGGAGTGGGATTGCTGATCATACGGTAGCTCTCTTTTTAGTTTTTTAAGGAACCTCCATACTGTTCTCCATAGTGGCTGCACCAATTTACATTACCACCAACAGTGTAGGAGGGTTCCCTTTTCTCCACACCCTCTCCAGCATTCATTGCTCTTAGGCTTTTTGATGATGGCCATTCGGACTGGTGTGAGGTAATATCTCATTGTAGTTTTGATTGCATTTCTCTAATTAGTGATGTTGAGCATCTTTTCATGTGCCTCTTGGCCATCTGTATGTCTCCTTTGGAGAAACGTCTATTTAGGTCTTCTGCCCATTTTTTGATTCGGTTGCTTGTTTTTTTGATATTGAGTCACATGAGCTGTTTGTAAATTTTGGAGATTAACGCCTTGTCAGTCGCATCGTTTGCAAATATCTTTTCCCATTCTGTGGGTTGCCTTTTCGTTTCGTTTATGGTTTCCTTTGATGTGCAAAAGCTTCTGAGTTTAATTAGGTCCCATTTGTTTATTTTTGTTTTTATTTCCATTACTCTAGGAGACAGATCAAAAAGGATCTTGCTGCAATTTATGGCAAAGAGTGTTCTGTCTGTGTTTTCCTCTAAGAGTTTATAGTATCTGGTCTTACATTTAGGTCTTTAATCCATTTTGAGTATGGTGTTGGAGAGTGTTCTAATTCTTCTACATGTAGCTGTCCAGTTTTACCAGCACCATTTATTGAAGAGATTGTCTTTTCTCCAGTGTATAGTCTTGCCTTCTTTGTCACACATTTATTGACCATAGGTGTGTGGGTTTATCTCTGGGCTCTCTATCCTGTTCCATTGAGCTAGATTTCGGTTTTTGTGCCAGTACCATCCTGTTTTGATGACTGTAGCTTTGAAGTATAGTCTGAAGTCAGGGAGCCTGATTCCTCCAGCTCCAGTTTTCTTTCTCAAGATTGCTTTGGCTATTCAGGGTTTTTTGTGCCTCCATACAAATTTTAGGATTTTTTGTTCTAGTTCTGTGAAAAGTGCCTTTGGTAGTTTGACAGGGATTGCATTGAATCTGTAGATTGCCTTGGGTGGTATAGTCATTTTCACAATATTGACTCTTCCAATCCAAGAACATGCTATATCTTTCCATCTGTGTGTCATCTTCGATTTCTTTCATCGGTGACATAGTTTTCAGTGTACAGGTCTTTTGCCTCCTTAGGTAGGTTTTCTTCCTAGGTAGTTTATTCTTTCTGATGCGATGGTAAATGGGATTGTTTCTTTAATTAGTCTTTCTGATCTTTCATTGTTAGTGTATAGAAACGCAACAGATTGCTGTGTATTAATTTTGTATCCTGCAATTTTACCAAACTCATTAATGAGCTCTAGTGGTTTTCTGGTGGCAACTTTAGGATGTCGTATGTATAGGATCATGTCATCTGCAAACAGTGTCAGTTTTACTTCTTCTTTTCCAATTTGGATTCCTTTTATTTCCTTTTCTTCTCTGACTGCCATGGCTAGGACTTCCAAAACTATGCTGAACAAAAGTGGTGAGAGTGGACATCCTTGTCTTGTTTCTGATCTTAGAGGAAATGCTTTCAGTTTTCCACCACTGAGAATGATGTTTGCTGTGGGTTTGTCATATACGGCCTTTATTATGTTGAGGTGTGTTTCCTCTGTGTCCACTTTCTGGAGAGTTTTTATCATAAGTGGGTGTTGAACTTTGTCAAAAGCTTTTTCTGCATTGCTTGAGATGATCGTGTGGTTTATATTCTTCAGTTTGTTGATGTGGTGTATCACACCGATTGATTTGTGGATATTGAAGAATCCTTGCGTCCCTGGGATAAATCCCACTTGCTCATGGTGTATGGTCCTTTTAATGTTTTGGTGGATCGGGATTGCTAATATTTTGTTGAGGATTTTTGCACCTGGGTTCATCTGTGATATTGGCCTGTAATTTTCTTTTTGTGTGTGTGGTATCTTTGTCTGGTTTTGGTATCAGAGTGATGGTGGCCTCATAGAGTGGGTTTGGGAGTGTTCCTTCCTCTGCACATTTTTGGAACAGTTTCAGAAGGGTAGCTGTTAAGTCTTCTCTAAATGTTTGAGAGACTTTGCCTCTGAAGCCATCTAGTCCTGGACTTCTGTTTGTTGGAAGATTTTTAATCACAGTTTCAATTTCGCTACTTGTGTGATTAGTCTGTTCATGTTTTCTATTTCTTCCTAGTTCAGTCTTAGAAGGTTGTACCTTCCTAAGAATTTGTCCATTTTTTTCCAAGTTGTCCATTTTATTGGCATATGGTTGCTTGTAGCAGTCTCTGATGATCCTTTGTATTTCTGTGGTGAGTGTCAGTTGTAACTTCTTTTTCATTTGTAATTTTATTGATCTGAGCCCTCTGTTTTTTTTCTTGATGAGTCTGGCTAGAAGTTTATCCATTTTGTTTGTCTTTTTAAAGAACCGGCTTTTAGTTTCATTGATCTTTGCTATTGTTTTCTTCATCTCTATTTCATTTATTTCTGCTCTGATCTGTATGATATCTTTCCTTCTACGAACTTTGGGTCCTGTTTGTTCTTCTTTCTCTAGTTGCTTTAGGTGTAAGCTTAGGTTGTTTATTTGAGATTCTTCTTGTTTGCTGAGGTGAGATTGTATTGCTATAAAGTACACTCTCAGAATTGCTTTTCCTGCGTTCCATAGGTTTTGGATCATTGTGCTTTCATTTTCATTTGTCTCCAGGTATTTTTTGATTTCCTCTTTGATCTCTTCAGGGATCCAGTGGTTGTGGAGTAGCATATTGTTGTTTAGCCTCCACGTGTTTAGTGTTTCACAGTTTTTTTTTCTTGTAGTTGATTTCTAGTCTCATAGTGTTGTCATCGGAAAAGGTGCTTGATGATGATCTCAGTTTTCTTAAATTTACTGAGGCTCGCTTTGTTGGCCCAGCATGTGATCAGTCCTGGAAAATGTTCCATGGGCACTTGTGAAGAATGTGCATTCTGCTGCTTTTGGATGGAATGCTCTGTAAATATCAATTAAGTCCTCCCGGTCTGATGTGTCATGTAAGGCCTGTGTTTCCTGATTGATTTTCTGTCTGGATGATCTGTCCATTGGTGAAAGTGGTGTTAAAGTCCCCCACTATGATTGTGTTACTTCTGATTTCTCCTTTTATGTCTGTTACAATTTCCCTTATATATTGAGGTGCTCCTATGTTGGGTGCATATATATAGTTACAATTGTTATATCTTCTTTTTGGATTGATCCCTTGATCATTGTGTCGTATCCTTCTTTGTCTCTTGTAACGGTCTTTATTTTAAAGTCTATTTTGTCTGATATGAGTATTGCTACTCCAGCTTTCTTTGGATTTCCATTTGCATGGAATACCTTTTAGCATCCCCTCACTTTCAGTCTGTACCTGTCCCTCGATCTGAAGTGGGTGTCTTATAGATAGCAATATATCCAGGTCTTGTTCTTATATCCATTCAGTGAGCCTGTGTCTTTTGGTTGGAGCACTTAATCCATTTACATTTAAAGTAATTATCGATGTGTATGTTCCTATTGCCATTTTGTTAACTGTTTTGGATTTGTTTTTGTGAGTCTTTTTTCTTCCCTTCCTCTTTTGTTTTCTTGTGATTGGATGACTAACGTTAGTGTTGTGTTTGGATTCCTTTGTCTTGTGTGTGTGTGTGTGTGTCTATTGTAGATTTTCAGTTTGCAGTTTCCATGAGGTTTTGATACAGCAGTGTATATATATATATATATATACAAGATTGCTTTACATTGCTGGTCTTTTCATTTCAAATGCATTTCCAATCTCCTGCGTTTGTGCTCTCCTCACCATTGCTGGTTTTGATATCATATTTGTGTGTGGATGATTTCCTACATTTACTGTATGTTTGCCCTTACCGAAGAGCTTTTCTATTCATAATTTTCTTGTTTCTAGTTGTAGCCTTTCCTTTTCTACCGAGAGAAGTTGCTTTAGCATTTGTTGTAAAGCTGGTCTGGTGGTGCTGAATTCTCTTAGCTTTTGCTTGTCTGTAAAGCTTTTGATTTCTCCATCAAATCTGAATGAGAGCCTTGATGGGTAGAATATTCTTGGTTGTCGGGTCTTCCCTTTCATCACTTTAAATATATCGTGCCACTCCCTTCTGGCCTGCAGAATTTCTGCTGAGAAATCAGCTGATACCGTTATGGGAATTCCCTCGTGTGTTATTTGTTGCTTTTCCCTTGTCGCTTTTAATATCTTTTTCTATGTCTTTAATTTTTGTCAGTTTGATTGCTGTGTGTCTCGGTGTTTTCCTCCTTGGGTTTATCCTGCCTGGACTTGGGTGACTTTGCACTTCCTGGACTTGGGTGACTATTTCCTTTCCCATGATAGGGAAGTTTTCAGCTATTAATGCTTCCAGTATTTCCTCAGGTCCTTTCTCTCTCCTCCTTCCAGGACCCCTGTAATGTGAATGTTGGTGTGTTCATTGTTGTCCCAGAGGTCTCTGAGACTGTCTTCATTTCTTTTCATTCTTTTTCCTTCTGTTCCGTGGCAGTGATTTCCATCATTCTGTCTTCCAGTTCACTTATCCATTCTTCTGCATCAGTTATTATGCTATTTGTTCCTTCTAGTGTATTTTTCATTTCAGTTACTGTATTGTTCATCTCAGTTTGTTTGTTCTTTAGTTCTTCAAGGTCTTTGTTAAACATTTCTTGCATCTTCTTGATCTGTGCCTCCATTCTTTTTCTGAGATCTTGGATCATCTGTACTATCATTACTCTAAATTCTTCTTCGGGTAGATTGCCTATCTCCACTTCACTTAGTTGTTTTTCTGGGGTTTTATCTTGTGTTCCTTCATATGGGACATATTCCTCTGCCATCTCATTTTGTCTAACTTTCTGTGATTGCGGTCTCCGTTCCAGGCTGCAGGGTTGTAGTTTTTCTTGCTTCTGCTGTCTGCCCCCTGGGGGAGGAGGCTGTCTGAGAGGCTTGTGCAGGCTTCCCAGTGGGAGGCAGTGGTTCCTGCCCACTGGTGCGTGGAACTGGGTCTTGTCCTTCTGGCGGGTAGCTATGGCCATGCCCAGGGGCGTGCCTAGAGGGCTGTAGGCTCAGGAAGACTTTATGCAGGCTGTCTGCTGATGGGTGGGGCTGTGTTCCTGCCCTGCTGGTTGTTTAGCCTGAGGCATCCCAGCACTGGAGCCTGCAGGCTGTTGGGTAGGGCCAGGACTTGGTAAGAAAATGGCAGCCTCCAGGAGGGCTCACGCCAATGAGTACTCCTCAGAACTGCCGCCGCCAGTGTCTTTGTACCCTCAGTGAGCCACAGCCAATGCCCGTCTCTGCAGGACACCCTCCAATACTAGCAGGTAGGTCTTGCCCAGAGTCTTATGAAGTCACTGCTTTTTTCCCTGGCTCCTAGTACGCACAGGACCCTGTGTGTGCCCTCCAAGAGTGGACTTTCCGTTTCCTACTGTCCTGTGGAATTCCTGCAATCAAACCCTGCCAGACTCTCTGAGGGCTCCTTCCTCTTGTAACCAGCCCCCCAGGCTGAGGAGCCTGACGTAGGACTCAGAATTTTCACTCCTGTGGGAGAACTTCTGTGGTGTAATTATTTTCCAGCTTGTGAGTCGCCCCCCGCCCCCGGTGGTTATGGGATTTGATTTTATAGCAGTTGCACCCCCTCCTACCATCTTGTTGTGCTTCTTTGTCTTTGGATGTAGTATATCTTTTTCTGGTAGCTTCCAGGGGTTTTTTGGTCCATGGTTGTTGAGCAGTTAGTTGTGATTTGTTTTTTGTAGGAAGCCGTGAGCTGACATCCTTCTACTCCACTGTCTTGTCTCTGTCCTCGTGTGGGTTGTAAGTGACACTTTTCCAACTTCTGTTTAGAGTTCCCAAGAAGATCCAGGTAACAAAAGGAAATACTATAGCCCATGCTATCTTAACATCATTCTCAACTACATACCTAGAGTAAACCCCAGAGTAATACCCTGTGGTTTGTTCGTTTGGTTGTTTTATAAATTTATTTATTTATTTATTTTTGGCTGCGTTGGGTCTTTGTTGCCGCACGCGGGCTTTCTCTAGTTGCCGCGAGCGGAGGCTGCTCTTCATTGCGGTGCGTGGGCTTCTCATTGCGGTGGCTTCTCATTGCGGAGCATGGGCTCTAGGAGCGCGGGCTTCAGTGGTTGTGGCTCACGGGCTCAGTGGTTGTGGCTCGCGGGCTCTAGAGCACAGGCTCAGTAGTTGTGGCGCACGGGCTTAGTTGCTCCGCGGCACGTGGGATCTTCCCAGACCAGGGCTTGAACCCGTGTCCCGTGCATTGGCAGGCGCATTCTTAACCACTGCGCCACGAGGGAAGTTCCCCTGTGCTTTATTATTACTGAAAATGTGCTTTACCAGCATCTGTTTATCCAGTACGAACCAGACCACTTCCAAGATAGAAAGCGGCTCCTAGAGGACTGCCCTTAAAGTAGAATTGCGCTCCCCTTCTTGAGTCTGGTTTAAAGGATCAAGTGCTAAAGTTGTGCTTGGCAGCCAGCTGGAATTGGGGTGGGGCGTGGGGCTTGGACATCCTCAGGCGAGTGTTTCAGATTGGAGTTGGCTCCTCCCAGGCACTGCCCTGACACACAGCATATGCCTCAGGCCGCAGCCAGGCCTGGGCTTCTCCTCCGCAGCAAGGACGTAAATTGGCCTCTGCAGTTTTTAAGTCAAGTCCATCCAAAGTGAGAATGTGAGTGTCCCCATGACAGCCTGTCCTGGGAAATCTTGCAGTGGGATTTAAAGGCTCAGTGCAGTGCTGGGCCGTTTATCATTCTGCTAGAGTGAGGAAGCGTTGTTTTCAGAATATCAGTGACTGCAAACAGACCTGGTAATCAGAACCTCTTCTCTACCAGGCAGAAATGTCATGTTTCACCAACACGTGTTGTATGTAACATAAGTCCAAACAGCATTTATGGGGAATCTATGACTAATTTTCGAACCACATATGGGGTTAATGGCAGCATATAAGAAGGGTTTAAGTAAGGAAGAGCGTAAGATGCTGTTGTTGATTAATTATCAGTGATTCAGGTGAAAATACTTTAAAGCAACAAATGTTTTAGGATCTCTTCCATGCCAACCTGCTGTTTTGTTCTAAGAAAGTTGTCTCTTGTTATAATAGTAGTTCTTCCAATTTCTGTCAATCAAAATATTGACAAAAAATAGAGTGGGAGTGCTTTTCAAGTTAGGTTTTGATCAAAATCCTATTGATTGTAGATAGCAGACTGCACACAGTTCGGGGACTAGGCCAAATGCGTGAAATCTTTTTTTACGTGTCGGACCTTCATCTGTCACATTCCCTACGAGTCTTCCTTTTTCCTACTTGAATACTCCTAGTACGTCATGCTGTTTTTTCCCCAAGACGTCAGTTCCAGACTTTTCACTTTCCCGAGTTCTTAAATGGAGCCCGCAATCCTACACGTGTATTACAGTCATGCTTCTCAGACTCTGGGCGGTGAAAGACCGGGGGGACCAGGTTAGCTGGTTGGCTTAATTTTTAACATGTCACTGACCAATACGTGATTCTGCCATGAGTGACTCCATAGCTCACCCCTTGCCACTTCAGCTCAGTAGTACCTGACGCAGTCTGACGCTGTGGTCAGTGAGACAAGTGTGCTAACCCTATCCTTGGCCATCATGACAGCGTCCAAGTGCTATAAAATTTCTAAACACTGCCCTCATTTTCCGCACCTACCTCGCCGTGACCTTGAAGCAAACTTTGAGTCATAGTAGAGTGAAGCCCAGTGGAGCTCTGGTATCTTTTGACCTTTCTTAAGAGCTGTTCACCTTGGTGGCCAGTCATTCAGTGAAAACTATAACCTGTAGTATCACTTTTATTCTGGGAAAAGTCATATCACAATGTTTATTATCTTTCTAAGTTTTCTTCTTACAGCCTCTCCAGCTACCCTTCTCTCTGCTTTGGGTGCACGTGAACTTGTTCCAGAACCAGCTGGCTTCCACCTTGAAGCCAGGGCTCTGTGGCAGCAGTGGGGCTGCAGCGGTGCATGTAGAGCCAAACGAGTAATCGGGAAATTCCACGGATTTACGCTGCCTCTTAGGAAGCGCCGAAACGGAGAAGGTCTTCCCTTTTGCCTGTACCCAGATGAGGTGTAACCTGAGACAGAGGCTTGGGCATGCGTTTGAAACATGAGGATGCTGTGGGCCTAGTATATTTGCGGTATGCAACTGGGTTATTCCAGAGTACCTGGAAAGAATGTGCCCTCGTGGTTAAACTCGTGCTACCTCTTTGATTGCTTAGTCTTTTTCTCAAAACAACGAGAAACGAAATTTCTATCCAACTCAACTAAATTATCAGAAAGTAATGGGATTTCATTTAAGGGAAACGTGCCAGGTTGCTAAAGCTATAATGAGGAAGTCATTGAATTAATTCACATGTCAATATTCAGAAAATAAAATTATCTTATTGGGGGGCACGAGAAATACACGCACTCGGCTGCTGCAAACAATGGCTGTGACTTGCGGCAAGAAGCTGCCTGCACGTGTTGTACTGCGTTTTCCGTGGACTGTCTCTGGGCCCGTCGCTGTCGTCTCAGTGACTCTTCACCCTGTCCAAGCGGCAGGGTGACATGCGCCAGTGAGGAAGCAGGCTCAGATATAGTAACAAGCCCATGAAACCCCGTGATGGAGCTGCTAGAAAGAGCTAGAGTTGGGATCTGCACACAGGTCTTCTGAGCCTCAGCTCTTCAGCACCACACTATACTCTACACATCAGCCGGAAAGCCTGCTGAAAGTATCAAGCAGATCATGGCAGTCTTCACTTTAAAAGTTTTCCAAGGCTTCCCGTGATGCTGAAATCAAATCCGAGCTCCCCGACGCTGGCCCGTTGGCCCCACTGCCTGGCTATGCTCAGCCTGCCTCTCTCTTCCTCGTTCACAGGGCTTCAGCCCTCCTGGCCCCAGGGCCTTTGCACCTCCTGTTCTTCTGTCTCGAAAGTATCCATGGTATTGGGCACCCAGGGGAGGGTTCCGTAAGTATCTGCTATGTAACTGTGTTGAGCTTCGACCACAAAAACAACTGTGCCCTCACCAAGAAGAGCCGGGAGAGAGAAGATATTTCCAGAGACCGACCCCATCTCAGAGCTCCTGCTGGTTGGCAAGCAGCTAACACTAAACACCAGACCGGGGCCTCTGCCTGAGAACTTATCATCAGGCAGCCCTTGCTTGGCCCTTCGTGCTGCCGCGTCTCGTGTGGGTGGTTGGCAGGATGGGCGGAAAGGGAGACTTGGCCCATGAACGCTTTCAGAGAAGCACGCCACTCCCTCCAGGGGTCCAACAGTTTTCAAAGTTCTGACTTCGTTCCAAAGCGCAGGTTAATTGGCAAATACAGTGGCGTTCCCTGTGCCCTTGTGTCTCGCGTTTGGGCTCGCTTTGCTTTTACTTAATTTGCTGTGATAGCGGCGGAAACTAATTTCTCGACTGTAAATATCACAGCTGTTGGGGAGAGCATTAATCGCGTGCTATCACGTTACCCTCCTTCCTTGGATCAATTTATGTGTAGTCTGTTTGCAAGTTCTGTTACTGTGCATACTAACAGAACACAACGGGAAATAATCTCACCAAACACATTGGAGACACTTGTACTGAAATGGCTGGATGGGTTGGGGTTTGGAAATATTCTTGTTTGTGGCAGACATTGAAAGAATGCTTTTTCAAAGCCCGACCCCAGAAGTCTTGATGCTGAGTGAAATATGGGTAATTTTTCTTTGGGGGGATCAATAAAATAACTATTTTCAAAATGACTTTATATTGACTGAAAGGTCAGAAATGCCCTGGGCATTGATCCCATGCCCGTAATCACTTTTTTGTTTAGTAAGTTAACCGCTCTGCCCACATCCAACGCAAAGAAATCCAGTTCATCATTTAAACGAAATGTTTTTTAAAGCATTTGACGTCCTCCCAGCCCTCACTGCCTGCCGGGGTCTCACAGGGAAATGCCCTTTCTTTGTCTAGGAAGTGGATCTCTACAGAATGAACAGCCAGGACAAGCTGGGCCTCACAGTATGCTACCGGACGGACGATGAAGATGACATTGGGATCTATATAAGCGAGGTATCGGGGCTGATTTTTTATAACTATCATAGCAAGAGCAAGAGAGTTGGTCTCTTTTTTTTTTTTTTTTTTTGCCTTTTATGTGTTAACCAACCTTAACGCTGGCTCACAGAGATGTCTGTGGAAAGACGCAGACAGAGTTCTTCGTCCCCTTTATCACGCTCCATGGAGTTACGTCTTTACATAGGGGTTAAGTCCTAATGTTGGCACCTAAGACAAAACTACCCTTCAGAAGCCTGCAAATCGGCCATAAAATGGAGCCGTGTACATGGCTTCATGTGTTCAACCCCGAGGGAAGAGCAGATTCACATTTCCCTTCTCGTGTTCATTGAATGGGATGGGGGAGGGCATCATTTACACTTTTTAAAGTATTTCTGTGTCTGTTTCTCTTTTTTCTTTTCTTTTGGTGCGGTGTGTATAGTTGAATTCACGTAAGTTCAGTGCAACTTCAAAGTACATAGACGGAAGCTATCTTTATCTTCCCAGAGGAGACAACGCAAAGCAACTGATTTCAGGATGGATACCTTACCACGCATTGCCCTCTTTGCAAGCACAGAAACCCCATTTTGTCAGGAAATAAAATCCGTCCCCATGGGATGAATCAAGGGATGTGTCTGCTAGGCTTAATAATTATCCCTTGGGGTATACTCTACCCACCAAGCTAAAGTTGGCCCATCATGACTGCATTTCGGGGGTGTCTCTCCCAAACTCAATCCCACTTGTCTCAATTATATTTCATTTTTAAAGTTACTTTCCAAACTTTGATATACACATTTGGTAAAATAATGAAGTTGCTTTAATTACTGTAAAGGTTGCTAGCCCACATGATGAAGGGTACCCTTCAACCTGTTCTCCAGCACACTTTTGCTTTTCATTCCTGTGCGTGCAACGGGAGTCAGCTGTGCCTCTGCATCCCCTCAGGTCACCAGGATCTGAGCACACTGCCGAGTAGCAGGGTTGCCGTGCAAGGATCCCGGAACACAGCCTGGAAAGGGCTTGGAAACAGATCAGTCCCTGTTCGTCTCCCTCTGCATGACCCTAAGTCTTGTTTATTTCGGCACAAAACGAAAACAGAGGGACGAGCACGACCATGTGTTAGAGGCAGACTTTGGAAAGGGCCGTTGTTTATTTTCGTGCGTGTTTAAGTTACCCACTCGGTGCTGAGATGTCTGCTGTGTGTTTCAGATCGACCCCAACAGCATCGCGGCCAAGGATGGGCGCATCCGAGAAGGAGACCGCATCATCCAGGTGGGTCAGCTTCCTCTGTTTATCACTGAAGAGCAAACTGGTTCTCATTAATAGCTTTGGGGTGGAAATGCAGAAGTTAACAAACAGGGGCTCGCAAATATCAGGGGTGTGGTGAGGCCAGAGAAGGTAATGGTTGAAGTACAAGCTATGGAAAATACCTGGCAACAGGGTGTGGTGAGGCGTGAGACAAAGTGGAGAGAGGACGCCTGCCCCACCTAAGCAGGAAAGCTGCCCCAGCGCTTTGCAGCATCTGAGCCAGCTCATCTCCTTTCCTTTCCCTTCTCCTTGGGCCACAGACAGCACATTAGTGGGCCAGATCAGGCCCACAGTTCGTGTGAAACAAAATAATGCTCATTTGAGCTTTCTCAGATGGATTAATTTTGGACCGAACATTTCAAGTTTGAGCCATCTTTTAAACTCCATGACTCAGCATTTAACTAGTATATGCCATGGCTTTTAAGAGTAGTTTCTTTATCTGTAAAGGATACCTGTTGCTCTTTCGAGTCAAACTGAGACCAGTCTTTTTTTCCCTTTAATTGTCTTTTAATTTAAGCTTTAATTATTTTTTTAACAAATAACATGTTTTATTGAAGTACAGTTGATTTACAGTGTTGCCTTAGTTACAGCTGTAAAGTGACGCAGTTATACATGTGTATACATTCTATTATTTTCCATTAAGGTTTAATCACGGGAGATTGGGTGTAGTTCCCTGTGCTACACACAGTGTAGGACCTTGTTGTTTATCCATTCTCTATATATACCAGTTTGCCTCTGCTAATCCCAGACTCCCAATCCAACCCTCTCCCAACCTCGTCCCCCTTGGCAACCACCCGTCTGTTCTCTGTGTCCGTGAGTCTGTTTCTGCTTCAGCAATAGGTTTATTTGTGTCATATTTTAGGTTCCACATATGAGTGCTATCATAAGGTAGTTGTCTTTCTCTTTCTGACTTCCTTCACTTAGTACGATAATCTCTAGTTGCATCCACATTGCTGGAAAAGGCATTGTCTCATTCTTTCTTTTTGATGGCTGAGTAATATTCCATTGTCTGTATGTACCACGCCTTCTTTATCCATTCATCTGTCCATGGACGTTTAGGTTGCTTCCATGTCTCGGCTGTTGTAGCAAACAAACAGTGCTTCAGTGAACATTGGGGTGCGTGTGTCTTTTGGAATTCATTATAGTTTTGTCTGGATATATGCCCGGGATGGCACTGCTGGATCACATGGTAAATTCTATTACAGTCTTTTTTAATCTCACAGAAATTGAGAGGCTCTGGTTCATGGGTAGAAGACTTAGCTTCTACCTCTGCTCGTTCCTGTCTTCTCATTTCGAATCCACTGTGTTTAGACGTATCACTGCCTACCTCCCTGCGAGTAATTTTCGTTTCCTTTTGCCACTGCTTATTCTTACACTTGCCCTGACTTCAGCCCGGACTGTCGTCCCTGATGGGGCTGAACCCTCAGGAGTAACGGCCTTTTCAGCGGCTCTAGTTTTCCACTGGCATCGCCATTGGCCACGGAAGCACTGAGTTCCTTATCTGGCCCTCCCTGCCTCCCGGACAACCACACATCCCCTCGTTGACCAAGATCCATCACCCCCTTTGCTGCCCGTTCCTTCACTGGCATAGAGAGTCAGAGGGCAGGCTCCCCTTCCAGCTCCATGGGACCATTGCTGTGTACCCTGGAGCTGAGACCTCCAGACCAGCAGAGCTCGAAGGTGCCGGGACAGGAAGCCAGAATCCTGCCAGAGAGTGATCAGGCGTGATGGTGAGAGACTCCCTCCCGCTTGACCTTGTGTCCCACCTTAAAACATTAAAGTGTGAAACTGGGAACACAGAGCACTCTGCATAATTCCAGCACGTTCACGTACAACCCCCAGTGCCGCGTTTTTCTCCGATATTATCTGAAAATTAGCTGTAGTCACGCTTTAGTATATTCCATTTAGACTCACGCCTGAGTATATTTAATTACGTGTCATTAAATTGCTTAGATGTTTTCCCTCTTCACAACGCTGTGATTTTTCTCAGGGCTGCCTTTTGGAGTCCCAGCTACTTCTGTTCACGTAGCCTCCGCCTGGGCACTACGCCCGTGGAGGCTGTCATGTAGACCAGAGACACTGCGTCAGTTTGAGCAAGGCCTTTCCTTCTGAAAACCAGCGTATTCTCTTCAAGCTGCCTGGAAGTTCTCTGTTCCTGCTGTGAGATGCAGGCCTGCAACAGTGCAGAATGATTCTGCACAACTTACTCATGCTACTTGTCTACCCCTCCACCTTTTTCTTTTTAGATTAACGGGATAGAGGTACAGAACCGCGAAGAGGCCGTGGCTCTTCTAACCAGTGAAGACAACAAGAACTTTTCCTTGCTAATTGCAAGGCCCGAACTCCAGGTGAGTCAGCTTCCGGCACGTGAAGCTGGGTCTGTAGTTCTAAAATCAGTAACAAAGTCCCTGGCCCTGCAGAACACTGCCCACCTATCAAATCTGAGCTTGAAGGGTACTCCGTACCCCGGAAAGGTAATCTGAGTTGCTCGGACTTCCAATCTGTTTCTCGTTTTGACCTTCTAAGGAGCGTGCTGACATCCACCCTGGCATTTACACCGGGGGGGGGGCCCCCCCCCCCCCCCGGCACGTTCGTTAACGCAGGGAGGGAGCGTAATGAAAGAAAAGAGGAGGGAACATAAGGGCGTGGAAAACACAGCCAGGGTCACGCCCGTCAACATGTTTGACTTCCCAGGACCTGAGCAGTATCTGTGTGGGTCTCATTTACAACCGCAGAGTGTTAAGGAACGTACAGCATGACGATTATAGTTAAACTTTTCATCACCCAAAAAACAGTAACGGTGAGATACGTTAGTTACTCGACTGGTAATTATTTCACTATGTATATATGCACATCAAATCATCGTGACGTACATCTGCCACGTAGTACAGTTTTTACTGTAAAAAAAAAAAAAAAGGAAAGAAACTTTGGTCAGCAGACTCTTCCTTAAAGGGCCAAAGAAGAAGTATGATGGGCTTTGGGAGCTGTGTATATGGTCTCCGGTGCCACTGCAGTGCAGAAGCAGCCGCAGGCAACACGTAAACAAAGGGGCTTGGCTGTGTTCCAATTACACTGTTTTTAAACAAACAAAAATAGGCCGCAGGCCAGATTTGGCCCACGGGTGGTAGATGTCAGACCCCTGAGCGGTCTGCTTTCTTACGAGCAGGAGAGAGAAGAGCCCTGATAAAAGTGATAGGCCTTGCCCAAGACTAACAAACGGCTAGGTTAGTAGAGCTACCTTTTTTTTTTTTTTTTGTCAGAAAGAATGCTTTCCGTACTGTAAGTGCCTTCTCTTGGGGCCCTGCTAAACTTGTGTGCGGGCCGTCAAGCAGAAGGGCAGGCAGGGCTAGGGCTCTTGGACGCTGCCCCTACTATACTCAGTGGCCTCCTTCACCAAAAGGAGCTAACCTGGGGGAAAGCGCCTCACCCTCCAACAGTAAAACAGCAGACCGCAGCCCCGTCCCCCGGACGTGTAGGGTGGGAGCTGTCTGCACCGTGAGCGTGGGGTAGTCGTCTGTCGTAGAGCAAAACGACAGGCAGCCTGCATTTCGATGACCCCCGGAGGGGGCCCCAGAAGTATTTCTCCCCAGGGTTACTGTCCTTTCTTAAAAATAAATACATAAAATGAGAGCGAAAGGAGCCTCAGCTGAAGGGCATGTGTGGGCGGCTTGTCTCTCCCCAGCTGGACGAGGGGTGGATGGACGACGACAGAAACGACTTTCTGGACGACCTGCACATGGACATGCTGGAAGAGCAGCACCACCAGGCCATGCAGTTCACCGCCAGCGTGCTGCAGCAGGTACCGCCCCCGCCAGCCCCTCCGCCCTCTCAGCAGCAGGAAAACCCGGCCCCACATCTCCCTCGGGATGCCCAAGCCCCTGAGCAACCCAGCTGCCGCCGGGAAGACGGCCAGGAAACTAACTAACGAAGTGCTTTTCTGTTCGCCCGAGTGAAAGGCAAGCCCATAGTTCCCCTGACCACGAGAGTGCCGTGTGGCTTATAAAAGCAAAAGCAGTAATGCCCGGGTACCCCTGACCTTCTGGCACTCGTTTCAAAACCAAACCCCCCTGTGCCGGCATTAATAGATCGCTAGAGCAGAGAAAGAAAAAGTCATGTTTTCAAAAGCAAAGCAATTCCCTCTGTTTAACCTGAGCTGCTTGGCACCCTTTCCGTCCCCCTTCTATGCCACCACCATTGTCAGAGATACCCTAAGTGACTACTAATCGAGGGCCTTAGGAGCTAAAAGGACGTCACCTATGCCTCCTGTGCGTGCACAGGGGTCCTCGAATGGCTGGAATCATTCGGTGAGGTAAGGTGACTATCGTCCTCCTTTCCCAGGTGCGGAAACTGAGGCCGAGAAGGAGGTTCAGTGGCTCCCCCAGGTCAGGCTGACCGGGTAGTTAACCCGTAGCTAATTGCCAGGCCCCCCTCCTACAGGAAGAGTCACACCTGGGAACTGCACCTCTGGCGTCCCTCACTGTGCCCGTGTGTTCTTGTTTTCTGTCGTGTAGAAGAAGCACGAGGAAGACGGGGGAACCACAGACACGGCCACCATCCTGTCCAACCAGCACGAGAAGGACAGCGGTGTGGGCCGGACAGACGAGAGCACGCGCAACGACGAGAGCTCAGAGCAGGAGAACAACGGCGACGACGCCCCCGCGGCCTCCCCGCCGCTGGCCGGGCAGAGGAAGCTCACGTGCAGCCAGGACACCCTGGGCAGCGGCGACCTGCCCTTCAGCAACGAGTCCTTCATCTCGGCCGACTGCGCCGACGCCGACTACCTGGGCATCCCGGTGGACGAGTGCGAGCGCTTCCGCGAGCTGCTGGAGCTCAAGTGCCAGGTGAAGAGTGCCAGCCCCTACGGCCTGTACTACCCGGGCAGCCCCCTGGACGCCAGCAAGAGCGACCCGGAGAGCGTGGACAAGGAGCTGGAGCTGCTGAACGAGGAGCTGCGCAGCATCGAGCTGGAGTGCCTCAGCATCGTGCGCGCACACAAGATGCAGCAGCTCAAGGAGCAGTACCGCGAGCCCTGGATGCTGCACAACAGCGGCTTCCGCAACTACAACACCAGCGTCGACGTGCGCAGGCGCGAGCTCTCGGACATCACCGAGCTCCCCGAGAAGTCCGACAAAGACAGCTCGAGCGCGTACAACACAGGCGAGAGCTGCCGGAGCACCCCGCTCACCTTGGAGATGTCCCCCGACAACTCTCTGAGGCGAGCGGCCGAGGGCGTCGGCGGCCCCGGCAGTGAAGGCGCCGCGGGGACCACAGAGGCGTATGGGCTGTCCCCAAGGAATCTGCTCTCCATCACGGAAGATCCTGAAGTGGGCTCCGCGGACTACAGCCCTTCCCCTGAAGAGCTGGACCCCAGCCAGGCCCTGGGGGGCAAGGAGAGGAAGCCCAGCGACGACGGCAGCGGGAGCCCCACCCCCAGCCAGAAGCTGGGCGGCGCCTCGTACCTGTCGCCCTTCCCGCACTCCCCCTACAAACACGCCCACATCCCGGCGCACGCGCAGCACTACCAGAGCTACATGCAGCTGATCCAGCAGAAGTCGGCCGTGGAGTACGCGCAAAGCCAGATGAGCCTGGTGAGCATGTGCAAGGACCTGAACTCGGCCAACCAGTCGGAGCCGAGAATGGAGTGGAAAGTGAAGATCCGGAGCGACGGGACGCGCTACATCACCAAGCGGCCGGTGCGGGATCGCCTGCTGCGGGAGCGCGCGCTCAAGATCCGCGAGGAGCGCAGCGGCATGACCACGGACGACGATGCGGTGAGCGAGCTGAAGATGGGGCGGTACTGGAGCAAGGAGGAGAGGAAGCAGCACGTGGTGAAGGCCAAGGAGCAGAGGCGGAGGCGCGAGTTCATGATGCAGAGCCGGCTCGACTGCCTGAAGGAGCAGCAAGGGGCCGACGACAGGAAGGAGATGAACATCCTGGAACTCAGCCACAAAAAGATGATGAAGAAGAGGAATAAAAAGATATTTGATAACTGGATGACGATCCAAGAACTCTTAACCCACGGCACGAAATCTCCAGACGGCACTAGAGTATACAATTCGTTCCTATCGGTGACTACTGTATAACTTTCACTTCTGCGTTATGTACATAAGAGAGAACACTACCGTTGAGGTAGCAATTCCTGCCTCGTTCAATGCGGCAAGCTTTTGTATATAAGATAAATAGGGTCATCATGTTTATAGTCGAAATCAGCGAGCCCTACCCACTCACTCCGGGTGTCGTCTTAGCTCTATTTTAAGCAGAGAAAAACCACCCGTAACTGTCTTGGAAGGCAATATTGACAAAACAAACAGAGCTTTTTTTCAAATAGCAGTGGTACTTTTTATACTCGTTACCTTTCACATGAAGTTTTTAAGATTTCAAAAAGATCTTTTATTAAGCATACCTTCACAGAATAATTTGTTTACACACTATATTCATATACGAAAGTTAAACACACTTCTTTTTTTGCCTGCCGAAAACTCAGATACGACTGCCAGTATGTATTTTTAATGCAACCCTACTTTATAATATGTGAGTGACCGTTTAACGTTAGGTCAAAGCTTCAGCTCCAAAAACCACCAAACTCTGTGCTTCACGAGGTAGACTACACATAATTTGTTTAGAATTGGGAGACACATTTAAACATTCTTCTCCTGGTTAAAGTTCCCAAGAGAGTGTAAAGGTTTTTAACAGAAGGCAAACTATAACACAGCTTCGTGGAAGTTTAAAGCATGTTTGCAGATCCTGCAACCCGTTGGAGGACTTTGCATGTACAGGAAAGTTGTGGATGGAGACGGTTTGTGGAATTTTAAGTGCTCACTGTAGTAAACCTTTGCTTTGCTTTGTAGATTCAAAGGGACAGACTTTTACGAGCAAATTCAGAGAACCATGGTTAGTTATAAACAGTAAGTAAAATGAAGTTAAAATAAATTATTATTTTCTATTTGATATGTTTTGAAGTGATTCCTCATTTTGCAGTGGTGCCTAGAAAATAAAAGCCTTTTGCAGTGTGTATTTTTTTTTCCTTCATTGTATTACCTGCTGCCTCGGAAGAATTTGAGCGTTTCACATCATCCACTACCTTCATTCTGCTCGGAATCCAAAGACAGGTCTGTTTGTTTCGTTAGGAAAAAAATCTAGCATTCGAATGACTGTGTCTGCCTTACGGAAAGCCTCAACTTGGCCCACTATGCTATAAACTGGAATAACTGAGCAAGTTTATCAACCAAGCTCGTGTTCACAACGAAACCCCTTTGGTTTACTGCCACCATTACTGCCTGTCGGTAATATCTAACAACATCTCTGAGTAGCTAGGCCCAACTTTCCATTTCTAAGATGCGTCTGCAAAAGCCACAATATTTTCATAGAATAACAAGGGTCACCAAAGTGGGTGGGCTTCAAAACTGGTATCTTTCACACCACAACAACCCACAGGATCCCAAATACTGAATTCGCTACGAATTGTTCCCCGATGATAGCGTTCACACAAATGTCAGCTATAACGTCTACTAAAAAGACATACATACATACACAAATGAACGAATGACTGGGATTACAAAAGGTATCATTTTCATTTGCCATGATGCCAGGCATCTGGTTTTCTCACTGAAATTTGGATTGAAGTGGCCAGGTGTTTAGGTATCTGAGACTTAGATTCCTCCAACACACCCTGTTCGAACCCATATTCCTCCCTTGTGGCCAACATCTTAAGACTAGACTAGTCATTAGCCATTAGTCGTCGTACTTCCATTACAACAAACTTAATGTAGATACGACACCGATATATTTATTCCTCACTATTAAGATATCTGTTCATAACCTCTTCCAGACCAGGCATCGCGAAGATAATTACACCTGCTACCTTAGTGTTTGCAAAAGGTGGCCTGTTAGCACCATGGTTTTCCAATACTCTCCAAGTTCAACTTCCAACAGAATTGGCTCCTTGGCTCCCAGGAGCGGCACCCCATCTCCAGCTCTCTTAACCTCACACCCTTTCTTGCTAGTTAGTGTGTCACGGAGAACCAACACCAGTCAGATGAATTACAAATTGCGTCAAGAGGGCTTCCCTGGTGGCACAGTGGTTGCGAGTCCGCCTGCCGATGCAGGGGACACGGGTTCGTGCCCCGGTCCGGGAAGATCCCACGTGCCGCAGAGCGGCTGGGCCCGTGGGCCATGGCCGCTGAGCCTGCGCGTCCGGAGCCTGTGCTCCGCGGCGGGAGAGGCCACAGCAGTGAGGAGCCCGCGTACCGCAAAAACAAAACAAAAACGCGGCAAGACATACACAGGTTGGGTATAAGACTAAGTGCGTGGGTTTCTTTGGAGAAAGAGCCTTCCTGCCTTGTGTGTTCTCATTAAAGGCCAGAGGCGTGTACGTGGCTACAAGAGCAAAGATCTCCCACCTAAAGAGCAAAGATCTCCCACCTAAACAGTCATGTGCCATCAGACTGAAGTTGAGGGGTTTCCAATCAGGGCTCCCTGGGTGCCTCTGGATTTAGGGGTCAGTCTGTGCCCCGTGTGAAAAAGTGGAGGGAAATAAAAAGTAACATACATTCTAATCCCAATTCCGGACCCTTCAATTCCAACTTATTTTTTCAATCACTTTTTCATATGGATACACTGGGTCCTAATTTGCAATGTCATACGAGGTTTCCCGAACCGAATTTAGCAAATCAACTCCTAAAAGGAGTCGGAAGAGACCTGAGAAATCATTTGATCAATGAGCAGGAGACTCAAGGAGACAAATGGTGGCTGCTTAATGAACAAACTGGGATTTGAATTCAGAACCCAACACCCGGTTCCCATAGCCCTTATGGCCACTCCCACGGGGGAAAGGTCGCTGTCAAGTGCACAGTTAACTTGAACGTATTCAGTCCTGTGCCCTCAACCAAAATATAAACACAGCTCACCAGTGGATGCCCTGGAGTGAACATCAGTCAGGAGACGTGAATCCCATTTTTCAGTGAGTCTGAGCCCCCAAGTGCCTCCGAGCACAGGCATTTCCTCAACAGGCGAGTTGAGGGATTTTCCTGGTTAACGGTGACAAGAGACGACGTACCACTTCTGTCCTCCCAGATATGAAACCGTAGTTCCCAGGTAAACAGAGTCTCCCCTGCAGCCCACAGGGACTTCTACCACCACAGCTGCTTACACTGTCACTTCCTTGGCCCATTTTAGAACGTGATGGAAACTATGGATTCTCCCCACAGGAAAATATCCGTATAATACGCAACACAAAAAAATTTGCATATAATTTTGGAGGCTTTATGTGCCCCCAAAGTCCATTCATGGACCTCTTCTAAAGGTACAAAAGTCTCAAGTTTAGACCAACTGAATTTGATAGCTCTATATTTTTCACACTATTTTTAGGTGCATTTTATAGCACCCTTTGATTTCAATGACCATTTTAAATATCAAGGAGTACATTTTCCCCCATTAGACCCATATTAAGGCAATTAAAATTCAACAAACCACTGATACCTGTACTCTTCCAGTCGTGCTAACGGTCGTGTCTCCCAGGATTAAACCGATTTCCAAACTACGACGAGGAAAGAGTCCCGAGGCTCCGTAACAGCCACTCCACTGGACGGATGACAACTTTATTCCTAAAATATAAAGGGAAAGAAATGAAGATTGATTGATCATCCAGTGCTACACTTTCCAGTACAGTAGCCACTGGCCACAGCTGGCTATTAAACACTTAAAGTATGGTGAGTCTAAATTGAACTGTTCTGAGAAAATGGATTTCAAAGACTTAGTGCTCCAAAAAAGAGATGATGTAAACTATTTCAAGAAGTCTATGCATGTTGAAATGTTAATACTTTGCATATCTTGGATTAAATAAAATAATAATACTTCAAAAAATAATTATACTTTTTTGCTTTTTAATGTGGCTACTGGAAACATTTAAATCACAGATGCGACTCACATTTCATTTCTGTTGGAGAGCACCAATACAGAGACCATCAGGTGTGGGTGTGCGAAACACGGGACCTCACGATCTCACCAAATCCATAGGGCAGTTCTGCCAGGCGAATGGCCTTATCACCAGTTCACATTCAGACTAAGAACCTTGCCCAGATGAGCGTAGAGATGTGATTTGAATTTGCATCCTCCTGATGCCAAACCCTTTACCTTTCCCAACTCTGCCTCCACGGGCTTCTCAAGCAGTGACTCTTAAGTCCGTTTGCGTTATGCTACTCTTTGTAACCTAGTCATGATTACGATGAAAGAAACTGCTTCAAAGTGACAGGCATTTCACTCAGTTCCCTTTTGAGTTTTAAATGACAAAATATCCTAACACTCCTGGCAAAAGCATACGACAGCGTATAAAAATCTAGGAACTGGGGGCACTAATTAAGCTTTTCATCTTTTAAATGAGACCAGGAGACTCCAAAAACAAGAACCACAAATGTGACGAGGTAGGACTCTACAATGCCTAGGGAATACGAGTCAGAGAACTCATTAGGATTGTAAACTAAAGTATGAAAATTAACCAAGTAATTATCTAGTTGTAGCCTTAGCGGTAGGTTACAGGTTACTTGTTAGCAAGATTGCCCAGAACCAAGGAAGCAAACACAATTCTGCCAGAAGCAACTGCAACTCCCACTTCTCTTTCTGTTTCCCAGTTGTTTGAAGCACACTAGGATATCTGCAGAGAACAACTAATTAAAAAGAAATCATTAAAACGGAGATGAGATGCAAGAATTCTCACGGCAACCGCTGTACTCTTCAATTTTGATTAAATGTGAATTCCCGAAAGCAGCTAGAAAACAAAGTGTGGTTCCTGGGGTTTCATTCAGATGGGTTTTTCTGATCACATGATCCATTTTCCTTTAGCTTCCAGTTTAAGCTAATCCTAAAAGGGCACGGTCCGTGGGGGCATGTGCTTTGCCTCTAAGGATCATGGTTTTGCCTTTCAATGGCGGAACGCTGACCACACGCACTCAGCATCTTTTGAAAATGAAAAATGAGGAATTAATGATCCTTACTTGAATTGGGGCTATTGCAAACTTAAACTTGCTTACCAATGCAGTGATTCTTGTCAAAAGCCCAATGAAACTCCCTAGACGTCTGAGTCTCTCGAAAACACATTAGGATCACGTTGACTCGTGCGTTCATTCCTCCTCCTCAGCTGCCAGCCCAGACGTTATTGGTCTGATTTAACACTTTTAGCTCTGAAGAATCATGATCACTTCTATGCTCTAGGCACTGTGTCAGAAGCCAGCATGGATTTGTTCAGCCAGGAGTTTTTGTGCCCACTGTGTTCAGGGCCATGAGTTCTCACGGAGCTTACACCTAGTGGGAAAGAAAATAAAAATCCAGTCATCACACAAATACTTTTAAAATGTCAACAAGTTTAGAGTGGGAGAGGGGACGACGGACAGGAGAGCTAGTGCCATGGATTTCAAGGAGGGTCTCTCACAAGAGTCATGGTTGAGCTGAGAGCCAGTGGATGAATGTGAGTTAACTAGGAAAAGACAGAAGTGATGTTCCAAGCAACGCAAACAGCACGTGCAAAGGCCCTGTGGTGGGAGAGACATGGTTTATTTAAAACAAACCGAAAAGACAGCCAGTGTGGCTTGAGCTCATAAAGCACTGGAAGAGAGAATGGTGTGTAGTAAGAGTGGGGGGACAGGAGAGAACCAAACACTTGACCATAAATCCCTATTCAATATGGCCGACACTTATGGAGCACCTAATATGTGCTAGAAACTATGCTAAATGTTTTACACGTACTAACTTGCTTAACCTTAAATTGCCTGTGAGATGGGTGGGTTTATTATCCTTGTTTTGCAGATAAGAAAACAAAGAAGGCTTAGGGAAGCAACTCACTCAAAGTGAAAGAGATGTACAGGCTCAGGGGCAAAGTGAGACCAGTTCTTTGTACCCACACTTCATCACTGGGCTGGGAAGCAGCATCTCCATGACAGGGGCTCATGGGTTTTCACTCTGGGAGAGGTTCATACCTAATTGACTGTTTCTTAGCTCAAGCTGCCCTAACAAAATACCACAGGCTGAGTGGCTTAAACAACAGGAATTTATTTCTCACTTCCAGTCTGGAGGCTGGAAGTCTAAGGCCAGGGTGCTGGTATGGCTGGGTTGTGGTGACCCCTCTCTTTCTGGCTTGTAGATGGCTGTCTTCTTGCTAGGTCCTCACACGGCAGAGAGAGAGAAAGCTCTGGTCTCTCTTCTTGCACAGACACTAATCCCATCATGGGGGCCCCACCCTCATGACCTCATCTAAAACTAATTAACTCCCCATGGTCCCACCTCCAAATACCATCGCATTTGAGGGTTAGGGCTTCAACACATGACTTTGGCGGCCCCAACATTTCGTCGTTAAGAGTCTGGATAACCTGCCACCCTTTTCATCCTCTGCCTTTTTCCAGCCCAAGGATAAATCTGTTTATAACCACGTTGCTTCCCATTTCTATGCCATGACAGGTGATAAGCTCAATAAGCTTAGTCAATTCACTTCTACAAATTGGCTTCTGGCTAGAACATGTTTCTGCATCCAGGGCTCCATGTGCCATCACCCGTCATGCACACACAGATCAGGAGCTTAGACAAAAAGTGAGTTTCCTCCTCCCTTCCTTTCCAGTGAAAGCTTTTCCTACCAGTTTTTACCACTATCCAGAGGAGGAGTACCTGATCTGATGAAATGGTCTCGTCGCATGCATAATGAAGAAGGAAATTTCGTTTCAGGGCCAGCTTCTCTAAGTAGGCAGGCTCCTGAATGGTCCCCTGCTGTATAAACTAATGTCGATGACTCCTGTCAAATAGGGAGGCTTTCCAACCCCTGCTGCCACCCAATCAGCTCTTCCTGCCTTCATAAATGATCTCCAAAGTGCCGTAAGCAGAGGACACAAGGTCCCAAAGGCCCATCCACCTCCAGAAAGAAGTTTCTCGGTGCCAATGGACTGCATAGAGGGGCTGAATAAATCCTAATTACATACGATTTAAGCTTTTCCATTTTCTGAGAAGCAGGGTGTTTGAGGCAAGGAATGTTGACTTTGCAAATGCCTAACATTTACCCAGAATGAACAAACAAAACCTGCCCACTTGGTTTTTGAGTTGAGTCTTAGGGACAAGGGGTGTTGGGGGCTGATGGAAAAATGAGCTTCTAAGAACCCCCTTCAGTCTGACCTGAGCACTGTTGCCAGTACGTATGGACTTTGTTTCCTTAAGTACATGGGCATGCCCGCTCGCTGGATTCCAAGCCAACATTTTAAGCGGTACTTCCGCGGGGAGAATTATACGTGACCAATTTTTAGCTGAGTTTTAAATCTTCTGGCTCTTGTTGACCCAGCCTTTCCAGGAATGTGACCTGGTTTCTATTTTCCACTCCATTAACCCTTTTGCTTTTCCCTCCTCCTTACCAGAAACACTTCTTTAATATCTACCTTATGTACCATGATCTCATTTTCCTTATGAGCAACAAGCACAATTTATAAGCCAGGCTTGGAAGTCATTCCTTCATTTAGCGTCAAGCATAATTCCAAAAGAAGTATATACTTTGGTGTGTAGTTTTACATTTTGTAACAGGGCCACATATTAACTGTGTTTCTTAAAACCCACGAGAGCTCAGCGAATCCTCATCCTATATAAAGAGAAAAGACCTGCAAGTATGATAGATCCACTACCAGACTCAATGAGCATGTTCAAGGTCCACAGGGTAAGCCAGGACACCTGCCTCTCAAAGTAATGCCTTGGGAGATGTGAGCAATCAAAACTCCATAGCAACCAGCCGGTAACTCATATGATGCCAAAATGCTTCAGTGCTATTTATTTTTTAACAAAGAGACACATGTACAGTGCCAGAGAAAGCAGAAAATTTTGCATATAATTCAGGGGATTCACAGAAGCAATGTATCAGTATGATCTTAAGCAAAGATGTGATAAATGCTGACTTGATCTCCTAGTCCAAAAAAGCCCCAGGTCATCTTCATGAGCTTGGACTTGGCAGTGGATTCTCAGATGTGATACCAATGCATGAACAACAAAAGAAAAATAGACAAATTGGACTTTATCAAAACTTAAAACTTTGTACACCAAAGGACATTATTAAGAAAGTGAAAAGACAACCTACAGAATGGGAGAAAGGATGTGATAAATGTTTACTGTCTATAATCCATAAAGAACTCCAGTCATGTTGGACAGGGGCCCACCTTAATCCAACTCATCAACAAAAAGATAACCCAATTTAAAAACAGGCAAAGGGGGCTTCCCTGGTGGCCAGTGGTTGAGAGTCCGCCTGCCGATGCAGGGGACACGGGTTCGTGCCCCCGTCCGGGAAGATCCCACACGCCGCGGAGCGGCTGGGCCCGTGAGCCATGGCCGCTGAGCCTGCGCGTCCGGAGCCTGTGCTCCGCAACGGGAGAGGCCACAGCAGTGAGAGGCCCGCGTACCTCAAAAAAAACAAAAAAAAAAACAGTTAAAAATAAACAAACAAATAAAAACAGGCAAAGGACTTCAGGTGACATTTCTCCACAGAAGATACACAGTTGCCCAATATGCACATGAAACGATGCTCAGCGTCAGTAATCATTAGGGAAACGCAAATCAGAACCATAACGAGAAACTACCTCACATCCACTAAGAGGGCTGCTCTCAGAAAAACAGAAAATAACAAGTGCTGGAAAGGAGAGAAACCGGAAGCCTTGTACATTGTTGGTGAAAATGTAAAAATGCTAGAGCAGCTCTGGAAAACGGTTTGGTGGTTTCTCAAAAATTAAGTGTAGAATTACCGGATGATCCAGTCATTTCACGTCCTGGCATATACCCAGAAGAACTGAAAGCAGGGACTCGAAAAGATATTTGTAAACTAATGTTCATGGTAGCATTATTCCCAACAGCCAAAAGATGGAAATAACATGAGTATCCATCAGGAGCTAAACAAAATGTGCTGTAAACATACAGTGGAATATTATTCAGTTATATTTAAAAAAAAAAGCAATGATGTTCTGATACACATCACAACATGGATGAACCCCTAAAACATTAAGTGAAACAAGCCAGACAAAAAGGGACAGATGTTGTGTCACTCAAGTTATATGAAATATCTAGAATAGGCAAATTGATAGAGACAGAAACTTAAGTGGTTACCAGGGGCTGAGGGGCAGAGGGATGCAGAATTACCGCCTAATGGGTACAAAGTTTGTGTTCAGAGTGATGAAAAGGTGTCAGAAACAGGTAAAGGTGATAGTCGTACAAGTGTGAATGTACTTAATGCACTGAATTTTGCACCTAAAAATGATTAAAATGGCAAATTTTATGATATATATTCATATATATAGGTATACACATACGTATGTAAATAATCACAATTTAAAAAATAACTCATGTCTTCTAACGTCTCAAACCAAATTCCCCTTGGCTTCTTGGGTTTGTAGATTGTTACCAGCATTGAGGAGAGCTGCACACACACACCCGCAATCAGAAAATGAACACAAGTGCCACATTTTATTTACAGTCCTAGGGGGTCCACAGTTTTTGCGGAAGTCCTCCCAGATGCCAGCGTTGGATCTCATCTGAGGTAGAATGGATCCAAAGCAAAAGGAAGCTGGTGACCCTTCATTTGTGCTGAGAATGCTTTTACAATTTGGGTGCCCAGGAAACAAGTTATACCTATGTCTCCTGGGCCTAGGGACTGCTCGGGGCATGGGCCACGCCTACCTTAGTACTACAGAATTGCATATTTGTGCCCCCCAAAATTCCTATGTTGAGGCCTAATTCCCCAAGGTGACGTACTAGGAGGTGGGGCCTCTGGAAGTAGTTAGCTCAGGAGGCCAGAGCCCTCATGAACGGGATTAGTGCCCTTATAAAAGAGGCCCCGCAGAGAGGCCTCCCCACTTCCACCATGTAAGGAGACAACAAGAAGACAGCCGTCTGCAACCCAGAAGAGGGCCTTCCGCCCCAAACCTGAGCTTGCTGACATCCTGATCTTGGACTTCCAGCCTCCAGAACTGTTAGAAATAAATTTCTGCTGTTTATAACCACCCAGTCAATAGTATTTCGTTACAGCAGACAGAATGGACTAAGACACTTGGTTTCTCTCGCAGGACTCATCAATTACAAGTGGTGCCAAATAATACCAAAACGCTTTTCAGAAAACTCCTTAAGATGCCAGATGGGAGGTACAAAGACACTTGGGGCTCTTCTGTAACTGGCAGGTCTGTGTCCAGGCATAAAGAAGGCTGGCCTCTTGTTGCCTCTGTGGGGAGATTTCATAGCACAGACTTCTCTCTAATCTAAAAAATGTAGGCACGAAGATAACTCTCAACAAGGGTTATCTCACTGCCCAAATTCTGGGAGCTCTTTTTAAAACAGTCTGGGGCTTCCCTGGTGGCGCAGTGGTTGAGAGTCCACCTGCCGAGGCAGGGGACATGGGTTCGTGCCCCGGTCCGGGAAGATCCCACATGCTGCGGAACGGCTAGGCCCGTGAGCCGTGGCCGCTGAGCCTGCGCGTCCGGAGCCCGTGCTCTGCAACGGGAGAGGCCACAGCAGTGAGAGGCCCACGTACCGCAAAAAAAAAAAAAAAAACAAACAGTCTTGATGCTTAAATGTCACGAGGTCTCCGATTGCAATCTCCCTCACACCGCCCATCCCATACGTGTGGATACCCACCATTCCCCGATCTCTCACTTGCCTGCTCTAAAATCTTACCCCCTTGAGGCATAAAGAATTGTTTTCACTTCAGTAATCTGACGGAACACCTGAGGTTTTCACTGGGGATGACAAGCTAACCCAGGTTCTACCCGTCCCACCTGCCACGATTTCTCATGGATCGTGGAAGTGGCGAAATGAAGAAGGGCAGACACAGGGAGGAACAGCAAAGGGAGCTTTTCCTTGCTGCCTGCCGGCCTTCACTCCTTCTCAGTCCTTCAAGTATCTACGGAGCACCTACTATGTGCTGGTCACTCTCCTGGCACCAGGGCTACATTGGGGATAAGGCAGAGATGATTCCCCCCTCACAGAGTACCCATTCTGGCGGGGGGAGGCAAAAAAAAAAAGCACAAGTAAACAAAGAAAGAAAAAGACTTGCAAATCATGTTAAGCAAACAAACACTGGTCTGAGAGAAGCGTTACCCACTAAACCAGTGGTTCTTAAAGTGGAGTCCCCGGACCAGCAGGACCAGTAGCACCTGGGATATTATAGGAAATGCAGATTCTCGAGCACCACCCCAGGCCAAAAGATTCAGACACTCAGGGGTCACGCAGTCTGTTTTTTCAAGCCCTTCAGATGACTCGATGCATGCCGAAGTTTGAGAAACACTGCAAATAAACAGATTTGACTGTTTGGGCTGTGAAGTTTTTTGTTTGGTTGGTTGTTTTTAACCCCTAATTCTTAGAACAGTCCCTGGACAAAGTAGGGGCTTTATAAAATATGTTGAAGGGACACTCAGTTGGGTTATTGTACTTTAAGCTGAAAAAGACCACTCTAAACACCTAAGCTGAGATCTGAAGTTTGAGAAAGAGACGGCCATGCAGAGTGTAGGCCAGAATGTTCCTAGCCAACTAGAACTGCAAGTGCAAAAGGCCTGGGGTAGGAAAAAACTTTCCTATGGAATCAGACTGCCTGACAGGCCATGCCTTGCATCTTACGAGTCCCATCTCTGACTGTGGGATCCAGAGTCTTACCTTCTCAAGGAACACAAAGGTAGATCTCTTAGCTTAACGCGCAGGTGAAAAACCTACACTTCTCTGTGAGCACGACTGCCTTTCTCGTTTGGCAGCACGTGTAAAACCACCAAGGAGGGCCTACTGAAGCCGAGGCCATCGTTTACAGAGCCTGGCTGGGTCTCCCCTCAGGATGAACTCTCAGTGACCTTGGACAAAGGGGCTCCCAGGTGTCACCCAGTAAGCAAGGCGGGAGACCCTGGGCAGTCTGACTTTCTACACTCTATTCTGAAGCAGCTGAGTTCTCTTCACTTCAAGACAATAAACAAAGAATGCTCCCAGACAAATTCAAGGCGGCTTCATAAAAAGGAGATGAACGGCGGCAAATGAAAGAAAGCAACGAAAAACACGACTGCAGTGATTCAAGGTGCCTGGGGCCAGAGGGACGGGTTGGGGCCAAATCGAGGCTGCTACTCAGGACACTGTAAAGACCCAGTTCCGGTGAGCACAACACACAATGCCTGCCGGCCTGAGAGACTCCGAGGACGCCGCTCTCCTCCTCCCCTGAATTCACCTTCATCCAGGAAAAAGATGCCATCTTTGCTCTAATTACATCCATTGGGAAATTTTCCTTTTTTTGTTGCTTTTTTAATGTTAAAAAGATTCCTGCAGAATATTAACATAGATACTTTTTAAAGTTATAAAGGGGGAAAGATGTGCTGTAGATGTCTTTAAGATACCCACAACGTTTTTTCAGTTATAGGACAGTCAGAACGTAGATGATGGGCCAGAGAACTTTTTCAGTAAATATCTTAAGATATGTGGGCCCAGACACAAAATCAAGGACGTTAAGTAGGTACTTACATAAGAAGAGAGAAAACACATTTCCACAACTTTCATTGATGAATTTCAAAGTATAGGAGAACAATTTTTAGTAATATAGGTCTACTAATGAGAAGAATGGAATTAGGGTGTGGAGGGGTAACATTTTGCTTACTTGGGGATCAAAGTTATTATAAATGTTCCTATCATCAAATCGATTACAAATATTTATGAGGGAAAACCATTCTTCACTCGTGGACTGTACAAAAACAGATGGCAGGTTGGATTTAGCTCATGGGCCCTAGTTTGCTAATTTCTAGCTGAGACCCTGTATTAGTCAAGATTCTCCAGAGAAGCAGAACCACTGTGCACATGTGTGTGTGTGTGTGTATGTGTGTGTGTACACATACGTATGGATGAATGGATGAACATAGATAGAAAGGTATTTTTTTTTAATAAGGAGTTGGCTCACACAGTTATGGAGACAGGCAAGTCGCAAGATCTGCAGGGTGAGTTTGCGAGCTGGAACCCACAAGAGTCAATGGTGTAGTTCTAGCTCTAACCCTAAGGCTGGTCGGCTCGAGACCCAGGAACTGCTAATGTTTCAGTTTGAGTCCAAAGGCAGGAAAAAGCTGATGTCCAGTCCAAAGGCCATCAGGCAGGAAGAACTCTCTCTTACTTGAGAGGAATAGCAACCTTTTGGTTCTATTCAGGACATCAGGTGAGTGGATGAGGCCCACTCACATTGGGGAGAGGAATCTACTCTACTCAGTCTATTGATTTAAATATTCATCTCATCCAAAAACACCTTCACAGGAATACCCAGTATAATGTGTAACCGAATGACTGGGCGCCCCATGGCCAAGCAAGTGGAATACCCAGTATAATGTGTAACCGAATGACTGGGCGCCCCATGGCCAAGCAAGTGGACACATAAGGTTGACCATCACTGACCACCACCATCCATATTTTCGGACTCCTCATGAGACCATGGTTCCAAAAATCAAGCATCCCTCTCTCTTCCCAAGGCCCCAGCTGCCAAGAAGCGGCTGGAAAACTGCCACGGATGCAATGTAACCTGCTTTCCTAAAACTGAGAGTTATGTGTGGCTCTAACTACACCTGGACAGGTACAGCTCCATGATGCAGGTGGAGGATCTGGCTTTGTCCAGCTGGGGACCAACACGTCCCTGGAGATGCCACAGGTGCCTGCATCCAGGCCATTCTCAGGCACGCATGCGTCTCCTAGACTCCCTGAGGCGCCGTTTCCCCTTCCCCGCGCTCCCCTTCCTTCACACCCTGGGCGGAAAACAAATTTCTGAGTGCACTGTATACACACAAATGTCTTTCGCCTTTATTTCTGACTTTTGTCCGATATAAGCTATTCTGTACTTCCTGCCTGAACTGCTCTGAGAAACTTCCTCAACAATCCGTCAGCTCCCAGCACATGTTATGGTCTGACCCGAATGTGTAAGAGCCTCTGCCAGAGAGGTCGCAAATGCCTTTGCCCTTCATTTTCCTGTCTGGCCTCTGCCTACCTCCTTGATAACAGATTCCTTTCGAGGAAATGAGTCCTGTGTGGCTTGAGCAGGAAAACAAGAGGGAAATGACTGGAAATATGGTTGGAGAGGTCAGGGGAGGCACCTGGGAGGAGTGTCTCTAGGGAAGCGGGGTGCTTTTCATAAGGATTTGATGAGATGACGTAAGCAAACCTGACTGATGCTCTGTAAGCATGAAATGAATGCTACGTCCCAAATATTTGAGGCTTCCGGTGCTGTGTATACCACAGTCTCCCACAGGTCATGGCAAGACAATGTTAACAGCCCCCCTTCCCCCAGCTTCCACCTGGAGTGAGGGATGCCATACTATCATCACTATCCCGGTGTTCCCTCACATTCAAAGTTATGGTTGAACTATGTCCTGCCCCACCGCGCCCCACCCCGTAATAACATGTGGAAGTCGTAACGCCAAGCACCTGAGAATGCGAACTTATTTGCAGAAAGGGTCTTTAAGGAGGTCATCAATTTAAAATGAGATCCTTAGGGTGGCCTCTAATCCACTATGACGGATGTCCTTATAAAAAGGAGAAATCTGGAGAGAGACACACTGAGGGAAAAGGCCATACGAAGATGAAGACAGAGATGGAGCTGATGCTTCTACGAGGCAAGGGATGCCAAAGATTGCCAGCAAACCACCAGAAGCGAGGAGAGAGGCCTGGAACTGACTCTCACCCACGGCCCTTGGAAGGAACCAAATCCGCCAACATCTTGACCTTTAAACGTCTAGCCTAGAACTGTGAGAGAATGAATTTCTGTTCTTCCCATCACGCAGCTTGTGGTACCTCACTACGTCAGCCCTAGCAAACGAGCACGCTGAAGCACGGAACACGGAGGAGAGCGGGGCCCTGGCCTCCCGTTTTTATTTTTTATTTTTTTGCGGTACGCGGGCCTCTCCCTGTTGTGGCCTCTCCCGTTGCGGAGCACAGGCTCCGGACGCGCAGGCCCAGTGGCCATGGCTCACGGGCCCAGCCGCTCCGCGGCATGTGGGATCCTCCCGGACCGGGGCACGAACCCGTGTCCCCTGCATCGGCAGGCGGACTCTCAACCACCGCGCCACCAGGGAAGCCCTGGCCTCCCCCCCTTATAGTGAAGTTTCCTATTGCTCCACTTGCTTCCTCTCAGGTAGGATCACTGCATGGTTTTTGAGTGCCTATGTAAAAGTTAAATAAAATCAGAGCCCGTTTCCAAAGAGCCAGGTAGAGGCGTCACCCCTGGGTCAAGATGTGAGAGGAAGATGGGGTGGAAACTGGCAACATCAAGTCTCCAGACAAGAAGCAGGTGGCCCAGATTTCCAATGTTAGATGACCAAGAAGACAGAGGAGCATCTGGTCCCTCCCCTAGGATTTCAGGGCTCAGAACAGCTACTGGGCCTCTGGCCTGCCCCAGAGCTGCCGGAAGGCGGCTGGAGCAACGGGAGGTTTTCATCCCCTCACCTCTGACCCTGGCAGCCTGGCCCAGCTACACAAAGGCCTCAGAAGCAGGGGAGAGAAGACATTTCACGGAGGCCCCAGAAGGGGCACACATCCTGGTGGGGAAGGAGGGAGAGTGAGGGAGCCTCGGCTGAGACGACTCACACAGTCACCCCCTAGCAAGGCAGCTGGTGGTCAAACCTACAACACTTCATAAGGATTCTTCTAAACAGAAGCCATAATTCGAGTCTAGCTCTGCTCAAAGGGTCAACAGCACAACCCTGAATATTTTCAAAATATCAGTTTACCAAGATGCTAAGAAGTATTATTCATGAAAACGTTCCATATTCTGGAAGGAATATGGATACGTTGGATTAAACCAAGTGAAGCGTTATTTCTTGACTGCAGGACTCTGCAGTGACTTTGATATGACGTGGCACTTTATCAGTCTCCAGAAAAAAGAAAGAAATATAACCACTTATATGTGGAATCTAAAATATGACACAAAAGAACATGTCTACGAAACAGACTCACAGACACAGAGAACAAACTTGTGGTTGCCAAGGGGGAGGAGGGATGGGGGAAGGATGGAGTGGGAGTTTGGGATTAGCAGATGCAAACTATATTATATATAGAATGGATAAACAACAAGGTCTTACTGTACAGCACAGGGAACTCTATTCAATATCTTGTGATATATCATAACGGAAAAGAACATGAAAAAGGATGTATATGTATGTATAGCTGAATCACTTTGCTGTACAGGAGAAATTAACACAACACTGTAAATCAACTACACTTCAATGAAATAAATTTTTTTTAAAAAGAAATATAATCAACAAAGGCTCCAATTTTATTTCATTACCAACTTTTTTTTTTCATCTTGCACTTCTTTTCACAACACCCCATCACATCTCTGAGAACACCTTACTAAGGAAATTAATTGGAAGATGCTGGTAATGAGCTTTGCAGTATGGATAGAGAGACACACGGAAGAGAAAGCAGGAAGTCAGCCAATATAAAGCCAGCCAGACCGAGGCCCATGGCACCCGTGCAGAGAAAGGACAAGTTAGTCGCTGCCGTTTTCGCCTCATAGATCCCTGCCTGGGGCAGAAAGAGCTGGCGTCTATAGGAAACATTCTCCAGTTCTCCCACACCAAGGAATCAAACTATCATTTGAAGATTCGTTAGGCAGTAAGAGCAAGCAATTATTCCAAGCAGAAAAACTCAAAAAGCTTAAAATACAATTAGCTTTGCTGGTAAGAGCAAGGCATGGAGGTGACCATAAATCGTTGATAACAGCCTTCTGCAGGCCTATCAGCTGGTGCAACAGGATCAGGAAACAGAAACTGAATTCTTCGCTACGAGTCCATTAAAGACGCCTTCTAGCCTAGGGCACACAGATAACCGGCCTCTACCTGGAAGCCTCAACAAGATAGTCGAATAGGTTTTATCAGGTCCTCAGGCCATGCAGTCATAGAATTATAGAGTTGGAAGCTTTCTCAGTCTAACCTTCTCACTTTAAAGTTAAAGAGACTTAGCCCAGGGCTTCCCTGGTGGCGCAGAGGTTGAGAGTCCGCCTGCCGATGCAGGGGACACGGGTTCGTGCCCCGGTCCGGTCCGGGAAGATTCCCACAGTCCGCGCGCAGCGGCTGGGCCCAAGGCTGAGCCTGCACGTCCGGAGCCTGTGCTCTGCAACGGGAGAGGCCACAGCAGTGAGAGGCCCGCGTACCGCAAAAAAAAAAAAAAAAAAAAAAGAGACTTAGCCCAGGGGGGTGAGTGGTACTGAAGGTCACCTACCAGGTTCATGGAAGACCAAGAGTAAAAAAAACCCCGGCTTCTTGTTTACACTCCATGCTTTTATCACTACATGATCCTCCTTTTACTGTGTCCCCAAGGGCTGTAAAAGTCAAGTAAAATCACGAAGAACCTGTCAGGTGTCTGGGAGCAGGTAGGTGCTAAAAGTTCTTAATATTTACTGAGCACCTACCGTGTGCCAGGTACTGAGCTAAGCTCTTAAACCTCATCTGGCTCTTAGAAAACCCCCTGAAGTGTGTGCCTTTGCACAGGTGAGGACGGCAGCCTTCTGAAGTCTAAATGACCTGTCCAAAGTCACACACACATGGCAAGCAGCAGGGCTGCCAGGCACCCTCAGGGTTTACTCCAAGGCCAAGGCTCTTAACCGCTCCCTGCAGGACCCCCTGACCAGTCCTGAAATCAAGAGCACCACTTTAAATAAACAAGACTAGGCTTTCAGGATTTCCTTTGAGTGCGAGGGCAGTCATAAAAGCAACGGCATGACTGAGAGCGATCCCATGAGGTCACTCTGCCTCTGTCCTTGTGTCTCCACAAGCAACCACTTCAACCCTCCCCCACTCTATTCTTTTTCTCCTGCCAGAATGAGAGCAAGCCTATAGAGTCTCTTACACAAGACAATACTCGGAGAAGCATTTCTCTATCCGCCTGCACACTGGAACACAACTGTCCGCTTATTTACAACAACAGAATAATTTCTGTAACTTTCTCTCCATAAAAAAAGACACCGTGGACATTTCCCTGTGTAAATGAATAAAAATCTGCATCATCGCTTTCACAGGCACGTGGTGGACCATCACACAGGTACACACATGTCTTCAATCACGCCACGAGACGGGACTTTTGCACTGTTGCCTGTGTCTGACCCTCCTAACCAGCTCTGCGGTAAACGTGCTAGCAGAATCATCTCTGCACCTCTGTTCCACTGTTTCATCATTTAGCAGTCCCACGAGGGGAACTGCAATATCCTTTTTCATTTTGAGAGATACCACTTCTAGGAAAGCTGTGCCAACGCTCCACCGCCCAGCTATGTGGAACGTGTTAGCAGATCCCATCGCTAGACGACCAGAGAAACACCATCCACACAAATAGCTGTCTGTTAGCACAGGGGGAGCACCCAGGCACCCAGGCATCCCCATCCCTAAGCCACCAGCACTTTTCAGCAGGGCCACCACTATAGTCTTTTAACTGGTCTTCCAAATTCAGTCTTGCCCACCTCACCCATGCTTCCTCCTTGAGGCAGTCAAAAATGATCTCTTTTAAATATAAATTTGATCATGTCCCCCCTATGCCTAAATTCTACACTTCTCACTGCTCCTATGAAAATTCCCCAGATCCTGAGGATGACTACTCCAACCCTACTGGTGCTCTAGCCACATTTGTCTTCTTCCATTTCTTCCAGAGAATTCTTTCCCACTCAGGACCTTAGCATACACAGTTTCATTTTCTAGAATCTCTTCCTCGCCTCTCTCCCCGGTCACTCCTCCTCTCCTTTCAGGTTCCAGGTAAGATAGCATCTCCTCAGAGAAGCTTTGCCATCTACAGGCACCTTGCAGACTAAGAAAGGTCCCCCATCGTCAACATTCAGAGCACCTTGGAATACTTCCTCAATGTATTAAATTACTTCCTAAAATGTATGAAAATGCTAACAATCACTTGAATGTCTGTCACCTCTGATTGACTCTAGGTTCCATGAGGACACCCGGAGACCTAGCTCAGTGCCTCTGACGTGGGAGACGCTTGGTGGTACTGTGATGAAGGAAGGAATAAAGGGGGGCGGGGGAGGGGGGGCGGTGGAACAAAGGAAGGGAGGGGGAGGAAAGGGAAAAAGGGAGGGGAGGAAGGAGGAGGGAGTTAATTTGCCACTGAGATCTTCCAGGGAAGGCAGAAAGGAGGAGGAAGAACTTACAGTCGTGAGTGAAGAACTAGAGATGGGAGCTCTATTTTATCTCAAACTTGCTTTAGACTCAGCCATTGGATAAATATTGATCAGGTGCCCATCATGTCCTAGGCCCTGCTGTAGACAGCAGAGAAGGTCCTTAGCCTTCTGGAGCTCATGTCCTAGAAGGATGGGAGAGGAGAGAGCAAATAAACAACGAACCAATACCTGAACAGGACGACTCCAGACTGAAGAAGGCTGTAACACAGGTGGGTCATGCAGAACGAGGGTGGACACTGCTACAGGCGGGGGTCAGGGAAGGCCTCTCTGAGGAGGTGACATTTGAGGAGATGGCAACGAGAAGAAGTGAGGCCAGGGAAAAGCAAGAGTGGTTTTTAAAAATGATGGGGTCAACTTACTCTAAAGCTGAGGAACATCCTTCCAACCGGCAGAAAGAAACTGACATCCTTAGTACGTGGGTTCGATTCCTAGGGCTGTTATAATACCGTACCCCAAAATGAGTGGCTTAAAACAATGGTAATTTATTGTCTTATAGTTTTTGGAGGCTAGAAGTTTGAGATCGCGGTGATGGCAGGCCACGCTCCCTGTGAAGGCTCCGGAGGAGAATCTGTTCCATGTTTCTCTCCCAGCATCTAGTAGCCTCGGGTGTTCCTTGAATTGTATATACCTCACCCCAATCCTGACTCCAGTGTCACGTGACCATCTTCCCTCTGTGTGTCTCTGTCTCTATGTCCAAATTTCCCCATTTATAAGGACACTGGTCATGTAGGATTAGGGCCCACCCCAGTGACCTCAATTTACCTGGACCGCCTCTGTAAAGACCCTCTCTCCATATGACTGAATAAACTGAAGTTCTTAAAAAGGAAATTAGGGGCTTCCCTGGTGGCGCAGTGGTTGAGAGTCCGTCTGCCGATGCAGGGTACACGGGTTCGTGCCCTGGTCTGGGAAGATCCCACATGCCGCGGAGCGGCTGGGCCCGTGAGCCATGGCCGCTGGGCCTGCGTGTCCGGAGCCTGTGCTCCGCAACGGGAGAGGCCACAACAGTGAGAGGCTCGCGTACCGCAAAAAAAAAAAAAAAAAAGGAAATTAAATATATCAGCTAATAGATTAAGTTTAAAATGTTTAAAAAGGTTTAATCACCTATGTTTTTAATAGTAAATTATCTCAAATAACAAACAAAATCTTTAATGAGATGGCTAAAATGGGAGATTTATAAACAAGATCATGAGATTGAGAAATTGGAATTAAAAGTTTGCAGAAACACTAGGGACTTCCCTGGTGTCGCAGTGGTTAGGAACCCACCTGCCAATGCAGGCGCCAAAGGTGCGAGCCCTGGTCCGGGAAGATCCCACATGCCGCGGAGCAGCTAAACCCGTGCGTCAACTACTGAGCCCGCGTGTCACAACTACTGAGCCTGTGCGCCACAACTACTGAAGTCCACGTGCTTAGATCTCATGCTCTGCAACACGAGAAGCCACTGCAATGAGAAGCCCGCGCACCTCAACAAAAAGCAGCCCCCGCTCGCCGCAACTAGAGAAACCCGTGCGCAGCAACAAAGACCCAGTGCAGCCAAAAATAAATAAATACATAAATAAATTTATAAGAAAAAAGTTTAAGGAAAAATTAGAGTATGACTTTAATAAACTGAATTTTTTTAAGAACTACTAAATAATTTTTATACCATCCGGGATGTCACAAAACTCACATTAACACAAAGAAACAACTTCCCTACCTGCACCCAAGCCAAAGAATGGTATTGAAAGGAAAAAAAATTAATCCTTGTTTTGCTGTGTCAGAATTTCCGCATTAGGACAGGATGGTCATTTGGTATCTGTGTGTCTGTGTGCATGCATTTTGATTTATCTTGTTTTTCTGTTAAGTGACTTCTAATACACTTTCCTTCACAACAGACTACATAGTTGAAGGACTCTTCTCATTGCTGAGTTCTCTGCAAAGCTACAAAATCTGACCAGCAGAGTGTATGAAACTCACTCTTCATACCCTCAGCAGCAAAGAATATTATAATTTTAAAATATTAATTATTGGGATCTCCCTGGAGGTCCAGGGGTTAAGACTTCGCCTTCCAGTGCAGGGGGCGCGGGTTGGCTGGGGAGGATCCCACATGCCTCAGGGCCAAAAAACCAAAACAGCAAACGGAGGCAATAATGTAACAAATTCAGTAAAGACTTTAAAAATGGTTCACATCAAAAAATCTTGAAAAAAATTATTAATTATCCAGTTACCTTAACTTCCATTTCTTTGACTACTAGTAAAGGAAGTTTAAAAAAAAAAAAAAAGCTACAAAATCTGTAATCACAACCCCCACGCTACCGCTTTCGGATGTGGCAGTCACACCAACGCCTCCCATCAGCATTACGTTACCCCGGGTTGACACCGCACCCCGTCATCTTCCACCCACAGGGCCTGAGGCCGGGGCCACTTAACTGGCCTGGCTCACATCTCACTGGCTGCTTGCAGCTAAGGCAGCGAGAAAGCTCATTTCCTCCCTGGCTCTCGGGAATGAGTGGCTGTGTTGGCAGCCTTCTGGGTCCAAATGATGCAGAAGTGCCACTGCCCTAGCTGCCCTAGCTGTGGGCCAAAGCAGCAAAAATTCCAAGCTCTGGCTTATTTGCCCTCGAGAAAGGTCAGTTCACAGCCTGCGTTTTATATTCACCCACTGCAACATCGGAGCAACTGTCAGGGGAGAGCTAAACGCTGGTTGACTTTAAGCTTTGAAAAGAGGGGATTAATCCTAACAAATAAGGTGGGTGGGGGGCTTTGAAAATGACCGGGCCGCGTTAACAACGGCGTGTTTCTGCACACAGAGGCACCGTCTTTATGGCTCTGCTAGGGCAGGGATAAACCACAGCCTCATAATATCTCCCTCCGAAGGGCTATGATAATCCTAGCTGTTGTCTGAGCTGAGCAGGTAACAGTGAAAATGGATGAAAAGTATATGTTTATGTCCTTTCTATTAAATTCAAAGCTATAAACGCGGAGGGCACTAAAGCTGATCATAGTGATGACAAATGCCTCCTTCTTGAAGAGCCCCAAGAAGGTTAAAACAACAAAGCGAAAGGCAGCAACTCTTGGTCCTGGAATTTGTCATCCAGCCTTCTCCGTGCTTTGGCCCTTCCCTCCCCACTGCATCTAATTTATTTTCAAAAATACACTCTGTTGGCAGAAGGAGACTATGTGAAATCAGATTTTCTTTTTTCCTTTCTGGGTTGGAAGTTTAGTCTTAAGGTGACCTCAGAGCAGTTCCGACAGCCTCACTCCATCCCAAACTCCCACATGCACGTAATCCATTAACTGTCTGTGTCCTCCAGCTCGGGGGAAATTCCTGTTTGCCCCTAAGAGCTCTGAGGTCAGTGTATGATTTAGAATTTCTCTGATACTCTCAGAGAAGGAAAACATCCGGAGCTGGGACTAGGGTGAGGAACTAACCTTGGGTGTAAAATTTAAGGGGGTGCCAAAACCCTCAATGATAAGGATAAATAATATCTTAATGCAATCCTTTTAAAAGAAATCAAAGTATCAACCTCTGGCCCTCGTGTTGGCCACCTGTTTTTGTAAATAAAGTTTTACTGGAAATCCGGGGCTGGGATTCGAGTAAGGCAAGTGAGGCACGGTGAGGCAATTACAGGGTCACATCTTATGTTTATTTTACAATTTTGATATTTTCTTATCATGCATTTTGATGTTCTAAAAATATTACATTAAAGTCCTCTTTATATCTCGACTGCTAACCTTTCCGGCACCCCTTAAATGTTATACTACAAGTGAGCACCTTACACCCCTCACCCCAGTCCCAGCCCCCTAGAGCCCACATCCCAACTTTTCCAAGGTTCTGTTATATTATAACTGATATTACCAAGCTGTTACTATTTACAGACACTGTTTGAAGGCCTTTTTAAATACATCTATTTGCTCATTGAATTCCCCACTGAGTGTGTAAACTAAGACACAGAGAAGTCAAGTAGCTTGCCCCTGGTCACACAGCTAGTAGAGGACCTGGGATTTGAACTCAGAGATTCCAGCTCTGCAGCTGGGCTCAGCCACCAGTTCACTCTTCCTCCCTGATTTTTTGTTTTTTCTTGTTCTGTTCCATTTCTAAATTTATTCTGTCCACTTTCTCAGCACACAGTGATTCCTTAATCCAATTTACCCAGCCTTTATGCCGGTAAGTTATCTCTACTGTCAGAAACACTAAGTGCACTGCCTAAGAATGCAATAAAACTTGTTTTTCTAACCAGCTAGATTGGTTTACGTGGTGAGATAAATATTGTGCTAAGAGCAACTCCAGCACATCTCAGGGAGAGACTTGTGGTACCCACTCGGGCTGGTTGGTAAGGCAGCCAGCACCCGGTCCCAGGATGCTCAGGGAGCAATGGCACACAGAGGCGGCTCCTTTCCTTTGTGTAAACCCTGATATTCTCGTTTTTCCTGCAGGCACTGAGGCGTGCGATCTGGCTGCCCAGGGTCACCCAGGTATCTGCTCTCTCCTTGAGTGGTTGCCACAGACACACGTCTGTTCTTCCAATCCCTGTTCCTTTTGGGGAGAAGGAAGGCTGTCGGCAATGGGCCTAGCACAGTAATTACTAGTGGCGCCTTAGGAACAATTATGAGAAAACATCATTGTCATCCTCACCACTAACATTGACGGAGGCCTTAGCAGCTGGCAAAGCGGGTTCGCCGGGCTCTCCCGTGCCCAGGGCTCTACAGGTGCTACATCACTGAATAAGCTTCCAGGACAGCGTGGCTCAAAGCGCAGAGGATGACGCCTCGCACCAGGATCTCCAGCGATGCTCAAATAAAGCGGCCCCTTTCTCAGATCAAAAAGCTCCCAACTTCCAGAAGTCCCCGTCCGCCCTCTCACCTTACCATCTGTCTCCGTGTCCTGGCAGTGGTTCTGCAGGACAGAGTGACACTGCTTCAAGAGGCACGGGGACTCCGGCCCCACCACCGACAAGCTCTGGTCTCTGGACAGCTCACCCCACGCCTTGGAGCGTTGTTGGGGGACTAAGTGATGGCACTGATGGCTCTCCACCCCCTATTCCAGGCTGACACCTAACATTTGAATGTGGCTGCAGGAAACAAAGTTACCACGGGGCTGGCTGACCTCATGTGAGATTCACGCCCACAAATCCCAGGTGCGCACCGAGAATTTCCAGGCCAATCGTACCTCTCTGGTAAGTTTACTTCCCCAGTTTCTCAACGACGGTTTCACGTCTTCTGTTTCCTCAAACCCCCTTGCTTCCCTCCTCTGCCCTCTCCAAGCCAATGCCCTAGGTCGATACTTCAGGAACAAAGGGGAAGCAGTGAGACAAGAGCTCCACTGTGACGTCCACAGCCTGACCTGCAGGCAGATGCCCTTCTCTGCTTAAAATTTCTGTTCTCATCAGGAAAATGTCATTATTCCTTAAAATTAACTGTCCTCTGGATGTTCCCCTTCCTGAGAGCTTAGATCCACTCTTTCCCGTGTCATCATTATTTCCCTGCCACTGGATCATAAAAAAAAAAAAAAAAGCATCTCCCATTTTAAATTAAAAAAAAAAAAAATCCTCCTTTTTAATCCCAGGACCCCCTGCAAACATCACAGCATCTCTCCGTTTCCCTTCCCATCAGTGATCCATCTAATTCTATATCCTCCTGCTGTTTCTACTTCCTCAAAGCCTGTTTCCTTTGTCACTGATTCCAGCTGGACGCCCATCCCCACAAGGGTAAATAAGGCCCCAGCGTCACAGGGGACCCTCGTGCTAACCAGGGCGGAGAGCACATTTCTGACCTCATCTTCCTCCAATTTCCCAGCGCCTTGCAGCGTATCCAATCACGCGCCCCTTTACACCCTCTCTTGACGTCCGGCCCACCGTGATCCTCTGTCTGTCCTACCTGACGGCTGCTGTTCGGTGCCTTAATGTCATCCCGCCCCCTGGGCTCCCAATCCGACCGCCTGCACCACCCACAGTCTGGCAGCAGAAAACCTTCTGGGCTCCACCATACGCTCCTTCTACTTCATTTCGTCTAGTTCCTCGGCTTTAGATATCATTCATACGCCAATGGCTCCCAAACTTTTACCTGGTCCCTGTTCTAGACACTTACCTCACATCCCTCCTTGTGCACAGAAGACTCCAAATCGCACCACACCCCGCGGTGACGAGGAGACTCCATGTCCTGCTCTCCATGGCGCTCACGTGACTGTGTTCACTCAGCAAAAACTCATCCTTGATGACGGTCGTGTTTTTCTGTTTTTCTGGCTGCAAGAAAAAGCATTTTCCTTTTAAATTAACATTCTGGAACCACGCCCTCAGTTGCTCTTTTCTATAAACTTGCTCCCTAGACGCCCCCCGAAGAAGGCCCAAATCCCGACATGATCCTTGGTGATTCTCTTCCCACATCCAGCTCACCGGCACACCCTGCCTTCTCGGCTGCCAAAACAAAGCCCCTCTCGGCCCTCTCCCCACCAGCTGGTCAAGCCATCAGCACCTCTCCCTGAGTTCCTGGAAGTTTCCCGTGGGTTCTGTGGATCCTTCTTTACGCTTCTTGGTGACATCCGTTTCCACCTGCAGCATTTGCTCCAGCTGTTCCCGATGTCCCTGCTGCCCTTTCCCTTCGCCTTGGCAAAGCTGCCTCCCTCTGGTCACTCACAGGTCAGTTTAAATGTCCTGATTCCGGGGAGGCCTGCCCTGACCACCCGATCTAAACTAGTTCCCTCGTAACTTTCCAGCACTCACCTCTTTTACTTTCCACACAGTACTGAAGACCACCTGACAACGCTGACTTTGCTTACTTTTTATAGCCTGTTTCCTACCGCCATCAAGAATACCAGTTCCCCCAAACACAGATTGTCTGTTAGCCTGGGCATCCCCACCCACTCCAATTTAAAACACTTCCTGGCCATATGGTAGGTGCTCAATAAATATATGTTGAAAGAAACAAATGTGCACAGCACGTAATGCATAGAATCTAGCCCAGAAAATATATATATATATATATATATATATAACATGTAAATATGTGTGTGTGTGTGTGTGTGTGTGTGTGTGACTCCCACTTTCCATCACACTGCTTAAAGACGTAAGGACCTTATGATAAGGTAGCAAAAAGAACTGAGACTCCTAGAAAGCCTTCACTTGTTGAACACATGCAATTGTTCCTGCTTCCTTCCAAAATTCTCAATAAATACTATAAAGGTACAAAAAGGTATAAACTCACAAAGATGAAGAGAATAGGAGATAAGACACCACGAGTTGAAAGACATCAGAAAAATTGTTCTGAACACAGAACGCTGGGCCCTCAGTGTGCATGCGTTGGGGGTGGGCACAGCAAAAAACAAGGATGTCACCTTGAAATGCTGAACCGGCCACAGAAAGACTCGGGAATCAGAGGCACCGGGAATCTCTAAAGAGAGGGGCGACCGATAAGGGTAAAACAAAAATTAGCTCAACGTCCAGGAAAGGAATATTTAAACCACCAGGGCACCTCCCCTAACACCACATGGCTAGGTCAGGACCCATCCTGACCCCAAGAGTTGGGGGGATTTTTATATCTGGAGATATCAGACCAGACACGTTTTCCGAACATGAAAACTCAAGGCACAGTGAAGATTCAAGTGAGGCATCACACTGAAAATGGGGATGCAGTAAAAGTCTGCACACCCATAGCGCGAGCCTCGTCCCTTCTGTCCACTGTGACTTCGACAATCATCCTGGGAGCAGAGCTCAGACAGGAGGAGGCAAAAGATGAAAGAGCCTAGCTTGCAAAACTGATGGATCTGAGGGAAAAATACCTCCAGATATTGACATTTGAGGAGTCTCGTGATAAAATGGCAGGACTGCACCTGCTTACCTTACAGTGAAGCCATCAATCTCCTCCCACCAAACATACCCGCTCCAAACAGAAATGCACACGCACATACACTCCAGATACACGTATGTCACACAAACACAAATACAAACACATACTCCACCCCACACACATATCCCAAAGACGTATATACACATACCCCAAACATACACACACACACATACACCCCAGAGACGTATATACATACTGCCCCAAACACACACAAACCCATAGAGCAAACACCGTTACATGCATATCATATACACACAAACCACAAATACCAAACACTACACAACTATCTCAGACACGTACACATACTTAAAACATATATACACACATACCCTGAACATACACACTTAACTTTCCAGAAACTTTTCCCCTGATTCTTATAATATGACTGGGAAAAGACAACCAGATGCTTAAATTGATCTTCTAAAATGAAAGAGCAAAGCCAAAAAAACCAAAAATTAGACTGGGGTGAGTTTGGGCAGGGAGGAGAATCCAGAATTTTTATAAAAAGATAGTACAGGGAATAGAATAAAAGTTCCAAATAGCATAATCACAATACTGAGAGAGACTAAAAGATATTACATCCATGAAACAAAACCAGATTTCTATAAAGGAAACATTCTGAAAGTAACAAAGAGGATCTAGAAATTTAAAATATGATACTGGAAAAAATCCGTTCAAGACATGGTAGAAATAGTTGGGGAAAAAAATCTCCTGGAAAGTATAACAAAAAAGACAAAGTACATGGAAAGTAGAAGAGAACAGATAAAATTAAAGGCTCAATCCAAAGAGTCCAAAATGGAAGGCTGAAAGTGGTAAACAGGGAAAATAAAGTAATCCATCAATGATGTAAAACAAGAAAATGTGCCAGAGCGGGAGGAAATAAATTTCTAGGATTAAATGGCCCAGAGGATGCACAGCACAAGCCATTGGCTAAAAGTCCACTGTAATTGTTAGAACATTTCAGAACACTATGAAAAACGAGCTAAGCACTTCCAGAGATGCAAATATATACAGCATATCACCTACAGAAGATCAGGAATGAGCATTCGACTTCTCAACATTAAACCTGAAAACAAGAAGGCAATAGAGCAAGGCCTCAAATACCCTGAGAAATAATTGTATCCAACCCAGAATTACATACCCAAATAAAGTATTAGTCAAATGTAATAATAAAATGTCTTTACATTTTTAGACATGTACTAAATTTTTTTTTTCTGGCATTCTATGTATCCTTTCTTGGCAAGTTACTAGGGGATTTGTGCCAGAAAAATGAGTGAGTAAACCAAGGATAATTTCCAAGAGATACAGGCAAGAGAATACCTATCACAAGAGGAAAGAAAACTCCCTGTTTGTAAAAGGAAATCCCTGGAAGATGATGGTACAGCTGGCCTACAGGATAACCAGCTCAGGTTGGTACAGAAGGAATGCCTCTCAGGAAGGGAAACTATGTCCTATCTGAGGGGCTGGTCTATAATGAGAAGAGCCTTATAGTTTCATCAGAATATTTGAGGGAAAAAATGAGAGCCAAGTACACAGAGAATTAAGCAAATTCAAATAAATAATCAAAGCAATTATTAACTCCAGGAAAAACAAAAGTCTGCACAGGAAAGGAAAAATTAACTATATAGTATACTCCATGGCTTAGCAGTGAACGATATTTATATAATAAAAATAATATGATTACAGAATACTAATTTGACCAAAGCTTACAATATAACAATAATGGAAGAGTACGGAGAGGGGAAAATGTATGTGGGTTTGTGTCTCTGGGGGAGGGTATATAAGAAGGTGAATCTATCATCCTCCATTTTAGGAAGCCTGTAAGTAGTCTAAAATACATAAGTCAAGAAATAGCAATACAAACATATTTCTTAAAAATATAAAAGTAACCAGCATAAGAAAAAGCTGGTGTACATGTATTACACTAAAAATTAAATTGAAAATAGCAAAAAGCAAAATATAAAGGAGTTACTTAACACGTGAGGGTATATTATCACAGAGTGGTGCAAAGCTGGACTCCCCATAGATAAGCTTCACTGGAAAGAGGCCAGGCATAAATAACTGTGAAAAGATTAAATGGGTTTAAGAGGATAACGTGCAAATGTCCTCACTTTTCATGCTTGCCTTTTGCCATATCATTAGAAGAGGAAAAACAGCAGCTAACATTTATCAAGGGCTAACTGTGAACAGAGAATAGTGCTAAGCAGTTCCGTAACATTAGGTAATTCCATTCTCAAACAACCCCCGAGGTAGAACAAGATTCTATCATTTTCCCATTTTCCAGCAAGTAAACCAAGGCTCAGAAAAGATAACTAACTGAACCAAGGTCAGTGCAATTCTCTCTTGGGCCTGAATAGAAGGGAATAAGAAGAAACTATCTGTATCTGGTTTTCTGCCTTTCCAAAAAAATAAATGACCAGAGACAGGCAATGTTTAAATGCTGGGAAAACTTGCAGAAAGATAAAGTTGACTTTGACTGAAGTGGACTCAGACTCGAAGCAGTAGGTAGAGGGTGATGGGCAGTGGGAGAATACACTAAAACAAATGAAAGAAAAAAAAAAAAAAGCCAAGCCTGCTGAAAGTCAGACACAAATCTGTCCAATCATTAAGGAGGAAATTGCCAAGCCTGAAGCATTTATAAATCACCCCAAACTAATCAGCCATTTAAGGACAATCCCATAAAAAAAATAAAAGGGACCACAGCAGGCTGCTCTCAAGAGATAAATGGCTTTGCAGCCTCATCCGGGGTATGCAAATTTGAGGATATCACCAGGCCTTTTCTGAGTGATAACTTGGTTTACTCTGGAGGGGGCAGACCACTGGGAAACACAGCGGGAAACCTGGGAGATTTCTCAAGCCCCGTGCGTCAAAGCAATTCCAGGGTAGATTTTCTAAGAAAACCTTGTCCCAAGGGCACAAAAGGCAGGTGGGCCATCCGGTGACTCAGCCTTGGGACTGGCCCTACAGTGCAGTCAGGGAAAGTGGTGACTCTAAAAGCCACAACTGAGACAGATTCTTTCTTCCATCTCAGTGTCTCTCAGATTTATTTCTCTCTCCCCTTTCTCACTGCCACCATCCTACTGAAGGGCTGAAGGTTGCTGCATTTTAGGACTGGCTAGAATTTTAGTGTTACTGAGTTTCTTCCTTTTCCATTGGGGAAACAGGAGCCCAGTGTAGTGCGCTGAACTGTAGGCCCCCCAAAGATACGTCCGTGTCTGTTAATGTGACCTTATTGGGAAAAGACTCCTCGAAGTTATAATTAAGGGTCTTGAGATGATATCATCATGAATTATCCAGGTAAGCCCTAAATCCAATAAGCATCCCTATAAGAGACAGAAAGGAGAAGAATGGACAGAAGAGGAGAAGGCCATGTGAAGACGATGGCAGAGATTGGAGTGATGCTGTCACAAGGCAAGGAGTGACTTGGAGCCACAAGAAGCTACAAGAAACAAGGCAGGATTCTCCCCTAGAGCCTGTGGAGGGAGGGTAGGCCTGCTGACACCTTCACTTGGGACTTCTAGCCTCCAGAACTGTGAAAGAATATATTTCTGCTGTTTTAAGCCACCCAGTTTGCAATAGAGCTTTCGAGCTCAAAATAACTAGTCTAATTCCCTAACTTTAGAAATGAGGAGAAAGGGGGACAGAAAGTGGCATGACCTTCTGAAAGTCACACAGCTTCTCGGTGATGGAGGAAGGACCTGCGTGACTTTGGATAAGTGAATTAACCTATCTACCCTCAGTATTGTCATCTAGAAAATGCAGATACTAGCACCTGCTTAGTAAGGTTGTCATAATGATCGAATGGAAGAAAAGACGTAAAACCCTATCACGTTGCCTGGCCCACAGTAACCGTTGATGGTACCCCATGACTCGCCATCATCTTGTTCATCATTTACTAGAAGAGCCACTCGGACCATCAACTGACCCTGCACTCCTTTCCGGAACTCCTTCCTTAAACACCCCCGCTTTTCAAAACAATACTAAAAGTTTAATTTGTTTTTCCAGTTTTACTAAGATATAATTGACACGTAATATTGTAAATTTAAGGTGTGCAGCATGATTACACACACACACACACACACACACACACACACACTGTTACCCTGTGCGTGCGTATGCATGTGATGAGAATTTTTAAGATCCACTCTTAGCGACTTTCAAATATACAATACAGTATCGTGAACGATAGTCACCATCCTGTACATTAGCTCCCCAGAACTCATTCATCTTAGAAAGGAAATTTGTACCTTTCGGTCACCTTCATCCTTTTCCCCCACCCTTCCACCCCTGGCAATCACCGATCTACTGGTTCTGTGAGTTTTTGTTGTTGTTTTCTTTCTAGATTCCACACATAAGTGAGATCATACAGCATTTTGTCTTTCTCAGTTTGACTCACTTTACTAAGCATAGCGCCCTCAAGGTTCATCAGCATTATTGCAAATGGCAGGATATTCTTCTAGATGAATAATATTCCATTATATTTATATACCACACTTTATCCATCCATCCATCAGTGGACACTTAGGTTGTTTCCGTGTCTTGGCCGTTGTAAGTAATGCTGCAATGACTACAGGGGAGCAGATATCTCTTCCAGATTGTGATTTCTTTTCCTTCGGATATATACCCAAAAGTGAGATAACTGGATCATACAGGAGCCTCTGTGTTTCATTTGGCTGTACCAATTTACGTTCTCACCAACAGTGCACAAGGGCTCCCTCTTTTCTCTGCATCCTCACCAGCACTCTTGTCTTTTTGTAAACAGCCATTCTAACATTCTAATGAGGTGACATTTCACTGAGATTTTGATTTGCATTTCCCTTTCATGTAGGGAAATGTTGACGGTATGTATGTTTTCTTTGGAAAAATGTTAACTCAGGTCCTTTGCCCATTTTTCAACTGGATTATTTGTTACCTTGCTATTGAATTGGATAAGTTCCTTATATTTTTTGGATATAAACCCCTTATCAGATATATGATTTACAAATATTTTCTCCAATCCCATAGGTTCTCTTTCCATTTTGTTGATAATCCCTTTTGCTGTGCAGAAGCCTTTTATTTTGATGTGATCCTATTTGTTTATTTTTGCTTTTGTTGCTTGCGCTTTTGGTATCATATACAAAATACCATTTCTAAGATCAATGTCAAAGAATGTATACTCTGCTGCTGTTGGATGGAATGCTCTGTATACGTCTGCAAGTTCTATTTGGTCTAAAGTGTTCAAATTCACTATTTCCTCACTGATCCTCTGTTTGGATGATCTATCCATTGTTGAGAGTGGGGTATTAAAGTCCTCAACTATCAGGGCTTCCCTGGTGGCGCAGTGGTTAGGAATCCACCTGCCAAGGCAGGGGACACGGGTTCGGAAAGATATCACATGCCGTGGAGCAACTAAGCCCGTGTGCCACGACTACTGAGCCTGCGCTCTAGAGCCCGCGAGCCACAACTACTGAAGCCCACGCGCCTAGAGCCCGTGCTCTGCAACGAGAAGCCACCGCAATGAGAAGCCCGCGCACCGCAAAACGAAGAAAATAGGCCCCAGTCGCTACAACTAAAGAAAGCCCCCGAGCAGCAACAAAGACCCAACACAGCCAAAAATAAATTTAAAAAAATTTTTTTAAAGTCCCCAACGTTATTGTGCTGCTATTTATTTCCCCTTTTAGTTCTGTTAGTATGTGCTTACATATTTAGATGCTCTTACGGTGGATGCTTAAATATTTACAAATATTATACTTTCTTGACGAATTGACCTTTATTATTATATGATGATCTCTTTGTCTCTTGTCACCATTCTTGAAGTCCACCTCGTCTGATATAAGTATAGCCACCCCTGCTTTCTTTGGTTATCATTTGCTTAGAATATCTTTTTCCATCCCTTTACTCTAAGCTACATGTGTCTTTAAAGCTAATGTGAGTCTCCTGTAGGCAATGTAATGTTGGCCTTTAAAACCACCGATGACCTGAGTACCAAAAATGGCTCTTGCAGCCTGTCAGACTCATTCTTCCTACAAGCAGACTGTTAATGTCAGCCATGGGCTGCATCCTAGGCTGGAGTTTCAGGGGTAAAGAAGATCACACCATGTCTCCTTACCAGCCATTACCCACTAACTCTCTACCCATCCGGTAACTAGGCAGTGTCAGAGGAGGACAGAAAGCATCTGAAGGGGGGAGGACACGAGGTGGTGTTGAGCCCCTTGGTGCTTGGTCTGTTTACATCCCAAAATGCACCAAGAAATACAATGCCTTTAGGTTACTGATTCTCAGCAGGGATGGGTGGGTGGATTTTGCCCCCTGGGAGACACCCGGCAATGTCTAGAGACATTTTTGGTGTCACACAGTATGGGGAGGGGGGAGGTGCTATGGCATATAGTGGATAGGGAAACAAGGCTGTTGCTGAAGGTCCTACAGTGCACAGGACCGTCCTGCACCATCCCCCGTCCTCGCCGCCCCTGCCACAGAAACACCAAAGAATAATCTCGCCTAACATGTCAATCATTGCGGGTGTGGAGAAACCCTGCTGTAAGCCAACAGAAGCCCGTGCTTAAACATAAGAAGGCAGCGGGAAGGGAGCCCAGGAGATTGTGGTAAGAAAGCCATGGGAACATGTCCCATAAACAACAACTGTGTCATGCTGTTTCCTCATCAAATGATTTGCTCCTACGAGACCTGGCCGCTGACTTATGACACCTGTGGGGCTGATTGTGAGGCTGAGCGCAGCTTGATCCCAGGCATACACATGGGGACTAGATGAAGGCCAAGGACGGCCTTGGTAATGAGCACCTCCACCCCCAACCATGCCAGCTGCCTCTTCAAGACCCACTCAAATCAGGCTCTGGAAATAACAGTTGAATTGAGGGGATGAAATCTGCGAAGTGCTCATCCCCATTTAGTTGGGAATCAGGTGGCTGGTATAAACCATTTCCTTATATCTTGTGAAATGACATTCTTCTCTAACTCCACGGAAACAGATGCCTCCTCGCTCTGATTTTCTTTATAGGACAAGGTAGGGTGGAACAGGGTCCCTCTGTATGAAGATTCAGATAATATTAAATTGAAAAGCAGAGAGAAAGCTATTTCCTCTTCGATTTTCTTTCAGTGCTTCTTAAAAAAAAGCCTCCTATTGGTACAAACGGGTCCTTAAAACTTCTGTAATAGCTATGTCTTCTGCTAATTGACGGGGAATAGGCCTTGAGCTCAGAGCCGTCAAGACAACAGTATTTAACTAGAACTGAATAATAATATTTGTTTTCAATAGCTAGTACTTACTTTCACAATTACTTCCTATTTGTGGCAAGTAATTTCTATTTTCTACTTACAGTTACAAGTTAAAGTTTTCTTGCAGTGTATGCTAATTTATGTTGTTTTAAGTAAATTTTGGTTTAAAAATATTAAGTAAACAAGAGCAGAGGTGGCAAGTGGATATAGGAAAAAAGACACACCCAAACACCATAGTCAGTAGCCCTGCTGACTGCAATCTGCATTCATTTGCTTGTACAAAAGTATCATGAATGGAGGAAACACAAGACCAAGCAACCTGATGGCTCATGAACTCCACACAGCTGGAGCTGGGTATTCAATCTATAACCTTATGTCGTCCTTCTACACGACATTATTTAGGACACTTTTGTGTTTAGGGCTGCAATGGCCAGTATGTTTGACCTCAGAATATACATGAAAAGTGGAAGGCTATTTGAAACTCCTCTTAGGATCTGTGGGACCACATCTATGTTTAGGACTCTGATTGATTGGTTATGTCTGCCCTGGGCATGGGATTACGGAGGGGCAGCATCTGGGCTGTGTGCCTTCACGCTATACCTAGGAGTGTTACCGTGCCAGCTCAACACAGGATGGTGAAGCTACAAGACTGAGAAAGAAGGGATTTCGTTGGAAGAAGATCCCAGACCTACCACGTGTCTCCCTCAATCCCTCCTCACTTCCATTCCCAGGGAACACTATCCTTTAGTCCAAATGTTAGCTCTTCCACAAAGAGTTTCCAGACTCCTTCAGGTAGATAATCTCCCCTCTTCCTGCTTCCATCACCCAGGTCACTATCACTTGAGACTGCCACAGATGAACTTCTATATTCCACCCCCACCCCCGTCTCAGCTTTTAACCTGGGTCCTTAGGAGAAAATTCAAGAGTCCCCGAACTTATATATGAAAAAAGGCTCCCCCTTCACTGACATCTAGCTGAAACTGTGCTTATCTTTCAATTATAAAGGCAACAAGTACCCCTGACTTCGCCATTCATAGAAAAAGGCAAATATTTTCACATCTCATCATAGTTATTGTAACTACATCAAAGTATTCTTTACACAAATTCCTAACTTGAAACTACTTATTAGACCCACTACAAGCTGTGGCTACGTAATGCATTAATAAAAAAAAACACATTTAGTACTAGATCACAGATTTTTTTTTAATATTTTGATACTGTCAGTGTCATTGATGTCCTTATTGTCCTTATGTTACTTATTCACTTAACTTAAAAACAGTATTCTGAGAAGGGAGCCTAAAGTTTCACCAGATGGTTAAAGGGGGTCACAGCATACAGTAGGTTAAGAATCACCTCTTGGGCTTCCCTGGTGGCGCAGTGGTTGAGAGTCCGCCTGCCGATGCAGGGGACACGGGTTTGTGCCCCGGTCCGGGAAGATCCCACATGCCGCGGAGCGGCTGGGCCCGTGAGCCATGGCCGCTGAGCCTGCGCGTCCGGAGCCTGTGCTCCACAACGGGAGAGGTCACAACAGTGAGAGGCCCGCGTACCGCAAAAAAACAAAAAAAAACAAATCATACCTCCTGGCTCAGGAAATACTGAGAGGGCCACGGAGGCACCCCAGCTTGATTGTGGGCGGGGAGGATTTGGAGGGAATCATTTTCTCCTGCAATGGGAGTGAGCAGGACCCGGGAGAAGCTTGGCTGCTGTTTGCAACAGGAAGGGAGGACTGACCTCATTCTGAACATGCTCTGCCTCTCTCTACAAATTCCCCTCTTAATTTAGGATTCCTTTGATTAGCTAATGAGATGTCTAAAGCGTGAGATTTATCCATTCGAATCATAACCACAGCTGTGCTTACCGCTCAATAGCCTTTCCTGCCAGCACCAAAAATATCGGCCTTTCTCCACAATAAACACTTTTTATAGTACCGATAAGACCACTCCAGGGAGTGTTGTTATCATGGAATAATCATGGCCCCGTGGGACTCGGGAAGCCTGGCCACGTTTCAGGCCTCGTGATGCTGGAGGTAGGGGAGGGAAGCAAGGAAGGGCAGAGGTAAGGAGTGATTATATCAAAACAAGGACACCCCCTATTGTGCCTTTGTGCTTAAAGCTTTAAACGCCTCAGCTGATAACATGTGCATGCGGGTCTTGCAGGGTACAACAGCTGTGACTTTCCTGCATACAGCCATCTGCATTCATGCATCTTTAATGGACTGTTTGGGACCGTCAACCTGCAAACAAAACTTAGCTTAGGTTTTGAATCTTGGTCAACGATGGTGAATTCTAGCCCTTCATCAGTTCTCCTCACCAGCATACTACTCCAGCAAGAATTATTAAAGAATGTATAAGTTGTAGGAAAAACATTGAATCTTACACCTCAAGTTCACAAAAGCGGCTGTGACCATGGATGAATGGGGAAGGGCCTCCAGGGTTCGCGGCTCAGCCCATTGGCCTTGATTTGGGCTGGTTGCGATTACATGTGAATTCCCCTTCCTGACTGCCATGTGTAGTTTTGGACACTGTGGCAAATTAATCAGGTTGACATGGGAGATAGTGACACGGCTAGTTCAAATCTGTCTATAAATATGCAAAATGACCACTGAAAGCAAAGAGGGGTCCTTGGGAAAACTACTGACAGCATGTGTGGTTTTCAGAGGAATATGGCATGGCTGTGTGCTGTCTACATTCTGCTAGTGATGACCCAGTGAATGAAAGGAAGGAATGGTTTACAAAAATGACTTCTCAACTTACATATATTTTATCTATAAATTCTCTCATCAGTGAAGCGAAAAATAACATGTTTCTTTCCAGAGCACTTTAACTGTGGATGTGTAGATTAATAAACGGAAGTTTAAAAAGTTAAAGTAATTTTATAACTTAAATAGATTGCAGGCCTTGCTTTCTCCTTAAGAACTACCCTGTGATTAAAGAGGTTAGGCTGTTTTGGGGATGGTGCTCAACATTAGTGTGTATATAAAGAAGTCTAAATATGGCTTAGGTGCAGAGATGATCATGTCCATTTATCCTCCAGTCAAAAAGGAAGCATGGGCTTCCCTGGTGGCGCAGTGGTTAAAAATCTGCCTGCCAGTGCAGGGGACATGGGATCTAGCCCTGGTCCGGGAAGCCCACGTGCTGCGGAGCAACTAAGCTCGTGTGTCACAACTACTGAGTCTGCGCTCTAGAGCCCGCGAGCCACAACTACTGACCCACGCACCACAACGTGTGCAGCAACAAAGCCCCAACGCAGCCAAAAATAAAATATACAAAAAAAATAATTTTTTTAAAAAAAGGAAGCACACACGTGCATGCGCACACTTCCACACAATCCAAAGAAATATACGGAAACCAAATTTATTTGAGGAAATTTTGCCCTTTCTCCATTCTTCTCTGTTTTTTTCTTTTTGGCTGCACTGGGTCTTTGTTGCTGCACATGGGCTGTCTCTAGTTTCGGTGAGCGGGGGCTACTCTTCGGTGCAGTGCGCGGGCTTCTCATTGTGGTGGCTTCTCTTGTTGCGGAGCAAAGGCTCTAGAGCACAGGCTCAGTAGTTTTGGCACATGGGCTCAGTAGTTGTGGCTTGTGGGCTCTAGAGTGCAGGCTCAGCAGCTGTGGCACATGGGCTTACTTGCTCCGCGGCATGGGGGATCTTCCCGGACCAGGGCTCGAACCCGTGTCCCCTGCACTGGCAGGCAGATTCTTAACCACTGAGCCACCATGGAAGCCCTCCATTTTTTAACGTTAGTTTAAAATGGCATTTGTCAATATTATGTATAAAATAGACAGCCAAGGACTTACTGTTTAGCACAGGGATCTATACTCAATATTATAAAATAACCTATGAGGGAAAAGAGTCTAAAAAAGAATATATGTACACATATATACATATGTATTACTGAATTGCTGTGCTGTATATCTGAAACTTACATGATATTGTAAATCAACTATACTTCAATAAAAAATTTTTCAAAAATAAAATGGCATTTATCTATATAGCCAATATTTTATGACTATAAATGAAGGATAATTTTTAAAACCTGTGAATCACTATATTGTACACCTGTAACTTATATAATATTGTACATCAACTATACTTCAACCAAATAAAACAGGAAAAGAAAATGGCATTTGTCATCTTCAGTTCTTACCTATTTTAAGATCAATTTCACAAGAGTCAAGGTGGACTCCGAGACACCCAGAAAATTCTTTTTCAAGAATGTGTACATACTCAGTTGACAGGGAAGTAGTAAGACCATCAAGTTCTCCCATCCCAAGCCCTAGGTCTCCTCCTAAAAAATACCACCACTACTTTCGTCTTCCCGGGACAACAATCATCCTCGCCCCGCGAATCTCCTTGTTCTTTAAAGCGCCACTGGAATAGTTCTGGGTGCTAAGGCGGAAGGAGGGGGATTGTTTTGTGCTTTCAGCGAAACTGATTCAACCAGTTCAGCATTTGGTGGAGACTGAATGCTCCCCATTTTTTAATTTCATCAGATCGAAATTGTTATAAAACGTCCTCCTGTGAAAGGATATTCCGTTTTAATCAGGATTTCTCTTAACAGAAAGAAACGTAAACATGTCAACATGACACTCAAGGACCACAATGTGTCTTCCTAATACAATAACAGCCATCGGTTTATGAACCATTCGGTGAAACAGCCAAAGGAGAAATTAGATCATTTGGCTCTGCTTGTAGACTGTAATAGATCTCCCCTCAGTTAAGAGAGCTGGGAACAGGCCGCAATGATTAATGGGAAACCTCGATGGCGTAAACACTGCTTAATGTAAGAGCACAATATGGCAGGCAAAGCCAACTAAAACAGTCATAAATGTTTTAGGCACCTTACAAAGATTTAAGAATATTTATTCCATGTATAAATCCTTTGTGTAGTATCAGCGAAAGCCCAGAGTCCAGAGGTCTGGCAGCCTGAAACACAACGTGGCAGATGAAGGCTGTGTGCCTTCTCTTTTCTGGTTGCATTTTCCTGTGATGATTAAACCAAATTAGTTGGCTAACTGCTTTCAAAATGAGGCGCAACTCCCGAGCGCCAGTCCTTTTATATTATGGCTTTCTCAGCACTTACTGCTCCAAGACATCTGATCTCCAGAGCTTTGTAACAAGGCATGGGGTTGGGGCCAGAGGGTCCCCTTGGTAGTTTTATTTTCCATCTCAAGTCTTCTACGCCCGTGCCAACCACAGTGTGGCTTGGGCCCAGCTGTGGCAGCAGGGCCTGGATGCTTCTTAGAAATGCAGATTCCTATGATCCAGCCCAGACCTACTCAATCAGCAGCTACATTTTACCAAAATCTGCATGAGATTTGCCTGCCCGTTAAAGCTTGAGAAACCCTGGATTACATCGTCATCCCTCTCACCTCTCCCATTCCTCCATCCCCAAACCCCAGACAGCCCCTCAGAGTGTAGCTAAAAGTGTAGTGAATGAGAGAGTACCTTTGTCACCGACTGTGTGATCTTAGTCACCTTACTTAGCCTCTCTGACCCTCAGTTTTCTCATCTGAAAATAAGGGGAAACAACAGTACCCATTTCAAGGGGATGATGAAAGGATTAAATAAGACAATGTATGCCAAAGCTCACAGGGAGATGCCTGGCACACAGTAAGAGCTCAATCAATGGTACAAATGTGGCATGATAGAAAGGCACCGATGGGACCAATTTCAGGTTTGCTATGGACTCTTTACAAAAGCCTTTTCTCAATTTCTTTATCTATCCAATGGGAACAGTAATGATCCCTAACACAGAGACGGAGAAAGCAGAAAAAGAACAAGTTTGGAAGTTGGGATAAGAGCTGAGAACAGTGTTCGTTACTGAAGAAGAGAAATAAAAAATAAATAATAGGAGTGGCATTCTGGATGAGTTCTCTTTTCCTGTGTGTCAAATTACCCTAAGAGTTAGCGGCTTAAAACAGATATCTACTGCCTGGCATTTCCTGTGGGTCAGGAATTCGAGATCATCTTTGCCAGGTGATTCTGACTTGGGGCTTCTTATGAAGTCCCATTCAATATATTGGCCAGGGCAGCAGGCATCTGAAGACTTAACTGGGACTAAAGAATATTTTCCAAGGTGGTTCACTCCCATGGTGCTGGATGTTCACACAAAACTTCGCTGCCTCCCCTTGTGGGCCTCTCCATGGGCTACTTGAGTATCCTCATGACCTGGAGGGTGGGTTCCCTCACGGTAAGGGAGCTAACAGAGGGGACAAGGGAGAAGCCACCACCCCTTACTCTGCCTAGTCTAGGAAATCATACTCCATCAGGTCTGCCAGACAACCTCTCTGAGAAGCATCCATAGTTGCGGCACTAACGTGGCCAAGAGTGGCTCTGGCCCTTAATTAATCCTCCTCAGAAACCTAAGCCCCCACTGAAGATAAAATAAGAACCAAGTGTAAATTTCTTCTTGGCCAATACTGCTTCAAAGCAATCCCCCTTTCAACCAAATTTTTGCCCCCAAATCCCTACTATTGGGAGACGCTGGGGCCTCCACAGTGTGTCGACTATCATTTGTAAAAGATCTCCTGGAGTCTCAGAAACCCACCTTGTCAGGAAAGTCTCCAGTGATTGGTTAAATTTCCAGTTCAGTCTGAAACACTCCTCCCCACCCCAAGATACTCTGTTATTCAGTTGAAGTCTTACTGATCCTCTAGGCATAGGTTAAATATTCCTTCTTCTGTAAGGCCCTAGATGAGATAGAAACCTCTGCAATGTCTCTCCAGAGCCCTCTCTAGTTCCTCTGTCATAATTCTCTTCACACATTTGAAAACTTGGGGGCTTATCTGTGTGTCTCCTTTAATTGACCACAAAATCCAAGATGGCAGAGACCGTGTCCAATCTTGTTCAATGTGTATATACTGCAGGCTGACACAGTGCCTGGCACAGGGTAGAGCCTCAGTTAAAATCTTTTGAGTGGATTTTATTTAGCCATTCAATCAATATTATTGAGAGCCTACTGTATGCTGGGCAGGGTGCCAGGGACAGCAGATACAGCCGTGAACAAAATCAAGTAAGTCCTTCCTCTAAGGGAGCTTTCATTTTAAATAGGCAATGACAGTAAAACAACAACAACAACAACAAAAACCACCACAACAACGATTTTTAAAAAAAAACTAAAAATCAAGCAAATATACAGCATGCTAAGGTACGACAAAATGTTTAGCGAATAAACAGCACAGAGCAACAGGACAAAGAGTGATGGTGGGGTGAGGGGTTTCTATTTTACAAAAGGGGATTATAGGAGGCCTCTCTTGAGAAGGTGGTATTTGAGCAAGGTTGTGAATGAAGTGAAAACGAAGCCATGAACAGCAAGAGAAAAACAAAGAGTCAGTCACAAGGCAACTCCCATAAGGCTTTCAGCTGATTTCTCTGCATAAACTTTGCAGGCCAGAAGGGAGTGGCATGATATATTCAAAGTCCTGGAAGGAAAAAACCTGTAAACTAGGATACTCCACCCAGCAAAATTATCATTTAGAACAGAGGAGAGAGAAAGAATGTCTCAGAGAAGCAAAAATCAGAAGAATTCATCAATAATAACCCTACCCTAAAAGAAATATTGAAAGATCTCATCTAAACAAAAAAGAAGCAAGAATCTACAGGAAAGGAAAAAACACAGCAGGAAAGGCAAATAAATAAAAGGATTGAAGATCACTTAAATAAGCCAGTACATAGATTAAAAAGCAACCCAAAAAACTTTGCAAAAGTGATTATAACTACAATTAATAATTTCAGAAAGGGAAAGTAAAAAAAACAATGCCTTTTAAAATTGCATCAAAAAAATAATAATATACTTAGGAATAAACCTGACCAAGGAGGTGAAAGACTTACATGATGGGAACTATAAAACAGTGATAAGGGAAACTGAAGATGACTCAAAGAAATGGAAAGGTATCCCAGGGTCTTGGATTGGAAGGATTAATATTGTTAAAATGGCCATACCACCCAAAGAAATCTACAGATTTAATGTGATCCCTATCAAAACACCCATGACATTTTTCACAGAAATAGAAAAAATAATCCTAAGATTTATATGGAAGCACAAAAGACCCAGAATTGTCAAAGCAAACCTGAGGAAAAAGAACAAAGCTAGAGGCATAACCCTCCCAGACTTCAGACAATACTATAAAGTTACAGGAATCAAAACAGTGTGGAACTGGCACAAAAACAGACATATAGATGAGTGGAACTCAATAGAGAGCCCAGAAATAAACCCACACATCTACAGTCAATTAATCTATGACAAAGGAGGCAAGAATATATAATGGAGAAAAGACAGTCTCTTCAACGAGTGGTACTGGGAAAGCTGGACAAGTACATGTAAAACAAAGAAATTGGAACACACCCTCACACCATACACAAAAATAAACTCAAAATGGTTTTAAAGACCAAAATATAAGACATGACACCATAAAACTCCTAGAAGAGAGCATAGGCAAAACATTCTCAGACTTCAATTGTAGCAATATTTTCTTAGATCAGTCTCCCAAGGCAAAAGAAATAAAAGCAAAAATGAACAAATGGGACCTAAACAAGCGTAAAACCTTTTGCACAGCAAAGGAAACCATCAACAAAATGAAAAGGCAACCTATGGACTGGGAGAAAACGTTTGCCAATGATACAACCAACAAGGGGTTAATATCCAAAACATACAAACAGTTCATACGATTCAATATCAAAAGGACAAAAAACTCTAACAAAAAATGGGCAGAAGACATTTCTCCAAAGAAGACATATAAACAGCCAACAAGCACGTGAAAAGATGGTCACCATCGCTAATTATTAGAGAAACGCAAATCAAAACCACAATGAGGTATCACCTCATGCGGGTCAGATGGCCATCAGCAAAAAGTCTACAAGTGATAAATGCTGGAGAGGGTGTGGAGAAAAGGGAATCCTCGTACACTGTTGGTAGGAATGTAAATTGGTGCAGTCACTATGGAAAACAGTATGGAGTTTCCTTAAAAAGCTTAAAATACAGCTACCGTATGACCCAGCAATCCCACTACTGGGCATATACCCTGAGAAAACCATAATTCAAAAAGACACATGCACCCCAATGTTCACTACAGCACTATTTACAACAGCCAAGACATGGAAACAGCCCAAGTGCCCATTAACAGACAACTGCTTTAAGAAGATGTAGGGTGTGCGTGCATGTGTGTGTGTGTGTGTGTGTGTGTGTATATATATATAATGAAATATTGCTCAGCCATAAAAAAAGACTGAAATATTGCCATTTGCAGCAACACGGATGCACCTAGAGAATATTATTCTTAGTGAAGTAAGTCAGTCAGAGAAAGTCAAATGTTATATGATATCAGTTATATGTGGAATCTAAAAAATAATACAAATGGACCTACATGTAAAACAGAAATAGACTCACAGACATAGAATACAAACTTATGATTTGTATGACCGAAGGGGAAAGGCGGGGAGGGATGAGTATGGGATTAATGGATACAAACTACTACACATAAATATATAAATATACATATATAAAATAGATGACAAGGATTTACTGTAGAGCACAGGGAACTGTATTTAATATCTTGTAATAACCTACAATGGAAAACAATATGAAAAAAATCTATATATATAACTGAATCACTTTGCTTTACACCTGAAACTAGCATAATATTTTTAAACAACTGCACTTCAATTTTTAAAAAGCGTAGTCAGGAAGATCTCTATGGGAAGAATGTTCTAGAAGGTGGGAATAGCTAGTACAAAGGCTAAGGTGGGCGCCTGTTTGGCATGTTCAAGGAGCCCGTGTGCTGGCGTGGAATGCGGTGGGATAGGAGATGAGGTGAGAGGGGTACAGGTGAAGAGAGTAGGTCATGAAGGGCCCTGTGGGCCACTGGAACCATCAGAGAGTTTGACCAGGGACAACATGATCAGATGTAGGCGTCCGAAAGATCCATCTGGCCACCGTGGGGAGAGGAGATTCTGGGGAGCCAGAGTGGACACAGAACATGACTGAAAATTCAGACTACTCTGTTAGATACTAAGAGGGACAGAGGATGAAATCAGCCTTTGGTCTACCCTCTCTGGGGAGAAGAAACATGTAAAGAAATAATTAAAACATGGCTAAGCAATGGTACAAACAAGGGCCACCAATTCTAGCTAAGCAATGATAATAACTACCATTTGTCAGTCACCGACTACGTGCCTCATGCCCCGCACGCATTATGTCTTCCACCAAAGGACCCTATGAAGCAGGAGGCTTGATCCACAGATCATCAATGAACAAATGTCACCCAGCTTCCCAGCACCTCCAGTTATTAACAGCATAGAAAGACAAACTGAAGCCCCAAAAAGTCAAGCAACTTGCTGAAATGCAAGCTCGGTGTAAGTGGCAGAGCTGGGATTTGAACCCAGACGACCTGACTCCAGAGGAGGGCTTTCAACCAGGTCATGAGGTTGGCTCCAAAGGTCTTCCTTTGCAGGCATTTAAGCTCCTCACCTCTGGTCTGAAGAAACAGAAAAACAACCAAGAAAAATACAAAGACCTCACAAAATGATGAAGTGCAGATTTATGAAGCTAAGGATGGTTGTAAAGGCAGCAATATGCTTTAATGAGCTACGAATTCTTTCAGCCTAAGAGAGTGATTTGTATTCTTCCCAGTTCTACAAGCCCAAATTACAAAAATTATTTTTATCTCCAGGCTCCTACAAATCCCGGTATCTTATTTATCTTGTTCTCCACACAAATACAGGGGCCCTTTTCCTTCTTAAAATTCAGATCTAGTCCTGCTTAAAGTTCCTTCCCTTTTATTTGGGTTTTGCTTTTCGAGGGATGTTTGGTTTGGTTTTGCTAATTATAAGGACAGTGTGACAGACATCCACTAACCACAGAGAGAGCAAATGTCTGGCTGTTAAGCCATCTCTCTCCCCTCCTATGTCCACAGCAGACACCCCTAATCGATTCCAGTACCCTCTGCCGGTCCTTTGTGAGGTTTCACAGTGCTTTTCACGGTGCTCCACTCTTAGACATTACCAGTAGACCAAAGTTGAACTCATTTGCAATTTTTGAAGTTATAGTCTTTTCCAAAGCCTTGGTTATGAAAACCAGCTAGCAGCTCGCTCGGGGTCCCTCTTAGAAATGCCCACCAGGCTTCTTAGCTTGGTAACCATGGGGAATACAGATATCTGGGCAAGAGCAGCACACATGGAGGGAGTATAGAAGTGCTGGGGTTGGTGGGTTCTCTGGAAGGGAGAGAGCTGAGAAGAGCAGATAGCACCTGAGAGGCTGCTGCTCCTAACAATCCAGACGAGAGCGGACGGTGACCAGACAGAGGTAAGAGCGGCGGAAATGGGAGACGCTTAGGCAGTGTTTTTCAAGCTGTACATCATGAAATCAACTTGCTGGGTTTTGCTCGGCTTCCTTGATACTGAAGTAAAAGAAGTGAATGGGTAAGTATCGTCTGTGAAACTCATTTCAACTCTCTGTTACGTACGTGTGCTGGGTTGAAACATAAAAGGTATGTCCCTTGATGGGTCACAGTCTGCGGCTGGCTGGATAATGGTGCCTCCAAAGATTCCATACCCTAGTCCCCTGAATTTGTGACTATATTACATTACATGGAAAAAGGGATTTTGAAGATGGAATTAAGGTTACAAATCAGCTACTCTTAAAATAGGGATATTTTCCCAGATTATGGGGCCCAGGGATTTCAGACTTGTGGGTCCTGGAACCAAGAAACCAGCCAAGCCCACGGGACCTCTGACCTATAGAGCGGTGACAACATAATGGGTACAGCTTCAAGCCCCTAAATTTGTGGTAATTGCTATGGTAGCAGTAGAAAAGGAAAAAGGGTCCAAAAAGTTTGAAGTTCTTCCTTTTACTACAGAGTAATCTGTGACCTTGGACAAGTCATCCAACATTTCCTTCTATGTACAATAAAATTGGGGTATAAAAGAGCCAACTCACTGGATTTTGGAGGGACCAGAATTAATGGCAGTTATGCACATTAAACGTTCACAGTAATAATAATTGTCATTATGATTGTGCCCTTGACTTAGTACAGAGGCACTTTCTGAACTTCAGTTTGTTATCTGAAAAATGAAGATAATACCACTTCCCTCATCTGGCTGGGAGAAAGGACTAAGCAGGTATTGTAAAATAAGGTTTACAAAACTGTCTTTTTAAGGATTACTAAATGAAAATGATTAGAAGGAGACTACTGGTTCTTAACCTCAATATCCTCTCTCCCCTTCTTCCTTATTAATAGATTCTGTACTTTTCAGCAGGGGCTTAGCTGCTCAGAATCAAGGCAGTCTCTCCCAGTCTCCCTGGCAGCTTGTTACAGCCAAGCGATGAAGTGTTGGCCAATCTTACGTAAGCAGAAGTGTTATGTGCAACTTCTGGAATATTCACTTAAAAGGCTATGGGCTGACCCTTCTTTCCCTTCTTCTTTTCTGCTGACTGGTAGGTGGACATGATAGCAGGAGGTCAAGCAGCCCCTGTGGCCTGTGAGGTGGAGAGCTGCAGAGCAGCAGGAGAAAAGGAATTTGGAGGTCATACTAGCAGCCCTGGATGGCTACCTCTGGTCTTTGTTTACAAAGGAGGGATATTAACTTTAATCTTGTTTAAATCAGTTATTTTGGGTCATCCTTGATTTGTAGCTGAACCTGAAGTTAAATAAGAAAGGGGATAAAGGAGACCCAGCGTCCCATTATGAAGAAAAGAGTATCCCAAGCAATGTGATGAGCTAACAGGGACCGTGGGAGATCAGACGCTCGTGGAAGCTGCTGTATTGCCTTACGTACATCAGAGCCCAGCAACATAGGCTGTTGATAGTGGTGACGGTACTGGGAATGACAACCACAGTGCCCCAATCCGGGTTCTTTTGCATGCTGCCCGAGGGGCTGGATCCAATCTCCACTCCTTTCTCCACTCCTTTAACTCAGGCCTTTCTGATGGAAATAAGAAGAGACCTTTTTTGAAAGGTAGTATGAGAGTCACAAAGAAGGGCGATGTCGAACACTTGGGTCATAGAGCATAAAGCTTGCACCTTCATAATTTGCTAACTCACAGCATTAAGCATCAATAGGTTTACGATACTAATGATGCTTTAAAACTTGACAGATGGCCATTCACATATGCAAAAAAACTCTCCAAAGTGTTCCAGATATTCATAACACAGATACATATAAATGAATTGGAATACCTAACGAAAATAGAAGGAAGTCTCTATATTAAAATGTTTTAAACTGGTAAGACAGATATTTTTTCAAATGACTCAATCTGTCTCATGGCTCAGCCATCAAGATAAACAAACTAACCTGGCATCTTTGAGTAGATTCATGAAGGAAATTAATTTGTAGTCCAGGGGGAATTTGCTTTTCATGCACCCCAAATGTGTTGTGTCAAAAGAATCAATAAAGATGAAGGATTTCAAGATGAACATCCCAACACAATCCATTAGAGAATGCCCAGGCCATTTGCATTTTCTAAAGAGGCGAATAATGAAATCAGGGTGAACAGTAATCCAAGACAATTCTCTACCCTCCAGGGAAGACAAAGTATACAAACAGACTGAGAAGGCCTCACTCATGTCATTCAGAGCAAAACTTGGGCCCAACCTGTTCATCTCACTCATGACTCCAAGGTTCTGAATTCTAGAAGCATCTGGAAGTCATGATATTAACTGCCCCACTCCCATCCCCGGCAAAAAAAAAAAAAACAGAGCAAATTACAATGTAAAAGTAAGCCCCTAAAAAATACATTATTGAGAAAAGCAGGAGAGAGAAGAAGGCCATTTACCATGGGCTGCACGACTTATGTTCGTTATCTTACTTAGTCCTCATAATATCCCTGGGAGACAGATTTTCTCCCTGCTTACAGGTGAGGAGTATAAGACATGAAGTAACTTCTACAGGGTCTCACTGGAAGACACTGGCAGAGCTGAGACAGAAACCAAGGTCTGTTTGACTCCACAGCCTAGATCAGGGGTGTCTGATAAAAATCTAATGTGATCCACATACATAACTTAAAACATTTTAGTAGTCACATTAAAAAAGTACAAATAAAAATAAATAAATAGATTAAAAAGTAAAAAGGAAGAGGTGAAATCACTGCTACTAATATATTTGATTTTCAACCCAAGAGATTCAGACCATTATCATTTCAACATGTAATCAATATAAAAATTACTGAGGTATTTCACATTTTTTTGTGCTGTCTTTGACATCTGTGTGTATTTCAAACTTATACCATACCTTAATGCAGACCAGCCACATTTCAAGCACTAAAAAGCCACGTGTAGCTAATGGCTACTTTATTAGACAGCATACCCTAGAGTAATAGTCCCATTTGCTACCATTTTATTTTGACGTACAGCAAGGAGTCCCAGATGCTTAAAGTTCATAGACATAAAATTCTAAATACCTGATGAGGCCCTGGAGGGTTGAGCATATTTAATTTTGCCAAGTGTATTGGTTGGCTGCAGTAACAAGCAGCACCAAAGCTCAGTGGCTTGAACAACCAAGTTTCATTTCCTCTTCACGCAACATGCCCAACACGAAATGCCTGCCACTCTGCTCCACATCATCGTCACTCTGAGACCTAGGCAGATGGAAGAGATCCTACCTTATGGAAGAGGGAAAAGAAAAGACAGAGAAACAATACAAACAACTCATACAACTCATACAACTCAATAACAAAAAAACAAACAACCCAATCCAAAAATGGGCAGAAGACCTAAATAGACATTTCCTGAAAGAAGACATACAGATGGCCAACAGGCACATGAAAAGATGCTCAACATCGCAAAGTATTAGAGAAATGCAACGCAAAACTGCAGTGAGGTGTCACCTCACACCAGTCAGAACGGCCATCATCAAGAAGTCTACAAATAACAAATGCTGGAGAGGGTGTGGAGAAAAGGGAACCCTCCTACACTGTTGGTGGGAATGTAAATTGGCGCAGCCCCTTTGGAGAACAGTATGGAGGTTCCTTAAAAAACTAAAAATAGAGTTGCCATATGATGTAGCAATCCCACTCTTGGGCCTATATCTGGACAAAACGATTGTATAATTTGAAAAGATACATGCACCCCTATGCTCATAGCAGCAGTATTTACAATAGCCGAAACATGGAAACAACCTAAACAGCCAATCTAAATGTGTGTGTGTATACACACACACACACACACACACACACACACACGAGAATACTACTCAGCCATAAAAAAAGAATGAAATAATGCCATTTGCACCTACATGGATGGACCTAGAGATTATCGTACTAAGTGAAATAAGACAGAACGAGAAAGACAAATACCATATGATATCACTTATATGTGGAATTTAAAATATGACACAAATGAACTTATCTGCAAAACAGAAACAAACTCACAAACAGAGAACAGACTTGTGGCTGCCAAGAGCGAGAGGGGTGGGGGAGGGATGAATTGGGAGTTTGAGATTAGCAGATGCAAGCTATTATATAGAGAATGGATAAACAAGGTCCTACTGTATAGCACAGGGAACTATATTCAATATCCTGTAATAAACCATAATAGAAAAGAAAAAGAAAGAAAGAATGGAGAAACATACAGCATCTCTTAAAGATTCTCATAGGAAATGACACAGTTGACCAGCGAAATAGCCAAAGCAAGTCAGACAGCCAAGACCGACGTCTCAGGAGCAAGAGTGGGAGAGGATATATGTATATTTCCCCTCTATGGAGGGGCAGCAACTATGTACTTTGAATTAACAACCCAATCTACAACTTCAAGAAAGGGTTTAAGAAAATAACATTAACTAACATCTATTATTATTGCACTAGTGATACTTTAACACCACAAAAATAGGAAGAACAGAACTTATATTATTCCTATTTTCTTATGTTATTCTTATTTTCTCACCTCACCAGAAATTGGTGGAATCTCACCCCCATCCCCACGAGATGGGCAGCAGGGTATAACTGGGAATCACTGATTTCCGTAATGACCACATCTTCTCTACTTTTCCCCATTTCCTAAATCCTACGGTCCCCATACATTCTAAATTTTTCATGTCTTTTAGAATCTATGTCATTTGATATGCATCAAGTAATAGGTATTTCTAAAGGTGCTTTACCCAGAGACTTGCACTGTCTACTTTTTATATTTCTGTATTATTTGCTTTTGCATACATATATATTTCTGTACTATTTGGCCACAAGAAAAAATGGACATAAATATTTAGCTTAGCTTGCAGGGGACCACTGATGGGGACCAGGGAATGGGGGCGTCTGTTCTCTCCAAGTGCGGGTGAAGCAGACAGCCTCCCACGTACCACAGGGGTTCTGAGAAACCCACACTCCTATTTCTTTAGGTTTTGCTTTAGAATGTCATTTAGGGCTTAGGGGATTTAATCGATTTAAATTTCTCAAAGGATCCAAATTGACCCAGAGGTATCATTCCAATAGCCCACTGAGGCGAGTGAAAAACCGGCTTTCTCCCTCCAAAGCAAATGTTGGCCACGAATAAAACACCCAGCAGATATACCAGTACTACAGAGAGGGCCGTTTCTCTTACATAAATTGCAAAGCCTCAAACTTCCACTTACAGTTTAATAAAGCCCGCCTGAAATCATAAGGCATTTTCATCTCTCAAAGGAATTAAAAAAAAAAAGAAAGATAAGTATGACCAAAAGCCATAGTACCTTGTACAGCTCCAGGAAACTGGCAGAACTTCATTAATCTTTAGATTAATATTTGGTCACCTTATAAAAAAGTGGCTACCTGGGTCCCTCAAGCAGACTTATTAGATCTTTAAAGAAAAAAAATATATTTTCAGTAATAAATACATATCTAAACAAATAAATGCCACAGGCCCAAAGCCCCACAATTCACAGGAACAATTTTATTGGCCTTTTTACTGCTCCTGATATCACAAAAGTTTACAATTAATAGCCACCAACAGGAAAGAAGAGAGTGAAAATGTTTATTGCTTTAGAAACAGTGGCTCTCCCCTCTCAGCTGGGTAACGATTGTCCTTTTTCAGTGTCACTGAGTAAGGGATGCAGAATAAAACATGTTCTTAATGTGGGTGCCATGCATTTCGACAGAGATAAGCTGATGTGTAGCAGGAGGTGCAGCCCCAAGCAGGGGGCTGGAGAGAGGCGTGTGTTGATGAGTCTCCCTAAAGCAATTACTGCCCATGACAGACAGCGTAAATTTCATATTGCCTCTGAGCAGGATAAATAATGTGCCGAGGGCCATCTAGGTTTGAATTAAGACAATCAAAATGCCGAAGGGGAAAGAATATCTAAAGTTAAAATCAAGACTGAGCTTGAAAACGGTGAATTCTTTTTCTTAGTTTCTTTTCCCCCTTAAGCAGTCTTGATCTGCCATTCACGTATTCATTCATTCAACAAATACACGCCAGGAACCGAAAACACTAACGGTAGTAAAACAATAATGATACCTTTTTTAAAAAATCCAAATCACTCACTATTCATTGAAATGGTACATATTCTAATCTTACCACATACTAACATTATTATAAACAACTTTTGACTAGGATTCTTGTTAATTTTGTGTTGTTGCTAATTGGGCCAGGACAGAATTAAAGTTGATTTTTATGTCATGTACAAGAAAACATACACATGAACACAGGATACTGCAATGCTGTTTCTGACTTACCCAGAAAATAAGCAGCTTTTGCATGTGTCAAAGGACATTTTCTTAAGTATTTTTCCTGACAATACATTTCTTTTTCTTTTTTTTTCCCCCTACAATTCTTTCACCAATAAGGCTTAGCCATGAAGCTTATTGGGAAAGGAAAAGGCAGTTTACCCCAAAACAAGTCCACAGAGCAGGGAAATCTACGGACGTAAGAAAAAAGGAAAGCAGGACCAAGACATAAGACCTCAGAGCCCTCAGTCTTCTCTCTAGTCCACCAGCAGGGTTGGACCTTGAGAGAAGGAGATGGTGGAAATTTGGGGGCGGGCACCCCCTGCCCCTAGAAGAACTATAGGGAGACCTCGCCCCTCTGAGACACCCACCTAAGAGAGGAAGAGGACACTTAAGGTAAAAGATATGGGCCTGACGTCCCACCTGTGAGTCCCCTCTACCTGCCTGTGCTACAGTGGGAAGTTCATGGGTGTTCCAGGGCACAGCTGTGGAGGTTCTGAGAGATCAGGAGAGACCTCACGAACAGAAGGTATGGTCTGTGGTCAGCAACCACAGGAGGCCAGTGCAACCCCCAGAGACGGACCAAGACCAGGCACAGTGCAGCATTTACCAGCCTCGTGTCCTGGGCCACACACAGCAGGAATCATTCAGGCCCAGAGGGTCAGCACAAACAAGAGGCACCTCCTTCCACCCAGCGGTGCCCCTGTGAGGTTGCTACCCTCCTTAACCAGATGCCACCCAGGGAGAAGAGAAGGAGGAAAAAGGAGAGAATCCATATTTACTCAAGAGACACAGAGTTAACCTAAAAGCAGCTGTTTTCAACAGGAAAAGTTCTAGTTACCTTTACTTGGCAAGACTCTCTCCCCTAGTGGAATAAGGGGGTGGCTTGTTGTCCAATGTTCTCAGTAAAAGAATACTGATTTTCAGCTGTGTATATCGCCAACCAACTAAAGAATTACATTTCCCAGCCCCTGCCCCTTGCAAGCAGATGTGACCATGTAATTAAGTTTTGGCCCGTAAGATGTAAATAGATATGTTGTATGAGACTCCCACAAAGTCTCCTTAAAAGAATGTGAGCAGAGACTTCTCTCCTTCCTCTGTCCTGCTGCCTGGGACCTGGATGTGATGCTTGGTACCCCAGCAACTATTTTGGACGACGAGTCAATGGTCATGCTTTAAGGAAGGAGAATAAATGGCCAGGAGCAGTCATCACAAATGTGGTGCTGTCCTGTCGGCCCTCAATCTCCCATCTCCAGACTTTATTTTTTATGTGAAAGAAAAGTTAAGAATCTTGTTTAAGTTTCTGTCATTTTCCTATTACCTGTTGTAGTAGTGTTTATCTGAAATAGTCTTGATAAAGTGGCTTGTGAACAAGAGCCGATAAATAATGGCCAATAAGGAAAGATAAGTTTTTATACACCTAAAATTTAATGTATCTCCTGCTACACACATATGTATCTTGTTATATTTTATAACATGTTGGTAGCAGTTGGTTAGATGTATAGAGAGCAGAGGCCAAAAATCTATTTTTAAAATAACTATTAAGAAGTGTTGAAATGGGTTAACTTACATGTTTGGGAGAAAAACTGATTTGATCTTATGGTCTTAACAGGATGACAAACTGTTTGACTGATTGTACCAATATAATAGAAATGTAACTTGATTTTCAGCAATTCTATAAATTTGTGAGCTATGACAGTCACAAATGGAACCTCAAAACTCTGGCCACTCTGACCACTTTTCTCTTCCCCTCCCCCAAAGGAGCCAAAGATAAAAGTGTGAAAAGGGTTCCGAGGAACTTCAATCATGTAATGATTATTTCAAAACCACATTCTGACATTTTTGTATACATTAGCCAGATTCATAGCACACATTTTAGAAGTTGCCCAGGCCTTTCAAAACTCAAATGTCGGTGGTAAAAAGGGGTTTAACAGTTAGCAAAACAAGAGCTATTTCCCCCAGAGCTACCAAATCAAATTGTGGCTGAGATATTGCTGGTTATTTGGGATTATTTATGTCCCTGGGACAATAAAGAATCTAAGGTGAGGGTATTTTATTTTAATCCTAATGATAAATACGGATAGACTATAAAACTGCCTGTTACCTAGCAGAGAAAATTGTATTAAAGAGAAACCTTGTAAATTTCAAAAGCCTATGAACGTGATGCAGAAAATTGCCTGTGTTTATGGTACCATTGATCAAAAGACTTCCATCAGTGTTAGAAACTTATGGTAAGGATTCACACTGAACCTAAAATGAAACAAAATTCCCCCTTTTGGAAAAAAAAAAAAAATCACAACCTCAACTCTAGACCATTAGGAGGGGATTTGAATGGGCTAGATCCACACCTTTATTATTAAATGACTCGCAAGAACATCAAAACCTCATCGTCTACCCAAGAAGGGAGAGAAACTCAGAAAAAACTTAACCGATTGGGCTTGCAAAAACGTTGAGCAGCTACTTTGCAATACTGCATTAAAAATACATATGCTTTCTGAGGGGAGGAGCTTCAAGATGGCGGAAGAGTAAGACGCGGAGATCACCTTCCTCTCCACAAATACATCAGAAATACATCTACACGTGGAACAGCTCCTACAGAACACCTACTGAACGCTGGCAGAAGACCTCAGACCTCCCAAAAGGCAAGAAACCCCCCACGCACCTGGGTAGGGCGAAAGAAAAAAACAAAAAACAGAGACAAAAGAATAGGGACAGGACCTGCACCAGTGGGAGGGAGCCGTGAAGGAGGAAAAGTTTCCACACACTAGGAAGCCCCTTCGCGGGCGGAGACTGCAGGTGGCGGAGGGGGAAAGCTTCGGAGCGTGGGGGAGAGAGCACAGCAACAGGGGTGCCGAGGGCAAAGTGGGGGAGATTCCCGCACAGAGGATCGGGGCCGACCTGCACTCACCAGACCGAGAGGCTTGTCTGCTCACCCGCCGGGACGGGTGGGGCTGTGAGCTGAGGCTCGGGCTTCAGAGGTCGGATCGCAGAGAGAGGACTGGGGTTGGCAGCGTGAACACAGCCTGCAGGGGGTTAGTGCACGACGGCTAGCCGGGAGGGAGTCCGGGAAAAGGTCTGGACCTGCCAAAGAGGCAAGAGACCATTGTTTTGGGGTGTGTGAGGAGAGGGGATTCAGAGCACCGCCTCAACGAGCTCCGGAGATGGGCGCGAGCTGCGGCTAACAGCGCGGACCCCAGAGACGGGCATGAGACGCTAAGGCTGCTGCTGCCGCCACCAAGAAGCCTGTGTGCGAGCACAGGTCACTATCCACACCTCCCCTTCCGGGGAGCCTGTGCAGCCCGCCACTGTCAGGATCCCGTGATCCAGGGACAACTTCCCCGGAGAACGCACGTAGCGCCTCGAGCTGGTGCAACGTCATGCCGGCCTGTGCCGCCTCAGGCTCGCCCTGCATCTGTACCCCTCCCTCCCCCACGGCCTGAGTGAGCCAGAGCCTCCGAATCACCTGCTCCTTTAACCCCGCCCTGTCTGAGCGAAGAACAGATGCCCTCAGGCAACCTACACACAGAGGCGGGTGCAAACCCAAAGCTGAACCCCGGGAGCTGTGAGAACAAAGAAGAGAAAGGGAAATCTCTCCCAGCAGCCTCAGGAGCAGCGGATAAAATCTCCACAATCAACTGAATGTACCCTGCATCTGTGGAATACCTGAATAGACAGCGAATCATCCCAAATGGAGGAGGTGGACTTTGGGAGCAACGATATATATATATTTTTTTCCCTTTTTCTCTTTTTGTGAGTGTGTATGTGTATGCTTCTGTGTGTGATTTTGTCTGTATAGCTTTGCTTTTACCATTTGTCCTAGGGTCTGTCTGTTTTTTGTGTGTTTTTTTATTACTTTAAAAATTTTTTCTTAATAATTATTTATTTTAATAACTTTATTTTATTTTATTTCTCTCTATTTTTTCTCCCTTTTAGTCTGAGCCGTGTGGATGAAAGGCTCTTGGTGCTTCAGCCAGGCGTCAGGGCTGTGCCTCTGAGGTGGGAGAGCCAAGTTCAGGACATTGGTCCACAAGAGACCTCCCAGCTCCACATAATATCAAACAGTGAAAATCTCCCAGAGATCTCAATCTCAACACCAAGACCCAGCTTCACTCAATGACCAGCAAACTCCAGTGCTGTACACCCTATGCCAAACAACTAGCAAGACAGGAACACAACCCCATCCATTAGCAATGAGGCTGCCTAAAATCATAATAAGGCCCCAGACACCCCAAAACACACCACCAGATGTGGACCTGCCCACCAGAAAGAGAAGATCCAGCCTCATCCACCAGAACACAGGCACCAGTCCCCTCCACCAGGAAGCCGACACAACCCACTGAACCAACCTTAGCCACTGGGGACAGACACCAAAAACAAAGGGAACTACGAACGTGCAGCCTGCGAAAAGGAGACCCCCAACACAGTAAGTTAACCAAAATGAGAAGACAGACAAACACACAGCAGATGAAGGAGCAAGGCAAAAACCCACCAGGCCTAACAAATGAAGAGGAAATAGGCAGTCTACCTGAAAAACAACTCAGAATAATGATAGTAAAGATGATCCAAAATCTTGGAAATAGAATAGACAAAATGCAAGAAACATTTAACAAGGACCTAGAGAAACTAAAGTTGAAACAAACAATGATGAACAACACAATAAATGAAATGAAAAATACTCTAGAAGGGATCAATAGCAGAATAATTGAGGCAGAAGAACGGATAAGTGGCCTGGAAGATAAAATAGTGGAAATAACTACTGCAGAGCAGAATAAAGAAAAAAGAATGAAAAGAATTGAGGACAGTCTCAGAGACCTCTGGACAACATTAAACGCACCAACATTCGAATTATAGGGGTCCCAGAAGAAGAAGAGAAAAAGAAAGGGACTGAGAAAATATTTGAAGAGATTATAGTTGAAAACTTCCCTAACATGGGAAAGGAAATAGTCCAGTCCAGAAAGCACAGAGAGTCCCATACAGGAAAAACCCAAGGAGAAACACGCCAAGACACATATTAATCAAACTATCAAAAATTAAATACAAAGAAAAAATATTAAAAGCAGCAAGGGAGAAACAACAAATAACATACAAGGGAATCCCCATAAGGTTAACAGCTGATCTTTCAGCAGAAACTCTGCAAGCCAGAAGGGACTGGCAGGACATATTTAAAGTGATGAAGGAGAAGAAGCTACAACCAAGATTGCTCTACCCAGCAAGGATCTCATTCAGATTTGATGGAGAAATTAAAACCTTTACGGACTAGCAAAAGCTAAGAGAATTCAGCACCACCAAACCAGCTTTACAACAAATGCTAAAGGAACTTCTCTACGCAGGAAAAACAAGAGAAGGAAAAGACCTACAATAACAAACCCAAAACAATTAAGAAAATGGTAATAGGAACATACATATTGATAATTACCTTTAAAGTAAGTGGATTAAATGCTCCAACCAAAAGACACAGATTGGCTGAATGGATACAAAAACAAGAACCGTATATATGCTGTCTACATGAGACACTTCAGACCTAGGGACGCATACAGACTGAAAGTGAGGGGATGGAAGAAGATACTCCATGCAAATGGAACTCAAAAGAAGCTGGAGTAGCAATTCTCATATCAGACAAAATAGACTTTAAAATAAAGACTATTTCAAGAGAGAAAGAAGGACAGTACATAATGATGAAGGGATCAATCCAAGAAGAAGATATAACAATTGTAAATATTTATGCACCCAACATAGGAGCACCTCAATACATAAGGCAAATGCTAACAGCCATAAAAGGGGAAATCGACAGTAACACAATCATAGTAGGGAACTTTAACACCCCACTTTGACCGATGGACAGATCATCCAAAATGAAAATAAATAAGGAAACACAAGCTTTAAATGATACATTGAGCAAGACAGACTTAATTGATATTTATAGGACATTCCATCCAAAAACAACAGAATACACATTCTTCTCAAGTGCTCATGGAACATTCTCCAGGATAGATCATATGTTGGGTCAAATATCAAGCCTTGGTAAATTTAAGAAAATTGAAATCGTATCAAGTCTCTTTTCTGACCACAATGCTATGAGACTAGATATCAATTACAGGAAAAAAAATCTGTAAAAGGTACAAACACATGGAGGCTAAACACTACACTACTTAATAACCAACAGATCACTGAAGAAACCAAAGTGGAAATCAAAAACTACCTAGAAACAAATGACAGTGAAAACACGATGACCCAAAACCTATGGGATGCAGCAAAAGCAGTTCTAAGAGGAAAGTTTATAGCAATACAATCCTACCTTAAGAAACAAGAAAAATCTCAAATAAACAACCTAACCTTACACCTAAAGCAATTAGAGAAAGAAGAACAAAAAATCCCCAAAGTTAGCAGGAGGAAAGAAATCATAAAGATCAGATCAGAAATAAATGAAAAAGAAATGAAGAAAACGATAGCAAAGATCAATAAAATTAAAAGCTGGTTCTTTGAGAAGATAAACAAAATGATAAACCATTAGCCAGACTCATCAAGAAAAAAAGGGAGAAGACTCAAATCAATAGAATTAGAAATGAAAAAAGAGAATTAACAACTGACACTGCAGAAATACAAAGGATTATGAGAGACTACTACAAGCAACTCTATGCCAATAAAATGGACAACCTGGAAGAAATGGACAAGTTTGTAGAAATGCACAACCTTCTGAGACTGAACTGGGAAGAAATAGAAAATATGAACAGACCAATCACAAGCACTGAAATTGAAACTGTGATTAAAAATCTTCCAACAAACAAAAGCCCAGGACCAGATGGCTTCACAGGCGAATTCTATCAAACATTTAGAGAAGAGCTAACACCTATCCTTCTCAAACTCTTCCAAAATATAGCAGAGAGAGGAACACTCCCAAACTCATTCTAAGAGGCCACCATCACCCTGATACCAAAACCAGACAAAGATGTCACAAAGAAAGAAAACTACAGGCCAATATCTCTGATGAACATAGATGCAAAAAACCTCAAGATACTAGCAAACAGAATACAACAGCACATTAAAAGGATCATACACCATGATAAAGTGGTGTTATCCCAGGAATGCAAGCATTCTTAAATGTACGCAAATCAATCAATGTGATACACCATATTAACAAATTGAAGGAGAAAAACCATATGATCATCTCAATAGATGCAGAGAAAGCTTTCAACAATATTCAACACCCATTTATGATAAAAACCCTCCAGAAAGGAGGCATAGAGGGAACTTTCCTCAACATAATAAAGGCCATATATGACAAACCCACAGCCAACATCGTCCTCAATGGTGAAAACCTGAAACCATTTCCACTAATATCAGGAATAAGACAAGGTTGCCCACTCTCACCACTATTATTCAACATAGTTTTGGAAGTTTTAGCCACAGCAATCAGAGAAGAAAAAGAAATAAAAGGAATCCAAATTGGAAAAGAAGAAGTAAAGCTGTCACTGTTTGCAGATGACATGATACTATACATAGAGAATCCTAAAGATGCTACCAGAAAACTACTAGAGCTAATCAATGAATTTGGTAAAGTAGCAGTATACAAAATTAATGCACAGAAATCTCTAGCATTCCTATACACTAATGATGAAAAATCTGAATGTGAAATTAAGAAAACACTCCCATTTACCATTGCAACAAAAAGAATAAAACATCTAGGAATAAACCTTCCTAAGGAGACAAAAGACCTGTATGCATAAAATTATAAGACACTGATGAAAGAAATTAAAGATGATACAAATAGATGGAGAAATATACCATGTTCTTGGATTGGAAGAATCAACATTGTGAAAATGAGTGTACTACCCAAAGCAATCTACAGATTCAACACAATCCCTATCAGACTACCAATGGCATTTTTCACAGAATTAGAACAAAAAATTTCACTATTTGTATGGAAACACAAAAGACACTGACTAGCCAAAACAATCTTGAGAAAGAAAAGCGGAGCTGGAGGAATCAGGCTCCCTGACTTCAGACTGTACTACAAACTACAGTAATCAAGACAGTATGGTACTGGCACAAAAACAGAAATATAGATCAATGGAACAGGATAGAAAGCCCAGAAATAAACCCACACAACTGTGGTCAACTACTCTATCACAAAAACAAGAAACCCATGCACCTAAGAAACCCACGCACATATGGTCACCTTATCTTTGATAAAGGAGGCAAGAATATACAGTGGAGAAAAGACAGCCTCTTCAATAAGTGGTGCTGGGAAAACTGGACAGGTACATGTAAACGTGTGAAATTAGAACACTCCCTAACACCATACACAAAAACAAACTCAAAATGGATTAAGGACCTAAATGTAAGGCCAGACACTATCAAACTCTTAGAGGGAAACATAGGCAGAACACTCTAGGACATAAATCACAGCAAGGTCCTTTTTGACCCACCTCCTAGAGAAATGGAAATAAAAACAAAAATAAGCAAATGGGACCTAAAGAAACTTAAAAGCTTTTGCACAGCAAAGGAAACCATAAACAAGACCAAAAGACAACCCTCAGAATGGGAGAAAATATTTGCAAATGAAGCAACTGACAAAGGATTAATCTCCAAAATTTACAAGCAGCTCATGCAGCTCAATATTAAAAAAACAGACAACCCAATCCAAAAATGGGCAGAAGACCTAAATAGACATTTCTCCAAAGAAGATATACAGATTGACAACAAACACATGAAAGAATGCTCAACATCATTAATCATTAGAGAAGTGCAAATCAAAACTACAATGAGATATCATCTCACAGCGGTCAGAATGGCCATCATCAAAACATCTACAAACAATAAATGCTGGAGAGGGTGTGGAGAAAAGGGAACACTCTCGCACTGTTGGTGGGAATGTAAATTGATACAGTCAATACAGTATGGAGGTTCCTTAATAAACTAAAAATAGAACTACCATATGACCCAGCAATCCCACTACTGGGCATATATCCTGAGAAAACCATAATTCAAAAAGAGTCATGTATCAAAATGTTCACTGATGCTCTATTTACAATATCCAGGACATGGAAGCACCCTAAGTGTCCATTGACAGATGAATGGATAAGAAGATACGGCACATATATACAATGGAATATTACTCAGCCATAAAAAGAAACGAAATTGAGTTATTTGTAGTGAGGTGGATGGACCTAGAGTCTGTCATACAGAGTGAAGTAAGTCAGAAAGAGAAAAACAAATACCATATGCTCACACATATATATGTAACCTAAGAAAAAAAAATGTCATGAAGAACCTAGGGGCAAGATGGGAATAAAGACACAGACCTACTGGAGAATGGACTTGAGCATATGAGGAGGGGGTAGTATAAGCTGTGACAAAGTGAGAGAGTGGCATGGGCATATATACACTACCAAACGTAAAATAGATAGCTAGTGGGACGCAGCCGCATAGCACAGGGAGATCAGCTCTGTGCTTTGTGATCGCCTGGAGGGGTGGGATAGGGAGGGTGGGAGGGAGGGAGACACAAGAGGGAAGAGATATGGGGACATACGTATATGTATAACTGATTCACTTTGTTATAAAGCAGAAACTAACACACCATTGTAAAGCAATTATACTCCAATAAAGATGTTTAAAAAAAACACATACGCTTTTCTGATCCTGAGTCTTCGTTCAATTTCTACCAAAGCTGTATAGAGTTTGGTTTTCAAAGGTGAATTGCAGTGCTCAGGAATTCACAGCTTGCCTGGAGTAAAGCTCTTCAATTGAGGTCACTGTTAGTCAAATGACAACAATCACATGGTAATAATAATAGGAAGAAAAGCAAGACGTCAAGCTATCACCTGTGTGATGCACCCCTATGATGACGAGGCTACACTGCCTCTTCACATATCCTGAGGGTTCAGGGAAAGAGATGCCGCACTTTTGTACGTTCTAAACCCCACAAGGCAGAATTTGTATGATTTCACTCACTGCTGTATCCCATCCAGCATCCAGGGCAGTGCTGGCACATCGCAGGTGCTCCAAAAAATATGTGCCGAACAAAAGAAGGAACAAATGAGAACCCTTTTCTTCAATAGAAATTGCTCGGCTCAGGTAGGTAACCTGGGTTTCTAGGAAGACCCCGCTGTACTTGTCAGGGCAACCGAGAACACTGCAGCTAAAAACCTAAAAAATAATACAAATGAATGTGTATACAAAACAGAAACAGACTCACAGGTATAAAAAACAAATTTGTGTTTACCGAAGGGGAGATGGAATGGGGAGGAATAAATCAGAGGTATGGGATTAAGAGATACAAACTACTATATAGAAAATAGACAAGCAACAAGGATATACTGTATGGCACAGGGAATGATACCCATTATCTTGTAATAACCTATAATGCAATATAATCTGCAAAAATACTGAATCACGATGCTGGATACCTGTAACTAACACAACACTGTAAATCAACTATACTTCGATAAATCAACCAACCAACCTCAGCTCTGGGGACACAGCCCTGCTCTCTAGGGCTCGAACACTGGGTGCAACATTTACCTTCCCTGTGCCTCAGATTCCAACCCTGCAAGAAGGGGAATAATAGCTGGTGGGTTGTGGAGGATTTAGTGTCATAATGGATGTAAGTCACTTAACACAGTGGCTCTCACCTGGGGTGATTATGCCTCCCCAGGGATGTTTAGCAATGTCTTGAGCCATTTTCAGTGTCAGAAATGAGAAGGGGCTGTGACTGGCCTCCAGTGAGTAGAGACCAAAGATGCTGCTACACATTCTCTACAGCTCAGGGCAGCCTCCACAATGCAGAGTGATCCAGCCATAAATGCCACGAGCGCCCAGGCTGAGAGACCCTGACTTAGCACCACACCTAAGATGAGAGAAAGAACTCACTGAGAGCTTAATAGATCTGGATAAAAAATGACGAAAACGAACAAGGCAAAAAGAACTTGGTACCTATTTGCAAATGGGCTGTTTCTCATCCGAAGCCCAGATGAGTGCCAAGAGGCCCATCCTGGCCTAGTCTCAACAGCCACTGTCCAGAAGCAAGGTAACTGCTCGGGCCTTTAGAGTGGGAATGGGGTCCGTGTTGCAGTAACCCAGAAGCTTTTTGTTAAAAATGCCCTCCTTGAGGTCTCCCCTACTGGTTTTGGAGAAAGATGCCGCCAAGGCACAGTGCTCCTGCCTGTAGAGCCACGGTCACGATTTCCAATGGTTTTATAGGAAGACCAACTTAAGAGCACCATGTGCCAGGGAAACTAGGGCCCTTCTTGCAAAACGTTTGTGCAGTTTTCATATAGGTACCTTGATGTTTCCCAATTTGGACACAAAAGGATTTTAAAGTGCAGCTTATTCCAACTGCTAGGCTGGGATCCTGACAGCTCAACCACAGATGGTCCATGGACGTCATGAGGCCAGCATGCCCACAGGTGGGTAGCCCTGCTCTCCGGCAGGGGCACTGGCTAAAAGTTCTTCACAGCTGATATGTACTGTCTACCCAAGGTGGAATGGGTCAGATTTTTACTTTCTAAAAACTTTCCTAAAATTCTGATTCCCCCTAATTATAACCATCCACATTAATCCTCTTGGAGTCAGCAAGTAAAGTTCTTAACTCTCACCTGGAGTAGACAAAGTATCAAAGTGCCCCTGGCCCCCTACTTACTAGCCGGCCCTGAGGCTTGGGTAAGTTATCCAATCTCTCCAGGCTTCACTTATTGCCCCTAGAATACGGATTCGTTCCTGGATTCAGTGATGATTTACTGAATCCTCATCTTTGCTAGGGTTAGAACCAGCAGAAATGGTCCCTACCCTCATGAAGCTTGGATTCTAATTGCAGGGAGGGGGATCAAAACAAAACAGAAGTAAACAGGCAACATTTTTGGAAATTGTAGGGATCATAATAGGATCTATCACAGGGTTATTAGAGGATTAAATGCAATAATACATGTCAAGACCTTTGTGCAAAAGCTGGCCCCCAGTCCATGCTCAGTCAACTCAAATTATTATTACAAATAATTAGGAAAGAAGGAAAGAATCATCTTTCCAGTGTTGAAAGGAAATGTATAGCTGATGAGATGATGTCCACCTCGACTTCACTTATCATCTCGGAAAAGCATTCTCCCCAAAACCAAAAGTTGCACATGAACTTGTGGGACTATATAGGGCTGTGGCTGCGGACACAGGGGGCTCTGAAATCTGAGAGGAACGGGATGAAATCACAGTTGTGTGATCCTGGGCACATGATGTAACTTCTCCCCGACTCGGCTTCCTCATCTGTAAAATGGGACTAATACAGCTGCAGAGGGTTTTATGAGTATTTCATAAAATATAAAGCACTTAGCACTGATGCCTGATACATAGTAAGCTCTGGGTATGTATAATTTATCTTACAAATGATAAAATTAGCGTTGTCTCATCTCTCTCCAAACGCACCATCAATGTGTATTTTTAAGACTCTCTCTGGATTCCCTTCATCTATTTCTCCTACTTCACATCCTATATCACAGGTTTTCTTAGAAACAGGCTAGAACTTCCTCCTTCCCTGCAAATCACCGCATTCAGAGCCTGGTGGACCCACCTCTCCTTTGGTGCTTCTCCATCCTTTGCTGCTGCACTGTCACTGGGGCCAGTGATGGGCTGATGAGTGGTTGTCATAACACAAAGCCTGTCAGTAATCGCAACCAACTCAGGATGAACTATAGGAGTATGACGAGTGAGTGAGGGGGCACTTCTTAAAAATATATTTTTGTGTGAAGCTTTTAAGAAGTTGTACATCTGTGCCCAGGTGGAACTCCCTTGATGATGCACTAACAGTATGCCTGATGGTTGTTTGTGTATATGGCTATGCATCTCACACACACACACACACACACACACACACACACACAGAGCCTTCACTGCCCTCCCTGCAAAGTTTCTCTGCAGGTTCCATAAACCCAAAGACAAGCCTAGAATGAGAGATCTATAAACGCCCCCCGAGACAAAGGCTTACAGGGGACTGTTTCTCAGCCCAGATGTCACAACGGCCGATTTTTATCATCTGTCATGTGCAGGCGACTTGGAAACAGACTGCAGTGACATAATGAGTAATACCAGCTTAAATAAAATGCCACACATCAATCCTCCTTTGTAACGCAGATGCCTCGAAAATCAGAGACACCAAGACATTTTCCTGGAGAACAAAGGGCCACTTGACTTATCCTTTGTTGCTGTTTTGTAGGTTCATGGGTGGCTTAAAGGAAAAAAATCACCTGGCCACACCAGTCAACATAAAACCCGTCCTGTCCAGCCTCTGGGGCCACAGCAGGCCCACCACCTGCTCTGCTTGGCATCCAGTGTGGGCTCAGCCGGCATGAGGCCATCTCACTAGCAAGGTTTCAACCCCGACACAGGAAGAGAAGAAATGTACAACTAGATCATAAATGGAACAGGAAAACCCATCAACACTTACTCTGGTGGGTGGGGACTTGAACGCTGGGTCTGTGCCTGCTGCCCCAGGAGTACAGGGCTTGAGGCTGTAAACTACCATATGAGAGCAAAGGAAATCGTGCCCAATAATATACGCAGCCTGATGAAAACTCTAGCCAAGAGAGAACACTACCAGGAAAACCACATCCTCTCATCTACCAGATGCTACGCAGAAGCAACTTTTCTCTAAAGGCCCGTGTGTGCTTCAGGGGTGGAGGAGAGGGGTGTGATTACCAGGCCACTAGTATTCCTATTCTATTTTTCCATCTAAGGCAGAGCACACCCTTTGACCCGGAAATTCTCCTTCCAGAAATTCATGAAGACACATGGATAAGGATAATCACGAACAAAAATGTGAAAATCACCTACAATATCCATTAATAGAAGGAGTAAACAGATTTGAAGTGCTATGTAGCTATTTTACAAAGCTGATGTAGATCTAGGCAGATTAACATGGAAAGACGTCAATAAGATTTTAGTAAAAAAGGCAGATTTATATATGATACAGTCCCATTAACACATAACACACGGGTGCATGCGTTTGTACCTGTATGTATTTATTCATAAATGACAACAGTCTGCAAGGAAGTGCACCAAACTGCTAACATTGCTCATTTCAGGTACGTGGGATCAGGAGCGCTTTATACTTTCTTAGTATTTTGTGTTATCCATTTCTCTTTAAAGAAAAGAACATTTATAACCTGAAACAAAATGCATTCCTTTCTTTGGGAAAATAAGAAAGCAAAAGAGCTATTTCACCAAATGTAGCACATTTTTCCAGGCACAACAAAGCTCAGGGAATGTGACTAGGATCCCAGTTTGGGCAGGACCAGCCTGATATCGGTTACCAGACTCAGGGGGACAGTCTTAACAGCTCTCTGCTAATTCATCACCACAATGCCCACCAATAATGAATAACCACTGAAGGGCATTTGCAGTTTAGAAACGGACGAGAGAAGTCAACGTTTAGAGCTAATGGAGGAGACCTCACAGCCCTCAGAAGGAACCAACCCTGTGGATATCTTGATTTAGGACCTCCAGCCTCCAGGACTGTGAGATAATGAACTTCTGTTGTTTAAGCCACCCAGTTTATGGTGCTTCATTATGGCACTCCTAGCAAACTGATTAATTCGTCTCTGTAGGTGTTCAGAACTATAATGCGGAAGCTCCAGGGATGGGGGTGGGACCATTGGGAGAGTCAGTCAGCTGAGCCTAAGGAGAAAAAGGGTCTAAGGGCAGAAGCAGACAGGAGAGGTGCCGGAGAACTCTTGAATGCTTTTCGGGCCCGCTTCTGATTGCTTCCTGAGGCTCTGGTTTCCAATGTACCTTAATCGATTCCTACCATTCTCCTTGAGCTAATTCCAGGGGATTTCTATTTCTCCTAATACCTCCAATACTGAGCATTTATATAAATCTTGAATCTCCAATTCCACATTAATGATAACAGAGCAGACCCACCAGCACAGAGGAGAATTCAATAAAACCTGTTGGATGAAACCATCTGTAAATATGTGAATAAATTTATCTGAGACAAATGGATCAGTGGCCACGAACGAAGAAGAGAATTACTGATGTAAAACTCATGGGAACCTCTAAGTAGAATGAGCCCTTTTCCAGAAATAGGAAGGAGATAAGGAGACAGTATTTAGTGCCAAAATTACATGACACCAGGCAAAGTGCTTTGCTTTGGCTCCGAACCAAAGGGCAGAATAAAGTGTAGCAAATCTGTTCTCTTTCTCTGCCTGATGGTCTTTGGAAAAAGTCATCACCTTCCGGCCTCTCTCCATTCCAATCACAAGATTTTATTGGATCTTCCAATGACCCTACCCACTTACCCTCACCCAGGTGGTGGTCACCTGGCTATCTGGGCTAGTCATATATCCCATGCCTCCCCTCCCTGGCTGTAGTGATTGTTTCAGGGAAGATCTGTGTCCCAAGTCCAGCCAATCAGAATCTTTCCCTGAAATTCACGAACTGTAATGTTGTAAGCTCAGAACCTCCTTTTCTGGAATTATGGAGTCACAGAAAGAGAAGGAGGGACAATGGGAGAGAACACAGACAGACAGACACTTGATGGTTTTGATGTTCCCGAATCCAGGCATCCTGGGCCAATAAGATCACAGCTTTTTCTGTGGCTTGATTAGAAGAGAAACTTCCCTTTTGCACAAGTTAGTTCAAGTTGGGTTTCTGTCACTTACAACCCAAAGAGTCTCGATCTGTACAGAGGATACAAGACTTCATCCACACATTGCTCATACCCGTAGTCAGCTGAGCAGAGCGCCTCACCCTGGAAAGCCTGAGCCTGGAGGACACTCCTCTTCTGCGGTGGCTGACACTGCATGGTTTGGTTCCTCTACCTTGGCTGTGGCTACCATTGGAGTGGGCAGTGGATCTACAAGCAGCCAGCTGCTCATGACATAGGATGCAGTCTTGCCTAAGAGCCCTGCCCATCAAGAGTGCTCCAGCGAATGGCTGGAGGCTGACGCAGTCAGTATTCCCTTTAAAGCATTTGAGCCCAAAAGCTGCACAAAGAGGACTTCAGTACATAGTGGCAGGGACGGCAGGAACAGAGACAGACAAATGCAGAGCCACAGTAACATGAGGTCACAGGGGCCAAGCAGAGGCACAAGCCCCTGACCAAGACACTTCTAGAATTGCTGTTTCAACAAACAATACAGCAGAGCGGCCACTTGGGCTCAGACCCTGGCGACTCCACTTCTAGACGTGTGACTCAAGTAATGCAGCCTCGCTGAGCCTCAGTTTGCTCATCTGTACAATGGAGACCAACACTAACTTCAAAGGATTGTCATAAGAATTAAATGAAATAATGGCGTATAATAAATGAAGCATCTCAAATCAGTGAGAAAAGATGGGTTTTCAACAAATGGTGCTGGGATAACAGGGAAGCCATCAGAAATACACAAAGCGATACATGTACCTAGATCTTACACCAGAATAAACAGTAATGGGTCAAAAATGGTAATATAAAAATAAAGCCACAGAAGTCCTGGAAAAAAACCATGGGAATATGTTTTTATAACATCACAATGGAGACACACTTTTGATAAAACATGGAAGATTGATAAATTATGTAGAAAACTTTTTAATCAGCATGGCAAAACCACTTATGTAAAGTGAAAAGAGCAACAAATGGGGAAATATCAACAACTCACATCCCTGACAAAAAATTAACCCCTCTCATAAATAAGAACGTCTAGAAATTGAAGTCAAAGAGACAACCCAAAACAGAAAAAAAAACATGCAAACAACCAAATAGCAAATGACGAAACACACAAAAAGATGCTCATTCACAATAAGAAAACTGTCTATTGTAATTATACTAAGATGTCAGTTTTTACCTAGCTTATCAACAACGATACAAAAGTTGAATAACCCATTGTGCTGTACAGAATAGATATAGGGCTGCAGGCCGTATAAATAGATGTCCAGGAGGGACACTTGGGCATTATCTACCAAAATAACCAAGGCACATACCCCTTGATGTGTCAATTACACTTCTAGGAATTTATCCTACAGATTTAGTTGTGATGGAAAATGACTTATATGCAAGGTTAGCAAATGTTTGTATTTGCAAACAAATGGAAACAGTTTCAGTGGCTTTTAGTAGAGGACTAAACAAATTATATTATTCCAAACAGTGGGATATAATGCTGTCTTCCCAAAAATAAACAAAAATAAATTGGTTCTTTTACTTCTGACCCGGAAAGAACCGCAAGTTATACTACATTATTAAGTGAAAACGCTGGGTATGGAACAGGTGTACAGAATGCTTCTGTTTGCGTTTTTAAAAGAAACAAGATAAGGGCAAAGAATAAACATAGGTATTTGCTTATGCATAAAATATCTCTGCAAGGATATACCAAAATCATTAATAGCACTGTTGTCCAGGAGACAGGGATAGCCATGTATGCTTTTCTGAATTGTGACTCTTATGTATTCAAAGAATGAAACTTTAAAGAGAAACGAAACAAAAAGAGTAATGGATACACATCTCTTAGCACAGTACCTAGAACGTAATAAGCTCTCAGCAACTATTAGTGGCTTTGGTTATGATTATTTATCATTATTATTGTCCTGGGAGCCCTCATCAGACATATAACTTACGCTGTGTTCTCCATGATGGCCCTGGCCTACTGGGACCTGGCCAAATGTTTCTATGTTCCTTACACTCTATCCTTACACTAACTTCTCCCAAATCATGCCCTATGCCACTGCCCCCCCCCAATCTGCCTTAATATCACCTGACGAAGACAGTACATCACTCTGTTCCACTCTGTGCATCACTATTTCAGTGCCACCTGAAAGAACCTTCCGGCTATGAAAGGTTGATTTAGGGAAGCTGACTAGTACAAGACGATGAAACGCAAACCCCCGGGTTCTTTGTCACCCAAAGCCACCTCGACCCACCTCTAGGGTCCTGAACGACAAGCTTCTTTGCTCTGATGTGTCCCTCTGCCAGCACACCACTCATCCCGTGTATGGGGGCTGGATGCCCTTAGGAAAGGCCTGGCAAGTCATGGCAGGGAGAAGGGAAGGCTCTGCTTCCCACCCACTCTCCATCCTCAGGTCCATGTTTTTGGAAAATGCTGCTAGCAAGAAACTAGAATGCTGCTAGTTTGATAGCTGGAGAGAGGCAACACGTGGATCCCTTACTGCTGCTCTGCTCCTGTGGGTACCCAGCACTCCACACTTAAGGTGTGCGGCTATCAGACCCACATAAGAAAACATATTCAACAGCACTTTGTCATTTTTGCAGAACAGAAATCATATCTGACTTGCCTTCTGTAGCCCTCGCAGCACTTAGCATGGTGCTAAGCACATAGTAGGTCCTCAATAAATGCCACTTGGCTTAATGAAAGTACAAAGTGAGTCCGTTACGAACATTATGGACCTGGTGGCAGATGCAAAGACCTTTACATGGCCCTGTTATATCTACCTAAAACATTAAAATAAGTCTTTCCGACTCTTTTTGAGAAAATGTTATATCCTTTATGCAGACCCACTAGTTCACAGGCTGATGTGAGTTAGAAACAGGGAAGAAAAAAAGCCCAAGTACAGTTTCACCTTGAGTCTAATGTCATCTTCCAATTGCCACCAGATCCCTGGCTTTCCCTTGACAACCAACTTCTTGAAGGACCCGTCTACACACCCCGTCTTCCCTATCTCACTCCTACTCACTCTTCAAACCACTCCCAGCTGGTTTCTGTCCCCAATTCTCCCCTGGAATTGCCCTTGTCGAGGTCATCAACCCATGTGGACCCTTTCCAGAATCTCTCCTCTTCCGGACTCTCAGCAGCAGGCTAATTCTAACCTCCTCCTCTCAAAACATCTTCCTATTCCCTCCTTCCGCCACCTCTCTGACCACTCTTTCATGGACACTTCTTTTTCGGAAATATCACACCCTTGAAACTCTGTTCTAGACCTTGTCCCCTTCTCAGGCGATTCCATCAACACCCCTGAATTCAATTACCATTTACCTGCTGCTAACTTTCAGATCTTTACCCCAGCTTTGGGCCCCTGTCCACTAAAACCTACTGGCCATCCCCTCTTGGGTGTCACACTTCAAACTCAGTGTGCCTCAACTTCACTTCTTTTCCTTCTTCTGCAAACCTATCCAAACTCAACAAACGGTACCATCTTCAACCCAATGGCCTAAGGCGATTTGACTTTCTTTCCCCCTCACCCCCAAAGTCAGTCATTCATCATGTCCAGTTGCTTCTAGCTCTTAAATATATATCTAGTCCATCCACTTATCTCCTTCTGTCCCATCTACTAACACCCTTGTCCCAGACGTCATTCTCTCCCCCTTGGACCACTGCACTGGCCTCCATTTCCTCAGCTGGTACCATCCTCCAAATCTACTCTCCACCAGAGCAATTTTTCTGAAACACAAATTTACCTGGCAATCATTCCCTCTGGATTCTTTCCTTTGTCCTCACGCTCTATATTTAAATATAAATATTACTTACAATAATGGGTCAGCCACCCTTGATAGACTAAGAACCACTGGCTTAAACAAGATAACAGTTTCCTTTCTCTCTCAGTAAAAGGCGAAGGTGGTAAGTTGTACAAGAAGGTAGGCGGTTTTGCTCCACGAGGCCACCAGAATCCAGGGTTCTGCAAGCCCTGCCATTCTTTTTTTTTTTTTTTTTTTGCGGTACGCGGGCCTCTCACTGCTGTGGCCTCTCCCTTTGCGGAGCACAGCCTCCGGACGTGCAGGCTCAGCGGCCATGGCTCACGGGCCCAGCCGCTCCGCGGCACGAGGGATCCTCCCGGACCGGGGCACGAACCCGCGTCCCCTGCATCGGCAGGCGGACTCTCAACCTCTGCGCCACCAGGGAAGCCCCAGCCCTGCCATTCTTAGAGCGCTGTTCTTACCTGCATGGCTGAGCGTGCCGACAATCCCCAGGTCTGTATCTCAGTCCATCAGAGGCCAAGGAGGAGAACAAGCAGAAGTAGGGGATGAGCAGCTTCATTTTAAAGACTTGATGGGGAAGGGGGGTATTTATCATTTCTGCATACTTCCCACCAGCTACTACTTAGTCACATGACTGTCCGAGCCGCAAGCCAGGAACGTGGCCATTAACCCAGATAAAATTAGCAGCCATAAGCACTGCTGACTTTACATACTAACCATTTCCCAAATCTGTCCCTTCCACCACTGCTCGCTATGGAAGCCAGCTTGCACGGTATTTCTGTGGGATGAATACAGTAGCCTCCAGAATCATCTTCCTGCTTTCAGTCTTAGACCCATTAATTCTGTCTGATGGTATTGATACTTGTCTTAAAACATTTCAATGGTCCCAAATAACCCTAAAGACTCCTTCCACGGAAAGTGACAACCAAATCACCACTGCTTGAACAGAAAAGGAGAGTTCATTGGCTCAGGAAACTGGGGATGCTGTTAGGCTAGTGACCAGCATGGCCAATGGCTCATGGATGCAAGGAAAATTACTAGCACCCGGTCTTTCTCCATCTCTGGGCTTTGCTCTCCTCTCTATTGATGTCATTCTCAGGCATCCCCCTAGGGAACCTTGGCATCTCCACTTAGCAACCCCAGGAGGGTTTAAATACGCTTATATTTACCAATAAATGCAGTAAGAGTCTAAGGTCTGATACATACTGTCACTGATTGGCTCGACTCAAATCTCCTATTTACAGGGCACGGAATATACAATATCTTCACTGGGCAGGCCTGGGTCCCATGTCTTCCACTGCAGTCAGGGGGTGGGGTCAACCTCACTTTAGCCACATTGACTGAGACTGGGGAGAAGTTCCCCAGAGGAATTAAGGGATACTCTTAAAGGTACAGGAAACAAATGACAATACATAAAAAAAAGTAACTGTTCATAACACACTCTCCTTTTGCAAAGTAGCCACGTTCCTGGGTACGGGAAACAAGGCCTTCTTTAACTCAGTACTTTTGCATCTCTCTCCGACACTATTGCTTAATAAAGCCCACTTCACACTGAATGGTTTATTTACCCTGACTTTTCTATGGTTTGTATGTGTGTGTGCACAGGCAGACATGCATGTGCGTGCGCGCACACACACACACACACACACACACACATACAGCCCTCTACTTTTGCTCATGCTGTCCCCATGGCTGTTTCTCTACCCTTCCACCCTCTGAGATTCAATGCAGATGCATCACCCGCCCAGAACCTTCTCAGACACCCCCCAGGCTTGGATAAGCATGTGTCCCCTCTGTTCCCGCAACACCTGATGCAGGGGACAGTGACTATTCTTAACATATTATTTGGAAAGTATACATGTTTACATCTATCCCTGCCCCACTTCCAGTGGGAGATATTACAGACTGACCCTCCTGATCTCCATGCCATCCTTCTAGTAGGAGTGTTTGGAATGACTCTTCCCAGACTCCTTTGCAGCTGGACATAAAGTAGACTCAGCAACTCAACTGCACTCATGCAACCTTTGGAAGGCAGAAGCGAAGCAGAGACCATCTTCCTGCCTTTGTAGGATGTTTCATATTACCAAGGAAGGGCTCAGAAACACCAGGTTTTTGTACAGCAGCATTCAGCGTGCTTTCTCCAGTCTCTGTGTGTCTAGGGGCAGTTGAGGTAATAACGCTGGTGACAGTGGTTCTTGTACCTCCTCCCTGATGACCAGAGGTGCTTATGGAATCAGCCCTGGCGGCCAGGGCTGACGGTGCTCCTTCCGTGCTCCCTGCAATTTTCTAAGCACCTGCTTTCCAACATTAAACCTCTACCTGCTTAAAATACCTAGGGTGGTATTTTCTTGTGCTGCTCCCTGATTGATCATTTCTCAGTGGAATTGTCTTGTTCTTATTTATACACTCAGTGCCTAACACAGGGACTGGCAGCAGGCGCTCAATAAATATTTCTTGAAAGCTAATGAAATTGAAATATATGTGTAATTTCTTGGTATCCAGAGATTTATAAGTGCAAAAGACCATCCAAGCATGTCTGCTTCTCCTACATCTAGCTTTCAAACCCAGATCTTGATACCAGTTATCCTGCTGTTCGGGAAAACAATGTGAGTACCTTTGACCAAAGAGATCCAAAATCTCTAAGGGACAAAGGGCACCTTTCCTTATACAAGCAGCGACCCGTGCTTTATATAAGCACAGGCTCTGATAACAAACAGTGACATTATTCACAAAAGAAACTGCTATGATCCTGACATGGTCTAGTGATTTAGCACTTGCAGGTAACTTTTATTCTGAATCTTAATTTACTACCCACTGGTGACCCTTGTGTAAAAATCACGACAGGAGAGATTTGATCTTGCATGTAAATTTTATGTTTTGTCTGCTGGCAGATTTATGATTTGGGTTGCACCCAATGCATTCAATGAGGGAGAGCCACATAATGGTCATACGTGTCATCACCCAGCACATTAAGCTTCCTTGCAATATCCCAGATTACAGTAGTACATTGCAGAGCATGGCCATTTGAAGGTAATTCATTCCAAATTCAACTTGGATTGCTTTTCCTGTAAAACTGACAGGGGGCTATGTTACAAGACCATTGGTATGTATCTCTATCCTAAAAATGAATTTTCTGCTTTCAGAATGCTACAACAAGACGTCAGGATGTTCAATTCATTAAAAAAAAAAAAAAAGATAACAACATTCCTTTGTAAGATCGCTTGGCTCCAAACAAAAGGAAACAGGGAAATGTCACAGAAGGCAGTTGAACAGAGAGACTAAGAGGATGGATGTTCGGTTCTGAGGGATCTGGGATCCTAGCTCTGTAACTGATACTGTGCCTTGAAGCCTCAGTGGCTTCAAGTGCGCTGTGCACTTACCCCCAGGTATGTCGGGAACATTCACAATATACACGTGCAATGCTTAACCCACGGTAAGGACTCAGTGTGATGCTGATTATTCTCATACCTGCCTCGTCATTTCTCCTGGAACTTTTTCACCAAACAGCCACTAAACTTTTCCACCAAACAGCAAAGAGGCATCCACTTGTTCCCTTAGAAGTGGACACCAGCTCTTCCGAGGACAGAGCCTGGAGTGATCCACGCAGAGCTCTGAAAGTTATTTGAAATCTCATCTTGAAAAAATATAAGGGGCTTCCCTGGTGGCGCAGTGGTTGAGAGTCCGCCTGCCGATGCAGGGGACACGGGTTCGTGCCCCGGTCCGGGAGGATCCCACATGCCGCGGAGCGGCTAGGCCTGTGAGCCATGGCCGCTGAGCCTGCGCGTCCAGAGCCTGTGCTCCACAACGGGAGAGGCCACAACAGTGAGAGGTCCGCGTACCGCAAAAAAAAAAAAAAAAAAAAAAAAAAATCCGGTATATTACTTGATAATATAGCTTCACATAATTTAATATAAAATATGATTAAAATTGATACTCTGGGAATGTTGGTTATGTGGGTAAGTTCATATGTTGAAAATCTAAGTTATACCATCAGGATGTGTGTACTTTTCTGTGTGTGTGTGTGTGTGTGTGTGTGTTACACTTCAGTAAAAAGTTATTTTAAAAGATTCTCCAGGAAAATACACTGGGTTTATCCTAGAGCTTTGAGTAAACCCTGCACACTTCCCCAAGCCCCTAGGGTGGCCCTCCCTTGTTTGCAAAGCAGGTCACAGAGGACGCAAAATCTGCATTGAGGGGACAGTATTACTGGAAAAATGAGTAAGGCTTCTTCATGTGATCGAGGACACAGTGCAGTCAGGAGTTTATCACAGCAGATGTGGACTTGTGCTGATTGCCAATTTCCAGACACTCATTTGGAAGCCCACAGTTCAGTCAATTAGGGCTGATTCTGTGCTGTATTTGAAATACGGGATTTTTGTTTAAACCCAAAACTCATCATCCACGACCACTGAGGCAACATGCTGGTTCATTTTGTCCAGTGACTGACCTCTAAGTGTCCAATTACAAAGTTTTATCATTTTCAGCTCCCCCCCTTTTTTTTTTTTGCCATTACCCCCTCAGGAAGGAGAGAATTCAGGGGTCAAGAGAAAAGTAGAATTTGAGGTTAGAATTGGATTAGAAATCGCAATTACAAAATCTCTAAACCCAAACTTCATAAACAAATTTCCAAGAACAACATTAAAATCAGTAGTACAGACTCTCAGGCTTAAATTTGATTTTAAAAAGTTCCTAGGAAGAAGATTCATAACATTATTATGAAGGCATGGGGCTACAAGACCTTTAAGATTCTATCTGCATATGAACACATTAATCTCAAACTAATGCCTACACCACTGCATCCCCAAATGGGCTTTACTTGAAAAGCCAGATGAAATTCATGTCAAATAAATCTGAGAAGCACCATACCTTTTCTTCTGCTCCCAGAGTTTCGTGAGCCACATTAAAGGCTCTGAGAAGTCCTGCAGCAAGTTTAATTGTATTTAACCCAGCACTTCCCTAACTTCCCTGACCAAGCATGTGATACCATTGAGAATGTTCTAGAAATTGGGGAAATGCTAAATTCACCCCAGTGAGTGGCTCTGGTTGTCAAATTTAGTGTGAAACATCTAAAGCAGGATGGCAATGTTTTTGCCTTTAGGCCTCACACGGCTCTTATCCACACATTATTTAGTTCTCAGGAGTTCTGAATTTTTTCTTTCAGATTTTCTGTGACACTGAACTCTTCAGGCCAACCTGTTGTCATAGGGTTCCTTTGGCCAACGGTGATTCTACCGTGATTCCACAGTCCCACAGGGAGTGGCACTGCCAAGTACCACGAATAACAGTTATGACATGTTTGGTTGAAAGAAAGGGTTCACATACACACACACAAAACCTAGTAAACTCTTCTGCGTCTCTCTATTTTTCTTTTTTTTTTTTTTTTTTTGCGGTACGCGGGCCTCTCACTGCTGTGACCTCTCCCGCCGCGGAGCACAGGCTCCGGACGCTCAGGCTCAGTGGCCATGGCTCACAGGCCCAGCCGCTCCGCGGTATGTGGGATCCTCCCGGACCGGGGCACGAACCCGCGTCCCCTGCATCGGCAGGCGGACTCCCAACCACTGCGCCACCAGGGAAGCCCTCTCTATTTTTCTTTTTTCTTTTTCTTACTCTTCTAAACTTTCCTCTTTTTCCCTTTTTTCTCACCTTTTGCTCCATTCTATTTCCCTAGCGCAGCTTTCTTACCAACGTCTAGTGCATCTTCCTAATGTTTTCTATAAAAGGGTCCATAGTAAATATTTTAGGCTTTGCCTGGTCATTCAGTCCCTGTTGTAACTATGCAACTCTGCCATTGCATGGCAAAAGCAACCAGAAATAATACAAAAGCAGATGGGGATAGCTGTGCCCCAATAAAACCGTATTTACAAAATCCAGCAGAGGGCCAGATGTGGCCCGTGGGCTGTAGTTTGCCGATCCTTGACCAGTGCTTTATCTAGCTATGCTAAGGAATTCAAGCATGTTTCTTTTCTTTTTACTTCTTGAATGATGTTGCCTATTTCCTGTTGCTAATCCAGCCCCAGTGTTCTTCTGTAAATCATATTCTCATTTTCAAGCTGATTTCTAATCCTACCTGCATCAGGGAGCACCCTAAAACTATCCCCAACCACGTATAGGAATTAGGCTTCCCCGCACACTAGGAGTCAATGTCAAGCAATATACACTGTAGGGCTTCACACTTTGCCTTGCCTTAGAAGGGATTTTTAAATATTTTGTCTTCTGTTTTAAATGCAAGCGTCTCTCCTCCCAGTATACTGCCCACACTTACAAACACAGAGCAGAGCTTTCTCACAGTCGATTCAGATGCCCATGTAACTCTGTTTTGTCCAATTTTTTTACAGGGGATGAATATTTCTAGGAATGAACACAAGTCACAAAAAAACTAAATGAAGTTGCTTTGCTGTGCGGTGCTTAATGAACATTTTCTTGCAATCAGTGCAAGCTGTGTGTGTGTGTGTGTGTGTGTGAGAGAGAGAGAGAGAGAGAGAGAGAGAGAGAGAGAGAGAGAGGAGGAGAGACAGTGGGGAAGGGGAGGGTGGCTTAGAATGAAATGGAGAGAGGTCTGGAAGGGAAGCTCTTCTAAGACTATAAACAATACCTTTCTCTTCTCACGCCTCCAAAAGAGACATCCTACGTAAGCATCCATAGTGTGGGCACGAGGGCTTTCAAGAAATACCACATACATTTATTCTAACAGGGACTCAGCGGTAAGGCCTAAAAAGCACGGTCTTCAAAGGAAAGGGCTGCTCTCACCTTGTGAGACCATCAAAACTATTCCCGCAGATGCCGCGTGAGCCTCCACTTATCCGACTTGAAAGGAGAAGGGCCTGCTGCCAGACTGCTGGGATTTGAATCTTCTGGTTCCCGGGGAGAGAAGGGGAAGAAGGAATTACTGAGACCGGCTTTAGCAAGCGGCTGAAAAGCCGCAAGACTGGAAGACGCCTTTGCCCACGCGGTTTTGAACTAAATCTTCCCTTCCCTCCCAGATGTAAATGAGATCATTACTGAGGCTCGGTTTAGCCGGGATGGATGGACGGGCGTGGGGGGCACCGAGGGGGGAAGGGGAGCCAGCTCTCAAAGGATGAAAGACGGTGTGGCCAGGCCATCCAGGGCACCGAGGGCACAACCTCACCTGGGGGACGCGTGTCGAGGGCAGCTCCGTAAAAACGCGGCAGCCCTGACGTGCTCTGAGAGCGGCGCGGAGGAGCGTGACGGCGGGGGTACGTCCGTCTCCAGCTTCCTGTGCAACCCAGGGAAAGTCACTTGTCCTCTCTGTCTCACATTCTCCTCCTCTGTCAAATTCAGGCTATGAGGGCACCTGTGCACGGATCTGTGTTCAGATGCAAAGTCCCCAGAACGTGCATCTTGATGCCTCAGTTTCCTCATGGGTGAACACGGGGTGATGATGACATCAGATACGAAAGGCTGTTTTTGAGTGGCTGGAACAGTGTCCAGGACACAGCAAGTGTAACAGGAGCGTGACTAGTATTGTTAGTGATGATCAACAGATAGGTGAATGTGCACTGATTAAGAGCAGGGTGGGCAGGCTTTTTCTGCAAATGGCCACATAGTAAATATCTTGGACTTTGCAGGCCACCCGACTTCTGCCTCAGCTACTCAGCCCTGCTGCTATCTAGCAAAAGTTGCCCTCCACGGTACGTAAAGGAATGAAGTAGGCTTTGTCACTGTACAAGTTTTCTTATGGGCACCAGGATTTGAATTTCAGAGAACTATCACCTATCACCCAATATCATCCTCCCTTTGATTTTTTTAAAACCATTTCAAAAACATAAAAACTATTCTTAGATGTGAGCCGTCCAAAGCCAGGTGGGGGTTGGATTCGGTCCATTAGCCATAGGTTAGCTGAGCCCTGATTATAAGAGTAACAGCTGTTGGGGCTTCCGTGGTGGCGCAGTGGTCGAGAGTCTGCCTGCCGATGCAGGGGACACGGGTTCGTGCCCCGGTCCGGGAATATCCCACATGCCGCGGAGCGGCTGGGCCCGTGAGCCATGGCCGCTGAGCCTGCGCGTCCGGAGGCTGTGCTCCGCAACGGGAGAGGCCACAACAGTGAGAGGCCCGCGTACCACAAAAAAAAAAAAAAAAAAAGAGTAACAGCTGTTATGTGACCTTGGGTAAGTTAAGCCCTCTAAGCCTCAGTTTCCTTGGCTCTAAAATGGGATAATAATACCACCCACCTCCTGGGGTTGCTATAAAGATTAAATTGACCTAAAGCATGTAAGGAACACATCACGAGGCCTGGCGCGTAGTAAATGCGAAATAAATGCCAACTCTCATCAGGAGCAAACCCATTAACCAGACTGAACCTGAGGTCCGAGGCCACTTTCTTAATGGTAACACCACCAGGACAACAGTCTCCTCACCGGACCTGGACAAGGACTCTGCCAGGTTGTCGCACCACTGGTGTTGCAGACTTTGACCCAGTTGCCATGGCAACTGATGACTTAACATCCCTGAGGGAAAGGGAGTCTGGGGGCCCGTGATCTGTAAACCCCTCCTTTAGACAGTATGGAACTGGTCAGTTACAAAGTGCATAGTGCGTGTCCCCAACAGAGAGCGCGAATGATCACTGAGGACGTTAATGGCATGTAGGTGACAAAGGGGACAGGAATGACTCGAGCTCCATATCCTTCTGTTCCTCCTCACTTTGGGCGACTTGGAATTTCTAATACATGAAACTGTGCACCCTCCACCCAAAATATCAAAAGAGCCACGTCAGCCAGGTTCCATATTCTCGTCTTGAGAAGGTCTCTTTTGGATTGTTCCTTTGGGTAGGGGCACTTGGGGCCGCTTTTTCTTTTTGCTGTTGTCATTGGTCTTCTTGCTGCTGTTGTTCTCTTTTTTCTTTGAGAAGATCATAGAAAAATCCAGCCTTCCATAGGATGTAGGAAGCCGTGGAACCTAGCCGCATACATGCCATGACTCCCTCGACTATTTAAGGTGCCCAGACAGTGCCATTCTTTAATATACTTGCCAAACCTTAGTGTCAGGCAGAAAAAATCATGGCGTTTTCCAAAAAAAAATAAACCTTTCAAGACTAAACTCTACTACTTCAAGCCAAGTCGACATTAAGACAACTACTGATCTGAGGCAGTAGGAAAGAGGGTCTAATTTATGAAAATCTGGTCCAGGCGTCCTACTCATTCGAAAATGGTGGCAGAGAGAATTACTTGCAAGCAAATAGGCGACGGTGAAGACAAGACCGGTGTTATGGAGGGAGTATTCTGACTAAGGCTTGCAGCCCATTGAATAAGCTCTCTTCTGCCCACAGCTACACTTCAGGAAGTAGAAATAGAGGTAGTAACAACGATAATGATCGTTACAACAACAGTAATAATCTAGAGCAACAATAATAATACTCGATGTGGACGATCGACATCTCTAAATCTTACGCAGAATGTGAATGAAAGCATCTTTTCAAACCTTTACTTTTTTTTTTTTTGGTGTAGCCACTATGGAAAACAGTATGGAGGCTCTTCAAAAAATAAAACTACCATATGATCCAGCAATTTCACTTCTGGATATGTATCCAAAGGAAATGGAATCAATATCCTGAAAAGATATCTGCACCCACACATTCATTGCAACTTTATTTACAATAGTCAAGGCATGGAAGCAACGTAAGCATTCATCAGTGAGTAAATGACTAAAAAAGATGTCATACATACACACCCACATGCACACACACACACTGGAATATTATTCAGCCATAAAAAGAAGGGAATCCTGCCATTTACAACAACATGGATGAACCCTGAGGGCATTATGCTCAGTGAAGTAAATCAGACAGAAAAAGACAAACAAACAGTGCATGATCTCACCTATACGTGGGATCTCAACACACACACGCACAGAACTCATAGATACGGAGGACAGTTTGCTAGGTTCAAGGGTGGGGATAGTGGGGTGGGAAAAATGGGTAAAGGTTATCAAAAGGTACAGACTTCCAGTTCTAAGATAAAGAAGTCCTAGAGATGTAATGTACAGCATGGTGGCAAAATAAAACCCTTACCAGTTTAATTCACCTGTTTTCGGCACTTCCTTTGCAACAGTCCTAGCTATACAAATACAGCCTCACAGCTGATCCTTGACGGCACCACACAGGACACTCTACTCCAAAGACCTGCCAATAGAGAAGTTCTGGAAAACAATTACCAATCCATGGGGGTACTGGGGGCTTCCAGTCCTGGGACTCAGCACGGCACCTCCTGGAAAGCCTAACCCTCTCATACTCTCTCAGCCACTAAAGAGTTGCTCAGCTCAGCGTGGGGCTGCCAGCACCACCACGTGTGTGGCGGGACCCTTGTGAATCCCGACAGTGGTGGTGAGCTGGGCAGGTATCTGATGACAAATCGCATTGCCATTATTTACCAGGCTCCGTATGAGCACCCCTCAAATCATGAGTAAGGAAAACAAATAGGAGACAAAGCAGATTGCAATTCTCTCTGGTAGGGCTTTATTTAAAACATATCTCACCTCCATAATTCATTAGCTAAAGCTCCATTTGGACCAGCTCGGAACCTCAGACGACCATGAAAGAGCAGTTGCCCATCACTTGTTTTCTGACTTCAAGAAGTCTTTCTGCCAAACAGGAAGGGTCATTCTGCCTTATAACCAACAAGGAAATATTGAAAAGTTACACTTATACCCAATATGCCCCTAGATTGTGTTTTATTATTTAGCAGGGAAGGGGGAAGATATTTGAAAGACTCACTTTCCCTGCAACTGCAAAATCTTGAAAGAAAGCTAACATCTGCTGATATGGAAAGGATTCAAAGTACTACATATTTAATACATCGTGAAATGCTGAGCGGAGATCAAGAAGAATGAGGAAAAGCTACATAATGCTGAAGTGAAATCAACAACAAACAAGAACAAGATGTTCTAGCCCAACAGTGGGAATGTGCTTAATGCCACTGAACTATGTGCTTAAAAATGGTGACGATGGTAAGTTTTATGTCACGTGTACTGTCACAATTCTTTTTGTTTTGTTTTGTTTTGTTTTTTGCGGTATGCGGGCCTCTCACTGCTGTGGCCTCTCCCGTTGTGGAGCACAGGCTCCGGACGCGCAGGCCTAGCAGCCATGGCTCACGGGCCCAGCCGCTCCGCGGCATGTGGGATCCTCCCGGACCGGGGCACGAACCCGTGTCCCCTGCATCGGCAGGCGGACTCTCAACCACTGTGCCACCAGGGAAGCCCTGTCACAATTTTTTTAAAAGGTGTTTTCAATATCATCTATAAAAACAAAACTATGTATTTTAATGTATATGACTTAAGCATATATATGTATAGATAACTGTCAATCAGAGCCAGATATTGACCTTCAAGGATACTGACAAGGATTGACCGTGAAAACAGCACAGATTTTAGCTTTGGCAGTATTCTATGAATGTCTTATCACAAGGACACAGTCCTGTATACTGTACTTAATAAATAATTTAAATGAAACCTGCAAACAATGCTCAGTTTCTTCTCCAAAGGAAGGGTACTGACCTAGGTTAGCAATTTTTTTTTTAACCAAGCCATTGTAAGATTTGTGTCTATGGAATTACTGGAATTACTAGGCATCAAAGAAGAGGTTAAGAAACTTATCCAAGGTCACACAGCTAACAAGCGGGGTGACTGGGATTCCAGTCCAGGCAGAGACAGCTCTCAAGTCCACACTATTTAAACACAACTCCATGTTGCCTCTCCTTCCACCATCTACACCTCCCTGGTCCCTTCCTTTCTGTTCTTCCAATCTATCACATTCATTCCCACGTCAGGGCCTTTGCACTTGCTTTTCCGTCTTCGTAAGATGCTCTTCCCCAGGTCTTGGCGTGGACTAGTCTTTCCAATGGGTCAGCTCTCGGCTCAGATGTTGACTCCCCAGGAAAACGTCCCCTGATCATCTTTCTGCTCCATCTCTGTTCCTCTGCTATCTGTTTCATTTCTTTCATGACAGTTACTGCTGTCTGAATCACTTTTTTATCTTATCTTATCTATTTTTATTACCTGAATCACTTTTTTATTTTTTAAATTATTTTATTTATCAGTCTTTTCTTCACCTTTTTATTTTCCATTTCTCCCAATAGCCTGAGAGCTGCCTGAGGTTGAGGACGCTGTCTGCCTCGTTCACCACTTGTCTCAGCTCCTTCCACGGTGCCTGGTACAGAGCAGTGTTTGGTGAGCATTAGAAGGATGGATGGACTGACGGACAGACAGTTGGAAAGATGGAGGAATACATCTAAGTTTTAATGAATATAATGCTACTCCTTTTTGTCCCACTCAAGAAAACTATCAGGATTCAGGTGAGAGGGGTGCTGTGAGAGAAATGCCCTGAAATCTTTCATTTCCTTTCAAAATGACATGTAATTGAAGGGCTTTGATATATTACATTATCATTAGGATCAAATCACTCACATCACAGTTCCTAATGGGTGGAGATACATCTATTGATGGGACAAAACAGTCTTTATGACAAATTTTTAAGTTTATTCATGAAAAGAAACATCTACCTACTTTGAAAAGAAATAAGACCACTAATGCAGGGCACTAATAACACGGGCAGGGAAGGACTCCTAGACCCTCGTGATAAAACACAACCTTCATGGGCTTCCCTGGTGGCGCAGTGGTTGAGAGTCCGCCTGCCGATGCAGGGGACACGGGTTCGTGCCCCGGTCCGGGAAGATCCCACATGCTGCGGAGCGGCTGCGCCCGTGAGCCGTGGCCGCTGAGCCTGCGCGTCCGGAGCCTGTGCTCCGCAATGGGAGAGGCCACAACAGTGAGAGGCCCGCATACCGCAAAAAAACCCAAAAAACCCCACAACCTTCAGATGCTCAAGTGTCCAGAGGAGCCACCCAGCAGTATCCTCGGCCCAACTGCTTTTCCAGTGATGCCCAGTCCTGGATTTTAAACGCTGATCTCCTTTCACCAAGCACTTTTGAATTTTCGCTTTAAGAGAAAATATCCCATAGCATGTTCCAGATATTAGGAAACTAAACAAGTAATCTCCAAGAGTAGAATATGAGATATTGAACTAGGTTCCCTGGAGCAGCCATCTCCCGCATGCAAGTAATTTTAGGAAGATGGAATTGATTTCTGACCTTATGCCTTAGTGTATTTGTAAGCATTTGTATTTGATGAAAAACAGTCAACATAAAGGGCAGTTTGATTTTTCAAGAGCTATAAAGCATAGACAGGGATAACAGGGGGTAATGTGCATATTACCCAGCAAATGGAAAGTTCTGGCTACAGCAGGCAAAAAATGAAGTAAAACTAAGCAAAGTCTCCCATTTCAGTTTTTTTACCCATTTTATGTCAGCCTTGGTTGGATGAACCCCAGATGGGCAGCTTTGTTCAATAAGCACAGCCTTCTGCGTTTTCTCATTCCCTTCGACTCAAGCCCTTAGGCAGACTCGAACGTTATCTAACTCAGGAAAAGTTTCTCGTTTCATTGAGAGATGGGTCTCATGGACCTCTGGGAGTGAGATTTGAAGGCTCCTGGATCCTACAGCAAGAGAAATCCAGACACAGACGCCCACACAGGTAGCACTTAAGTGATTCAGGCCACGAAACAAGGCTCATCATTCTGCCAAGCAAGTCTGGTTTGCAAGCCTCACTTTTCCGGGGCTCACCCAGGGAAGACAACATGATTTTCAATGTACAATAGTAATAAGGACATGCATCTAAAAAGATTAAATGAACATGCAGAATACATAACAAGAATCCATTCTCCCTACACACACACACACACACACACACACACACACATACTTTTCTGTACCATTTGAATAGGCTTTTACTGGATGCAGCCTCTTCCAGCTCAATTACCTTACAGAAATTTAGATACCGAACTTAATTTGCATAAGAGGGACCAAGAGAGGGAGATCACAAGCAATTATATAACTTGAAGACCTATGATTAAGTCTTTAATAAGATTTGGCTTCCATTTCAAAGGTCCATCTCAGTGCTTCATAATTATGGAGAGATGAGCCCGATAAACACGGGACACGTCAGACGTAAACAAATTGGGAATTTCAGGCTACGTCTACCCACACGGTAAGAAAACGCAAGAGTAGAACAAGGCAGGAGGCGTTACTAATAGGACTGGGGCGGAGGTGGGGAAAGCCCAGTGCATGTCTAAACTGCCAGGGAAGTTGTTTGAGAACTGTTCAACCTTATGGAAGATCAGCCTTACTGGTCGCCAAGCCTTTAGAGACGGATTTATCAAAGAAGTACCAATTAGGCAATTCAGTTGAAACAGCCTAGAGGTAAATTTAGCTCTCACACCTGAGGTGTGCGGAAATTCTGAAGCCCTTGTGCCTTTGTCGAAACTGGAAACTCTCATTACCAGCAGCTTTGTGCTTTGTCTGCATATACAAAGATTCTCGTGGCATTCTCCAATCCCCTTCCCTGCAAATAGCCCCACTGCAAGCATCGTACCCCACAGAGTAGGCCACAGAAAAGCCTAAAGCACCATCTCTAACGCCAGCAGCTGAGAATCTGCTCTGACATTGCAGCAACAGAATTCCACTGAGAGGTGTACTGTGGATGACACCCGTAGTGACAGATAACTACCGTGTGTAAAGAAATGTTTGCCATTTTGCCTGGGAGAGAGATTCTTTTCCTTCCATACTGTCCATCAAAGAGCCCTACCGTTCATACCCCTCAATTCAACTTTCCACAGCAAACAAGTACGAAGATAACAGCTCATTTAATATGTACTAAAGACCCCCAGTATGCTCGGTGCAAGTTCTCTAGGGGACCTTGGTAAAAGAAGTAGTCCTCATTCTTGGGAACCAGAACTTTGCAAAGGCGTTCTCTTGGTCGCCATTAAAAATTACAATAAATGATTAGAATAAATCATAATATGCGTAATCAATGAGTAGCATCAAATCACAAAACTAAACACAGAGGGAGAGGGATGAACGGAAGCTGACTCCCGGCTAAAATCTAATAAGTTACCAAATTCCGTTGATACCACCTCAGACGTGGTGGTGCAGTTTTCCTAGCACCAGAGCTCATCAGCACTTCCTGGGCCTGCCTGGACCACCCCATCTTCCTCCATGCTCCCAGAATTATCTTTCTAAGGCCCAGCCCTATTAATATACCTCTAATGGCTCCTAACTGGATTACAAAATAAAGTCAAAAACTGGGTTGACATTTAGAAGGTTCCATAACGTAGCCTCTGCCCCCCTTTTAAACCCCACCTCTTACAGAGCTACATGTACCCTATCCTCCAGCCCCACAAGTGTCCAGGCTGTGGGCTTTCTGCCTGGGAAGCACCATTGCAGGCTCCCAGCAATGCTTTCCAGTGGGCGTCACGGCCACTGTCCCACAGCCGAGGAAGCTGAGTCTGGAGAGGTTTCGGGACTGGCCCAAGGTTGCACGGTCAGGAAGCAGAAGAGCGAGAATTTCAAATCAAGCCTACCTGATTCCAACACTGCTTTAGTCCGATGGAGAACATCATTCGGCCTCTTGAAAAGTACCTGGGGTTATTAGAACTTGGGAACTTCACACAGAACTATTCTACAGGAAACAAGAGAATTTCTTTTGATCCCAGAAAGGCAGACAGGAATAAAGAAAAAAACCACGTGGGCACCAGAGGTGGTCAAAGGAGTCACAAGAATCCCACTGTTATTCCTTTCCATGAATTCTCTGAAGTTTTCAGTAAAAGTTATTATGCTTACTAATGTTTGGGGGATGAGGAAGCGTCTTGTGCAAACCAAGAAGGGGCTGGGCTTGTGCAGGTATTAACAAGTGTGGAGTCGAAACAGCACAGGTAGATGGGGGCGTGTACAGGCAGAAGGACACAGGCAGAAATTGGGGAGGGGAGAGTCCTCTGGACTCCTCCAGGTCTTGGTATATATGGAACCAAATCCCCAAGAGGCAGGAGAGGTTTTCACCTTTTCTCTAATGAAACACTGAGCTCTGCCTTGTCCCCCGAAGCACCCATATATTTTGCGTCAACCCTACCCCTCTTTTCTTCTCTCCCCCTTACCTGTACAGCCCACCACTCCAAGGAACACTCGCTCCCAGGGTCCAGGATTCCCTCTCATCTCCTATCAAAACCTCTAAGCAGAGAAAGGCTCTAGAAAACTCGTTTACCTTAGGGAATAAAAATGATTCATTGCTAAAATCATCACCCCTCTGGGGCTAAGATTTTCATTTTTCAAGCCTAAAGGAAAGCAGCTGCAGAAGTAGAACACCAGGCAGTAAGAAATAAGTGAGGGGCTTCTCTAAAGGCTCAGAACTCTCTACTTTGTTTCCTGCTGACAAAGGCCAATCCGACACAGAATATGGTGTCTCTCTGTTTTTAAAATCTATTTCATGAAATTAGGAGTTTGGTGATAGCTGTCAGAGACGCACAGGAAATACTGAAATATAAATTGTCACGTGCTTTAAGATGGATGTGAAATGATTGTTTTTCATTAAGTGGTTATTCCTTTGGCTTTGGTAAAATAGAATGCATGCTAATTATGAAACTTATTTAACTTTTCAAAAGGAAACTAGAAGGACACACATACACACACAGAAAGGTATGCACCAAGTGAAAAATAAAGCTGTAGAACACCAAAGATTCTATATTCTTCTTTCTGTTTAAATTAATATGTGCGTGTGTGTGCATGCACATATACGTGGGTTTATTTAACTGTCATTCCATCTCCTTTTTCTGGTATCAGCAGCTCCCTCTCCTTTGAGTTCATGTGGTTCTGTCCCTTGCAGTGCCCCATAATAGCACCCCACCCCCAACCTGGTCACAAAGAGAGGTGACCCAGGTCTGTCGTGGTATTGTCCCCACTGTCCACGGAGATTGGCCCAAGCAGAGCTGTCACCATCCTTCCCTGGGACTGATCTACAGGTCCCTAGATAAAGAAGTTCCTCTTTTCACGGGGGATCACTGAACTGATGTGTTATAAGCCTGGGGATACAGGTAAGCATCTTTCCCCTCAAGGGAAGGAGATCCTTCTGCAGTGGACTGGAATGAAAAGAAAAGAACGAGATGATGGGAAAGGAGAAAGGGAGAGAAAGAAGGAGGGAAGACTTCAAATGAACCCCAGGACTCAATCATGCTTCCCAACAGCACAGCTATTAATTCTACTTTTGTCTCAAGCCGACTGGAGTTTGGTTTCTATCGTGTTCAAACTAAAGAACTTTCCCAAATACTGTGAATATATATATATATACATGTATGCTTTTGTACGCCTCCCCACCCAATTCAAAACACATCCAAGCAGTTTAACAACACTTAGGTCTAAAAATCTAGGATTGAAATTTAAGGTAGGGAAACCATGTTCCATTTTATTCACTTATTTTAACTTTTCAATAGGTACTTATTATTTTTCATGATTGATTTTTCAGGTAAAACCCAGTTTTTTCAGAAACACTTTTGTCTCTAATTAAGGAGAGGAAGAATCTGTGTTCATGTCCGAGTAGCAACCGCTAAATACCCCACAGGTAGCAATATCTAGAACCGGCAAATTTACACACACAGTGCACAGTAGGCCTCTAGTTCGTTTGCTGGTTCAGTTCATTGTACAGCAAGCCATTACAAACTGGAGTCTTCCAGAAACATTATTCAGGCCTCCTTCATATGTGCCATTTCTACTAAAATGCTCTCCCTCCAGGTAATTGTTACTCTGGGCCCCCAAAAGGCAGGATTTCCTACCAATTCCAGCTCACTGCTTCCTCATTGAATAACCCCCAAATGACACTCCATTTTCTCTCTTTATGCCAACCAAGAACAACCAAGTCACCTCCAAGGAATACTAGCAACACGGCCAGATTCTGTCAGATTAAAATATGAGACAAATTAACCCTCATTAAGAGAATGCACCTGCAACACTGCCTACCAACTGTGAAAAAGCAACTGGCCACATCCCGGAGCCCATATTGTCTTCACCCCTCATTAAGCAGGCCCCCCAGATTTCACTGGGCAGCCACTGCCGTGAGGGGCTGTGCAGTTGGCGGCCCCCGCTGGACCACATGGAGGAGGTCTCACAGGCAAGTTGGGTTCGTTTTGTCTATTCTAAGTACCTTTGTACGGGAAACAAAGAGAAATTTGATTTTAGAAACCTACTTGTATTTTCTCTAGGAAAAAAAAAAACAGTTAACATTTTTAAAAGATGCCAGTAGTGGTCTGGTTTATTCTATGCCTTTCAAAGCAAAACATTCTTTAGAGGATCAGGTTCCTGTCTGATGCCCTAAGCTACTGGCTGCCTCAAGTGGTCACAAGATCCCATTTTGCCTAAGTAAAGAAGGGTCTCATGTTTTGCCTTAGAATGGATTTTTTTCTTTTCCACTAAAGGAACTCTCAGTAAAAAGTAAAATGTTCCTGATTTAACTTCTCGGAGAAAAATAAAACTAACGTGAAGGCCCTGTGCTGAGCAGTTTTCTCACCAGATCTCCTCTGACAAGGAGACAGAATTTAAGGTAGTTTGCTATCCTCCCCCAAGCCCCCAAGTCACACAGCCAGAAAGTGGTGGGGTTGTCTTCTGAAACGAGGCACATTTGATTCCAGAATCCACATCTGCAACGCACAGGGGTGCACAAACTACAGCCCACGGGCTGAATCCAGCCCACCTCCTGTTTCTGTAAATAAAGTTTTATTAGAACACGGCCGTGCCATTCAGTACTGTCCAGGGCTGTTTCCACGCTTCAACAGGAAAGTTGAGCAGTCGTGCAGCCAAGACCACAAGGCCTACAAAACCAAACCTAGCAACCATCTGACCCTTTACCAGAAAAAGTGCGCTGACTCCTAATACAGTATAATGTCCCAGTTGATAAGAAGAGTAGAACTCAGCTCTGTACCACAAGAGACCAAAACACGCAATTGATAGTTTTCATTGCCAGACAGAATCTCCCCGTGGAGCAGACGCCAAGCCCCTGTGGCAGCCTTCTATGCCACGATGGCCTAGCCTTATCTGACCAGCCCTGATATTTTTGCAGGCTACATTTTCACCCCTGACATGAAAGAAAGCTCCCACTTACTGGAAGCAAGAGGATACATGGAAGTCAAAGGTGAGAAGGCCCAGCAGGTCTTTGTGGAACAGGCACACATCTCCCTCCCTCTTCTGTCACTGAGCCCCTGCCCCCCCAATAACAGGCCCCTGGCAGGGAGGGTCAGCAAGGCCCACGCCTTCTGTGGATGGACTCACAGGTGTTCCAAATACTGTCTGGCAGCTTTCCAGTGAGAGCCTTTTCCTGGGGGGTGGAGAAGCTTAACGAAAGGAGACGTCAAAGCTACAAGAGAGCAGGAAGGGACCACTGTGTAGGACACGCTTCCCCAAACCTGATTTGAGAGAATACTACCAGAAATACACGCCAGTGGATTCAAGAAGACCACAAAAAATGATCAAAATGGCACAGCACAACTGCAGCGAAAGCTGACCAATACAGGATGCATCTGTCCCGTTTGTAACTACACAAGAGAATCACGTACGTTTCCCTCCCGGACCAATAAATTTGATTCTAGAAATTCAGAGAGTTTTCATAGGATAGCCACCCAGGTATTTGTTTTTCATTTATCAGATATTCAGTGAACACTGACTGTGTGCCTGTGTTCTAAGTGCATGAGATACAGTAGTCCCTGCCATCATAGAGTTTCCATTCTAGGTGGGAAGACATATAAGTAAGTAATAAATTACCAAGAATATTTTAGATAGAGGTAGGTGCTATGAAGGTAACAATAGTAGTACAGAATAAGGGGCTGGGGAGATAATTTTAGACAAGAAACACAGAGGCATATACCTGCTATATGCCAGGAGCTGTGTTCATTGTCAGGGAAAGGGCTGGCAGGTGCTGACCAGAGAGAAAACGGAAAAATCTATATAAAGGGGTTTCAGGCAATGCAACTAGACTTGTCCCATGAGTCAGACCCATGGGCCATCTCTGACAGTGGAATAACATATCATTGCCTGGGGAGGCATTTTATCCCCTATGATGTTTACAGGTGACCCTTGAACAACACAGGTGTGAAATGTACAGATCCATTTATATGCTGATTTTTTCAATAGTGAATATTACAGTTTGATGTTGGTTGAATCTGGAGATGTGGAACTCCAGATTAGGAGGAACGCAGGATACAGAGGGCCGACTGTAAGTTATACGTGGGTTTTTGAGTGTGCAGAGGGAGATGCCCCTAACCCCAGTGGTGTTGAAGGGTTAACTGTATTACTCCTTTTATTTATAGAGTATATTACTTCTTTATTTATACTATTCTTGTTTCAGAAAGGATTTTAGGAAGTGTACCAAAACCTAGGAAGGACAATGTAAATGTACAACAATGGTGAAATTGTTCATTAAAACGTGGTATAATTTAAAAGGTGTTGTGGAAGGTTATGTAATGAAATGGAAAATATTCCCAGTATATTATATGGAAAAGGTATATAAATACTAAAGCAGCATTTGTGACAGTTAATTTTTATCTGTCAACTGGACTGGGCCATGGGGTGCCCAGAGGTTTGGTTAATATTATTCTGAGTGTGTTTCTGGATGAGATTATACGTCAATCAGACTGAGTAAAGCAGATGGCCCTCCCCGATGTGGGCGACCCCATCCAACGCACTGAAGTCCTGAATAAAACAAAATGGTTGACCTGCCCTAGAATAAGAGGAAGCTCCTGCCTGATTGCCTTGAGCTGGAACATCAGTCTTGTCCTGCTTTCAGGCTAGAACTGAAACATTGGCTCTACCTGGGTCTCGAGCCTGCCGGCTTTGGGACTGGAGCTACAGCAGCGTCTCCAGTTTGGTGACCCAGATCTCGGGACTTCTCTTGATGTATTTGGGGGAGAGGTGAGTTCCACATCCTACTACTCCACCATCTTGATTCCCACCCCAGGACTTCTCACCCTCCGTAACTGTGTGAGCCGGAGCCAATTCCTTGGGTACTTTCTACTCCCCCCACTCTCCATCGCCTCTGTCTCTGGATGGATGGATGGATGGATGGAAGGATCAATCCATCGATCGATCCTATAGGTTCTGTTTCTCTTGAGAATCCTGACTAGTCCACTACTGCATTCTATAATGACATTCTTGTTTAAAACGTGTATACACATAGAAAAAACTTACCATTACATATTAACTGAGGTTAGAACTGAGTGATGGAATTACAGACAACTTCTGTTTGTGTGTGTGTCTCTGCATTTTCCAAAGGCTGTTGGAAATAGGTATATATTTTGACAGAGAGATATAGGAAATTTCAGGCAAAAGACTGAGTTTTCCAGTCTCCTGGGCAAAGCCATCCACGGGACCATGGGAGATGCTAGAAACAGGCTACCCCCACCCCGAACCTGTGGACTCAGTTCACTCGCCTCTCTGGTGCCCACACCTCACTCCCCAGGCAACTTTCTGGGTCCGACTGGGCTTCCCACATGGTTCTGCAAAGAGGGAGAGAAGCAGAGGATCACCAGGCATGTGCGCTGTGATCCCTTTGGCACTTGAACTTTTCACTAGAAATGAATAAATTAATAGTCTGGTTCTGGGACATTGGTCACGTGAGTCTTGCCAGCCTGAGTCCTGTCCTGAAAGATGAACACAGTCAGGACACTGTGGACCGTTGGAGGCCACATGGCTAAGGGCCAGACTCTGGACCAAAGAGAGCTACTCTGTTTGTCCTAATGAAGTCTCTAAATGGACACTTCTCATCCATCAGGCTTTACGCAGTAACAGCTTCTCAAGAATTGTCTGTCAAACGGTGACACATTTTCTTCTCATTTCTAAAACTAAACCATTTAAGAGTCTCCAATTCTGGTCTCTTAGGCTATGGTTCCCAGGCCCTTCAAATCACACTTCAAACTTACCTTCATTCAATCTTCCATGATCCAAAGTCAAAAATACTAAATACACGAGAAAAAAATACTAAATACTATACTTCCCAACACAGCTTCACATAATAAAAGAATATGACCTGGGCTTCCCTGGTGGCGCAGTGGTTGAGAATCTGCCTGCCAATGCAGGGGACACAGGTTCGAGCCCTGGTCTGAGAAGATCCCACATGCCACAGAGCAACTAGGCCCGTGAGCCACAACTACTGAGCCTGCGTGTCTGGAGCCTGTGCTCCGCAACAAGAGAGGCCGCAATAGTGAGAGGCCCGTGCACCGCGATGAAGAGTGGCCCCCGCTTGCCACAACTGGAGAAAGCCCTCACACAGAAACGAAGACCCAACACAGCCATAAATAAATAAATAAATATTTAAAAAAAAAAAAGAATATGACCTGAGTCTCACAACAAGCCTATCCAGCCAGAAGGCAGGGATCATCATCCCCATTTTATGGATGAAGACACTGAGCCTTGGAGAGCTGGCTGGTCCAAGGTCACACAGCCTGTAGATGGCAGAGCCAGGCCTGCTTTTGCTCTAATGGATTACTCCAACCAAAGAGAACCACCTACCGGAGCCCCTAGCCCTTGTTCTCTCAGCTCATAACACTACCCCACCCTCAACTGTTCGTCTTCATTCCCCTCATACCCAACATTGACACCAGCTCTTTGAAGACATGACATATAAAGTATCTGAAGGACGATTTTATGCTTTAGAGCTCATTCCTTTAGCCCAGGAGTTGCACGCTTAGTTGCCTAAACGGGTCAGATAGGTGATGTAAATAGAGGAAGCAGTCAGCTTATGGGAGTAGAGTGATCCGTGGCAAACTGAAGAGGGGATGGCTGTCTGTATGCTGAGTTCTCTCTCTAAAGCTATAGTATCAGAGGTAAGCCAACTATAGCCGTGGGCCCAATCCAGTATGCCCCATGAGCTAACAATGATTTTTACATCTTTTTTTTTTTTATGTTAAGTTGTATGAGCTGTTCATATATTTTGGATATTAACCCCTAGGGTCTCTTTTATTTTATTTATTTATTTATGCATGCATGCATGTATGTATGTATGTATGGCCACACCGTGCACCATGCGGGATCTTAGTTCCCCAACCAGGGATCGAACCCATGCCCCCTGAAGTGGAAGCATGGATTCTTAACCACTGGACTGCCAGGGAAGTCCCGACTTTTACATCTTTAAGTGGTTATATTATAAATGATTATATAAATACCTGCCTAATGTCCTTGATTTTGCCTCTTGACCCACAAAGCCTAAAATGGTTACTGTCTGGTCCTGTATGGAAAAAACTTGCCAACTTTTGCTTTACAGTGTTACGTTAGCCTCCAGAGCAACCAGACACATATCCACCTGCAGAACCCAAGCGAATAAACCTATTTGTTGATTAAATGTCTCCAAATCAGTCACTGAGAATGTAATTATCCAATCTGAAAAAGCTACGTCCTCTGTGATTCCAGCTATATGACATTCTGGAAAAGGACACAGTACAAAGCACTGAACTAGTGGTTTTATTTTAAATCCCTTTTTCTTCTTCCTGCACTTTCCAAACGCCGAAACTGCCTCAAGGAAAGCCATACGAGCACAAGGCACCATGATGATCTCCATTCTATAACTACCTCGGGCCTCTCCAAGTCAGAGCACAATAAAAGAACCCACATGCATTTCCATCATTTGCTAGGTTCCAGCTCTCCGATCCTTCCTCTGCCCTTCGATTCCCAGTGACAACCCCCTTCCCTCCAAATCCCACACAAACCCAATATGCCTCCACACTCCCTCAGCCACACACTTTATTATTATCTTAAGGTCAATACCTTTATAAACGTGCCTTTGACTGGCTTTTCTTAGATAACTTGAGGGCACTTCTTCTTTGCAAAGCAATAAAAATATCCTGGCCCAGCATGTTATCAGGATGAAAGTAATTACAAAGTCCTGAGCTGAGCTGCCTGGGACAGCCAGCAACCCTTCCTATTGTTTCATTCTCTGAACAAGGAGGACCTGGCTCATGCCTGCCTCATTTCAAAGGGCCTCTCCCTTAAAACATGCAAGGAAATTATAAGAAAGTATCTGTTTTTCCAACAATTCTTCATTGCATGCTAATATTTTTCCATAGGCATCTCAGGGGAAATTTTCTCCATGTTTAAGTGGGTATGTTACTGCCCTTACCTTTGTAAGTAACCCTGACAATTTAACTTCCTACATAGTGTCTTTTTGGTGGGGCGGGTTTTTTGTCCCCTGCACCCTACCTCCAACCAGATCTCAAGCTAATTGGCTGCGAAAGGCTATTCCAGCAGTGCTGAGTTCAGTGCCGACCATTTCAAAGGTCATGAAAGAAGCGCAGCATACAAGGAAAGGGAGCCCACTGTGTCCGTTGGGCATTTCCTATACCCAGGTTTCCCTGAATCACGTATCCATGGAGAGAAGGCTATCAATGCCACACCAGCAGAGGCAGTAAGAGTGCCGGCAAGTTTGATGGGGGCTGAGATCCTACTCTTCCAGAAAAATACAACCTCAGAAGGAGCCACCACAGGCAGAAACCACACTTCCTTGTGACCTCATTGGATAAGCTTATTAAATTGTTAAGAACACAGACCTTTGTGTGGGACCCACCGCTCTTGATCTTAGCCAAGTCAGTGAAATTCTTTGAGTGTTTCTCCTCAGCTGGCGGACACGGAGGAGTGGTTGTGGAACTAAAGAGATAGGACATGTCAAGTACTTGTTAGCATTCCACAGCAACAGAGCACACAGGACTTCCTACCAAGGCCCAGCTCCCTTGGAAAACAAGAGCATTAGACCCGATGATCTTCAAGCTTCACCAGCTCCAACATTCCACTGGTCCAGTTACCAGAACAGAGAACCAGAGGGCCCAGTGAAAATAACTTTGAGGGACTTCCCTGGTGGCTCCGTGCTTAAGAATCCACTTGCCAATGGAGGGGACAGGGGTTCGAGCCCTGGTCCGGGAAGATCCCACATACCGCGGAGCAACTAAGCCCGTGCGCCACAACTACTGAGCCTGCGCTCTAGAGCCCGCGAGCCACAACTACTGAAGCATGGGCTCCGCAACAAGAGAGGCCACCACAATGAGAAGCCCACGCACCGCAACGAAGAGTAGCCCCCGCTCGCCGCAACTAGAGAAAGCCCGTGCACAGCAATGAAGACCCAATGCAGCCTGAAGTACAAAATAAAATTTTTAAAATGCTGTGAATTCAGAACACAATGATAAATATATATTTATATATATATATAAAAGAAAAGAAAAGAACTTTGAGTCCAGGAGATATGAGTTCCAAACCAAGGCCAGTTCACTCACCGTGACAAGTGACTCCTGCCACAGGACACCTGTCGAGCACTGTGTCATCTCTTAGGCTAACACCTACAAGTGCCAGAGCCTAAGTACTTAACATGGTCACTCAATTCCTCCCCCGCAATAAGCTGGTAGCACTGGTACTATTAGCATCCCCATTTTACAGATGAGGAAACTAAAGCTAAGAGAGAATGACTTTGCAGATTTAAAAAGGGGGGTGTGGTATGAATTTTTAAAAGTGGGGGAAATAGGATAGGAGCCATGAGAAATAGAAGAACAGGTGATGGGTCAGACTGGCTAAGGAGTCCCCTTTAGACTGTGTGTCCAAAGAAGGTCTTTCTGAAGGCGGTTGTCTGAGCTGGGGTCTGGAGGACACAATGAGCCTTGCGGTCTAGGGAGAAGACGTGGCTACGGGAAGGTCCCACAGCACAGCAGAGTCCGGTCTGAGGCAGTATTTCTGGGACTTTCTGTGCATCAGAATCGCCGGCAGGACTTGTTAAAAACACATCACTGCGCCTCACCCGCGGAATCTGATTCAATGAGTCTGGGGTGGGGCCTGAGAATTTTCCCATCTAGAGAGTCCCCAGCCAACAGCGACGATGCTGAGCTGGAATCCACACTTTGAGAACCACGCTCTGGAAGAGAAGTCTGAGAACATTTTCTTTAAAGGCGCAGACGGTAAACACATTTTCACTTTGCAGGCTATAAAGTCTCTGTTGCAACTACGCAACCCTGCTGTTTATCAGGAGTGTAGCCATAGACAATATATAAACAAATGAGCAAGGCTGTGCGCCAATAAAATTTCATTTACAAAAATAAATAGTGGGCTGGGTTGGGCCCCGTGGGCCACAGATTACACACCACTGGTCTAGGGGAATCAGGAACCTTCCGGGACAGAAAGCAAAGCAAGTCCCTCTCCGCCAACTAGGAGCAACAGCATTTCGCCAGTATTTTTAATCATACTTTTGTGTCTTAGCTTAAAAGCCATAGCCCCAGGAAGCCCTCCCTGACCTCCGTGGACTGGGTGAGCACCCCTCCTCTGGATGTGCATGGACCCATTCATGGGTCCTATCAGAGCACCAAGTTCAGTGTGAGGTACATGACCGTGTGGTGTCTCTCTGTGAGGAGGAGACCAGATCTGTCCCCTTTAAACACCAGGCCAGTGCCCGGTATAAGGCCTGCCATCCAACGGGCCACCGAGAGTGCCACTCACTGAATGACTAAGTCTTCCATTTTCACCTTTGCAAGAGCAATTCCAGTGCCCACGAGCTGCCCTTCTCATACTTTAATACATAAGGTTCACTTGGGGATCTTGTTAGAAAGCAGATTCTAACTCATATGGTTTGGGGTAAGACCTGAGATTCTGCCTTTCTAACAAGTTCCTAGGAGATTTCGAGGCTGCTGGTCCGTGGACCACACTTTAGATGATGGTGAGGATTTAGAAAACACAGAATAAAGGAATCTCACTGACGCTGCAATATAAGCAGAGGCCCTTGAATCACTTTCTCAAATACTATTGATATAGAAACCCAGGACACCAGCTCCAGTTTCCTGACTGATGCGAAAATAAACCAGACTTAACAACCAACAAGGGAATTGTACTTTACAAACCTCATTATATTTCCTGTTATTTTAACTATCACTGTAATTAAACTCAAAGCTTGACCACACAAAACTCAGTTGGGCACATTGCACATGCTTTGATGCTCAGCAAATTCAACCTACTCCCATGCCCTTGGAATTCATTTGTCAAACAAATGGGTGTCACAGGCTATAAATCACAAGAGCCCTTTATAAGGCAAAGCTCCCAAGTCACCTGTGCCAGGCACTGTTAAGAAACAGACCATTTTCAGCATATTCTAAAAGTGTGTTGCTCTTGCACTTCTGATCGCAGGCATCTCTAGTGCAGGAGACCCTCAAAATCCACATAGAATCTTAGCGCCTGGGAACTGGCAGGGATCTTGTATTTGTCTGCTCCAAACCTATCCACTGACAGATGAAGAATCAGAGAGGTTAAGTGACTTTCCTAGGGCCACTCTGCAAGGTAGAGGCAGAGCTAGAATGAGTGTTTCCTGAATTCTGAGCCTGAAATCTCATGTTTGGAAATGAGTTTCAAATTGTGGTCCATGGCCAGCACTGATCCATAAACTCTTTGTTGCCTGTCTGCAAGGACGTAAGTATAGAAATTGAGGATAAGCATTGAGAAACCTTTATAGCAAGTTGACAATGCTGACATCTAAGCATACCATATAATTCCATGGTCCAGTCTCTCTGAATTCTGGGTCTTTCCAACTCCCTAGCGAATTGTGTGTAGCCCAAGCACCATCATTATCTATGTATGGTGGGGCTATCCTCGATTGGAAATTTTTTAAAAATCTGGTCCTTCACCATGACTATTAGTTCAAGAAGCACTGATGTATACCATTAAGTCTCTCTCACCAATCACCACAGATCTAATTTAATTGAAAAGCATGTAACTATATTATTTATCCGTTGGCAAGCTCTAACAAATGACACTTTGGCCACCTCCCTATGTAAACCTTCAAACTGCTAGGGTAGAAGTATAACCTGGTAGTTAAGAACTTGGGCTCTGTGAAGAGCCAAACTTTCGCCCACCCAGGTTCCACCACTTTCCTTCCTATGTGACCTGGGATCCCCTCCCTCAAGTCTATAAGCCTCAGTTTATGCATCTGTAAATTGGGGGCAAGAGTAGTACCCATAGCCTATAAGTTTGTTGGGAGAGTTAAAAAACAATTATAAAAGAAGAATCCTCATAAAATGCCCAGCACAGTGCCTGGCACATTTGTTCACCTTTGTAAGTATGTTAATTACATAGGGCAGGCATACAGACCCTCGAGTCCATTTGCTTGGAATACAATCCCAGCTTTATCACCTACTAAATGGGTAACATGAAGCAAGCCACCTACCTTCTCTACCCTGAAAACCACTTCATTTGCAGCTGGAAATAAAAATGTCACTGCCTCTAGGAAAATGTTGTAAGGATTAAACACAATAATCCATGTGAAGCACGGAGCTCACGCCTGACACTCAGCAAACTCATAGGCACAGTCCAAGAGGGCTGTCTCTTAGTGTCCCAGCTATATGGGGAAGAATGTGCCTTAGAGCGAATTCATACGTAAGAGTTTACATGTGTAATTTCCTGGACTTTTCTTAAATTAGTGGAATTAAAAGTTATGATTAAAAAATAAAAGGCAAGGACAGACCCCAGGGGGACCACGCAAGTGAACTCTTATCTGAACAGAACGGTGGATGAGTGCTACCCAAAAGCAGATTTTAAGCCTTTTTTAAAAACTGCTTCTTGCTGCCTGTTTCTTCCAGGGTTTTGAAAATGAGTCCAACTATTTATAAATGAGATTATCTGTAGCTTGGGCTTGCCAAGAATGAAACAACAAGAAGATACAGCGTGACATTAATTTCTCTTCTGATGTGGGCAGGAGGAGACCACAGGGCATCTCCACATCTGCCAAGAGCCATTTGGCAGCTGTTGCCTTGGGCGTCTGGGGCTCGCTCCACTCTGGCCCCACTGGTCGGGGCTGAGCAGACGGGCGGAGTCACAGTTCGCAGCTCGAGGTCCTGAGCTCAGGCCTGCACTAGACCGCTGTGTGTTACCAGTCACGTGACTGGGACAAACACTACTGGAAGGCGTTACAAGCTAAGCATTTGCGGAGTGAGAAGCGGAAGCCCTGGACTCTGAGCTACGAGAGGCATCATCTGTGGAAAGGGCAGCGGGAAGCAGAGAACCAGCTCATCACTTTCCAAACCAATACGAGCCGGTGGCAGAGCAGCAGTGGGACCACTATTCCGGGGCTTCTACATCACCTGGGAAATAAGTCTAAGAATAACAGGGTATGAGAGGCAGCAACCTTGGACAAAAGGGAAAAGAAAACGGCCAACAATTTTGTGCACAACTTAAATCTTCTTTAATGCAAGAAGTGTCCTCAGCTCTCGGGGCCGGTGGCCTTCTGGGAGGGCTGCTGAGGGACGCAGGAGGAAAAGGAGATTATTTCCCCAATAGCACCGACTGACGGTGGTCTGGCCACTCACTCTGCTCCCCCGTGTGGACCAGAAGAAAACACAAAACGAGCTCCAGGGTGACAACACACCGTGCTGTTCCACCGTGGTCAGGGTAGAGTTCAGAAGCTGCACTGGCCAATACCACAAGCACCAGTCACATGTGGCTCTGTAAATTCAAACTGATCCAAGTGAAATTAAAAATGCACTTCCTTGGGTGCATTAGCCACATTTCAAAAGCTCAATAGCCCCACGAGATTAGTGGCTACCATACTGGACAATGCTGATACAGAACATTTCCATCATCCCAGAAAGTTCTATTAAACAGCACTGGTCTAGAGACAACAGAGTAGGTTGTTTACAAAAGCCAGCGAGTGAGAGAAAAAAAAAAAGAGAGAACACTGGTGAAGGTGTGATAAAATGGCACTGTTACCCTCTGCTGCTAAGAACATAAATTTGGTACATTTTTACAGCTCGACTTGACAATCTATATCAAGAACCTGAAAAACGATCAATATTCACCGGCCCAGTGTTTCTGCAGGTAGGACTCCATCCAAAGGAAGTAAACAAAGAAGGGGTCCAGAAATTTCTGCAGTTTTCATTCAAAATATTTGCTGAACAAAATATTTTGTTTAGCAAATAAGAGAATAAAGTTAGAAATCATGTAAATATATAATAGCAGGAGAATAAAAAATAATTTTCATCCTGTGATGGAATATAATGCTGCTAATAAAAATTCAGTTTAGGGCTTCCCTGGTGGCACAATGGTTGAGAGTCCGCCTGCCGACGCAGGGGACACGGGTTCGTGCCCCGGTCCGGGAAGATCCCACATGCCGCGGAGCGGCTGGGCCCGTGAGCCATGGCCGCTGAGCCTGCGCGTCCGGAGCCTGTGCTCCGCAACGGGAGAGGCCACAACAGGGAGAGGCCCGCGTACCGCAAAAAAAAAAAAAACAAAAAAAAAATTGAGTTTAACACCAATGAAATGGGGGAAAAAATTGTGACCTAAGAAAACGCAGTGCCAAGGGTCTGTGCGTCATTACTCTATTTTTTAAATATTAGGTATGAAAATATAAATGAAAGGAAATACACTAAAATTTTAACAGCGGATATCTCTAGATGATGGGATCATGAACTTTTAAAAACATTTCTTCATACTTCCCAGAAAAATAACACTATATTTATCATTCACCAAATGCTCACTATTTGCTGGGGACAGTTCAGAGGCTTATGTGTGTTCACATGTTTAATTCTCATAACACCCTATAGGGTAGATTCTATGCCCATTTTGCAGATGGGAAACAGACACAAAGAGGCAAAGGAATCCCCCCCAAGGTCACATGGCAATGGGGTACATGAGCCAGGATTTGAAAGCAGACACTTAGCTTCAGCTTCCAGAGTCTCAAAGTGTAACAAATCAGTTCAACTTACAGAAGACACTGAGTGAGGAACTGCAAAATTGCTTTAGGGAGCACAGCTATTCACCAGCAGGGTCAAAATCTGAGACTCATAGATTGGTGTTATCGGCCTCAAAAAAAAGGAGGGTCACGGGCTTCCCTGGTGGGGCAGTGGTTGAGAATCTGCCTGCTAATGCAGGGGACACGGGTTCGAGCCCTGGTCTGGAAGGATCCCACATGCCGCGGAGCAACTAGGCCCGTGAGCCACAACTACTGAGCCTGCGCGTCTGGAGCCTGTGCTCCGCAACAAGAGAGGTCGCGATAGCGAGAGGCCCGCTCACCGCGATGAAGAGTGGCCCCTGCTTGCCACAACTAGAGAAAGCCTTCTCACAGAAATGAAGACCCAACACAGCAAAAATAAATAAATTTTTTTAAAAAAAGAAGGTGAAGGTCATGTCACCTTCTCCATTTAAAAAAAAAAAATAAGGAGGGTCTGAACCAGAAATTCAACTGACGTATAGAAAACAAGCTACTTTCCATTGCTGGCACTCCAGAATGTACAAGAGCCACACACACCGCCGCATCTAGACTCAGTGTGCACAGTGCTTATCATGTAGGCCCCTCCTACTAAGCCCTTCACATACACCATCTCATTTAATCCTCAGAACCGGCCTCAGAAACGGTGGCCATGATTCCTCCCATTTTAGAGGTGAAGCAGTGAAGGCTTAGAAAGCTAATGGTCCAAGGCCGCAGAGATTTGAATAGCAAAAGCCAAGATTCACACTTCAGCTGTGGACGGCAGCGCTCTTGTTCTTTACAAGGTCATAAAATGACCACATAATTTATATTCCAACAGGAACTTTGAAGAGTGAAAAGAGACGCTATTAATAATTATTCTAGAATGATGGGTGTGAACTGTGCCCCAGGCAACCCTCCTCAGCTGGGATAAGGGGCCTCTCTGGAATGTCCTCTAGCAGGAAGGTCCACGGGTGGGCCTTTGGACTTGCTAGGGGCTCAGAGTATGGGCTGGAAGGACAACACTGTAGTAAATTCCCAGGCGTATGTTACAGGACAAATTACAGATGCTTTTTTCTTGGTGCTTCCAAGATATATGCCAGCATGTGGCTGCCCAGACTAGCCCTGTGCACTGATCTGCGGACCCCAGAGCGGAGTGAATAAGGCAAACTCAGGCCCTTTCGATTCCATGGGATGAGGTGGAAGGTTCTACCTTCAGCGATTGGGATTTGTTGTTATTCTTGTCAGTGAGAACAAAGACAAGACTGGGTCGATTTTGCCCACTTCCCAGTCCCGGCGCCAGCTGTAATTCATCATCACGCGGCTCCCTGCACAGTTCCTCACACATTACTTAGATGAGGCAGCCAGCAGTGGGAGGAGAGACCCTGCTAATCTACAGACTGGATTCACTGCACTGCCCCTTGGGGCTGCGCCCTGCAGAACGCACCTACTGCTGGATGGAGCCCCACACCCATCTACCAATGCATCACTTGGGGTCAGAAAGGATGGGGTGACCCATATGTGCACTGGCCCCATGATCCACTAAACAACCACCTTGAAACCCACCACGTTGGCCAACTAATCGGGCCTGGGGCCATCATCCATTCATTGGAAAATGACATCATCCTGGAGGCTGAAATTGGCTTCTCCATCATCCGGAGAACAGAAGGCTTGAAGGAGGGCCAGACACCTGGGCCTGGAGGCACCTGTCTTGCCCCACCAAATCACAGAGCAGTGTTTACAGAGGTGACAAATGAGGACAATAGAGGCAGAATGCCTAGCTCTGCCATCATCTCTGTGTGTCCTAGTGCATATCCCTTAAATTCTGTAAGTCTCCGTTTCCTCAGTTACGAACTGGGTAAAATGATAAAACTCACCTACAGGGTTTTATGAGGATTAAATCAGATAATACATGATTAGTGTTTAGCACATCATCTGGCTCACAGTAAGAGTTCAATAAATGTTAGCAGTGACAAAAAAAGTATTATATCAACAGTAGTAGAAAAGTATACAGCTACAACAATTATTACACGTTACTATAACTAATATGTAATATATTACTAAAAGTATAACGATAACTATTACTGTTATTATTATATATTTTTAATTACTATATCACATTTTAGATGAGAGCTACCTGCTAAATACGTTACCTAAAATCAAGGAGATAGAATGGAATAAAACAGAAAAAATGACGGTGAAAGTATACCCAGAATGAAGTTGGGGATTTTTAGATCAAAGATCAAGGTCAAGCCATCACCCAACTTAAAAAAAAAAAAAAAAAACCCTCAGATTTTAAGATTCTCACGAATGTCACCCTTCATCATCAGCCAAGTTTGGGGGCAAGGCGTGGTGGGGAGTTGGATTGAGACTCCAGGGTCGTGTCCGGATGAACACGGATAGTCAGCAGAAGCCTGCTTCGATCCCAAAGCCCAGCTGAGAATAAAGAGGCAGAAAAGCACCTAAGTACTACCGATGCATCTCAGTGAGGGCCCTCGCCTACTGGAGAAGGGCTCTGGGAAAGTTCTTCAGCAAAAAAGGGAGAGAGTGTCGTGGAAACTGTCAATAAAACACAGAAACAGAACCAGCCCAAATATTTATTTTCCCCTCTTTTCTTCCCCAGGGATGCCAGAGTTAACAGGTGAGAACTCCAGGCAGAACTGTTCCCTTCTGTCCCTGATAGATTTTTTTAAATTTATTTATTTATTTATGGCTGTGTTGGGTATTGATTGCTGTGTGCGGGCTTTTTCTAGTTGTGGCGAGCGGGTTACTCTTCATTGTGGTGTGAGGGCTTCTCGTTGTCGGGGCTTCTCGTTGCAGAGCACAGGCCCTAGGCGTGTAGGCTTCAGTAGTTGTGGCACGCTGGCTCAGGAGTTGTGGCTCACGGGCTCTAGAGCGCAGGCTCAGTAGTTGTGGTGCACGGGATGAGTTGCTCCGTGGCATGTGGGATCTTCCCAGACCAGGGCTCGAACCCGTGTCCCCTGCACTGGCAGGCGGATTCTTAACTACTGTGCCACCAGGGAAGCCCCCTGTCCCTGATAGATTTTTAAATGTCCCCTTATTCCTGGCCTTAATGATTTCACCTTATATTTGGTGATTCTCTCCCTAATCCTCCTGCCTCCCCCAAATCCCAAGCAGTCATTTGCAAATACGATGAGTTTTCCTGCTGGGTTGTCACTAAACTAGTACAATTCACACAAGACTCCTGAAAATCCGGAGCTAGGGGGAAGAAAGGTGGTGGTGGGGAGGGCCCCATGAATCACTGCCTACCCACCCAAAATCAGTACCATGGGGGCGGTAACATAGGCTGGAGAGCCATTCCGAGAGGGATGCAGCCGTTACAGTTGCAGCTAATACAACATGTGAACGACAACTTAGTAAAATCCAGAGACTTGATGACTTCCAGCCATCATTCAAGGGCTGGGGCTATAATTCACCATATTACTGCCCACAGTTCAATACTCATTTACAATTTCTCATCAGTCTTTCCGTATCGGCATCCTCCAGCCCACCCCTGCCCTACATTCTACAACTCTCTTATTCTGCTTCTAAATTTCTTTTTTTAATGGAAGGGGTGGAGCATGGTAGGCGACCTCTGCCTCGACTCGGACCACAGCAGACAACTCTTCGATTCCAGGGCTCCTTGAGGGTTCCCCTTCTCTTTCCTCTTTGCCTTCAAATCCAACTATTTATAAGCAATACCTAGGTTTCCCTAAAGGTGAGTCATAAACGTAAATCCCAGCCAGTGCGAGGTGGATGACTTATATGGGTGAAGCGAGCCAGGAGAGGATTCCTGCTTTGAGAAACCCCACAAGAAGCATCGTTTTATCATCCTCTTCTACAGAGTCAGCCTGCAGCCTCAGGAGCAGCTCTGAACACAGGCGCCTCCAGTCTGTGTGTCTGTGTCACTGGCTTCCTCCCCTTGTTTCCCATGTCATTATCACAAGAAACAACTCAATTGAGACTCTTTTCAGGTCATCCAAAGAGCGAGTGACTTGTACTTACGGCAAAACCTCTAAACTTCAAAAACCAGGGCTTTTCCAGCCCCTACAATTAGAGGAACTGAGATTTGAATAGCGGCCAGTAAATTTTCCTGCATCATTGATTTTCACTAAGTGTGTGACACGTTGTATTTTCTCGAATCGAGTGGAGATATTTGTTTTCTTAGCAGAGACTCAATCGATGTCCTTTCTGCATCCCTCAAAGGGCAGTAGGGAGCCTGTGCTGCAAGGGACAAGATCCACTCAACAAAAACGTCCAGTCCTGGCTTTTAGAAAAGCCAATGTCCTGACTCCACCTAGAGAAATTCCAAAATAAATTTCCTCCCACCTCTAGATCACCTCTTCATCTTTTTTGGTAGAGAGTATGTTTACAAGATAAGTGTTGACCACAGACTGTTGTACCACCTTAAGGGGAAGACTTAAGAATGAAGACAGTGAAAGTCTTAAGAATGGATTTAATTGTGACTTTTCCTTTTTGATTCATGGACTATTAACACTCTCCTGAAATGGCAAGAATTCCTTTGAATTAGAAAAGCCAGAACAGACAACACATTCATGTGGAGAAGCCAGTCACCCTCAGATGGAGTAGGTATGCTGACGCGAGACGTATTCGGGGGTGATGCAAGTACACTAAGAAACGGCTGGGAATTGGAAAAGTGAAAAACACCCCTAACTGCTGATTGCTGACACCTCCACCCCAACACGCTTGAACCCCCGTGGATGCAATGATCCTCCTTGAAACCAGGCTGATTCTGTCCAAAGTTTCAGAAAGGATTCATTCATATAGCACTGTCCAAAGAGCTTTCTGTCCTGAATCAATATTCTATACTTGTGTTATATAACATGATATCCAGTATTAATAGCCATATGATGTTATTAAGCATTTGGAGTGTGGCTGGTGCAAAGGGGAATTTTAAGCTGAACCTTAACTCTTACATTGAATGCGAATTTTCAACTTTATTTAATTTTAATTAAGTTAGATTTAAATGGCCCCAGGGGCTAGCGGTTACCATGTTGAATAGTGCAGATCGCCAATAACAAAGTGCCTATATATTTAGTAATTCTCCCACCCAAGAATGTAAATTGGTGCAGCCACTATGGAGAACAGTATGGAGATTCATCAGAAAACTAAAAATAGAGTTGCCATATGATCCAGCAATTCCACTTCTGGGCATATACCCAGACAGAACTATAATTCAAAAAGATACACGCACCCCTATGTTCATAGTAGCACTATTCACAATAGCCAAGGCATGGAAGCAACTTAAATGTCCATCGACAGATGAATGGATAAAGAAGATGTGGTATGCATATACGATGGAATACTACTCAGCCATTAAAAAGGATGAAAGAATGCCATTTGCAGCAACATGAATGGACCTAGAGGTTATCATACTAAGTGAAGTAAGTCAGAAAGAGAAAGACAAACACCATATGATATCACTTATATGTGGAATCTAAAATATGACACAAATGAAGTTGTCTAGGAAGCATAAACAGACCCACAGACATAGAAAACAGACTTGTGGTTGCCAAGGGGGATGGGGTTAGGGGAAGGATGGATTGGGAGTTTGGGATTAGCAGGTGCTAACCATTATATATAGAATGGATGAACAGCAAGGTCCTACTGTATAGCACAGGGAACCATATTCAATATCCTGTGATAGGGCTTCTCTGGTGGCGCAGTGGTTGAGAGTCCGCCTGCCAATGCAGGGGACACGGGTTCATGCCCCGGTCCGGGAAGATCCCACATGCCGCGGAGCGGCTGGGCCCGTGAGCCATGGCCGCTGAGCCTGCGCGTCGCAGCCTGTGCTCCGCAACGGGAGAGGCCACAACAGTAAGAGGCCCAGGTATCACACACACACACACACACACACAAAAAAAAAAATATATATATATATATATATCCTGTGATAAACCATAATGGAAAAGAATATGAGAAAGAATATATAGATATATGTATAACTGAATAACTTTGCTGTACAGCAGAAACTAACACAACTCTGTAAATCAACTATATTTCAGTAAAATAATTTTTTTTTTTTTTTGCGGTATGCGGGCCTCTCACTGTTGCGGCCTCTCCCGCTGAGGAGCACAGGCTCCGGACGTGCAGGTTCAGGGGCCATGGCTCACGGGCCCAGCCACTCCACGGCATGTGGGATCCTCCCGGACCGGGGCACGAACCCGTGTCCCCTGCATCGGCAGGCGGACTCTCAACCACTGCGCCACCTGGGAAGCCCTAAAATAAATTTTTTAAAAAAGAAATTCTCCTACCCAAGTCTCTTTTCAGTTAGAGTAACATCATCAAGAGAAATGGGCTAAGAGCAGTTGTCAGCACCTACTGGTGTGTTCAAAACTACTAGCAATGGTTGACAGTGAGAGGCCCACATTTCAATCATCTGAAAATACTACCACGCTAAATTCATTGTGGGGCATTCCCACAAAACAGGCAACTGACGGGACTTTAGTGTGACCAGCAGTGCAGACTGTTCCCTCTCGAGTAACTGAGTCAGGAAGAGATCCAAGTTTGCTAAGCCTTGCCCAACTTTGTCTTCCTGCTGGGGTCAAAGGCTGCTAGGAAAGATTGATGAGTTCTTGTGTCCAGACCCAGGGCAGGTTTTTTAAGGAAGCTAGCGTCATGTGACAGCAGCATCTATCTTCCACTGACAAAAAAAAAAAACAACCCAACACTGGTTTGGTGACTCCAGCTAATTGCAGTCTCTTTGCTATCTTCTTCTGCTCCATGGGTCCACCATGAGGAAGCTCAGCTCACCCAACGAATTAACAGGTGGTCAAAGGGGCTGGATAACCTTGCACTTCTCAAGTGTTTATGCCGAAGGTGTTGAGCAAAGCCAATTTTTCTCCCAGTTCCATCCATTAAACAAAGAAGAAATCTGCTTAATCGTTTGCTTAGGTCTGGGTATCCTAGTCCTGCTTCCCAGGAATTCTCAAACCCCAAATAATTGTTGCTTTAGCTCCTTACTTCCTTCTGATAGTTCCTTACTAGTTTTCTTTAAAATCAACCCATCCTTTCGAAAGTAAACTGGGTTGTACAAAACACTTTATACCACAATGCAAAGGAAAACACATAGGTATGATGTCCTAGTTATAGATCTTCTCCTATACTATTAAATTTTTTAATGATAAATGCGCGTGTGCACACACACACACACACACCTAACACCCTCTCACCGATAAACAGAAAGAATGGCTACATTTTGGACTATCCTGCCAATTATCCTGGAATTCAAGGATAATTATTGGAGAAGCACAATTTTTTTCCCACCTCACTTCAGTTTCACATAGAAACGCGCACGCTGCACCACTTTGTACGACAAGGAGAAAAGACTGCGACTTCAAAGAGATGAGGGAGTCGCACTGATTGTGAAAAACTTCTTTGTGTATAAGAGAAAAAGAAAATGCACTGTTAGAAAGAGACCTGCTTGCTCTGATCACCCGATTTTCCATCTGACCCTTCTCGACTATACCTCCCTCCTCCAGCACAGAGTCTGTCCTCTCAGCCTTTTCTTCTGCAGGAAGCTGAACGTCTTATCTCGTTCTGGAGGCGTTATGCCCTTCACTTAGAGACTGCTGTGACCTCCGCGATGCTAATAGCCTGTCTGTGCTGCTGCACTTCGTAGGGCATCATAGCGGATGGCCTCCCTGCCTAATTTTACTGCTCTTTCAGAAACAATTAATTGAGATTAGCCTATAAACCATCCATATAAAATAGGCAATTATCGATTACTGACACTTGCACGGCTCCACCCCTCTGTAAGGGAACCGTGTTGTAAAGGATGCCAGTGCCCCTCCATCACCCCTGTCAAATCTCCCTTCCAAATGCAAATGCAGTGCTGGTCTGCCCTGGCCTGTCCCCCCACCGTCTGACCTAAGCTGTGATGGGCAGTCAGCGAGCAGTCAAGCCAGCTCAAGGGATGACCTGATGGGCATGTGGCCTCCAGTGTTGGCCACCTGGAGCTCAGTGGTGTGGAAGAGTCTATTGTCACGTGTGTCTGGAGTGATGGTGCCTTGCAGTCGCCAAACAGAGTAGGTTCCTGTAGCCCATAATTTGGAGGGTTCATTCATTCATTCATTCATTTGATAAATATATCTATGGCCCTTCTACCTTGGCAAGCACATGAAACAGCAATGAATAAAGTGGACAAGGTCCCTGCCCTCGTGAAAATGATTTCTAGAGACAGATGATACACAAGCAATCACGTAAATAAACAAGATACTAAAATGTGATCAGGCAAATAAGAGTGCACGAACTGGGGGATGGGAAAGGACCTATTTTAGTAGTGGCATCACCATTAGCCATTAACAGGCTGGCCAAGGCAGGCCTCTGTGAGGAAGGGACACTGGAGCTGAGGCTGGAGGGACGAAAGGAGACAGCAGTGCTGGGAGGTGGGGTCGAGCATCCCGGCCAGAGGACAAGAGCAAGGCCCTGGTTCGGGGCAGGGCTAGGTCTATCGGAGGGAAGAAAGAAAGCCCGTGCTCTGGCACATAGGTGAGATGTGCAGATGGCAGAGCGAGGGTGTCGAGTCAGGAGGAAGCAGGTGTGGCGGGACTTCGGAGCTGAGGCACAGGGCTAGGACTTTCTCCTAAGGACTTCGGAAAGTAAGCGAGGGGATTTAAGCAGAAATGCCATGAGCTAATCTGATTTGTATTCTCAAAATAGGCTCTGCTGCCGAGTGGAAAATATGTTATAGGGCATAAGACGGGAAGGGAAACCACCTCTGGCTGAACCTGAGGATGACCCACAGAACCATTTTTAAATAATGGTACTGAGGCCCCACTTCCAGAGAGCAATGCCGCTGCTGTGGGGTGAGGTCCAGAGATCAGTATGTTTAAAAGCTCCCCGCGTAATTCTAATGTGCAGTTAAGGATAAGAATCGCCGCCCTGGAGGAAATGCTGCGACACTGCAGAAGCGGTCTGCACAGGGCTTCTCCACGCCTGCTCCCTGAACCAAACGCATTGGCACCACTGTGTGCTTGTTAGAAAGGCAAGTTCTTGGACCCCACCCCAGATCTACTGAATCAGAAACTCTGGGCCTGGGGGTAGGGCCCAGCAATCTGTCCTAACAAGCCTTCCAGGTGGTTCTGATGCCTCTAGTGTTTAAGAACCTCCGGGCTAGAAGATATCATTTGAAAAATGTGAAAATATTCCAGGGTCAGAATTCCCAGTACTGGAAAAAAATTGATAATTCTGCCATAGGAGTGGCACTCTTACAGAGGATCGCAGAATTAAATCCTAGTGATGCAGCTGCTCCCGCATTCACAAAAATAAAACATCAAGGTTTCACCCCCAGAACGTGTGCTCGGAATGGCCTTTCCAATAGTGGTAATGAATTGCCTTTGAACCACTCATACCACAAGTAATTCAAGTCCTATATCTGCAAGATGGCTGGTCAATATCGCATACCAAGGTGTTGCTTTCCCACAGTGCCTTACTCCTACAAAATGCTTTCACACATGTCACCTAATATGTACATGGTAACGACCCCACCAGGTAAACTCTATACCCATTTTACAGGCGGAGAAACTGAGATTCCGAGAGTATGAGTTACTTGTTGAAGATCACACAGCTAGAAGTGGATTCTGTGGCTACTTTAAGTCTCCCACCCCACATTTTTTTCCCGTCTATATGACTGAGCTCACGGCTTCCGATAAGATTTATGTGAGCTAAGCCAAAGTAATATTTGAAATAACTACATTAAAATGTTTAAGAGTGAACTGGAATCCACAGTCTGGCTTCCAGCCAAACTGCTGGCCCATGGCCAGTACCATCCAAGGACAGACATCAATTTGTGTGGAAGGGCAGAAGCCTGCAGGCATCTGAGGCTGGCGATGGGGAGACGAGTGTATGGATAGCAACCCTCTGCCCAGCCCACAATGAAGTCAAGTTCTTCCCTGCTTCCTGCAGAGAGGAGGCCCTCAGCCCTGGCAACACATTAGAGTCACCTGGGGAGCTTAAAAACCACAACTCCAGGGCCCAGCCCATGAGATGCTAAGTTCAAAGCTCTGGCCTGGGACCTGGACAAGAGTGTCTATAAAAGGCTGCATGTGTGACCCACTGTGAGCCAGAGGTGTGAACCACAGCTGCAGAGAGAGGACAGCAGAGAAGAAGTGCAGGGTCTATTTTCTAGAAGAATAACGCGAAGCTCTGACCACACACAAGGTGACTGAATGGAGGGAATTGGAGGGGGAGCCCTCGGACACCCACCCCATCCCACCCTTGGGACCCTGTGGACTTAGGCAGGCAGCAATGGGGCATCAATGTGTAAGGGAAGCAGCAGAAGAGAAACTCCGAGCCGCGGCAGCAGTGCCTGTTGGGCTGGACCAAGCTGGTGCCGCAGATGTGCTCCCGTGCATGAGGGCAGTAGAATGCGGTGAGGAAGGTGGCACAGAAAAACAGAGGAGACGTGCTTTGAGCGCTCACAAGACAGCCCCTGGGTTCTCTCAGAATTAACTGCTGGGGCCTGTGTGGGAGGGAGCCCACAGGCGAGGGTCGTTGACGTTGGGCTGGCAATGGTGCTCCCTTGTGCAAGTACTATGAATGCACTCACGGCTGCATTTCTACAAGTCCCGTCCATTTGCTGGGCCGGCTTCTATCTTTAGCATCTCCTCGTCTCCACCTCTAAAGGCATGACAAGAAGAGCATGCAACCCCCCGGCCCCGACCATGGCAAGGTAACCAGTCCCCCGGTGCATGGCCTGAGGGGTGGCAGAGAACGAGACATCCTGGTGAGACCCCCCTCAGAACAGAAATAGTGACAGACACCCCTCTGAAAGGCACAGCCCTCCACAAGTTCCTCCCCTTGGAAACCTGCTTTTCTTAATTGTGGCTGGGGAGCCCATCAGGAGACGCATTCCTGGTGCTAAATGCCTGGACTGAGGCCGGCAAGACCAGCCGCTCTCCACGGAAGGATTAGCCGAAAGCCTGTGGCTCCAGATGAAATCAGAGGTGCTAATGAGAAACCTCTGGACAGAGCAGGTTGCCCTGGCATCAGGTATTAGAAGCTGCCTTTATCGTGGCTACTCGCAGGAAAGGAAGCCCAGGGCACCGTTTCTACATGTAATTATGCTCTCATCCCAAACCCTGCCGCTAAGGGAACATTAACCTGACTGCCGCGCTCACCACCAGTTTTCATTTTACTGCACCAGCTAACTCATATTCCACCAGGAGGATGAAAGATTTCAGGTTCCGAGGCTGTCAGACATTTCCGCTTATGAATTTAGTGAGGCTCCTAAATCACGACTGAGCTGCAGCTTCCAGCATCTCTCCCCTCGTTTGTAGGCTTTCTAACATTTCCCCTGCTCTTTGGGTATCTTGGAGCAATCACACTAATAGGAACAATTTAATGCAGTCCTGGGGACGCAGGGGTTTGGAGGATTACATTTCAATGCTCAGCTGCTTATCACAGAGACACACCCTTCTTTAATAGATGCCCTGGATCCCAGACTTGGTCATTTCTCTCTCAGCAGAGCCAGCTGCACCGGATCAGGACTGAAGAATTAGAAATTTGGCTACTGATCGAAAGATCAGTTCCAGTCTCAGTTTAATCTCAGTTCCAGTCAAGGATGGGCCAAGGGCAGGATAAATGCTAATCAAAAATTAGGAGAGACAACATGCAAAGACCAAAGGATCATTTTTCTCAACGCTCAGAAGTCCCGTCTCAATCCAAGCACCCATTCACTGACCCTGTATAACCATCTACCAAGGTACCCGAGATAGAGTCCTTGAGGTTTTACCTCAACTCCTCCATCTTCCACAAGTCCCCCAACCTATCTAGCCAATAAGCCAATTCCTTGAAAGCTCTCTCTGAGGTTTCTCTTAAACACACCCTATTTTCTCTACCTGCATTGCCTGTGCCCTGGTTTAGACTCTCAGCATCTCCTGGCTGTATTTGTTTGCTCAACAAATATTTAAAGAGATACTAGTATGTACCAGGCCTATGTGCTGGGATCACAGGGTTTCCTGTGCTCTCATGGAAAAGATATGTTAGACAAATAGGTATGCAAATCGTTGTTTAATAACAAGAGGGTAGTCAAAACTTGGAAGAAGGGCATAAAATGAGTTACCTGTCTCTACAGCTTTAAGCCTGAGCTCCACACGAGGTGGCTGAAACTCTGAAAGAAATATCCCAATTTTTCTGACCTGAGGAACAAGAGGATAGAGTCTGGGTCAACTACTGCCACTAGAAAGTAAGGAGAGAGACGAGAAAGCCACAGTGAAAGAACTCTAATTTCTATACGTAGTTTCTGCACAAGTGTCTGACTGACATATTAATTGGGCAGATTTCCAAGCAGTTCAGCTAAAGACAAAAGAACTGAACAGAGATTCGAGCTGCTGCTCAAAAGTGAGAGTCAACCAAGTTAATTGCCTGATAAAACAAAAACATCAATAGTCTTCAGAGGAGTATAATGGAATCCAGAGTTTCTACAGTATAACATCACAGTATTGGGGATACAATCCAAAATTACTCAATATTCAAAGAATCAGAAACCATGACTTAGTTGCAAGAGTAGAGAAAATAGAGACTAATCCAGAAATGACCCCATGCTGGCATTTGAAACAGCTGTTCTAACTAATGTTTAATGAAGTACATTTTAAAATTTCTCCTGATGAATGAGAAGAGACATAGAAACTATGAAAAAAGACCCCAATGGAAATTCTCCAACTGAAAATTAAAATATCTGAAATTTAAATCAGTGGTCGGGCCTAACAGAAGAAGAGAGATGACAGGGAAAAGAGTTAGTAAAAGTGAAGCTATGTCAAAAGAAATTACCAAATCTAAAGCAAACAGAGAAAAAGGATTGAGAAAAATATACAGAGCCTCAGAAAAATTGGGGATAATATCATATGGACTAGCTTTTATACCTGTAAAGTCCTAAAGAAAAACATAATGTCAAAAAGGAATTCTATGCCCAACTAAAATGTCCTTCAGAAGGAAGGCAAAATAAAAAAACATCTTCAGATGAAAGAAAACTAAAAGAATTTGTTGCAATCAGACCTGAACTCTAAGAAATGATAAAAGATTTTTCAGGCTGAAGGGAATAATTTTTCAAGATCAAAATGAATTTTTTATTCCTAAAGTTGTCATTGATTTGAATACTGTCTAAAAATTACATTAAAGGAGGTGTGAGGTGTTAATGTTTATCAAAAGGGGACTTTAAATGGTTGAATAACACCACTCTAAATAAAGTCATCACGCTAGAGTCAAGGAGTTAAGGAAGGTATGGTCTAGATATATAACCACATATTATTCAGAGAGTAAAATGGTTCTTATAAATAGTTTATAGTAACTTAGAAAAATGCCTCTTACAAGTTAGCTAAAAGTGTATCTATAAAGCCCTCAAATATTCATAGCCCTTGACTGAATTATTCCTCTCCCAAGAACTTATCTTGAGGGAATATAAAGTCATACCAAGAATAATGTATGAAGACGTTCACCAATGTAATATTCTTTTCCTGCAAAAAACAAAAATTCAATGTAGTCTGTTTCATTAAACGACTTGTTAAATATTATACTGCATTTTTACAATTCACTGTGACACAAACAATAAAAACTACTTTTTTAATAACTGTTAGTGTCAAAAATCATTTTCATTGCAAGAAGGATAGCAATTTTATTTTTAATGTGTGTATAGTTCTACTTCCATTAAAAAAAAAGTACTGTATAGCCTATAGGACGTCAGTAATTATCTCTGCATGATTTGTCATTGGCAAATTTAGTATTTTCTTTATTTTTCATTTTCTAAGTTACTTTTAATAAAAAAATTAATTACAAATAAATTTATATATAGGGTATGATATAAATTCTATTTTGATGTGCACCTGAAAAGATGGCTAGAACAAAATTCCCTAATATGGAAATCATCCATTGGGATAGTCTCCATTGAGTGTAATCTGGTAGTTGTATAACCAGTTTAAGGCCCATGATACTTCCTTGCTTCCTGAAGAGAGGAAGAGGCTACATAACTTGATGGTTAAGGAACAGGTCCTAGAGTCAGACTGCCTGGGTGGGAATCTCAGCTCTGGCGCTCACTTTAGTTAATCTCTCTCTGCCTCATCTAATATGAAGTTTATAATAAATACTGACTCCTAGGGTTGGTAGGAGAATCAAGTGAATTAATTTTGGTAAAATGTTTATAACAGTGTCAGGCATTTCGTGTTATTTAAACAAGAACGAAGTAGAAAATGATCCTAAGGAAATAATTAGATAAAAATGTTCACTGCAACATTGTTTTAAAAGGAAAAAAAGAAGAAGAAATAGCCAAGAAGAGATGAATTAGAATGGCAGAGCAGTTAAGAGCAGAGTTCAAATCCCGGCCCTGCCACTCACTAGCCGGATGATTTTGGACAAGTGATTTAATTTCTTTGTGCCTCAGTTTTCCCATAAATGAAATGGGGAAAATAACAGTACCCACTACATCATTGTTAAAGGGTTAAATAGGGTGATATCTGTAAAACTCTCAGAACACCACTGGAATGCAGCAGGCACCAAACTCAGTGTTCTCTCTTATAGAGGGGCTGTTGATGTGGAGATTGGTGGTACATCTCTAGGTGACAGTATGTGTCTTCCACATACTGCTGAGTGAAAGAATCTAGGTCTGCTCCTTATGTGTGTGCACTCTGAGCTCTCCCTGTACTCGATGGGGCAAGCAGGAGCTGTATCCATCGGGAAGGGAGTACCTCCTATAGTTTGCACGAAAGCACTTTGTAGGTGAAAGCTGGCTTTCTACAATACCATGTAAAATTGAATTAATGGATGTACATGTGTCTTTAAATGTCCATCTGTGTTAGCATAGCTTATATCAGCATGGTGGGTTTGGGGTATTATTACTCTCTTTTGCATATCTTTCTGTAGATCCCTTCTCCTCCTATCCCGTAGAACATATCTTTTTGTATAAAAACAATAAAGTTTTGTGTCCTACACAGGTCTGACTATTGCCTTGGAAAGATACCCATGACAGAATGGGTACCCACGGGTGGGTAACATCCCATCTACAAATGTCTGTGGGTGCAAAAGTGTTTGGGGGGGAAAAGTGGAACATTAACATGCAAAAATGAACAACTGGGGAATTCCCTGGTGGTCCAGTGGTTAGGACTCCACGCTTTCACTGCCATGGGCCCAGGTTTGATCCCTGGTAGGGAAACTAAGATACAGAAGGCCGCTCAGCACAGCCAAAGAAACAAAACAAAACGAAAATGAAAAACTGCTATTTCTGGGCCCAAGTATTACAGGCTATTTCCCCAGCTTTGTGCATTAATGAGACTATTTCTTTAAAAAAAGAAACTTTTTAGATTTCAATACATATGAATAGGAAATATACTACAGGGCAGTTGTCTTTTGGTGGTGATATGGAAATTCTCGTTTTCTTTTTTATCTTTTTCTCTAATGAATGCATATAATTTTTATACACAGAATATATAATTAAATTATACGTGGGTCACCTACATACTTGGTTACAGTCAAGAATAAGCTGGATGATTAAAAGTGAAATTTGCAAAAACACTTTACAGGTGGAAAGGGAAGTTGTGTACAGTCTCTCCACTCCCGACCCACAAAAATCATGCAAGCAAGTGAAGCAGCTGTTTCCATCACACAGCTCTATTTTATCAGTTAGCAAGGAACGTGCCCCCGGCACATTCACCGTAATAAGCCTCTGCTACGGTATGAAGTTTAGGAAACCTCATTTCCAAGTTCCTGGTATGTCACGTTCCCAGCTTCCCCTAGGAGTGCTGCAGGAGGTGACTGTCTTATGTACAGATTCTTTTCATTCCTTATATTCCCGGCTGTGCCGTGCTCAAACATTTTCAGAGCTAGAGCAGAGCAATGAATCCACACGTACACGTACACACACACACACACACACAGGGGTCAGAGCGAAGAAATACAAACCAGATATTAAACATGGATCATACTCTCCAGACTGTCAGGCTGAGGAAACACTAAGACACATGCATCAGCCCCCAATCTCCAACGTGTTAAAATAATTTAATTGGGTATTTCATGGCACGTTCTGCATTATTATGGCTCCCTTTGGATGCAACAAATGATTTGCTTCAGTAAGAGTCCCAAGTAGTGGCATTATGTGATTAAGTAAGTGAGAACATCAACCATTAAATTCAGTTCAGTCATGCTTACATCCATCTTATTTTTTTTTTATAATTTAAATGTTCCTGCCAGTATATATTCACCTGAGATCATTTTTAAGTAATCTGTTTATGAGAGTTTCTCTTCTTACTTTTCATCCAATTACTGCTGTATTTAGAGTTTCAGAACTGCAATTTGATTCTCCTTTGTTAAGTGGATTGACCATTACGTTACAATGCACAAGAATACTGTCCTCGATTTCCATATTTATAACAGCTCTCCAAAATATTTCAAATGGCTTGTTTTGTGGACCTCAAAGCAATTGCAGTCTATTAGACTTTAACACTTGATTAGAACTTACCTAGTCATTAAGCAGTGGTCTTAACCTCTCTAACTACTAAGTTCAACAGTGTATAGGAGGTTAAAAGAACACAGTGAATAGTTTAGAAGCAGCTTGACAATTCTAGAGCAATGGTTCTGAACTTTGCTGGAACCATTAGCCTTCGAGGATATATAAGAGATGCAGATCTTCCACCCAAAATAATGCACGCACACACGTAACAAATTTTGTGTGTTATTTACAGGCTTCACACATACACACACACATACTACCCAGTAGTTCATAGAACTCAAGTTCAGAATCCCTTCTCCATACCAGTGATTCCCAACCAGGGGCAATTTTGCCCTCTTGAGGACACTGGGCCATGTCTGGAGACACCACTGTTTGTCACAAATGGAGGAAGTTCGGTGCTCCTGCGATCCACCAGGCAGAGACCAGGGATGCTGTCAAACATCCTACAATGCCCAGAACAGTTTCCCCACAATGAAGAATTATCTGGCCCAAAATGTTGATTGTGTCGAGGCTGAGAAATCCTGCTCTACAAAGTATGCCGAAAAGTCTTATTGGGTCTCAAGACCCAGCTCCCTAAGAGAAAATACCCAAAGAGAGTAAATACAAATCATGGGGAAATCCATACATTTTCACCTTGACTCATTCACTCAACCAATTATCTATTCAACAGACTTTTACTAAACATCTACTCTGTGCCGACTATCATTACCAAGTCACGAAGAATACAGAAGTGAACAACAAGACAGGGTTCCTGCCTTCTGTGGAAGTTACTCCTTAGAAATAAAGCCAGTTAAGTAAATAGCCCTTTAGAAGATTGTACTATCAGTTAGGAATGTGTTCAACTGCACGTAATACTTTAATCAAACATGGATTTGACTTAACCAGATACGTTTCCATGTGAAAAGAAATCCAAAGGGAGGTAGTCCCAGACATCTAAGGCAGTCCCTGCAGTGAGAAAGGCCACAGATACAGTTCATTTTCCTGCTCTGCCATCCTTAACATTTTGCTTCATTTCTGTTCTCACAAAAAGACTGCTGCTCCTCAAGGCTCAAAGGTGAATTCCAAATGGACAGAGGAGACAAAGCGAAGGACAAGGGCAAAACAACGTACAGACTAGTTGACGTCTCTTTTAAATGGATATGATGGCTTGGAAATTTTACTCCGTAGACTTGCCCTTCCATCTCATTGGCTGCTGCTACTGGGTCACATGACCACACACATCTGCAAGGGAGTCTGGGAAGGTAAGAATTTTTAACTGGGCACACAGTTACTCTGAGAAAAATCAGGGTTCTGGTAATAAGAAAGAATGGATATTGGGGTGGTAATCAGCAGTGCCTGCCATAAGTGTGGTAAGTGCAAGAAAGCAAGATTTAGGAAATACTAAGGGAACAGTTAGGAGAGGCACATCGGCCAACCTTGAGCAAAAAGGGGGAAGGGAGCCTGCCAGACATGTCAACAGAGACTTGAAAACAAAATTGAGGGAAAATTACCACGTGTGTATATTTGAGAGCAGTGGGGTGGGTGTCTGATAGCACAATACAACAGAAGGAGATGATGCAGAACACATTACGGAACTCACTCAGAATAACATGACAGGACACTAACCGGCCAAAAGATTTCACTGTATGAAACACCTTGTGACACTCAGCAGCGAGGGTCATACACTGCTGCCTGCCAAACCCTACTGAATGAGAGCACATAGTGGAGCACGCAGATTATCCTATAATATACTATGAAGGAGGGCTACATATGAATCTACTTTTGAAAATGTGTCCCAAAATTAGCATTATAAAAAAAATCTGTGCTAATTGATGTTTAACGAGTCCTGTCCTTGAAGGAAGGTTCTTATTCATCAAGAGATTGTTTGCCAATGACACCCCATACAGGTGAATAGCTGGGAAACCAGCAGCTTCAGAGTATACTTCTGGGTATGTGTAAAGCACAGGTACAAAGTAAAATTAAGTAATGTGCTACAAATCTTCATTTGAAACAGTTTTTCTCAGATGTGACCAAAGAGTAGACCATTTGTTCAGAAATCCACACACTGGAAGAATTTATCTGGATGGCTTAATCAAATTTTCCAAAGATAATATGTCACGATTTAGTGTTTTTTAAAAAACAGCTTTATTGAGGTATAACTGGCATACCATAAAACTCAGCCATTAGCCCCAAAAGTTCTCTCATGTCCATTTTGATTTAATCTCTACTTTCTTACCCAGCCCAAGGCAACCACTGCTCTGCTTTGTATCTCTATTAGATTTTCCTCTTCTGGGTACTCCATATAAATGGAATCATACAACATGTGGTCATTTACCTCTGGCTTCTTCCGTTCGTCGTCATGTTTTTGAGGATCACCCATGTTGCAGCAGGTATGGGTACCACACGTTGTTTACCCAGTCACAACTGATGGACCTTCACATTGTTTCCAGTTTGAGGCTGTTATAAATAATGCTGTTATGTGTACATGTCTTTATATGGACTCATGGTTTCATTTCTTTTGGAAAGAGTCCTAGAAGCAGAATTGTTCGGTCATATGGTGAGTTATTTTTAACTTTTTAAGAATCTGTTCAACTGTTTTCCTAAGAGGCTATACCATTTTATATTCCCATCCGTACTTTATAATAAAATTCCTCTACATATTGTCAGCATTTAGTACTGTCCACCTTTTTGATTATAGCCATTCTAATGGATGTGCAGTGGTAGCTCATGTCAGTTTTCGTTTGAATTTCTGTAATGATTTATGATGTTGAGCATCGTTTTATACATTTATTAGCCATCTATTCACTGTATCTTCTTTGGTGAAATGTCTCTTCAAATCTTTTGACCATTTTTAAAAACTGGGTTTCTTCCTATTATTGAATTGTAGGAGTTTCTAAAATATATTTTGGCTACAGTCCTTCACTAGATATATGAATTTTGAATATTTTCTCCCTGTGCGTGTCCTGTCTTTTCATTTTCTTAATGGTGTCCTCTAAAGCACAAAATTTCTTCACGTTGATTATACAAATGCATTTTTTTTTCTTTGCTAGATGGTGCTCTTTGTGTTGTCTCTCAGGGACTGTCTTGCTTCTTGGTAAATCTAATTTGACACTCTCTGCTCCTTGACTAGAATATTTGGATCATTCTCAGTTATTGAAATTATTGATATGGTTTGATTTATATTTTCCACTTTGTTTTCTGTATCTTTTTCTTCCTTTTTGTTCCTTTTTTCCTCCTTGATTGCCTTCTCCTGTATTAAATAAATTTTAGTGCATCATTTTAATTCCTCTGTTATTCTGTTGTTGTTATCTTCTTAGTGGTCACTCTAGGACTTACAACGTGTCAACTTATTGCAACCTACTTCAGATTGATACTAACATGCTCCTAATAAAGGACAGAAACTTTGCCCCAGCACGGCTCCATTCCCCTCCCTTTTGTTTTTATGTATGTGTGTATATAATATATATACATATACACATATATGTTTTATCTCATTGGTCCTGTTTCTCAGGAGAACCGTGATTAACACACTTTCCTTTAGTTGTTTAAACATGGTTTCCTTTAGTTCTTTGAACATATTTTTAATAGCTGCTTTGAACGCTTTGTCTGCAAAATCCAACATCTGGGCACATTCAGAAACCGTTCTATTAACTGCAGTTTCTTCCAGTTACAGGTCACACCTGTTTTTCTGTATGTCTCATCTGCTTCGTTGAACGCTGAACATTTTGGAGAGCGGATTGCAGCAACTCTGGATTCTGATTTGTTCCCTGTGATGGTAATTGTTGCTATTTCATTGGTTCTATTTATTTAGAAACTTTCCTTGGCTAAACTTGGAAACCTATCACCTCCATAGTGTGTACCTGCTATTGTTTCTGTTCAGGCTTTTTTAAGTTCTTGATTTTACTTTTAAACCTGGCATCATATGGGTTGTATCAGCATAGCTCAGTAGTCAGCTACTAGAAAGAGGTTGTACTCAAACACTGGAACCAGTAAGTCTATTATCTCCTGCTGATGGTAGAGGATAGAAGTGGACGTTAAAAGGTCAGGCTATTCTTAAGTCTGTCCCAGCTTTTGCTTCCTGCTAGGCCCTTTCATGTATTCTGTGGATATGTGCAAAGGTTTAGGGTTGGCCAGGAGTATAGGAATAGCTTAGGCTCTCTCTGGTCTCAGCTGTACACGTACACAACCTCAGAACATGCCCCAAACATGACTGAAAACTGAGGCTAGTAGAGCTACTGACCCTCTCCACTTGCTGGTCACCAAGATCATAAAAGCACTATGCTGGTTACCAATAACCAGTATGTCACCCACTGCTCGAAATCGCAAAAGCGCCATTCTACTGCAACAGCACCAACTGAGCCGGGAAGGGGAGAAGCTTCAGACCAGCACACCACAGACTTCCCCAGTGTTCTAGAATTTCAGCAGATTTTCAAGCATAAATTCTTCTTAAATTGCTGTATGCCGTTGGTTAATTTCCAGAATGCTGAAATGGTTGCTGTGTCAATTTCATCCAGCTTTACAGATGTTTTGGGGGGAAAGGATTTACTGACTTCCTTATTCAGCCATACCTGGAAGTCCTGCCAATAATTCAATTTTAAAGTCACACCACTGTAAATAATGCACAAAGTGTAGTGATAGCAAGGCTATGAATGTCTCATGGGGGATGTCATGATAGACTGATCCATCAATTGGGGGAGAATGGGACGGGTAAAAAGGGCTGATCACATTCACGTTACTATCAGTCCCAAGCATAATTTACAAGTTGAAAGGGTTGTTCTATGTCATTTATATATCTTGGCAAGTGACAACTGTTTTAAAGCAATGAACTGCAATTCTACCTGTGGATGTACACATGTGCATGTGTACATACATACGCATATTATATATCTCAGAATATATACATGTTCATATACAGATGCGCACACACAAACATGTGTACTAAATCAGCTGTATTCTCCCTTTCAGGCCCATCATTATGATCATTATAATTAAACTATGTGAACTCCAGATTTACTATTAATCCAATTCTGGTCAAATTCCAGAAATTCTAGGTATACTCTCATCTACAGAGGTAGAAAAGATATTCCAGGTATACTGTCTTCTACTTCCAGGCAGAAGAGCACAATGGACAGAAGAATCAAATGCTAATGTGAGCCCAGTTCCATGAAAACTAAGCATAAAACCATATTATTAAGTCTGAAGGTGATTTCCAAAAAGATGTCAACAGTATTTCATAAACCAAAACAGTCTGATTGGCTGTGAATACTGCTTTGTGGGGTGAAAGAGGCTAGCCTCGTCTTTCAAAACTTCCTAAAAGTGGTCAGTATCTTAAATCCACAGAAGCAAATAAAAAGCTCAAATTACCTTCAAAGCTCAAAGCGGCTTCAGCACCGATTTTTCACACTAGATCATGAGTAATGCCAGTTGGCTGAAACTCTCTGATGAGCGCCTCTAGGGAAATTTGCAAAGCACGCGTTAATCTTCAACCTCTACCCAAGAGTTTGCCTTCACAGTCATTTGCCCCTTGTCACAATCATCCCTGTTACAGGGTGAGTTTAGTCACTGGGGTCACCAGCCGCAAGAGCCTAAGAGTTGGTGGTGACAGGAAGGTTGATCTGAGAGATGCTTGAAATATCTTTTGACAAGGACTTCTCAAGATGGCAGAGGGGAGGGTTCATTTGCTTTCCCTCTCAAAAGTTTGGAACATGCTTTCATTTTCCAGGGTGCTCCAGATTGAGGCAAGCACCGACGTGTATTCATAAGCTAATATGAATGAGCATTACCGTAACGGCTACTATTTACTGAGTGCTTGTCCAGTGCCTGACACCGTATCCTAGCTGTTTAAAATTAACGTGAAAAAAATTAAATTAAATTGCCGTGAGCTTTGAAATTACATTACAACACGTGTTGGTGAGAAAGGCCATTGCTCTAAGGAATATTTTACAGTCACCTTTCAGTTATACTTCATTCAAATAGATGGCATTTACTCTTCACACCAATTCTATGAAGTGGGTACTATGAATATCCCTATTTTACAGATGAGGAACCAAAAACTCAAGAGATAAGTCAGTTGGCCAGCGCCAAGTCAGGCTTGGATTAATTTTATTCTACCCTCAACAATCCTGCTTCAGCCACTGAGTTCATTGCTGGGAGTCTATTAGAAAAGCACTCCTGTAGTACTACTTTGAATTAGGCAAGTTGTAACATAAAACAGGAAGAAAGATACTACCCTACAAGGACTGCCTTGAACAATGGAGATGATGAAACCCAAGGCAGTATTTTATCTTTAACACATTTTAAAGAGGGATATGCCTTGGGTGAAAATAAAGGAACAGATCAAGAGACTGGGAAAAATACTGACTTTTAATGATTTCGAATGCAAATCCAAGCCCATATGAAAACACCCACATTACTCCCTCATTAGTTTATTCATTCATTCATTTAAATATATACTGAACACCAGGTATAGGGATTTTGCTAGACTCAGGAGATACAGATGCAAACATGGTGGCTTGCCCCAGCCTCAGCAGAGAGTGGAGGTCAAGCTAACAAGTAATCAGACTAATATAATCAGTTGTGATAAGTGCCCTGGTAGAATTATAGAGCCTCATCTGAGCATGTGTGGAGAAAGGGGCTCCAACCTCGTCTTGCCCTTTTCAGAGAGAGCGTCCCAGGGGTTATGTCTCAGCTGAAACCGGAGGGAGCCATCCAGGTGAATGGGCAGGTGGGTGGTGTTCCAGGCAGAGCAGCATTTCAGGAAACGGGCACTTCATGAGCAGATCCAAGAGGTGAGTGGGGACGAGTATTATTCAAGAAAATAAAACGTTTGGTATGGCTCACGCTTAGCATGCCCACAAGTAGCAAGAGATGAGATTAGACAAAACTGGAGCTATTTTTAAGCAATGAAAGTAGAAATGCAAACTTACCTAACCAGAAAGAGTCCCTGGCTTGGAATAATAAGCAAGAAGCAGAAAGCTAGGGCAACCACCCATTTCTGGTCAAGTTGCCTTTATGGGAACAGGGATTTTTTTTTTAAGCCAATGAATAGGAAAAGTTTAATATGCTCCATCCTAATTCAGGCCTGGTTTCTGACATGCCCCTCTCTTTACAGGACATGTCACGGTGAACAGTGATACAGACGCTCTTTTCAAAACGAGCCAGAAATATAAAGGGAGATGCCATCTAATACAGGATTGAATCTGGTCTTTTGTCCTCATCAAATGTGACTCTCAGGAAAACTTAACATCAGCCATCACAGAATGAGGCTCTCATTTTAAGGACGACGGAGTGCCTGGAGGAGATGAGTGTACTAGGCCAGCAGAGATGGAGAAATCGAGGCCTCGGAACCATGGCTTGTTCCTAGAGACCCAGGCATGCATAAAACTCCCCTGGCTGCCAGGCAATTTGGAAAAGGAACAGCTTTGGCTGTAATATAAAGCAGGAAGAAAGATCACCACTATAAACGGACGGCCTGGAGAGTGGGGGATGGATGAAACCCTTTTATGGATGTCATAAACTGAGCTTGCTATGAGTTTATCTGTTCTGTGCACGATGGTCAGCGTGAAGTTCTCAGGTAGAAGTGAGAGCAGGCCCATCGTCTACATGTTATTCCCTCATCCCCCTCTCTGTCTGGCTGACACCTACACATTTGCGACGGGTAGGGTCTCAGTTTCAGCATTTTCTTGTCATCATTGTTGTCTTGGTACACCTTTTTCACTCCCCAGTAGATGTGAAGCCTGCTTGTCAAATATTCCCATAGCACCAACCTCTCTCTTCTTCGTCAAGATGATCGCAACTCACATTCCAGGATTCACTGTGAAATGTGTCTTGTCTGTCCTGTGGCACTGAAGTTCCTGGAGCATGGGGCCCAGTCCTTCATCTCCATCATGGACAACCCAGGGTCTGGAACCCAGCAGCTTTCCATAATGATGCCTTTTCAGTTTTTGAATAATTAATTCTTAATTCAATAAAATGTTGCCATTCCCACTTAAAAACAAACATTTGTTCTACATCAACTACTTGCCAGACACCATGTCAAGAATTTCCTCAAGGTTTTTCTCATTTAATCTTTACAGCAGCCCGCTATCCATCATCATTTGGAAGGAGAAGAAATCAACGCTGAGAGAGAAGAGTGACTTACCCAAGGCCACGTAGACAAGATGGGGCAAAACCTGGATTCACACCAGGTCTTCTGACGTTAACCCGATATCCTTTTCCATCCTCATTACACGACATGAGCCTGCCCACTGCATTCTCTGCTGAAACACACAGTACTAAGGACTTCCAAGCTTTAGACAGTCTAGTTAGCTCCATGATTTTGCTATATCCGGGCACTACCCACCCTAATGTATTTATCCATCATGTTATATGTAACATTAACAATAAACTTATTTTGAAAGGAAACTTTTAGTCGATTTCTATAAGTAAAAGATAATCTTTGAAATAAGATAGTAAAATGAAACAAAACCAAACAGAGTTCTATAACTCTAGCTAGATGTCAGAGCTTCTGAGCCCAGAGCTGGTCATTATGGACTCAGAGGGGGAAATAACCAGATCATAACAGCACCAAGCTGAGATTTTCTCCTGGACCCAATCGACAGCATCAATTTGGGATGAGTGCTCAGAACAGTGTCTGGAACATAAAAGTACTATAAAAACGTTTGCTAACACATAAACGGGCAACTGACAAGTGGCAGGTTTTACCCTCCAGTGAATACGAAAGAAAGAAGGGAGAGAAGAGAGGGAGGGAAGGAGTAATAATGAAATAAGAAAAAAAATCATAGATTTTATATATATATATACACACACACACACACACACACACACGTGTGTGTAAACTGTAACTTTGTGGAATGGATGCTAACTAAATTTATTGTGGTAATCATTTCACAACATAGGCATATATCAAATCATGATGTTATACACCTAAAACTAATGCAATGTTATATGTCAATTATATCTCAATAAAAATAAAAGGAGGTGGAGAAAATGTCTGTATCACTATGAAATATGTTGTTGGTTAATACTCTCCCAGAAACCGTCTAAAACAACTTTCACACCCTCATTTTGGACATCTCATTTTAAAACAAAATATTAAGACAGTGTTTCAGAAAGCAAATAATTGCAATTTAAAATAAAACCATATCCCTGGGGTCTTACCATAGGAGGGTATCAGCATATTTCTTATGCAGGGAGGTGGCCCTTTCTTTAAGGAAGTATTTTGATAGTCTCTTTGGGTGGGAAAGGGGAGGATCCTCAACCTGGGACAGATCTGGAATGAGGCCATCAATACAAAAAGAGGTGAAAGAGAGAGGGAAGGAAGGAAGGGAGGAAGACAGAAAGAAAGAAAGACGAGGAGAGAGAGATTTGGAGTCCCACAGGTTCAAAGGTGACCTGTAAAAGTGGGGAGATGTACAGAGCTAGGAAACAGGGAAGATATAATACTAATCTTTTTTTCTTTTTTTTTTTTTTTTTTTTGCTGGTACACGGGCCTCTCACTGTCGTGGCCTCTCCCGCTGCGGAGCACAGGCTCCGGACGCGCAGGCTCAGCGGCCATGGCTCACGGGCCCAGCCGCTCTGCGGCACGTGGGATCCTCCCGGACCGGGGCACGAACCCGTGTCCCCTGCATCGGCAGGCGGATTCTCAACCACTGCGCCACCAGGGAAGCCCTATAATACTAATCTTGCTCACAGAACCCAGTTTTCCTTCTTTTAGTCCTCATCACAGTTTATCGCAGCTAGAATTCATTTGTGTGTTGTGCAGTTAACCTCTCCTCCCCTCTGTAACCCTCCATTGTAAACTAAAAGCCCCCTCACGTCAAGGCTGGAGTCTGTTTTGCATTTACTGGTCTGTGTCTAAGCGTCTGGTCTAGCGCCTGATGAACAGTAGATCCTCAAATTTTGTCGACTGGGGGCTTCCCTGGTGGCGCAGTGGTTGAGGGTCCGCCTGCCGATGCAGGGGCCACGGGTTCGTGCCCCGGTCCGAGAAGATCCCACGTGCCGCGGAGCGGCTGGGTCCGTGAGCCATGGCCGCTGAGCCTGCGCGTCCGGAGCCTGTGCTCCGCAACGGGAGAGGCCGCGACAGTGAGAGGCCCGCGTACCGCAAAAAAAAAAAAAAAAAATTGTCGACTGAATAAGCAAAGAGGAGAGCAGGGGAAGTAGCATGGCAGGAGTCCAGAACCTAAGTCGTCAAGACCACCCGTGAGGGTGCCCCTAGAGAGGGAAACCAAGGCACTGGTTTAAAAAAAAAAAAAAAGTGATATCTAATTCTCAGATTTAACATGTTCCCTGTGCTCTTCTCCTCCATTACCCTCAAATTCTGTAAACCGTTGTTATACACCACATCCATGTAGCATTGGGACTGCGGGGGAAGAGGTGGCATGAATCAATTCCTGTAGAAACGGCAAGAAGGTAGCAGTCACCAGATTCCTGCCCGCTTTGGAGAAGCTAGGTGAAGTGTGGAATGGCCAACTCTGACTTCTTGGAAATCCAGGGAGGAGGCTGAGGTGTGGGTTCAAAGCCATTTGGAAGGCTGGCAGGGTTACAGACAACACCCTCACCCCCCAGTCAGGTGCTCTTGGGGCAAATTAAAAGTAGAGCAACTCGGGTGGAAGAGGAACTATAGTGCTGGCTCCCAGCAAATGACAGAAACAGCATCACCTGGGTAACCGTCATAACCAGCGCAGGTTCAACAAAGGCAACAGAGTGTCAGCCCTTAGCATCTTTTTTAGAATAAATCACAAGCTATCGACACATCTCTCCCCATGGAGCCATCTGGAAAGCAGATGGGTCCACATTCCAGTATCAGCAAAAGCTATTGATTGGTACTTATTAAGTGCCCACATGCTCCTGGTGCTGGACAAACGATCCAGTTCCATTTGTCAAAGCTCTCGGTTAAAAAGAGTATCAACGTTAATATAAATACCAAGTGACAGTCCCCAAATGACCCTTAGAGGCTACATGGGAGAAGCACTCTGATAACTCAACAAATAAGCCATTTGCAGCCACAATCCCTTCCCAAAGTGACAGTCAAGGGGCTCAATACCCTGATTTACAAACGACACTGAAAGCAAAAGTGCTAAGATATCTATTGAATAAAACACTTTAACTCCTTAAAATACAGTAACAAGCAGTAGTTTAGCTTCTGTGCTACCAGGTAAGGGTTACATCTCCCCAAGAGTCACAAGGAGATTTGTACTTTTTAAATTCCCCTATAAAGGAGTTTCAAAAGGAAGAAGATTTCCTCCAAAAAGAAGGTATAAGTTAACTTTTCTTAAGCTATAAATGTTTAGCGACAGAAGTGGGGAAATGGTGGGTACAGGAAAGGGGTCAATGGAAAAACTTTGCCATTTGTACTCAGCTGCTCTGAGGGGCATCGTGACATCTAGAGGAGAAACAAAACCCAAAATCAATACCTCAAAATTCAAAGATTGGTTCCTAAACTGTAAGTCATTTCTAGGAATAACTTTCCATTAACCCAGGAAACATTTATATCTATGAAGCTTGAACGGCTCTTCCATCAATTTATTGGGGATTTATAATAAGGGAGCTGTCATCTTCCAACAAGGAGATGATGTGCCCGTTGATTCCATTTCTCTTTCTGGCACACGAGGAAACGGTGAGTAATGCTTCTTGCCCTACGCGGAATGAATCACTAGTGACATAAACACTCCTCAGGCCTCACAATGGAGAACGCTGGTGTTCTTCCTGCCATTCCCTTCTCTGGCTGCTGATCAATGACAACATGTAAATGTGCCTCCAGAACAACGCGCCCTGTCTGCCAGCCCTACAGGAGCCCCTCCCTCCAGGATCCCTTTGTGCATCGGTGACAGAGCAGCTTGATGTACGGTCTCCGTGACGTGCTCCACCTCATTAGAGGACAATCCTTTGCTCAATTCTTAATGGACTTTACAAATTGGTTGTCCTCCCTCTGGTGCGAGATTACTATAATTTTATTATTCATTCCAGGAATTAGTTGCCAAGAATGACAACATGATCAGTACCGCTGACAGATATGAGGAACATCTCCCGTGACAGCTTAGGAAGGGGACCATCTGAAATCATGTTTGATCTTTAATTAGGAAGCAACGATTGGCCACTTTTCAGCAGGAGAAACGAAATGCCGCAGCATCGGTGCCCTCTGCTCTGAGAAGCCTGTGGGCCCCTCAATGCTAAAGGCAGAAATTAAGCAAGATGAGGCACGCTAAACAAAGCCCTCACTGTGCCAGCTGGAATATGCAGGTCAGATGTTAGTCATCGTCAACCTCACTGACGCTGTGAGCCAGAAGATCTAGATTCAAATTTTGGACCTGACACCAAGCTGTGCGGGCAGGTCATCTATTCTATTCTGGTGCCAGTTTCCTCATAAGCCAGACTAGAGGGGCAAAGCAATGCCATGAAGTTTTTTCAGTTCCCAAACTCCATCTATGGCTGACATTTTGGGTTGTCAACACTAACCCCAACCATTTACTTCTCCCTCCTACTCTGTAGGCAGATTCCACCTCCCACAATAGAGACTAAAAATGCCAGATACTCAATTTCCCAGCCTTCCTGGCACCAGGGGTTGTCGTGTGATACGATCCTACCAGTGAACATAAGTGGATGTCTGCAGGACCAGAGAGATATCTCAGATTAAAAAAGAAAGTGCGTGAGAAAGAGAAAAAGAGACAGATGGAAGAGCAAGCGGAGCCTGCCCATCTTCTCCCTCCTTCAACAATGGATGATGCAACTCAGGATGTGAACTTGAAGTGGCAGCAGGAGGCAAAGAGTAAGAAAACTGCAGAGACAATGACCAAGATCTACGGCATTTTGGGTTGGCTGGAATTCTCTACCTCCTGACTTCTTGTTATAAGAAGAAAAATAAGTCCAAACAAATTAAGCCACTTTTAGGTGCTATTTTCTTTCTTGCAGCCAAAAGCATCTTGGATGATATATTATCCCGGGTCATCTTTGCCTTTTTTTTTTTTCATATTTTGTGCCACTGCTGACAGCTACGTGTCCTACTCTGATGGACGTTAGACTGGCCACAGCAAAAGGCCCACATGACCACCAGGAAAGGCTTGAGGGAAATGACCAGTCCTTCAGGGACCCTCAACCTAAACTAAGACCAGGAAGTTACTTTTCCATCCCCTCCCCCATAAATTAGTTCCACCTCCGCGGTCTTCCACAGTCTGCTCAATACCTTAGAACCTTCAACTGCTGAATTTAACCTGAAGACTTTGCCTCCAGATTATAGTTAAATCTTTCAATGAAAAAACAAAAAAAATCCTTAAGGAAATATCTTTAGAGAAGAAATTTTGAAAAATTATTTTTTGAGCCATCTCACCACTGCTAAGGGCCGACTCCAGACCCAAGATATGCAGAGATTATTAGAAGGATTTCAATGTCCTACTTTACGGCTGGATCACAGAAATCATGACTTTTGCTGTGGCTAAATGTTCTTTGAAATGCTGAGCTTGCAAACTCTGCCCTAAAAGTGAATAACACCATTCTGAGTAACTCAGACAAAGGGTCCGCTGTAGCCTAATTTCAACGTAATTTTCACTTGTTCTGTGATAGCAGGAGAGGCTCCACGACAGCCCTTGTTTCTGATTAGTTTCAGCGAGCTAAGGAGACAGTTAGAGCTGAAGTTACGGTCACTGGATGCCGTCTGAGCTTTCTTCTCCGTACCAAAGCTACGGAGGCTGGAAGCAAATGTCACTATGACAACCATTTATGCGGCTAAAATGGAAAAGCGAGATTTGATGGAAGGGGGGAAGAAAATGCATGCACCTATAACTCTAAAATATATGGCGAGTTTTATGTTTAGTTTTTTTTATTTTTTTAAGGCTAACCACAGCACCTGCCCCCTCCCCTCCCCTCCCCTGCTCCTAGATGTGTCTGTGAATAAAAGGGGCCATAATGAAACCACGAATAATAAGCAAAGGGCTTCAGAAGTAACACCAGGGGGTCTCCGAGTGTTCTCATTTACATCCTCAAGCAACGTACACATGTGTCCTAACTAGTGTCCCTTCAGGGGACATTCATGTGCTCTTTCCCACCGTTTGTTCTGCCCGCCCCCCGCATCTGAAATATGTTTTGCCAAAACCCCTACAGCAAAATATTCAAAGTGTCTCCAAGCTCCCTTCTTAAAACAACAGGTAAAACAAGTAACGAGCTATTTCCATGTGTGCTTGGCCAGGTCTGCTAATGACAAACCCCAAAGTGCCTTTGAGGAATTGACGGTCTCAGAAGCCCTTTATGTCCACGGCTTTCTTTGCCATTCTCTTGGTCTGGGTTTCAAACACTTAAGTCTTCAGGATAAGGACAGCCTGCCATAGGCTAATGGTACAGAATAACAATACTATGTTTAAAAAAAAAAAAAAAGTTGTTTAGGCCGGTTTTAATGTAACCTGAGCAATCCCAAGCCTCGCCAGCATGGGAGCATAAATGAAATTACACTTATATGTGAATTACACTGGCTCTTCAGACGCCACTTCAAAATCTCTCACTATTTAGGGAAGCCCTTTGGATGTGCCTTTCTCTCTGGCGTCCCGGTTGGCATCCGCTGGGTGACGGAGCCCCACCCTGCCCACCCCTTCTCCCATTCAAGAAGGCTGTTTCTCTTCCTGGCTTGCAGTCTCCTTAAGACTCCCAAAGACGAAACACACACGGTTTTCAAGGGGCACACGGCACCAAGCAACCCTCGGTCTTTGTCGTTCTAAAGCCATACTGAGTTCCGTGAAGAAAAGGAAAGGTTGTCCCTTTCCCTCACTCAGAGTCCTGCTCTGTTACCAAGGTGCAGGGCAGCCAAGCTTTGGCCCTGAATCTCAAAGTCCTTCTTGAAAACGACTTCTTCAGATATCTGCCGGAGGCCGTTTCGGTTTAAAGGTCAGACTCTGTTTTTGAGATTGAGCTGGAAAACAATTCTCCCCACCCTCAAGGTGACCAGGCGCTAGATTTCCTCCCCTGGGCCATGGTCTGCACCCCCATACCTGTTCTAAAGGCAGCAACTGGTGGTGGCGGTGATGTAAACTGGTGCAGCCACGATGGAGAACAGAGTGGAGGCTCCTCAAAAAATTAAAACTGCAACTACCATACAATTCAACAATTCTGCTTCTGGGTATATATCCCAGGGAAGTGAGAAGAGTTTATCAAATATAAGCACTCTCGTGTTTACTGAAGCATCGTTTACAATGGCCAAGATAGGAAAACCACCTAAGTGCCCATCAACGGATGAATGGATAAAGAAGATATATATATACACATACATATACAATGGAATATTACTCAGCCACGAGAAGGAAGGAAATCCCACCATTTGCAACAACATAGATGGACCTTAAGTACATTATGCTAAGTGAGATAAGTCAAAGAGAGAAAGACAAATACTGTGTGACACCTCATATATGTGTAATCTTGAACAAAAGAAAGTAGAATGGGTTACCGGGGGCTGGGGGCGGGAGAACTGGGTAGATGTTGTTTAAGGGCTTATACTTGCAACTGGTGGATAAGTAAGTCCTGGAGACCTAATACATAGTACACTGATTAGAGACAACAAAACATTAAACTTCCTAAGAGACTAGATCTGAATAGTTCCCATCACTAGAACAAATGATAATGACGTGACATGACAGAGCTGTTAGCTACTGCTACGATGGCAATCATACTGCAATATAAATGTATCAAGTACGTTGTACCCCTTAAATTTACACAGTGTTATATGTAAATTATATCTCAATTTTTTAAAAAGACAACTATTGGTGTATTGCCTCCACCCTCTGCTGTGCGAAATAACTGCCCATGGCTGGCAGCCCTCTTCCCACTGTGGGGCATTTCCTGCCTGGCCAGAGCTTCATCGTACAGGGGGAGACTTCTTAACCAAGCTGGGTTTATTCATATTCTCTCTCTTTCTCTCAAACCAGGGAAACATGATAACAAAGAGAGTCACCATCATCTCCAACTACGATGTAAGTAAGCAAGTTTGTTTTCAGATTGCCAGGGAAGCTCTCTGGTTCTGTATCCATGACATGAGCCGAGAGCTTAAATATCTGAGCGTGTCATCTTAGTAGTCATCACGACTGCCATTACAGTCAAGGACAGAAGTCACGTGGACCCCTGATCCTTGCTTCAGAAGGTACCACAAATTACGATGTGACTGCCTGCATGGAGTCCCAGCAGCGCACTTGCCACTGACAAAACCCAGCCGTGCCCAAGCCTTAGGGCCCCATGAAACAAATCCCCAAACCCATCTTGGAGCATCAGTTTCTTAGGACTGCCCCTGGTACCAATGTCCATATCATTCAGGGTCCCATCAGGAGACAGAAACTATACCAGGGTTTTTTCTTTGGTCGCTTGGTTTTGTAACACAGAATTTAATAAAAATAAGCATTACCTAAGGATCAGATTGTTAACTTTATAAAGAGCAAAAGGGGAACATTAAGCTACCACTTAGGGAGAAAGCTACCACTCCCAGGACTGCAGGAACCAAGGGAAGAGGTTGGAATTATTAGAACTTCAAAGCTTAGAGAAGGTTCTCTGCAGAGCTGAAAATGCAGATCTTTGGGGATGAGGTACTGCCAGGCTGGTGCTGTGAACTCTGAGCTTAAAGGAGGGGTTCCCACGCGGCTGCGACTCTGATATCCAAGGAGAGGGCACGGGAAGCTAGGACCAGCGTCTGAGAAGGTACAACATAGCTGATTCAGACAGTGCTGGGAAAACTGCAGATGAATTCCAGTGCTGCTACGAGAAGGAAATGCCACTGCTGGCACGAAGAAGAATGACTGGGGTGATGCTCAAAGGAATAAAAGAGCTTCCAGTATCCTCTAATTCCCCACACTTGCAGAGCCCCCTAGGAAGCAGTTGACCGAAGCAGAAATGTGGTGTGCAGTGTCCCAAGCCTCACAGAGCAGAATAGAGAAAGGTGGGTTTGGAGCTGAGAGACAATAGCTTAATTACTAATGATGTAATTAACTAATGATGTAATGCACACAAAAGAAGCATTTTAACAGGCAGAGGGGAGAAAAGAAGAGACGTCTGGCTGAGAGCACAGCATAAGCCAAAACAGAGACCCAAGGACCGCTGTTGGCTGAACATGGCTGACATATGGGATCTGTGGGCATGGAGGGCACAGGAGAGAGAAAGTAAGAAGGAAAATGGAAAAGTCGATCGCAGTCCTGCTGTGGAGGGTCCTCGGTGGCACGTGGAGTAGTTAGAGCATTTTCCTACAGTCATTTGGAACCCAGACATTTTTAATCAGGAAGATAAAATGATCAAAGATAGGTTCTACACTAATGGTGGCAGGGAGAAAGGAATTATCCCTTTTTCCATCTTTTAAAATTGCCACCAAAGCAGCCATAAGGTAGTTTCATTTGAGCTGTATCAGCCATTCTGCATGGGTTTTCCAGGACGAGCCACAGTGTTCAAATGAATGCTTTTTAAAGGAAGGTTGGGACGAGGGGGACAATTTCTCCCGTCCAAAATTCCAGTACCCTCACTGGCATGCTACCAGGTTTAAAATCACAGATGTGCTTATCAACTACAAGAGGAAATAGTAACTTTACACGGGAGAAACTTGGCAAACACCAACGTACCAAGCTGCGATCAAGGAAAACCTCACCTGTAATGAGACATATCAACATCATGAACCCCTTCATATAATTCGCTGAGAAGGATACAATATTTTTGTTAAATTCATGCCCAAAATGCATAACCTCGGTTCAATCATGAGAAAGCATCGAACAAACCCAAATTGAGGTTTATTTATAAAATAAGTGACCAGTACTCTTCAAAAGTATCAAGGTCACGAAGACAAGGAAAGATCAAGGAATTGTCCCAGACTGGAGGAAACTAAGGAGAAATAACAACAAAAGGCAACATGTGAGACTAGACGGGATCTTGAAACAGAATGAGAGCGTTAGAGGAAAAACTGGTGAACTTCAAATAAGGTCTGTAGTTCAGTTAATAATATCATGCCAATATCAAATTCTTATTCTTGATAATAACACTGTGGTTATATAAGATGTTACGCTAAGGGCAAGTAAGGTGAGCGGTATCAGAGAGTTCTCTACAGTATTTTTGCAACTTTTCAGTAAATTTAAAATGAGTTGAATATAAAAGATTTTTTTTGAAACCACAGATTTATTTACAATGGGCTGGAGTCCCATAGGATTTCCAGCCATAATCATCACAACAAAGATTGGGTAAATAGATGACCCTGAAGCGCCTTTTCTGGAAAACAAAGCCTGGGAGCCTGCTGTTACACACAGCACAGCAGACGGGTAGGATGTTATTTAAGATGAAGCACTGGGGGAAGAAATATCTCACAATGGGCCACAGTGAAAGAGAGGTGAGAGGTTATCAAAAACCAACACTGTCTGCTTCCTAAAAGAGTCAGGGACCAGCCCAGTTTACAAGATGGAATAATAAGCCTCCTTCAACCAACCCACACCTCAAAACCTGCTCCCAGGACCAGGCATCATTGCCGCCCGCCCTGCACATCCACGTAAATCAATCATCAAGGTCCTTCCACTCTGTCTCCACATTCTTCAACCCACCCCCGCCTCTCCCATTCATGTCTTCCTTCGACAACGGTCTATCGCTCTCTTGCTGTAAGATGACCAAGCCAACTGGCCATTAATGGTTGCCGAGCTCCCTTAGTGACTATGGGTAACGTCCAATGTTTAGAGGTGGCTGAGAACCATAGGTCTCCTCAAACCCCTGTTCCTAGCCAGGTGGTAGGTCACAATTAAAGCAAGTCTCACGCTCAATTCCACCACCCCTACAAACGTTTATAAGCAAGCAGGTCCCCAGAGAATCAAACCACCTGGGCCTACGCAGAGGGAGATTAAGTCCCTGTTCTCAGGCTTTTTAGGCGCTTTATAAAGCACTTTGCATAGATGCAGTCTGAGGCAAGTACCACAGTGTTCTAAAGGCAGGTTCAACTCTGTGGAATTAATTCAGGCAACAGAATTCTCCCTTCAACAGAGGACTAGAACCTTTCGGATTTCTAGACCTTTGTGAACCTTATTTTTAAACCCCGACAAAGACACTTTATTGACCACACTTTAGTCAGGCTCCCGAACCTTTTCCTAGATCCCTTGTAAAATCCAGTTTTAGCAAGAACCCTGCTGAATTAGTTTAATCAAAATTCCCCACGCCTTCGATGACCGATCACCCTCAATACCCGACCACTTTCCTCATCCTCCACCGTTCCCCAGGTGATGTCTGATTACCCTGGCCTGTCCGCGGCAAGAATCCTGTTAGTTGGTTTAGCCAGAATCCTCTGGACCCCGTATGTTTCCCTCTTAGTAATTTCCCATCCACTGACCCCCATCCTGCTCCTTTGGTATAAATCCCCGCTTTCTCATGCTGTATTCGGAGTTGGGCCCAATCTCTCTCCCACACTGTAAAATCCCAATGCAGTGGACACTACCCACCTGTCATGATGGTCCTGAAGAAAGCCTGCCTCACCATCTGTAACAAGTGTCATAAGTAATAAAACTTATTTCTAATGTCCCTTATGTAAATCAACAGACCCAATGGTGCATATTCAGAGAGCGATACCTGTTGGCTGCCCTGGAGTGTGGGTCCATGGTTACACTAATGCAAACGTTAACTATTCCTAAAGTAGAATATAAAGTTGACTTAAACCCACATGGAAAGATATATGAAATTGTCAATACTGACGTACTGATATTCACAGTAAACTACCAAAGATACAACTTCTACATTCTAGTAGGTTCTGGGGATAATGGATGAGCTCAAATACACACGGACCCTGTCCACATATAGCCCAGAGTTCAACAGCACAGGCAGATACCACCAACACATTTGCCAAGAAATATACAATTAGCCACATGTGTGCTCTGGTTGTGTGTGCTCACAAGAGATGTGTGCTCACAAGGACTGACCACCAGTCTAGGAGAACCACTAACAAAGAATATGGCCTTGAATGCGGAATCAAGGAAGGCTTTTTTGAGAATGCGATAAAGGAGCAGAAATCTGAAATATTAAAAATACTCGGTGGGGCTTCCCTGGTGGCGCAGTGGTTGAGAGTCCGCCTGCCGATGCAGGGGACACGGGTTCGTGCCCCGGTCCGGGAAGATCCCACACGCCGCGGAGCGGCTGGGCCCGTGAGCCATGGCCGCTGAGCCTGCGCGTCCGGAGCCTGTGCTCCTCAGCGGGAGAGGCCACAACAGTGAGAGGCCCGCGTACCACAAAAAAAAATACTCAGTGAAGGGGAGTGGAAAGGCGGGCAGAGGGAACAATCTGGCAAAAGCCCTGCAAACAGCTGGTGGCAGGACAGAGGGAAGCCCAGTTTGGCTTGAACAGAGAGAACCATATTCAAACTTAATCCCAACTGGTTGCCCGTCTCTGCTGTCCTTCTCCATCTATCCCACTGCAAATGCCAGAGTATTAGTCACGCGCATGCCACGCTTCAGTCATGATTATATCCCATTCCACTGTGCGTTTGGGATTTTTTTCTTAAAAGAGACTGACTTTTTCTCTTTGCACAAAAATGTGAACAGAAATTTTGTATCCTCTCTCTCAGCATAAAACTAGTATCGCTTGCCATGAAGAAAGGTAACTCCAAAATGCAATATGATACAAATTACATTAATTTCAGGCTAGAGATAGTCCCAACAGAAAGCTCTGAGCCTCAGGTCTGTTCTTTAGCTAATAAGGTAGATGTGCAAGTGTTAGAAAAAGTGTTAGAGAACAGCACTCTACATTGAGACTTTATCCTTGATTTCACAGAAGGATTCAAAGAGAAGCCAAAGAAGACTCACATCTCACTCTGTAAGACAGGATTATTTAACACCTTGTCTGCCAAACACCGAAAATTGTCTCAGACTTACTGCCAATTTGGGTGTATGTGTCACATACTGAGAAGCAGTCCTTCTAAGTAATATTACAAGAGACCAAAAATGAGAGGCATGAGGAAGCAGGCATTGTTCTCCCAGACTGCAGACAAGGGAGCTGAAGTGCCTTGCACAAGGTCACACGAGTAGAAGGTGATAGAACCAGACTTGGGAGTCAAGGAGCCCAACTCTAGAACTTCTGATCTTCCTAACAATGGACTGTCATATTGTACTACTTGGCTGAGAAGGAGAAGGAGGAAGGGAATGGAGGGGTGAGGAGGGCAGGGGAGGGAGGAAACTAAGAAGGGACAGAGGAAGGAAGTCAGCCTTAATTAACTTCCACCTGCTACACTTCCTCACTGTGCTGCTTGACTTCAATCAGGCCAGAGAAGTCACAGTGTAATGGTTTCCACAACCTGGTTCCAATACCGCTCTATAGACACAGAACCACACCTCCTACCTGGGCTCCCAGCAGAAAACACTACTGGCTACAGCATTCTTACCACCAAGCCCAAAGGCAACCTCAGAATCCTTCTCAACACTGCACTCCACGAAGCCTCTAAAAAGGATCAGAGCAGGCACTTGAGATGCAGCCTACTGCTCATTCCTCTTCTGGTTTATCCCCATCCTAGCTCACCAATAGTCCTTGATGTTAATCTATCAGTACTTGCTTAGACGAAGAAAGGAAGTAATAAGCAGATGAGTAAGAGCTGTTTTTATCTCATCGTTTTCAACACATAGTCTGATATTGGTCTCTAACTATCACTCTGCAATGTTTTTAAATCCCCGCCCCCCACCATCTAATCTTCTTCAATGGCGGCAGGTTCCTTCCATGGTGATCTGCCCCACTAGGTCTGTAACACAGAGGAACTATTTCAGTTGTAGTACCTTCCCAATTAAGGAGAAAACAGTTGATTTGTTGAGTCTTCCAGCCTGGATTTTCAAAGGGAAGATACCGGGGGTTGGGGAGGGGAATAGGGCAAAACAAGTCCCAAGTTTGTCCTGAGATCATTCAAAATGCAGCCTAGGGTTTCCCTGGTGGCGCAATGGTTGAGAGTCCGCCTGCCGATGCAGGGGACACGGTTTCGTGCCCCATGCCGGGAAGATCCCACATGCCGTGCAGCGGCTGGGCCCGGGAGCCATGGCCGCTGAGCCTGCGCGTCCGAGGCCTGTGCTCCACAACAGGAGAGGTCACAACAGTGAGAGGCCCGCGTACGGCAAAAAAAAAAAAAAAAAAATGTAGCCTACAGGCTTTTATACTTTCTACATCTGTGGTCCAATGTGGTAAAAGATTCACAAAGAGTTTCCCGGACATCCCAGATCACACCCTTAGTTACACCCTTAGTTACACTGGGAGAGCGGGCTTGCTCACGTTGCAAGTCGATGAATTTTTCAACATCTTGAATCCCTTGTTGGAAATCTCTCAAACATCAGCATCTCTATGACAGCATCTCTCCTCCCAGCATTTCTAGCCCGACATGGCTTTATTTTTATAGCACTTTGCACAACCTGAAATTGCATTATGGTTTTGTTCGCTTACGTATTTATTGTCTGTTTGCCCCAGGAGACTATCAACTCCTTGAAGACAGGCATCGTTTCTGTTGTAAATACATCTCATCCCCAGTGTCTAGAACAGAGCACAGCACATACAGTGTCTATATATATACCCAAGGGAATGAGGGAGAGACTGCACGAAGGACAGCAAGAGAGTATGAAGACAAGCACAGTAATTAAGACCGTGGACACTCCAGGTTGGCCACCAAGGTTTCATGTGCAGCTCCAGTGCTGCCCAGCCTCCTCGGGCTTCAGTTTTGCCTTCTGAAAATAGGAATAATACGACCCACCCCAGAAGGCTTTGGGGAGGACACCCCCAGCCCTGCCTGTCCCAGGGAGTCTGTTACATGAGGATTTCGCAGGAGAATTTCACTGAATTCTAGATACAGGAGGATGTGTAGTGGAGAAACGTGGGCATCAAAGATCTCCCTCAAGGGGAAGGGTTAGTTAGGAAGTTTGGGATTGTCACGTACACACTGCTATATTTAAAAAGGATAACCCACAAGGACCTACTGTATAGCACAGGGAACTCTGCTCAATGTTACGTGGCAGCCTGGATGGGACAGGAGTCTGGGGGAGAATGGATACATGTATATGTATGGCTGAGCCATGTTGCTGTGCACCTGAAACTATCACAACATTGTTAATTGGCTATACTCCAATATAAAATAAAAAGTTAAAAACAAAAAATCTCCCTCAAAGAAGATTCAGGAGGAAAATGGGGAGATTTTCAAGCTCAAGAAACCTGTATCCTCTCATGTTATTTAAGCTTTACTGAGATGTAACTGATATATTTTAAAACTACACATATTTCACGCATACAATTTGATGAATTTGGACATATACCTACACCCATGAAACCATCACTGTAATCGAGGTAATAAACCTATCCATCACCTCCAAAAAAAAAAAAAAAGACTTTGGGGAGGAATAAGATGAACTGATATAAGTAAGACCCTCGATGCCTGGTACAAACTAAGCACTCAGTAAAATGTAAGTTATTTTTAAACAAGGCTTTAACCAGCCCTTCAAAAAAATCCAATTCAGGGAGAATCATGAGAAGATCTCAGCACACAATGCTTTTGTTCTTCCTCCTACAGACAACATCTAGAATAACAATGTCTAATGAAGCTGATGCCACTGACGTTGGTTTACAAGCTTGGAAACCTTCCTGTGATTCGAATACCTCCTTAAAAGAGTTTCTTAGAATATGAGGTAGTGTGGTAGGTGAAATCCACTTGGATGCCTGGGAATTTTTTTTCCCTGAGCCTCTATTAAAGATATTTGTTTCGGGCTTCCCTGGTGGCGCAGTTGTTGGGAATCTGCCTGCCAATGCAGGGGACATGGGTTCGGGCCCCGGTCCGGGAAGATCCCACAGGCCGCGGAGCAACTAAGCCCGTGCGCCACAACTACTGAAGGCTATCCCTATTACTACTACCCCTACTCAGTAGCCTACTACTGAGGCTGCGCTCTAGAGCCCACGAGCCACAACTACTGAGCCTACGCGCCACAACTACCAAAGCCCACGCACCTAGAGCCCATGCTCTGCAACAAGAGAAGCCACTGCAACGAGAAGCCCGCCCACTGCAACGTAGAATAGCCCCGCTCGCCGCAACTGGAGAAGGCCCACGCACAGCAGCGAAGACCAAACGCAGCCAAAAACAATTCATTAATTAATTACAAAAAAAAAAGATACTTGTTTTCCCAGCTCGAGAGATTTACTCTTCATCATCTTCAACTTGCACCAAGTTCCACTAAATCTTCTCATCACCTGGATGTCGGTAAATCACACCTCAATTTGCTTATTAGGAATCCGTTTGATTTCATCACCTTTCCTATAATTATATACTCCCGATCCTATAGGTAGATCTCATTCAACATGAAATAACAAGGTCAAGGGCATGCATTATATTTTAAACTCTCTTTAACAAAACTTCAATGGCAATGAACATCTCAGAAGTCCGTTTCTAATTTTTAACATTATAGCAACTGGCATAAATTATGAGCGTCAGAAGCAATAATAATCACCCAAGATGAAAAATGAAACATTTGTATACAGCCTAAAATACTTAGATTTACAAAAAGGAAAGCAAAAAAGTACTTTGATGTACAAAATATTTGATAATAACGTATTTAAAAGAAAAGATCTGGTATAAAATTTGATTCCGATAGCCTTCTTGGCAAAGAGATTTCCTGTTACTATTTAAATGTAAATGAGTCATGAAGGTTGTGTCAGAAATATTTAACTCAAAACCAGACCCAATACAGCAAGAAATACAGAGAACAAAGCCCAACCAAGCAAGTTGAAATAAAAATGTTTGAGTGTCCAGATTTTGATAACTTTATGCAGTTAGAAGCAGAGGGAAGAAATAAATGGGTACAATTAAGATACTCTACATGCCATTTATTAAATATTGTGTGACATGCAACTGTATGGATTTCTAGCTTAACCAATCACAAATTTAATCAGAACATTTAACAGTTTTGTCTCGATGGTGCTTTGGAGAATTCAACTATCGATTTAGACATATTTATGCGTCCTTTCACAACAATCCATTTTAAGAGACTTTGATTTTTTTCAAAGAAGAAGAAGAAAAAGTACATTTAATTGTGGCCTCTGTGTCCTAACGAGAAACATAAGCTTGAAATCATATCTCTGTTCCAATCCACTGAAGCAGACATGCAATTTAAAAGAATTTAAAAGAATTAATCACAGATGCAAGAATGCAGTCTACAGAGACTTCTACTTAACCAAGTATTAATGCAATTTATTCAGCTAATTCTGCTTGTTTGAAAGGAAAATGTCCATGAAGACTTGCAATTGAAGATGAACACTAGAATTTGTTCAAGAATAAGAACAAAAACCACAACAATAGCAATGACCGTTTATGGAACAGCTACTAGGTGCCAGGCACTGTGCAAAGAGTTTTACCTGCAAAATCTTATCTATCGAAGACAACCCTGTGATGTGTAGGTACTGTGGTCAATTGGATTATTTCACTGTCTTTTCCATGTGGCTCTCAATGCCTCCCCCTACAGGAGACAGAGTATATCTATTTCAGCCTATCGGAAGTAGGTTTGGCCAGGTGATTTGCTCTAGCCAACGCAATGCTACCAGGCATGATTATGGTGCCATGAAAGACTTTCAGTGGGTCTGCATCATTTGCGTTGGGCATTTCTCTTACCTCCTTCCGTGAGAGAACATGCTCTAGGTAGCTGCCAGTGCCAGAGTGAGAAATGCACAAGGATCAGAACCCAACTGGTCTAGAGTCTGGGTGAACTTCAACCAACCCACAGGCCCACAAGCAAGAAAAATGCATGTTTTGTGCTGTAAGTCACTGAGATTTTTGCATTGTTCAACACAAAGCATTGCTGTATATTAAACTGATTCAGCATATTAGTCTGCTAAAGCTGTTGAAACAAAGTACCACATTAGGTGGCTTAAACAACAAAAATTTAACACCTCAAGGTTCTGGCGGCTAGAAGTGCAAAATCAAGGGGTTGACAGTTTTGGTTCCTTCCGAGGGCTCTGGGACCCGTCTCCGAGCCTCTCTCCTTAGCTTGTAGATGGCCATCTTCTCTCTCTATATCTCTTTAATCATGTTCCCTCTATCTGTGTTTCTATGTCCAAATTTCTCAAGGACACCAATCGGACTAGGGTCCAACCTAACGTCCTTGTTTTAATTTGATGACCTCTGTAAAGACCCTTCCTCCAAATAAGGTCACTTTCTGAGGTAGCTGGAGGTTAGGACTTCAGCATGTGAATTTTGGAGGGACATAATTCAACCTGCAACATATAGGTACTAGTTTTAATATTCAGTTTACAGATAAAGATATTGAGTTTCAGAAAAAGTATCTTTTCCAAGATCACAGAGCACACAAGTGATGAGCTAAGCTTGCACCTCAACTTCTGCAAAGACTTTGCTCTTAAACCTTGCACTTCACTGCCCACCCACTACTTTGTAAAAAAATGCCGAGAGTGACTTTCTGAAAGCTGATGCGTTGATCAATTACTCTTATGCTGACACATATACATGTGCTTAAGTACATGGTTTCCTATTTCATTATTTTACAAGAAATATCAGAAAGTCTTAAATCATAAGAATGGCTAGAACATAAGCCCCTTCATTCATTAAATATTTCTGGAACCCCAACTATGAGCCAGATCCCCCAGAGAACAACAATGACACATCTCATTTCCTGTCCATATGGAGCTCACAGTCAAATGAGGGTGACAGATGGATCAAACCATCACATGTCTTACTCTGAAATCACAGATGTCATCAGTGTCACAAAGGAAAGTTACAGGGTTCCATTAGAGTTTAAGTCAACAATCATGACCCAGCTAGAGATGTCGAGGACAGCTAAGAAAACAAGAAGGGAGCTGAGATCCCAAGCAGGAGGGAGAATCATGTAGGCAAAGGAATGGGAGAAGAACTTTCTGGAGAGTGGAAGAGCACATGCAGAGACTCAGTGGCAGAAGGGAAGACCCAGAAGACTCAAGGGAAAAGAAGTCCAGAGCATCTAGAGCATCAGATGTGAAAGGAATGTGATGGGAGATGTATCTGGCAAGATAGCTACAGTTGACCCTTGAACAATGCAGGGATTAGAGGCACCGACCCTCTGTGCAGTAGAAAATCCGAGTATAACTTTACAGTCAGCTCATGCATCCGTGGTTTAAACCAACTGGGGATTCAACCAATCACAGATCATGTAGTGCTGTAGTATGTATTTATTGAAAACAATCTGAACATAAGTGGACCCATACAGTTCAAACTCATATTGTCCAAGGATCGACTCTATTATTTAACATGATCTGCTTAGCAATCCTAGAAAGTAGGTACTATTACCAGCCTTATCTTCAGATGCGAAAACTGGGGCCCTGAGCTTGCCCCAAGGCCAACCAGCTGGTAGACGGTAGAGCAGAGGATCAAACCCAAATATGTCTGGCTGTGGAGGCACCACACTGCACTGTTTCTCAGAGCAAAAGAAAATAGGACCCTTATTTAATGGAATAGCTTCTATAATTACCACCAACACCTAGATTATAAAAATGCCTCTTTTTTTGCCCTACGTACATCTCACGACGACTGATCAAATACTGATGTATTTGCACTATGTTACTTTATGATTTCCTTGTAAAATATATGTTTAACCTTATAAAATTTCCATTTTTATAGGCTGGAAAATGCTCAACTACTAGCAATTTTGTATCTTAATTCACACCCTAACGTAAGTAAAACACGCGAATGGATAAGTAATCATAAATCGCGTGGGTATGGCACCACCATCCAGATGAAGAAAGAGAATGTTCACAGCGCCCCCAGAAGACCTCCGAGCATCCCTTCCCAATGATGTGTGTGCAGGGATGTGCCAAGGCTGGGGGAGATGGGAGTGGTCCACCCTAGGTGCAGACAAGAAGGAAAGGGCGCATTTCCTCTAAAAACATGGCCCACGGCATGTGTCTGCTCTGGTATAGTGAGTTTCAATTCAAGGAGAGGAAGAAAGCCAGATGAAATACTTCTTGAACAACTCCAGCAGCGATTAGTTTCCTGATCATTTAGAGCAATTCATCAGCGCTTTCCCACAAGACACTTAACGAACTATATGTTGAAACTGCTGCCCAGGAGCACTTTTTTCAAAGAGAAAACCCCAACTTCCAGCCCCCCCCAGCAGAATCAATCACCTCCACTGTGCATTGTTCCAGAGCCCGTGACAGCTAAATGGTGAGGCTGAGGACCGGCCTTTTCCACGATCACGAGCCTCTGTGCTGCTAAACTCTGTGTCAGACAACTCTTGGCTGTGGATCCAGCCAGACAGCCAGGGCACCTGCACGTTGAACTTGGTTCTCAGCTGAGGCGCACAGGAGGCTGGTTTCCAACACAGCTTAAACACAATTAACTTTTCATCGGATGCAGCCTGCCTCTCTCTGTGCCTAATGTTCCCTTAGGACCTGGGATCCAATCAAGTCCAGCCTGTGACTAAGAAAGAGAGGCAGAGAAACTGACCAAATATTGTCCAATGCTATACTACAAACCTATGCGAAAGGAGTTTAATTAAAGACCACAACAATTCTTTGGGGAAATGTTTCTTTTATTAACCATTCCTGCCGAACAAAGCAGCTTTAAACAAACCCTGACTGCTTGGAGACTGTGTATGCCTGAGATTTCTTTTTTTCTTCTTAATCGGTTCTGCTTTTTTGGTTATTTGGTCATTAGGAAAATCAGAAGTGTCCTGGACCCAAGAAATCCAATTTAAGTAAGCTCATTCCATGTTCATAAATAGGGCAGATGACATTTAAAACAGACAAACCAACAGGGACAGTTCTAAGTGTGAAACTGTTGTTCAGCGTAAAGTATTAGCATAAACAGAGAGAGGAGCTATTTGTGGAACAACTAACGAGTTCAGGTTATTTCAGCGAAATCTATGCACAGCCCGAATGTGGGTACGACATTTATAAAAGCAGAGGAAAGGCAATTCTTTTGCACTCTTGTGTAATAAAACCACTAGTCAGTGTCACTGATGTGATAGCACCAATTGCAAAAGAGTGAAAAGGCAGAAAGCGAAATAGAAGAACCACATCTAATGGGACAACGAAATTGGATTTTAAAGTATGATTGGAAAAGAGGAAATACCACTAAGGACCAAAGACGCGAGGTTATGAATTTTTTTAAGTAGAAAAAAAAAGTCAGAGGATATGTAACTTGAAAAGTGACCCATGAGTACAGGTGAACATTCCAAGGCCATCCAGGAAATGGGAGGCACATGTTATGTGCAGTCTCACTCTTCACAAAGGTACACAGGACAAAGGATAAATGTGAAAGTGTGTGTGATGGGAGTTTGCGTTTCGCAAAAATGCCAAGAAAATATGCAAAGTAACAGAGTAAACATTCTGTAAACATAGAGATTATTAAGCGTGTGCTGTAACAGTCTACCCCCCAACATTTTCATTACCAATATATGCACTTGTTCCTAAAGGATACATACAACGGGACCCCTTCCCTAGGCATGCATCCTCCAGGAGACCTCTTCTTGGCCTAATCCCAGGCAAGTTACACATGGCAGACTGTATTGTCCAAGGATGGCTTCAACAGCATCCTCCAACCCACAGGCTCTTTTGGCAATGAGACCTCCCAACACCCTATCCAGTGGTGGAGTATATTCCTTTATCCCCTTAAACCTGGGCAGCCTTCACCAGTGCAATGCCCCAGAAGCAACACTGCACCAGTTATACACGTAGCCCTTCACTGGCCTGGTGGTTTCCTGTTTCTGCTTCTCCAAAGTCAGCCACTGTGAAAAAGTACAGCTACGCTGAAACCACCATGCTCGGAAAGGTCGAGCCACACAGAGAGGCCTTGCAGGATGTGGACAGAGAGAGGCCAAGAAGCACTGTCGGCACCAGGCATGTGATTGTAAAGGCCATCGTGGAAGTGGATCTTCCGGCTCCGTGGGCCCAGCTGATAGCCTGTGAGTCAGACTCCAACCGCCCTGCCAAGTCCTTCGCCAATTCCTGACCCCCCCCAAAATTCGAAAACAAACTAAAATGGTTATTTTAACCTACAAATTCGACAGTTGTCTATGCAGCAGTAGATAACCAGAACATCAATCTTCCACATTTGAACTTCACCTTGCAAATGTGTATTTTGCCCATGTTGCATTCTAAGGATTTCATCCTTCTCTGAAATATTGTCATGCAACTTTTCATTTGAGAAACGGAATATTTCCTGCCATATAGTAAACAAAGGATGTCACAGTCAGCAACAATTGCAGCCCTCTGCTGTGTGTCGGTGAGCCCTGAGGAAACTCAGGAAGGAAAGAATACCTGCCATATAGCAGCCATCAAACTGCAGCCACTTCCTTCCGGGGAGCCCTCCTGACTCAAGGGAGGAAACTTTGAGATACTAGCCCCAGATAGCTGAGGTGCATATCAAAGGAACGATTTCAGTGAGCCCAGACTCTCGCATCTTCCCATACATAAAAAAGCGCTAAATTCCTTAACTTGGGATATCTGGTTTTCTTTCATTAACAATAATCTTTTGACATTCAGACTACCCACCCTTTGTTGCAAAACTCCTATACAGCCTAGCTCCCCTCTCACCTCCTCGGAGCAGTTCTCTAAAGCTGACTTGAGATGCTGCCTCCCGGGCTTGAAGTCCTAACAATTCCCACCAAATAACACATAACTCTCAACTTGTAAGTTGTGAATAATTTTTTTAGTCAACACAATACTTCAGAAATCTCAACGTTGCCAATCCCTCGGATGTCCGGTTTTCTTTTTGTTCAGGAATTGGGAGAAAATATCAGTGTTTCTCAAACCGTGTTCTGAGGACCACCTTCATCTGAACATCTGGGGTTGTTAAATACGTAGATTCCTGGGTCCCATCTCAAACCCACTGAATATTCTGGTGCAATCATACAGGTCACAAGATCAGTCTCTCTACTCACCCTCTGCAGTTAAACAAGCCATTTATCTGCAAAATAAACTTGCTAGGTTAATACCAACAGCTCATAAGTCCACCAGCCATTCTGTTTGGAGAAGGCAACTCAGGAGGAAAATTCAGCTCAAAACAAGCTTTAGCCACCAAATACAATATGGGAAGTATCCGGCTACATGGTGTTGGTGATACTAGAAAGAATAGAGGAGCCCTGACCCCTGGTAACTCAATCTGGTCAGGAAAGAAGTCGTTAAGTAAACAAGAGTTCCATTATGTTGATGGTAACAAAGACCTACAAAAGAAGCATTCTGCTCTACTTGGCACCTAAGACCTACAGGCCTTGAGCAAGGGAAGGGGCTGTATTGGCAAAGCAGATGTGAGAAGAACCTTTTATTTTCAATAAGGAGAACTTCTTCCTCCAGGATAGAGCTGCCTTAGAGCACAGTCAACCCCTTTCACAAGAGACCAGGGAGGAACAATGGTTCATTGAGACGCCCAGGGCCACACATCACCAAAGCCTAGAGGTTGGTAACAAACTATCAAGGACACAAGTTAATTGTTCAGTGACTTCTGTCAACAGGATGACATCCCAGACTACTTCTGTGTAGGAGGAGTCAAATCCCAATGAGGCAAGAGATAGCTGCCGGTCGTAAAAACAATAATAAGCAAATAAATGTCTCTAATGCCCACACTGTGACGTCAGGACTCTGGAGATTTTCAAGACTAGAAGAGGTGAAGAAAACGATCCCTTGAAGTCTGAAGCAAGCAGAGGAAGATCATAGCAATTCTGATCGCTTACACCCCACCCTTGGGGGGCTTATGACGCACTGAAGACTTCCAGAATTTTCCTCTAATCCTCACCATCTCTTGAGGTTGATCTAGAAGTGTTTTAGATTTTAAAAATTGGAGATCAAGAGAGGGCTGGTGACTTGTCCAAAATCACACAACTATGGCAGCTGGAAAGCTGGAATTCCAAGGTGTTCTGACGGTCTACCTATCTGTCCAGAGGACAGAAGTCGTAGCCGTGCCAAGAGTAAACACTCAGAAGTGCATTACCCATTTGACGAGCAGAGTTGGTTCCAAATGATGGAGACATACTCAGACATACTGGGCTTTGACTGGCAGAACCTCGGCCTAGAGCAGCCTCTAATAACATCACTGTGTCCAAATCCCTTCATCTCCCCAGGCTTTGATTTCCCCATCTGCAGAAGAGCACGCCATGCAAGAATTGGTGATAGAGAAGGCTATGCTTCTGAGAAGCTGCGTTATATGTTTTTCTCTCTGTTTTCCCCTCCTGGAAGGTAGACAGTCCCTTCTAAACTGTTTCAGGGATTTTTTTTTTGTTTAATAGGAAAGAGAACAGAAGCAGACTGACGTTGCCACCTTCCCGGTGTTTTATGAAAGCCCAACTCCAAGAAAGCCATAATGCTAGATGAGCCAAGAAACAAGAGGCTTGGAAAGGAAGGAGAACGACGAGGAAGAGGAATCCCCCCAGACTGGGAAGAAGACAGGGGTCTCTGCGTCCTGAGAACAGTCACAATCTACATTGCCAGGAGAAGTCCCTGCTCCCTGACTGCGCCCTGGGAGGTGGTCAGATCTCAGGAGGGATGGCTGTGTAGAGCACAGGAGGACAAGGGCCCACAGGCCACAGGTCTCCTACTTGGCCAAAGAGGCCACCCCCTTCAATGTCAGGAAAGCAAGGATGCCACCGGAATCAAAGTTCCTGGCAGTGGACACTGGGAAACAGGAAGTAATCAATGTGGACCAAGACAATGCCCCGTCACCCCAGATGTTTTGTGGTCAGTGCAGGTGAGTTAAGAAGGGGACACAACCTAAGAATGACCAATGTTGCAACTAAAGTACCTTATTCACTAATTCCTCTGAAACCAGTTTTTCCTTCAGCATGGAACAGATCCCTCTCCTCTGCTGAGCCCTAGAAGCAGCAGCTCACTCGCCTCAAGGTACCGTCTTTGATGATAGAAGAAAGCAACACATTAGACTCATGGAGGGAAGAGCAGATCCTGTCTCCCTCACCCCTCGCTGGCTCTAAAGCATCTGCTCTTTGGCTACAATAACAAAACGAGCCCCTCAGTGGCAAAGACCACCATTCAAACAATTCACCGCCGAGTCATCACCAATTCCAAAAGACAACTGAGCTGGGTGTCACTGTCTCCTTGCCTTAGACTACAGTGTTAGCCACCGAACATTCTAGCACTTCTTTTCTGCTCACCTAACAAGGAAGGAGATGGGGCATACAAAGCTGTTTCATTAGGACCAACAAGGAATTTTTATGAGCAGCTCCATCACATTTAACTAGCTCCTTTAGTAACAGAAAGGAAATCTGTGTCAGAGGTTGTCAGCCTTTGATGGATGTTTTCATTCTCTGAGTGTTTCTGTCGCTCTCCTTATGTGGCCAGGCCATGATGGAGAGTTTGAGCTTATTAGACACCGTACTCCACCTGCCACCGTGTCCTGCAGCCATGATATTGCTGTCAGAGCCCAACCCCAGCCTCAGCAATTGCACAGTTCCACTGAACAGAAAGGACTGACAAGCGTTTTGGGGCGGGGGTTCTCTAATTTGACTTAGAAAATCCTCAGCTTTTCACTTGCTGCTGGTCTGAAATATCAAGAAGTACTGAGAAGAAATCAATTTGTTTGTGATTTGGCCAGCCAGGTTACCAATGGCTTGTTCTGTGCTGAGCAGGCTTGATTCAGTCATAATCAGCGATCAGAGGGGCTAGGAGATTAGGGCCAAGAAAAACACTATATATTAGCCAAGTCTTTGGTTCTAAGATCCTATACAAAGTCCTTTTTATCAAAGTTGCTTTACTGTAATTTTTTCTGGTTATTAACACAATATGTTCTCCTTGAAAAAAATCAAAAAGGTACGTATTTTTTAAAAGCTATAATGTCACTCATAGCCTCTGTGGCAGTTTTTATTTTCTAAAGATGGCTATAAACACACACATACACACACACACCACCCCTCAAGTTCTTCTTACACTGTGATATGGATACTTCACATTGAGAATCCATGTTTCCTCCCCTTGAAGCTACGTGGGTCTTTGAAACTGCACTGATCACTTAAAATTCAGGGCAAGTGATGCTGTATAATTTCCAAGGATTGGTCATAAAAGGTGATGTGGCTGTAGCTGCGTTCTCCACTCTTCCCCCTTTCTCTCCCCCTCCCCTCCCCTCCCCCTCCCCCTCCCCCTCCCCCTCCCTCTCAATATGGGCTTTGGGAGCCCTGGATGGACATGAAAGAAGTCTCCATGCTGAAGAGATCACAAGGAGAAACTAAATAGAAGATAAACGCTAAGCTCCGGCTGTCCAGCCCCAGCTGTTTGAGTCTCCACCAGACACACCAGTGACCCGCCAGGTGATTCCACCCTCCTGTTCCCGCGCCTGCCCCCCACAAACTGATGCCAAGTAGAGCAGAGATGAGCTACCCTTGCCAGACCCTGCCCAGATGGCAGACTCCCGAGTCAAATGAATGGCTGTTGTTTTAAGCCACTAAATTTTGGGAATGTTTTGTTATAGAGCATTAGCTAACTGAGGAACAAGCCCGACAACTTCCGATAAACCACTGTTACCACACTGGCATATACTTCTCTCAAATGATATATAGATTTCTTGCTTATTCCCAAGCAACGGAAGAAACTTGCTCAACCAAGTATTTTTTTGTTCCAGAAGACTGTTTTTTTTATAAATTATTGGTTTGCAATGTAGAACCAATTTTCTCCAGCAGAGCAAGTTATCTATTCTGTGGGCCAGGCCACAGAAGCCTCTCAGTCCCAATCTACCTGTAGAATGGATGGACTTAGAGTAAAAGCTCTACAGAATAGTCCTCCAATGTGGGAAACAATGTTTCTTCCTTTCTTTTAGTTTTTTAAGGATGTATTTCTCCTCAAGGATTTTTTTTCACATCCGTATGTCTTACCATCATAAACAGTTGGATTAATAAAAACAAAAATAAACAAATGGGACCTAATGAAACTTAAAATCTTTTGCACAGCAAAGGAAACTATAAAAAAGATGAAAAGACAACCCTCAGAATGGGAGAAAATATTTGCAAATGAATCAACAGACAAAGGATTAATCTCCAAAATATATAAACAGCTCATGCAGCTCAATATTAAAAAAACAAACAACCCAATCAAAAAATGGGCAGAAGTCCTAAACAGACATTTCTCCAAAGAAGACATGCAGACGGCCAAGAGGCACATGAAAAGCTGCTCAACATCACTAATTAGCAGAGAAATGCAAATCAAAACTACAATGAGATACCACCTCACACTGGTCAGAATGGCCATCATCAAAAAATCTAGAAACAATAAATGCTGGAGAGGGTATGGAGAAAAGGGAACCCTCTTGCACTGTTGGTGGGAGTGTACATTGGTACAGCCACTATGGAGAACAGCATGGAGGTTCTTTAAAAAACTACAAATAGAATTATAATATGACCCAGCAATCCCACTACTGGGCATATACCCCGAGAAAATCATAATTCAAAAAGAGACATATACCACGATGTTCACTGCAGCTCTATTTACAATAGCCAGGAGATGGAAGCAACCTAAGTGTCCACCGACAGATGAATGGATAAAGAAGATGTGGCACATATATACAATGGAATATTACTCAACCATAATAAGAAATGAAATTGAGTTATTTGTAGTGAGGTGGATGGACCTAAACTCTGTCATACAGGGTGAAGTAAGTCAGAAAGAGAAAAACAAATACCGTATGGTAATGCATATATATGGAACCAGAAAAAAAAAAAAAAAGGTTCTGATGAACCTAGGGGCAGGACAGGAAAAAGAGGCAGATGTAGAGAATGGACTTGAGGACACGGGGAGGGGGAAGGGTAAGCTGGGACAAAGTGAGAGAGTAGCATTGACATATATACACTACCAAACGTAAAACAGATAGCTAGTAGGAAGCAGGTACATAGCACAGGGAGATCATCTCGGTGCTTTGTGACCACCTAGAGGGGTGGGATAGGGAAGGTGGGAGGGAGACACAAGAGGGAGGAGATATGGGGATATATGTATATGTATAGCTGATTCACTTTGTTATACAGCAGAAATTAACACAACACTGTAAAGAAATTATACTCCAATAAAGATGTAAATAAATAAATACCAAAAAAAAAAAAGACACATGCACCCCAGTGTTCATTGTAGCACTATTTACAACAGCCAGGTCATGGAAGCAACCTAAATGCCCATAGACAGACGAATGGATAAAGAAGTGGTGGTACGTATATACAATGGAGTATTACTCAACCATAAAAAGGAACGAAATTGGGTCATTTGTAGAGACGTGGATGGACTTAGAGACTGTCCTACAGAGTGAAGTAAGTCAGAAAGAGAAAAACCAATATCGTATACTAACACATGTATGTGAAATCTAGAAACATGGTACAGATGAACCTGTTTGTAAGGCAGAAATAGAGACACAGATGTAGAGAACAAACCTATGGAAACCAAGGAGGGAGAGCGGCAGCGGGGATGGGGTGTGATGAATTGGGAGATTGGGATTGACATGTATACACTAATATGTATAAAATAGATAACTAATAAGAACCTGCTGTATAAAATAAAAAAATAAAAATGTTTTTTTAAAGTTGGATTAATTTCGTACAGTAACCATTGAAGAGATCACTGAGGAGCAGATCACTGTGGATTGCAGTTGTTGAGGGAAGTTTCATGGGAAGTTTGGGACTCATGTTCACTGAGCAGAAGAGGTGGGCAATAGGAAGTGTGATGAGCATCTGTGGGTTATTTCCCCTGCCCACCATCATTACCTCTATGGTAACCACACTAAAATGTTCCTTAAAACCTTGTTACGCAAAGGATGGTCCGCAGACCAGTACCGTCAGCATCGCCTGGGAGATTGTCAGAAATGCAGAATCTCAGGCCCCACCCGAGGAGCCTACTGAATCAGAGCCTGCATTTTAAAAAGATACCCAGGTAACTTGTTTGTACATTACAGTTTGGAAAGCACTGTCTTAAGACCCCCACCCTTTCTCTGCTCACTGTGCCTGTGACCCCAGTGGGGCTGACCCACAGACGTGGCTGATCTGCAAGACTGGTTCAAGGATACGCATGGGACTCAGGCCTATCCAAGGAGGGTCAGATGGACGCTTCTGCTAACACGATACAGAGAAAGGAACCTTTTCTTTCCAGGTTGCTAAACTGGTGAAATGAAACCATGAATTGTGGTCATACATGGGGTTTGGAAGTTGGTGGTTAAACAGCACTCTTTCTCCACTCCTGTATACAAATCTAATTAAGAGAGACTGACATAGGAGTCAATGATACAGATAAACAATACCAGCTTTATTACTGGAGGAGGACAGGCCCCACCCTAGTAAGCTTGTCACATGAACAGCCAATAATACGATCATCTTGAAGACAGATCATCCCAAAAAAGAAAAGGCCACTGAGTTGCACATGCCCAGTTCCTTCTTGCAAATAGCATCAGACGTCACTCCTTCTCCCTTGTGGAGAGAGAGGGTAATAGAAGTTCCTGCTTCTCTGGAGGCAGGAGGAATGAGGAGGTACGCATTTCCTCCTCATCCAAAGCTAGCATTGCTCCCAGGTGGGAAGGACCAGCTTGAGAATGAAGGTCACCTTGAGGCAAGAGATGGAGAGGTCGTGGATAACGTCATCATCTACTGCTCGGAAAGAAAGTAGTAAATATCCTACCAGCTGACAAGTTGCTTCAATCAATACCTTGTCCTGACTCTAACATAAAGGAGAAATAAAAAAGAAAATAATTTAATTGAACTATGTATTGTGGTATATAGGTGCTTGAACATTATTATGGTGGACCAGGGGTCAGCAAATCTTTCCGGTAAAAGATCATTTAGTAAACACTGCAGGCTTTGCAGGCCACGGAGAGTCTCTGTTGCATACTTCTTTTTTTTTTTTTTTTTTTATATACACAACCCTTTAGAGATGTAAAAATCAATCTTAGCTCATGGACTGTACAGAAACAGGCCATGGGATGGATTTGGCCCAGAAGCTCTAGTTTGCTGGAACAACAACAGTAACTAGACCTATAACAAGATGTCAGGGGCTTCCCTGGTGGCGCAGTGGTTAAGAATCCGCCTGCCAATGCAGGGGACACGGCTTCCAACCCTGCTCCGGGAAGATCCCACATGCCCCGGAGCAACTAAGCCCATGCACCACAACTAGTGAGCCTGCACGCCACAACTACTGAGCCCGCATGCCACAACTACTGAAGCCCGCACGCCTAGAGCCCGTGCTCTGCGATAAGAGAAGCCACCACAATGAGAAGTCCATGCACCGCAACAAAGAGTAGCGCCCGCTCACCACAACTACAGAAAAGCCTGCGCTCGGCAATGAAGACCCAACACAGCCAAAAATAAATAAATAAATAAATTTATTTATTTATTTATTTATTTATTTATTAAAAAAAACAAGATGTCAGATGCTTGGATCTCCTTATCATCACTAGGTCTGGACTGGACATGTCTAAATAAAGCCTATGTAAGTATACCTGTGTATATATGTGCATCAGAGCACCCTGAACGCCTCAGCCAGTGTGGACTCAGACAAGAGTGCCATATCAGGGGTTAAGAACCTCAAAAATAGAGGATAATTCTCAGTAAAGTTCCACATGAAGCACACTATATAATATGTCCTCTATTTTTACTTTACTGCAGTTGCATTCCTGGAAGATTCAGTGTATATTAAAACCAGGCAAAAATGTATTGTACTAACGTGGAAAATGGCACTAAGATCCTGCCTTGTGTAAACAGAAACCAGGGTTCACTTACAAGAATGTCTGGTTAAGTCATTCGAACATCACATGGGAAGGAAGGAAATTCTCTAACATGTGCGACTGCATGTGCATGTCAGGCAGCCTAGCAATCCTTAACCCTGCCCACCAAGGGCCAGCATGGCCCCCCCTCTGATTACTGTGACAACCAGAAACACTCCCATAAATCTCCAAACAGTGCTCCCTGACAGCAGAGGTGGATGCAGAGATGGAGCGGAAGGTCATACAACTTTGCGTAAATATACTTTCAAAATCTCTAAAGGCCCCTCCCAAAGCCTTGGAGGGGGCCACGCAAGGGAGGGACCCAGGGGCTTCAGTGGCACCAGCTTTCCGGTCAATCTGCCGCCGCCTTTCTGTGAGGATGGAAACGGACGCGGGACTAAGAATCACATCTGCCCAGAGCAGGGTCCGGTAACACCTGTTAGGTGGACAAATCCATCTGTGCAAACCAAATGTGGACTCACGGTCAGGAGTGGCTACAGAACTGGGGGACCCAGTGCAAGATAAAAGTGTGGGGCTGTGGAGCCTTGTATTCAAAAAGTATGAAGAATTTCAAGATGGCAACAGGAGAGCATTCAACCAAGCTCAGGGCCCTTCTGAGCATGATCCCGGTGTGACTGAATTGCTCACCTCCCATGACACTGGTCCTGCCACAAATCAATCCAAATAACAATCATTAAGAAATTTATGTTATTAATAAGTGTCTCTACATCTGTTACTTTGCTTGCTTTCATACCCCTGGCCTTATCCTGACTCCTGAGATGAGAAAGTGAACCTTAGCAGGGTGTCAGGTCACATCTAGGAAGGAGAGATGGGAGGAATTAAGACCAGGTCTCCTGACTCGTTCCCTACCCCGCCTGCCACTCCGCAACCACAAAGTCTTTTGTTCTTCGTCCTGTTTGCCAGCCCTGGAAGTCACAGGTGGGAACTTCCATGGACACAGTCTGGGGCCTCAGCCACACTAGAGAGATTATGAGCTGAAAATGAACATGAACGTTCACCCACTTAGATACTGTGTCTGTTTGTTTACTTGCTTGTTGGTTAGTTGTTCTCTTGTAAGCCCCTTTGCATTAGAAGACTTGGGATTAAGTTCAGGAACCCTCCAGTCATAAAATGGTATCAATGATTTGCAATTAAAGCATGGCCAGTTGGAGAGAGAGACTTAGCTAATTCTTGCCCAAAGCATTTTGGATGTTGCTGGGTATATGTTAGGAACAGGGCTAATAAAACGGCTGACCGGCAGAAAAATTCAGACCTCCCAGGGATTCTACTACTCCTACAAAAGACTCTGCCAAACTCCACTCCTATTGTTGCCTTTAAAGACAGAGCACAGCCATATTCAGAACCTACTGCAAAGCAGCCAAGAGAAAATGAGAAGGAAAAGCTTTTGTGCTCTGCCCCCTCGGAATGGAAAACTGTTGACTATGTCTTCTTAGGATTCATGGAGCTTTCGAGAAACTAGATTTTTAGACCTTGGTCAGTGTGATGGTGGAGTAACTGGATACTTCTCTATTCCTGATGATCTAGGTCAATTCATTTAAGTTTTCCCAAATATGTTACAATCTAGTCTATACTTATCAGTGAATTACAGTATTTGCAAGAAACACAGAAATCTAAAAGTAATGATTGCTGTGATAGCCTGTTCCTACCACTCTCCATAGCAACAAATTTTATTTCAAGTTTCTGTACCTTAGGCTATATCCACACATACATGCACACATGCAGCTAAAAAGAAAATAATGAACAAACAAGTTGATTCCAAGATGAAAACAAGAGCATAAAGCAAACAAAGAAAAAACCATAAGTGAGCCAAGGTTGCTGCCGGGCGTGGGGAGGGACCTGGAGAGGAGAGTTACCCAAATGTCAGCAAAAGCGTGGTATGAATTACAGCTTATGGAACAAAGAGAATAAGATGGAAGCACCAGAGATATTTCATCATAATATACATAGACCACTGAGTTTATTTGGTAGTTAAGGAGGTAATGGCTTTCTTTCAAACTCATTTTAAAAGTTCTTTTTTTAATGGTGGCGATAAATGTTTTTTAGTGCGGGGACTATATTCACGAGAGTGGCCACAAGGCCATATTCAATCCTTGCTAAGGATGCTTAATGAGGGATGCTGCTTTCACTAAAATATTCTGTGCTGTTTCAACAACCTCATCCTTGGCAGAACTAACTCTCAAGGTACAAAGACAACATGGGGGAGAAAAGAGGTATTTTACCCTGTACGTGAGGAACTCCGGGGTTTTTCTTAAGTATGTTGCCAACTCTCTCTTCCCCATGAGGTACTGAGTGGCAGGGAAATTTAACTGGGGCCTAAAAACAAATTAACAGAAGTAATGTATGAAATAAGTTTTTGCCAGTATCCAATTATAGCATCAAGCTATGCTAACAGGTTGATGGATGTATTTTAACATCAGATAGCAGAAAATTTAGGGGCTAGATACATTACGGTCTTGTCTATCCATCAACCCTAAAATTTAAAACCAACCACTAAGATAAAAAGGAATTTGCGTGCTGTCTCTCTAGGTTGAAAAGTATGTGTGCCTCCCCCCTGCACCTCATCCCCGGGTTTGCAAAACCAACTCGAGTTTTCTCTTACTATTAATCAATTATCTTATAAAGAAACACTATTTTAAAAAACTCCTTCTCATCAAATGCCTATACCATCGAGCAGTATTTTAAAAGTCATTATAACTGCGTGAGAAACATCCCATGTGTTTGAGTCCCCACGGCTCCTGTGAGCATTTAGATGTTTGAGTTTTGAAGAAAAATAGAAAAAGATGTACCCAGTGAAGAAAATGCCTCAGAATTCTATTTTAAAATCTATTATTTCCATTGCAGTTGATCCCATGTATATACAGATGTGTTTTAGCTTTTTATTACTGCAGCTGTCTTCACAGTGATGTTATGAAAATGCAATAGATTAAAAACAAAACGATACACTGAGATGGAAAAACAAAGGCAAACCTCAAAAACCAAATGGTATCCAAAACTAAACAAACTAATATCGAAGAAGTGAAAGTACTGCAGATTGATGAATAATTAAACACCTCAAAATCAAACCAATGCAGGGAAGAGGCTACTTAAAAAAAAACAAAACAGAGATTTAAAGGCATAAATCATGATTTATAACCTATCCCAACTTTGACCTCATAGAAAGCAAGAAAGATCAAAGGTGATGCTTCATTATGTATTTATTGCTTAGCCAAAGCATTATTCATCGATCTTCATTTTGAAAGATATATGTGGAGTACAAATTCTCATAGATAGAACCATTGCAGGGAAATTTTTATGTGCAGAATTTATCATGAAATCTGCAGCTAATAGCACAAGATGCCTAATTTGTAATTTGCCTCTTTCCAGATTTATAGTATTACAGCTTTACAGCCAAAAGATGCAAGCTGCAATGTGTCATGGGAAGATGGCTGACAGTTCAAACACATTCACTGTCATTCTTCAGAGACCTTATTCTTTAATTCTCTAATGAAGATACCAGGAAATGACCACCACTGCTGCCACCAGTAACACCCACACCCATACACATGCATGCTAGAAAACTCCATCTGGAAAAATTACTGTGTTGATTTCTAAAACAAAGTCAGATGTAAAAGATTTGAGGCAGGATTGCTTTTTTAATTAAAAATGCATGAATGAAATTATAGAATCCTCTTTTCTATTCATCTTGGTTGGGGAAAGACAAGATGGCATCAGGAGTGTGCCTCTAATCCCAGACTACAATAATCTAGTAACAAAACACTGAAGCCAATGTTGGCCCCAAATGTAATTTTGAAACACCTAGGAGACTTCTGGTTACCTTAAGTGATGTCGTAACAGTCCCAAAAATCTACTTAAATCCGTTTCAATCATTTTATGAGGTGACGTAGCAAGGTGGCATGCCTATTTGAGAATGAGAAGAAAAAGTCCAGAATTTCTGGCCTGGCACCAAAACTGCGTGGCATCGTCCGCACCAGTGTGGCACAGCACACTGAGTTACCAGAATATCTCCCCCCATTCCTTGCAGCAGTCATAGCCCCTGCGCTATCCATCTTCAGCCAGGAGCATCCTCACCTATTCACCTAGAAGGGTGAGCGGCGGTGCGGTGAAATTTTCCAATATGGTGTCTATCAGACGACATACTGTGATGGTGAATTTCATGTGTCGCCTTCACTAGCCATCGCTTGCCCAGATTAGACATTATCTCTTGGTGTGTCTGCAAGTGTCTTTCTGGATGAGATTAGCATTTGACTTGGGGAACTCAAAGTCCAATTTGGATTAGGCTCAATCCATTGAGGGTCTGAATAGAACAAAAGGTGAGGAAGGAGGAAATGGCCCCTTGTCCTTCCTGCCTGCTGGAGCTGGGACATCTCAGCTCATCTCCTCCCACCCTGGGACTGGGACTTACATCAGTGGCTCCCCTGGTTCTCAGGCCTCAGACTCAGCCTGGAATTACATCACCAACTTCCCTGCCTCTCCAGCTTAGAATATGTATCCTGTTGGTTCTGTTTCTCTGGAGAATCCTACCTAACACGGATGTCAAACTAGGCTAGTAAATTATAAGTTCAACAAAGCTCTAAAGGGTCTATCATTTTAGGACTTTTCAGAGTCTCTAGTATGGTATACACCATGAGTCCCTGAAGGGAGATAATCCTACAGAGCTCCTTCTAGGTGGATGCAACCACAGACCATGCATAACTAGCTTCTCTAGAAGGAGGCTTCCTGGTTGCCATCCAAAGCCTTGGGGCCAGACACACCTGAACTAAAACCTAGCTGTGCTACTTTTCCAGTTGTGTGAGCTTTGGCATTTATTTCAGCATCTTGGGCCACTGTCTTCTCATCTGTAAACTGACAAATGAAATGATGCTCTTAGCTGAATGCCAAAAAACAAAAAAAAAACCAGTAGTGACTATGAGACCCTCCCCAGAGAAGCTGAAATAGGAAGAGTAACCAAAAAGAACTACCCTTCCTCAAGCAGGTGGCGAATATCTGTCCCACTATGGCTGCCCAGCTTCCATACCCCCTTCCCAACGGTGGCCCAGTTCCCCCTGGGGTATCGTCTATTCTCCTTTGTGTGTGGTCCTTGTGGGATGGTAACTACAGAGACTCACACTCATTGTGGAAATCAAAGCATGGGGCTCCTTCCTCCCCACTCCCATGTCCTCTGGTACAGATGGAGGGGGCCTCATGACTTAAGCTCAGCCAACAGCATTCTATCCATCAGGACTCTTGAGTCTCGGAGAACATGAGAATGGAAAGTCAGGTTAGAGGTCAGCCATGGAAGTAGTAGCAGGAGCGTTTCTATGACCAGGGCGGTGCTGGGCTTCCTATCTATTCCCAACTCTGGGGCTGCAGCATTCAGTCTATTTACTGAACCCCCAAAATCCATCCAGTCAATTAACCTTATCAATATGAAAGCAACAATTCTCTTCCAATGGTGCTCCGATCAGCAGAGATACAAGTCTAGAACAGGTCCTTGATGGAATACAAGGAGGAAGAACAAGAAGGACAAGAACGACTGTAAGTGAAGAATAAACCAAACATGTATCTGCCTCATGTATGGTTCGTGTATGGCTCTCATGGGGCCACTTCTAAAAACAAAAGAATTCAGGTTGTATCCTTCAGGATCCTGCCAGAAAAGTGGAAACTTCTCTGCATTTGAAGCAGAGGGAATTTAAAGCAGGGAATTGATTACCCAAAGGAGGAAAGAACTGAGAAGCCAGTAGGGGACAGGGAGGCGGCCCCAGGAAAAAGCAACAGCAGAAAGTCCTTACAGCCCTGAAGCAACAGGGCTGAGGCCACAGAGGAATCACAGCTGCTGCCAGAGACACTGCCCAAGACAGAAGGGTGGGGATGGGAGGAAACAGACCCTGGCTTACCCCTACCTCTGCTTCCAACCTCCCACCCACGCATCCCATTGGCCCAACCAAGCCAGGCTAGTTATAGGAGCCTGCAGGGGCCACCCCTCCTCCCCCAGATTGGATTCCAGGCAAATAGTCCCAGGACTGGCAAAGCAACTCTCACACATAAAGTGTGTTATGCCTACAACAGGCTTGGTTCACGTGATTCCCAACTCCTTGGGGACCTCCTGGCCTAATCCTGTTCCATCTTTTCAAATGAGACAAAGCACTTTCAGCCGCCCACCTCCTACAGCCCAAGTCCCACATGTCTCCCTGCAACAAAAACCCTCAAAAGCATTTTCTTGGTCTCTCCTCCAGATGTTCTATGGACTTACTAGTCTCAGAGGCTTCCAACACTCCTCATTTCAATAAGTATTTTATCTCACATGGAAAGTCAAATGGAATACACTTGCTGTATTTATCATTTCTACAGTAAAAATAAAATCTCTACGAAGCAAGTACCAGCAAGATAAGGATGAATCCACAGGCCTTTCTGGTCTCATCACAAGAAGGGTATATTTTAGAGACGCTGTACTGGATGGAATTAGGATTCCCTCAACCAAATTTAATATAATTTTTTCTCCAGGGGAATTTCTGATGAGATTGTCCTGCAAAGGGACCATCTCCTAATGGGATTTGCTGATCAAGATTACATTGTGCTGTTAAGTAGCCATTTTAGAAGAAAATGCAACCAGAGGAGGGGGGTAAACGCAGCTGGTGAACACAACTTGCTGGCATAGCCTGGAGAGCTAGGTTGGTACTCTTTCTGCATCTGGCGGAAACGGGGGCACTGGTATATCTGAGCGCCCTCCTAAAGAACCCAAATTAGAAAAGATTCGATCTTAATGCAGACCATTGACTTTCTCTCTGTACCAGGGTCATGGGGCATTTCAACTGTGGTGAGACACCTGGCCAGTGGTGTCCCTGGGGGCTGGGATGAGAATGTCAATGACGGAGGCAAACTCAGCCCTCCAGGGAGCATCACCACGCTCCTCTTTTCCTGGCAGTGGGGTAGTGGGCTCATGTGCTCAGACCAATGACGTCCTCCATCAAACAATGCTAACCCTGGCCCAGACTGTCGTCCAGGAGCCTTCATCTGAGAAAAATGGTGGGAAAACGAAATCAAGAAATGGATTAGAAATAGCTCAAAACTCACCTGAAGCCAAAGCAATCTTTTAAGCAGGAATGTACCAAGGGCCAGGGGGTGGGGGGGTGGGAGGTGTGATCCTCCCCAAGTACAGGAAATAAGGAAGAGCACTGACTGTAGAGAATTTTAAAACAAACAATAATACTGCCTAGAAACCAGCCCCCATTTATTGTCACCACGAGCTAGCAATGCAAGAAACCAGGATTGGAACCTGCCACGTCAAAGAAAATTTCTTAACCCTCTGAACCTAACTGCCTCGCCTGTCAAAACATGATGCCATCATTGGCCTCAGAGAAGGCTGCAAGGATTCTGAGTAAATATGTTTTAAGCACTCATGCCAGCGCCCGGCACACTGTAAATGGTCAATAACCGATGGATACATGCTACTGTTATTATCTGAACAAAGATCGTCACCAAAAGACCGGAAGAAGATAAATGGGCAGCATAGGCTAAAGATGACTCATGTGACAAAGGATGTCAAATAAATGTCATTTAACTACAAGACAGCACGTGGTGGCTATTGGCATGGCAAATATCAAATTACAGCAGTCACAGCAGAGAGAAAAATCTACCTCTCTAATGCGTCATGCGGGTATTGATTAATAAGATCCCCACAGGAAGGTTTGTGTTTTCACCCAGACAAGAGCCAGCTGAGGAAAGAAATGAGGGGGGAGGAGGAAGGAAGAAGAGGCAGAGAGAAATTTCTTTCACTGGTCCCCCAAACTGGATCCCATAACCTCCAAGAGGATTAGGAGAGAAAACCAGTAGAAAAGAGCCCATAACAGAATTGGTGCAAAGCCTGTGAAGTATCTCCAGCAATCCCACAGTGACAGAACTGTGGTTGCCAAGGGGGAAGGGGTGGGGGAGGGATGGAGTGGGAGCTTGGGATTAGCAGATGTAAACTATTATATATAGAATGGATAAACAACAAGGTCCTACTGTATAGCACAGGGAACTATATTCAATATCCTGGGATACGGACTTCCCTGGTGTTCCAGCAGTTAAGACTCCACACTCCCAATGCAGGGGGCCCAGGTTGAATCCCTGGTCAGGGAACTAGATCCCGCATGCCGCAACTAAGGGCCCACATGCCGCAACTAAGGATCCCGCATGCGGCAATGAAGATCCCACGTGCCGCGACTAAGACCTGGCACAGCCAAATAAATAAATAAGTAAATAAATATATTTTTTTAAATCCTGGGATAAACCATAATGGAAAAGAATATGAAAAAGAATATATATATATATAACTGAATCACTTTGCTGTACAGCAGAAATTAACACAACATTGTAAGTCAACTATACTTCAGTAAAATAAAATTAAAAAAAAAAATAACCCCACAGTGTAGTCTCTCTCCTCTTAGGAGATGCTCCAAAAGACAAGACAAAACGTGGCCACATAGGTCAGAGGTTTTTAATAAATTTCTAAGAGCGAGTACTGTAAAATTTAAACTCCTTTTAACAAAATCTAGGCTTAGAAGACGGAAAGTCAACTCTGCCAAAATATTAACTGAGTTACATCAGGGTAGTACAATGGGCGATTTTTATTTTCTCCTTTGTACTTTTTAAATCCTTGAAAAATTGAAACTATGTTACTTTTTGAATCAAAACTTAAATCTCAATTTTTGTACTAATAAGTGATATATAAGAATCACCTAGGACTCCAGTGGTCCTCTTAGTTTAGATATGGTGGACCCTTTGTTTTTTTTTTTTCAAAAAGGAAAATGTTTTCTTTTTTTTTCCAAAGAGGAAAATGGGTCAGTTTCTTAAGATCCTAAATTGAAGTAGATGAAGAAAATGTTTTGGTTTTGTGACTAGTTCATTTGAAAATAAATGACACATTATGGAGCACTGAGGGTTTAAAAATGGAGGTGGGGATGGAAAGGAGCAAAATATAGGACAAAGGAAATGCTTTATATTATCAGAAATAAAAGCTAAACCCCAATTAAAGTGATAAATCTTTAATCAAATAATATCGTAGACATAGGTCCAACCAAAATCTTGTTATAAGAAGCTTATAAATTAAGCTTTTGGAGCTGGGGGCACAATCTTTCTTCAGACCTGGGCTGCAGATTCCCTATCTTAATTCAAACCAGAGCTATGAAAAAAAGGTAGAGATACAGTTATGTACTCAATTATAAGCTTTTTCAAACATCTGCCATTTTCTAGAACGATCTCTGGGCTGCTACAATCCAAAGACCATAACGCATTGGATGGCCAAGAAGGTGGGGAAAATACCTTCTGTGTATAAACAGGCTTTAAGATTTTTAACTTGAAATTTGGGCCCACCTGATGAGGGACTGAGTAAAATTCAATGCTTTTACGTAATGGGGGGAAAAAAAATAAACGGAATAACTTCAAGGGGAACGTTTAACCCACCAAAAGAAACCAATGTGCTCAAAATATGGTCCATTCCTGTGATTCTTATCAATAAAGGATTCCTAGACTCCACCCAAACCTGCTGAATCAATTCTTGGAGAAGAGCTCCCAAATCTTCACTTTACCTCGTTTTCCAAGCAGTTCTTAGACACACTCTAGCTTGAAAACCTCTGATTTGTAAATATTAAGAGTGCAATAATTCAACAGCTCATTCAAGATCTACTAAATAACTCTTCATTCACTTACTTGAAGTACTGACCCTACTACCTCTCTGAGATTATTTTCTGATTGGCCTTTTGCTAACCAGGCAGAGGCCACTCTGCCTCATCAGCGACAGTTTCTCCAACCAAGTGAATTTCTTAAAGCCACACACACAATAAGAACCCACGCACGATACTCTTCCCGGTACACTGCAACTACTTGCCTGGGGTCATAGACTCCTCTCCGGGTGTCCTCCTAAATTCAAGGACCTTTTATGATGAGGAATTAAACGTCTCTGACATACAGGGAGAAATTAATTCGCACCTATCAAATGAACAACTATTTCATTCCCTGCATGAATTTATACTTTGCTTTTGTCACAGCCCAAAAAACATGGAGAAAATCTCTGTAAAAATTAGTTATACTCTACGGTTTCTGGTGGAGTTGCAGAGATTACCCCTTGGGCTGTTATTTGCAGTATTTAGGTTTTCTTTTTTTTTTTTTCTTTTACCGAATTATCAAGTGAAAATCCAATTGTTCCTAATGGCACGCACTCTGTGTGTTTCCCATTCCCGTATATGAGAAAGGGTTTATTATCCATTTGTAGTAATTAAGACACTGATGTTATATAGACCCATAAAATTCATTAAGCCAGTAAAGAGCTTTTCATCAAAATCACTGTAGCTAAATATTTATTTAAAAATAAAAACTAAATTAAAATTAAGAACTCCCGTGACCAAAAAAAAAAATGCTTTCAGAGAGTTTGGAAAGCAGTGGTGGGCATCCCTTACAGTTTTAAAGTACATAACTATATTTTCTTATGGAGTAGAAACAGCCCTAACCAGCAATCAATCATGGCTAGCTATAAAGAAATGAAGTAATTAACCATAAGGAAATAATTCAGCAAGATGCCAACAGCTTAATAACATTTAAGTATTTGCACTTAAGCATTATTGTTTCTAAATGGCTTCATAATTGTTTTAGATTTGCAAAAGGTGCTAACACGTGAACAAAAGAAAGAGCAAAACAAGATGGATCTGGTAGGCCGGATGTGTCATTAAATGCAAGAAGGAGGTCTGCATGTCCTGGGTGGAATATAGAACACAGGCTCTTTACAGAGCTGGTCTGTACAGTGCAAACTCAACAGCCCTCAGAAGCTTACGCACTTCCCCAGCGAGGGGAAAAAGGAGGAAATCCAACAAATATCTTTGATGAAGAGAAGAATTTCATGTTGCCATCTTCCTGTCACGGGGGAAGTTCATTAAGAAAGCCAGAGCTGAGAAAGCAAAACACGTTGACTGGAATGTGTAAGAACTTCTGCTGTGTGGCTAGGGGATAAAGCTTTAATCAGAAAGTCCTTTCTTTATATTTGAGGCACTACAAAAAAAGCCAAGAAGAAAGCTGTGGTTGTGCATTAGCAAAGGCTTCTGCCCGCAGTGGAGGCTTTCTGTATTTCCATCCTCAACCACGAGAAGGAACGGGGTCTGTTTCCATTTTCCATCGAACACCAGAAGAGTGGTTCTCTCCCAGGACTCCAAGGATAGCTTCTCAGGGTGCCATAAGCTCTCTACTTCTATTTTAGTCTCCTACCTTCATTTCGACGAAATCTTAAAAAAATATCTGAAGGATTGAGAACTGTCATAGGGTTCTCCTTGGCAATCATGTGTATATTGGTACCAATTAGCATAACTTCCATGGAAACGAGTTAATGAGAGAAACGATAGTGGTAGACTTTAGATGAAAATTATATTGATGCCAAGTAAAAGCCAACAAGACCCTGCTGTGTGCCCTAGGAGGAGAGGTGTCCTGGGAGCTTGAGCAGAGAGGCGTCTGGAGAGAAGGGAGTTGGCTGGTTTACGGATGGACATCCACCAAATTCACACGCAACAAGCACCCAGCAGTCAGGACCACCTCGTACTGTGTGAGCAGCAGTTTAATTTCAGCAAAACAACAGCATCCTTCACTTGCAATTAACATTGTTAATTTAAATGTCGTTGGTTATATAGTTTTATTCCTATGTGATTTGTAAATTTGTGTTGAGTTTATACTTGTATAGCAGACGTGAGAGTTAACACCTAGAGTGTGGTTTCTCAGCCTGGGCACTGCTGACATTCGGGGTGGATAAGTCTCTGTTGTGGGCCGTCCTGTGCACTGTAGGATGTTTAGCAGCATCCCTGGCCTCTACTCACTAGATGCCAGTAGCATCCTCCCTTAATTGCAGCCAAAAATCTGTCCAGACATTCCTGAAGGACAAAATGGTCCCTAGTTGAGAAACCAGCTGACCTAGTGTCTGAGTCAGGGTCCAAGCAGGAAAGAGAGGATAATGCAAGGGGAGTTTAATATGGAAACTGTTAATAAAAGTGTGGGGAGGGAGTAGGGAAAGACATTTACCAACAGACTAAAGGGGCAAAATAAGACAGCAGCACATTGTAGGAGTGAGAGGGGAGGGGCTGGGGTTGAGGGGAAAGAGATGCTCAGCTAGGCCCCAGCTGTTCCAGCCATCCCAGCCCAGGTGCCAGCCAGGAGGAGAGAATCTATGTTGACATCCAGCCCAGATAAGGCTCCAGGTGCCTCCAGCCCCAGCTGTCATCAGGCAGCAACGACGCAAAAAGCTCCAAGTGAGAATTGCCCACCTGAGTCAGTCCAACCACAGACCCATGAGAAATAGCGATAGTAATATGCTGCTTTCTAACCCAGTAAATTTTAGGGTGGGTTACGCAGCAATAGGTAACCGGACTACGAATAATCGAAATGTTAATCAACAGTTCCTCGGGTATATATTGAAGTTAATAAACACACACACCACACACCGCCATCCACAATGAAATATTTTAAGAAAATTGCAGACAATATAACCACCCTGCCATATTCTCAATTTCTGAGTTTGAACCCATTTGGCTCCTTCTGTCTGCTACACTTTCAGGATCTGGAAAGGTGTGACGCTGATTAGTTAGGACCCCAAACCATCCACAGGGGTCACATGTCTTCTCCCACGGGGCACTGGAGTGTCTGCCAGGTGTACAGGTGTGTTCCAAGTGTTGAAAGTGCCCATGGGGAACTGATGGGAGAACGTCTCTTTATCTCCTTTATGTTCAACTCCGTTAAAGGGATACCCAAGGGTTTGTAGAGAAATTGTTCCTTTTTTACTTGTTGCTCTACTCTCCGAGAGTACAGAGAGAATCCAGTGAGGGCTGGATGCAGAGAGAAATGCAGATGACAGACTTCACACCGTTATCTGACAGCGGAGCTTCCTCTAACAGGGTTGGGCTCTCCAGAGCTGGCTCCTTGTTTCATCAGGACGAATTATCCCCCAGGAAGGGCCTCAGTCCTCATGCAGATTGGCTTCCCAGGGTGCCCACTCCATCAGCATAGACATGGCCAGAGTTTGTGAATTCCTTAGACTCATCTAGAAGCCCCGCTCCGGATAAATGAAATGGTGAAGAACCCTGACAATCTAACAGATTAATCATTGTAACAGAATGACCCAGGAGTCTGAATTTAGTTTTTTAGCAAGAAGCTGACAGCTGCTTCTCTGCAGAGCAAGGTTAGCAGCTCAAATGGCTCCAGGAGGGAGTGATATTCAAAATATTGAATATTTAACAACTGGCACTACCTGGGCACCAGTGGGTTCAGAACAGTCCCCGTCAGCATCTATCAGCCCTGCCCACATGGCCCAGCAGGTGAAAGGAAGGTGTGGGCACAGGGGGCTGTGGAAGAGGAAAGCTCTGCTTGCCGTGTAGGGGAAGCTGCTGTCAGCTCCAGATCACGGCAGATGTGGGAATATAAGCCATCTGTTTTCAGATCCACAGATTCTTCCCAGAGAGGCTACAATAGATTTCTTTATGAAATTTAAATATTGACAACTTGTTTGAAATTTTACAAAAAGAAAACCTCTTTACAGGCCAAACCAAAAAAAGAAATGAATGTGTATGACATCTCTGTGTCAGTTCTTCACTGCTGCTCCAAGGCAGAGCCAGACAGTACCTTGGAGCACACTGTCGTTATTTTCTATGTAGGGTAACGTAAGGAGCCTCTTCATATGCGGCCAAACTCCTAGGCTTTCACACTTTGAGGGGATGAAACTATTGGTCCCTTTTTTTTTAAGTAATTAAAAAATAAATTTTATTCCAAGCAGAGTTGTACAACAAAGGAAGTAATACATGATAAGATGCACGACATAATAAATAGAAAAACTGTGAATTACATTTAAATTTCACAGTAAGAAAACAAAGATATTGATATAACCAAAAGGTATAATTTAACTGAACTGCCAGGCTAGGGAGACTGGAAGTGTGTACGTGAGCGTGTGTATGTATGTGGAAAGAGAGAGGAAGGAGAGAGTTAAAAAGTTAAATCCGAGGCAGGCGTCGTGCCGCTCTGCAGGGTTGCCGTTGTTCTCCACTTTTCTGTTTTTCTTTTCGCAGACGCCGCCCTGCTCTCATCAGCCTCTGGCCTGCCATCTCCTTGAGTCCTAACACCACGCCTTCAATTGAGTTGCAGAGTTCTGATGGAGAGATATTTGAAGTTGATGTTGGAGCTGCGAAACAATCTGTGACTATTAAGACCATGCTGAAATATTTGGGAGTGGGTGATGAAGGAGATGATGATCCAGTCCCCGTGCCAAACGTTAATGCAACGATATTAAAAGAGGTCGTTCAGTGGTGCACCCACCACAGGGATGATTCTCCCTCTCCTCAGGATGGTGAGGACAAAGAAAAGCGAACAGATGACATCCCTGTTTGGGATCAAGAATTCCTGAAAGTTGACCAAGGAACACTTTTTGAGCTTATACTGGCAGCAAACTACTTAGACATCAAAGGTTTGCTTGATGTTACCTGCAAGACTGTTGCCAATATGATCAAGGGGAAAACTCCTGAGGAGATTAGAAAGACATTCAATATCAAAAATGATTTTATTGAAGAAGAGGAAGCCCAGGTATGCAACGAGAACCAGTGGTGTGAGGAGAAGTGAAATTTTGTGTCTGATGCTGTAACACTGTAAGGACTGTTGCAAATACTAGTTGCACTGCTTTGTTTATAATTGTTAACATTAGAAAAACGGTCCACAAATGCAGCAGCCAATCATTTGTATTAGCAGGATGTCATCCTCGTTGCCTGTGTAGTTTCAGCACAGATTGCAAACTCATGGCTCAGTGTCTTCTAGTACGATCAAAAGTTCTTTTGTCTTTGCTCTGAATAAACTTGAACTGTGGGTTCTCTATAGAAAGTGGCATTTGGGGCTTTCCCTCTCTTTGTAAAGCTATTTCTGCCTAGTTTATTGTCCAGTTAACTTTACCTTAGTGACCTTTAAAAGCTGGCACTGTAAATAAAACAACTTGCAAAAAAAAAAAAGTTAAATCCTCATCTTCTCTCTCTCTTTTGTTTTTAATTGGTCCTTTAAGTTAGCAAAGCTGTCCCCTCCTCCTTGCTCTGCTGTGAAGACCTTTAGAATAAGAAAAGTCAAATTAGCATCAAGTTCCAGGACCTTCCTGGGTAAAAATATTAAGGACATCTGCTTCCCCCAAATCAAACGTTTTAGAAAACCATCGGGGGGACTGAGATGAGATGCCAAATAAGTCCTCCAAAGAGAGCTTCAAAAAGGCGGGAGAAGCCTGGGCTGCACTCCACACTCTACCAAGAGCTGACTACCCTCCCATGGCATTTGTGCTTTGGGGAATGGGTAACTGATCACGTGATGGGAACTCTAAAAATAGGAACATGGCAGCCTGGGCAGGGCCTGGACCAGCAAGGACATCATACACTAGTGGACAAGCTGTGTCCATTGAACTGTGAGCCTTCACTTTCAACTGTGACACCTTCCCCACTGGCCACCAAAAGCAAGAGCCATTGTGGGTTCATCACATTCTCTCCCAGCCTGCTGTTTTGAGGTACAGTCTTTCAGATGGAGTAAACCCATGAGCTGGACCATCTCTGTGGGCCTGTGACACTTGCACTCACAGAGGACCCCATATGCTCAGCTTACCTGGTTCAATGTTCATCTTGAACTGCTTAACTTTTGAACAACAGGTCTTGCATTTTTATTCTGCGTGAGCCTACAAATTTTGTAACTGGTCCTGCCCCTGAGATTCTTGAATAATTGCAGAGGAACACTTTTGAAAAGGTGGCCTCAAGAAAGTGATACAGTCACATGACTCATGGTAGCTATGTTCTATAAAGTTGCCACGAACACTGACTTAATGAGTATTGAACGAGGCTCCTAGGAGAAATACAGGGTTAGGTTCCTGTGAGCTTCTGATCACAACATTTTCATCAACCAATCAATGTGTTACGTGTGTTTCTGCTCAAGGACACGTTAGTTAGAATATGCCATTGATTCATTAGCATTGAACTTCTGACAAAAGCACTATAACTCATGCCTGAATGAAGCTTATCTAACACATATTTCCTCATAAGGCGCCCTACAGCCTTCTTGCACTTAGGAAGACCAGACAACACTTTAGCACTAAGCAAGGGTGTTGTTTAAACAGTGAAATCACCCACCACCACCAACAACAAATGCAAAAATGCAAAACTTGTCTCTGAATGACCCATGAGAAGGACACTTGTTTACAGGGTGAGAGCTGCAACGAGGAGACAGAACATCACCTTGTTCCAGGTCATTTTGGTGGACCCCAGACCCTCATTTTTCACCACTCTGCACATACTCAGAAATGACCGAAAGTGCTGTATCCATTTGGGGGTTACCAGTAAATTTTAGCATGTAGGTAAATTTGCAAGCACACGATCTGCGAATAATGTGGAGGGACTGCCCTATGCTTTTTGTTCAGTTTGCTGTGTGCGAACCCAGCCAACTCGTGGGAAAATAAGACCACATTAGGGTACCAAACAGACAACATATGTCAAAGCACTCGGACTACTACTAACAATAATAACAATACTGCATATACAGTTGACCCTTGAACAACGTGAGGGTTAGGGTCTCAAACCCTCCACCAGTTGAAAATCCACATATAATTTAGGGTGGGTCCTCCATGTCTGCGAATTCAACCAACCACAGATCATACAGTACTGTAGTATATTTACCATTGAAAACAATCCACATGTCAGTGGACCCACGCAGTTCAAACCCGTGTCGCTCAAGAGTCAACTGTACTTATGCAGCACATACAACGTCGCTTGAACTGCTCTAGGCACTTCACATATAGTAACTCATTTAAGCAGCACAACAGCCCAAAGAGGTGGTACGAGGTCTGTAATTTACGCTAAAATGCTCCCACGTAAGCATGTTCTAGCTAGTCGGAGCCCTAACACGAAAGGCCAATGCATTGCTCTAATAAAAAAGTCTGTATTTCAGAATGATTAACTGATGTCATATCAGAAGGACCACACTCCAGAGGCAGCTACTACAAAGTTTCTGTTATCTGTATTTCCATCAGCACTCAAGGCTGGGTTAATTAGCATGAGGAACGTCAGAAACAGACTCTTACTGGTGAAATTAATGGCTTGCTAAACAGCATAATAAATGTTCAAGGAAGAATCTTGACAGGCAACATTAAGGTACTCTGGCTAACATATTTTTAGGATATCTCCCCCCCTCCAACAAGGTATAAGAATCTACCAAGATCTGTGACCTGCATCCTTGGGAATGGTTCCCAAATCTCAATCCCTAAATGGTCCTGTATTTGTCCACTGTTATGGGATTTGCCCGATGCTACCTGTCAGAGCACCTCAAGTCAACCTTGTGTGAAAGGTGAAAGCCAGGAACAGCTAAAAAATGACACAGCGCGTCTCACACTCACAAAAAAAAGAGAATATGCATGTTTTCTGTTCACTTGTTACTGTTTGACTAACAAATGCCTGTGTATGTGGCGAAATTTTGTCTGAGTGCATTTTGTTATACAGTAAACCCTGATAAAGATATTATGGGAGAGTAGCTAGCCCTCACCCCCTCGAGCATCTTCAGTGGGTCTCATTATTCGTAGATGAGGATGCTGTGTCCCCAGGTCTACTAAAAGTTAGAGCCAGGACTTGTTCCCAGGCAGAGCTGGGCAGAATCTGTACTCTTAATCATTACACTGTACAGCCACTCCACCTAAAAGCAATACGTAACCTAAATCCATTGCTGCTTAGATCAATTTGACATAATCATGTGAGATACAGAGCCCCAAAAGCAGGCACATTTGCAGAAAAGGGAGAAAAAAGAGTCTTAGAGAAGAAAGACAAAGGCACCTACATGTAGAATGACAGAAACACTGCCATTAAAAGAACAGATGGGGGGAGGGTATAGCATTGACAATCTGAATACAAGTGGCTCCCAGGAGTCAGGGAATTTTCTGAGATGCTGAACTCTTTGTAGCAGCATTATTGGAAAAGTCAGCATATACTCAAACTGTTTAAAAAATGTTTTATTATATAAAAAGTAGTTGGCGTCTATACAATCAAACAGGTTTGCTTTCATAAAAGTAACCAGCAGGGCATTTAAGAGTTAGGTTTAAAGCAATTCATTACTGTGTAGAACGAATCCACACATGTGAAGTATCCCGCATCCCTGGTTTCCACCTGCTACATTCCTTTAGAGGTCCCCGATCATTATGAGGCCCCCACCAATTGCCAAAATGTTTCCTGGAGACATCAATGCACTGGAATACAAGACAAGCAATATTGCAAGTGCAGGAGGATAAAAAGGGACTACCCTGTGAAGAAATGAATGCAGAACAGTTAACCATCCTGATAAAGCTTGGCTATAAAATGTACAAGAAGACAGTAGGGTACAGTGAGATTTCCTCCCAAAATAAAGCAGGTGAGCATAGGTAGAAGTGGAGACGTCGGTGAAGGAGAGAAACAGACGAGGTTGAACAGCCTGGGCTCTGGAGGGGTTCCTCTGGGGAGGACGAGACGTGGGCTCTACATGGTGCCATAGATGGAGCACAGATGGTGGGGTGGCTTACGAACGCTGGAGAACCTCTCCCTCCATACTTCCCACAGAGTGTGTATACAATGAAGGGCCAAGGATGGGCTACAGCTATGGCCTTTGCTCACCAACACGGGAGTCATCACCTGGGTTGGTGCACCAGCCCTGACCCCCCAGGTGTCCCATTCCCACTCTGAGAAGCTGGGAGAAATCACCACTAACCAAGAGGATTCTATGCCATGGCTCAGCAAGGGTCTCCCCATGAGAAGACAGTGCCTGGAAGAGCTTTAGTCAACAAGAAGCTCCATCTCTCCCTAAGGAAGCTGGAGGCAAACGATATTTCTTGAGCTGACGATGTGAACGTTTAACGCAATCCACTTTAACAAACCTAGAAGTGCAGGCATTTAGGAAAGGAATATTTTTAGCACTGTAGGCCATGCTGAGGCAATGCAGTTGACAGAAACACTACCCAGAATCTTATATCAGCTTAAAGCTGACAAAATGACCTGACTAATGAGACCAACCAGGGTTTTGTCCAGAAAACCACAGGTGAGGAAAATGATCCTCTTTGTAGTTACAAATGGTGATGATGAAATCCCACATCTCACTGGCCGTTTGGAAAAACCTCTAATAACAAGGTAAAGATGATTTTCTCAACGTTTGGAAAGGATAAAATTTTCTATTTCCTGTGATGATTTGGGGGGGTCTAATTTACAGGCCAGATGAGACTTAGCTCTCCTACTGTTTGAAGCTCCTCAGGCACACTCAAAAAACTTGTCTGGTACTGGTAATACATAATTCATCGTCTGAAGCATAAATAAGCTAAAGAAAGGAAGAGATGAAGTTTGAAATAAAGGTTAATTGAAGAGAGGGAAAAAACAACTTGGACGTGTTGAAGTAAAAGAGAAAACCGGCTGAGGCACTTTCTACCATACGGAATAAAACAGCTGATCATTCCTTCAGGAAGAATTTACTGAGGACCCATTATGCGCTAGTGTGATCATTTAAAGGCATGGTCACAGAATTTTTTTTTGTTTTTGATACTTGGCTTAGTCCATTCAGGCTGTGGTAACAAAATACCACAGACTGGGTAGCTGAAACTGAAACTTATTTCTCACTGTTCTGTTGGCTGGAAAGTCCAACATCAAAGCACAAGCATGGCCACCTTGTGGTGAGAACCTTCTTCCCAGTTCATAGCTGAAGTCTTCTCACTCTTTCCTTACATGGTGAAAGGGGCAAGGGATCCCTGAGGGGGTCTCTTTTACAAGAGCACTAATTCTATTCATGAGGGCTCCTCTCTTACGACCTACTCACTTCCCAAATGCCCCATGCCCTAATCCCATAATCTTCAGGGGTCAGAATTTCAGGTATGAATTTGGGGAGGCACAAATGTTCAGACCAGAGTCACACTCCTCCCTCCAAAAGGGAGAACCTAATTCTCTTTCTTTTGAATGTGGGCCCAACTTAGTGAATCACTTCTAACCAGTAGAATGTGGCAGATGTGACCGTGTGTGATTTCTGAGGCTAAGTCATAAAAGACACTATCACTCCCATCTCACTCGCCCTTGGATTACACGAAGTCCCCTACATACGAACCTTCAACTTGCGAACTTTCAAAGATGCGAACTTGCGTTCTGTCAACGTCAGACATGAGTGAAATTGCAACTCGCCCTCCATCTCCTATTGCTGACGACCCTTCAGCTCTACCATCTCCCACCTCCTCTCCCTCCTCCAGCCAGTAACTCTTCTTGCCTGTTCACTCACTGCCAGCCCTGTACGCCAGCTGTTCTCCTGCACGACTGTACTTTTCAAGGTACTGTGCTATAAGATTAAAAATATTTTCTTTATTTTTTGTGTTTGATTTTTGTGTATTATTTGTGTGAAAAGAATTATAAACCTATTACACTTCAGTACTATATAGCCGATTTTGTCAGTTGGGTACCTAAACTAACTTTGTTGGACTTCCAAACAAATTGGACTTAAGAACACCCTCTCGGAACGGAACTCGTTCGTACGTAGGGGACTTACTGTATTGCTCTGAGGGAAGCCAGCTGCCATGTTGTGAGGACATTCAAACGGCCTGTGGAGAGGCCCCTGTGGGCAAGAACGGAGGCCTCTCAACAACGGCCACCAACTTGCCAGCCATGCGAGAGAGGAACCTTGAACCTGGATCCTTCAGGCCCTGCCCAGCTTTCAGAGGACTGGCGCCCCAACTGACATCCTGACTGCAACCTCACAGGTGACACGGAGCCAGAACCACCCACTGGAACCATGAGGAGAATAATGTTTACGATCGCTCTAAATGACTACTTTTGGGGTCATTTGTTATGTGTCAATAAATAACTAATACAGCTCGTTACTTTGCAAAATCCTGGCAACATCCGAGTGAAAACAGCACAGTCTCTACCAGAACAAATCTCCAGTGAACACTGTGAAGATTCAACTATGGAAAATCAACAGTAACACCACCATGTGATAAGAGCTGTAACAGGGGTATCCATCAATATGAGCATGGCTATGCTGTAGTAACAAGCAACCTAAACATTTCAGTGGCTTAACATAGCATAGCTTATTTCATTTTTATTTTAAAATTTAATTTTATTTATTTTTTTATACAGCAGGTTCTTATTAGTCATCAATTTTATACACATCAGTGTATACATGTCAATCCCAATCGCCCAATTCATCACACCACCACCACCAACCCCCACAGCTTTCCCCTCTTGATGTCCATACGTTTGTTCTCTACATCTGTGTCTCAACTTCTGCCCTGCAAACCGGTTCACCTGTACCATTTTTCTAGGTTCCATATACATGCATTAATATACAATATTTGTTTTTCCCTTTCTGACTTACTTCACTCTGTATGACAGTCTCTAGATCCATCCACATCTCAACAAATGACCCAATTTCATTCCTTTTTACGGCTGAGTAATATTCCATAGTATATATGTACCACATCTTCTTTATCCATTCATCTGTCAATGGGCATTTAGGTTGCTTCCATGACTGGGCTATTGTAAATAGTGCTACAATAAACAATGGGGTGCATGTGTCTTTTTGAATAATGGTTTTCTCTGGGTATATGCCCAGGAGTGGGATTCTGGATCATATGGTAATTCTATTTTTACTTATCTAAGGAACCTCCTTACTGTTCTCCATAGTGGCTGTATCAATTTACATTCCCACCAACAGTGCAAGAGGGTTCCCTTTTCTCCACACCCTCTCCAGCATTTGTTGTTTGTAGATTTTCTGATGATGCCCATTCTAGCTGGCGTGAGGTGATACCTCATTGTACTTTTGATTTGCGTTTCTCTAATAATTAGTGATGTCGAGCAGCTTTTCATGTGCTTCTTGGCCATCTGTATGTCTTCTTTGGAGAAATGTCTATTTAGGTCTTCTGCCCATTTTTGGATTGGGTTGTTTGTTTTTTTAAAATTGAGCTGCACGAGCCGTTTATATGTTTTGGAGATTAATCCTTTGCCCAGTGATTCCTTTGCAAATATTTTCTCCCATTCTGAGGGTTGTCTTTTCATCTTGTTTATGGTTTCTTTGCTGTGCAAAAGCTTTTAAGTTTCATTAGGTCCCATTTGTTTATTTTTGTTTTTATTCCCATTTCTCTAGGAGGTGGATCAAAAAACCTCTTTCTGTGATTTATGTCAAAGAGTATTCTTCCTATGTTTTCCTCTAAGAGTTTTACAGTGTCCAGTCTTACATTTAAGCCTCTAATCCATTTTGAGTTTATTTTTGTGTATGGTGTTGGGGAGTGTTCTATTTTCATTCTTTTACATATAGCTGTCCAGTTTTCCCAGCACCACTTATTGAAGAGACTGTCTTTTCTCCATCGTATATCCTTGCCTCCTTTGTCATAGATTAGTTGACCATAGGTGCGTGGGTTTATCTCTGGGCTTTCTATCTTGTTCCATTGATCTATGTTTCTGTTTTTGTGCCAGTACCATATTGTCTTGATTACTGTAGCTTTGTAGTATAGTCTGAAGTCAGGGAGTCTGATTCCTCCAGCTCTGTTTTTTTCCCTCAAGACTGCTTTGGCTACTCGGGCTCTTTTGGGTCTCCATACAAATTTTTAGATTTTTTCTTCTAGTTCCGTAAAAAATGCTATTGGTAATTTGATAGGGATTGCACTGAATCTGTAGATTGCTTTGGGTAGTATAGTCATTTTCACAATATTGATTCTTCCAATCCAAGAACATGGTATATCTCTCCATCTGTTTGTATCATCTTTAATTTCTTTCATCAGTGTCTTATAGTTTTGTGCATACAGGTCTTTTGTCTCCCTAGGTAGGTTTATTCCTAGGTATTTTATTCTTTTTGTTACAATGGTAAATGGGAGTGTTTCCATAATTTCTCTTTCAGATTTTTCATCATTAGTGTATAGGAATGCAAGAGATTTCTGTGCATTAATTTTGTATCCTGCAACTTTACCAAATTCATTGATGAGCTCTAGTAGTTTTCTGGTGGCATCTTTAGGATTCTCTATGTATAGTATCATGTCATCTGCAAACAGTGACAGTTTTACTTCTTCTTTTCCAATTTGTATTCATTTTATTTCTTTTTCTTCTCTGATTGCCATGGCTAGGACTTCCAAAACTGTGTTGAATAATAGTGGTGAGAGTGGACATCCTTGTCCTGTTCCTGATCTTAGAGGAAATGCTTTCAGTTTTTCACCATTGAGAATGATGTTTGCTGTGGGTTTGTGGTATATGGCCTTTATTATGTTGAGGTAGGTTCCCTCTAGGCCCACTTTCTGGAGAGTTTTTATCATAAATCGGTGTTGAATTTTGTCAAAAGCTTTTTCTGCATCTATTGAGATGATCATATGGTTTTTATTCCTCAGTTTGTTAATACGGTGTATCACATTGATTGATTTTCATATAGTGAAGAATCCTTGCATCCCTGGGATAAATCCAACTTGATCATGGTGTATGATAATTTTAATGTGTTGTTGGATTCTGTTTCCTAGTATATTGTTGAGGATTGTTGCATCTATATTCATCAGTGATACTGGTCTGTAATTTTCTTTTTTGGTGGTATCATTGTCTGGTTTTGGTATCAGGGTGATGGTGTCCTCATAGAATGAGTTTGGGAGTGTTCCTTCCTCTGCAATTTTTTGGAAGAATTTGAGAAGGATGGGTGTTAGTTCTTCTCTAAATGTTTGATAGAATTCACCTGTGAAGCCATGTGGCCCTGGACTTTTGTTTGTTGGAAGATTTTTAATCACAGTTTCAATTTCATTACTTGTGATTGGTCTGTTCATATTTTCTATTTCTTCCTGGCTCAGTCTTGGAAGGTTATACCTTTCTAAGAATTTGTCCATTTCTTCCAGGTTATCCATTTTATTGGCATAGAGTTGCTTGTAGTTGTCTCTTAGGATGCTTTGTATTTCTGGGGTGTCTGTTGTACCTTCTCCTTTTTCATTTCTAATCTTATTGATTTGAGTCCTCTCCCTCTTTTTTGTGATAAGTCTGGCTAATGGTTTATCAATTTTGTTTATCTTCTCAAAGAACCAGCTTTCACTTTTATTGATCTTTGCTATTGTTTTCTTTGTTTCTGTTTCATGTATTTCTGCTCTGATCTTTATGATTTCTTTCCTTCTACTAACTTTGGGTTTTGATATTTTCTCAAATATTTTCGTCCCTCTTAGAACTGTTTTGCTGCATCCCATAGGTTCTGGATCATCATGTTTTCATTGTCATTTGTCTCTAGGTATTTTTGATTCCCTCTTTGATTTCTTCAGTGATCTCTTGGTTATTTAGTAATGTATTGTTTAGCTTCCAAGTGTTCGTGTTTTTTACATTTTTTTCCCTGTAATTCATTTCTAATCTCATAACATTGTGTTCAGAAAAGATGCTTGAGATTATTTCAATTTTCTTAAATTTACTGGGGCTTGATTTGTGACCCAAGATATGATCTATTGTGGAGAATGTTCTGTGTGCACTTGAGAAGAAAGTGTAATCTGCTGTCTTTGGATGGAATGTCCTATAAATATCAATTAAATCTATCTGGTCTACTGTGTCATTTAAAGCTTCTGTTTCCTTATTAATTTTCTGTCTGGACGATCTGTCCATTGGTGTTAGGTGTTAATGTCCCCCACTGTTGTGTTACTGTCAATTTCCTCTTTTATAGCTCTTAGCTGCTGCCTTATGTATTGAGGTGCTCCTATGTTGGGGGCATATACATTTACAATTGTTATATCTTCTTCTTGGACTGATCCCTTGATCATTATGTAGTGTCCTTCCTTGTCTCTTTTAACAGTCTTTATTTTTAAGTCTATTTTTTCCGATATGAGTATTGTTATTCCAGCTTTCTTTTGATGTCCATTTGCATGGAATATCTTTTTCCGTCCCCTCACTTTTAGTCCATATGTGTCCCTAGGTCTGAAGTAGGTCTCTTGTAGACAACATATATATGGGTCTTGTTTTTGTATCCATTCAGCAAGCCTGTATCTTTTGGTGGCAGCATTTAATCCATTCACGTTTAAGGTAATTATCAATATGTATGTTCCTATGACCATTTTCTTTATTGTTTTAGGTTTGTTTTTGTAGGTCCTTTTCTTCTCTTGTGTTTCCCACTTAGAGAAGTTGCTTTAGCATTTGTTGTAAAGCTGGTCTGGTGGTGCTGAATTCTCTTAGCTTTTGCTTGTCTGTAAAGCTTTTGATTTCTCCATGAAATCTGAATGAGATCCTTGCCAGGTAGATTAATCTTGGTTGTAGGTTCTTCCCTTTCAACACTTTAAGTATATCATGCCACTCCCTTCTGGCTTGTAGAGTTTCTGCTGAGAAATCAGCTGTTAACCTTACGGGAGTTCCCTTGTATGTTATGTGTTGCTTTTCTCTTGTTGCTTTCAATAATTTTTCTTTGTCTTTAATTCTTGCCAATTTGATTACTATGTGTCTTGACGTGTTTCTCCTTGGGTTTATCCTGTATGGGACTCGCTGCGCTTTCTGGACTTGGGTGGCTATTTCCTTTCCCATGTTAGGGAAGTTTTCGACTATAATCTCTTCAAATATTTTCTCGGGTCCTTTCTGTCTCTCTTCTCCTTCTGGGACCCCTATAATGTGAATGTTGTTGCATTTAATGTTGTCCCAGAGGTCTCTTAGGCTGTCTTCATTTCTTTTCATTCTTTTTTCTTTATTCTGTTCCACAGCAGTGAATTGCACCATTCTGTCTTCCAGGTCACTTATCTGTTCTTCTGCCTCAGTTATTCTGCTATTGATTCCTTCTAGTGTAGTTTTCATTTCAGTCATTGTATTGTTCATCTCTGTTTGTTTGTTCTTTAATTCTTCTAGGTCTTTGTTATATATTTCTCGCATCTTCTCGATCTTTGCCTCTATTCTTTTTCTGAGGTTCTGGATCATCTTCACTATCATTATTCTGAATTCTTTTTCTGGAAGGTTGCCTGTCTCCACTTCATTTAGTTGTTTTTCTGGGGTTTTATCTTGTTCCTTCATCTGGTACATAGCTCTCTGCCTTTTCATCTTGTCTATCTTTCTGTGAATGTGGTTTTTGTTCCACAGGCTGCAGGATTGTAGTTCTTCTTGCTTCTGATATCTGTCCTCTGGTGGATGAGGCTGTCTAAGAAGCTTGTGCAAGTTTCCTGATGGGAGGGACTGGGGGTTGGTAGAGCTGCCATAGTTTATTTCTTATTCTTAACATGTTACATGTCAATTGTGCTTGAGCTCCCTGCCATCCTAATTCTAGGACCGAGGGTCAGAGCAGCTCCCATGTGGCTTACTTCGAGTTACCAGAGCAGAATGGAAGAGAAAATGGCCTACTGTGACTGCCTCTTAAAGCTTCCAATGGACAGTTACACAGTCATTTGATTTTGCTGAAGTTTAAGGAGCGACAGGGGAATATAATCCTACCATGTTCCCAGACAAGGGGATATATGATATTTAGACCATCCCCAGTGACTACCAGATATATGCTGGCTCCTATGAGAACACAGAGAAAAGAGAAACTAACCTCCCCTTGGAGTAGAAAGGGTCAGAGCTGGTTTTACAGAGGAATAAATGCTAAATATGAAGAATTTTTTAACTAGTCAAGAACAGAACAGCATTCCAGGTAGAAAAACACATAAACGGTTCATTTGCCCAATAAATTTGCATGTGTTGGAGAATAACAGGGAGCAGAAGGAGAGTGTATGTGTGTTAGGCTGAAAACACAGTCAGGGGCTAGGTCTGATGAAGGACCACAGGCAGGGTTAAGTTTACGCTGTGATGACAGACACTATCGTTATCGAAAATTTGGTCCTTGTCCCGATGCCAAATAAGAATAACAAGGATGAGGTTTTGAGGATAAAGGAAAGAGAACTTTATTGATCTGCCAGCAAATGAGGAGAGTAGCAGACTAGCGTCTTGAAAACTACCGTCCTGCCTTGTGGGGAGAAAGCAGGCATATTTAAAGGAAAGTCTTGGGCTGGGGTTAAGATCAGAGGAACAAGCAAAAACAGCAAGAATGCCCACCCACGTTAATCAGTAGCAAAGACTGCACAGTAACAAAGGACTTAAGTTTTAGTTCCCAGCAATGGAGAGAGAGGATGGATAAAGCAGTTTCACTTAGAAATTACCCATCACACAGTTTTAGACTTGTGGCCCTGTTACAGTGTTTCATGATGAGGACGTTTGGGGGTGGGGCAATTCTTTATGTCTGGAACTCTTTGATCCATTGCAGGATATTTAACATCCTGGGCAGCAGACACTCCATGCCTGTAGCACCCCCAATAATTATGACATTCCCAACTCCCATACCCATTCCAAACAACCCCAGACTGGAAGAAATACCGCCCCCTGTTGAGAACCACTGGGAAGTGAGATTTACTTACATTTTCTTCTGAGATGCAGGAAGAATAATCACATTTTGACAAAACTCAAGAAATGCCAAGAAGAAACAAGTTATTGCTATAAACAATTGCCACAAAATGTAAACTGTAGGACAGTAGCAGTTGATTATTATGGTATAAAGACATTAGGCAGTAGATAATATGCAATCTACCTCATACCCCTCTAACTCTGCCCCTCAAGAAAGGATTGTTTTCTCTGTTTTCAAGAAGAACACAAGTGATTGAGAGTAAAGGATCAGAGAGAACTGAATCCGTTCTAATTTATTTTTTTTTAATAGACATCACTAAGCTTGCTGCTTGAATAATATTTTCCAACACAGCCCAAAATGACTGTGACACACCACTGCTAACTGCTATTATAGAATTTAAGTTGGGGAATGACTTTATCTAACTTATATTTTTAACAGATCATTCTGGTAGCCTGAAAGAGCGGTTTGGACTTTTGCAGAAGTCCAAGCAACCAATACTGAGGAATAAGAAACAGAGTGAACTGGGTGGATTCAAAACACCTTTAGGGAGGAAGGGTCAACAAGATTTGTTGCCCATTGACTAGAAAGAGTGAGTAAAGGGGAAGAGAGGAGGCTGAGGAGAAGCCAGAAGCCATTAAGGAAACAGATGGTGAGAGAGAAAATAATGTAGGCATATGGTTAAAGAAGGAAAGTTACAGAAACTGACATAGTGAATCAGCTACAGTCTCGAGATCCTGTTCTGCAAAACTCTAGTCCTGCGAAATGTCCTACATAAAAAGCATTCTGTGGTCAATTAAGTTTGGGAAATATTGTATACTCTCCCCACATGGAAATTTACTATATGTATTAGTAAGAAACCAATTTAAACTTTAACCCAGAGCATACTCTGAGTATTTGGTCTCAGAACCCTTTTTACTCAAAAAGCCCATTAGATTCTGCAGGGGACTTCCCTGGTGGCACAGTGGTTAAGAATCCGCCTGCCAATGCAGGGAACACAGGTTCGAGCCCTGGTCCAGAAAGATCCCACATGCCACGGAGCAGCTAAGCCTGTGCGCCACAACTACTGAGCCTGCGCGCCTACAGCCTGTGCTCCACAAGAGAAGCCACCACAATGAGAAGCTCGCACACCGCAACCAAGAGTAGCCCCCGCTCACTGCAACTGGAGAAAGCCTGCACGCAGCAACAAAGACCCAACACACCCAAAAAATAAGTAAAATAAGTAAATAAATAAATAAATAAGATTCTGCAGAACCAGTGTTCCAAGGAACACACTTTGGGAAACAGTTCAAAATCCGTGTAGGGGAACTCCTCCAACTTAACAACAAAAAAACTCAATTAAAAACTAGGCAAAGCACTTAAATAGACAGTTCTTCAAAGAAGATATACAGATGGCCAATAAGCACATGAAAAGATGCTCAACTCATTAGTCATTAGGGAAAAAGTAAAAAGCACATCAAAACCACAGGAGATACCACTTCTCACAGTTCTGAAGGCTGGAAATCCAGGATCAAAGTGTCAGCAGGGTTGATTTCTTCTGAGGCCTCTCTCCTTGGCTTGTGAACTTTGCCTTCTCACTGCGTCTTCATACTATCAACCCTCAGTCTATGTTGCCTGTGTCCTAATCTCTTCTTCTTGTAAGGATACCAGTCACATCGGATTAGGGCCCGCCCTAACGACCTAATTTTACCATAATTACCTATCTAAAGCCCTATCTCCAAAAACAGTCATATTTTGAGGTCCTGAGGGTTAAACCTTCAACACAGGAGTTTGAGGGGCCCACAATTTACCCCCTAACAGAGGATAAGGTGGAGAAGCAGTTAGACAAATGGACAACGCCAATTTACGAAGGAGCAAAGTTGTACTCTGATATATATACTAAAACTGCCGGTAGAAAATGAAAAGGCTTCAGTAGGATAAGAAACTATAAAAACCAGAACTAAGATTAAAAGGCAAAAAAATACCTTGAAGAGAAATGCTCGCAAGCTTTGTTACCAACAAAGACTTCACTCTTTGATGTGAAGAGAGTCTTTTAAATCAATTTAAAAAAAAAGAATCCAGATGGCCCTGTAGAAACATATTAAAAGATACGAAGAGGAAAACCCAGAGGAATACAAAAGACAATTAAATACAATAATGTGTAATCACCAGCTATCAAAGAAAAACAAATTAACACAAAATATTTCACTAATCACACTGACACGTATTAAAAACACTGATCTGGTAAGAAGTGACTGTGGGCAATGTGCAGAAAACACAAATTATCACGTAAGTTAGTTCCAACAGATAAATTAGCATTGCCCATTCAAAGTGTATAACCTATAAGCCAGCAATTCCACATCCATTGCACATGTAAATTCATTGCAGACTTGCTTATAGTAGCCCACAATTTTGAAACAACTTAAATATCTATTGTTGTGGACTGAACAGTCTTCCCCCACAAATACATATGTCGAAGCCCTTACCCTAAAGTCACTGTATTTGGAGACAGGTCCTATAAGGAAGTAATGAAGGTTAAGTGAGGTTATAAGGGTAGGACCTCAGTCCTACAGGGCTGGTGTCCTTATAAGAAGAGGAAGAGATACCAGAGATCTCTTCCTCCACACACGCCCAGAGGAAAGGCCATCTGAGGACACAGCAAGAAGGCAGCTGCTCACAAGCCGGGAAGAGAGTCCTCACCAGTAACTGAATCTACTAGCACCTTGATCTTGGAATTCCAGCCTCCAGAACAGTGAAAAAATAAACGTCTGTTGTTTAAGCCACCCAGTCTGTGGGATTTTGTTATGGCAACTGAAAACTATCAGTCAAAAGTTGGTTACATCAACTACAGCATATTCATACAACTGGAGTGCCATGGAGGCTTTCAGAAGAAATGCAGGTTGAATCACATGTAACGCCATGGAAGGATGTTCCGCCTTTATTACGTGATAAAAAACAAGTTATCACGACCTGTATATCATGGTCCCATTGAAAAACAAAGTGCTATACAGGCTCATGCAGATTTTTCCAATCTGGAGAGATCATGGAAACAAGGAGGGAAAAAGGGGTAAGAAAAAAAAGAAATACTCGCAAAAGTTTCACTTTTGTAAGTCATGCACATCTGTAACTCTTGTATTTTAAGAAAAAGCAAGGTTCTATAGTTAATTTGTAAATATATATATATTAAAAAATAACAAATTCATGTGGACAGAATTTTCCAAACTCCAGAGGTACTTAACACCCCCTGAGTTTGCCTGTAGCATTAAGAGTTAATTCATTCCGTAGCCTGGGTTTTATCCGAGCGATAATCCTACATGATAGAAACCTGCCCTTTTTTCCCCCCACTATTTTATTACAAAAATTTCCCTACATACGTAAAAGTTGAATTTTACAGTGAATCTCTATATGCCCACTATGTAATTCTACAATTCACATTTTACTATTCTTGTTTTATCACATATCTATCCACTGCTCTATTCCTTCACCCATCCATCTTATTTTTTATATAAGAAATATACATATATTTCAAAGTAGGTTGCAGACACAAGTATACTTCCCCCTAAATACTTCCATATGTGTAGCATGCTAACTGCTTTCAAACACATAATGAAAACCCTTTCACACACCAGAAGAGACCACACACTTAATCTGAGACTATCCAAGGGAGAGGCTTAGAAAGAAATGGGGTCTGGAGGGGACTTCAAAAGGACTAATTCGATTTTGTGTGCCACCTTAGTCTAACCTTCACTGAGAAAGTACAGAGAAGCATCCACACCTCATAGCCAAACATCAATATGTTTATAATTAATCAAAACTGCAAGTTAAGAAAAAATCAAAGGGAAAATAAGGATCTGGACAAATATACTGCTGTGAACCTTTTTTTTTTTTTTTTTGCGGTACTCAGGCCTCTCACTGTTGTGGCCTCTCCCGTTGAGGGGCACAGGCTCCAGACGCGCAGGCTCAGCGGCCATGGCTCACGGGCCCAGCCGCTCCGCAGCATGTGGGATCTTCCCAGGCCGGGGCACGAACCCGTGCCCCCTGCATCGGCAGGCGGACTCTCAACCACTGCACCACCAGGGAAGCCCTGCTGCGAACCTTTTCCAAGAGGAGTTGGTGGCTCAGACTGGGAGGTTCTGCCCTGGTTGTCTGTAAGCCTTTAGCTTCTGGGAAGATAACGCCAGCCAAGCATCCTTTCAAGTCCTTGAAGATATGGTCTGCTTCTGTTTGCCTACAAATATTTGCATGTTGGTATCATTGACCGTTCTCAGTTTTTTTCAAGCACTGTTTTAACTACAGAAACTAACCCCAAACAGCTTAAGACTGTTATGTAACACGCAGTGTAACAACTTATCCACCCTAACCTGAGAGATTTATTTATTCATTTTCAAGGTAGACCCAGGTTTTAAATTTTCCAATTAGCAAGTAACCTAATAGAATTAAAAAGTCATGCAAACCACCTTCCCTTTGATAGACGGGCCTGACCGCCAACCTGGTTTACGAGAAAGCAAAGCAAAGCATTTTTCTTCCTAAACCAGAGATAACATTGGCTCCTGCTTTGACGAAGGTGCCCAGCATGGTCCATGAACATAGCTGAGAAACGTAAATGCTCGGATTCTTTGCTATGACCGTGCCTTTCCACAGGTCCTCCCAGAACTAGAACTGTGAATACCTCAGCCCCCTCTCGGGAATGTGACACCTCTGGGAACCTCCCCAGAACTTTTGTTTCCTTGAGAGTAGGTGCCTTCTGTGATCATGGAAACACCTAAAGTTCCGAAGCTTATGAATGCCAAAACTTTCTGCAATGAAGCACTATTTAGTAGAATAAAAACACCAATAGAACATCTGCCACAGAGATTAGAAAATCATGAGATTTAATTATTTCACTACCTGGCCAAGATGTTCCCTCCGCCCCCATGCCCCAATGACAAACTACAGATGGTACATGTAAGTACAATCATGTGTGATTCATGGGTGCTTGGACGGCATACTTGCTTAAGAAGGAGGAGAATCCAAGGGGGGAAAGCAACTTACATGTCCATTTAAACGTATCTGTTCTAACTTACGTTCCCATTTCTTTTTCCTACTTAAAATTCAACAATCCATTAAAAGCTAAATCCACTAAGACTTTAAATGGCCTTCATGGAGAGGAATAAATGACATTGCATTTATCTGTTGAGAACATCAATGGAAAACTAACTGGAGAAAGGAAAGACTAATTAATAAGAGCAGAAATGACTACTTAACTTCCTTTGATGTTAGAGATTATGAAAGAGTAAAATAACCACTCTATTTTATCAGGCACAATAAACCAGAGGAGGCAAAGCAAATGAAGTATTGACCTAAAAAGACAGGGGCAAACGTTCTGCCCCACAGCCCAGACTGCTTGGGTTTCTGAACAGAACTCAGGACCCCTTATTACTGACCTTGGGGCCGCCCACTTCTGTCTCTACCTCAACACCAGAGATGGAAGTCACGTGCTCTGAGAATCTAGCTGTCCCCGTGGATCAGCCCAGCTTTGGAGGCAGGACCCATCAAACCCCAGCCTAAGAACTCTGAGCAACTCCCTAGAAGCAGCCATAGTTCCTGATCTCAAATTCCTGACAATCTAGTTGGAAAGACTAAATGAACTCACATATAAACCAAAGCAGTACACTTGGAAAACAGGAATGGAAGACAGAGAGAAGCAACAAGAAAGGAAGGTCCAGGAAGCTTTAGGTCTCCAGGGAAGAGGGAGCAGGTCTCTGGAACCTTGGAATACTGCGAAATTAAACATCCATGGCAAGCTTAATCAGATCTCCAAGGAGCAGGCAACTGACATCTGCGCTGGCCAGCCAATGCCTGTGCTAACATGGAATCAGTTTAATTATATTTACACAAACATGATGGAACAATATAATCACAGCATCAGACTCTCCCAACTTCCATCCTCCCAAAGCATTATTTGAATATCACAAAATTGCTTTGTAAACAGAAAGGCACACATACAATTTCTAGAAATCCTGTAACGGCGCAATTATAGCTTGACCATTCGTTTGTTGTTGCCGTTCACAGGACTTAGCAAAATGCCTGGTCCTTGGTAGGTGTCAAACTAAGAAAAGCTAAATAAATCATCAAGATGATAAAAGCAAACTCTCTATAACTGAACTTAAAAACCACACAAAGGAACTAACAATTTTATATGTTTTAACTAGGTATCTTTTAGGGTTATTTGATTTTGTTGATTTCTAAAAGAAAAGAAAAAGAAACAGCACAAGAGATGTTTTCCTGAACTGAAATCACTTTGTACAGGAATCTGACTTAAGGCTTATAAATCTTCACACTTGTCAGAACTTCCAAGTCCGTTCCCCTCACACAGGCCTTTGAAATAACTGATATCACCTCCACTCCCCAGGCTGAGGAGACAAAGCAGGAGGAGTTCCATATTCAGACGCCAATGCACAGCCAACGACACACATCCAGCTTAGGATGGACCGGGTCTGGCGTCCCCATTAAGCTTATTGCCGGGGGAGCCCAGCGAATTTGCATACAGCCATTGAGAAAGAGAACTGATACCAGAAGTGACAGCTCCACACTGAGTGCCTTGATTCACAGAGTGTTCAATGACATAAATTTAAAGGCCAGGGCCCTCAAGCAACGTTTTAGGTTGGGCTCTTTTCCCCTTAATTACAAAATAAACAAAAGCAAGGAAGGTCTCTCCTCTCCAGAGGCTCCGCTTGAAACACTGGAGCGGGCTGCTTCCAATTCAATCCTATGCCCACCGCCCCAGATCAATAGACCCTTTGGTTCACGATGTCATCGGCTGCCTTTCTCCACCGCAGGTGCAGGTGGGTGGCGACAGAGCCCAGCTTCTCTCCCAGAGGTTCCTTCATCTACAAAAGGAATAAAACCAGAGGAATTGAGAGGCGGTACCAGGACATTCATGTGCCCAGGCAGCTGCATGTGACAGGCCTTAGAGCTATTAAATTAACACACCCTCAGCCAGGAGGGAGGGCGCCCAAATCAGAGGTGGGAGACATCTGCCCGCTAATAGAGTGACCCCACGTGTGACCCACAGATGAGCAGTGTCAGCATCATGTGGACACTTCTTAGAAATGCAGAGTCCCAGGCCCCACCCCAGACCCACGGAGTCAGAATCTGTATTTTTACAAAATCCCCAAGGGATTCACAAGCGTATTAAAGTTTATGGGATACTGTGCTAGAAGATCGACAAAAGAAGAAAGTTTCAGTAGCAACACTCCCATAATTAGAAATGCCTGTTTATCTGGTTTGGAAAGAGCCCTTGATTTAAATGATCAGAAAGCTAAGCTTTAACGTAGCCTTCATTCACAGGGCTGTCACAGTAAAATAGGACCAAACCTGTGTGTAGGCTATCAGTGAAATGCTGGCCCTGGTGCTGTGATTATCACCCCTGGAACATGTGAACATTCTGATTCCACGGCCCTGCCACCAGACACCCATTCAAAGGGCTTTGCTAAGACCTAGAAACCTGCCTGTTGAGACAGGCTTCCCAGAGGATTCTGACACAGATGGTCCCCAAACACACTATAATAAACACCTCAGGGTTTAACCATTATGCCGTGAACTCAAAAGAAAATGATGTTAGTGTTAGAAGCTCTTGTCCCCATCAGCCGGAGGAGGAGACATCAGGACTATGGGATGAAGCTGGACAAGAAGTGACCCTTGTCTACTCCTAAATACATCTCTCTCCCACACACACACACACCCCTCCACATCTATGCATGTGCTACGTTGTAGAGCAAGGTGCTGCAGGGAATATGGGATTCCCGGGAATGATGGGGGCCGTGGGGATTGTTTATAAGGCGGCTGGTTGGTAATAAACCTGTTCCTAATGAGGACAGAAGTGGGTGTCTGAACCACAGCTGGTGCAGTTAATTGGTGGGAAAGTTTGAGGCTCTGTGGTTCACAGTTTAGGGAGTTCTGTTTAGTCTAAGACAGATGACAACACGGTATCTGTTGCAGACTCAGCCTGAAGGTGGGCAGTCAAACCTACACTAACTCTTACTGGTCCAGCTAAGACGAGTTCTTATATACAATAGATACTGATGAAATGATTTCCATTGAGAGTTGGCAAGACATTAGAAAGCCTCTGGCCCATGGACCACCTACATCAGAATCACCTGGTGGGTGTGCGGGGAGGCGCTAGTTAATCATGCACTAACCTAGACCCACACACCAGGACTACTGCCAGAGGGAGACACCAGGATTCATGTTGTTTTAGAAGCCCCCATGGGGTTCTCGTGATCATCAGGTTTAAGAACCGCAAAAACTTCATCTTCTAGGTGAGAAAAACAAAGTGACATGCCACAGTTCCCAGCCCTGATTCCCCATTGAGCGCTCTACTAAGGGATAGGTGAGCTACCTAGACAACCTCCTCTGCCCCTGGGGCCGTCCTGGGAACCAGGAAAGCAGAAGCACCACTTTGAGGGGACTTTGTGCCCATCGTGGCCAGATCTTTCTCCCTATTTTTATTTGTTACAACCCCCGGTGGAATCCTTAGTGGATACTTAAAATGCAGCATCTTATACAATCCAGGTCTCTGGCCTTACCCCAGAGCGTGGCTCCAAGCTGGAAGAACCCGCCCTCCAGAAAAGAGCTGATGTTTATACCCACCCTACATCTGTTTGGGATTATACACAGTGTTTAGTATGGGAAAAAAGGAGCAATAAGATTTACACAGGCATTATCAGAGTCTCTTTCTGAATTTTGCTCCAGAAAAGAATACAAACCTAGATTTTAAAACAAAAAGCAATGTTTCGTATGCTACCATTTGTGTTAAAACAAAAAGGAAGATAATTGCATATACATGTTACCTGATTTCATTTGCATAAAATTTCCCCTAAGTTACACAGCAAACCAGAGGCCTGTGATAGGAGGATGTGCAACTTCTATACTTTTAAAGTTGTGAACGTTGGAATTGTACTGCCTACCTAAATTATTAAATTCAGTTTCACCTTCTTTTTTAATTGAAGTGCAGTTGATTCACACTGTTGTGTTACTTTCAGGAGTACAGCAAATTGATTCAGTTATTTTTTTTTTCAGATTTTCCATTATAGGTGATTACAAGATATTGAATGTAATTTCCTGTGCTACACAGTAGGTCCCTGTTGCTTATCTATTTTATGTATAGCAGTTTGTATCTATTAATCCCATACTCCTAATTTATTCCTGCCCCCTTTGGTAACCATAAGTTTGTCTTCTACATCTGTGAATCTGTTTTGTAAATAGATTCATTTGTATTGTTTTTTTAGATTCCATACATAAGTGATATCACATATTTGTCTTTGTCTTACTTCACTTAGTATATTCCCTAGGTCCATTCATGTTGCTGTAAATGGCAAAGTTTCCTTCTTCCTTACGGCTAATATTCCATTGTGTGTATGCATATGTATGTATGTATGTATGTGTGTGTGTCTGTGTATCTCACATCTTCTTAAGCCAATCTTGTTGATGGGCACTTGGGTTGTTTCCATGTCTTGGCTATTGTAAATAGTTCTGCTACGAACATTGGGGCGCATGTATCTTTCTGAATTAGAATTTTCTTTTTTTCTGGATATATACCCAGGATTGGGATTGCTGGGTCATATGGTAGCTCTATTTTTAGTCTTATAAGGAACCTCCATACTGTTCTCCATAGTGACTGTACCAATTTACATTCCCACCAACAGTGTGGGAGGGTTCCCTTTTCTCCACACCCTCTCCAGCATTTATTGTTTGTAGACTTTTTGATAATGGTCATTCTGACTGGTGTGAGGTGATACCTCGTAGTGGTTTTGATTTGCATTTCTCTAATCATTAGCAATGTTGAGCATCTTTTCATGTGCCTGTTGGCCATCTGTATGTCTTCTTTGGAAAAATGTCTATTTAGGTCTTCCCATTTTTTGGTTGAGTTGTTTTTTGGATACTGAGTTGTATGAGCTATTTGTATATTTTGAATATTAATCCCTTGTCAGTTGCATCATTCACAAATATCTTCTCCCATTCCATAGCTTGTCTTTTCATTTTGCTGATGGTTTCCTTTGCTGTGTAAAAGTTAAGTCTGATTAGGTCCCATTTATTTATTTTTGCTTTTATTTCTTTTGCCTTGGGAGACTGATCTAAGAAAATATTGCTTTGATTAAAGTCTGAGAATGTTTTGCCTATGTTCTCTTCTAGGAGTTTTATTATGTCATATCTTATATTTAGGTCTTTAAACCATTTTGAGTTTATTTTTGTATATTGTGTGAGGGAGTGTTCTGATTTCACTGATTTACATGTAGCTGTCCAGCTTTCCCAGCACCACTTTTTGAAGAGACTGTCCTTTCTGCATTGTATATTCTTGCCTCTTTTGTTGTAGATGAATTGACTGTAGGTGTGTGAGTTTATTTATGGGCTCTCTATTCTGTTCCATTGATCCATATGTCTGTTTATGTGCTAATACCACACTGTTTTGATTACTGTAGCTTTGTAGTAAAGTCTGAAGTCTGAATGGGTTATGCCCCCAGATTTATTCTTTTTCCTCAGGACTGCTTTGGCAATTCTGGGTCTTTTGTGACTCCATATAAATTTTAGGATTATTTGTTCTGTGAAAAATGTCATGGGTATTTTGATAGGAACCACATTAATCTTTAGATTGCTTTGGGTAGTATGGCCATTTTTTTAAGTTGGGGTATAGTTCTTTTACAATGTTGTGTTAGTTTCTGCTATACAACAAAGTGAATCAGCTATATGCATACATACATCCCCTCCCCCTTGGACCTCCCTCCCCCCCATCCCACCCGTCTAGGTCACCAAAGAGTACCAAGCTGAGCTCCCTGCACTCTAAAGGAGGTTTCCACTAGCTATCTGCTTTACACATGGTAGTGTATATATGTCAATCCCAATCTCCCAGTTCATCCCACCCCACCTTCCCCCCAACCCCGGGGTCCACACATCCATTCTGTACATCTGTGTCTCTATTCCTGCCCTGCAAATAGGTTCATCTGTATCATTTTTCTAAATTCCACATAAGAGGGAACCCTCGTGCAATGTTGGTGGGTATGTGGATTGGTGCAGCCACTATGGAGAACAGTATGGAGGTTCCTTAAAAAACGAGAAACAGAACTACCATATGACCCAGCAATCCCACTACCAGGTATATACCCTGAGAAAACCATAATTCAAAAACAGGGGCTTCCCTGGTGGCGCAGTGGTTGAGAGTCCGCCTGCTGATGCAGGGGACGCGGGTTCGTGCCCCGGTCCGGGAAGATCCCGCGTGCCGCAGAGCGGCTGGGCCCGTGAGCCGTGGCCGCTGGGCCTGCGTGTCCGGAGCCTGTGCTCCGCAATGGGAGAGGCCACAACAGTGAGAGGCCCGCATACCGCAAAAAAAACAACAGACATGCACCCCAGTGTTCATTGCAGCACTGTTTGCAACGGCCAGGATGTGGAAGCAAGCTGGATGTCCATCGACAGATGAATGGATAAAGAAGATGTGGTGCATGTATGCAATGGAATATTACTCAGCCATAAAAAGGAACAAAATTGGGTCATTTGTAGAGACGTGGACAGACCTAGAGTCTGTCATGCAGAGTGAAGTAAGTCAGAAAGAGTATGGCCATTTTAACGGTATTAATTCTTCCAATCCAAGAGCATCGGTTATCTTTCCATTTCTTTGAATCATCTTCAGTTTCTTTTATCAATGTTTCATAATTTTCAGCATATGTCTTTCACCTCCTTGGTTAAGTTTATTCCTAGACATTTTTTATGCAATTTAAAACAGACTGGGGTTATTTTTACTTTCTCTTTCTGATATTTCATTATTAGTGTAAAGAAGAGCAACAGACTTATGTATACTAATCTTGTATCCTGCTACCTTGCTGAAGTCATTTATTAGTTCTAAGAGTTTTTGTATGGAGACTTTGAGGCTCTCTAAATAGAGTATCATGGCATCTGCAAATAGTGACAGTTTTACCTCTTCCCTTCCAATTTGGATACCTTTTTCTTTTTCTTGTCTGATCACTGTGGCTAGAAATTCCAATACTACGTTGAATAGAAGTGGTAAGAGTAGGCATTCTTGCCTTATTCCTAAATTTAGCAGGAAGGCTTTCAGCTTTTCTTTTTAAGAAAAGATGACGATGTATGCGGCAAAGCTGATAATCTACAGCACAAGCTATTCTTAGTCCAGCAGGACCCTGTGACTCACCAGGGCCAGCCCAACCTTCCTGTTTGTCCCCCTTGCTGGCACCAAGAAAGAGCTGGGATGATGTTTCCCCATCGGGCATGGGATAAACCCCTCCATCCCAAGCATGCCCCAACCCCTATTCACCATTCACCAACTTAATCTGCACAGGATTTCGTTTTCCTAAATAACTTCAGAATTATGGCCACAGAACTAACCTGCACAGTAAGGAGAGGGACTGATCAGAACACCACAGGCTGCATACCTGGCACCACTTACCTGGCATCTCTGGCATCCAGACACCAGCCAGAAGCCACCAAATTACAAAAATCCTCAGCTCACCGACAAGTAAATCTTTGAGGACCATGAGGAGTCCTCGAATAAAAACCAACTGAATCCTGGGTATTTCCCTGCTTAATGCTCCCAGGTGAAACTACTTACCCATCCCCATAAAAAAAAATTGTAGCAGGAGCTCTTAATATAAGATCATAAAATTGAGACATTTTCAGGAAAGAAAAAATATGTATATTGTTCTAAGAAGATTCTCAAGGATTCCTGACCCCAAAAGGTTTAAGCATCATTGTTCTGGAACACGCATCTCCATGTGTGGTCCCAAGACTTCCCACATCAGGGCCACCCAGAAGAGAACACTTTTTAAAATGCATATTCCTACAAACTTGTTACCTCTTGCAACAGAATATCTGCAGGCAGTGCCTAAGGATCTACCTATAAAACAAAAAGGAGTCTCCAGCTCGCTCACGTTTGAAAGTCACTAATAAGAGAAGTATTCAGGTTGTTTCCCTATCTTGGCTATTGTGGCTAATGCTGCAATGAACAATGGCAGGGAAACAACCTAAGTGTTTGTCGCCAGATGAATGGATAAACAAATTGTGGTTAATACAGACAATGGAACAGTATTCGATTCCACCTTCCTTGAGGACACGATGCTAAGTGAAATAAGCCAGACACAGAAAGATAAATACTGTAAGATCTTTGTTTATATGTGGAATCTGGGGAGGCAAAGGCTCCAACTCATAGAAGCAGAGAGTAGAATGGTGGCTACCAGGACCTGGGGGGGTGGGGGTGGAGCTGTTGGTCAAGGGGCACAAAGGTTCTCTCATGCAAGATGAATAAGTTCTGGAGATTTAATATGCAGCACGGTGACTACAGTTAATAATACTGTATTGCATGCTTAAAATCTGCTAAGACAGTAGATCTGAAATGTTATCACCGCACCAATAAATAGTAACTCTGTGAGGTGATGGATGTGTTAATTAGCTTGATCCTGGTAATCATTTCACAATGTAAATGGATATCAAATCATCACTTTTTACACCTTAAATATATACATTTTTTATTTACCAAGTATATCTCAATAATGCTGGAAAAAAATAAAATTTAGAGGAACAAAACGAATTGTGCAGAAGACACAGCATTTCCTGTAGGTGAAGAATCTATTTTCTCCTTAGAAAACTCTTCAGGGTGGGATGGGGGTGGAGAATGAAACAAAAACTCCACATTTTTTTTTCTTGGCCGCACCAGGCATGTGGGATCTTAGCTCCCCAAGCAGGGATCGAACCCATTCCCCCTGCATTGGGAGAACAGAGTCTTAACCACTGGACCACCAAGGAAGTCCCTGTAACAGCTTTTTAAACGCCATATTCAAAGGGTCAAATCTCCATCCTTATAAACCCTTCTTTAAAAAACATGCCTGACTTATATTTAAAGATTAAAAGAAAGTCTGACTTGTTTACTGATCATTAACTTAATTACCAAACATAACAGTTTGCATTCTCAACGTATGATTTATTAAGAATGCAAACCTGATATTAACTCATGCCCAGCTTGGTACAATGAGTGACAGCCTAATACTTGGAACTCCAAACATGTTGCACTGTTTTTACACCCTTCCAAGGTTTAATCCCATCATATCTGTCAACTGAAAAACCTCCTCATCTGATCCAGAGGGTTTTTTTCTCCCAAGTTTTCTTCTTATGAGTCAAGATTTTCCCATGTAAAATTCCTTTTATGTTGGTATTTTAATTGAACACTAAAAAATAATAGTTCATGGAATACAAGATTTAGTGTAGCACATAAAAAAATAAAATGACAATAATAAAAAAAAAATCCATCTCGCTCACATAAATTAAGGCAAAGCCCTAAAAATTCAACCTATGACTATCATATATTCTGCAGTTGGTTTTCCATTTTCACCCCCAAAATGCCATAAATTACAAAGTATTAGCATGCAGCAGTGCAAGTTGGTACCGATCAGACACATAATTCTTCTCTAAAACATCTCAGCCATTTCTTATCCTATCTGCCTTTCCAAATCTTTATTAACTCCACCAAAAGAGCTTATTGAAAGCCCACCTGCATTTTGACCTCAGGGGCTTTCAGCCAGTAAAAAACAACAAATTAGAACTCTGATATTCACATACATACAGGGGGAAATCAATAGTTTTAATTTTCACATGGAGGCCCACAATTTTCAACTGACGGCCTCAGCAGGTTTTAATGGACACAAACAATTTACTTTTACTGTTTTAATTGTTTTTAGTCAATCACTTTTTATTGCCCCTCTCCATCTGACTAAACAAATTAATCGAGCTATATTCATAAATGATGACTGGGTAAAACGGCCAGTTATGTATATTTTACTATTTGAGTCTCAATTACAGGCAGCATTAGGAAGTAGCTGGCCCAAAAGGTAGCCTCGGTCATTAAAGCAGAAAAGGGAACAAGTCAGAAGGAAAATGACAGAACAGGGGCCCTCTGTTGGCTTAGGGCATCTGAGGGCAGCTGCTTGGCAGTTCCCATTCTCCCATCTGAGTGCAAAGGGGCCATCCGTTGTCCCCCAGGGAGGAGAAGGGGCAGTTTCAGGTTACTGCGGTGGCAAAGGCCTTGAGAGCCTGCAGGCAGGTGAGGGCTGTTTTGTGTCAAGTTAATTAGGAGACTCCGCTACAGCTCAGGCAAGCCTGAGGTCACATATGCAGACTATGGCGCACGCCACCCACTTTCTTTGGAAGCAAATCCTCTCCTCTCTCCAAAAACCTGCGAAATCCTGGAGCTGCAAGCTCTTGCCTCTAAACAGTTCATCTGGGGTAGTTTTATGCCTCGCAGGCAAGCATGAGAAACCCCCCTGTTCACTGAAAAAGCTTCAACACAAACCACATTTTCCTGCTTAAAAATAACATCCCTAAAAGTTGATCTGTAAGAGCCTTATCAAAGACAAAAGTCTTTGCCACCAAGACACTGTTACATTTTAACTCCTACATCTGCTTTGATCACATGGTCCAGCCCTGGGCTTGACTGGAATCACTAGTGAAAGTTAATCAATCCCAGATGTCATCATGGCTTATAGGATGGAATTTTCCAGAACTGTCACGAAAGTGCTTTCTAACTTTGAAGAGTCATGCCTTCTTGGTATCTCACTAGGGGACGGCTGTATCCTAGCGGGTTTAGCATTTGCAAATTCAATTACATGCACTGGCCAAAAAGAAAAAAAGAGGGAGAGGTGGAAAGGGAAATAATTGAAATAGTGCAAGTGACTTTGCCCTCCATCCACTTGACGAGCGTATGTCCCAGAGAGAACATGAGATTGGAAATAAGACTCAGCTGGCCCCACAGTCACTCTAAACCTGAGCCAACTCTTAATCACGTCTGGTCTCAACTGAAGAAACCACAGAGAGTTCCAGTTCACGGGGGAGAAGATCCCTGTGCTGGATTTACTGTGAGAATGGGTCTGGGGCTACCCTGCACGTGCTCCTGACACACTGCCTTTAGAACCTTCCCCGGTGCAGGAATTAACTTCCCTGAGCACCCGTGGGCATCGCAGTTGGAAAGTTCTGCTGTGCCTAACAAATCCAGAAGACTCTTCTACTGTAGTGTGATTTATTTACACGGCACAGCAGTCAAACCCTCAGAATCTCTGATTGACCAAAGGGCAAATAATTACTCCTTTTAATTGTGATAAATCACCCTGGAGCAGGCAAATATTTGATTCTCAATTAATTTCTTCGGCACTCCCGACAGTGACAGCACAGCTGCTCTGTCACTCCTTTCCCTTCCCTATTAGGACTAGGGTGCAGATCTGAGTGAAGGGACAGGTGGCTGACAGTGACTTATAGGGGACAGGCTACGCTCGGAGAGCATGTGATAAAAGCCCTGTGATAAAAGCCAAAATTACGAGGAAATTAATATGCAGCTCAGAATTGGCATTTAGATATACCAGATAAATCAGAGGCCATCCTCTGATATTGCAAAACTGCTAGAGAAGAAGAGATGCTGAGTGCGGGAGCAGCATGTGCCTCCAGTGTCAAAAGAAGCAATCGTTTCTTTGAGAATTCAGTTGCCTGCTTTCCTCCTCTCCAAAGACTGGGGTTATATGGAGGAGCAGGGGACTAGGAGAGCGTTTTTCAGGCTTCACACCTCACTAGCTATTCAAATTACATAAATTCCCTGTTCCTCAGTTTTCTCACCTGCAAAATGGGAAGAGTCACAGTGCATACTTCTTAGGGGGGTTATTAGGACCTAGTAAGTTTATATAAATATTTGTTGCATAAATGAATCAATAAATTTTAGTTGCTCTTATTACTACTCACAGCAATGTCATCTTCATTACTGTGGAAGTTTTAAATGCCGAGAATAAAGCAATAACAAAAGGAGCTAATACACACAGCGCTTCTATGTACCTGACTTAGCAACATGGCAAAACGTCCTCCAACTATATATCCTTTCCACAGGTACAACCCCTTTCAGGAGGGTCAATGTATCCTAGTGGGTCTAGCATTTGCAAATTCAATGTGTGTGAGGAGATTGTGACACAGTTCTCTCTTCTGTCTTCTTTCTATACAGCTGCATGGAGAGCTGTGAAATCCAAGTCTAGGGTACTGGGGAGATCAAATAAAGTCTCATAATCTTCTTTGGTCTGCATCCAAATGACTTAAGAGGAATAGGGAACTCTACATGTGCCAGCCCAGATTATCAGACTTCCCAGCACTGAGATTTGGGGTCTGTGGTAGCCATTTTCACAGAAAGTACAAGGGCAGCACACTCAACCATATCATATAGTAAAGATGCACACATAAAGCTGGATCAGTATTACTGCCTGGACTCTGACATATGGCTGCAATGGGGTATCTGGGTCCGAATCTGGGCTTGGAGACCTACAGGGAAGAAGAACAAAGCGGCATCGTGTTGACTGTGCATCCTGACAGAGATGGAAGATGCCACACCCCAGTGCTGTTGAATTCAACATATTTTGCTGAATTGCCTCCTCTAGACACTTAGGATATAGTAACTAACTGAAGTACATTGTCCCAACCCCTGTGAGGTTTCACAGCCCACAGAGGCATCAACTTTTAACCTAAGGATGGGATAGAAAATTGCATCATCTATGTTCTTTGTTTATAAGCAAGACTGACTCCAAACAAAAGAAAAGAGGAGTTAACTAGAAGGACAACTGTGGTCGCTTGCAAAGATGGCCCTAAATTCTCACCCCTCCCAATCTCCATGCACTCTGCATGTAACGTTTCAGGGCCCACCCACCATAGCTGGGCTGAGCTGCTCCTCACTTTGACAGTAAGCTCAACTGTGCCTTGCTTTGGCCAAAGGGATGCTAGCATATGTGATATAAGCAGAGGCTAAAAATGGACTTCTTTGGGTAACAAGATGGTGTCATTCTCTTTTCTCGCACCTGCCCTCTAAGTACAACCAAGTACCACAGCAGTAATTGAACAGATGACCATAAAAGGAGGAGAGAGGAAGGTGGGCTGGCTAGGGACCTCAGGACTTCAGGAACAAAACACAATAAGTTCCCTGGGTTTTCTTCTCCCACATGCCCCAGACAGGGTACCAGATAGTGTATAACCCAGAAACATCAACAGGCATTAAAAAACAGAATAAAGCAAAAACCACAAGAAAGTCTGCTGTATCCTGGGCAAAGTCCTCATCAGGGAATTAGAAAGGAGACCCATATCCAGTGACAGTGAGAGCCTGATCTACCTGCAACAACAGCACCTGCAGAGCTCCAGGGAACAAGCCATTTTAATCTTCCCACAGCATCAATAAGAGAGAAATGTGGGCAGGTGCAATCAACCCACATCTCACACCAGGTTACACGAGCAGAACTAGCATCTCTGGCACTCCACACAAGAGGCAACCCAGATCTGGCATTTCCAGCCCTTCACTCAGCAGCAGAAGGTGAACTAGGCCAGGACCCTCCTGATTCCCCACCCAGTGGCAGAGAACCACCAGAGCTTGTGACTCTTAGCCATCCACCCAGCTACAGGCATTTTCCTTCCTGAGGCACTGGCACAGACAGAGTGAGAAGCCCACCTACACCAGGTGGCCAAAGAACAGATTAGGAGAAACCCTCTCTGTCCTGCAGGTCCAGAAACCTTCAAGTCCCACCTAACAACACCAGGTGGCACAGGAAAGTGCCCACCCTCCACCTCCCAGCCCTGGGCAGCACCAGGAGGGTCCAGCAGCTGGGATCAGGAGGGAGCCAGAGAACAAAGCAGAGCAGAGGAAAACTAAACTGTCACTGAAACTACAGCCCGCAAAAGTAGCCAGAACTACACACTAAATCAGATGAAGTGACTTTCTGCTAAAATTAAAAAGACTTAAATAGGGTTAAAAACGAGGAAAATCTCAACTTGAATGAGAAAAAACAATCAACTGACACCAGGACTGAGATGAATAAGACGTTTGAACTATCTGATGAAGATTTTAAAGTAGCTGTCCTAAAACTGCTTCAACGAGTAATTATTAATTCTCTTAAACAAAGTAAAATGTTCTTAAATTAAAACTTCAGCAATAAATAAAACATTTTAAAATGGAAATTATAGAACTGGAAAAAACAAAAACTGAAATTAAGAATTCAATGAAGGGCTTCCCTGGTGGCGCAGTGGTTGAGAGTCTGCCTGCCGATGCAGGGGACACGGGTTCGTGCCCCGGTCCGGGAGGATCCCACATGCCACGGAGCGCCTGGGCCCGTGAGCCATGGCCGCTGAGCCTGCGCGTCCGGAGCCTGTGCTCCGCAGCGGGAGAAGCCACAACAGTGAGAGGCCCACGTACCGCCAAAAAAAAAAAAAAAAAAAAAGAATTCAATGCATGGGCTCAAGAATAGTGTGGAGATGACAAAATATAGAGTCAGTGTGAGGACAGATAAATAGAATTTGTTCAATCTGAGCAGAAGAGAGAAAATGAAAGAAAAAAAATGAACAGCATCTCAGGGACCTATGGGACACTAAGAGAAAGACATTTTTATCTTTGGAATCCTTAAAGGAAAAGAGAAAGCATGGAGCAAAAAAAAAAAAAAAAAAAGTTCAAAGAAACAATGGCTGAAAACTTCCCAAATTTGACAAAAAATATAAACCTATGGATTCAAGAAGTTGTGTCAACACCAGATATGATAAACCCAAAGTAATCAACACAAAGACATGTTATAAACTCTTGAAAACTAAAAACAAAGAAAATCCTAAAAGCAAGCAGAGAGGAACTGGTTACTTAACATTACTTACAAAGGAATGCCAATTTAAACAATTCATTTCTCATCTGAAACCATAGGGACCAGAAAGGAGAGGCACATTTTTCAATGGATAAAAGAAAATAACTGTCAACCATGAGTTGTGGATCTGGTGAAACTGTTGTTCAAGAAAAAAGGGGAAATGAAGACATCGCCAAATGAGAAAAAAAATGAGACTCTGTCACTAGCAGAGCTACCCTTAAAGAATAGCTAAAGGAAACTCTCAGACCAGAATGAGAATAACAGAAGAAGGATAAGAAATTCATTTTAAAAAAAGGAAGAACAATGGAATTGGTTTAAAGGGGGTTAAAATAATAGAGTATCCTCATACTCGTGAATTGTTTATATAATATTTTATGGGTGAAGCAAACACTGCAACATCATTTGCTGTGGTGCTTAAGGCATGTAGAGGAAATACTTGAAACAATCGTATTTAAAAAGTAGGGGTGGGACTTCCCTGGCAGTGCAGTGGATAAGAATCTGCCTGCCAATGCAGGGGACACAGGTTCGAGCCCTGGTCCCGGAAGATCCCACATGGTTCAGAGCAACTAAGCCCATGTGCCACAGCTACAGAGCCTGCGCTCTAGAGCCTGCAAGCCACAACTACTGAGCCCGCAAGCCACAACTACTGAAGCTCATGTGCCTAGAGCCCGTGCTCCGCAACAAGAGAAGCCACCGCAATGAGAAGGCTGTGCACCGCAACGAAGGGTAGCCTCTGCTCACAGCAACTAGAAACAGCCCGCATGCAGCAACGAAGACCCAATGCAGCCAAAAATAAATAAAATTAAATCTTTTTTAAAAATTAATTAAAAGTAGTGGTGGTACAGAGACCTAAATAGAACTAAGGTTTCAATACTTCATTCAATGTGACAGACATCAATACCAGCAAGAGTGACGGGCTGTGATAAACTCCATAAATATATTGTACAACCTAGGGCAGCCATTAAAATACATATATAAATTACAATATAAAAGATAATACAAACAATAAAATAGATACTAAGAAAAACAATATAAAAGAATTCTTTAAAATATTCATGTAATCATAGGAAGGCAAGAAAAGAGGAGCAGAGAAATGAGAAGCAGAGGAAACAAAGAGAAAATAATAAAATGGCAGAGTTAAACTCTAACATATCAACAGTTATTATAAATGTAGGCAGTCTAAATATACCAATTAAAAAGGATTCACAGAATCGATAAAGATACATGACCCACCAATAGACTGTCTACAAGAAACTCACTTCAAACACTATGACAGTGTTTGAAAGTAAAAGAATGGAAAAGGATATATCATGCTAACACAAGTAATAATTTTAAAAAGCAGAAGTGGCTACATTAATTTCAAGTAATGTAGACTTCAGCGCAAAGAAAATTACAGGGGACAAAGAAGGACATTACATAATGACAGAACAATCCATTCATCAGGAAGTCATAGTGATCCTAAATGTGGATGCACTAAAAAACAGAGCTTCAAAACACATGAAGCAAAAACTAAGAAGAGAAATAGGTAAATTTACAATTATCCCTGAGGTGTCAACACCCTACTCTCAGTAACTGATACATCTATTAGATAGAACATAGGAAAAAATATAGAATAATTGAACACTACCATCAACCAGCAGCAACTAACTGGCATTTATACAACACCCAACAACAGCAGAATACATTTTTCAAGTGCCCATGGAACATTTACCAAGATAAACCATATCCAGGAACATAAAATAAACCCCAATAAATTTAAAAGAATTAAACTCATACATTTTGTTTTTCAGCTAAAATGGAATCAAACTGTAAATCAATAACAGAAAGACAAAAGGAAAATCTTCAAACACTTGGAGATTAAATAATATGCTTCCAAACAATCCATGAGTCAAAGGGAAACCCTCAAAGGAAATATTTTAAAGTACACAAAAACCAAATGAAAATGAAAATATAACATTTAAAAATATGTGGGGTGTAGTTAAAGCAATGCTGAGAAAAAAATTTATAACACCAACTGCTTAGATTAGAAAAGAGAAAAGGTCTCAAATTAATAATCTAAGTTACTACATCAAAAAAATTAGGAAAAGGAAAGAAAAATAAACCCGAGGCAAACAGAAGAAAGGAATAAAAATAGTAAGTGCAGAAATCAAAGAAATTGAAAATGAAGCAAATAGAGAAAACCAATGACACCAAAACTGGTTATTGGGAGGGAAAAAAACCTATAAAATTTAAAAACTTCTAATAAGACTGACAAAAAGAAAAAGAAAAAAAGATACAAATCACTAATATCAGGAATGAAACAGGCAGATCAGTACAGATCCTGAAGCCATAAAAAGGAAGCTAATAAGCACACACTAAAAACAACTTTACACATAAATGCAACAATTTAGAAGAAAAACATCAATTTCTTGCAAACCACCAACTATTAAAATTAACCAAGATGATAGGTAACTTGAATACTCCTATAATCATTAAAAAAAATTGAATATACAATGTTAAAGCTACCTATAAAAGAAATGCTCTGGACTAGACAGCTTCCCTGGAGAATGTAAAGAAGAATCAACACCAACTTCGCACAACCTCTTCAACCAGAAAGAAAGAGGAGAAAGAAATGTTTCTCAACTCATTTCATGACGCCAGTATTACCTTGATACCAAAAACTGAAAAAGACAGTAATAAAAAAGGAAAATTACAGAATATCTCTCAGGCTACCTAGATGCAAAAATCTTTAATGACATACTGCAAATAGAATCCAACAATGTACAAAAAGAATTATACACTATAATCAAGTGGGATTTATTCCAGGTATGCAAGGCTGGTTCAACATGTGAAAATCTATCAGTGTAATCCACCATATCAACAGTCTAAAGGAGAAAAATTATATGATCATATCAATTGATGCAGTAAAAGCATCTGACAAAATCCAACATTTATTCATGATAAAAACTCACAGCAAGCTAGGAATAGAGTGGAACTACCTCATCTTGATAAAAAGCATCTATTACAAAAATCTACAGCTAATGTCACACTTCATGAAGAAAGGCTGACTGCATCCCCCCTAATACTGTAAACAAAGTAAGATGTCCTCTGTCATAATTCTTATTTAACACAGCACTGAAATTTCCAGCCAGTACAATAAAGCAAGAAAAAGAAATAAAAGTCATACAGATTGTAAAGTAAGGAGTAAAACTGTCCCTATTTGCAGATGTTATAACTGTCTATATAGAAAGCCTCAAGGAGAAAGAAAGAAAGAACGAGAGAGAGAGAGAAAGAAACAAAGAGAGAAAGAGAGAGAGAAAGAGAGAGAGAGAAAAAGAAAGAAAGAAAGAAAGAAGAAAAAAATCCTCCTAGAACTAACAGGTGAGTTCAGCAAGGTATTAGAGTACAGAATCAACCAACACACAAAAATCAATCACATTTCTACATGTTAAAAATGAACATGTGGTAACTGAAATTAAAAACACAACAGTGTTTACCATTGCACCAAAGAAAATGAAATGTTCAAATACACATACAACAAAATAGATATCGAATCTGTATGCTGAAAATCACAAAATTCTGATTAAAGAAATCAAAGAAGACCTAAATAAATGGAGAGCTATACCAAATTCAAGGATTGTGTTTCAACACATTAAGGATATCTATTCTTTCCAAATTGATCTATAGGTTTCATGTCCTTTTGGTCAAAATCACAACAAGGCTTTTCATAGACATAGACAAGCTTACTGTAACATTTATATAGAAAGGCCTAAGACTTAAAGGAGCAAAACTAATCTTGAAAAAGAAGTACCAAGTGGGAGGATTCCCTGCACCTCATATTAAGGCTTATTATATGGCTACAGTCATCAAGACAATGTGGTATTGGTTTAGGGAGAGACACATTGATTGATACAACAGAACAGAGAACCCAGACATATACACACAAATATATACAACTTATTTTTCACAAAACGGCAAAAGCATTTTAATGACCTTTTCAACAATTGGTGCTGGAGCAAATGAGCATCCATAGGCTAAAAATGAACCATGACTTAAACCTTACACATTGTACAACAATCAACTCAAAATGAATCATGAACAAAAATGTAAAACTATAAAACATTTAAAACAGACATAGGAGAAAATGTTTGGGACCTAGGGCTAGGCAAAGAGCAATTAGACTTAACACCAAAAGCACAATCCACACGAGGAAAAACTGATAAATTGGACAGCATCAAAGCTGAAACCTTCTGCTCTTCAGAAGGCCCTGTTAAGAATATGGAAAGACAAACTACAGACTTGGAGACAATAAACCCATCAAAAGGTATACAGCATATATAAAGAACTCTCAAAACTCAACAGTAAAAAAGCAAGGAATCTAATTTAAAAATGGGCAAAAGATATGAACAGACATTGCACTGAAGATAATATACAGGTCACAAATAAGGACTTCAAAAGATTTTCAACTTTATTAGCTATTAGGAAAATGGATATTAACACCCCAATGAGATATCACTGCATACCTATCAAGTGTGAGAGAAAACATAGTGACAAGCAAATGCCACTGAGGATGCAGAGAAACCAGATCCTTCATACACTGCTGGGAATGATAAGTAGCAAAGCCACGTTGAGTGTGGCAGTTCCTTATACAGTTGACCCGTGAACAACATGGGTTTGAACTGCTCAAGTCCCCTATACGCAGATTGATTTCCAATAATAAACAGTACAATACTACACCATCTGTGGTTGGTTAAATTGGCAGATACAGGGAACCACGGATACAGACGGCCGACTGTAAGTTACAGGCAGATTTGTAACTTCAGGGAGGGTTAGCACCCCTAACCCTCACCTTGTTCAAGGGTCAACTCTACAAGTAAACATGCGACTACCATATGCCCCCCACCCTGACAACTGCACTTTCAGACGTTTATCAAGAGAAACAGCAACTTATAATCACACAAAAACCTGTATGCAACAAAAAGCAACTGTTAATAGGAGTTTTGTTCGCAACAATCAAAAACTGGAAACAAACCAGATATTTATGTCAGTGAATGGTTAAACTAGGTCGATTCTGTGGAATACTACTCAGAAATAAAAAGGAACAAACTCAAGAGAAACTCAAGAGAAAAACAAATACCGTATGCTAACACATATATATGGAATCTAAAAAAAAAGAAAATGGCCAAAAGAACCTAGGGGCAGGACAGGAATAAAGATGCAGACCTACTAGAGAATGGACTTGAGGATATGGGGAGGGGGAAGGGTAAGCTGGGACAAAGTGAGAGAGTGGCATGGACATATATACACTACCAAACATAAAATAGATAGCTAGTGGGAAGCAGCCACATAGCACAGGGAGATCAGCTCGGTGCTTTGTGACCACCTAGAGGGGTGGGATAGGGAGGGTGGGAGGGAGGGAGATGCAAGACGGAAAAGATATGGGGACATATGTATATGTATACCTGATTCACTTTGTTATAAAGCAGAAACTGACACACCATTGTAAAGCAATTATACTCTAATAAAGATGTTAAAAGATAAAAAAAATTTAAAAAACAACAACAAAAAGAAATAGAAAATTATATGTAAGTTAAATTTAAAAAATTTTTCTGTTGCAAAAAAAAAAGGAACAAACTTGATATCTCAACAATTTGGATGAATGTCCAAAGAATAATGCCGAGAAAAAGCCAATCCCCAAAGATCATATACTGTATGATTCCATTTAAATAACACTCTTGAAATGACAAAATTATAGAAATGGAAAAAAGATGTGTGGTTTCCAGGGGTTAAAGACTGGGGGTGGGGGCTTCCCTGGTGGCACAGTGGTTGAGAGTCCACCTGCCGATGCAGGGGACACAGGTTCGTGCCCCGGTCCGGGAGGATCCCACATGCCGCGGAGCGGCTGGGCCCGTGAGCCATGGCCACTGGGCCTGCGCGTCTGGAGCCTGTGCTCCACAACGGGAGAGGCCACAGCAGTGAGAGGCCTCCGTACCGCAAAAAAAAAAAAAAAAAAAAAAAGGACTGGGGGTGGGGTGTAGGGGATAGAGAAAGGTGGTTATTGTTCTAAAAAGGGATCTTTGTCGTGTTGAAATTATACTATATCTTGACCATAACGGTAGATACAGAAATCTACACCTGTGATAAAATTGCAAAGAACTAAATGTAATATATGCACACATAAGTGAGTGCAAGTAAACTGGGAAAATCTGAACAAGATCAGTGGGTTACATCAATGTCAATCTCCTAGTTGTGATCCTATGGTTTTGCAAGACAACATCGCTGAGGGAAATTGGGTAAAGGGTACATGGGATCTTGCTGTCTCTCTTACAACTTCATGTGAATCTTTAATCATCTCAAAATAGTTTTTTAAAGGGAAAAATTAGAATTTTGTTTCTCAGTGGACTCGAGTATTAGGACTTTCTCTCTTGTGCCTCTACCATTACCATGAAAACATGCCAGGACGAGCCTGATGGAGGATGAGAGACATGTGATGCATAGTCAGTCACCTTAGCTGCCCGGCCAAGGCCATTCTAGATCTGCCGACAGCCAGCAGATCTGCCCCAGTCATGTGAGCAACCCAAGCAAATCAGCAAAGCCAAAAGGCAGCTGACCCCAGACACACATGCAACTAAGGTTTATTGTTGAATGCTACTGAAGCTTTTGTGGCTGTTTCTCATGCAGCATTATTATCCCAACAGATAACTAATACAATAACCAGATCTCAGAAAAGACACAATCAAGGTAACTCAGAAAGGTAGGCAGCCCAGCTATATCAAGGCTCCCACACGCAGCGACACAACTGCTCCCACCAATGTTTGTACTTGAGTCCTCTGGCTCAATTACAAAAGATTCAAATTCCCAGGGGAGTTCTACCTGCCTTCACTTGAATCCTGTGCTCATCTCTTTGCAGGAAACAGCAGAACACCTTGACTGCATGTAAGGAGAGTGTGTGGGACCCCAAAGGAAAAGTGGGGTACAGGAAAAAGCAGGGATTATGGATGCTAGCCAGGCAAAAATGACAGATGTCCCCTGCCAGGATAGACGGGCTGTATTTAGTTACACTAGGGTGATGATCAGCTTTTAAACATAGATTTAGAATTCACAGTTCTAATTTTTATCATTTTAGGGGAAAACAGCTTTGAGAAATTAGGCCACATTAAGACACAGTGTGACAGAATGGTTTAATAAATATTTGAACCCTGGAACCAGATTGTGTGGGTCTGAATTCAGCTCCTCTGCAAAATTACAACATCTTGACTTTGGACAACTAATTTGAAAAATGCCATATCCTCTACCCAGATATTAAAGATTTATCATTCTTATTACTACATTAAAAGTTCTGGAAATCTCATGCAGTCTCAGTTTACCAGCCACTACCCTTGTGACCTTGGCTATGTCACTTAACCTCTCTGTGTCTCAGTGTCTTCATCCATAAAATGGGTATAATAACAGCACCTATCTCCTGGGGTTGTTGTTGAGGCTTAGAGAATGCATCTGTAAAGCATTTAGAATGGTGTCTGTTCTGGGACTTCCCCGGTAGCACAGTGGTTAAGAATCCGCCTGCCAGGGCAGGGGACACGTGTTCAGTCCCTGGTCCGGGAAGATCCCACATGCCGCGGAGCAGTTAAGCCCGTGCACCACAACTACTGAGCCTGCGCTCTAGAGCCCGTGACCCACAACTACTGAAGCCTGTCTGCCTAGAGCCCATGCTCCGCAACAAGAGAAGCCACCGCAGTAAGAAGCCCACACACCACAACGAAGAGTAGCCCCTGCTTGCCGCAACTAGAGAAAGCCCGCGCGCAGCAACGAGGACCCAATGCAGCCAAAAATAAATAAATAAATAAATAAAATTTTTTAGAAAGAAGAATGGTGCCTATCCTAAATAACAGTGTTACCTGGAACATAAACTCTTTCATTCTTTGTTTGAATATGGAAGCCCCTTGCTTTATCATTCCTCCCGGTGAGAGACGACAATTTATAACATTTGATCTGTGAGCTTTAACAACAAGAAAGGCCATATGTCACATCTCATCCCTCTGCAATTGGGGGAAATAACTAAAGAGCCGTAAATCCGTAAATCTTTATTTTAACAGCTGCAGTGACAGATCCTTTGATACCCAACATCCCATTTCACTATTGTAAATGTCTCTTTCCTCTCAAGGTTTCAAAAGGGTGCTTTACAGCCATTCCTTCATTGATCACATGGCTTATTGACATGGCCCAGCTGAGCCAACTGAGGCTTTTCAGCAGCATGGAGCAGCTCTCCCTCCATTTGTGGGCGTTCTGATTAATAGTCGATTACCACAACAGCTGTGTGGCCAGCGCACATCAGGCCCCAGTGAAATCAGATTAAGGGGAGCCTCCTGATGTAGTGGATTAAAGAAGTAATTTTTCCTCTCTGGAGACTTGGGTTCAAACCTCACTGAAGCCACAAGAGAAAACAGGTTTTGTGGCCTCAGTCCATCCCACAATTTGTCAACATCCAGCAGGAGCAAAATCCATCCTGAAAGCCATTAATCAAAGAAAGTGGAGTCATCAGAGCTTAGGATTGATGGGACGTGGGGAAGCTAAGAGGCTACAAGTGATACTCTCAGCCTAGTTAGAAAAGGGTTTGAGGACACAGGCTCAAAGGTGGATAAAGGTACAGACGATAACACTGTCTGTACTTCCACTTCCCCTTCCTCCACCTCTGGCAACCACCCATCTACCCTGTATCTCTGGAGATTTGCCCATCCTGGACATTTCACATAAATGGAATCATACAATGTACAGCCTTTGTGTCTGGCTTCTTTCACTGAGCACAAAGTTGTTAAGATTCATCCACGTAACGGTACTACATTCCTTTTCATAGTTGAATAATATTCCCACGTATGTATATACCATGTTTTGTTTTCCTGTTCATCAACGGATGGACATTTGGGTTGTTTCCATGTTTGGGCTATGATGAATAATGCCACTATGAAAATTCATGTATGAGCTCTTGTGCGCACATACATTTCCAATTCCCTTGGGCATATACCTGGAGCGGAATTTCTGGGTCATATGGTAACTCTTTTTTTTTTTTTTTTTTCATATGGTAACTCTTTGTTTAATTTTTGAGGCAATGACAGGCTGTTTTCCAACATGTCTGCACAATTTTACATTTCCACCAGCCAAGTAGGACAGTTCCAATTTCTCCACATTCTCACCAACATTTATCATTATTTATATGTTTTACTGTAGCCATCCTAGGGGATGTGAAGCGGTAATGTATTGTGGTTTTGATTTGTTAAGCATTGATTTGTTAACCATTATTGGCCATTTATACCTCTACATTTCTACATTGTAGAAATGTCTAATCATATCTTTTGCCCATTTATTAACTGAGTCATCTTTATTGTTGAATTGTAAGAGTTCTTATATATTCTAGATACTAGTCTCTTATCACATACAGTGATATGCAAATATTATCTCCCAGTCTCTGAATAGTCTTTTCACCTTCCTGATGGTGTCTTCTGAACCACAAATGCTTAGAGTTTTGGTGAAGTTCAGTGTATTTCTCTCTGGTTGCCTGTGCTTTTGGTTGGAGACACTATGGCAAAGCCATAGAGAAGACAGGAAAAGTGGAGGATTTTGGATCACTCACAAATGTTATAAAGGCTGCTTATTTGCTTTTTTTTTTTTTAACATCTTTATTGGAGTAAAACTGCTTTACAATAGTGTGTTAGTTTCTGCTGTATAACAAAGTGAATCAGCTATAAATATACATATATCCCCATATCTCATCCCTCTTGCATCTCCCTCCCACCCTCCTTATCCCACCTCTCTCGGTGGACACAAAGCACTGAGCTGATCTCCCTATGCTCTGTGGCTGCTTCCCACTAGCTATCTATTCTACATTTGGTAGTGTATATATGTCCAGGCCACTCTCTCACTTCGTCCCAGCTTACCCTTCCCCCTCCCCATGTCCTCAAGTCCATTCTCTACATCTGCATCTTTATTCCTGTCCTGCCCCTAGGTTCTTAAAAACCATTTCTTTTATTTTTAGATTCCATATATATGTTAGGATATATATATCCTATATGTCCATATATATGTTAGCATATGGTATTTGTTTTTCTCTTTCTGACTCACTTCACTCTGTATGACAGTCTTGAAGTCCATCCACCTCACTACAAATAACTCAATTTCATTTCTTTTTATGGCTGAGTAATATTCCATTGTATATATGTGCCACATCTTCTTTATCCATTCATCTGGCGATGGACACTTAGGTTGCTTCCATGTCCTGGCTATTGTAAATAGAGCTGCAATGAACATAGTGGTACATGACTCTTTTTGAGTTATGATTTTCGCAGGGTATATGCCCAGTAGTGGGACTGCTGGGTCATATGGTAGTTCTACTTTCAGTTTTTTAAGGAACCTCCATGCTGTTCTCCATAGTAGCTGTATCAATTTACATTCCCACCAACAGTGCAAAAGGGTTCCCTTTTCTCCACACCCTCTCCAGCATTTATTGTTTGTAGATTTTTTTGATGATGGCCATTCTGACCAGTGTGAGGTGATACCTCATTGTAGTTTTGATTTGCATTTCTCTAATGATTAGTGATGTTGAGCATCCTTTCAAGTGTTTGTTGGCAATCTGTATATCTTCTTTGAAGAAATGTCTATTTAGGTCTTCTGCTCATTTTTGGATTGCGTTGTTTTTTTGATATTGAGCTGCATGAGTTGCTTGTATGTTTTGGAGATTAACCCTTTGTCAGTTGCTTCATTGGCAAATATTTGCTCCAATTCGGACGGTTGTCTTTTCATCTTGTTTATGGTTTTCTTTGCTGTGCAAATGTTTTTAAGTTTCATTAGGTCCCATTTGTTTATTTTTGTTTTTATTTCCATTTCTCTACGAGGTGGGTCAAAAAGGATCTTGCTGTGATTTATGTCATACAGTGTTCTGTCTATGTTTTCGTCCAGACTTTTATAGTGTCTGGCCTTACCTTTAGGTCTCTAATCCATTTTGAGTTTATTTTCGTGTACGGTATTTGGGAGTGTACTAATTTCATTGTTTTACATGTAGCTGTCCAGTTTTCCCTACACTGCTTATTGAAGAGGCTGTCTTTTCTCCATTGTATACTCTTGCCTCTTTTATCAAAGATAAGGTGACCATATGTGTGTGCGTTTATCTCTGGGCTTTCTATCCTGTTCCACTGATCTATATTTCTGTCTTTGTGCCAGTACCATACTGTCCTGATTACTGTAGCTTTGTAGTACAGTCTGAAGTCAGGGAGCCTGATTCCTCCAGCTCCATTTTTCTTTCTCAAGATTGCTTTGGCTATTTGGGATCTTTTGTGTTTCCATACAAATTGTGAAATTTTTTGTTCTAGTTCTGTGAAAAATGCCAGTGGTAGTTTGATAGGGATTGCATTGAATCTGTAGATTGCTTCGGTAATATAGTCATTTTCACAATGTTGATTCTTCTAATCCAAGAACATGGTATATCTCTCCATCTGTTTGTATCATCTTTAATTTCTTTCATCAGTGTCTTATAGTTTTCTGCATACAGACCTTTTGTCTCCTTAGGTAGGTTTATTCCTAGATATTTTATTCTTTTTGTTGCAATAGTAAATGGGAGTGATTCCTTCCTTAATTTCTCTTTCAGATTTTTCATCATTAGTGTATAGGAATGCAAGAGATTTCTGTGCGTTAATTTTGTATCTTGCAACTTTATCAACTTCATAGATCAGCTCCGTAATTTTCTGGTAGCATCTTTAGGATTCTCTATGTATAGTATCATGTCATCTGCAAACAGTGACAGCTTTACTTCTTCTTTTCCAATTTGGATTCCTTTTCTTCTTTTACTTCACTGATTGCTGGGGCTAAAACTTCCAAAACTATGTTGAATTGTACTGGTGAGAGTGGGCAATCTTGTCTTCTTCCTAATCTTAGTGGAAATGGTTTCAGTTTTTCACCTTTGAAGATGATGTTGGCTGTGGGTTTGTCATATATGGTCTTTATTATGTTGAGGTAAGTTCCCTCTATGCCTATTTTCTGAAGGGTTTTTATCATAAATGGGTGTTGAATTTTGTCAAAAGCTTTCTCTGCATCTATTAAGATGATCATATGACTTTTCTCCTTCAGTTTGTTAATATGGTGTATCACATTGACTTGCGTATATTGAAGAATGCTTGCCGTCTGGGATAATCCCCACTTGATCGTGATGTATGACCCTTTTAATGTGCTGCTGGATTCTGTTTGCTAGCACTTTGTTGAGGGTTATTGCATCTATGTTCATCAGTGATATTGGCCTGTAGTTTTCTTTTTTTGTGGCATCTTTGCCTGGTTTTGGTATCAGGGTGATGGTGGCGTCGTAGAATGGGTTTGGGAGTGTTCCTCCCTCTGCTATATTTTGGAAGAGATTAAGAAGGATAGGTATTAGCTCTTCTCTAAATGTTTGATGGAATTCGCCTGTGAAGCCATTTGGTCCTAGGCTTTTCTTTGTTGAAAGACTTTTAATCACAGTTTCAATTTCAGGGCTTGTGATTGGTCTGCTTATATTTTCTATTTCTTCCTGGTTCAGTCTCAGAAGGCTTTGTTTTTCTAAGAATTTGTCCATTTCTTCCAGGTTGTCCATTTTATTGGCATAGAGTTGCTTGTAGTAATCTCTCATGATCCTTTGTATTTCTGCAGTGTCAGTTGTTACTTCTCCTTTTTCATTTCTAATTCTATTGAGTTGAGTCTTCTCCCTTTTTTTCTTGATGAGTCTGGCTAGTGGTTTATCAATTTTGTTTATCTTCTCAAAGAACCAGCTTTTAGTTTTATTGATCTTTGCTACTGTTTTCTTCATTTCTTTTTCATTTATTTCTGATCTGATCTTTATGATTTCTTTCCTTCTGCTAACTTTGGGGTTTTCTTTGTTCTTCTTTCTCTAATTGCTTTAGGTGTAAGGTTAGGTTGTTTATTTGAGATGTTTCTTGTTTCTTAAGGTAGGATTGTATTGCTATAAACTTCCCTCTTAGAACTGCTTTTGCTGCATCCCATAGGTTTGGGGTCATCATGTTTTACTGTCATTTGTTTCTAGGTATTTTTTGATTTCCTCTTCGATTTCTTCAGTGATCTCTTAGTTATTTAGTAGTGTATTGTTTAGCCTCCATATGTTTGTATTTTTTACAGATTTTTTTCCTGTAATTGATATCTAGTCTCATAGCATTGTGGTCAGAAAAGAGACTTGATACGATTTCAATTTTCTTAAATTTACCAAGGTTTGATTTGTGACCCAAGATGTGATCTATCCCGGAAAATGTTCCATGAGCACTTGAGAAGAAAGTGTATTCTGTTGTTTTTAGATGGAATATCCTATAAATATCAATTAAGTCCAACTTGTTTAATGTATCATTTAAAGCTTGTGTTTCCTTTTTTTATTTTCATTTTGGATGATCTGTCCATTGGTGAAAGTGGGCTGTTAAAGTCCCCTACTATGATTGTGTTACTGTCAATTTCTCCTTTTATGGCTGTTAGCATTTGCCTTATATATTGAGGTGCTCCTATGTTGGGTGCATAAATATTTATAATTGTTATATCTTCTTCTTGGATTGATCACTTGATCATTATGTAGTGCCCTTCTTTGTCTCTTGTAATAGTCTATTTTAAAGTCTGTTTTGTCTGATATGAGAATTGCTACCCCAGCTTTCTTTTGATTTCCATTTGCATGGAATATCTTTTTACATCCCCTCACTTTCAGTCTGTATGTGTCCCTAGGTCTGAAGTGGGCCTCTTGTAGACTGCATATATATGGGTCTTGTTTTCATATCCACTCAGCCAGTCTGTGCCTTTTGGTTAGAGCATTTAATCCATTTACATTTAAGGTAGTTATCGACATGTGTGTTCCTATTACCATTTTCTTAATTGTTTTGTGTTTGTTATTGTAGGTCTTTTCCTTCTCTTGTGTTTCCTGCCTACAGAAGTTCCCTTAGGATTTGTTGTAAAGCTGGTTTTGTGGTGCTGAATTCTCTTAGCTTCTGCTTGTCTGTAAAGCTTTTAATTTCTCTGTCGAATCTGAATGAGATCCTTGCTGGGTAGAGTAATCTTGGTTTTGGGTTTTTCCCTTTCATCACTTTAAATATGTCCTGTTACTCCCTTCTGGCTTGCAGAGTTTCTGCTGAAAGATCAGCCGTTAACCTTATGGGGATTCCCTTGTATGTTATATTTTGCTTTTCCCTTGCTGCTTTAATATTTTTCTTTGTACTTTATTTTTGATAGTTTGATTAATATGTGTCTTGGTGTGTTTCTCCTTGGATTTATCCTGTATGGGACTCTCTGTGCTTCCTGGACTTGATTCACTATTTCCTTTCCCATATTAGGGAAGTTCTCAACTATAATCTCTTCAAATATTTTCTCAGTCCCTTTTTTTTTTTCTCTTCTTCTTCTGGGACCCCTATAGTTCAAATGTTGGTGCGTTTAATGTTGCCCCAGAGGTCTCTGAGACTATTCTCAATTCTTTTCATTCTTTTTTCTGTATTCTGCTCTGCGGTAGTTACTTCCAACATTTTATCCTCCAGGTCACTTATCCATTCTTCTGCTTCAGTTATTCTGCTATTGATTCCTTCTAGGGAATCTTTAATTTAATTTATTGTGTTTTTCATCATTTTTTTTTTGTCTTTAGTTCTTCTAGTTCCTTTTTAAACGTTTCTTGTATTTTCTCCATTCTATTTCCAAAAATGGGTCATCTTTACTATCATTATTCTGAATTCTTTTTCAGGTAGACTGCCTATTTCCTCTTCATTTGTCTAGTCTGGTGGGATTTTACCTTGTTCCTTCATCTGCTGTGTATTTCTCTGTCTTCTCATTTTGCATAACTTACTGAATTTGGGGTCTCCTTTTCACAGGCTGCAGGTTCGTAGTTCCCATTGTTTTTGGCATCTGCCCCCAGTGGGTAAGGTTGGTTCAGTGGGTTGTGTAGGCTTCCTGGTGGAGGGGACTGGTGCCTGTGTTCTGGTGGATGAGCTTGGATCTTGCCTTTCTGGTGGGTAGGACCATGTCCAGTGGTGTGTTTTTGGGTGTCTGTGAACTTATTATGATTTTAGGCAGCCTCTGTGCTAATGGGTGGTGTTGTGTTCCTGTCTTGCTAGTTGTTTGGCATAGGGTGTCCAGCACTGTAGCTTGCTGGTCTTTGAGTGGAGCTGGGTCTTAGCATTGAGGTGGAGATCACTGAGAGACCTTTCACTGTTTGATATTATGTGGGGCCGGGAGGTCTCTGGTGGACCAATATCCTGAACTCAGCTCTCCCACCTCAGAGGCTCAGGCCTGACACCTGGCCGGAGCACCAAGACCCTGTCAGCCACACAGATGTTCAAGGGGCATGGTTTGTTATGGATGGGTCAAGGAGGTCCCTGCAGTCAGCCATGTCAGACTCTGAGCAGAGCTTAGACTTCCTGATGGACTGTGCTTATTTACTTTTATCAAAAGTCACAAACTCTCCAACCCAAGAGACCAACAGTGTGGGGTGTGCATATCTTTTAGTTGGCTCACAGGGTGGTACTGTTTTCATGGATTCAACATTTAAGAATCTGGATTCCCAGCAACTCTAAAAGTATTTGAAGGGCTGGCCATACAAGGTCATTTATTTTCCATGCCCTGCAGGAACGAAGCAGAGGCTGCTGCTTTAGCTGGGCATGTACTGTCCTGTTCATCATGCTCATCTGTCACCGCCTCCATGGGAGCCCTCTACATATTTAAGGCTTAGTCCTGGCTGTGTTAAAGACATCTCAAGTCACCATTAGCCCCATTTTACAGATGAGACCACCGAGGCTCAGAGAAGAAGTAAGTAGCCCCAAGTTGCATAGCTAGAATTTGGTTGAAACGTGATTTAAGCCCAGTTCTGCTTCATTTCAATCGCACATTCTTGACCACCATGCCCTTCTGCTTGTGTGTCAACCACTCGTAGTCTGCTACTCATCCCTTCCACCCTCAACAACAGCCGATAGTCAATACAGCCACAAGTATACACTGAGCACAATTCCAGGTCCTGAGGATGCATCACAAAACAAAACCAGTCCCTCCTCTTGTGGCGATGGCCTTCTAGTGGGAGGTAGGGAGGGATATAAAGACAGGTGAAAACCTGCAAGATATATAACAATATGATGAAAACAAAACCTTGGCGAGGGGACAGAGAGGAATGGGAGTGATACTTTGGATAAGCGGGTTAGGGAGTAAAATAAAACAGAGGTGTAAAAGACAAACTCAGTGCCATAGAAACTAGAACGTGATGCTCAGGAGCCAGTGAAAGCAGCTGCAGCGCTCAAGTCACAGTAGAGGCTGGACCGGAGCTGAATCGTGAATGTAAAACGTGCTAGAATCATCAGTGATTGTCTATCACGTTCACACACTTTCCCAAGTGAAACCTTCCACCCTGAGCCACTGCAGCCAAGGCAGCCACACTGTATCCCCTACCACCTGCACCACATGCCCACCTTCCTTGGACAAAGCTGACTGGATGAAGAAGGGGTGCAAGATCTAAGGGCAGCCAATCAACTCAAGAGCTGTGCAGTGACCAGTGATGTGGCCTAGCTCATAAGACTGAGCAGAGCTAATCAGATTCTTCTGTGCACATATTTGGTCTGAGAAACACAGAAACAGCAGCAGTGAGCTGTGAAAGCTGCACGAAAGAATGACAAGCCAAGGCCATTTATAAGTTGAGGTTATAAAGGGGAGAAACTGAGTAAGCACAGGGAGCTGCTCCAATGGGCATATAAAGGATGGGTGGATAGACCAGTGCTCAGCACCTCTTGTGCCCTTTTCCAGGCATGCCTTCCTCTTGAACGTACTACACTTCCCAGAGCACCTTGCAGCTGGGGCTTGTCATATAAACTAGGTTCCACCAGTCGGACCCCTGTGAGAAATGACACAGAGGTTTCTGCTACATAGCAAGCAAGCATGATAGTGAAGATGGGATTGAATTCTTCCACAGCCAGTCCCAGCGGGCTGAAGTCTTGTGGGCATCTGCTTTTCCTGGCTCAATGTGGCTCTGGAGCCAACACATAGGGCAGCACCTTCAGGATCTCCAGAGAGCAGCTGCCATGCATGGTGGTGTTTCCAGAGACAACAGTTCCAGCAACACCATCCCCAATCACCTCTTCCCTGATTGTGGAGGAGGCAGCAGCTCCTCTGGTGCCTGAGTTCTGCAGTGTTCCTCAACATTCTTGGTGCCTGCTCCTTCACCCATACTCCTGGGACTGTTACCTAGTCCCCTTTATTAAATCCCTGTCTGCTTAAGATACCTGGATTGATCTCTGTTTTCTGCCACAGTTATGGGCTAAGTTGTGCCCCCACTCCCTCCCCCCCAAAAAATTCATATGTTGAAGTCTTAATCCCCAGTACCTTAGAATGTGACCATATTTGAAGATGGAGGTCTTTAAAGAGGTACCTACGTTAAAGTGAGGCCATTAGGGTGGGCCCTAATCCAATATGACTGGTGTCCTTATAAGAAGAGGAGGCTAGAGCACGGATACACACAGAGGAAAGACCATAAAAAGACACAGGGAGAAGATGGCCATCTATGAGCCAAGGAGAGAGGCCTTGCTCTCTGCCAACACCTTGAGCTTGGACTTCCAGCCTTCAGAACTATGAGAAATAAATTTCTGTTTAAGCCACCCCACCTGTGGTAATTTGTTACAGCAGCCTTGGCCAACTAAGAAGGTCACCAAACCCTGACTTACATAGAAAAGGAACAGAGCAAAGACACAAATGGGCAACGAGTCCATGAGCAAGCCCCTGTCACCCACAAGCAAGATGGAGAGTAACCCCTTAAAAAAGGGTTCCTCCGACACGCTGCATACTCCTGGGAAAGTTCCTCACCCTCTTTGGGCCTCAGTTTCTTCATCTGTTAAATGGGGGTAATTGCAGTTGTGAGGATTAAATTACATAATCCATGTAAAGTGCTGGGCACTGTGCCTTTATCGTTACAATAAATCCTCTCTTTGTGGTCAATTGAATTTGTTGCTTATAGCCTACACACTCCCAATAAAACACATGGAGCCAATGCAGGGGACACAGGTTCGATCCCTGATCCAGGGAGATCCCATTTGCCGCAGAGCAACTAAGTCCGTACGCCACAAGTACTGAGCCTGCGCTCTAGAGCCCACAAGCCACAACTACTGAGCCCGCATGGCACAACTACTGAAGCCCACGTGCCTAGAGCCTGTGCTCCCCAACAAGAGAAGCCACCACAATGAGAAGCCCGCGCACCACAACGAAGAGTAGCCCCCGCTTGCCACAACTAGAGAAAGACTGTGTGCAGCAACGAAGACCTAATGCAGCCAAAAAATGAATACTTAATTAATTTAAAAAACTCATGGAGGATATCTTGGCAGGTAGACCCTTATGGAGAACATAACCCGAGAAGAGACAAAACCTCCGAGGTCTGAGTCCTATCCCTCCTCACTCAGGCCCCTTCTGGAAGGGGCAGTGTCTCCACTCTTTCCTACCCGGGGCTGGTGCATGTGTGGCCTCCAGCAGTGGACAGAAGCAGCAGGCAGGGGCAGTGGGTTCAGGACCAAGTCCCTGGTCAGCGCCGCCTCAACAATTATGTTCAATCAAGGAGTCATATTAAAAAACAACAACAACAAGACAGAGCCTGGCACCTTAGCCGTTCTTAGCACTCTCTTAGTTACAAATGATAGAAAACGTGACGCAAACAGCTCAGGCAAAAGGGTGGATTTTTTTGGCTCATGTTCCCAAACCACCGTGCCTGGGAATGGATAGTGCGATGGGCCCACGTGGGTCAGGACCCACTCTTCAACCAAGGACTCCGGTCAGAGAGACACGGTTCTGTCCTTCGGATCCAATGGCTGCCGAGGGACGGGAGGAGGAAAGCATCATGACCCCGCCACTGTGAGCTCTGCAGCCCCACCCAGATGCAAATTAGCCTATTTTCTAAGAAACAATAAAAACAAGATGATGGTAAAGAAGAAAATAATGCTCTTACATTATTGAAATCTAAATCATCAATCTAGCACTTACATTGTTTCAAAGAGCATGCCATTCACTTTTTAATGTCTCTTGTGGTCTTGTGGGGCCGTTATTTTTTTCTTTACTTTACAAATGAGGAAATTAAGTCAAAGATAAATTAGTTAACTTATCTAAAGTTCCCAAATTAACAAGCGGCTTTTCCTCTACTCTGGATAACCCCAAAGTCCTTCCTTGTCTCACTATATTCCATACTGCATTTTCTGTTGTTGTTTTCCTTCTGGGATGACAAAGGTTTGGAAACAGCAGGAGAACCCATCAAGGGCAATGCTACATCCCACCACCCTGACACCCCGCCCCTCACAAGACAAGGTCCCTACAGATTTGGGTTACCAAACAGATCTCATCTTGCTGGCTAACTCTGACTGACAAAGACTGCTCTCAAACAATACAGAGAGACTTTTGAAGCTGCCTTGAGTTCAAAGGGAGAAAGATGCTGTCATCAATTCGCAACGTCTGCATGGGCAAAGGACATAAAACTTACCATAAGAGTGCTATGTGCTTGTTAACTTTACCCCACAATTCCTAGGCAAAGGAGCATCGACCCTGATTCTTTAGACTTCCAGCCTACTTTTTATTTTCCATCTCTATCCAACTTGCCTTTCAAAACACTTTGGAGGGGCTTCTCTGGTGGCGCAGTGGTTGAGAGTCCGCCTGCCGATGCAGGGGACACGGGTTCGTGCCCTGGTCCGGGAAGATCCCACATGCCGCGGAGCAGCTGGGCCTGTGAGCCATGGCTGCTGAGCCTGCACGTCTGGAGCCTGTGCTCCGCAACGGGAGAGGCCACAACAGTGAGAGGCCCGCGTACCGCAAGAAACAAAAACAAAAACAAAAACCACTTTGGAATAACACAGCATTCTTTCCTAGCATCGTTCTTCCTACAGCCCCCAAGTTCCTGGGACGTTGCCTTGATTGAAACATTATTTATTAACATCCCGTTACTATGCATTGGTCTTTGGTATCTGGATCTTGAGGCCCCTCTGTTTCTCTTTTCCAAGCAGGGGTCTGACCCAGCACCTGCATAGCTCAAAGCATGACTCTGCAGCCTACCGTCTCTTTCTTATTTATCAAGCCTTTCTAGGCAGAACAGGATCTTCACCACCTTCACCAGTGTAACTTTCTCATAATCCATGCAATATATATAACCATACAAAAGCAATTCGTACACGAAGAGATTCCATCACCTCTGAATTCACACGCAGGTATACAGATCCTGCATGTACGTGTAAACGTGCCCACGCACAAACTTCAGCCTCATTTTTCTCTTCCTTAACCCTACAGAGAAAAGCTATAAACTCCAACTGTCTATATGTGTGTATGTGTAGAGACTGAGAGAGTTTCCAAATTTATACATTCTGCTCCTGTCCATCAGGGAGGAACAGATGAAAAAACACTGGAATGGGACACCATGCAGCCACAGACATTAAACAAATACAGCAATGAAGCAGTGCATAAGTAAGTCCCAATACGGAAAAATCTCCATGACAGATTATTAAGCAAGCAAAGCAGATCAGCGTGTGGCAAAACTGTCAAGATGTCACGAGGCATTCAGAGATATAGGGCAGCCACAAATACAAATAACCACCAACGGTGAACGAAGTAAAGACATATGAACAGCGCCTTTCCATTAAGACAATCAGGTTCGTTCTTACATCAAAAATAAATTTGGAAGGATATCCACCAAACCATGCTAAGTCATTATCCTTGGCAAATGGGATCATGAGAGACATTTATTTTTGAGATTATTTCTATAATGATTGAATTTTAACTAGCAGGGTGTTTTAAGGTTTTTTAAATCTACTTCATAACGTTTGAACTGTCATTTAGGTTTAAGAGTTCCACAGAGGACTTCTCTTAGAAAGGAAGGGAGAAAGGAGGAAAAAGAGGGTGAGGGGGATTGAGAGAAGGAGAAACTCAGCTCGCCCTTTAATGCAGGATCCGAACCACTCTAATCCCTAGAAGATTATTCTCAACTATTGCATAAACAGGAAAAATCAAAGGCTAACTTTTTATAGTTGGAAATGAAGCACAGCAACGCCCCAGAATGTAAACAGCCCTGAAACTAGACGCAGCCTCTCTCTCTAAAAGCCTGGGGTATTGTGTTCCTGGATCAGCTTCGCTCGTCTTCGCCAAGTTCACCTACAGGCTGTCACAATCCACTCTCAGGCACCAGGGTTCGGGCACACCCTAAGCAGAGCACAGACTTCTTCAGCACTTCAACTCCCGAGAGAACCACAGGGAATTCTCTCCCAACTACCCTGGCACTTCAACTGCTCAGTCTTGGATGCGGCTATGTGGCCCCAAGATTACGGCTCACGTGGAAATGCACTTCTTGACATCTTTTTTCTCCAAACTACTTCTCCCTTAATTGTTCTGGATGCCAACGGATGCCATCAGCCCCTTGATGACAACCAGGTGTCACCGTGAACTTCTACAGGAGACTTCCTCCAGCCACATCCTAGTGGCCGTTTGCAGCACATCCAGACAGGGCAGGAATCTGTGATTCCATGCGGACAGTTCGTTCCCTTCACCAAGTAACTCCCCGCTCCTTTCATGCAGGTTCCCGCTGTGTTATTGCTGTGACATGCTCCCATCCTTCTGGTGCAAGGTGGCCTTTTGTGGTTTTCTTCAAAACCTTGGTTTGCTACAATTTATGCCTTGATTAAAAGTGTGCTGTCGGGTGAAACGTGCCATTCAGGGGAGGGTTCTTTGTTGATTAGTAAAACAAATCAGGTCAAATTTTTATTTTTATTATTTTTATTTTTTTTTTGCGGTACGCGGGCCTGTCACTGCTGTGGCCTCTCCCGTTGTGGAGCACAGGCTCCAGACATGCAGGCTCAGCGGCCATGGCTCACGGGCCCAGCCGCTCCGCGGCATGTGGGATCTTCCCGGACCGGGGCACAAACCTGTGTCCCCTGCATTGGCAGGCGGACTCTCAACCACTGTGCCACCAGGGAAGCCCCAAATGTTTTTCATAAAGATTTTTTTGCACATCTGCAATTCTGAAACGGCTTAGATTTGGCTTCTCAAGTGGTTTTGTTTCATAAAGAAGGGAGGCAAGAGGAAATTTACTTTTTTCTTCGACAAGGGCTAGGAGTGGCAAGAGACATTATTTTTCTCTGAATTAACATGATCACTCTCAGGACTTCCCTGGTGGTCCAGGAGATTAAGACTGCACTTCCACTGCAGGGGATGCGGGTTCGATCCCTGGTTGGAGAACAAAGATCCCAGATGCTGCACGACGCAGCCAAAATATATATACATATATATATATATACACACACACACACACACACGTATGTATATATATATATATATATCATTGCTCTGTAATAACATCGTGAAAATAATTATATTTAAATTGTGACAAGTTTGGTGCCAGTTTCTTTTGCTTGAACTTAAAAGTAGCAGCTACCTGTCTGAGAGAGGCCATCTGACCCATCCTGTTTGGGGGGAAAGCTTTTCTTTGGGGCCATCCATCCAACATGCCATAAAATTTTGATCCTTCCTGGACGAGGGGCCCTCAAACTCAGGGTTGATTCCGTTTACGCTCCACCACTCCACCTGTGCCTAAAAGTGTACAGGCAAGCTCTGTATCCGTCTCATCACCTCTCTCTGTGAGGGCAGGGGCTTACCTGTCTCCATTCACTGCTGCTCTGCTAGCACAGGGCCTGGCATTGTAAATACGTGTTGCTTTCATGAACTGGCCCCGTGTTATTTTAAGTGTGTTCCCTCTTTGCTCTTGATTGGCGTCCCCTTGGGTGGTGGCTCTCACTAGCCTTGAAGAACTAAAGGCAACAGACTCTGTCTTACTCATCATTTTATTCCTAGAAACCAGCACAGAGGCCCTTAACACTTTTTAAATTTGTTGAGCCACCAACTATATGCCAAGTATGGCGGAAGATACAAAGAAAATAAGATAGGATTAATGCCTGCGATAACCTTGCCATTTGCTGACAATAAGATAAAAATAACTGACATTTGAATATTTAATATGGAACCCTGTGAATGCCTTACAGGTGTTGCATTATTTCACTCTCCCAACAAGCCTTCAGGTAGTGTTTTGGGTTTTTTTGCTTGTTTTTTTTAATAAATTTAGTTATTTATTTTTGGCTGTGTTGGGTCTTCATTCCTGTGTGCAGGCTTTCTCTAGTTGCGGTGAGCGGGGGCTACTCTTTGTTGCGGTGCGCAGGCTTCTCATTGCAGTGGCTTCGCTTGTTGCAGAGCACGGGCTCTAGGCACGTGAGCTTCAGTAGTTGTGGCACGCGGGCTCAGTTGTTGTGGCTCACGGGCTCTAAAGCGCGGGCTCAGTAGTTGTGGCATACGGGCTTAGTTGCTCCGGGGCATGTGGGATCTTCCCGGACCAGGGCTTGAACCCGTGTCCCCTGCATTGGCAGGCGGATTCCTAACCACTGTGCCACCAGGGAAGTCCCTCAGGTAGGGTTTTTATTCCCATCTTACAAACAAAGCACTGAGGCTCTGAGAAGGTAAGGAATTCACTCTGGTTATAACCTCCTCATAGTTAGGAAGGGGCAGAGCAAGGACGCCAACCCAGTGGAGCTAGTTAGGAATATTGGGCAAGAAAAGGCAGTGGATGGCTCCATGCTAATGACCGTGGGAGGGCAGAGGCAGAGGACCAAACTGTAACCTAGAGGAACAGGGACAAGTGACTGTTTCAACAGAACTCCTGCAGTTGCAAGTGACAGAAATAGAAATCCAACTCCATGTGGCTTTAAAAAGAGAACAGGGAAACTCACTGGCTCATTAAATGGAAAAGCCCAGGAATTTGACAGTGGCTGGATCCCAGTGGCTCAAACAATGTCAGGAAGGCTCGTCTGTAAGCGTGGGCTCTGCTTACCTCTGGGTTCATTGCCATGCAGGCCTCTGCACTGACGATGGCACAGATGTCACCCGCTCCAGGCAGACATCCATCAGCTTAGCATCCCCAGCCAAAAGTCAGGGCACCATTCCCAGGGATGCCAGCGATGTCCTGAGCCCTACACGTATCCCTAAACCAATCACTGCATGTCAGAAGACATCAACTCTGACCACAACGTTTATCTGCTCTCTGAGCACAACAAAAGTATATCAGTGTGTATATACACCCCACTATATTTAAAACAGATAACCAACAAGGACCTACTGTATAGCACAGGAAACTCTGCTCAGTGTTATGTGGCAGCCTGGACGGGAGGGGAGTCTGGGGGAGAATGGATACCTGTATACGTATGGCTGAGTCGCTTTGCTGCACACCTGAAACCATCACCGCATTGTTAATCACCTATACTCCAACATACAATAAAAATTTTTAAAAAAGCATATCAAACCTAAACCTAAAATTACATTAGTAAAAATAATTATATCACAAATTGCTGAGAATAATTTCAATTTAAGTAATACAAATTTAAATTTTAAATAAATTTTTTAAAAATAAACTTTAAAAACATGAGCAGCCCTATCATAGGGAAGCTGTGAGATGTGGACTGGAAAGGGAGAGAAAGCCCCCTGTAAAATCTTTCTTCTTCCATGTGACCAAGGTGGGAAGCATTACTAAGTTCCCCCAAGTGCACTAGAAGCCCTCACGTCTCACTTTGAAAGGCTGGTACTTGGTGAGTTAATCAAGAGTCTGTCCAAGTGAGGATATGAAAAACAATAGATAAGGCATACATAGTATTCTTTTTTTTTTTTTCTCGGTACGCGGGCCTCTCACTGTTGTGGCCTCTCCCATTGCGGAGCACAGGCTCCGGACGCGCAGGCTCAGCGGCCATGGCCCACGGGCCCAGCCGCTCCGCGGCACGTGGGATCCTCCCGGACCGGGGCACGAACCCGTGTCCCCTGCATCGGCAGGTGGACCCTCAACCACTGCACCACCAGGGAAGCCCCCATAGTATTCTTTAAGTAAACATTTAATTAATTTATTTATTTGTTGTTGTTGTTGTTGCGTTGGGTCTTCATTGCTGCGCGAGCTTTCTCTAGTTATGGCGAGCATGGGCTACTCTTCGGTGCAGTGCGCGGGCTTCTCATCGCAGTGGCTTTTCTGGTTGCGGAGCACGGGCTCTAGGTGCGCAGGCTTCAGTAGTTGTGACACACGGACTCAGCAGTTGTCGCTCACGGGTTTAGTAGTTGTGGCGCACGGGATTAGCTGCTCCACAGCATGTGGGGTCTTCCCGGACCAGGGATCGAACTCATGTCCCCTGCATTGGCAGGCAGATTCTCAACCACTGGGCCACCAGGGAAGTCCCTAAGTAAACATTTTATTTTGGAATGATTTTAGGTTTACAGAACAAAGATGCAACAATAGAATGGAGAATCCCATATAGCCCTCGGCCAGCTTCCCCCATTACTAACATCTTCTAATTTTATGACACATTTGTCAAAACTAAGCTAACAGTGATACATTACTAATAATTACAGACTTGAGGTGGATTTCACCAGTTCTCTTCATTAATGTTCTCTTTCTGTTCCATAATCCTCTCCTGGCTCCACAATGCATTTAGCAGTCAGGCTTCCCCAGCCTCCTCTGGTCTGTGAGAGTTTCCCAGTCCTTCCTTGTTTTCAAGACTGTGACAGTCTTGAGGAGTCCTGGGCAGGTATCCTGGAGAATGTTCTTCACTGTGGGCTTGACTGATGTTTTTCTCCAGATTAGACTGAGGTTATACATATAAATTTTTATTTTAACTTAAAACACGTTTATGCACCCTCACTAGCCAATATTTTGATGAATGCTCAATACTTCCAAGGATAGGTTTCCTGACTGGAGATGTACACCACCTTTCTTGCATGAACCGTACCGATAATGTACCATTTGTAAAGTCTGATGTCAAGCTCTTCGAAGAGGCTGTATCAATTAGGAATGCTTTGAGTTGTAACTAACAATGGCTGAAGCAATGCAGACATTTAATTATTTAATATATAAAAGAGTTTGAAAGTTGGCATTTTGGCATTGATGCTGTGGCTCCATGATGCTGTGAAAGACCCATGCTTGTTTTCTCTTTCCACTCTACTAGCCTTACGTGTTGGCTTGTAGCCTCATGATCACAAAATTGTTGCTGCACTTCCAGACATTACATCTGCATTCAAGGCAGGAAGAAGATGAAACAGTAGAGCCTATCACATTTGTTCCTTATATCAGAAAAGCCTATTTTCTCAGAATCACCCCCTCCTCAGGAGACTTCCACCTATTCTTCAGTCAGAACGGAATCACAGACATATCCAGTTCCAAAGAAAGCTCAGAATTTACGTACTTAGCTTCTATGGAAGTGTCAGACCAGGAGGAAAGAAGGTTGAAACAGATGTTGAGTTACCAAGTCAACAGTGTATGCCAAAAGAGAGAAAACCTACGAGCCAGATGGCTTATTTCAAAGCCATCAGAATGCAGACTACTTCTACATTTTAACAAACTTTTTCAATATTTCAGTTTTCTTGCCCACATCTAATTCAACAGCATTTTTTTAGCAAATTATCTTTCTAATGCATTCATCTTACTTTCCATAGAAATGAAAAATTTTGCACTTTTATCTAATTGGATTACATGATATTCAATTTAATTCATTTATTTATTAATCCATTTAATTGAATTGATTTATTCTAAATTACAACACAATCGACATAAACAGGTTTGGGAGCAAACTCAGTCCGAGGGGGGTTGCGGCATGCGTGCAGAGACATTCAGCTCAGTCAGCTGAGAAGTGCCTGGTGGGCAAGCCGAGGGCCTCACTTAGAACCTTTCCTGAGGCATGAACACCACCAGCTGATGAGATGTTAAGTGGGGTTGCTTGTAAGATCTTCTACTGAGCAAGCACCATGCTATGCTCTGTGAGAAATATAGACAGAAGTGCCATTTAGATGCTTCTAACAGCACTATCCGTCTATCTCACAAGGAAGATGGAGCAAACATAGATGGGCTTGAAAGATAAGGAAGGTCCTGGCACAAAAACAGAACCATCCAGGTAGAAGAGACAAAGGATGCTGCCAGTACCAGCCCACATCCTCTTGGCCACTTTAGCACACATAGTTCAGACCTCCAATGACCAGCACCTGAGTCTCTTTACCTGGAGATTTCTCTGAGTACCACACCTTTCCCTGGCCCAAAACACTGGAGAATTCCCAGGTGGCTGGCAGGAGCTGCTGTATAAATACTCCAGGCCCCTTGCCCTGTGGTGGGATAATGCTAGGAGGTGTGATTCCAACAGGATTAAGCTCCAGGTGCCTGCAGTGGTTGCTGGCTTGATAAGACAGACCATCTAGATTGACTGTTATCCTGCCCTATCTTACTTCTTAACCCCCCTAAAGATGTTTCTTGGGATTACCTCCCAAATAAGCTACTGGTACCAAAATCCTCATCACAGGATCTGAGAAGTAACAAATTAAGAAAGAGTATTAATAGCAGCTTCCATTCAATGAGACTTTACATGACTAGAATTATGCCAGGCAAATTTTATGTGTTCTCTCACTCTTCTTCACAACAATTCAACAAAGTAGGAACTACCATTACTGTGATGAGATAAAAAGCTGTGGCTAAGAGATGTTAAGTAACTTGTTCAACAACACACTGCTCAAAAAATGACAGACATCAACAGATGAACAAACTGTAGTACATCCATACAATGGAATATTATTCAGCCATAAAAAGGAATGACGTACAGATACATGCTACAACATGAATCTCACAAACATCACGCTAAGTGAAAGAAGCTAAACAGAAAACACCACACTAGTATGATTCCAGTTATATGAAATATCCAGAACAGATGAAATTCATAGAGACAGAATTCAAATAGATAGTTGCCTGGGGCCCTGGGGAGGAAGGGAATAGGGAGAAATTTCTTAATCAGCACAAGATTTACTTTGGAAAGATGGAAATATTTTGAAACAAGATAGAAGCAGTGATTGAACACCAGTGTAAATAAACTAAATGCCACTGAATTGCTCACTTTAAAAATGTTAATTTTAGGGGCTACAATTTTGCAGCCTGTGGAAGGAAAACCACATTCACAGAAAGACAGACAAAATGAAAAGGCAGAGGACTATGTATCAGATGAAGGAACAAGATAAAACCCCAGAAAAACAACTAAATGAAGTGGAAATAGGCAACCTTCCAGAAAAAGAATTCAGAATAATGATAGGGAAGATGATCCAGGACCTCAGAAAAAGAGTGGAGGCAAAGATCGCGAAGATGCAAGAAATGTTTTAAAAAGACCTAGAAGAATTAAAGAACAAACACCTAGAAGAATTAAATAACAAACAAACAGAGATGAATAATACAATAACTGAAATGAAAAATACACTAGAAGGAATCAATAGCAGAATAACTGAGGCAGAAGAACGGATAAGTGACCTGGAAGACAGAATGGTGGAATTCACTGCCATGGAACAGAATAAAGAAAAAAGGATGAAAAGAAATGAAGACAGCCTAAGAGACCTCTGGGGCAACATTAAACACAACAACATTCTCATTACAGGGGTCCCAGAAGGAGAAGAGAGAGAGAAAGGACCCGAGAAAATATTTGAAGAGATTATAGTCGAAAACTTCCCTAACATGGGAAAGGAAATAGCCACCCAAGTCCAGAAAGCGCAGCGAGTCCCATACAGGATAAACCCAAGGAGAAACATGCCAAGACACATAGTAATCAAATTGGCAAGAATTAAAGACAAAGAAAAATTATTGAAAGCAACAAGGGAAAAATGACAAATCACATACAAGGGAACTCCCATAAGGTTAACAGCTGATTTCTCAGCAGAAACTCTACAAGCCAGAAGGGAGTGGCACGATATATTTAAAGTGATGAAAGGGAAGAACCTACAACCAAGGTTACTCTACCTGGCAAGGATCTCATTCAGATTAGATGGAGAAAAGCTTTACAGATGAGCAAAAGCTAAGAGAATTCAGCACCATCAAACCAGCTCTACAACAAATGCTAAAGGAACTTCTCTAAGTGGGAAACACAAGAGAAGAAAAGGACCTACAAAAACAAACACAAAACAATTAAGAAAATGGTAATAGGAACTTACATATCAATAATTACCTTAAACGTGAATGGATTAAATGGTCCAACCAAAAGACACAGACTCACTGAATGGATACAAAGACAAGACCCTTATATATGCTGTCTACAAGAGACCCACTTCAGACCTAGGGACACATACAGACTGAAAGTGAGGGGATGGAAGAAGATATTCCATGCAAATGGACATCAAAAGAAAGCTGGAGTAGCAATACTCATATCGGAAAAAATAGACTTAAAAATAAAGACTGTTACAAGAGACAAGGAAGGACACTACATAATGATCAAGGGATCAGTCCAAGAAGATATAACAATTATAAATATATATGCCCCCAACATCGGAGCACCTCAATACATAAGGCAACAGCTAAGAGCTATAAAAGAGGAAATTGACAGTAACACAACAGTGGGGGACGTTAACACCTAACACCAATGGACAGATCATCCAGACAGAAAATTAATAAGGAAACAGAAGCTTTAAATGACACAGTAGACCAGATAGATTTAATTGATATTTATAGGACATTCCATCCAAAGACAGCAGATTACACTTTCTTCTCAAGTGCACATGGAACATTCGCCAGGATAGATCACATCTTGGATCACAAATCAAGCCTTGATAAATTCAAGAAAATTGGAATCATATCAAGCATCTTCTCTGACCACAACGCTATGAGATTAGAAATCAATTACAGGGAAAAAAAAGCAAAAAACACAAACACATGGAGGTTAAACAATACGTTACCAAATAACCAAGAGCTCACTGAAGAAATCAGAGAGGAAATCAAAAAATACCTAGAGACAAATTACAATAAAAACACAATAATACAAAACCTGTGGGATGCAGTGAAAGCAGTTCTAAGAGGGAAGTTTATAGCAAAACAAGCCTACCTCAAGAAACAAAAAAAATCTCAAATAAACCATCTAACCTTACACCTAAAGGAACTAGAGAAAGAAGAACAAACAAAACCCAAAGTTAGTAGAAGGAAAGAAATCATAAAGATCAGAGCAGAAATAAATGAAATAGAAACAAAGAAAACAACAGCAAAGATCAATAAAACTAAAAGCTGGTTCTTTGAGAAGATAAACATAATTGATAAACCTTTAGCCAGACTAATCAAGAAAAAACGGGAGAGGACTCAAATCAATAAAATTAGAAATGAAAAAGGAGAACTTACAGTGGACACCACAGAAATACAAAGCATCATAAGAGACTACTACAAGCAACTCTATGCCAATAAAACAGACAACCTGGAAGAAATGGACAAATTCTTAGAAAGGTATAACCTTCCAAGACTGAACCAGGAAGAAATAGAAAATATGAACAGACCAATCACAAGTAATGAAATTGAAACTGTGATTAAAAATCTTCCAACAGGGCTTCCCTGGTGGCGCAGTGGTTGAGAGTCTGCCTGCCAATGCAGGGGACACGGCTTCGTGCACCGGTCCGGGAGGATCCCACATGCCGCGAAGCGGCTGGGCCCGTGAGCCATGGCCACTGAGCTTGCACGTCCAGAGCCTGTGCTCCACAACGGGAGAGGCCACAACAGTGAGAGGCCCGCATACGGCAAAAAAAAAAAAAAAACTTCCAACAAACAAAAGTCCAGGACCAGATGGCTTCACAGGTGATTCTATCAAACATTTAGTGAAGAGCTAACACCCATCCTTCTCAAACTCATCCAAAAAATTGCAGAGGAAGGAACACTCCCAAACTCATCCTATAAGGCCACGATCACCCTGATACCAAAACCAGACAATGATACTACAAAAAAAGAAAATTACAGACCAATATCACTGATGAATATAGATGTAAAAATCCTCAACAAAATACTATCAAACAGAATCCAGCAACACATTAAAAGGATCATACACCATGATCAAGTAGGCTTTATCCCAGGGATGCAAGCATTCTTCAATATACGGAAATCAATCAATGTGATACACCATATTAACAAATTGAAGGATAAAAACCATATGATCATCTCAATAGAAGCAGAAAAACACAGTGACAAAATTCAACACCATTTATGATAAAAACTCTCCAGAAAGTGGGCATAGAGGGAACCTACCTCAACATGATAAAGGCCATATACGACAAACCCACAGCAAACATCATTCTCAGTGGCGAAAAACTGAAAGCATTTCCTCTAAGATCAGGAACGAGACAAGGATGTCCACTCTCACCACTATTATTCAACATAGTTTTGGAAGTCCTAGCTACGGCAATCAGAGAAGAAAAAGAAATAAAATGAATACAAATTGGAAAAGAAGAAGTAAAACTGTCACTGTTTGCAGATCACATGATACTACACATAGAGAATCCTAAAGATGCCACCAGAAAACTACTAGAGCTAATCAATGAATTTGGTAAAGTCGCAGGATACAAAATTCATGCACAGAAATCTCTTGCATTACTATACACTAAAGATGAAAAACCTGAAAGAGAAATTATGGAAACACTCCCATTTACCATTGCAACAAAAAGAATAAAATACCTAGGAATAAACTTACCTAGGGAGACAAAAGACCTATATGCAGAAAACTATAAGACACTGATGAAAAAAATCAAAGATTACACAAATGGAGAGATATACCATGTTCTTGGATTGGAAGAATTGATATTGTGAAAATGACTATACTACCCAAAGCAATCTACAGATTCAATGCAATCTCTATCAAATTACCAGTGGCATTTTTTACAGAACTAGAACAAGAAATCTTAAAATTTGTATAGAGACACAAAAGACCCCAAATAGCAAAGCAGTCTTGAGGGAAAAAAAGGAGCTGGAGGAATCAGACTCCCTGACTTCAGACTATACTACAAAGCTACAGTAATCAAGACAATATGGTACTGGCACAAAAACAGAAACATAGATCAACGGAACAAGATAGAAAGCCCAGAGATAAACCCATGCACCTATGGTCAACTAATCTATGACAAAGGAGGCAAGGATATACAATAGAGAAAAGACAGTCTCTTCAATAACTTGTGCTGGGAAAACTGGACAGCTACATGTAAAAGAATGAAATTAGAACACTCCCTAACACCATACACAAAAATAAACTCAAAATGGATTAGAGACCTAAATGTAAGACCGGATACTATAAAACTCTTAGAGGAAAACATAGGAAGAACACTCTTTGACATAAATCACAGCAAGATCTTTTTTGATCCACCTCCTAGAGTAATGGAAATAAAAACAAAAATAAACAAATGGGACCTAATGAAACTTAACTTTTGCAAAGCAAAGGAAACTACAAACAAGATGAAAAGACAACCCTCAGAATGGGAGAAAATATTTGCAAACGGATCAATGGACAAAGGATTAATCTCCACAATTTATAAACAGCTCATGCAGCTCAAAATTAAAAAACAAACAACCCAATCAAAAATGGGCAGAAGACCTAAATAGACATTTCTCCAAAGAGGACATACAGATGGCCAAGAAGCACATGAAAAGCTGCTCAGCATCACTAACTATTAGAGAAACTCGAATCAAAACTACAATAAGGTATCACCTCACACCAGTTAGAATGGGCATCATCAGAAAATCTACAAACAACAAATGCTGGAGAGGGTGTGGAGAAAAGGGAACCCTCTTGCACTGTTGGTGGGAATGTAAATTGATACAGCCACTATGGAGAACAGTATGGAGGTCCCTTAAAAAACTAAAAATAGAATTACCATTATGACCTAGCAATCCCTCTCCTGGGCATATACCCAGAGAAAACCATAATTCAAAAAGACACATGCACCCCAATGTTTATTGTAGCACTATTTACAATAGCCAGGTCATGGAAGCAACCTAAATGCCCATCTATAGACAAATGGATAAAGAAGATGAGGTACATATATACAATGGAATATTACTCAGCCATAAAAAGGAACGAAATTGGGTCATTTGTAGAGACATGGAGGGATCCAGAGACTGTCATACAGAGTGAAGTCAGAAAGAGAAAAACAAATATTGTACATTAACGCATATATGTGAAACCTAGAAAAATGATACAGATGAACTAGCTTGCAGGGCAGAAATAGAGACACAGATGTAGAGAACATATGGACAACAAGTGGGAAAAGTGGCGGAGGGGGTGGTGGTGGGATGAATTGGGAGATTGGGATTGACATATATATACTAACATGTATAAAATAGATAACTAATAGGAACCTGCTGTATAAAAAATAAATAAAATAGAATTCAAAAAGAAATTTTTTTTAATGTTAATTTTAGGGACTTCCTTGGTGGTCCAGCGGTTAAGACTCCACATTCCCAATGCAGGGAGCACAGGTTCAATCCCTGGCCAGGGAATTATATCCCACATGCCGCAACTAAGACCTGGCGCAGCCAAATAAATATATATTTTTTTAAAAAAGGAAAGAAAGGGCTTCCCTGGTGGCACAGTGGTTGAGAGTCCGCCTGCCGATGCAGGGGACACGGGTTCGTGCCCCGGTCCGGGAAGATCCCACATGCCGCGGAGCGGCTGGGCCCGTGAGCCATGGCCGCTGAGCCTGCGCGTCCGGAGCCTGTGATCCGCAACAGGAGAGGCCACAACAGTGAGAGGCCCGCGTAACGCCCCCCCCCAAAAAAAACAAGGAAAGAAATATTCCCCCTCTTTAAAAAAAGAATGTTAATTTTACTACAGGTGAATTTCTCCTCAATTTTTTTTTTTAATGGCAGAGCTGGGAGTCTAGGGACTGAAATAAAAAGAAAAATTAAATTAATTAAAATAAAATAAAAATAAAACAGTGGCTCTGGCCAAGTGTGGTCCCTGGACCAGCAGTAGCAGCAGTACCGGTGAGCGTCTTAAAAATGCACATACTGAGGCCCCACCCCAGCCCTCCTGAATCAGCAGCTCTGGGGCCTGGCCCAGCAATCCGGGGTTTCACAAGCATTCCAAGGGATTCAGATGTACTAAAGACTGAGGACCACTGCCTTGTGCCCAAAATCGAAACAAGTCTGATTCTCAGCAGCTTTCAGCCAATGTCCGCCCAAACACCCCTCGTGAAAATCAACTATTTGCTGGATTTACTGAAATTAGGACTTCAAGGCTGGTGCGGGTGTGGGTTTGTGTGGGTTCAAGTCATCACGCACACCCGTTGCCAGCCAGGTGGGATTCAGCGTGTCCTACTTTCAAGGTGTGTGGACTCTCCCCAAGCACAAGCCAGAGCTGGGCATCACTGCCCTGGCAGGGGGTGGCCTTGGCAGGTCTGGCACGTCCACCTTCATCTGACTGTCTGGAGGCTCAGTGGGCTGGGCCGTGTGCTCACCAGACCAGCTGAGACCAAATCACAAATGTTTCCTCAAGATGAAACAGGAGGTGATTCAAGGGCGGTAGCAGCACTAATGCTCGTGCATAGCCCCAGGCACCACCGAGTTCCAGACCTGCCCCTTTTTCAGGACCAGGAAAGCAAACTTGGTGAATTTACTAAACAAAAGGAATTAGGTACAGAATCAAAATTATGCTCATCTTTATAGTAGGGTTACAGTTTTAGTTCAATTCCAGCGACAAACCGCTTGAAAGCAATAGTTCACTCTAAAAATGAATTCCTAATGAAACAGCCAAAATGCCCGAACCTAACTCATAGGGTTCCCTGCCCAGTGTTTTCATGCAACATCAGATCCTGAAGGTGTTAATAGGAATGTCTGACAAAGGGTGTGTGGTCAAGTGAATTTGAGAAAAGGTGCTCCCTCCTCTGACCTTTTGGAGACTCACAACGCACATCAGCATATTAAAGGCTCTGAGAAGTCCTACAGCACAAATTCCTGCTGTGTAACCCGGGCTGTCACAAACCCCAGACCTATCTAAGAGGTGGCAGAGCACACTGGTTTAGTGCAAGTTCTGGAACCAGTGTCTGGATCCACATCCTGACTCGGCCCCTGACTGTGTGACCTCCGGAAAGTTACTCACCCTCTCTGTGTTTCAGTTTCTTCACTGATGAAAGTTGACCAAGTTCACAGAGGTGTTATGGGGATCAGCTGACTTAATGGAGATAAAGCAAATACAACAGTACCTTATGTCACCCACTACAGATTCAATAAGTGTTCAACGTGTAAACACACACATTTTTTAATTACTTAACTGATTTAATACAACATGTTGCAAGACCCTAGTTCCCCTAAGACACAGTTTAGGAAATTCAAGAGATATGATCTTACCTTTGCCTAGAAAGCAAAACAAAGGTCTGTGAGCTTTTCTGGATGAACAGGAGAAAGCTTAGAACCAACTGTCATTTTAAGAGACAAATGGGATACTGGCTGGTGAGTGTGTATTCGTAATTCTGGTTGGAGCCCTTCACCTGTGTGCCGTTCTTCCTGTTTTTCATCAAAGGTTCCTCTCTGTATAGATTCCCTTTGGAATGATCTCTCGATGCTCAGAGAGAAGCAAAAGAGAGGGAAGTAAGGAAGAAAACTTTCAATGAAGATTTTGAATCTAAGTCATTAGGCCAAAGAGGGTGAGACAAGGTACATCTTGGAGGTTTGCCCACAGCCAATGTGACTGGATGAACTCCCAAAGATCTGGTTACGACATGGCAGCAAAGGGCCATCCCTTGGCCTTGAGCACCAGAAGAACAGGCCTTAGCAACACCCAAACACCTGTCAAATGAGGCTCCATCTCAAGGGGCCACAGGGAACATCATCTCAGGCAACCAACCTGGGGCAGTTCATCCTCTCTTATCACTGAGGGCTACTGCTCCTCAGAACTCAAGTCCCAAAGTTCACTTTCTATTTTCACAGTTTTTGACCTCTGAGGATGGCTGCGTCTAAAATAAGCAGAGAAAAAGAAACAGTAGTGATTTTTACCACTTCTCAGCCTAAGAAAACGGAGTGATGCTGACAAGCATCTCATGAGGCTCAGGAACTTCTTCTGATTCAAGAAATATTTATTGAACTCTTAATAATACGTCTTAGGTTCCATCCTAGGACTGGGATTATGGCAGGTAGCAAAACAGACCATGTCCCTATATTTCTGGAGTTACCAAATGGCCAACTTGGGGCTCCAGGTTAGCCAAGAAGAGATCGGTGGGTGTCTGGGTGAATACTCATTGGTGAATTCCCTTACTGAGCACTTTACATCCATTATCTTACTTAGTTTTCACAACAACCCTAGGCAGGCATTTCTACTTTCTCCCTTTAATACATCTGAACTGAGACTCAGAGAGGTATAGCCACTTGCTCAAAGTCACACAGCTGGTCAAGACTGGTGCTGGACAGGTATTGATTTTAGGCAGCCTGATTCCAGAGACCACATTCCACCACACCACACTTTTCAAGAAAGAAAGAGAATATGGAAAGGTCTGACGTTCCCTTCTTTCCTTTTTTCCCACAAATGAGAATCATTTTAGTGTTCAGATCCACGGAATGATATAATAGAGGTAATTTAACATTCTCTGAATTATTTTACACTCCTGCAATGATTATGAACTGTCAGAAAAAATATTTTTATTTGTCATTTTTTTTTTTCCCAAATGAAGGATAAATGCTAGTTACAGAAACGTATTTACACAGGCAGAAGGGTTTTTGTGTCGTTCATTCAGCAAAGCTCTGAGCAGCTGCTGTAAGGGACACACAGCAGACAGGACTGAGACTGAAAACTCGCCCACCTTCCTGGAATTGATATCCTGGCAGGAGCAAAGGATGAAAGGCACTTCACTGAGGGGAGGAGGGACGGAGGCAGCCTGGTCGGGGGCAGTCAATGCAGGGCAGGATCTCTAAGAAAGTGAAGATAAGCTGGTAAAGGAAGGAGAGGGAGCAAGTGGGTGGGGTGGACTACCAGGAAAGAAGATTTCCGCAAGGCAAAGAGTCTGTGCAAAGGTCCTGAGACAGGAAGGGACAAAGCTCGCTGGCGGAAAGGAGAGACAGCCCATGATGCGGTCAGACAACACAAGGCTTTGTGAGCAGGTCCTGTGAGGACTGGAAAGTTTCAGCCTAAGAAAAGTGAGCACCACTAAAGCGTTTTATACAAGAGAAGGCACAAATAAAATCACCCGAATCCCACCATCCAGACATGACATGTTAATATGCTAATATTTTGCTCATATGTTAATATTTTGCTGCAGATCCTTGAGAAATTTTTTCTAGGCACCTATGTTCACAAGTACAGACTTCTAACCTGTTCAAACGCAGAACCAGACAAGTCTCTTTTCTAGTCTGCTTCTTCCTCTTCACACTATGTGGTGGTCATCATTTTAGGTCCATGAATATGGCTCGATGGCATTATTATTATTATTATTTTTGTGTGTGTGTGGTACACGGGCCTCTCACTGCTGTGGCCTCTCCCGTTGCGGAGCTCCGGACGCGCAGGCTCAGTGGCCATGGCTCACGGGCCCAGCCGCTCCGCGGCATGTGGGATCTTCCCGGACCGGGGCACGAACCCGTGTCCCCTGCATCGGCAGGCAGTATGGCATTATTTCAATGATGGCTCGGTACACCGTTTTATTAAGAGACCAAAATGTTGTTGATAGACAGCGCCCGCTGATAGCCAGCTAAGTTGTTCCCATTTTCCTCCTTTTGTAGACAAACCACAGTGACCATCCTGGCACGTGCATCAGCCCGGATTTTTCCTTCCAACTCAATGTGGCTGAATTCTCTTCTCCTCACGTCTCTGGTCATCCCAGAGGCCTGGCTTGCCCTTGATCTGGAGGTTTGGTGTCTGAGTGCCAGTTAGGTTAAAAAAGATGTAGGGCTGATTTTGGCAGAGGAGAAGATGCCAGTTTCTACCCTGATCAGAAGCAGATGGTGGGACCCAGAGACACATTAGAATAAAGAGGGAACTGGCAGCTGGGTCTTCCTTTGGGAATTGGGGGGCGGGGGGGGGGGGGCGGTGGGGGATGCAGTAAGGATGAATTAAATGTTAAACCAAAAAAAAAAAAAAAAAAAATGGTGACATGAGCTGGAATCCAGCCACAGGCTCGTCTTGCGTCTGACAGCGGCACATATGTCCAGAAGCTGGATTCTAAGGGGGAGAATTTCAGGGGCGTCTCAGTGCAGTGGTGACACACAGCATCCACAGCCCAGCCTGCCCACCTTGTCCCCATCTCTGTCACCCCCACTCATGTGCTCTGGCCTCCTGGCTCTTACCCCAGCCCACTGAGCCTGTCCCCATCCAAGGGCTCTGCACTGGCTGGGCCTCCCTCTGGAATGCTCCTCCTTGTATCTGGCCCGGGATGGAAACTTCTCACCACTCAGATTTCACTCTACTGTCCTCTCTCCATGAAGCCTCCACCAAACATCCTACTTAAAATGGTCCTTCTTCCCTGCACCACTCCCATGACTGTCTATCACATCGTCCTCTTTGTTTTCTCCAGAGCACCCATCAAAAGCATCTTGTTTTTTACTTTACTTGTTTACAGTCTGCCATTGCCTACTAGAATGCAAACTCTACAAGGAAAGAAATCTCATCTTCCTTATTCCTTATTTGCATCCCCATCATCACTCAGCACACTGCCTAGAACAAAAGGCACACGGTACATGTCTGATGAATGAATGAATGAGCAAAGTCACACAGCCCTGGGTTCAAATCCCAGCTCCACAAACACATGACCTGAGGTAAATAGTTAACTATGCTAAGCCAGTTCCTTATCTTTTTTCCTGGGTATGATGAAAGCTCCCACCTTGCTAGAGTGTCGTGAAGATTAAGTGAGATGTTGCCCGTGAAGCCCAGTGCCAGACACAGCTAGCATCCAAGACAGGGGAAGTGGAGAACGGAAGTCTTCCTAGAGCAAACCCAGGTACATCAGGCTGTGTTGCTACCTTCAGTTCTTCCCTGGGCTTCCAAATCCATAATTTTACCCGGAACAAGCACAGCACAGGTCTCTTTAGAGCTGCTATAGACAGTTGAAGATAATTATCAAACAGGTCTGGGGACCAAAGTGTTATTAATTGTCACTTGTTTACAACTTTACCCAAAGATGAGTTTTTAAAAGCTAACAGGGCCTCCGGGGCAGGTTCTGACATACTCATTAAGGCAGGAAACAAACTTCTAACCACGTTCACTTAGAGTTGTAAATGCCACTTGACTACAGCCAACCAGGTCCACACCCACGAACTGCCCAGTGGTATGAATTATTTACAGAGCTTAATATTTGCATTGTTGGACGTGTCTCTCCTTGAATTCTCAAATTCCCAGCAAGAAACCCTCGCCTTATCTCATTAGCTGCTCCACGTGTGGAAGGGATATGACAACTCCTCTGTTACACAGGGTTGGTAGCAAATAGGCCTCCCTTTTTCCAGGATGGAAAGGAACAATTGGGTGGTTTTCAAAGCATAGTGCTCCCTCTGGTGGTCATTATTCAAACTGCAACACCGGTACCCACACCACCCCCATCCCCCAGTGCCTGCTCCCCGAAAGCAATGGGAATTGGCCTTGGGGACACAGAGACGGCCTTTTACTCCAGCTAACTGGATGATAATCCCCTCTCACAAGTGACTTTTATTAAATTATATGTGAGAGGGGGGAAGGTAGTGGGTACAGACTCGTCGTAAGTTAATGGGAATTAAGGCTGATGCCAGAATGAGGCCACACCTCGAATCAAATGTTCTGTGAATTTCAAAGCAAACTTGAACATGGAGGGGAAAGGGAGGTGGGGGAAGCGCTCGGCTTTGTTTACGCTGAGCAAGAAAGGGCTTCCTGTTGCTAAGAAGACCGGATCTGAAGCCCTCAGAGCCTCCTCGGGCCGCCAACGTTTCTTACGCAATCCCTTTTGATGACTGGTGTAAATTTCTGAAAATACGAGGAGGTGATTTCCCTGGAAATCCACCCGGGCGGAGCATGAAAGGAAATCGAGGCTTGGGGCAGAAAGCTGGAGCTGGGTCCTGCCAAGCCGGAGACAGAAGGCAGCTGTGTGCTGGTAGCCTGGACCATCCACTCGAAGGCAGATCCCAGATCATTTGAATCTGGGGATGCAGTGCTGAGGGGTGCCAGCGCTGCTGGAAAAACCCCACCCAGTTCATTCCTCTCAACTTTTTTAATGTGTAGATATTTCCCAACCAGAAATCAGTATTATCCCCCTTTCTTTTTTTTTTTTAAATTTATTTTATTTATTTATTATTTTTGGCTGTGTTGGGTCTTCATTGCTGCATGGGCTTCTCTCGTTGCGGAGCACGGGCTCTAGGCATGCAGGCTCAGTTAGTTGTGGTGCACGGGCTTAGTCGCTCCGCGGCATGTGGGATCTTCCCGGACCAGGGCTCAAACCCGAGTCCCCTGCATTGGCAGGCGGATTCTTAACCACTGCGCCACCAGTGAAGCCCCCCTCTTTCTTGATAAGTGTTTTCTGTTGGTAAAGTTGAAAAATGCCCAATTTTCTTACCCTGTTCTGAACAAGAGTCAAACTCCTTCCAGCTACCCATCACCCCTACCTACCGAAATTCCCCCTTGTTCATCTCAAGTGGCGAAAAACTAGACAGCAGGCTAAACGCTATCAGTGTGAGAACACTTAAATCAAGCAGGTATTCCACACTACGGAGAACTCTGCACTATGAGAAGAAATGAGTGTAAACTCTGTCCACTGACCTGCAGGGGTGGCCGTGTATATTGCTGAAGGAGGAAAGCTGTGGAGCCAGGGCAGCACACCCCAGAACTGGCATCTATGTTTGTAATGTATTTGCATGAACAAGAGTAGGATGCACATAACTGAACCAGGACTTCAAGGGGGCGGGGAATGGGGGGAGTGTGGGAAGCATTTTCTTTCTACTCCAGATACCACCAGTTAAGAAGATAATCCAGGGCTTCCCTGGTGGCGCAGTGGTTGAGAATCTGCCTGCTAATGCAGGGGACACGGGTTCGTGCCCCAGTCTGGGAAGATCCCACATGCCGCGGAGCGGCTGGGCCCGTGAGCCATGGCCGCTGAGCCTGTGCATCTGAAGCCTGTGCTCTGCAACAAAAGAGGCTGTGATAGTGAGAGGCTCGCGCGCTGTGATGAAGAGTAGCCCCCACTTGCCACAACTAGAGAAAGCCCTCGCACAGAAATGAAGACCCAACACAGCCCAAAATAAATAAATTAATTAATTTAAAAAAAAAAAGAAGATAATCCAGTCCTTGCATGGACATTTTTCCCATGTCAGTGAATGCCAGAGGCCCCTCTGTGAAGCCGTTGCCTGTCTCCCCACCATCAGGCGCCCTCTCTCTCCTGCCTGTATTTCCCCCATGGAGCTGCTGCCGGTCTTCTTTGGCCTACTTTAGGACTCATACAGGGGTCTCATTTACCCCTATATGATTCTGAGCATTTGAACCCCTCTACCTAGGCCAGCCCGGCATGCAATGGGGGCTCAATAAATGTTTTCCAAAGCTCGGGAATGGGAAGAATCATTTAATCAATCATTTGGGGGATAAATTCCTAACAACTGGGGGAAATGACTCGTTGAGAAATGCACACAAATTCAACTCCAGGGACTTCCCTGGTGGTCCAGTGGTTAGGACTCCGTGCTTTCACGGCCGAGGGCACGGGTTCAATCCCTGGTCGGGGAACTAAGATCCCGCAAGCTGCACAGCATGGCCCAAAAAATAAAAATAAAATTTAAAATAAAAAAATTAAACTCCAGGAGAATTAAACATGTCAATTTAAAGAAACAAATATTCAGCCCATTGTCATGGTTCCCAAACTTCAGGGGCGCCAGCACCACGTGGAGGGCTTGTTACAACACGGGCTCTGAGCCCCACCCCACAGCTTCTGATTCCACGGGGCTGCAGCGAGACCTGCGCGTCTGCATATCTAACAAGTTCCCAGGGACCACACGGCCCCACATTGAGAACAGCTGCTCTGTGATCTCAGGGTAAGTTACGCCCTTTTAAGCAAAGGAAGAAAAGACAAACAGAGAAGTGAGATTGGACCCAGGCTTCCCAGGCGTGGTTACCCATCAGAATTAGACCCCTGGCTTCAGCTTTTTGAAATACAGAGTCCCAGGCCTGTTACCATCTGAAGCTGAGGGCAGAGCCCAAGTGTCTGCATTTTTTGGAAACAAATTCCCCCAGGTAAGTCTCAGGCATAGCCAGATTTGGGAACTGCTGGATTTACCTAATGTAAAACCTCATGGGCTGAAAAATAACACTAGAATATAAAAGAAAAAAACCAGAAAGGTAGGATTTTTCATGGAATACGGTAGAAAAGTAAGTGACTCTGCTATATAGAGAGCCTGTTCAAATGTTTAAGGAAAACTTCGAAGCCCCAGTAGTTAAACAGAAAAAGACCTGACAAGACGATCCGATTCGTAGCCATCAGCCCCCTCTGGAACTCTCTAGAACTCTTTGCGGGTGACTTCTCTGATCAAACAATTCCCAATGCTTCTCTCCTATGGACCCACATGCATCCAGAGAGAAGGCTTTAGAGCAAAGGGAGCTTTCACCAGACTCCTCCCATCCCCCTGGCTGTCTGTCTCCAGAAGCACTGCAGGGCCCCCGGGCCACCCCAGCAGACGTGGCCATGGCAACAGCAGTCCTGAGGGCATCAGTCACAGCAAGTTCCTGCTCTGGGTCGGGATAGCACCAAAAGCTTAGGGACGTTCTCATTTAACTCCTGGGTTATTTTACACGAGGAAACTCAGGCTCAGAAGTGTTTAAATCCTATCAGTGGCAGAGACAAAAGGAAATTTGGGGCTCTCAAAATCTTCATGAGCATCTCAGCACACCGCCCATCTTTAAAAATGACATTTTCTAGTTTATGTGAAGTCCAGTGTAAGTGCAGCTTCAAGACCCGCCCCCAGAGAGCCCCTTAAGACCGTCCAAGTCAGCACTAAATAAAACCAACAACAGATACCATTTCTTGGGCCTAGGCATGGGCCCCTCGCATGACCTCATAACAAATCCGTGAGATTGTGCAGTTATCCCCATTTCACAGACAAGGAAGCCAACGTCAGAAAAATGAGGCGATTTACCTGAGGTCCACTGGATGGGTTTTTGTTTGTTTGAAGAGTCCCAGCTGTGTTTTCTTTTGCTGGTTTTCCAAAATAAAAGATGTGGCTTCAGGCCAGGTGAATCCAGTCCCAGATCAGAGTCTTTCCTGCTCCACCACAAGGAAGCAAAGTTCTGAACTGTCCCCACAGTCCGGGCTCCAGGGCCAGCACCGGGTGGGAGCCGCAAAGAGGAGACGCAGATCCGGAGGCCTGAGCAGGAGCTGGGTGGGCGGCGCCGGATCCTGGCGTGGAACACGTGGGGCACGTTGTCCCTCAGACTTCTGGGAAGGCGAGATTCCTCTGCAGCCCAGGTGTACCTCCTGAGGGCTGTGAAACAGGGCGAGGCTGAGTGGAAGCAGGGGGAGGGAAGGCCTGGGAGGATCAGCCCCTGCTCCGAGGACGCTGGGAGCTGCCCTGGGGGGACGGGGCTCAGGCCCTTCCCTTCCACCCTTGCAGCGCCCTGCTAGGGTGACCAGGCTAAAAGTGCACAGACACACACACGTGCATACACACATGTACAGGATGCCCAGTTCAAGTTGAATTTCAGAGACACAATGACATTTTTTAAGCATAAGTATCTCCCAAATAGTGCATGGGACACACTTATACTAAAAAGTGATCGTGTCTCTGAAATTCAACTTGAACTGGCCGTCCTGTGTGTTACCTGGCAGCCCTGTTTGCCTACCTCCCCAAGCCTCCAGGGCGTAGAACTCGGCTGGTATGGGACTGGCTGGAGGCCCCTTTAACAGCCTCCGAAAGCAGACCCCCATCCGGTTTCTAAACAGATCTGCTCTGGGTCAGGCCCAGCACTTAAGCTACGCACTAAGCACTGAAATTTTCATCATTATTTCTTCACTGACCGTTAAGTTACTTAGAACTAGTTTTACATTTCCAAACGTGGGAGGGCATTTTTGCTGTTGTTGTTTGATTTATTAATGTCTAACAACTGCGTGGGCCTGAGGGAGCTTTGCTCTGTCCGCTCTCTGCCTCATTCCCTCCACTCCAGCCCCAGCGGCGGGGTTATTATTCCTGCTCTTCAGGTGGAAGTGATGGATTCAGATCACAGAGAGGCCAGGTGCGCCCGCCTTTCTCCTTCCCTTCCCCCTCATTCTCACCAGCCTCTGAGGAGCACAAACAGTAACCCTCCCCGTCCCCAAGTGGCAGGGACACGCCAAGCACAGGGAGGTCCCGTGACCCAGCCCCTCCCGGAGCCCGTGTGAGGCTCATTGCCAAGAGTTGCCTCCGTGGCTGGAGAGAGCAGGTGGAAGGGACCCTGGAGACGCCCTGGTCCAGAGCTTCTCTGGCTGTTGTGGGCATCGGAATCCCCTGGACCCTTATTTAAGCCTCAGGCCCCCAGGATCCCCCCACTGGAGCCTCAGAACCCCTAGGGTGGGGCGCGGGCTCTCCAGGTGATTCTGAAACCCACCCCGAGGTAAAAACCGCTGCTCTCGTCCCACCCCTGTATCGTTACCACTGGGAACCCAAGACCAAGGGAGGGAGTCAGCCGGCAGGTTAGTGGCAGGGTTACGGCAGGAACTCAAGGGTGGGAACCCCAACGCAGAAGCCCAGGAATCCCTTAAAGCAACTTTCTCTCCGTAATCACTGTGTTCTCTGAGGCAGTCGGTTTATCGGACTGAGTGCTTTCAGGTAAATGAACAGCAACAACACACGTCGAGGCTGGAATGATAAAGGTCACCGGAGCTTGGGGCAGGCCAGGCTGTTCCAATGTTGCCTCTTTTAATCCTCACAACCGGGCCAAGAGGCAAGATTACAACGGTGCCCATTTCGCAGACTGGGAAACAGCGACCTTGAGCGGACAGCTGATTTGGCTGGGCTCGGGCAGAACTAAGGCTTCACGTTGCTACTGCCCCCAGGTCCCTAATACTTAGCCCGCCTGTGCGATGCTAGGTTTAGCCCTTTACCGAGACTAAAGCACTTCAGCATCAGATCACCCCTGGGAGGTAGGAACTATTATTATTCCCGTTTAACTGATGACTCACTGACAATAACATGTAGTGAGGCTTATGGTGTAGCAGGTGCCTTGCCAGCTGCTGTTTTCATGCCTCTTGTCACTTAATCCTTTCAACAGTAGGTCCAGTTTCTCTACCCATCTTAGAGACTGGGAAACTGAGGCTTGGAGACGTGAGAAACCTGCCCAAGTGCACACAGCTGCCAAACGGCACAGCAGACTCCGCTCTGGTGCTCTTCGTCTTGAGAACGTGGGCGCCCTGAGGGCAGCGCTCTGGCTTTGCACCCCATTTTCCCTCGCGACCACGCACAGCGGCGGGCGCAGAGTAGATCTTTAATTAATCCAATTCAGTGCAATTAAAAATCCAACTCGATACAACAGACTGAAATGTTAAGCCTCTCTTGGAAACCAATAGAACCTGCCACACACACCTCGCCTCCCAGGGCCCGGCACAGGGCCTGGCACCCAGTAGGTGCCAGTGAACATGGCTTCCAGAAGGAGGTGCTCTTTCCCCCTGTGTGTCCTTGGAGAGGGTCTGCAGAGCGGACTCTGTGTCAGCTACACAGCACTCCCCCCAGCAGGTGTGTGGCCCTTTGGAGAAGGCAGAGCAGAGAGCAGGAGTCTTGCTCTGAAAAGGCCGAGGTGGCCATGCAGAACTCCCCCTGTGTCCCTCCCCCGCTGCCCCATCACCTCCCGCTACTCCCGCACTGCCCACTGACCCTGGGGACCTCCCTCAGCCCCTCCTGCCAATTGGCCTCTGGCTCCAAGGACTTCAGGCTCAAAGCTCAGTCCCCTGAAGGGACTCGGTCTAAACCCATGTGATGTTTTCCGTGAAGCTGTTTAATGGGCTATTGTCTGTCACCTCCGCCTGCCCTGGAGACCGGGCCTTCTCAAGTCTCTCCTTGGACAGGAAGGATTTAGCTCCGTGAAGTTTTGATTTTGCCACTCAGTGTGCACAGGTGAGCCAGAGGGCGGGGAGCGGCCCAGGTCATCACTGTATCCCGTGCTCTGCTCAACAGCTCCAGGCAAACTCGGCGTCTTCAGGGCCTGACTCCCCAGGTGGCCCTGTCTGGACTCTCCCCATCTCAGTGGATGGAAGCTGCCCAAGTCAAAAATCTTGACATCACGCTGGCTCACATTTTCTCACCGTCCATAGCCCATCTATCAACAAACCTTGTCAGGTCCACCTTCAGAACGTACCCAGAAATGCACCCCTTCTTTCACTGAGACCTTTTCTCTCCCTCTCTCTCTCCCATTTCTTTTCATCGCTGTCAATTTCTATCTCCATCTCATCATGTGGTTTTATTTCCTCCAAAGGACTTCGCACTTTCTGAAATTATCTTGTTTATTTGTTTCCTTATGTGTTTATTTTGTCTCCCCCCCCCCCATGAATGTAAGCTCAAAGAACACAAGGACATTGTCTTGTTCTCACATGGACAGATGAAGAAATAAAGGAACCAGAGAACCTGTGTTCTTAAGAAACGGGCAGAAAGCTTGGCTTCTAGCACCAGAACATTGGAAATGGGAGTTCTGTTCTGCCTTTACACTAACGGTCTGCCTCTGTTTCTAAGTGAGTGTTCTTTTGGGTCCCTGTCCTAATTCGCACACACCTGAGTGTGTTTTACCCCGATCCCCTTTCAGATCCTACGGTTTGTCCTTCAAAATGCTTTGGCACATTTAACGGCAAGGCTCTGTCGCCAAGCCTCCATATGTGTCTGCATATCTTCTGTTGTGGTTACTTTGAAGTTTGTTGAATTGTTTTGTTTTGACAGGACTGTCACATCTCGAAACTTATTGCTGACTAAAAACATATGCACGACTTTTTTTTCTTTTTTCTTTATTTTAATTTTTAAGAACTCCATCACCGTCTTGCAACTAAAAACATGACCACAAGAGGGCACCCTGAGGCCGTGCTTTCCTCCGTGTAAAATGGATGGAAAATTAGAGATGCTGGGGATGGCGCAAAGCCCTGGGACCCTTAATCATTCTTCATTCCAAGATCTGCATCTCTCAGTGGTTAGTATACCCTTCGGGGAGCAGGCTTGGAAGAGAACATTAATAATAATAACAACAACAGCACTAAATAACAAGCTGCAGAACTTTGTCCGGTTAGTAGGAATTTAACAAAAGTACCATATTTATTCAAATATGCTTCTTTCTAAGTTCTTTTATCAGGGTTGAGTGACAGTGTGTAGATCAACAGCTATAAGCATAAACCAAAGAAATCTGAAAATCCTGTAAATTACAGCCTTTGGGAAAACTTCCTCCGTGATAGAATCTCCAGACAAGACTGGTGGAGAAGTTGAAAGGCATAAAGCGGACTTAGGCACTCTTGTCACAAAAAGGGCCATTGCTACTCCATCAACTTCTTAGATAGTAACACCCTCAGAGGGAACTTTTGACCTTCAGTAATACTGTAAACAGGATGGTTTGATGGATGCATTTGAAAGAATTGGGGTGGGTGGGATAGGAAAAGGTTTTAAACATGCAAGTACATGTTATCAGCTGCCCTGACATAAGGTTGAGGCCAAAGGGAAAAGTGACATCAGAGAACCCCTTTTGATGTTTAACTAGCTGTGTGTCATTACAGAGATTAGTTAGCCTCTCTGAGTCAACTTTTTAAAAAGTTTCTACACTAGGATAATAAGAGTACCTATTTCCAGGTTGGGAGGGTCAAGAAAAGCAAATCTAAATCATCTGAAGCATGATGGATGCTTTGAAAGGGCTAAGCTAAATTATCATTTATCTCACATGCTCAGGCTGGACAGGTCAAATGACTGGAAAAATGACACCTCTGGGTGTCCATAAAAGAAATGTCTCTGTGTTGCTGTGGAGTATGAATTAGGTCCCCTTTTGAAATTCCACAAGAGATGCCAGGAAAGATTTCAGGAGTTTTAAATTCAAATAAATTCATGAAAATTATCACTGCTTGATAAATGCCGTTTGCTTCAGACCTTCCTACCACAGCAGATAGAGAGATATTTAAGGACCTACTTTTAGATGTTGACATCAACATCCGGTCAATGGCTGAAATAAGAACATCTTCAAAATACTTTAGGAAGCATTTGAATGACACGGGTTTCACAGAGCATGCAAAGCCTGCTTAGCTCAAATTTCAGGGAGGAGAGGAGAGGAGCTGGGAAGAGGGGGACTCAGAAAGCCCACACTCTGCTGTAAAGGAGTCTCTCTCCATAAAAATGACAGGAGTTTCAACAACAAGAGTTACCTCAAGCATTCACTGGAAGATCACATCAGCAAAACGTAATTTCAGGTGTCTAGCGATCACAAGAGTTTTTAACCAAGGCTGGTGAGATGCTACTTGGCAAATTCATCTCTTGATACACCAAGATGTGGTTCCCAAACTTTGGGGTTTTATTAACTAGGACACTTCTGATTTCTGCTCAGCCAAGCATCACGTATTGGTTTTTACCCTCATTCGGGTCTCCTCAAAGGAGAAGACGGCTGTTCCCTTCAAGACTTGGGTCTGAGTTACATGTAAGAAAAGGAGCTCAGGGGAGGGAAGAGAAAGGGCAAAAGGCAAAGGGCAAAGGATACAGAGGCAAAGAACAAAGCCCTTTCTCCCAGTGAAGAAGCACTCCCTGTGGAGCTCTGCCTTCACATCACTGGCCAGAGCTGTACGACATGGCTGCTCCTGGAACCTAAGGCCACAGTCACCTCTGCAGCCTCTACAGTAAAGGCAGGCAAAGGGAAAGAGGACGATCATGGCTTTGAGTGTATCTGCCAATAGTCTGCCACGGGGCCGAGGGTTCTCACTGTTTTATTTTACCAACTAAAGACACTAACACAGCACCATCTCCCCTGCTACCTCCATCCTTTCATAAAAGAGAGATTTTAACGCTTCAAAGGGCAAAGACAATCTCAGAATAATGACGTGTTCTATACCTCACATCCAGTTAGTTAAGTGAGAAATCCTCCACATTGTCCTTGTTTTCTGCATTTCTTCAAAACCCACTCTGGAAACGGTGTGAGGAAGGGCTGCCCTTCTCATCGGCAGGGAGACTCTGTAAGACATGACACCAAGGAGCCTATGGTTTTTGGAGACACAACACAGAAAAATCCCTTTTTTTTTTTTTTCCAGATTTGTTCATCCTCATGACCATGGAACAAATCCTAGTGGAATTAAGTCTGGGCACAAACTTCTATGAGCTGTCGTAAATGAAGATGTACCATATTGGGCCAAACTCACACATCTGTCTGTTTCTGTTCCAGAGCATGACTAATATTCTATTATTAGAAACCAGGCTGGGACCTGTGGTTCCAGCTTCTGAATGAGAAGAATGACAAGGGAAGCAGCCAGGTGTCCGTCAGTCAAATGCAAAGAACTTCATGAAGGGGAGAGCGGTCTGGGCCAAGTCTTGACCAAGTGGACATAGGGAGCCAGTCCTCCCAGGCTGGGGACCCCTGACTCGAGGCATCTGATGCCAACTCAGTGGCTCCACCACCGCTGGGACCACAACTGGCAATGACAACCACGGTGGGACAGTAGCTCCAAGGGGGTGAGTTGTCATTTCTCTTCTGTGAAGACATAGTTTGACACCTTCCCTCCTTTCCCCAAAGAAGACTGCACCTCTCACAAGAAACCATCCCATGTAAAGGAGGAAAGCAAATTTCACCTGGAAGAGAAAAAATAAACACTTTCAATCTTTTGTCAATGGTTCTATAAATTATTTCTCCACTGGATAACTTATAGGTGTTTCAATTATTGGTAGTAGCCCTTCAAGCCTGTTTTTCTGCTAATTTTTCCTCAACCTTGGTTAGGTTCTAAATTGTCTTAAATGTAGGACATAGCTAGCCATGAGTGCTTACACACCAGGAGGACAGCAGTACACATTAGAACAACAACCCCTTAGAACAGAGGTTAGCAGACTTTTTCTGTAAAGGGTCAAAGAGTAAATATTTTAGGCTCAGTGCACCCTATGGCCTTAGTAGCAACTACTCAACTCCGCCCTCATAGCAAGAAAAGATCTGTAGCCAGTACATCAGAGAACAGGTGTGGTGCATGCCAATCAAACTTTATTACAGACACCGAATAAAAACACTAAGTGTGTCTTTATGGCCCTTTATTGTATTTCAAATAATTTTCATGCATCACAAATTTTTCTTTTCTTCCCATTTTTTTCCCAACCATTTAAAAGTAAAAAACTGTTTTTTACCTCAAGGGCCATACAAAAACAGGCAGTGGCCCTGCTGTTTGCCCACCCCTGAGTTAGAGAAATAAAACAGATAATGCATTCAGGAGCAAACTTAACAAGAAAAACATGCAAAACCTACATGAGGAAATTAAAAAAATTTTTGAAGTCAAAAAAAGTAAACTTGGGACTTCCCTGGTGGCACAGTGGTCAAGAATCCACCTGCCAATGCAGGGGACACGGGTTTGAGCCCTGGTCTGGGAAGACCCCACATGTAGCGGAGCAACTAAGCCTGTGTGCCACAACTACTGAGCCTGCACTCTAGAGCCCGTGCGCCACAACTACTGAAGCCCGCACGCCTAGAGCCCGTGCTCCGCAACTAGAGAAGCCACCTCAATGAGAAGCCCGTGCACCGCAATGAAGAGCAGCCCCCACTCGCTGCAACTAGAGAAAAGCCCACGTGCGGCAACAAAGACCCAACGCAGCCAAAACTAAAATTAATTAATGAAATGTTTTAAAAGTAAACTTAAACAGAAAGATATCACATACTTGGTTAGAAAGACTCAACGTCATAAAGATGCCCATTTTTCCAGTTAATTTTAAATTGTGGACCTTTAAAATGTTTATGATTGATAAACAACAAGGCATCTGATAGCACAGGGAACTATATTTAATATCCTGTGATAAACCAAAATAGAAAAGAATATGAAAAAGAATGTATACATATGTATACCCAAATCATTTTGCTCTATAGCAGAAATTAACACAACATTGTAAATTAGCTATACTTGAATAAATTTTTTAAAAGATGTATTATGATCAAATTAAAGTACCAACAGATGATTTTTCTGGAATCATACAAGCTGATTCTAAAGTTCATATGATATAGCTAAAAATACTGTGTTATATATTGTAAAGTTGGTAAGAGAGTAGATCTTGAATGTTCTTACCACAAAGAAACACATGGTAATGAGGTCTTGGCTAACACTACTGGTTATAATCATTTTGCAATACGTAAATGTATCAAATCAACAGGCTGTACCCCTTAAACGTACACAAGGTTATACGTTAATGATATCTCAATAAAAGTGGAAAAAATTAAGTTCACATGAAAAAACAAACAAGCAAGATTAGGTCTGGAAAACCCAGAAAAAAAAGAGCAGTGAGGAGGAACCAGCTGTACTAGAAAGTAAAATACACTACGAACATCAGCATTGAAACCAATGTGGAATCAGCCCGCATATGGACAGAGCAACAGAACAAAGTGAAAGTCCGGAAATACACCCGCAAGCAGCAGCGTAACACAGGGAGATCGTCTTGGTGCTTTGCGATGACCTAGAGGGGTGGGATAGGGAGGGTGAGAGGGAGGCTCAAGAGGGAGGGGATATGGGGACATGTGTATGCATAGGGCTGATTCGCTTTCTTGTGCAACAGAAACTAACACAGTATTGTGAAGTAATTATACTCCAATAAAGATCCAAAAAAATTAAAATAATTAAAATTATATATATATATATATATATAAAAATACAGAAGTATACCCAAATGCACCCAGGAACTTACGATGTGTTAAATGTGGCCTATCAAATCATTGTGATAAAGATGAGCTTTTAAATAAATGATGTTGGGCCATAAAGACACACTACACATCAGGATAAACTCCTGATGGACCAAATATTCCATGTGAGAAATGAAACTATGGAACTTTAAACAGGGGAAGACTTTCTAAAAATAAATTCTAAAGGGCTTCCCTGGTGGTGCAGTGGTTGAGAGTCCGCCTGCTGATGCAGGGAACACGGATTCGTGCCCCAGTCCGGGAGATTCCCACATGCCACGGAGCAGCTGGGCCCGTGAGCCATGGCCACTGAGCCTGCACGTCCGGGGCCTGTGCTCCGCAATGGGAGAGGCCACGGCAGTGAGAGGCCCGCGTACCACAAAATAAATAAATAAAAATAAATTCTAAAAAAAATTAAATCCAGAAAAGATTAAAAGAAAAAACGCAAATTCAGCTACATAAAAGTAATGTTTGGCTTATGATTTTTTTTTCTAAGCAAAAAGCATAGGAAAAAGACCAACTTGGGGAAAAAAGATGATTGTAACCCATGTCATAGAGTAAGGGTTAATTCCCATAATATATAAAGAGCTCCTGGAAATTCTAAAGAGAAAAACCAACAACCCAGTAGGAAAATGGGCAAGTGGGTGTGGGAGGGAAATAGCAACAGCCCTTAAACACATGAGAGCCCCACAGGGTTGGTGATGAGGCCATGGAAGCAGGCACCCGCCCTCACAGCTGGTAAGAGGATGGAATGGCATCACCCTGTGGAGGGCAATTTCTGGGAACCACCCAAATGATTGCAAGGTTGCCTTTCGACTCAAGATCCCACTTCTGGGAATCCACCCAACAGACAGTGCTGTGCATGAATCAGATGATATATTGGCAAGGTTATTCACGGAGGCACTATCGTAGCAGCGAAGATTGGAAACAAGTGTCTATCGCCCTATGGGATACAGTAGAGAGAATGAGGACGGTCTCTAGGTTGGGTGTGGGGTGAGCGCTAGGACGTATTAACTGAAAAAAGCAAGGAGCACAAAGATACCTTCGGGAAGGACAGAGACATAAGACTATATATATTTAATTCGCTTGTATTTATGTCAGGAAACACTGAAAGAAAAAGCAAGATATTAATAAAAAATGGTTACCTATAGAGAGTTGGGGGAAAGGTAGATGGAGACAAGGGTGGGAGAGGGCTTTATGTCATCTTGACATTTTAGGTATTCGAAAAATCTAATTTAAAAAAGGACTTCCTTCCCTGGTGGCACAGTGGTTGAGAATCTGCCTGCCAATGCAGGGGACATGGGTTCGAGCCCTGGTCTGGGAAGATCCCACATGCTGCGGAGCAACTAAGCCTGTGCGCCACAACTACTGAGCCCGTGTGCCACAGCTACTGAAGCCCGCACGCCTAGAGCCCGTGCTCCGCAACAAGAGAAGCCACCGCAATGAGAAGCCTGTGCACCGCAAGGAAGAGTAGCCCCCGCTCGCCGCAACTAAAGACAAAGCCTGCACGCAGCAACGAAGACCCAACACAGCCAAAAATAAATAAAATAAATAAATAAATAAGGACTTCACTTGTTCATTTTTTAAAACTTTGATTGAACAATGTCTCAGGCTCCTATGAGTATGTGGGTGGGGGTGAAGAGTGCGGGGGTAGGTGGAGTATGTGATGCATGGTCATAAATACGTCTATTTTCACATATTCAAAAAGTAATCTGAATATCTTCTTTGGTGCACATGGAAAACAATTAAGTCCCATTATTAAGAAGCCAAATCTGGTTATTAATTGGAAGGGCATGAGTATAAGAAAGAACAAAGAATCAGAGAGACCTCCCTGAATTCTCAGAGACAGACAGTGGCTGCCCTCCAGGGAGCTGAGCCCCTCTGTGGGGCACGACCAACACACTCAACACAAAATGTCTTTTTTTTTTTTTTTTTTTCCGTTACACGGGCCTCTCACTGTTGTGGCCTCTCCCGTTGCGGAGCACAGGCTCCGGACGCGCAGGCTCAGCGGCCATGGCTCACGGGCCCAGCCGCTCCGCGGCATGTGGGATCTTCCCGGACCGGGGCACGAACCCGTGTCCCCTGCATCAGCAGGTGGACTCTCAACCACTGGGCCGCCAGGGGAGCCCAAAATGTCAGTTTTTGACACCCGATTTAAGATAGAGCTACTGCTCCTCCCATCCCCCCACTGCCCATCTTCCTCCCTTGTTTCACCTGGGTCCTTAGAGGTAATCACTGTCTTACATACATTTCTACTTACCTTGTCTGTCTTCATTAATTGCTGGGTCTCCAGGCCCAGGTTCACAAGTAACCCCTTAATAAATACGTCTGGATGAACAAAGTAGCAAATCACTGCCTGGATTGACTGATGCCTCTTTCTGAGACGCTGGATTCTAGCATCCTGGTTTTATCTTCTCAGAAATCTGGATGCATCTCAATCACGGAGGGCCAGCGGGAGTCGTGGCAGTGGCCACAGTGAGGGCATGTGCAAAGTGGCCGTCCCTCTTCATACTCTTGTCCCTCCAATCGAGTGATGCGCACCATGTGTGTCGAAATTAATCGCCACTGGAAACGTCTTTATTTTTTATTTTTTGCTGTACGCGGGCCTCTCACTGTTGTGGCCTCTCCCGTTGTGGAGCACAGGCTCCGGATGCACAGGCTCAGTGGCCATGGCTCACGGGCCCAGCCGCTCCGCGGCATGTGGGATCCTCCCGGACCAGGGCACGAACCCGTGTCCCCAGCATCAGCAGGCGGACTCTCAACCACTGTGACACCAGGGAAGCCCTGGAAACGTCTTTAAAAGGCTTATGCTGTGATCCCGCATTGAGACCACAAGTTAGCATGTCCCCCAACCAAAATGTGTGTGTGTGTGTGTGTGTGTGTGACCACGTCCTGAAAGTCACAGAAACAGAACAGCAAGGAGTAAATCTTTGACATTAGAAAAGCAAGTATTCGCTATTGGGAAAACGACTGAAATTACATATTTTCTTGCCAAGCAACAACCAAGAGTTTTGCAGAGTCTAAGAAAGAAAAAAATACCCACAAAGAAGTGAAGCTGTGTTTTGTTTCATTGCAGCACCATCACAGGCCACAGCAGGGCAGACAAACTGCAAAATTTGCCAGGAGACAGTGAGGCTGCTGTGACCCGCGAAAGGTCTGTGCAGGAAGAGCACTCAGCCTGTCTCATGCTTCCATGGGCGGCTTGTTCTCTTACTTTACATAAAGTAGCGGTGTATCTTACAATTGAGATGGCTTGAAATATAGTATGTGGTTTGCCTGACAGATAATTCATCCTTCCCTCCACCACTTCCCCAGGGGCAAGGGCATCTATTTCACACACAATAATTCTTTAAGGATTCCTTAAAATCCAAAGGCTTGTTTAGTAGTAGTTGTTTTCCGGAGAGGGGGGTTGGAGGGGCTGATTTTACATGTCTCAGTGTCAAACTGCTCACACCGAGCAAACAATGGCCACAAGTCAAAATATCATGAGGTCCCTTAAAGGAGGCCTGTTGTTAAATAAATTATGGTTCATCTACCACTGAAATACTATGCAGCCGTTAAAATGACTGGGGTAGCTTCCCAGGTACTGATGTCAAAGAAGTATCACAAAAATATATAGGGAAGAAAAAAGGCCAAGGGTATCTCAATGTGTGTAATGTACATTCACTACGGAAAGGAAAGCCAGGGGAGAGGTAGGGACCACCACGGTGGTTTGCAATGGAATTAGGTTATCTTTGGAAAGATACAATTTCTTCAAAATGCTGTTTTTTTGAACTCATATGCAAGCAGCGCTTACTACATGCCCGACTCTTTTCTAATGGTTAATCCTCATAACAGCCCCGTGAGGTTGGGACCTCCTCCACATCTTACAGTCACAGGTCCCACAGCCAGCAAGTGGCAGAGTTGGGACTGAAACCCAGGGAACCTGCCCCAGGATCTTGACTGTCAGGCACTAAGCCCGGCTGGTAAGGGCACCTCCCTTGCGGTTCAGGAGGAGGGTAAAACTGAGGGATTTGAGGGAACACTAGTAAGACAACAACAGTCTGGTATATATTGCTCTGCTCTATTTGAATTTTTGCCAGGTATGCATTATCTAATTTTTTAAATAAATTTTTTAAAATAGATGATTTACTCAAAATGTCTAGCTGGAAAAACACAGGTGATAAAAAAAAGATGTGAAGCTAGATTGTGAAGTTCATGGAGTGTGAAACCAAGTGCTTGGGTTTCTGACTGACAAAGCCTTTTGATGTACCTGAACTTGGGCAGGTCTGAGTGTCTCTGAGAGCCTTCAGATACCGGAATGGCTTCCTCTCTGCTGCCCTACTAAGTCTACAGGCCTCCTACGACTAGACAGCACCTAAGCATAACAGCTAAAAATCACTGGGCTTTGGAGTTCTCACCTTACACTTTCGAAGAGTCCCAGGACAAGTTGCCTTTCTTTACATCAAGAACCCCGTCTGTAAAATGAGATAATATTAAGCATCTCATAGGGTTGATGGGAAGGTTAAATGAGATAATGCATTACACTTGCTAAGGATACATAGAGCATAACGTCAGCGCTCAGCTGGTGCTTGCCATTATTACCAGGTACTGACCAGGACTGAAACCTCGACTTTGATTCCAGCAAAATTGTTGTATTCCCCAGGGACAAACCCTATCTCCCCCTCCATGACTCTCCTCCTTAAAAGAAATACCAGGTCCTGGACTAGATCTAGCTTTATGCCCATAATTACCTTGAATGCTCCCAACAATCCTGCCAGGAAAATAGCTATTTCCCCCACTTTACAAATGATGAAACTGTAACTTTCCCAAGGAACCTCAGGTGGGGACTCTGAAGCTGTGACTTAACCTGTAGCTGTGACTTAACCGACGTCTCTGTACTCTGCCCATTTATACCGTGCTACCCCCTTGGCTGTCCTGCTCACCTCTCAAGGCCAAACTGCACCCCACCTCATCTGAGACACCTTCCCAGACTGCCACAACAGCACTAATGTCTGTCCTGTGCAAGTCACAAGCTGCCTTTTGCTAAAAACTTGCCTAGTTATCGTTCTCCAAGCATGACTGAATGGACTGAGTTTACTCTTCTAGCCCCCCCAAATACACAGCAATTCATACAAGTTGCCACCTAAAAATTTTAGGTTCCCAGATTGAAAGTGGGAGATTATGTGCATTCCTAAATGCATGTGAATTCTGGTGGTGACAATTAAGCTTAACCTCCCATTCTGCAGCACTGCAAGCAATGGAAAGAAAAACAATGATCCAAAATGAAGACGGCCGAACACTAACCATGTATTTACCCCTCAAAGTCTCAGCAAACATAGGCACCATTAAAGGCCTTGCAAACGTATTCAACCGCCAAGATTTCTTGAAGCAAAGCATTATCGGCCAAATAGCAAGTCCCGTTAACAGCACATTAAAGCAGGACTTTGCGAGTTTAATGACACAACTTACCACTTCCAGAAACACCTGTCCCCTATCAGGCAAGGGTGTAGTGTGGTGACTTTCGATAGGTCAGGGGAGCTGGTCACACAGTCACAGAAGTTTGTTATTTGGATGCATATTTTCTGGTGATTCAGTCTATCTGCCCCTGGATTTAGGAACATCCAATGGCATATACTGCTCCCAAATCCACAAACTTTGCAACAATGAAAGGCTTCAGGGATGAACTTGGAACCCTTTTAAAGCAGGGAGAAAGTAGTCCCAGGAATCAAGTGTTTGTGTAGCCAGTATCCACAAAGCCCATTTAATTTCAACTGTTACCACTTGCCAAGCATAGGACTAGCTTGCAAGATTATAAAAATCAGTAAACCAGTGGAGTCTTCTGACTAGGACACAGGGAATTACTGGCATTTTTGTGTATTTGTCATTATTTTTAGTTTAAAAAAATGCATTGCCTTTGGGAAGAAAAACTCTGAAAGCGTACAAATAAATCCAAAGACCCCAGAATCAACTGAATTTTACACTGGAAAAAAAAATCTGTTAAAATACAACAGTAGCGTACTCTTCATTCTAGATGGGCAAGTGGTCAGAGATCATGCTTCTTACTCCTAATCAATAGAAGAATCAGTCTGCCTATCAGTTAACCCAAAACTCTATACTAGCTATAGCATTTAGTAAATAATAAAGTGCGGAGAAGTTAGCAATCAAATATGAGAAGCTGAAACTCAGTATTTAGATTCAGAAACATGCTGATTAACACTCCTATCTTCTGAGTTGAGAGCCACAGATGCCACCACTTACTATCACCTACTGTGCAGTAATACATATGAAGACATGAGAACCCAGAACTGAAAATGGAATCCACCCTCTCCATTGAGGGCAGTCTGAAACTGCCATTTCTAAAATGATTCTAATACAAATGGTGTAGATCTGTGCATGACAACTAGTGCCAGATTATGCCAAGAGAAATTTTTACATGGTCAATTTTGATTTTACTGATCCCAGGGACGAGTTGCCTAGCAAAGAACAATCGTCCATTCAACTCAGATGCACCATCTCTGTGGAAACACCCTGTTATCACTTAAGCAACAGAGCTGTAATGAAGTCATGCAGCTCCTCTCCCTATGGATCAGGAAATGCTTGTGGATCTTAACCTACCTAAGGTGAGAGAAAAGGGGGCATTGGAGGGAGGGAGTGTAAACTATTAATGGCAAATAAAGTAATTCCACACATAAAGATATTCTTCTAGTTTATATTTTATTGCATTATGAAAATAATACATTTATTTGGCAAAGTAATCTAGGCTCCAAGTTGATGAAATAAAATTCTGAAGAAAGTGTACTAATTATTTTTAAAATGTGAAATATTAGATGTATTCTAACCAATACATACTAGCATTCTTGCTAGGCCAATAATCCAATAAACCTAATTATAATAATTCCATATGAAATTACAAGGTGTTTTTGCATTCATCCATTTTATGATTAGCACAAATCTCGAGAGAACTAAGCTTCATCTGATCAAAACCAATGTATTTAAGAAACTCCTGTTCAGAAGACATTGTGAAACACTATCCAAAATTTTTATTTCCTTTGGTTCTACAAATTGCATTTTTGTCCTTACCACACGTTACATTTCTCATACTCAAACATCGTAGCTTTAGATTCTGCCCCAAGTATCTTTATAAGTAAACTAGTATATTACAGTTACATTATTTGAAAAATTGCTGACTTTACAAATGCAAAAATGCATAAGTACATGCCTATCTACACCAGCAAAATAAAACACTCTGAACCTCCATGCTTTAACAGGCCACGCCTTGTTACCCAGGGTTTCTGGGATGCCTTTCCAAGCCAGAGGGTTTTATAGCTCTGACAGGCAATTTCATTGCTCCATCCACACTTTTGAAAGGTGTAGTTACAATAAACCCTAAGTGGATTAAATGTATCTGATAATCAAACATTTAAAATATGACATTTTCCACTACTCATTTCTGTTTGCCAACATTTTCAGAGCTGAAGATATATTTTAAAAAATGTACTGGGATAATGTTTTCACTTTCTTAAAAGGGAAAAGTGCTGAAAGTGTATTCCATGTATATTCTCGCTCTCCTCATCAACATTTTAAATTCTTTTTACATGTTGGGTTCAGAGTCTAGAGTCTAAAAGGTAAACGATCTGCTCAAGGCCAAAACAGAAAATAATATTTTAATCACCAAAGTCCTAATTCTTCATTTAGATCTTTTAATATGACTTTGCTGATGTGTGTCAAGAAAATGTGCCTAAAATTAGCCTTCTAAAAATACACATCTGAATCAGTTACTATTAGAACTGACATTTCCATGAAGCAAAGTCTGTGTAAGTGCACCTACGCATATACTCGAGGAAATTTACTTCCCAATGGACATCGTATCTCCAACCAGCTGAACAAGGTTTCCCCGTTTAACTACCTAAGTATTCCATCTATCCTAAAGAAAATATTCCATGAGCATTCGACAACTATCTGTATAAACAGCAACAAGTTTGATCTATGATCAACATAAGAATATCTAATAAATATTAAAACTATTAAACTATAGATTAAAATGCAGATCTCTCATAGAGTTGAGTGATGGCATTTTGGTACATTCACCATTATTGTACTTTATTTAATAAAGAAATACATTTGCCCTTGCCAAAATAGCAACTGCAAGTTTACAAATAAAACCACAGACCTCAAAGTCATGACGCTAAATCTTCAACTTATATTTAACAAAAGCAAATCAGTTTACAAATGGTCCATGGCACAATTAAAATAAAAAATATCAAAAGGTCACAGAATCTTAAAGAATAGGTTTATTGACAATAATTTCATAAATATTCTAAAGAAAATTTCAAAATTTCTAAACTTAAAATGTTTAAAATCTGCTCTTATTGGCAAAATATCCCTCAAGAAAATAAAGAATAGGTCACTACAAATGAATGTCACATTTAAAATTTGCTTCATTAACATTTTTGCAAAAATTTTTAAAAAAATTTACAACGTGTGATTTTTTCCTCCCCTCTTGGATAACAGTAAATAAATCAATACTCAGTTTTTATTTCAACTATGAGACATATTCACAAATATATCATCTAGCTGCTGTAAACCTGACAGTCAAGTCAGTCAGTAGTATAATATCCTACAGACATAAACGGAGCCAACTCATTTTGGTATTTTTAGTCATAGCAACTGAAGTAGGCAAAATGCAAAACTTGTGGTTGCCGCCCAAATCACCCCAGAGCATATGATACAGTGTCAGAAAATGTTTGCATCAGTTTTATAAGTTCATCTGTGTACTTCAGGTATCTGAAATTAAAAAAAGGGATTCTTATATATTTTGATAAAAATGTACTCAAATATTTCATAACATTAATATTTATTGCTTTATATGAATACTGTATTGAAAGCCCAAGCATTCAGTTTACACACAGAAATTATACAATTATATACCGCTTCACAAAGGCAGTGAACACATTACATTCTACAAAATCTACTTTACAGAAATTTAAAAATTCTAAATATCAAAAGGTACAGCTGAAGAAACAGGTATAAATTTGGCAGCCAGTAATTTAGACAGGGAAATTGCAGCTTGCATGACTTTAAGTTATGTGAATTTGAAAATATTGAGTTTAGAGTAACCATTGTGCTTTGTGTTGATCTGAAAAATATAACACTGGCTGTCGAAGAAGCATGTTCAAAAATATTTAATTCACTTCAAAATGTCATACAAATTACGGTGGTTTTTATGTACCCCTAAAGCTTCAGTCATTTAGCTCTGGTACATTACTAAAGTAATATATTAATTCTTCCAGTACAGTGGTGTTTCATACCATTGACATCTGTATACTCTAGAATAATTTAGAAAGAAATGTGTAGTATTCACACTGTTCAGAAAAGCAAGCAAAAGGTAAAGAAACCTGCCTGGTTCTTCTGAGATGGTTTCATGTCAGCTTTATAAGCATTCATTCTACAAAACAGTAAGCTAATGTTTGAACACAATTTCCAAGATAAAGCACAATTTCTCATAAATAATGAAGTCTTTTTCTCAGGCACCTCAGAAGTATACAAAAGAATTTTAGTTTGAACAGATCTCTTGGAATGTGTTTAACCTGGTATTTCAACAGACTTAAGATTTCCAGGGTTCCACAAGGGCCAGATTTTATTTGAATTACTCAGAAGAGAAAGAAACTGTCTTCTGAAAGAGGTGAACTCAATCATTACCAATAGAAAAAGTATCCACTGTATTCATCTCTTATAGAAAAAGAAAAATATAACATTTCCCCCCTTAGAATAATATATATATATATATATGTATATATGACTTAAAGTTCCATAGTACATAGTCAAACAATAAAATCTGGAAACCAACATGAAACCCTACAATTCATGTTAAAATGTTGAAACTATGACCAAAATATGAAAACTGCTAGAGCTGTCAGAAAGAGACAAGACAAAAAGCTTTCCTGCATATGTATAAACTAAATGTGATAATCTCCAAAAGTTTTCAAAATTATAATTATTATCTTCCAGTTTAAAATTTTTAACTCTAAATTTAAAAAAAAAACAATCTATACACAAACCACTGATCTGACCAGAGCAAAAGAAGTCAGCGGTAAGCAGGACCCCGAGGAGCTGGTACTCACAGTTCTTACATGTGCGACTCTTTCAGGATTGATCCCATACAGTACTTTATTTTACAACCTGCTTCTCTTGTAAAACTAAAGGTCCATTTTATTACATAAAAGTTTTATACAGTGTGAAACCAGAACTGTATGGAAAATACTGCATCTAAATATTTCTAAATAGTTAGTCTTGTTCCATTGGTTCATCTGTGACTTCTGTGGCTTCCATGGAAGATTCTGAGAGAATCTCTCCAGTTTTACTGGAATTGGATCCTATTAATTCTTCCGTTTCATGGCAACTGGAACTACTTACAGGGCCGGTATTTTCACTACCTTCAGAATGTAAACCTCTCTCAACTTGAGTCAGATCAGATTCCTCCATTTGATTATTTTCCTCAGAAGTCTCTTCATTCACAGTTAAGGCATCATCAGATTCTTTTTCTTGATTTTTTCTTTCTGGGATCATTTCTCTTGATGTCATAAAAGACTCTAAAAATAAGCAAATGTTGTTGTAGTTAAATTTCATTTTCAAAATACCTCCACAGTTAAGTTTCATGAATTCTGATACTCTACAGTTCAAATCATATCCCTGAAACTCAGCAGCAACTACAGAACACATAAAGGTGGGAGAAAAGCCCAACATCAGCATTATAAGGAGTTCCATTATGTGAAATTCTTTCACGCAAAAATGAAGTACAAGAATTTGAGGATCTCCTTACTCCACCCTTTTACAGATGGTCTCTAAATACCTTCTTCCTCTTCATCCTCTTCTTCATCCTCTTCTGTACAGTGCTGCCTGGTACAACTAATTTCTTTGTCGTTATTCTGAGATGAAGATGGAGCTTCTGTTTCTTCTACCATAACTGAAGAAATTTCACTGGAAGATGTTTGACTGGCCATCTCTCTGACGTCACTTTCTTTGTCAAACCTGAGTCTTTTTACCTCATGCCCCTCAGCTTCCACAGTATCTTCATCTGGGTGTTTATTTTTTATAGGGCTCACTGAGGAACCTTCTGATTCAGATGTCGAAGAGTCACTGTAAATATTGTTTTAAAGTGTCATTAGTAAGACTGTTTCTTCATCGTTTACATTCTCATTTTTAAGGTCTAATAATGTTTAACTGTATTTCAGTGTCAAAGTTAAATGATAACATCTGGGCAAAGAAAAACACAAGAGAATAATTTCGAGGACACCTGAACTGTTTAATAAATATTTCCCACTAGCAACTTGTCAATAAGTTACATGACCTTTCTGTTCAATTCTCCAGTAAGTTAAATGTCCTCCTATAATAAAACTACGAGTCTTCCACAGGGACATACTCTTTTCTTTTCCTTAAGTAATTTATTGTGAAATATTTTTAAACTCACAGAAAAAGAACTATCATATCCCCCTAAAGCAGATCCCCTTAATTAGCAACTCACTGCATTTGCTCCATCACCCTGTCTCCATCTCTGTTTATTCTTATTGTCATTAGTAATTTTCTGAACCATCTGAGAGTAAGCTGTAGATAAGATGCTCATTATTCCTGAGTAAGTCAGAACAAAGACACCTTTCTGCGTCATCACCAATTTAAGAAATCAGTTCTGATAAGACCCTTCTGTCCAGGCAGGCCAATACTCTTTAATTCCTCTCACTCATTCAGTCTTCCTTCCCTTAATGTGATGTAGAAAATTTGAGATGGGGTATAAATAAAAAGGTTTCCTTTTATGATCTACAATGAGAAATGATTCACAAAATTTCAACTCATTTATAAATATCTTCTCTTTTCAAGTAACTTTCAAAAAGAAGAAAAAATGTATCATGACCACTTTCTTAACTCCCTATTATAAATAAAATCTCCCCAAATTAGCAGTTTAAGTCTTTTCTCTGCCCCCATCGTCAGCATGTGATAATGCTGCAAAAAGCTGCAGCCCCTTGTAACTGCATTAAAACCTTTTCTACCCCTCAAAACAACAGTAAATTCTAAATAATAAATAATGAGGGCTGAAAAACCATCAATAAATGTTAACTCTTTTGGAAAACACTTTTTCTTTTAAATATAAATCACATACAAACCTGTGATTTTTATCCTCATTTTGCTTTAAGTTTGACTCTTTGCTGTCTGTGCTCTCAGGTAAGCCATTTGTTGTCATGGGGACTGACAAAGAAACCTTTGGTCGATTAAGTGGCCTGGGTGTTCCAGGTCCATTTATATTAGACCTATAGTAAAATAAATGAACATCATTTTCCCATTTTTGTAAAAAGTCATCCCTCCCAAGGTTTGTTTATATGAACATATCACAGAAACATTTTCTTTAATTTTGGCTTTCAGAACCATGGGTTACCAAATTAACTAATTCTGTTTGGTATAGCCTAACCTGCCGTAAAATTCCCAATTCTTATTAAGTATATTGAATTTCCTACCCGAAATTAAGAAACTGCAACTCTTTGAATAATAAAAATCAATAATCTGACCTTTCAGTGTAACTTGGTGAATTTCCAGGAAACATAACACCATTCATTCGATTTAAACTATTGGAACTGTTCTTCCTACAAGAAAAGAAAAAAACACTTTTATGGATAGTTTAATTCTTTAATTTTGATGAGAATCACGGGTCTAAAAGATCTTTTGTAAGATCTCACTGTCACAGAACCAAATGAAAGACTTCTAAGAAAAACAGCTATGGGATTATCTTAGTATGTTATTTAACAATATACAGGTATATTCTTCAAGAGTTCTAACAAATTCACTGTTACTGGTCTGTATGAAATCAGATATTTTAACCATTAAACCAGTGTTTCTCAACAGGGGGCAACATCTTCCAACAATCCCCCTTCCCTCACTCTGCATCCCCACCCAGGGGACATTTAGCAACGTCTGAAGAAATTTTTCATGGGAAGTGGTGGACACTGCTGGCATTCAGTGGAAGCCATGGGCAGTGCTAAATCTCCTGCAATCCCAGGACATCCACTCATAATAAAATACCAGTGGTGCCAAGGAGTGTGCCCTAAAATGCAACCTTAATTTACTATATAAATCTTAGCAACTGGAAATAATTTTCCATCATAAAGAGCAATGTCATCAAGTAGCTATTACAAACCTAAGAATTATTTCCTAGAAATGGCCTGCCTCGGATGGGATCCCAGGGTCCAGACAGTACATAAATCCAACAGTGTTAAGACTGCAGTAAATCATGAATCTCTTTAATACAACTCTTTTCACTGGAAAAACATATAGGTAATGTTACTGGTAATATTCTACTTTGAGTACTGGATGGTAGTTTCATAAGCATTTACAAATGTTATCATGCTTAATTACATATAAAATAAATGCAACCTATTTTTAAGACTAATACATTAGAAATGATTTAATAGTTAGAATATACTAGAAAAAGAAAAATCTCTATACTTACTCTGAAGAAGGATAAACACAGCTAACCACCATCACATTCTGCAATAACAAAATTGGTGATTAATACGAGGAAAAGTACCACAAAATAAAGTTTAATTATTTGTTTTTAATTTCTCAGAATCTCCCCCGGTATTGTTTCCATTTTATTACATTTTTACTAATAAAAGAAATGGCTAAAAATAAAAATCTCTAGGGGCTTCCGTGGTGGCGCAGCGGTTGAGAGTCCGCCTGCCGATGCAGGGGACACGGGTTCGTGCCCCAGTCCAGGAAAATCCCACATGCCGCGGAACGGCTGGGCCCGTGAGCCATGGCCGCTGAGCCTGTGCTCCGCAACAGGAGAGACCACAACAGTGAGAGGCCCACGTACCACAAAAAAAAAAAAAAAGAAAAAGATAAAGAAAAATCTCTAATCAAGCAACGAAAACTAAAACAATAGCAAAAGCCCCAAATCTAATATCCCACTAAACTATTTTTTTGCCAGCCTCATTTTTTTTTACTCTACTCTAGTTACTTTAGAGCCCTGACATTATGTATTACAGATAATAGAACAGAACCACCGTCTCTTATTTGAGATAGAATCTCACCAAGATATTTAGAGTTTGAAGTATTTAGGCCTACTATAACGAACTTCCTTTTAAAGCAGTACCCAATCAAAAGCTTGATGTGTAGCACGATATACCTCAAGGAAAGAGACTCAAACCTTTTTTATAATATAATCTTTCCGGTAACAATAACTTTATTAATAGTCAATATTCATTGCAAGTTTGCTGAGCCAAAGTAAGTGCTTTTACATTTAATCCTCCTCACAGCCTCATTATGATCCACACTATACAGATGAGGAAACTGAGACTTAGGTTATGTACCTGGTCCATGGTCACACAACTATGATTACTGTGACACTGCCTCGTTATCCAAAGATTGCCCAAGTGGAATTACTGAAAGTCTCTGAACTGAAAATAAGTACTGAAGAACCATCTCAGTTTCCTGCCCTTCAGGAATCTTACTAAATTGAAGGTATAGAAGCTCAACAAAACACATTAATCCAGTAAGGCCCTAAGATCTATTATAAATCACTAGGTAATGATTTTGGATTCCTGCTCCAAGGGTAAAATAAATTGAACTTCAATTAGAACCTTAAAATAACACTAGACTATGTTTTAGGATCTATCACTAAAACCAATGGTTTTAACAAAACCACTGGTCCACAATCTTGGTTCCCATGGGGCTCCTTCTTTCATTCTTCACTCCAGACAAGTCTATGTGTCTTGCTTTTCATTCTCTCAGACTGTTTCCTTTGTCCAGAATGCCCTGCTCCGTTAACATCCCCTCACCCACAAAAAACCTAATGCTTCTCTCATTCTTAAACATGATATATATCCTTCTCAATATCTAACTTAAATGCTTTGTATCAGCGATTTTCCAAGTTGTGTACCTCTGAACTCTAGAACTAAAGAAATAAATTCTGTAGATAAACAAGTTTGCAAAACGCTCTATTATTAAAATATCAATTACAGAACTTCTCGGAGCTATTAATATGTTAAGGTATACTAAGAATTTCCACGAGACAATAATAAACTGCTTTTCCCAAGCTTAACTGACCTCAAGAATTCCTCCGCCTCCCTCCTATTAAATCTTCCTCTGAAACTTAGGACATAATTTGTTAAACAAATTGGGAAAAACTTCAGATAGACTGAGAAACCTATTTCAAGAAAAGGTGCCTGAAACAGGGCCTACTCAAAGTTCTTTTCTGAAATCTATTATGCTACAGTTTAATATAATGCCAATAATAAAATAAATACCTTTTCTACTCCTCTGAGAAATTTGTCTGTTCCTGTATAGTTTCTCCTTGGATCTGTGAGCAATTCACATAGTCGCTGAATAGTAAAAGGTATACTGCAAAAGAATATAATTTTACAGTTTGGGGTCATTAATTATCAAGAAAATTAGGAACATTATTACTCTTGCTATTTCAAGCTTTATCTAGTCACCCCTGTGTTAAGCTACAAAAGAAAATGCTACAAATGAATGGATGAGTCACTTAAAAACAGGCAGGGCAATAAGCACACCTGTCCTCTTATTTAAAAAGAAAACAATGTTCCCTCCCTTGCCTTAAAAAGCAATAAAGAACATTCAAAATTAACGGAAAGCTTCAAAACTGAGAAAAAATTTTAACATTCTTAATTCTGACAATTCAATTTTAAGTTTACAAGAGAGGCAACACAAATAATAATCAAGTCAGAGTTTATTTAAATACAGAAACTTTCTCAAGTATTCTTTTGCACACAAAGATTTTTTTAGTGTTCAAATAAAACTACGTTTTGTTATCAGACAGAATAAGACAAGTGATTCCAATGAAAAAGTATCATAAACATAGTTATGCTCCCATAATTAAAATTTTATGTACAACCTACATGTTTCATCAAACTTAAAATACATAAAAATACACTCAATATTTTGGTAGGTACCTTACTGTTTGACAAATACTTCAACCACAATCAAATTTTCACTTGACCACAGAAAATACAAAACTGAAACATAAATTGGACCTAAAATCATATTATAAACAGCAGTGTTTATCTCACACACTATTAGCATTCCTGAGAGTTACAATATGAACAGCAAACATGTGAGCAGAGAGATGACAAATGCAGCTAAAAAGTGTAAACGTAAACTTTACACTTCAGTTATTTGCCACACAAATCTATTTATTCTCCTTATAAAGACAATTACAAAGCCTCAGATTAACAGTTATTACCCACAAAGTTATTTCTTGTTGACAGGCAGATCAACACAAAATTCCCTCCCCCCCACAAAGTAAGGCCACTAGTGATTAATACCGCAGGACTCAAAAACCCAGTCTAACTTCAAATCCCATGTTGTCCCTTCCACTACACTGCACATACGTAAAATCGGAAATGTTTTATTTTCTAGTTGGACAAACAATGTTTAGTTCTCGTACTCTTAGCATAAACACTATTCTTATGTTCTTTTAAAAATTCAAAAAAATTTCAATATACGACCTATGACAAATTTTGAAAAGGCTTAAAATAAATATTATTCATATGAAAACAAGTAGTTTAGTTATGCAAGAGACCAAGTATCAATCTTCTCTCAAGTCATGTATCAAAGCCTAAAAGTCAGAAAACTATCATTCTGCCAAAAGATTGGGCACTAAGAGGCGAAACATTTGTCTCATTATCACAAATGTTCAGAGGCAGACAGAAATACAGGACAACTTCTGATATTCATCAAGACTGCTATAGGAAAGTTCTTTGGTTTCTGAGAAAAAGGAATGTTTTTTTCTTCTTAAAATTCATAGTAGAGTACACTGTCAAAACTAATTATCTTTGTTTTTCCAAACTGTCTTTCTTCATATTTGACTAAAAGCTTCTTAAGGGCAGGATATCTTCACATACAAGATAGTCAATATATAATTTATATACATATATACCTGAAATGCAGTACCATCATGGATTTCAGAATATTACTGGTATACCTGTACCTTAGCCCCTCTTTGAGTTCACTACCTTCCAAATCCTAAACACACACACACTTCCAAATGCTATTCCCTCATTAATGACGTCAGAGTGATACTAAATAGGAGTTTTTACACAGTTTTCAAAAACTAGCAAAATAGCACCCAGTGTTAAGAACATTCGAATACTATTTAACCAGCAAATACTTAAACAGACATTGTCTAGTTAGGTCTATTCCTCCAACTAAATTTCTTTCACACACTGATACTAGTACTTTCTTTTAAAATTAACTTTAAAAGATGAGCATCTTCCAACTTCCTGCTTAACAATGTTTTTACACTAAATGTTTTGGCTAATTTTCTCTAGGAAGGTAGGTAAAATGTTAGTCAATTATTAACACTGTATGCGTGGGTGAATATTAATACTGCTTTATGAGGAAAAATGTATTATGTTTGCATAACGATGTCAGCCTATGACAAAATGAGTTTACACTCTTAGACACTTTCAGAAGCTTTTGAAGTCATTTTACCAAGTGTCCAATAGATGGCACTAAAATGTTATACAACTCTCCCTCAAGTGAACAGGCTTAAAATACAAACATTTCTTGTAAATCCAAGTATCCACTGGAAACAGTATTATAATTCTGACAACTGCACTGAAGGTCTCTTCATAAAGTTTGTACTTTTTAACCTTTTAAGTAAACATGAGAGCCAACTATGAAGCAGAAATATTAATATTTACTCAATAGCGGACCCAATAAGACACGTAATGTAAACAATTACAATTAAAAACAACCCAATTACAACAAGAAATGCTAATAAAATTGTGTATACAGTGCTACGGAGACAGAATAAACTGCCAGGGAATCGAGGATAAACATGGGGACACTTAATTTAAGGTGGGTCTTTAAAAGGAGGTATAAGAATAAACCAGATAAATCCCAAACCTGGTACAACTATATGAAAGTTCTGCTTTCTGTTACTCTTCCATTACACATAAGCACACAAGATAGTTTATTCTAACTCTGGAAAATATTAACGCGTTACCCAATAAATATCACTAGCTAAATTAAGATACATGCTAAGAAGAAAAAAACTGCAAAAATGCATGCTGCTAACTCTCAATGAAAAGCATGAAGCAGAACCCCGAAAACGGGAGAACGGGGGAGGATGTTCATTAGCAAAGATGTACTGTAAAGTAATTTAGTAGAAAAATATTTTGGGTTATTTAAAATAAAATGCAGTCAGTTTACTCTGCAAGATGTCACCAATATATTACCTTATTTACCCACATCATAAGATGAAAACTAAGATTATATAAGGAACTGAAAGAAAAAAACTTTTGAAAAGGATATGGGGCTTCCCTGGTGGCGTAGTGGTTGAGAGTCCGCCAGCCAATGAAGGGGACACAGGTTCGTGCCCCGGTCTGGGAAGATCCCACATGCCGCAGAGCGGCTGGACCCGTGAGCCATGGCCGCTGAGCCTGCGTGTCCGGAGCCTGTGCTCCGCAACAGGAGAGGCCCGCGTACCACAAAAAAAAAAAAAAAAAAAAAAAAGGATATGACTAGCTTGCATTTTATTAAGCAAACCAAAACTATGACTACAATATATAGTAAAACTTAAAAAAAAACATTAAGTTGTTTCAAATTGTATTACTCAGAAATGGTACAAAACACTATCAACCAGTCCACTTTTAATGCACAAATTACGTATAAGGCAGTGTGGCTTAAAAAAAAAACAACCAGCTAGCCCACTGGGACACCTTGCCCTAGTCCAATTTACCTCTTTAAAGCCTTCATGTCCTTTCCTGGGAAACAGAGATTCTGAAAGTGCACTTCTCATGTGATTATCATGAGCACTGAATACGACATCATGCATATAAATCACTTAGGGCCTGAAATATTTTAAAGTGTTCAATAAATCTTAGTTCCTATCATCATCCTGATCCCATCTGACCTTGAATGTAGATTTTGAGAAGACACAAACCCTCCAAAGACCAACTACAGTGAAACAAAGCAAAAAATGTTTTTTAAAATATTCTTTTTAGGACTTCCCTGGTGGCGCAGTGGTTAAGAGACCGCCTGCCAATGCAGGGGACACGGATTCAAGCTCTGGTCCAGGAAGATCCCACATGCCGCAGAGCAACTAAGCCCGTGTGCCACAACTACTGAGCCCTCGCGCCACAACTACTGAAGCCCGTGTGCCTAGAGCCCGTGCTCTGCAACAAGAGAAGCCACCGCAATGAGAAGCTCGCACACCACAACAAAGAGTAGCCCCCGCTCACCACAACTAGAGAAAGCCCGCGTGCAGCAACGAGGACCCAATGCAGCCAAAATTAAATAAATAAATATTTTTTTAAAAAAATTCTTTTTAATTCCAAAGAAAGTAACTAACCCTGATGAAATAGGATCACACATTTTACATTAATTAATATACCTGAATTTGACTGTAATCTGTCCCCATCTACTGACTTTAAAAAAAAAAAAGACCAAGTCTTGTATATCTAAAACCTATGGGGATTCAAATACCAAGAAAGCTGCTGAACATCAGAGAAAGACATCTAAGCTCAAATTAGAAATTTTAAACACTAACACTAAGCCCTAAAGACAGAATTTCCTATCCTGTACTTTAACTTGAGAAAGACTCTAAGTAACTAAAATTTATGTTTTGTTTTTAATTTATCTTAGTCTGTTTAAAGGTTTGATCATCAAGATGTGCCAATATTCTGGATATATACCAAGGTATTAAGAAGGCATCCAAAAAGAAGAAATGCACATTTCAGTCAGAGTCTAAGATTTTAAAAATCAGATAACCTATATCTTGCCTCTATGTCATTATATAAGCAACGTTCCTCATAAAAGAAGATAAAGGAGTATAAAACACAGAGGCCATTAAAGTAAAAGGCTAAGGAGATAACCACAAAACCAGACATCCTATTTAAAAACTGCTTAAAACAACCAATCACTTCTGTTTTATGTTTTATGCACATCTTTATTTTCTATTAATGACCACATTTGTACTGTGTCTTAGTTAATAGAATTACTCGTTTGACCTCAACTATTTAAGTAGAAATTAACTTATATATCTCTTAGATATCAAAGGTTAAATGGGTTAAGTTTTGTTTACTCTAAAGTCCTACAGAAGTCAGAAATCACCACTGGAATCTTGTGATATTATCTGACCTGAAACAATATGCTCTTTCTGGATCAGGATTTATTTAACATCTGTATAAATATACACAACATAAATATTCATATGCATATATTTTACAACTGAAATCAAATGTTAGTAATTGAGATTTATTGAAAACAGCACTGTAAAATGGCAAGTATAGAAAATTAAGAAAATGAAGAATTAGCCTCTTACAATAATGGTAAATAACCGTAAACTAGTATCTATACCATTCCCCATTCCAAAACAAATCTATAGCAATTGTCAACACTTTTAATCAAGTTAACCATATTCTACAGGGCCTGAATTACTTTACTTGCCTCAAATAAAAATGTTAAGAAAAATTAATTAGGTTTCTGCTATTTCCTCTCTTTTTTTTAATACAGCAGGTTTATTTCCTCTCTTTCAATTATAAAATTTTATTAGAGAGAGCATCACATCAAACCCTATTACCACCAGACAAGGCAAGGCGGGAAGGAGAATAAGGAGGGAAGGTTACTAAATAATTCCGATTCTCAACTAGTTATGCTAAGAAAGGGAGTAAAGAAAAAGAAATAAACAAATTTCAGCTAAAGGATTCAATACGCTCAACAAATACTGGCACAAATAACTAATAAAAAATGCAATAACTCTATTTTTCTCAACAGAGCAGAAATTCCAGCAAGCAATAAAATAGGTAAAAGGAGTAAAAGAACAAAGTAACAAAAGGCTGGAACCCATTCTTTCATCCCTGAATAATCTGAGCTAACTGTAAAGCAAACAATACAAAATCAAAAAAGGAGTAAATGTTTTATATCTACAATCTAGATTTTAAAGTATTAAAAACCTTGTATATGAACCTTTAAGAAAAAAAGTATGAAGAGGCAAACTCTCAGGTGCAGAAACTTACAAGATATCTCCGTTTGTGTGCACATGCATATAAAACAATCACGTGAAAGTTTTCAGGACTAAGCAAAATCTAGTTAATTACGTACATTAAAATAACTTTAGAAGACCCACACGTAGAGAATGGACTTGAGGACACGGGGAGGGCGAAGGATAAGCTGGGACTAAGTGAGAGAGTGGCATGGACACATATACACTACCAAATGTAAAACAGATAGCTAATGTGAAGCAGCCACATAGCACAGGGAGATCAGCTCAGTGCTTTGTGACCACCTAGAGGGGTGGGATAGGGAGGGTGGGAGGGAGACACAAGAGGGAGGAGATATGGGGATATATGTATATGTATAGCTGATTTACTTTGTTATAAAGCAGAAACTAACACACCACTGTAAAGCAACTGTACTTCAATAAAGATGTTAAAAAAATTTTTAATAAAATAACTTTAGAGAAGAAATTCTATAGTCAGACTATAATCATGCCAAAAGATATGCATTGGACGCCTTAGAGATGATGTAACAAAGATTTTTAGGTATCAAGTACTTGTGCAGTGTGCCTAGAACCCCTCATAAATACATAGCCACGCTGTTTTAGTCAGCTACCCATAGTAAGTGAAACTTGCTGCTTATTTTAGAGAGGTCTTAGCTCTAACAGACTGTCAAAGGTGGAGGAAGACTTAAGTAATTAATTTACATTCATTATTCTTCCATTTCAATAATTAGGATTTAAAATAATCTTTTTAAAACTACTAGGAACGTAAGTTATTCTCTCTACCTCTCGAAATCTCTCTTTGGGTACCATTAAAGGAATGAACTACTAGCTACAAGCAATTTCTAAATTATATTCACGGCATCTAAGATAGGAAGAGGATTTTCATAAATGGCCTCAGTTTGAGTAAGCCTACATATACTCTTGTTAATTATAAACCCACATAGAGGGCATAAAATGGCAACTGTCGGGCTTCCCTGGTGGTGCAGTGGTTGAGAGTCCCCCTGCTGATGCAGGGGACACGGGTTCATGCCGCAGTCCAGGAGGATCCCACATGCCGCGGAGCGGCTGGGCCCGTGAGCCATGGCCACTGAGCCTGCGCGTCAGGAGCCTGTGCTCCGCAACAGGAGAGGCCACAACAGTGAGAGGCCCGCATACCGCAACAACAACAAAAAAGGCAACTGTCTTTTAACCAACCATTCATTGAAGTTTCTAATTTCGTTAATTTTTAATTTTTGGTGTTTCTCACCTAAGAAACTGTAACTTCAGTTCTGGAGAGTAGCTATAATCCATCTTCCCCTATAAAATTTTAAAGTTCAAAAGTAATTTTAAAAGGACAAGAAAATATGACTAAAAATTTTTTTAAGAACTTTAAGCATTCAACTATGTAATTCTATCTACCCTGCCCCATTAAACAAAATAGAGATACAGAAACATGCTTTTATTCCTTTCACTCACTCATTCAATACCTGTTTGTTTGAAAACCTACTATGCTCAGGCATTCACTGTGCTAGGCCTTATATGGAAAAGATAGTCCTCCCTGGTGTCCAGAATCTTACAGTTCAGGAAGTCAAGCAAACAAGTGAATGGACAATTTCCACTTCAAAGAGGGAAAATTTATATACTGACAATACTAATTTTAGAAAACAGTTAATCTTTTCGTGCCAATATATATATTTTAAGATATATGCACCATGCGGCACATGGGATCTTAGTTCCCTGACCAGGGATTGAACCTGTGCACCCTGCAGTGGGAGCATGGAGTCTTAACCACTGGACCGCCAGGGAAGTCCCCATGCCAAAATATATTGAAGCATTTAACACAGAGCTTTCACTAATTAAAAGCAAAAAAACAAAAACAACAAAATGAAGTTACCAATAAGAAAATCACCAAAAGATTAAAAAAACCAAAAAAAAACAGATATGAAACCACAATTCATAAAAGAGTCATTAAGGACATGGATGTTCAATTTCACTTGCAATCAGAGACACAAATTCACGTACATACCCACAAAAATACTGAAGAAATAAACTAGCTGCATTTATATAAACACAGAAGCATAAATGAAAACATTTTGTGAGGTGAATTTGGCAATATTAACAAAAATTTTAAGTGTGCATACACCATGACCTAGCAACTCCTTTTCTACAAATTAAAATAAAAACAATAAATCTATACATATATTGAACATATGACATTCATCAACACAAAAACATATTTACAAGGAGGCTCACTACAAGCACTACTTGTAACAGCCAAAAAAATAAATGCCCATCACCAGTGGGAACAGAGAAAATGAACTATATAATCTGTTCATATAACAGAAAACAATGCTGCTATTTCAAATAAACAGACAAATAGAAGACACAGCTGTAAATGTACTGATATAAAGAAGATTTCAAAGCTCTTCTAAAAGTAAAATAAAACTAGCATATAACATGTTCCTATTTTCTTTATATATTCCTAGGGCGACTGGGGATCTTTTTAAAACTATGAACATACTTATGTCATTTTTATAATTTAAAAGATGATCTATTACAAATAGCAGAAGAGGTATACCGGCAAGGACATACTCTCAAACTAGCTAAAAAAGAACAAAATGCTACTTCTACCCACCACTCTTAGCAAAAAATGTTTTAAAAGCAACAGCTTGTCTATGTCTATTCAAACACAAAAGTAAAATTGAAAAATATTACAGACATGTTTTTATGTACCATGTACCAATATAGTATGATACAGACAAAAATGGCTGAAATGAAAAACATGTATCACTGATCAACACTTGAACTCTGAACTTCCCTGGTGGTCCAGTGGTTAAGACTCCACACTTCCACTGCAGGGGGCACAGGTTCAATCCCTAGTCAGGGAAGTTCCACATGCCACATGGTGTGGCCAAAAAATAAAATTAAAAAAAAAAAAAAAAGACTTGGATGCTGCCTGATTAAGAAAAATAATTCGTAAACCGCCTTTCTGAAAAATCAGAGAAAAAAACATAAATTCAAAGTATTTATGGTTCAAAGATGAAAAATATTTTAAAAGTAATTATATTTATGTATGCTTAGGCATTTAATGACTGTTCAAGTCATTTTCCGAGGTAGGTCGACTACCTATTTAGCAAATTAAGACATTACAAATATTTAGATTAATTTAATACCTACATATATGTATTTCATCCAATTTAATTTGAAAGAATTGAAAATGGTATTACTAAATTCAGAATCACAAGTAGCTTCACATTCACAAAGCAGTGGTATAACTTAACCATAACTCGTAAATTTAAATGAGAGCCATAACTTATTGAAGTAAAAGATGAGTTACCATAATGTCTAAGTACTATCTAACTACCTCTGCACTATTTATAAACATCCCCAAGAAGTATTCTTAACCACATTCAATTCAACAGTGAATCTTACGTATACTTCTAATACATTGCATATCTTCATCTTGGCATGTGCTTAAAAAAAAAAATCAGTATTGGTAAGTAAATATATACATACAGTTAAAATAATTGTCAATAGTACAATAGGGTACACAGTGAAAATAAAGTCTCCCTCCAATCCCAAACCCCCAAGAGCAGCTCAATGATAAAGCTTTAATTTCTCCCAAAAGAAAAGTATTTTGGCAACATACTTAAAACCAAAGCTTAAGAATTTGATATTTTAAGCCAAACTGCTAAGCAGAACATAACATATAATAAGGGGTTAGGTGAATTACACTATCTTGTTGCAAATCTCATGTGATTAAGTAACCGAAGAAAAAAATGAGACCATTTATGCTACCTAAAACTACTCACAAATGAAATGTGATCAAATAAAAACTGCCCCTAAATATGAATTCATGGTTAACATACCCACAATTCATTAAATTAGGTATTGTCATTCCACACTCCAAATTGTTAATGCCAATTTAAATACGGAACAATTCGTGCTTCTCTGGTGGCGCAGTGGCTAAGAATCCACCTGCCAGTGGGGGGGGGGGGGGACGGACACGGGTTGGATCCCTGGTCGGGGAGGATCCCACATGCCGCGGAGCAGCTGAGCCCGTGCGCTACAACTGAGCCTGCAAGCCACAGCTGCTGGGCCTGCGTGCCTGGAGCCTGTGGTCCGCGGCGGGAGAGGCCACCACGGGGCGCCCCCCCACGCTCCATGGCAGGCGAGTGGCCCCTGCTCGCTGTAGCTGGTGGGGGGGAGGGGGGGGAAGCACAGGAGCAGGGATCCAACGCAGCCAAAAATAAAAATAAATTAATTAATTAAACACTGAACAACTCAACAAATACTTCTTCCCTTCAATAAAGGGAACCCTAAAAATACAAAGTCCTGAAAAGGAAGTATTTAAAATAACACAGAATATGACACACAATTTAAAGGTCAACTTCATTTTAGTGGAGAGTAACTTTCCAGTACAATGTTTTACAAAGGGCTGAAAATGGTTACTTACTGGAGGGAAAAGAGGGACTCTAAAAAAATGTTTTAAAATAAAAAGTCACTAAGTAGAATCTTTTCATAAACTGTTGCTTTTCATTTTAAAAGAAATGTTACTTATTTCAGTGATAGGTTCTAGACAAAGTATAAAGATTTATAATATCAAATATAAAACAGAAAGAAAAAATTTTAAAATATTTGATTAATGTTTCCACTGTCTTACACATTTAAAGTCTAAATGCCACTGACCCATATAAACGTGGTTCAAATTTTTTTTAAAAAAAGCTGTCAATATTTTAAATACTTGTAAGCTGGAAATCAATAACTACTATATAGATCACAAGACACAGAACTTGTTCTAATGGATAATCAGTTATCAACCAGACACATCAAAACTTAGAGAAAAATCTAATGTTCTCCTAAAAATTAAACCTAAATTAAGTAGAATTAAATGCATACCCATTAAATCCAGTGACAATTTTCAGTATCCTTTCCTTCATTTCATCAAAGGGAATATATTCGACATTAGGGTTGGGAGGACCTCTTGGTTCAGGAGCTGAAGTTCTGAAATCATCCATCACTTTCTCCAGTTTGAAAATAAAATAGCCTTTAAACTGGGACCACTGAATCCTATAAGCAAAAAATTAAAAAAATATATAATACCAGGTAGGGTCACAATTCTTGAAAAAAAGCACAAATACAGAATTTATCATGACACTAACGCTAACAAAATTAAGATCTGGAAGAGTAGTCGTGAAAATATCTTCGTTCAGTAGCCTACACCAAGCCTGATCAATCTGACTCACAAGGTCCAACTGGGTTCCATCCAATTCTCCCAAACTCCTGACCCAAACAAAACCTAAATCAGATTAAAATCTTTAAAATTAACTACCTCTGGCTGAAAGCTTATTGTCTAAGTCCCCCTCTCCACATTTTTAAAACATTATCTTGTTCTGACTCTATCTATCCCTCATAACAAACCTAACCCAGGAGGCGTTACTGCCCCCATTTAAAAGAGGCTATTGGAAATTGGTCCAACCTTACATTTATAAATTTAAGTGGACAAATGAGAATGACTCCATACCCTAAGCTCTTAACATCCAAGGTATAATGCTTATATAGACTAGTAAATGTTTCTTGTTTTTTATCTCTTAAATAGCAAAATAAACTTCAATTTCTCCTTTTGCTTTTGCTTTCAACAAAAATTTTTAGTATTTTGTCATTTAAAAGGTATATATCATAGGTTCTATCAAAGATGTAGCCTGCAATGTAAAAAAATACATAATATCCTTGTGTAATTTTCACATCTGTTCATGAACTTTTAATATAAACATCTTTTTACCCCTGCTCCCTCACATTTTACCACTAATATAAGGATATTTTGTGATACCTGCCTAAATAGCCTAAAGTCTACGAGATGCAAGAGTCAGGAATGCCAACCATTCCTCCAAACACTATAACCATGACTGGCAGCAGATAGATCTCTTACACAGGAGATGACTTAAGTGAGACAAGATTGCTAGTCTGCAACCACTCTTCCATCCCATCCAGCAACCCTACAAATTAAGGCAGCAGTTCTCAAAGTGAGGCCCAAGAGGTCAAAGCTGTTTTCATAAGAATAGAGTTGACTTTTTCACTCAGTTGACATTTGCAATGACAGTAGGTGCAAAAGCAGCAGTGGGTAAAATGGACAACACTTCAGCACAAATCAAGGCAGCAGTACCCAACCATACTAGAAGTAGTCGTTACCTTCTTTATCACCAGAGACTCACAGTTTAAAACAAAACAAAAAAACCTGTTTCACTGGAAAGTTTAATAAAACAAATTTACTAACTTAATTAAATCTGAACCTTTGAAAACACACACACCTTTTTAATATCCCATGTAACAAGATAAGAAGTATACATAAAGGACTTCTGTTGCATAACAAAACATTATGGACATCTCAAGTCACAAAAAGTTAAATACTGCTGCCGGTTGAATGAAAGCCATTTTTACTTGAAAGGAATGTCAAACAAACAATGCTTATTCAGACCAAGAGAAATTGCTAGACATTACCTCAAAAATGAACATGTGAGTCTATCACTTGAAGAAAATCAACTGCAATATTGGTGGCCACTGATAAAATTTCAACTTCAAAATAAAAAATGTAAAATCTAGAAAATGTTTGTTCTTCACTGTAAGCTTCAAAGGTTCCTGATACATTCCCAAGACATTTCAAAACCTACCACTGTTGATATAAAAAATATTGTGACACGCCCCGCCCCAAAGTACAAGCAACAAGAGAAATAAATTGAGCTGTATCAAAGTCAAAAAGCTGTGTATCAAAGGACACTATCAGCAAAGAGTGAAAAGGCAACCCACAGAATGGCAGCAACTATTTGCAAATCATCTATCTGATAAGGTTTTAATATCCAGGACATATAAAGAACTCCCACAACTCAACACCAAATAAACAGACAACTCTATTTTAAAAATGGGCAGGGGGCTTCCCTGGTGGCATAGTGGTTGAGAGTCCGCCTGCCGATGCAGGGGACATGGGTTCGTGGCCCCGGTCTGGGAAGATCCCACATGCTGCGGAGCGGCTGTGCCCGTGAGCCATGGCCGCTGAGCCTGCGTGTCCGGAGCCTGTTGCTCCGCAACGGGAGAGGCCACAGCAGTGCGAGGCCCGCGTACCCGCAAAAAAACAAAAACAAACAAACAAACAAAAAAAACGGGCAGGGCTTGCCTGGTGGCACAGTGGTTAAGGATCCGCCTGCCAATGCAGGGGACACGGGTTCGAGCCCTGGTCTGGTAAGATCCCACATGCCATGGAGCAACTAAAGCCGTGCGCCGCAACTACAGAGCCCATTTGCCACAACTGACACATCTGCACACCTAGAGCCTGTGCTCTGCAACAAGAGAAGCAACCGCAACGAGAAGCCCATGCACCGCAATGAAGAGTAGCCCCCGCTCGCCGCAACTAGAGAAAGCCCGCGCGCTGCAACGAAAAACCAACGCAACCAAAAATAAATAAATAAAAACAAATAAAAAGTAAGTAAAAATGTGCATGAATAAGCATTTCTTTAAAGATATAGAAATGGCCAAAAAGCAAATAGAAAGATGCTCAACGTAACTATTCAGGGAAATGAATATCAAAAATCACAGTAAGACGGAACTCCACATCCATCAGATTGATCGTTATCCAAAAAAACAAACCAACCAACCCCACACACAAAAAATAACAACGACTGCCTGGTAAGTATGTAGAGAAACTGAAACCCATGTGCATTGCCTGTGGGAATGTAAAATGGTGGGGTCACTGTGGAAAATAGCATGCCGGTTCCTCAAAAAAATCAAAGAATTACCATATTATCCAACAATTCCATTTCTGGACATCCAAAAGAGGTGAAAACAGAAACTCAATCACATGAAACTCACTTATACACAATGGCAGAAACTACCCAATTGTCCCTCAACAAATGAAGAGATAACCAAATTGCGGTATATACAATAGGATATAGCCTTAAAGAAGAAGAAAATTCTGACACATACTAAAACAATGATTAATCTTGAACACATTATGCTCAGTGAGATAAGCCAGACACAAAAGAACAAGTATTTTGATTCTACTTTTCAAAGGTATCCAGAATAGTCAAATTCAAAGAGACAGCAGAAAGGCATATGCCAGGGTCTTGAAGAAGAGATGGGTGAGATGTTACTGTTTAAAGGGGTACATAATTACAGAAGATCAATAAATGGCCAATAAGCACATGAAAAGATGCTTGACATTATTAGTCATTAAGGAAATGCACATCAAAACCACATGATACCATTTCACACCCACTGAAGTTGTTATAATAAAAATGACGGACAGTGCTCGCTTCAGCAGCACATATACTAAAACTGGAGCGATACAGAACAGGATTAGCATGGCCCCTGTGCAAGGATGACATGCGAATTCGTGAAGCGTTCCATATTTTTCGTGGATGGACCTAGAGACTGCCATACAGAGTGAAGTAAGTCAGAAAGAGAAAAACAAATATCGTATATTAACGCATCTATGTGGAATCTAGAAAAATGGTACAGATGAACCCGTTTGCAAGGCAGAAACAGAGACACAGATGTAGAGAACAAATGTACTGACACCAAGGGGGGGAAAGTGGGGCGGGGGGGGAGATAAACTGGGAGATTGGAATTGACATATATACACCAACATGTACAAAATAGATAACTAATAAGAACCTGGTGTATTAAAAAATGAAATACAAAACTACAGCGTTTTTTTCTGATTATAAAACTAATGAAGCTCATTGGAGATATGTCAAGCAAAACAGGAAAAATATAAAACCATCTGCAATCTCACCTCAACATGACCATCAATGATATTAAGATCCTCCAGAGAGTATTTATGAATTTTCATATGCACTACTTCTTTCATTTTATGTAAATGAAGTTTGAATTATATACTTTTTTCCACTCAACAATGTGTCGTTCACATTTCCATTTTTGAAATATACTTTCGTTATTCTAATGGCTCAGTCCACTGAACAGATGTATGACAATCTCTTACTGACATATATATATGTGTGTGGGCGTGTATTTCGTTTATCTTTCACAATTAATGAACTAAAGCCTATATTCTGGTAAACGTTCCTGTGCATACCAATTTATATTACCAATAAAGGTATATGCAAATACTTCTAAAAAGAAAATGATGGACAATAAACAAGTGTTGGGGGACTTCCCTGGTGGCGCAGTGGTTAAGAATCCGCCTGCCAATGCAGGGGACACGGGTTCGATCCCTGGTCCGGGAAGATCCCACATGCCGCGGAGCAACTAAGCCCGTGAACCACAACTACTGAGTCTGCACTCTAGAGCACGTGAGCCACAACTACTGAGCCCAAGCACTACAACTACCGAAGCCCACGCGCCTAGAGCCCAAGCTCCGCAACAAGCGAAGCCACCGCAATGAGAAGCCCGCACACCGCAACATATAGTAGCCCCCGCCCACCACAACTGGAGAAAGCCCACGCACAGCAATGAAGACCCAACGCAGCCAAAAATAAGTAAATAAATAATAAATTAAAAAACAAGTGTTGGGAAGGATGCAGGGCAACTGTTGATGGGAAATGCAAAATGGTGTTGATGGGAATGCAACCTATACATTGTTGATGGATGCAGGGCAATTGTTAATGGGAATGCAAAATGGTGCAGCCTTTTTGGAAAACAGTTTGGCTTGGCAGTTCCTCAGAAAAGAGAGTTGATGTGTGACCTGACAACTTACTCTGTTAAATGAGTGAATTATACGGTAGGTAAATTTTACTACTATTATTTTTAAAATATGGTGAGGGTGATTATCTAAAGCTATCTGCATGACTACGTTTTCCCTCCTTTCCCTAGTCTTCTTTGGGAAGGGGAATTAGAGGTTTAACAAGCAGAGGCAGCATATTATAATCTCTAACATGCCTAATATTAATTTCTGAGTAGTATACAATTGTCAATGGTTACTAAAATTTATCTTTAAATTTCACTAGACTCCCTACAGTCATTTAACTAATACTTAAACACACCAGGGGAGGGTACTGAAATAGGAGTCTTACACTTTTCATTTCTTAAATTAAGAATCTTTTTGTAGTTTTAATAATCACCCACTAAGTCATAACGTGTTTCATGAATTAGAATTTCCATATCACATGGGTTTTTTAACCTACCTTTCCACTAACTGCTTGAGAATCCACCCATGACATCCAAGCAACAGCAGCAACACATTAATGGGAACAGGGAGACAAGGGTGATAGAGACCAGGTAAAGCAAACTATGAGGAGCTTCAAAGACTCTAGGTCACCAATTCTAGGTCAGACGGTAATTAAGTCCCATAAACTGAAATGAATCATGTACAATTTGTATTTTAAGTTCCAAATGTATCAAGCACAGTTACTCTAAATCAGATCCAATAGATGCAAGTCAAATTCCTATGCCATATATAATTGAAAAAATGTTTCTATAAAATGTGAAAGATAACGCTTTTTGATGTAACACAACTGATAAAAACAAAAGCAGAAAATGCGTCCCTGAAAATTATGTAATTTGAGCACAAAAATAGTCCAAGAGTAAATCAACTAAAAATTTGGCAACAGAAATAATTTTCTTAGGAATGTACTCACAGGACAAGAAACTACAAAACAAACAAAAAAAACCTTATTTTTCACATGAAAATAAAATTATTCTAAACAGATGCTCATGAAACATAAACACGTTTTCAACTTTAAAATCAACTCCTCCACATAAAAATTTCTTCCAAAAATAAAATACATACTCAGAATTTAAATCTACTTTGCTAAAATTAACTCAAGAATTTACTGAATTTCATTACTCATTAATTTTTTTAAGTAACTTCACCTCCCTTCACTTCCTTTTCTTCTCTTTCCCTTCCATTTTTCCCTTTATGCAGTTTCTCCTCTACAAAGGCAAAACAACTCATATCACTAATAAATGCAGCCTCCTTCCAAACACCACACTGACCTTTTTCTTCCACAGGAACTCTCAAGTACTAAAACAAACGTGTTTCCCTTACAATTCTCAGGTTAAAGGTATTTTTCAGAGACTCAAGAGCCGAAAATCCATCTCTTATTTCCCAGCTAGTTCTAGAACATTTTAGTGGCCAGCAGCAACATCTTAACTTGTTGCCCCTTACAGTTCCAAATTCTATTAAGATTACTTCCCACTCAGACTAATTGCTTTCCACACAAAATCTGTGTGGGAAGCTAAGAGAAGAGAGCACAGGAGAGCCCTACACTATCTCCAAGGGAGAGCAGATACTGTACCATTTGTAAACAAAGGGGAATATGGGAAAAAAATGAATGAATGAAAACAAAAAGAGAATTAATAGGGCTGATCACTGACGCAAAGTGACAGGCTTTGAATCAGGAGACTTAAAAGTGCCACAGAATTGAGTTGTAACTATCTGACTGGAGCAAACAAAGACAAGTAAATTTAATCTGAATACTGAATTATATGAGTGATAAAGATGGGCAAAAATCAGAACACAACTGCTCACACAAAATCTTGACAACGTTTTTAAGAACTTCCTTTAAAATACAAATCACTAGCTCAGAAAACCTACAAGTGGGGTCCCAACCAAGAGAGCATTCCTTGCATAATTTCTTTTGCATAATTATACCTTTAAAATATATTATACTTTATCAATTAATTGAGCAAGCATTAAAATTTCAGTGGAACAGAGAGACCAGAAACAGACCCATACATAAATGGAAACTCAGTATATGGGAAAGGACAGATTTTTCAGCAAATAGTCTGAGAAATGACAGAGCTACTACAAAATTTTACTAGTTTAAAAATTTAAAAGATGTCTGTTCCCCCCTCTTTCTGATTATATAAATAGGACAGTCATTGGAAAAAATTACAAAACATAGAAACAATGAAAATTGTCCATAATGTGCCCAGTAATCATTACTAAAGTACATGTTTAGTGTATTTTTTCACTAATATTTATTTAAATTGGGTATCCTTGATTAATATCCCTTTGTTTCCCTACCTCATTCACTGTGGGTACTGTCACGGGACCAGTAGTCTGAAAAGTAAGATTTTTAATATATATCACATATGGTAGTACCATTATTTAATAACCACCATTTTAAAGAAAGAATTTAGGTTTGCTTCCAGCTCATTACAATTAAAAATAACTGCGTTTAATACCCCAAGAATAAACTTTGTAGGCATCTGTTTATTACCTTAGGATAAATTCCTGTAAGTGGAATTACTGAGTCAAAAGTATGAAATATAAGAACTTTTGATACATATATTCAAAAGCCCCTCAGAAATGCTGTACCACTTTATAGTGCCATCAGTATAGAAACACCTATTTTATTCCAGTATTACACGCTTTCAAAACTCTGTATATTTAATAGTAGAAAAACACTTTAATTTGCCTTTCATTCACTGCAAGTGAAACTGAGTATTTTTACCTATGTTTACTACTCACAAAACATTTCTTTTGGGTCTGAATAGGTCCTTTGCAATCCCTCATCCTGCAGTCCCTAAATTTTGGCACCACTGACACTGTAAGCCTGATAATTCTTTGTCAAAGGGGGATGTCCTGTGAACTGTAGAATGGTGAGCAGCAATCCTTGATCTCTACCCACTAGAAGTCATCAGCACCCAACCTTCAACTGCCCCCCAAATTCTGACAATAATAAATGTCTATAAATATTACCAAGTGTTTCCTGGGAGACAAAAACTATCCCCAGTTAAAAACCACTGCCTACTCCACCCCTTTAAAATTGTCTTTTTCTTAGTCTCATGTTATTACAGAAAAAGTAAAATTACTATGTAACACAAGTATGAACATAACTTTTGCGTTCTCATTTTGTACCAACTGCTGCAAAAATAAAAATTGTTTTCATATAAATGTTGAAGTGACACTAAAATATTTATCTAATTGTTCCTATGTTGAAATTATCTTTGAAATGCCATACATTTCTTTGCTCAGAAACTCACACCTGAAGACGGAATGGTACCTGCTCCAAAGCAATAAAATTATGACACAAATTCTGAAGGGAAAGTATTTGGCACTAGAAGTGAAGTTTTCAAATTAAGAGTGCTAAATATCTAATGATAATTGTACACAAAAAGGATCCAATCAGATGGAAAAGAAAGCTTCAGCAGGTAACGCTAACGTTCAGGTAATACCTTAGTGCAAACTTGGGTTTCTTCTTTGGCAAATTGTATATTCATGATAAGGACTCTAACATGTCTAAAGATTCAAGTTACACTCCTCTACTCACCCATCTCTCTCTACCAATTAAAACAAAAAGTTCAAGAAACAGTGTGTTCTAGTTAGCTTGATTTATGCTTAACTGTTAGCTAACCTTTGACCCTTTTTTGAAAATCTTTCTCAAATTTATTAACAGATCAACATGGATCCTTCCCTTCCACACAGACAGCTGAACCAAACAAGTATGAACCAAAGATAGATCTCCTCTAACAGTATGACTCAGGCTGAAGACAGCCAATTTAGAATTCAGAGGGTACTAGTTTTTTTTTAAATAGCACTAGTTTAATGGCTGCAGTGGATCTACCCTCCTCCCTGCTACTGGAGAGTCACTCTTCTCATTCCATTCACCACTGATGCTATCACTTCTTCCATAATCCATTTGATACTAATGCCAAACTGCCATCAACAGAGATGAGTCCATTCCTTTACCACCACATCTGCCAGAGCCTAGGTAGGCCATGGGCCCTTTTTTCATTCTACAAACTCACAATGTAATGTCAGTGTCAACAGCAGTTAGAAAGCACAGAAACAATGTAAGACATTGATCCTTAACAAAATTAGTTTGAAAAACAAGATACATAAACAATAAACAAATAGAAATAAAACAGCATAGACTATCAGATGCAAAGATTTCAGTGATGGTATAACAGAACGAAGAAAAAGGAGATGAAATGTAGGTTTAGAGCCATCAAGAAAAGCCTCAGGACAAAGTGGGACTTTAAAAGGTGAACCTGAAAAGCGTGAGTAGAGTATGAAAAAGGAAGTGGGAAAGTACAGGACTTAAACATAGAAGGAGTTTAATATGGGCAAATGACTTTTTCAAACTCAGCACTGTTGACAGTTAGGCTGCAGAGCTCTGTATTGTGGTAGGCTGTCCTGTGCATTGTAGGATGTTCAGCAACAACTGCGACCCCTACACTGTGATGCCAGTAATCCCCATCACAAATGGTGACAATCAAAACTGTCTCTAGAACCTGACAAATGAACCCTGGGGTTGGGGGGAAGGGAGGCTTGCTCCCAGTTGAAAAGCACTGCAATACACAATCTCTTTTGTTGAGAATTACACTGGTTCCTGAAAAACAGTAAGGCTGGCAAAATCAGAGGTGCAACACCAAACTCTCAAAATATTTGAAGAATAAAACAGCACGAATATATATATTTTAAGAGACAGAGGAGAAATTCTAAAATGTACATGAGTCATTCAAAAAATGCTCATTAGCATTAAAATCTATCTCATGAATCACTTCCAGTCGTACAGGAAAATGCGCTGTGGAGATATGATCTAGAATTTATTTTTCCTAGGGTGTAGTCTTCTGTTCATTGAGAAAGGAGAAGGAAAAAGCACAACAAACAACAGCAAAAAGTCCTTCCACCTGGACCCAGATATCAATTAATGCAGTGCAAAGCAAAGGAAGTTTTAAATACTCAAGTTTTTAAAGGAGATTGAATGAACATACATAAATGGTTTTATAATTTGTTAACGAAATATAAAATGAGTTAACACAGCAGCGGTAGCAGATTACTGTACACTTTAGTACACAGGTTTCATCCTGGAGAATCCTTTTAGAGTCTGAAGGTGAAGCTCAAAGTGTCTTTATAGTGTTTGCAATATTGGCTTTTTATAGTGTGGTATGTGTCTATTCTGTGCTATTCCATTTACAGATTATTTTTATTAGTGTTTTGAAGTATGACCCAGAGTTCTGCTACCTTACAATTACTAATAAAATATAATTATTTAGAAAGCATTTTTCTCTATCTACATACTCTCAAAACAAAGAAAAAATAATAACCACTAAAAGCATAGTATCTACTGAGAAAACAATTTGTACTCTAGTCCAAGAACTGTCTGAACATGTGAAAAATGAACACAATAACACTGAAATGGATAACCCTTCCTGAGAATCTCCATCTAGGTAAGATGAAACTAAGAAGATTAACTGGAAATTTTTTTTTCAGGGAAATGTTTTTAAAACAAGTAACTGACAAGCCCAAAGCTAACATCATGCTCAGTGGTAAATAGCTGAAAGCTTCTCCTCTAAGATTAAGAACAAGACAAGAATGTGCACTCTCACCAGTTTTACTCAACATAGTACTGGTAGTCCTAGCCACAGCAATTAGGCAAGAAAAAGAAATAAAAGGCAACCAAGTCCAAAAGAAAGAGTAAAACTATCTCTATTTGCAGGTAACATTATATTATGTATAGAAAAGTCCAAAGACACAACCAAAAGACTGTTAAATGAATTCAGTAAAGTTGCAGAATACAAACTCAAGATAGAAAACTCAAGTGTGTTTCTACACACTAATAATTCACTATTGGAAACAGAACTTAAGAAAAATATCCCATTTACAACAGCATCAAAAACAATGATATACTTAGGAATGAATTTAAGCAAGGAGGTGAAAGATCAGTACACTGAAGATTTTAAGACACTGATGAAAGAAAGTGAAGACAATTTCAAATGCAAAGATATTCCACGCTCATGGAATGGAATAATATTGTTTAAATGGCCAAATACTACCTAAAGCAATCTACAGATTCAATGCAATCCCTACCAAAATGCCAATGGCATCTTTCAGAGAAACGGAAAAAAAAAATCCTAAATTCGTATGGAACCACAAAAGACTCTGGATAGCCAAAGTAATCTTGAGAAACAAGAATAAAGATGGAGGCCTCACACAATCCGATTTCAACTATATTAACAAAGCTATAGTAATCAAAACAGTATGGTAGTGGCGTAAAAACAAACAGATCAGTGGAACAGAATAGAGGGTCCAAAAATAAACCCATGCATGAATAAATACAGTCAATTAATTTTTGGAAAAGGAACAAAGACTATACAACGGGGAAAGGATAGTCTCTTCAACTAGTGGTGCTGGGAAAACTGAATAGCCACATGCAGAAGAATGAAACTGGATCACTATCTTACACCTACACAAAAATCAACTCAAAATGGATTAAAGACTTGATCGTAAGACCCAAAACCGTAAAACTCTTAAACATGATTTTTTGGACCTGATTCTAAAAGCAAAGGCGAAAAATGCAAAAATAAAGAAATGGGACCACATCAAACTAAAAAGCTTCTGCACAGTGGAGGAAACCATCAATAAAATTAAAAGGCAACCTATGAAATGGCAGAAAATATTTGCAAAGCAGATAGCTGATAAGGTTAACATCCAAGATATACAAGGAATTCATACAACTCAATAGCAAAAAAAAACCCCAAAAACCTTATTTTTAAATGGGCAGAGGATATGAACAGAGATTTCTGCAAACAAGACATTCAAATGGCCAACAGGTACAGGAAAAAGTGCTCAACATCACTAATGCTGAACTGTACACTTAAAAATATCTATATGTCAATTATATCTCAATAAAGATAGTGGAAAATGATTAAAATGGTAATTTTTTTTTTTTTTTTTGCGGTACGCGGGCCTCTCACTGTTGCGGCCTCTCCCGTTGCGGAGCACAGGCTCCGGACGCGCAGGCTCAGCAGCAATGGCTCACGGGCCCAGCCGCTCTGTGGCATGTGGGATCTTCCCGGACCGGGGCACGAACCCGTGTCCCCTGCATCGGCAGGCGACTCTCAACCACTGCGCCACCAGGGAAGCCCGGTAAATTTTACATTATGTATGTTTCACCGCAGTAAAACAGAATATAAATTTAAATTGCCATATTTAAAAGATACTACTTTTCAAACTGAGAGAGCCTCATAAAGGCTGACAAATAGATTAGGGGTCAGACATCATAGTAAAATTGCATAATTCTGGAAACAAAAAAAAGACCCTGCAAAACTCCAGCGATACAAAACAGGTCACATACAGGGCTTCAGACTTGACAACAGTGCAGGAAGAAAGCAACAGGAAAATGCCTTTAAAATTCAAAAAAAACTCTTTTCAACCTAGAATTTTGTACTCCAACTATCCATTTAAGTAAATGGGTAGGAAAAAAAAAACATTTTCGTTGAAAGTACAAAAGAAGATGTATTTCCTATCATGCAGTCTCTCAGTCCACCAAAACAATGAAGTAAACCAAGAAAGAGAATGTGACATGCTATCAAGGAAACTAAAGACCCAAGACGAGAAAGTGAATTTCAGAATAATGATAAAGGCAGATTCCAAGAGCGGAGGAATAGGGCAGGTCTAAGAGCAACCACTCCAGAATGGAGCAGTTAAGAAGGCTCCACAAGAGATTTTTAAAAAATATAAAATTGGTAGAAGACCTAATATGTCATATTTTGCAATGAGATCTAAACAACTAAAGTTCGGGGTGGAATTAGCCATAAGTATACAGAAAATTAAATGGAAAACACAGCATTCACTAAGACAATGTGTGTAACACATGCTGAACTGACCAAAGTTTCAATGTAATTATACTGAAGACATTGGGCAATGGAAGTGAGAAGTATGTATGTATGGAGTGAAGGAGAGGAGGTAAAAAAAACTAAATCCTCACTGCAATTATTATGAAATCAATAATTAATTCTAAAAATTTAAAGAAAAAAGGGATTTTCTAAGACTGTAACTTAGAAATAGGCAGATTAACACCCATTCCCCCAAGAAAACAATGATTTTAAAGTGGTTATCTCTAGGGAATAGGGGAAAAAAAGGAAAGCATACAGAAGACTTTTTTCTGTTCCCTTTGTCTTAATAAACTCACTAAATCCTGTGCATGTAAAACTTCGATGAAAGTAAAAATCACATAGTAAAAAAAAAAAATTAAAAAGCATTGGTGCTAGAGTCTGAAAGCTTGGTTGGGTTCAAATTTTAGTTCAGCCACTTTTTCATTTGTATGACCTAAGAGAGATAACTCCAGACTCCCTTTGTTTCCCTTCTCTAAACTGGAGGTAACAGTATCTACTTCACAGAACTGCTGTGAGGATTACATTAGTGTAAGCAGACTGCTTAGCAAAGTGGCTGACACCTAGTAAGTACTCAATCAATGGCTGTTTGTCCTCAAGAAACTCAGGATGTGGAGAACATCTGAGTAATACTGCAGAAATATGCAGAGTTTTCCAGACAGCTTTCCAGGTGTAAAAATGGATTGGGACAGTGAGAAAGACCTCTTTTAGGGCATAAGATGGTTGGGCTTATCTTATATACTCTCACATAACAGATATATAACAAACTGAGGCAATCTCTCCAGCCTAAGAGCACTTCTAGAGCCTCTTTAATTATTCCCTTCTATTACAGAAAGGAGAAAATTTACCCAATATTCCTTCTTCACCCATTCACAAAATTACTTCCTTTTAAAAAGTAAACATAATACTTTAGCTAATGTAAGAATTTAGAACAGGAAAAAAAACCTACACTTCACCCAGCTTTGTCAAACCTTAGCTAGTCATATTTTTAATAGTTCTAAACTAGAAGATATTTAAATATATTGCACTTACTGCAAAAGTTCTTTGACTCTACCAGTACCTCCAATCCATTGATGCTACCACCTTTTTACTGTCCCTCACCACCTTCATTATCAAGATTAAATTATAATTAATCATTAACCATTAGTCATCCCCTTGCATACAGCTGCCCTCTCCGGCTTCACTGTACTCACAAAGTCTACTTTACTAGTAGGTTAGAATGCAATCCCCACCAAATCTGTGCCTATACAGCAGCACACATGGGCACAAACACAAAATTAAAGGAAAATGCATCACCATGCTGGCTTGTTTCAAGTACACTACCAGATTAATATTTTATTTCCCTAGTTTATCCACTTCCAGACTATTCTAGGTAACTATTTCATATCTTCTCTCTCCTCAAACCCCCACTGAGTTCTCCCTCACTCTCACAATTAATGACCTTGAATTTCCAGACTCCCACCACATTTATCCACCTACTAGTAGGCTCATGCACACCCCGAATTCCCACCTGTTATAAACTACCCATGTTCTCATCTACTTACATGCCAGATTCTCCATTTGCACACCTACTCAAGAGCATCACTTGTGTAATTCTCCCCTTGCTTCTATCAACCATATCAACTTTTTAAATCTCTAATGGATCATTTCCACTACCTTACAAATATATCTATACTTCTCCCATCTGAAAATTTTGTTCTTCCCTCCACTTACCCTCCTAGCTCCCCCATCATTTATTTGATCTCCTTTGAAGGAAAACTCCTTGAAATAGTTGTCTCCCTCCCATTATCCCTCAAACCCACTCCAAACAAGCTTTCACTCCCACCACTAAAATTAATCTGCTCTTACCAAGGTCATCAATTACCTCCATATTGCTAAATCCAATGATCATTTCTCACACCTCATCTTAACAGCATATAAAGAGTACTTCACACAGTTGATCCTTTTTCCTTAATTACTTTCTGATGCTGTCTTTTAACTTGCTGATCTTTCCTACTCATTGTCCTTTTCTGGTTTCACAAAATGCTCCATGCTGGAGTAATCCAAAGCTCAACCAATCAATTCTCTGTCTACACCTGGTGATACTGTCAAGTCTGGAGGTTTTAAATACTATTTGCCCATGAAATCTCCTGATCTCCACATTCGCCCATTCAACCACCTGCTCCACATCAAAATAGCATTCAGCATGTCCAACAGTGAACTGCTGGTCTTTCCCACAAATTGCTCCTCACACACCTTTTCCCATTTCAGGTGTGAAGAAATTCCATCCTTCTAGCTGCTATGGCAAACCGGAGTCATTCCTGACTCCATTTTTTCTCTCACACACCGCACCCTATCTTCAGGATCCTGCCAGCTGCACCTTCAAAATGTATTAAAAATGTTGACTAATTCTCACCACCTCCTACCACTTAATCCATCTCTTCAAAAACATTATTATCTTCAATAACTGCTGCTTCTAGTTTACTTTACCTAAAGTCTATTATCAGCACGGCCGTTCATACAACTCTCTTAACACTTAAGTCTGACAATGTCACTTCTCAACTCAAAACCCCACACTGTCTGCTGATTTCACTCAGAGTAGAGTCTAAAAAGTCCTTACCATGTTCCACATTGCCTACATGATTTGACCCTAATCTCCTTTAACCTCTCTGATTTCCTCTCCTTGGTCAGTATACTCCAGCCACAGTGGCCACCTTTGTTAGTCTGCAAAAAGGTGAGACACACTCCTTCTTAAGGGCCTTTACAGTGGAAGTCCTCTGCCTGGAATGCTCTTCTACTAAATATATGCATGCCCAACTTCTTGTCTCGCTCAACTGTCACCTTCAAAATGAGGCTTACTCTGACCACCTTATTTAAAAGTACAACTACCTCTTCGGGCTTCCCTGGTGGCGCAGTGGTTGAGAGTCCGCCTGCCGATGCAGGGGACACGGGTTCGTGCCCCAGTCCGGGAAGATCCCACATGCCGCGGAGCGGCTGGGCCCGTGAGCCATGGCCGCTGAGCCTGCGCGTCCGGAGCCTGTGCTCCGCAACGGGAGAGGCCACAACAGTGAGAGGCCTGTGTACAGCAAAAAAAAAAAGAAACTTTCTAATAAAACCATTTAAACTGGAAACTAAAAAGCAAAGTTGATCCAATTACATTTGTAAAGGGCTACTGGCATTTCTTTTTCACATATGCCTGAAAAATCTGATTTTAATTCCTCAGAACACAAAGGTTTGCTCAAGTATGCCATAGTTTTTCCTGATGACTTTTTTTAAAGCTACTATTAAATTCTCCTTCTTTTTTATTTTACTGAAGTATATAAATATTAAGCATATTTGGGGGCACAGAAATGGGAGTGACTTTCACTTCTTTTATGAAATACTGCACTGTTCAAATTGTTTTAAACAAGGTACCCTATCCTGATCTTATAATTAAAAAAAAAAAAAATTTAAAATACTCGGCCACATTTCTCAACACTATGCCTCACACCAATACCAAATTCAATAATTTTAAAAATTACCACATTTAGAAAACTTCATTCCATTAATGCGATTCTATAACTTGAAGTTTTTGTACAGTTCAACTACAAATGTTTCAAAAAGCAACACCTTCAAACAATCACAAACAAGAATATGATTTTATCCACAAATCCTCATACCAACAACTTTTAAAGACTACCAACTAAATATAAAAGGAATATACTTTAAAAATGTTTAAAACCTTTTCTTACTTGAAACATACCAACACTTAAATCAATCTACTTACACTGTAAACTCAGAAGCCTTTCTTTTAAAATAATTCTTCCAAACTGTCTGTACTACCCATCCAAAACACTTAAATATGCACTTTTCCTAAACCTTCAAAGAACTAACAACACTGTATTAATCAAATCTAAATCTGGAGAAACTGTAAGACTCTCCATTATTTTAAGAGAACTAGGACACTACTGACGTTTGAAAGACATTCAGTTTCAAAGACATAAAAATGTGGAAAAAACACACGCTGATGAGGAATATTTACAAAAAATTAATTTTAAACCGTCTTTCTGGGTAGCAAAGAGATTCTAGGATTAAACTGTTAATAAAATTTGTAATTATGTCAAAATTTTGAGGTATATCTGGAATTTATATACATAGCATAAAAAAATTCAAAAAGCAAAATCTTAAAGCAATTTCAATTTTATTCCCATCTAATCTACCCAAGCTCTACTGCACTTCACACATTATTAAGCTAGTATTACTTGGCACTGAAGCTTTCACCTCCCCACCCAAAACTTAAAAATAGAAATGTATATCAAAAATGATAATTACTGATATCAGATTACTCTTACAGCATATGCTGACTTAAAGAGCAACTGAAAAAAGTTACTCTCTTGAGGAACTACACATTTAAGTTTCCCCAGTCCTAATTTTAAAGATAAACTTAACACATAGTTGATACTGGCAAATACTGATAAAAGCAGTGAGCAAAATATTAAATGAAATATAACACTTTTAAAATAATAAACACTGTAACGGACTGTGGTTTGTGTGCTCACCAGTGCATCCCAAGGTACCTAGCACCATACCCAGTATAGAATATATGCTCAATAATCATTTGTTGCCATCTCAAAAAAGATTTGAAGGAATTTAAGCAAACTTGATACACAGAAATTACACAAAAACTAACTTGAAGAACAGTATATAACAAGGCCAGAAAACTTCACACCAGCATTTTTTACATAAAATGTCACATAATATGCATTTACTATCACACACTATGCATTCAATAAATCCCAGCCCCTTTTCCTTCCACTTTCTAACAGTGTACACCTAAAATGTTTACTTCATAAAACTCAATTAACATCAAAACTTTTAAGAATACATCTGCATAAAACAATCCATATCTGAATGTAATCAGTAAAAATAAAAAGACATACAAATCACTGACGAATGTTACGGACTGTGTTTGTATCCACCCAAATTTCTTATGTTGAAGGCCCTAACCCAGTGTGATAGCATTTGAGGATAAGGCCTTTGGGAGACAATTAGGTATGAGTGAGGTCCTGAGAGTAACACCCTCCTAATGGGACTACTACTTTCAGTAGAAAAAGTGGGGGGTTTGGAGGGCAGGCAGGAGAGCAGTCCCTCAGGCCCCATCCCCTCCATGTGTGGCCACAAAAAGAAGGTGACCTTGGGCAAGCCGGGAAGAGTTCTCACCAGAATCCAACCATGCCAGCACTGTGAGCTCAGACTTCCAGCCTCCATAACTGTAAGAAGAAAATTTCTGTTGTTTGAGCCACCCAGTCTACGGTATTTTCCGACAGTAGCCCAAGCTAAGACAGCAAGTCTACTACTTTGAAGGAACAGTGACATATGATACAGAAGCATATAATGATCAAAAAACAAATTATGGCCTCTAAGGGCCTAGCTTGGTAGAAGAAATAATACTTATATTAAAGTACCCATACAGGGACTTCCCTGGTGGCGCAGCAGTTACGAATCCGCCTGCGGGGGCTTCCCTGGTGGCGCAGTGGTTGAGAGTCCGCCTGCCGATGCAGGGGACACGGGTTCGTGCCTCGGTCCGGGAAGATCCCACATACTGCGGAGTGGCTGGGCCCGTGAGCCATGGCCGCTGAGCCTGCGCGTCCGGAGCCTGTGCTCCGCGGCGGGAGGGGCCACAGGAGTGAGAGGCCCGCGTACCGCAAAAAAAGAAAAAAAAAAGAATCCGCCTGCCAATGCAGGGGACACGAGTTCAATCCCCGGTCCGGGCAGATCCCACATGCACAGAGCAACTAATCCCGTGCGCCACAACTACTGAGTCTGCGCTCTAGAGCTAGCGACCCACAACTATGGAGCCCGCATGCTGCAACTACTGAAGCCCATGTGCCTAGAGCCCGTGCTCCGCAACAAGAGAAGCCACCACAATGAGAAGCCCATGCACCGCAACGAAGAGTAGCCCCCACTTGCCGCAACTAAAGCCCACGCACAGCAACGAAGACCCAACGTGGCCAAAAATAAATAAATAAATAAATTTACTTTAAAAAAAAAGCCAATTGATGAAACCATTAAAAAAAAGGTACCCATACAGAGTAGAAAATGGTAAAATGCAGACTTTAGAAAGGCAAGATTACTATCTTGTTTTAAAATCTAGGGAGGCGTAAAAACAAGCAAAACTGACAAAGGATAAATAGAATCTGGACACAGGAAAAAAAGGGAAGAGAGAAAGCAAGCAAACTCAGAATTTTCACACATACACAAAGCTCAAAATTCTGATACCAATAATATTTTCTATTTTTTTCTAAAGAAAAGAATATTTCTTTAATAGATGAAGACAAGATTCTTATTTTTCTCCCATTTAGATATTTAATCCAGCTCCTAACTTTGCGATACGTTTTGAGCGAGGCAATTTCAGCGTGCTCAAAGCCTACAGAACCACAAGTGGAAACAGACTAACAGAAAATATGATCAATGTCAATGCATGTCATAAATATGGTAGTTTCTATGGAGAAAAGGAAATCCAAGAGAGCTTCTCAGGAGATCTGTATGTATTTGAATGGAGCTGTCTGAACAGTCTTAAAAGACAAGTTGAAGTTATCCCATGAGGAAGAATGTCAGAGGCAACAAACAGAAAGATGCTATTAGAGGGACTTCCCTGGTGGCGCAGTGGTTGGCAGTCCGCCTGCTAATGCAGGGGACACGGGTTTGGGCCCTGGTCCGGGAGGATCCCACGTGCCGGGGAGCAGCTGAGCCCTTTCGCCACAACTACTGAAGTGCGGGAGCCTAGAGCCCCTGCTCCACAACAGGGACAGGCCACTGTGGTGAGAGGTCCGCGCACCGCAGCGAGGGGTGGCCCCCGCTCGCCTCAGCTAGAAAGGGTCTGCGTGCAGCAACGAGGACCCAATGCAGCCAAAAATAAATAAATAAATAATTTTTTAAAAAAACCAGATGCTATTAGAATTTAATACTAGCAAAACAGAGCACTGCATACTCAGTGAACTGCAGGTCACTTGGCAAAGTTACATACAGTGGCAAGAGACAAATTGGAGAGGTAAAAAAAGCCCAGATCAAGAAACCAGTATAAAGAATAAAACAGTATTTGCCTAACTAATAGGATAAAAGCATAAGAATGAATGATACAAACTAGTAATGCTATACAAGGGAGAATTCAAAGGAAACAGGGACAATACATCCTAGTTAGAACAGTCCTAGCCTACACCTGGTGTTCTGCCCAGTTTGCCATGTGTATCATATTTAATGAAGTATTATTAATAATTACATTAGGGACTTCCCTGGTGGCGCAGCGGCTAAGAATCTGCCTGCCGATGCAGGGGACACGGGTTCGAGCCCTCTTCTGTGAAGATCCCACATGCCGCAGAGCACCTAAGCCCGTGTGCCACAACTACTGAGCCCACGTGCCTAGAGCCCGCGCTCCACAGCAAGAGAGGCCACCGCAATGAGAGGCCCCCGCAACACACCTAAGAGTGGCCCCCGCTCCCTGCAACTAGAGAGGGCCCGTGTGCAGCAATGAAGACCCAATCCAGCCAAAATAAATAAATAAAATAAATTTTAAAAAAATAATAATTACATTAAAATATGCAGGTTTGGTAGACCTCTCTACTTTGTACTTCCAATTTCTCTCACCTTGTCAGACTGTTTGAAATGCATGAGTAATGAAGAAAGTCCTCACTTTAACACAGTTAAATCTGAAAAATGACAGAAATCTTTCTCACCTGTTCCAGGCTCAATTTAACCCTTCCCTTTCAAAGACAGTATGCAGGGGGTGGCTATGGCAGCTAACTCCTTTGGAGGTGGGAGAAGTGGTCAACACTGCTGCCACTAATGTCCCATTGGTGTACTGGCCACTTGTGTAGTAGTCTGTGACTTTGTGAGATACACATAGCTGCCAGGCTATCAGTCAGCAGAGTTCATGGGTAATTACAGATTAGGTATATGCAGAGCAGTTAATTAAGACACAAAGCTAGCAATCCACCAATGAAGTGAGAAATTCAAGGTTCTCTTTCTCCCCTACACATATAAGAATGGTCCAATGAAGCTAGCTAATGGATATATTTGTGCAGTAATAAGAACTATGTGCAAATCAAAACTACAGTGAGATATCATCTCACAACGGTCAGAATGGCCATCATCAAAAAATCTAGAAACAATAAATGCTGGAGAGGGTGTGGAGAAAAGGGAACACTCTTGCACTTTTGGTGGGAATGTAAATTGATACAGCCACTATGGAGAACAGTATGGAGGGTCCTTAAAAAAACTAAAAATAGAACTACCATGTGACCCAGCAATCCCACTACTGGGCATATACCCTGAGGAAACCATAATTCAAAAAGAGTCATGTACCAAAATGTTCACTGCAGCTCTATTTACAGTAGCCAGGACATGGAAGCAACCTAAGTGTCCATCGACAGATGAATGGATAAAGAAGATGTGGCACATATATACAATGGAATATTACTCAGCCATAAAAAGAAACGTTATTGAGTTATTTGTAGTGAGGTGGATGGACCTAGAGTCTGTCATACAGAGTGAAGTAAGTCAGAAAGAGAAAAACAAATACCGTATGCTAACACATATGTATGGAATCTAAGAGAAAAAAAAAGGTCATGAAGAACCTAGGGGCAAGATGGGAATAAAGACACAGATCTACTAGAGAATGGACTTGAGGATATGGGGAGGGGGAAGGGTAAGCTGTGACAAAGAGAGAGAGTGGCGTGGACATATATATACTACCAAACGTAAAAGAGATAGCTAGTGGGAAGCAGCCGCATAGCACAGGGAGATCAGCTCTGTGCTTTGTGACCACCTAGCGGGGTGGGATAAGGAGGGTGGGATAGGGAGGGTGGGAGGGAGGGAGACGCAAGAGGGAAGAGATATGGGAACATATGTATAACTGATTCACTTTGTTATAAAGCAGAAACACACCACTGTAAAGCAATTATACTCCAATAAAGATGTTAAAAAAAAAAAAAAGGAACTATGCATACTGCTGTCTGCTCCCAGATCCTAACAGAGCTCCTAAAACCCTTGAAAATAAAGGTGCTAAGAGAATCTTCTGTTGTAATATTTAGTCTCTGGCCCCAGTTCCTGACACAGAGCTACTAAATCCCTTGGAATTTCCTGGGTGATAGAAATGTCTTTTATTCTAACGAGGCAACTCTGACTCTTGGTAGGCTCCTAGATGGGGGCTGGTCACCAGAAAGATGGAGTCATGATTAGAAGCTTGGAACTTTCAACCGCACTTCCCACTGTCATTCTTTGGAGAGGGGCTAAAAGTAGAATTAATCATCGATTATGCCCACCTGATGAAGCCTCCATAGACATCTATCAACTATGGGGATCAGAGAGGTTCTGGGTTGGTGAGCAAGAATGTATCCACCTGCCGGCAGGGTGGTGCACCCAAACTCCACAGGCATCTGTGCTCACGACCCCTCTGGACCTCCCCCTATGTATCTCTTCATCTGGCTACTCCTTCATAACCTTTAACATCCTGTGCAATATTAATAAACGAATAATCTAGATAGTAAACTTCCTGAGTTTTGCGAGCCACTCTAGCAAATTAACAGAACCTGAGGAAGGGGTCACAGAAACCTCTAATTTTTAGCCTGCTGGTCAGAAACACAGGTATAACAGCCTGGACTTCTGACTGGTGTCTGAAGGGGGTAGGTAGGTGGCAGTATTGTGGGACTAAGCCCTTAACATGTGAGATCTGATGCTAACTCCAAGTAGAAAATGGCACTACTGAATTGTCGGAGACTCAGGTGGTATCACAGAATTGCCACATATCTAACGTCAAAAGCGTTGTCAGTATGACCAGCAAGGAGAAAGAGTTCTAGACAATATCTGATTAGATAAAAGGCAAAACATTTGGAACTTTCATCTTAACTGAAAGTCAGGAAAGACAACACTTTAATTAAACTATTAAATCTTCAATAAGTAGTATTTATTTCCCAAAATCAGACTTTTCTAAGTTTGTCAAATAGAAGCCTGAAAGGTATCAATAAAACTAGAAGCCTTGATTAAAGACCTTGATGGTCTTATAATACCCATCACTATTTTTATTTCACAGGTCACAGAACAAAACTATTAGACACTTTTTAAAGCTTAACGTATGCTTTTTCCTATGAAGCAGAATCTTTCAACCTCAGCACTGAGATTCTGGGTCTGATAACGCTTTGTTGTTGGGTGTTACCCTGTGCAATGTAGCATTCTTGGCTTCACACTATATGCCAGTTGCGTCCCACACTTGTAACAACCAAAAACGTCTCCAGATGTTGTCACCCCTGGTTGAGAACCACTGTTAAGAATTATTGAAACAGAAAGTGAAATAAATATTACAGAATTAAATGCAAGTTTGAAGAAAAATCCCACATCTCAAAAATCTCACACATCTTCAATTACTTTTACTTAGACACCATTAGTATTTTACGTACATTTAAATAAAAGTATGTATTTATTCAAAACTAATTTTAAGATAGTAGGAAACAATCTTAAGATACGTCCCTTTTTTGGGGTAGTATTTTCATTTCTTCTGCTTGACTAGGACTTTATGACACTTTTGAGATCTCAGCGTGTTCTCAGTATTCAGCCAACCTAAGGACAGAATGTAGTTTTGTTTTTTTTCTCTCAAACTAACTGGTTGTTTTGGCCTATTTACAAATAAATAGACCAGGACCACATATGGGGGGGGTGCGGGGGGGGGGATTTACCAGGACAAAATTTCAAATACAGTCATAAAAATGAAAGACATTGCTCATACTTTGTATTTGAAGTTTCTTTAACTGATAAATATGCCTACCTGTCTTTGGAATGTGAATAAAAAGACAGATACATGCCAGAAATAACAATTCAACCCACCCATGATAACAAAGACTATCTTTTGCTATAATGTCTAGACCATCCTTTTTAAACAACTTGCTGCTTGAGACTGTCTTTTTCTTTTTAGAATGAGAATTTTTTTTTAATTTTATTTTATTTTTGGCTGCGTTGGGTCTTTGTTGCTGTGCGCGGGCTTCTCATTGTGGTGGCTTCTCTTGTTGCGGAGCACGGGCTCTAGGCACACGGGCTCAGTAGTTTCGGCTTGCAGGCTTACTCGCTCCGCAGCATGTGGGATCTTCCCGGACCAGGGATCGAACCTGTGTTCCCTGCACTGGCAGGTGAATTCTTAACCACTGTGCCACCAGTGAAGTCCTTGAGACTGTCTTAAACTCAAATTACTCCTAACACAACAAAAGTATAACTTATTTAGAAGTTAACTTTATCAAGGTACTCTATTATTTTATCAATAAAAATCTAGCAAAAAAAATTAAGGAACAAATCATAGCTTAATAAATGAGGGAGACAGAAAACTACAAATAGCAATAAACAAATGGAAAGATGCTGGCATAAAATTTAAAAAAGCAAATTAAAATGAGATACCATTTTTCATCTATCTGATTTTCAGACTTAAAAGCCTAATAATGTTCAGTACTGATACTGGACAGGTAACTTTGATACACTGTTTCTATAGGCATATGTTGAAACAAAAAGATTTCTGAAGGCCAGATAATAATGCACATAAAGTCCAACCCATAAATCCCATTCACGCATCTGTGCCAACATAATTATGCTCACTTAAGCAGTTTTAACTGTAAACAATCTTTAAGACCATCAAAGTGGACAGCTTAAATGAATTACAATACAGACAAAATGCAACCCAAAAAATGATGTGCTTCAATAAGACATACACAAATTGCAGAAGTATGATACAATATTTTTTAAAAGAATTAACATATATACACATATATGCATAGAAAAATTCTATTAAGAATATACATGAAACAGGTTAACAACAGTCTAGTTTGATTTTTCTTTTTTCCTGTGAGCACTTTGTAATAAAAAACTTTTAAAACTAGACAGGCTTATCTAAAGGAGTATTAATTTCCATAATCTTTGTACATGAGTTTCTTCATATTATGGGCACAATAATAATTATTTAATTTATATGATCCACTAAACTCAAAATGCAGTTATTCTCACCAAACTTCTTGTTAACCAATATGGAGATGTGAATTTTAAAAGCATATATATGATATTCTCCATATTTAAGATACTTTCAGAAACACTGAAAGTTCTACATTTATATTTACCACCTGTCCATATACTCACCTAATATCAATATTTTGGAATTTTTTAAAGTGGCCAAATCCTAGCTGTGGCATTCACTTCTGCCATATGCTAGAGCAACTAAGATAGCAAAATCAAATGCCACAGACAATATTTACAAGAAAAGTGGATGACAAGGTAACAAGGTATTATCCCCATGAACCCTCTAGTATGAACAGTTAGGACAAGATTAGAGAGGTATTAGTAGCTATACAGGAGCAAGAGAAAGACAACTTGTCTTACAACAGATTAACAGGAAAACCCAGGGTTCACCAACAGTCTTCACTGGGGAAAAAAGAAAACCAGGCCACATTCTATCCACATTTCAGATTACTCCTTGCAGAAATACTCTTAATGTGCAAAGGCCCTAGAAAAGGCAGACTAGTCTCCACTTAAAGAACCACTTTGAGAAAAAAAATACCCACAATCTCAAAAGTTACCCTGGAGTCCTCATGAATAATACCCCTAAAATAAGACCAGAATAAAACTATCTCCAGAAATATTAAATTCACTTTAGCACAAACAATTCTGAATAGAAATATTTTGTTGTTAATAAAAAAGCTACCTCACCCGCCTTCCCAGCAGTACACAACAGTGCAAAAATTACAAATACACCTGTAAGACCTCTTACATATCTCAAATTTCAAATCCTTCTATAATATGTAGTTTCTCGTTTCATCACCTGTAAATATTATCACATATCTCCCAATACTGCAAAGGTAAGATTTGGGGGTGACAGAATAACAAATCCAAGATGCATGTATTAAAGAGGCTCACACATTCTACCTAAAATGCATACATCAGTTCATCACCTATATGCTTCATATGTATACTGCAAAATCACAATTATTGAAAGGTTTCAGCATTGGGGGTCACCAGAAAATGATCAAAATCACAAATGTTAGGGTACATCAAGTCACCTACCCTACTGACCCTTTCAATAAATATCCCCTAACATAGTTTTTCTTAAACCACAAACCACCACACCCCACCTCCCCATACTTGCCACAATCCCTCCCCCAGGAAACCACCTGTGGTGTCAGTGCCTAGAAGGTCACATTATACCTTAGCACAAGGAAAGGAGGGGTGGCCAGGTATGTGGGATCTGGCTTAGGTAAGCAGCATGAAAGTCTTAGAATTAACAAAAATAACAGTGGTAATAGATTCCTACCAAATGCATAGCTTCAAATTATAAGTAGTTTCGTAAGGATTCTAAGATAGCTACAGTAAACAGGAAACTTGTGAGAAGACAAATGAACAAGTGACAAGTGGTATAAAGTACTGGTTATGGGAGAATCTGAAGTCAGAATGGCTGAGTTTAAATCCCAATTCTGTCACTCACCAGCTGCACAATCAAAATTATTTAAGTTCTGCAAGCCTCAGTATCCTTATTTTTAAAAAGGAAACACCTACTTCAAAGAGTAGTAGTGAAGATTAAATTAGGGTAGGCATATGAAACATGTGATAGTTTCTGGCACAAAAGAAATGTTCATTAAGTTTGCCTTTTAGGAAGAAAAAAACCTGATAACCCAAAACAGAAGTTCTTATGTGAAAATCCTAGTCCCTTAAAGATTTCTGATTCACCACTTTAAAATCAATCAAAGACTCTAACTAGGTAGGAGTACTCACAAGCACCACATACTACAAAAAATAACATTAGGAGAATAAGATTTAAAGAGTCAAAATACTCAAGAGGCTCCACCCCCTGAAGGGAGCCCAGACAAATCATAGGGAGATAGTAAAAGTACAGGTATGCACAAGTACAGGTATGCACATCTAAGTCAGACCTGGCTACAGGAAAGAAGGAAACGATAATAGCTGAAGTAAAGTTTTGGCAAGTAAAATGAACAGCTAGCTCAGTCACAAGTATAAAGAAACTTGATGAGATTAGGGAACTCTTGGACCTGAAAACAGATCACTGTTACTCGTCAGTATGTTTTCATTCTTAGGATTTCATTTCAGTAAGCTGCAAAAACTTTTAAGTATCAACACTGGTATTAAATACGTGTTATTTTTACTATGAATTTTTATTTTTTATATCACAGTATATAAACAAGGCATCTAAGATTTGTTGAATGCCTGCTATTTCACAAAAACTCTGCAACCTAAGTGTTGTTATTCATATTTTCAGCTGGGGAACAGAGGAAAAGAGGGCATAGGTGACTAACTTGTTCCATCATGGTCATTCAAGTAGGTTACAATGAAACTAGAATTTTAACCAGCACAGCCTGCTAACCTAGAGTCAAGCAGATTATAAGCAGAGAGACAGGAGATACCTTGACATACACAGCTCCAAGTGTGTCTTCACTCTACAATAAAGCTATCCCCCTCGCGCCCCTGCCAACAAAGTCAAACTGGTAAGTGGTAACAAAAAAGCTCTGCTTGAACTACCACATATATGGCACATTTTTTAAAAGCAATGGGTCACTATTACTATATTTTACATTTTTATTGAGACTTAAATTAGCTCTTATACACTTTACAGTCAATGGTGTACGTTCTCAATAATATTCAATCTATTTTGGTAGGAATGGAGTTTGGAGGGTGGTTACAAGGAGTGCCAAACCCAGGCAGCCTGATACACGAAAAGGATCGCTGTGGGTGAAACCAGAGAGAACAAAGATGAGCAACTGAACACATATGAAGGCCTAGCAAAAATGAAGATCTAAAACACATTTCTCACATTCATCAGGTATTTTAAAGGACAATGCTTTCACAGGCATATGTATTAAATAACAGTCAACGTTCTCCCCTTCAACTGTCTATACTCTGTTTTAGTAAGTGATTTAAGTTTTTTTGCTATGATACTGATTTAGGTAGACAGACACAAACATACACACTCACTCACTCACTCACCCACCCCCCCCAGCCCCCCAATAATAAACTCCCATATGAGAAAGGTAAAAGACCTACAGTCCACAGAACAGAGGGAAACCACTGTAAATCTGGACCATAAATTCCTCATCTTCTTACTAATAAGATGTTCTGAAGCCACATGAAGTTGGTGACAGGCTTCCAGTAATAGTCCATAAGCATTATGAACTCCAATTTATTGGCAGGCACAAAGAGGATCTCTGGATATAGATAAAAAGGCACACATGTAGGTAACACTAAGACAGACACTCTGGGAACCGCTCTGTGGCTCTCATGAGTTAGTGGTAACACTGACTGGTCTCTCTCATCCAAGTGATTCTCAATTTTTTTACTGTCTCCAAACCACTAACCTATGTAACATACTCCCAAGAGATAACATCTTCACCATCAGCAGACATTTAATGACAACCACTGTGCCTGTGCCCCACCCTTTACCACTGTTCCTGCAATACCACCCCTGGTAACTACTGCCACAACACAGACTCCCACAGGCTTCTGAAATGGAAGGAAACTTGGAAATCATCTTTTATAAGCTCCTCATTCAGTACCTGAGGGAAGTGTGGCCCACAGTAATTTAAGTGACTTACTGGAGGAGACTAAAAGAGTAGCTATGGGGAGGAGGGAGTAGTCACTATGCACTAGTCACAGCGTTAAGCACTCATAAAGTGTAAACTCAGTGAATCCCCATAACATCCCTTGAGATGGGTTTACTTTATTTCCCATATCTTACGATAAGGAAATTAAGGCACAGAGAAGTTGGCCTTGGTGACAGAGTAACTAAGTGGTAGAGCTGGGAATTCAAACCCAGGTCTGTCTTGTGCTCTCGTGACTCTCTAACCAGAGCTCTTTCCACAAGATTAAGTACCTCAGACTTGTTTCATGGGCCAAATGCACTCTATTTATGCCCAACACACAGACAATTCTAACTTTTACCCTCTCCCAAATTTTAGTATCTATAGCTACATATTTTCATTTATTCAAGTCCTCACACAAGCTGAGGCAACCTCATGGTGTAAACCCCATCTCTGAAGTGAGGAAACAAGCTCACAAATTATTTGCCCTAATTCACACAGCTAATTCTGACAAGCTAATTTCAGAATCAAGCCATGCTCCTTCCCAGAATGATGTTACCACACGCTAATTCTCATGAAATTAGAGGACCAGCCAACTACTAGTAAAAACTGGACTGAACATGGAAAGTATGAACTCACCTGCACACCAAAAAGACTGACAATTTGAAGTTAATTCCAGTCAGAAAACAGAGTTGACACATCTAGCTTCCAGTGCATCACGCAGTAGATTTTGTACAGCGTATATGACACATCAGATTTACAGGTTTGATGTGATGAAACAAATGAAAACAACTACAATTTTCTTCATGTTCCTATCTTAATCACTGCAGTTACTAAAATATTTAGATACAAAAGGGCAACCATTTAACTAATATCTACTGAAAATCTACTGTGCTTCCTCTGTGTACCACTGTGATAATGGTACATGATAGGAATTTAGGTGGCACATGGGTAATTCATATTAATATTTTAGTATTCACAGATTTTAAAATGACATAGAAAAATATAACTAATGCAACAAACCACTGGTTTCAGACCTCCTTATTTCTCACAAGACTAAGAGGAAGAAATTAACATGTTGATTATACTTCTGGGGAGGGGTCAAATGAGGGCTTAATCTCTATCTGTAGTATTCTTCCATCTTAAAAAAATCTGAAGTAAGCTGACCTCAAAAAGAACATTAAGTAAATAATTGTACAGATGCTACAAGGATGTGGTAAAAAATCCCAAAGGTAGTATGTGAAACTGACATTTTAGAAATAATGTTCAAGCGTTTGATACTATGTTAGACAAAACAAAATTCCCTCCCTAAAGAAAGCCACAGAAGAAGGATCTAACAGTCACATGGACTTAAGGAGATTTTATTTATAATAATGCAGATCTCAGTTGTTGATTACTACTACTTTTTAAGTAACTTTTATTTTCTTAGTATTTCAAAATTGCTGAACACAAAGAGTTCGAAACTGCAGGGAGGGAAAAAAAGTAGACTCAATATAAGCATTATCAACACAATAACAACTACTATCTATTGAGTAAATAAATAATGTTAACACTGTTTATGAAGCAGTGTATTTCCGTGTATTATGTACTCACGCTATGAGGTACTGTTACTATTCCCTTTTATAGATGAGGAAACTAACTTAACAGGGACTGACTTAAAAAGTTCTCTTACGGACTTCCCTGGTGGCGCAGTGGTTATAACAGTCTGCCTGCCAATGCACGGGACATGGGTTCGAGCCCTGGTCCGGGAAGATCCCACATGTCACGGAGCAACTAAGCCCGTGCGCCACAACTACTGAGCCCCCATGCCACAACTACTGAAGCCCGCGCACCTAGAGCCTGTGCTCTGCAGCAAGAGAAGCCACTGCAATGAGAAGCCTGCGCACCACAACGAAGAGTAGCCCTGCTCACCACAACTAGAGAAAGCCTGCATGCAGCAATGAAGACCCAATGCAGCCAAAAATAAATTTAAAAAAAAAAAAAGAAAAAGTTCTCCTAAATAGTGTAATTCTGAGAGGATGGCAGAGGTGCTACAATTTTTCATCTCTCCAAAACCCCTTATGTCAAACGTAACTAGACAGCAAACCCAAAACCAATAAGCAAAAACATTTACAACAAAATTCCCTGACAAGGTTATCTCACAAACCCCAAAATGTACGTTAATGAGGAAAAACTTATGGTCACATGACCTGTACCATTATCAGAATCTGTACAAGAGAAAACAGAAGTCGTAGTGAACCGGAAGGGCCTACAAATAGGAGAACCACAAAATTGCCAGCAGGTGTTCACAAGAAATCATGGCAGGTCAATGTGAGAACAGTAGCTGAAACTGAGATAGGTTTTGCCCACTCACAGTAATAAGTGAAGAGAAAGGACCTCCAGTAAGGGCTGAAAGGGACAAAGTCTTGCTTCATGAGCACTTGAAAGTGACCCACCAGAGCTCCCATACAGAGGAGACCCCAAAGACAAAGAGACAACAGAGATGAAGGAAAGACAAGGTCCAAATAAAAGTATTGATAGAACAGAGCCTAGAAATTTCAGAAAGAACATTCCATATTCTAACACTTCACAAAAATAATGAGCAAACTCTGTGAAGTTAAGGACAGCTACTCTGAACCATGCCTCCTCCTCAAAGTGCAGAAAAACTATTTTCACATAAAAATGCAAAACAGAAAAATATCAAGGTCAAATCTAATATGAAATTGTTGTAAGAAAAAAGGAGAATAAGGAGCAAAATAACATCCCTCAAGACAGCAAAGGGAAGCTAGAAAGACTTGCTCGGAAACAGATCACAACCTTATACTATTTTCAAAATGAGCTAAACATACTGAGAAAAATGATACAAGTCAGAATTAGAGAAACTCAGAAAATGAAGCAATAGAATACAGCAAAGAATCAGAAAAGAATGACTTCAGGAAATAAAGACTAAACTAAAAAGCACACAAGAACAAATGATCACAACACACAATGCAGTAAGAATCCTTCAAAAGAGGAAATTTTGAAAAATCAAAATGGAATTAAATTTAAAATTTCACTTTAAAAGACACTGTTAAGAGAATAAAACGACAAGCCACACAGTGGTAGCAAGTATTTGTAAACCACATTAATAAAGAATTTGTATCCATAACATATAAAGAACTCTCAAAACCCAATAACAAATCAAACAACCCCATTTTAACATGGGCAAAAATGCGAAGAATCAATTTACTAAAGGAGATATACAAACAGCAAATAAATAGATGAAAAGATGCTCAACATCATTAGTCATTAGGCAAATACAAATTAAAACCACTATACAATAGGCACCTATTAGAATATCTAATGTGAGAAAGATCGACCGTACTGTGTTGGAAAGGATATGGAGAAACTGATCTCAACTCCCATGATACTGGTGGAAAAGCAAATTGGCACAATCACTCAAGAAAACAGTTCAGTAGTTTCTAAAGTTATACATGTACCATATGATCCAACCATTCCACTCCTGGATGGATTTTTACCCAAGAAAAAAAGAATGCATACAAAGACACATACACAAACATTCACAGTAGCTTTATTTAATAAAGAAAAAACTGGGGCTTCCAGGGTGGCACAGTGGTTAAGAATCCACCTGCCAATGCAGGGGACACAGGTTGGAGCCCTGGTCCGGGAAGATCCCACATGCTGCGGAGCAACTAAGCCCATCCGCCACAACTACTGAGCCTGCGCTCTAGAGCCCACGAGCCACAACTACTGAAGCCCGCACCTAGAGCCCATGCCCCACAGCAAGAGAAGCCGCTGTGATGAGAAGTCTGTGCACCTCAATGAAGTCACCCCCACTCGCCGCACTAGAGAATGCCCGTGCGCAGCAATGAAGACCCAATGCAGCCAAAAATAAATAAATAAAATAAATTTAAAAAAAAAAACTGGAAATAACCCAAATGCCCATCAACCAGTGAATGAAGCAAGAACTGTAGGATATCCATGTAATGAATACAACTCAGAAATAAAAAGGAATGAATTGTTGATTTCTGAACAACGTGGATCAATCTCAAATTATGCGGAGTAAAAAAAGGCAGACAAAGAATATACTGTATGATTCCATTTATATAAAATTCCAGAACATGCTAACTAATCTACAGTGACAAAAAGCAGATCTTTAGTTGCCTGAGGGGAGGAGAGCACACACAGGGAGGGGAGATTACAAAGGGAAGGAGGAAACTTCTGCGAGTAATGGATATATTCTCCATCTGGAGTGTGGTGTTAGTTTCATGAGTGTAGATGTCAAAATTTACCAAACTATATATTTTTAGTAAACTAAGCTTACTGTTTTCAATAATTGAAGTTTTTTAAAATAAGCATTATTAAGTAAAGCTATTTTCTAAAAACAGAAATGAGGAAAAAAATCCAGGAATTCTTACCTTAAGAAACTCATCCATCCTAAAACATCAAAGAGATCTGAACTGCTACATTTTAGATTTTCATTCTCGTATTTACAGTCTTAGAAGTTAGACAAAGCTCAGTTTAGCCATAAATGACAGAAACTGCAAATTTCAGTATCAAAAGTTAAGGCATGGGCTTCCCTGGTGGCGCAGTGGTGGAGAGTCTGCCTGCCAATGCAGGGGACATGGGTTCATGCCCGGGTCCGGGAAGATCCCACATGCCGCGGAGCGGCTGGGCCCGTGAGCCATGGCCGCTGAGCCTGCGCGTCCGGAGCCTGTGCTCCGCAAGGGGAGGCCACAACCGTGAGAGGCCCGCGTACCACAACATAAAAAAAAAAAGTTACGGCATGCCCATATTGACTTAAAAAAACAAAAAACCAACAAAGGCTAAATAAAGCTAAATGTAAAAACACCGGTTGTTTGAATCATAAATTAAAAAATATTTTCCAAACTCCATAAAGAATCTAACACCACCAATCACTTTAATACAAAAACTCTCAGTAAATGTACAAAGACCTAAAGATTTGGGGGGGTTGGAGGCGTGGACAGGGATGGGACAACTGATGACCTTTTTAAGTCCTCTCTCAGGACAAATAATTGTCCAGAAAAATCAGGTTGAATTTCCCTAGCCACTTAGTGATCCAGTCAAACAGGATATTAAAGAGCTTTCTTGTAGAAACTTTCAACTGTTTATACATTTACAGCCAAAGTATTTTTATCAAAACGGGACGGCAGGGGCTTCCCTGGTGGCGCAGTGGTTTAGAGTCTGCCTGCCGATGCAGGGGACGCGGGTTCGTGCCCCTGTCCGGGAAGATCCCACATGCCGCGGAGCGGCTGGGCCCGTGAGCCATGGCCGCTGAGCCTGCGCTCCGCGATGGGAGAGGCCACAGCAGTGAGAGGCCCGCGTACCGCACAAAAAAAAAAAAAAAAAAAAAAGGGACGGCAGTCTGTACACACCTGGTAAGAGGCGTTAAGTATTTAACTCCAAATAATCTTGTTTATCAAAACTATGAAGTAAAATGCTTTTCCTCTTGATACTGTAGAGAGGTATAAGTTCGGACCAACTAGCAATCAACACAAATACAAATTATTCTGCATCAAGTTTTTAAAATCAAGATGTTCTAAGAGACTATAATTCAGAGGCAAAAATTACCTTTCTTTCCTGCAGGGTTCCATGTTTTAAAAGCACTAAATAGAAATTTAAGATTGAACACATCACAGTCACATTCCTAAGGTGACTGGTAATTTTAATAAGCACCAGGGAGTTTCAGCTCGTCTGCAAGACCATTAAAGAGGGTTTTCTTTTTTCCCCTTTCTAAAATCAGGCCAGTTGTTAGAAGGCTACGCTGCAACCATAAGCAAATCTTGTGAGAAATGAACATTTGCTAATAAAGCCAAAGAAACTATACATCATTTGCTGAAGCTTACACTCTTTTATTAGGCCTCAAAAAGAATTTTAAAACTAGACATGAAGTAGAGGAGCCAAAAGAAAGCCCACTTTTTAAAACTACCCCCCAAAAAAACCTCTCCCCTTCCTGTTCACTGCCTCCTACACAAAGGCTACAAGGCACCAAATCTGCACTGCTCTCTACAAATAAAGTTAGCCTGAGTGTGAAAACAACTCCTGCCAAACAACTACACACACAACAATGAACTGAAATGTTCCTCTGAAAACTGCTAACTTCATAGTATAAGTTTCAGATTCACAGCATTTGCAAACAAGCCTAATAAAATGCTGAGCGTATGTTAACAAGTTAGCTATCCTAGAAAGTTTACAGGACAGTCAAGACTGTAGCATCTGGAATTTGTCAGATAATCACCCAGGGTCCTCAAGAGAATAAATATAAGTGACACTTCAAGCACCCACATATATAAATATGACAACAAAAGGTTGGATACAGGACAATAGGAGAAAATACCACCAATAAAAGAATCTGAAACAGAATCAAAGCCACAAAATTTGGGAAATAAGCCTGTTTGTTATGGCCAAAAACAGTCATAATGGAATATGCATTCTTCTTTTTCTCTGGCTCTTGTAGACTAACACATTCTAAATGCGCAAAAGCATAAAGAAAATTTTAACAAAGCTTTAAAATTCGTTACAGAGCACATATGAAGTAAATAAAGCATATACACTTAGTAAATGCTTTAAATTACCGGAGCTTGTGCAGTTCAGACAGATGGAGTATTCACTGCTTCTGAAATACACTTCTGTCCCTTTCCTGAGCAATTCTGAAGGATACACAGATCTATAACAACGATTACATGTTTTCAACTCACATTGTTTCTCCAGTCTTGGCTACATGACAAAGAAACTGATCCAGGACCGGACAAACTTCCTTTTTCCCCCTCTTCTCAAAATCTAGATAAGGGAAGAAAGAAAAGTTATTAGTATTTCTAAAAGTCCACCAACCATTTCCAATGCCTTCTAATAACAAACTTTCCTCTCAGTCCTTCCTCATATTAAGCAGCAATTTAAAAAAATTTTTTTAATTTAAAAAAGCCTCTCAACGAAATATCCACCTCTTACTCTCCAATTTCAAATGTCACTCTTCACAGATAACGAGAGCCCTCCTAAAGGGGGCACTCAACTTCGCCAGAAACCAGCCCTAACGCAGCGCTTCTCAAAGTGTGGTCCGGGGGAACACCAGGACCACATTCATCTCAGAGACCGGCTAAAATACAAAAACCCCAGATCCCGACCCCACAGACTGTTTATTTACGTGAAGTTCATAAATCTGCGTTTTAAGAAAACACCAGCTCCCTCTCGTAGCCGTCCCCCAATGATCCTAGCTATCAAAGCCTAATTCTCAGAACGCTGAAATCATGCTCTCCCAAGTTTGAGAACCACTGTTCTGAAGCCTGTTGCTTGGAAGGCGAGCAATTCAGAGCCGGGAAGGCGACCACCTGAGAATGAGGGCGCGTGGAAAGATGACTTCCGAAGCCCTGGAAAAGGCTCCCTGAGACACTTGAAAGTTGCTTTGCCGCCCCCTCCCCTCCCCCCAAACCTTTCACTTTTTTTCTCCCCGCCGTGGCCCGGCGTGCGGGGGCCTGATGGAGAACGAAGCCAGCCTGGGAAGGCGCTGCGGGCCCAAGACCCGTGCCCCGCGAGTGGGAGAGGGGCCGGGGCCCCCGCGAGAGCTTCCCGGCTCCCCTCCCCCAGCCCAGACGCCGGCGGCCGACACAAAGCCCAGAGCAGGGCGGGAGGGAGCTGCCCACGGGGCTCCCCGCCCCCGGGGAAGCGGGAGGGGGATGGGAGCCGGGGAAGCGCGCCCTCCCCCCCTAGCCCGGCCCGGCCCCGCGGAACCACTTGCCCCGAAGGGAGATAGGACCGCGGAGCGTGAGAAGGAAGGGAGAGGGGGCAGCTACCCCCACCTTTCAGCGCCTCCTGCAGCCTCTCGACGTCCATGGCTTCCCGGAGCCCCTCGCAGCCTCCGCCTCCTACCGCGGATCTCCCGGGGACTGGAAGGCCTCCCCCCACCCCCCCGACGCCCTCCCCCTCCCTTGCACACACTCCGGCACGCAGGCGACCGGGGGGGGCACCGAAGGGAGCCGGGGGAAGCGAGCAAGAGAGCCAGACCGAGAGAGCGAGCACCTCCCCGAGCCGCTACCACCAGCCCTCCAACATGGCGCCCGGCACGTCATCGCGCGCACGCTCCCCGCCGCCGTCCTCGCGCCCGCGGCGCGCCCAGACCCGGAACCCGAGAGCGCGTGCGCGGTGAGGCGTGTGGCCCCTGGCAGTCTCCCGCAGACCCGGCAGGGGCGGTAGCCCCGCCTCTCCCCCGGGATGGCCCTAGCTACCTGCGCCGACCTGAAGACGGAGTGGTCTAGGCAGGGGGGTGGGCTGTATGTGAGTCCCTGCCATTTGCTAGCTGTGTGACCTTGAGCAATTTACTGAGCCTCTCTGAGCCTCACTTTCCCCATCTGTACGGTGAAAGCACTAGTATGGACCACCCTATAAGGTGGCTGCGAAAATCAGGTGAGAGTGTGTGCACTTAGTGGTCCGAGTACGCATTTTAAAAGCACTCAGTATTACTAGTAATCGTAGCAAAAATACCTCCTTGCCTCAATCCAAAGCTCGTCGATGACCCACCCTTGAAGAGAAGCAAGGCACACAGCAAAGGGATGAAAAGCTTAGGCAATGGAACCAGCTGGATTTAAAGCCCAACTCAACTGTTTACTCCCTGTCTGACGTACTTAAACTCCGGTAGCCTCAGTTACCTCATCCGAAAAATGGAAGTTTGTAAAACAGCCCTGAGACTGGAGTGAAACGGCGATGATGAAGCACTGAGCGCACAGGGTGCCTGGAACTTAAGCACTCAGTTAATGTGGCTGCTGTTTTTATTATCATTATGATTTTGATTACATTACATAAGCACCCAGGAAGTTACAGAGGGCAGAGACCTCAGAAGTACTCTCCCGCCCTGACATTTTACAAATGGGATAGCTGAGGCACGGAGAGCTAGTCTGGCAGCAGAACCCAGAACATCTGGCAACTAGCTAGTGTGTGGACATTTTTATTATCCTCTCATGTCTGTGAGCTTTTCAAGAAAAAGATACTGCACTGTTCCACCTTCTCTTCTCAAAGCCTAACACAAATCTGCGAAAGGAAGGAAGGGAGAGAGGGAGGAAGGGAGGACAGAAAGCTATTTCTTGACTGGTGTTAGAAGGTGCAAATTTGGACACAGCCATCACAAGTGTTGACCCTCTTAAAAGATAGTGGCTCTGACCCTGAACCTGGGTGGCAGATGTAGGCAAACCACCCCCCCCCCCGCAAAAAAATACTTTTCTGGATTTTGCCATCAGAGAACCAGTCCCTAGTATCTTGAGACCCTTTCACCGTTCTAAGCATCCAGCTCAGTTACAAATAGCCTTGCAGGGGATGTATTAGGGTGGCATCATCACAGTGGGCCAACACTTTCAATGCCCTGGATTTAGTTTATTATGGTCCCTTCCAGTCTGAAGGAGCCTACCCTCTACACAGCAAAGCTTAGCCGCCACTCTCTCTGCCACCCAGTACTCTGTTTAAGCAGGTGTCTTCCTGTATGGCCTGTGGAGGACAATACAGTTGCCACTAGCCACGTATGGGTATTTAAATTTAAAATTAAATAAAATTTAAAATTCAGTTCCTGAGTTTGTCAATGAAATTCAGTTCCTCAGTCACACTAGCCGCATTACATGTGTTCAATAGGCCCATGGGGCTACTGACTTTTGCACTGAGAGAAGATTCCATGAGCGCCAAAAGTTCTTCCGGAACTTTCTGTTAGAGACCGTACCATGCTAATTTCTTCCACCTTGCTCTGTCCCTTTTCATCAGCTGTTCTCCTCACTTGGAGATGCCTCAACGTCCAAAAACTGGATAAGGTCCATGGAAGGAGACAAAGTACACACAGCAGTGTCAGCCGAAGGGAATCAGGGAAAGTTTCCGTAGAGGAAGTAGAAGCGTTTAAGCTTGAGAGCTGAATTCTGAGAGGAAGGAAGCCAAGTGAAGTGGAGAGGAGACGCTTTCAAAGAGAAAAACCAGGTGCACGGGCGCTGAAATGAGACAGAAGAGCCCGGTAGGTCCAGTCTGGCTTAAGCTGAGAGTGCAAGGGCAGGAGAAGCAAGGGATGAGGCTGAAGAAATATTTTCTTTGGTTCATTTCTTCCTTCTTCCTTGGAATTCTTCTCTAGCCAGCATGCTTCCCAATGTCTGCGATTGCTAGAGCCTCCTATTGGTACTAACTCCCTTAGAGCAAAACAGAGTAAAATGTGACTTCCAGCCTCCACGAATGACCTTGAATATCCTAGCCTTCTGGGGTTCATGCCCCAGTGTAGTCTTCTCCCAGGTGAATCAGGGAGAGCGGGTCCATGTGAACAATAGCGTGGCGGAAGGGATGGTACTTGACTTCTGAGGCTAGGTCATAAAAGGTGCTGAGGCTTCTGCTCTGGGCACTTGGATTGCTCTTTCTAGAGGAAGCCAGCTGCCATGTCACAAGAACATCAGAGCAGCCCTGTGGAAACGCCCAAATGGAAAGGATTGATGGCTTTAACGTGGGTCCTCCAGCCCCAGGAAATCCTTCCGATGACTGTAGCCCCAGCTGGCATTCTGGACTGCAACCTTATAAGGGATCCCAAGTCAGAACCACCCATATAAGCTGCACCTCAAGTCCTGACCCACAGAAACTATGAAAGATGACAAATGTTTATAATTGTTCTCAGCTTCTAAATTCTGAGGTAATTTGTTACACAGCACTAGATAAACAATGCACAAAGGAGAATATTAATAGTAACAGCTAATATTAAGTATTCTCTATGTGTCTAGCATTCTTCTAAGCACTGTATAAAAGTATTTAATTTAATCCTTGCAAAAATCCTATAAGTGATATATTTTTTTAAATATTTATTTATTTTTGGCTACATTGGATCTTCCTTGCTGCACGCAGGCTTTCTCCTTTCTCTAGTTGCGGCGAGAGCGGGGGCTACTCTTCGTTGCGGAGCACGGGCTTCTCAGGGCGGTGGCTTCTCTTCTTGCGGAGCACGGGCTCTAGGCGTGTGGGCTTCAGTAGTTGTGGCACCAGGGCTCAAACCCATGTCCCCTGCATTGGCAGGCGGATTCTTAACCACTGCGCCACCAGGGAAGTCCCCCTACACGTGATATTATTATCGCCACTTAACATAAGAGCAAACTAAGGTATAAAGAAGTGAACTAACTTGTCCAAGGTCACACAACTACACAGGCAAGGGACTGACCCATGATTCAAAGCCAGACTGGTTTCAGAGGCCCAGACTCTTTCTTGTCCTCAAGAAGTTTGCAAATGACCAGGAGAGAAAAAACATAATTATAGACTCTGATGCAAAGTAGAAGGCAAGTATGCAAATCAGGTGGTCAGAGGCCAGCGACATCTCTTTCAGGCAGAGATAGAAGTTTTACTATTTGGAAGGGCCTCACTTAAAGACTGGAAAGGATTTGCACCAAAAGAGAAGAGGCTTCCAAGGCAGAGGGAATGGTATTAACCAGGCAAGCTGTCCGTGAGGGCCTCCTAGGTACCGAAGAGAACGCGTGCTTGGAATCTGTTCCCCCGCAGAGTCAGGGTGTAATAGAAGAGATGTCCCTTAAATGCAAACATGCAAGAAGACTGGCCCGTTCCTCTGAGGGTACACAGAGGGGAAAAGCCTGATGACACAGAGGAGAAGGTAGAAGATAGAGACAGGAGAACGGGAAAGAGAAAACAGCTGGGACTGTGTCAGAAAAAAATGTGCAAGGATCTTCAAATAACCCCAGGGAGAAAGACTGGAGTTGGGCCATCCCTCTGAGATGAGCCTGTGGGGAGGGACAAGAATGGGAGATTGAGGAAAAGTCTAGAAAAATCCACACACCGTCTACAAGGGCTGAAGGGCACAGAACAGGCTGTGTTAAAATACGAATAGAAAGACTTGGAGGCTCTTTGATTCTCATGGCCTTTTATCCATGCTTTTTAGTCCTTATTTGTATATCACAATGAGTGCCAGGATGAAGCTGAGGTTGAAAGGTGGACAAATTAGAGTGAATCCAGGTTTCTAAACAAATAAGAGAATAGCTTCACCTATCCGCAAGGTTCACTTTTTTCCAGAGACTTTCAAAAGCTAACTGTTTCTTTATTGGAAATAAGGGCAACAAAAGGTGTGCTCCGAAAGACCCAGGGTTGTTTTCTGTGGTGCCATGACAGTGTGGTGGCCACTGGCAGCCACTCTGGGCTGAAGAGCAGCGTTAAGAGAGGAGGCTGGAAGACAGTAGTAAGTACTGCCTGGGTGGATGCCTGCATGAAGTCTGACTGCAGTAATGGGGGTGCACTTCAAACTGTGTGAACGAAATGGGAATTTATGAGGAGGGAAGGGTGCGCCATAGGATCAGGGACTCTCCGTCCTGGAGGCCAGGAGTCTGAGATCAGGATGTAAGGCAGCCCACATTCCCTCTGGAGGGTCTAGGGAAGAGTCTGTTCTTTCCCTCTCCCAGCTCCTGCTGACTGTCGGCATTCCTTGACGTGTGGCTGCATGCATCCCTCCCATCTCTGCCCCTGTGATCACGTTGCCTCTCCTGTCTATCACTTCTCCCTTGACCTTACTCTTAAAAGGACACTAGTTATTGGATTAAGAGCCCATCTAGTTATCCAGGCTGATCTCCTCAGCTCAAATTCTTAAATTACATGTACAAACACTCTTTTTCCCAGGAAGATAACAGTCACAGGTTCCAGAGATTAGGATGCAGACATAATCATTTTGGGGCTACCATTCAGCCCACTATAGTAATTAAACGATTTTTGTGGGAAGGTCCTTTGAAACTTTGTAAATATCCCATTTCTCATCAAATTTTCACTCCTGAGTTCTCGCCTCCATTGACGTTTCTTGGCTGAATTAATTATGACTATGATGGTTGCCAAATGGTGGTTTTCTAATTCCATCGTTCCTTTTACATTTATTAGTTGGCATCCTACCAAAAGGAAAGTGTCATCTCCTGTCATTGATTCATGTTTTATTTATAATAATTTAGACTCACTGATTCCTATTTTATTCAATGGGTTATGATTCATTGCTATCATTATTTATTTTGATACCTAAATTGTCCTATACTTGGCCAGTGGGACCTTCTTCAAGCTGGCTTCTGCATCCTTTTGCCATGTCCCCATCAGTCTTGGAGCACTTCTTTATTGTCGGGTACAAAAAGGTATTCCAGGCTCATCTTGCATCTTCCTTCCCCAGCCCTGGAATTAGCCATTTCTCCAAGAAGGCCCAATTCCTTTTCGTGGAGAATGCTATTTAGAAACCTAGATGAGGCTGCTAGGGTGTTCATGACCATTGGGATGTCATTGCTTCTAGGCCCTCCACATATATATTTATTTCTATATCTAGCTATATCCATCTATCTATCTATCTATCTGTCTATCTATCTATACACAGATAGATAGTGAAAACTATGAGTTCTCAGCTTCCAATTCCAATCTAACACAGCAGGATTCATTCTAGTTTTCTCCCTTTCCATATACATAACTCTCCAACATTGAACCTTGTGTGTGTTGCCATTCTCCTCAATATATTCTTTTATTCTATCAATCTCCCTGTTATGCAAGCGACCTATCACCAGTCCCTTTAACAGTGGCCTTTCTCACCTGTATTGGGCTCTGACACCCTGCACCAGGCTACTTTCCCCCACCCCCTTGCAAATTCCTACTTTTCTTGGCCACACTTAACTGGTTTGAGACTGAATTATTCCAGAAGGAAGGGTAAATATTATTAGTATTTATAATGATAATAATAGTAATTTTAAACTTTTCAAATAACTGATAAAGAATGTTTTATAAAGCAATTCAAAGACTACAGGGCAAGCAAACATCCCTTAAGATGCTCTCCCTCACCCAATACCCACCACAGCTAGATGGAGCTTTATGAGTTTGTGGTAAATCTTTCCAGATGTTTCTTAGGTGTTTACGTGTCTCACCTGTAGTATTACAACAGCCTCCAAATGTTCTCCTGCCTTCTGTCCTCGCCTTCCTACAATTTATTTTCAACACAGCAGCCAGGGTTTTTAATAAGAGGATCCGATCATGTGCCAATCCCCTCATTCCACTCAGAGTAAAAGCCACAGTCCTTGCCCTGGGGCCTCTATGCATGGTCTGCCCCTCCCTCCCCCAACCTCATCCCCTGCCCCCAGCCCTTCTTCAAGCACTCGGGCCTCTGTGACCTCCATGATGTACTTTGAACCTGCGAATACACTCCCCACTTAGGATGGTGCCCTAGCTCTTCCTTCTGCCTGGATCCCTCTTCCCTGGGATATCCACGTGACCCTCTCATCCCCTTGAGTACCACCTTCTCAACGGAGGCCTACTCAGGCCACACTAAGTGCCATGGCACCCTCCATCTTCCCCTGCACCCTTCAACCAGCTCCTCTCTCCCCAGCCCCCACTCTATTTCTTTTGCTCCTAGCCCTTCTCATCTCATATTATGTAATTTCCTTTTAAAATTTTGTTTATTGCTTGTCTCTGCATCACTAGAACATAAAAACACCCTGAGGACAGAAAACTCTTTTGTTCCCTGGTTTGTCCCAAGTGTCTTGAAGCTTTGTGCAGTGTCTGTAACACCACAGGGGCTCAATAAATATTTGGTGCAGAGCTTCTCTGGTGGCACAGTTGTTGAGAGTCTGCCTGCTGATGCAGGGCACACGGGTTCATGCCCCGGTCCGGGAAGATCCCACGTGCCGCGGAGCGGCTGGGCCCGTGAGCCATGGCCGCTGAGCCTGTGCGTCCGGAGCCTGTGCTCCGCAACGGGAGAGGCCACAACAGTGAGAGGCCCGCGCACCGCAAAAAAAAAATAATAAAAAATAAATAAATAAATATTTGGTGCATAAACATTTATTGAAGTAGTTCTTCTTGGCTTAAATTTCTCTCAAAAGGTAACGTATTCTTCTATAGTTTCAGTTTTGGTTTTTTACTTAACAATATGTCTTGGGATCTTTCTGTTTTATTTTAGATATACTAATTAAAATCTTATTTTGTGTAGTACTTTGAAGTATAGATGGAGTATTGTTATTCAACCAGTCGTCTATGAATCACACATACAGCTACTCCAGTTTTTCTCTATTAAAAACCAGGCCTTGTATAATTCAAATCTCAGTGTCTTCCTTTATAAAATAGACAGTATTCACCTCATAAAAGACTGAGGATTAAAAGAGATCCTGGGGTAGGACTTGGCAAATTTTTTTTTTTTTTGACTGCATTGGGTCTTCATTGCTGCGCGCCGGTTTTTCTCTAGTTGCAGCGAGCGGGGGCTACTCTTCGTTGTGGTGCACGGGCTTCTCATGGTGGTGGCTTCTCTTGTTGCAGAGCACGGGCTCTAGGCACGCGGGCTTCAGTAGTTGTGGCACGCAGGCTCAGTAGTTGTGGCTTGCAGGCTCTAGAGCGCAGCCTCTGTAGTTGTGGCACACGAGCTTAGTTGCTCTGCGGCAGGTGGGATCTTCCCGGACCAGGGCTCGAACCTGTGTCCCCCGCATTAGCAGGCGGATTTTTCACCACTGCACCACCAGGGAAGCACAGGACTTGGCAAATCTTTTATTGCATTTTTATGCTGTTATTATTACCTGTGCTACTGCAAGCCTCCTCATGACCATTTCTCCAGAACACTAATTGTTGGAGAGGCACGTTTTTAATCAACAGTGCCTATAGACTTCCTTAAACAGAGCTGTCACCTTCCGAAAGGATGTCACTGTACACCCACTTGTGGACTCAGTAATTTTTGTCAATCTGATGAGTACGAAAAATAATACCTCTGTGTTGTTTTTTGTTTCCAAGATGTACCTGTTAGTTGGAATATTTTTTCCTTTTTTTTTTTTTTCTGCCAAGAGTGTAATTTCATCTTTTATTCCAACTCAGTCCCTAAAGACTTTCCAGACAACCTCAAATCACATTGATGGGATCTATCTTCTGGGTAGTCACAAGCTATGTCACTTCTGCAATGGCCTAATTATGCAGATTTTGTTAGTGTCACCACCCAGAAGTGTGGAGTAGGAAAGCAGGGAAGGAGTCAGCCTCGATCAGCAAAGTCGCAGACATAGAACATAAAGCTGAGCCCAAGAAATTCTGAGAGTGTGTATTTTATGCCAGACACTGGTCTGTGGAGACTGTGGTGAGTAAGGCACAGTCTCCAGGATCTTACAGTCTAGTGGGACAGAGAAACGTAAAGGAAATAGACAACTAAGTAAAGGCCCAGGATTTACAGATTGTTGTAAGTTCTAAGAAGGAAATAGGGCTTCCCTGGTGGCGCAGTGGTTGGGAGTCCGCCTGCCGATGCGGGGGACGCGGGTTCGTGCCCCGGTCTGGGAGGATCCCACATGCCGCGGAGCGGCTGGGCCCGTGAGCCATGGCCGCTGAGGCTGCGCGTCTGGAGCCTGTGCTCCGCAACGGGAGAGGCTGCAACACTGAGAGGCCCACGTACCGCAAAAAAAAAAAAAAAGGAAATATACAGGATAATCTGGTATGAAAGCCATGTGGGGGAAGCCGCTTCGGGTGGGGTGGTCAGGGGAGATCTCTCTGAAAAGGTGATGTTTGGGTTGAGACTTGAAAATGAGCCATGTTGGGAAAGAGCTGAGGAAATTAAAGATGCAGAGGCTTTCAGACAGCAGGGGGAAAGATGTGTTCAGGGAAACTGGAGGAGGGTTGGAGGATGGTGGGTGAGGGAGAGCAGAGCAAGGAGAAGGAAGCCAGAAGCTAGAAACTGTGATTCCTTCTAAGCCATGTTAACGAGACTGGTTCTCATCATTAGGGTGATAAAAAAGTAGGATGTTTTAAGCAAGGAAATGGCATGCTCCAATGTGTGTTTGTCAAAATCACCATAGTTTCTTGTCTCGTGTTCCTTTCTAGGAGCGCCCAGTGCCTTCTCTTCTTTCAGGGATTTCCAGTTCCTGTCATTTCCTCTAGCATCCTAAAATCTATTACTGATGACACACCACCTAGACTGTCATTCTCATGGTTTGGAGTGAGTTAGCATTACTTGGGGAGCTTGATAAAAACGGGTATTCTAGGCCCTTACCCCAGAGATCCTGACTTAGTAGGCTGGAGGTAGGTGCCAGAAATATCCATTTCATCAAACTCCCAGGTCAGTGGTTCTCAAATCAGTCTGCATCAAAACTACCTGGAGGGCTTATGAAAACAGATTACTGGGCCCCACTTCTAAAGTTTCTGATTCAGTAGGCCTGGGGTGGAGCCCCAGAATCTTTGACTCTTCTTCGTTTAATTTTGTTTTTATATAAATTTATTTATTTATTTTTGGCTGTGTGGGGTCTTCGTTTCTGTGCGAGGGCTTTCTCTAGTTGCGGCAAGCAGGGGCCACTCTTCATCGCGGTGCACGGCCCTCTCCCATTGCGGAGCACAGGCTCCAGACGCGCAGGCTCAGTAGTTGTGGCTCACGGGCCCAGTTGCTCCGCGGCATGTGGGACCTTATCAGACCAGGGCTCGAACCCGTGTCCCCTGCACTGGCAGGCAGATTCTCAACCACTGCACCACCAGGGAAGCCCTGTTTGTTTAATTTTTATTTTTGTCTGCGTTGGGTCTTCGGTGCTGCGTGTGGGCTTTCTCTAGCTGCGGCGAGCGCGGGTTACTCTCCATTGCGGTGCGCGGGCTTCTCGTTGCGGTGGCTTCTCTTGTTGCAGAGCATGGGCTCTAGGCACGCAGGCTTCAGCAGTTGCAGCATGTGGGCTCAGTAGTTGCAGCATGTGGGCCCTAGAGCGCAGGCTCAGTAGTTGTGGCACATGGGCTTCGTTGCACCATGGCACGCGGGCTCTTCCTGGACCAGAGATCAAACCCATGTCCCCTGCATTGGCAGGTGAATTCTTAACCACTGTGCACCAAGGAAGCCCCCCCGAGAATCTTCATTTCTAACAAGTTCCCAAGTAATATTGATGCTACTGGTCCAGGGACCATGTTTTAAGAACCACGGTCCAGGGTGATTCTAATAAAGGTGATCCCTGGGACCACACTTTGAGAAACACAGGCCCAGGGACTAAAGCTAATCTTGCTAGTATTCCATAAGTGTTCTTCCTAATATCTCCCAGACTCTCTGGCCTCATCTTGATCCACCCACTCTCTGCACTAGGCCAACCCCTAGCATTCTTTGCTCTTGGCACAGAAAAGTTCTCGTCATTGCTAGAACCTGTCATGACTGTGCACTTGCTGGCCTTTGCACATGCTGTTCCTTCTCCTTGTAATGCCCTTCCCCCAAGCATTCCCTTTAGACCCTGCTCAAATGTTATCCCTTCTGTGTTGAGTGTTCCCCATCTCTCTGCTAGACATCTGTTGCTCCTTTCATTGGATTGCCTGACACTTTGTACACATCTCTAACATAGGAGCATGAAAACTTTTTTGACCAAAACCAGTAGAAAAAATTCATTTTATATTGCAACCCAATAAACATATACTGATATATTACATAAAATTAACATACGATTTTATAAAATAATACTTACCTTAACATGCACGCTGCTATTCTATTTCTTTTTTAAGCTGGCTGTAACTTTTAAAATTGATTGTGGTATGAAACACACAGCTTTCGAGGCTTCCCTGGCTCAGTGGTTAGGAATCTGCCTGCCAATGCAGGGGACACGGGTTCGATCCTTGGTCCGGGAAGATCCCACATGCCACAGAGCAACTAAGCCCGTGTGCCACAACTACTGAAGTACACGTGCCTAGAGCCCGTGCTCCACAACAAGAGAAGCCACTGCAATGAGAAGCCCGTGCACCCCAACAAAGAGTAGCCCCTGCTCAAGGCAACTGGAGAAAGCCCACGCACAGCAACAAAGACCCAACGCAGCCATACATAAATAAATAAATAATAAAAATGTAAAATGGACAAAAGGTTTGAACAGACTTTTTACCAGTGAAAACATATGAATGTCAAATAAACACATGAAAGGATGCTAAACGTCATTAGTCACTAGGAAAATGAAACTTAAAACCACAATGAGATACCACTTCATACTCACTAGACTGGTGAAAATTAAAAAGATTGTCCACATAATCTTGGCAAGCACGTGGAGAAACAGGAACAGCTAGTGAAAATGTAAGTGGTACAACTAACTTGGAAAACAGTTTAGGAGTTTCTTGAAAAGTTAAACATACATTTACCATAGAGCTCAGACATTTCAATCCTATATTTTATCCAACAGAAATGGAAAAATATATCGAAAGACATGTTCAAGAATGTCCATAACAGCTTTACTTGTAATAGCCAAAAACTGGAGACAAGCAAATCCATCAATAGGAGGATGAAATAAAGAGGAATGAACTATGGATACATGCAATAATATGGATGAATCTCAATGATGTTGAGTGAAAAAAGCCAAGCAAAAAGAGTACATGATGTATGATTCCTTTTATGTAAAATCCTAGAACATGCAAACTCATGTATAGTAACAAGAATTAGATCAACAGTTAGCTGGGAACAGGCGTGGAGGAACGGATGGATTGAAAGGGGTATGAAAAGACTATTAGGGGTGATGGAACTATTTGTTATCTTGATTGTGAAGATGGTTTCAAGGGAGCATACATAAGTTACAATCAATCAAGTTGTACCTTTTAAATATAAGTAGTTTATTGCATTTCAATTATACCCTAACAAAGTTGTACAAAAATGTTAATGACTAGCTAAACACAAGTCATAAATGCAAAAACAAAACAAAAATCCTAGTCTAAAATACGATGCATTTAAAATGCATAGCTTAAAAAGGAAAATAATGGATAATAGAATTCAAAGCATTTGGGGATCTAAGCTGGGGGAGAGGGAGGAGGACAAGGAAGAAGAAGAATTCTCATAATAAGTAAAATAAGATCATAAGTATTGAAATCAATTACTTTACTCATATAAAATAATATTATCAGTTGCAGATGACGAAACACAGATTTCAGTACAGTGGGGCCCAAATCCAAGGAAAGGCTGGTAGAAGAGTGGGGAAGTGAGACAGAGAAGAGAAGGAAGCCAGTAAAGAATATAATATCAAGGAAGTTACTAGTGCAGGCAGTCTGAGCTTGCTCCCAGTGTAGAATTCTGGGATGGAACTCCAGAACAGACAGCTAAGAGTTGAGAGGCGAAGGAGCTGGGGTATTTATCCACCAATTCCCGCCAGTCAATGGTTGAGAGCTACTTCCAGATGTGTTAATTTCCCAACACTTCCAGCCTGCCCATAGGCAAGTAGAGCAGGCTGCAGTGGAAAAGGAGAGTCTTCAGGCAGAGAGTCACAGGGGCTGGAAATGAGATTCTAAGCTGGCATGCATGGAAATAATGCGCGTTAAGGAAATAAGGCAGGGCATGCTGTGCTGGTCATCCATTACACGCCACATACTGTGGTATTTAAATAGACAGCAACCTTAAGAAGCTTACATTTCAACATGTAATACACCAACTATTTCCCTAATTAGTTCTTGACTTTATCTAAATTTCATCTCATCTGAACACAACCTCTTAATTTTATGTTGACTTTCTCGTAAATCACCATGCACATGCAAAGAACAGCAGAATATCAGGGGAACCATGATAAATAGCCATCAAGTTTTAAACTTGATTTTTAAAAATATTTATTTATGTATTTATTTTGGCTGCACCGGGTCTTAGTTGCAGCACTCAAGATCTTCGTTGCAGCATGCGGGATCTTTTTAGATGTGGAATGCGGGTGACATGCAGACTTCTTAGCTGCAACATGCAAACTCTTAGTTGAAGCACGCATGCGGGATTTAGTTCCCCGACCAGGTGTATAACCTGGGGCTCTGCACTGGGACTGGAGTCTTACCCACTGGACCATCAGGAAAGTCCCCTTGATGTTTTGACCCAAGGTGACGATGCCATTTTTTGGCTGCACTCAGAGACAATGTATTTTTCCAAAGATGGAATGATTCTATTGAAATGACATGAAAATTTTATGGCTGGAATCCTAGAAGGATGTGTGGTTTTCAGTAAAATATTAATGAAAAAAAGCATTGTTAGAGTAACACATTTCCCTTGACATCAATTAAGCCTCTGAATCCAGAGCTATTTCTGAATTTTTCACTTACATGAGCCAATACATTCTCTCTCCCTCTCTCCCTCTATATCAATTTGAGTTGTATTTGCTGTCACTTGCAATTTAAAAAAATTTTAACTAATACAGAAATTGGCACCAGGCATGGGGTTGTTTCCAGGCAGCCAAAATCCCACAAATGTCCACAACAGAGACATAAAAGAGAGATTACGTGAACACAGAGCATTCAGGTAGAAAGGAACTTAAGCACCGTCTGACCCAACCAAGTCATTTTATGGGCAAGTAAATAAATCTCCAAGAAATTAAATAAATCAATATACTTTTAGTTAATGATACTTTAGAGAATGGGTTATCATAACCCAGCACCCTGAACATTTGTAGGAGAAATAGGTTTTGGAAACAACACGCAAAGTATGGCGTGTTACGAAGCTTCACTGACAGGAACTGGTCCCAGTTCATGGTGCAGCAGAATCACTTTACTTCTTTTCAGTAAATACTTTTGGAGCACCAGAAATGTATTAGCCATTGAGTTAGGTGACGCACATTGAGCAGGGGAAAAGAACAGCAAGGACTGTACCCTCAAAGAACTTTGTATCTAGTGGGAAAGGCAGTCAATTAACTCAGAGTTTCACGCAAATAGGTATTGTTGCTGTGATAATACATACCGCAAAGAAAAAGTCCAGGATTATATGAGGGAATATAAGAGGCAGAACTGCCTTTATGTAGGGGATCCAAGGAGTCTTCCACAAGGAAAGGATATTTAAATCGATACCTGAAGGATAGTAGAATTTGCCAGGTGAATTTCTAGGGTAACTGATTCCAAGCATGTGCAAAGCCCCTGATGGGAAAGAGCTCGGCTTCCTAAAGGAACAGAAAAACAAACTAGCATAAGTGAACATTAGCGGAGTGAGGAAGAAGAACTCAAATGAAGCCAGGGAGATGGGTAGGAGGTAGATACGCAGGGACTTCCTGAGAACTTTGGACGCTATTCTAGGAGCAAAGGGGAAACACTGAGGAGCTTTACACAGGGTGGGGATGGGTTAGGGTTTGGAGGGGACCAGACTGGATGCAGAGAAATAAGAAAGGCATTAGAACAACAATCCAGGTCAGAGAGGAGAGGAATCCAGGGAGTAATGGTTTGAGTGGGGACAACAGTGAAAATAGAGGAATTTCTGACTGACTCAGTGAATATTCTGGAGGTAGAAGCAATACACTTTTTTTTTTTTTTTGGTACTAGTTTGAGTTGTTTGTGCTGTCACTTGCAATTTGAAGAGATGTACAGAAATCGGTATCAGGAATGGGGTGCGTCAATGGGGATGTGATGATTTAGTGATGAGGGTGATGTGAAATGTGACAGGGCGAAACAAGTAATGAGCAGGTTTCTAGGATAAGGCAGGGGGTGGACTGGTGACACTGACTGACTTAGGGGACCACGAAGGAGGAGAAGAAGGGGGAACATTATGAGGTCATGATCAAGGACAGGAGGGCTACTTATAAGCTATGAAGAGCTAAAGGGTGTGATAGGAACCAAACAGAAACAGGATAGCTTTGGGAATCGTAAAACTACTGAAGCCAGAGATTTTCAAACTTTTCCACCTATGTTCCTCTAAAAAGACAAGGAAGGCAGAACTATAGCATGTGGACCCTCTGGTAAGTAAACATCTGACTCCATGGCAGACTAATAAATAAAAATGCCAATTTTTCAATATGATACTCTTTAAGAAATCCATCAGCCATTTATTTACTGGAGGTAAGGGGGCCACAAACAAGGAATTTTTAGAATCTTGGAATTTCATGTTTTTGTGTTTATTCCTCACAAAAATCTATGAGGAATCCTTGTCCTGTTCTAGTAAGTGGGAAGTCTGAAGCACAAAGATGGTCAAAACAGTTGCCTAGGTCACATGTAGGCAGAAAATGGTGGAACTAGGATTTAAAGTTAATGTTGTCTAAATATAGTACGTGACTCATATCTCACAAAATAATTTGATGTGGGTTCCCAGTTATTCCAGAAAACCATATCCAAGTACCTTAGCATTTTAAAAAGTTTTAAAATATGAGGAGGAAACTCAGTAGATGAACAGAATACCTTGTGCTGATTTTTAAGAGTCTAGGTATTGGGGGGAAAAAACCTTTACGTAGACTCAAAACCCTTGGTATGTTATTTTTGATTATGTTAGTAGCTAACAAGTCAGGTTCAATTTTGCTAAATAAAATATAAGAACGCAAGAACTAATTTCACATTTTCCAAATTTTCTTCATTGTATCTCAAACACCAGACACCTTTACAACCAAATAACATAATTTATAGTGTGGTATTTTATAAACAAAGAAGATTTTTAATGATTTTTTTTTAAAACAGGCTAAACTACTTGCTAAACCAAATATCTCTTTAATAGCTGGAAGGACTTAAATATTACTTATTAAGTAATATTTTAAATTAAAGTAAAAATATTATTAAGTAATATTTTAAATTAAATATTACTATCTCATATTATAAAATCTTAAACTTGAAATCTTCCAAAAGAAAAGTAACACACTTCCAAAATAACACCAAAAGACAAGACTTTTTAAAGAGCTTTTAATTAAAAAAAAGTAACACAGGAGATGGCATTTATAAAGACAAGATAGTAATTAAATCATAATACTTATGTTCCTTTTAATTTGCTGTAATAATTCCTTTTCTTTGGAGTGTTCTTTCATATGCTCATTTCGTCCCAAAGAAAAATCACTAAAAAATAAGTTTTCCAACATAAAAAATGCATTCAGGTTCTCCTTGGGAGCTATAAACAATTGGTGCACTTTTCAGTGGCAACACAAACATGGAAAACTGCTGAAGCAGAAATTGCACCTGATTCTTATATGTTCATGCATATGGTGATAAAAACAAAGTGCTTTATCTTGAAGACACAAGAGAATAGTTCCAGTTCTGACCTGTGAAAATTTCTCTGTTTGCCAGAGAAATCTCATCAGCTTTTTAAATGCCAGCATGGCAATTGTGAAAGGATATCACCTAAGGTGTCACCATCTATGATTCTTCAATTCACAGAGCACAATAGATGCTGGGTCTTTCTTTAAAAAACATTTGAGGGTGTGTGTGTGTGTGTGTGTGTGTGTGTGTGTGTGTCTGTACGTATTGTGTAAATTTTTTTTTTAATTTTTGGAAAATTCTCATCATAAAGATCTGATTTTAGGATTAGAAGTTAGTTCTGCCTGCACAGGAATCCCCAAGTGCTCTGGCTCTGCCACTAATGCCAAGCATCTTGGTACCACTGAGAAGCTAACATCAAAGACAGGAAGGGAAAGGAAAAAATGAAAAAGAGGAAGATGAAAAAGTAGGAGAGAAACAGAAAGACATAAAAAAGCTTGCTTACCATACTAATAAATGAGGATATAATGATTTGTACTCTCATGGCATTCAACATATTTCTGAATTCAACATATTTCTGAATTCGGTCATGAAATCATATTCATTTTGGTTTATCCAATACATGCGATTTATCTTTTTTGTATAAGTATCAGGCAATATTTATACATAACCCTAAATCTGTACGTATGTTGCGGCATCTTCAGGGTGGGTTGGAGTGATTATTCCATTATTGGATCACTATTTTGTGATTGTGAGTAAGGTTTTGTACAGTTTGCTTGTTTTATAAACACCATAACTGCAATGAAATAAATACTCCCAAACTTCTATAAGTCTGTATAAATATCCATTTCAATAATAAATTCAGTAAAAGTCACAACAATTTGCAGTGGAAACACTGAATATGGAATAGACGTTTCAAATAAATAGTTAAGCTTGGAGCGATATATCCTAAATGCTAAATTGTCTTGGAAGTTGAAAGAAAACTTAGATTTTCTAGCCAGTTAATTTTTCAAATACTGGAATTTCTGATGTAAGTCACAATTTCAGAGATTTATATTGGGAAAAGAAAAACTCAGCAAGAAAAATATGGTCAGCATTTCTAGTGACCCTGCTATTGAAAGTTCTAATATCCATGCACACAAAAATACTACACTTCGGGCTTCCCTGGTGGCGCAGTGGTTGGGAGTCCGCCTGCCGATGCAGGGGACACGGGTTCGTGCTCCGGTCCGGGAAGATCCCACATGCCGCGGAGCGGCTGGGCCCGTGAGCCATGGCCGCTGAGCCTGCGCTTCCGGAGCCTGTGCTCCGCAACGGGAGAGGCCACAACAGTGAGAGGCCTGCGTACCGAAAAAAAAAAACCTACACTTTGCTATTAGAAAGTGTTCTTTCATTCTCCAGTGGAACTCTGTAGTCATACCTTAAACAGAATTTTAAAGGAAACAAGGAGAGGACAGGAGAAGATAGGAGGACAGAAGAGACCCCGTCTCATGGTCGTCCCACAGATTCGATGTGCCATAGGGGGCAATGTAACCTTTGGCAAACTTCAGACAACAGACTGCATGTTTCAGGAGTCCACTGAATTAAAATTGTGGTTATCATATTTCAAAGGTGTTAATGTCGTAGTTTTCTGGAAATTATCACAGGCAGAGAAAATACTGCCTCATGGCAACATCCTAACTATAAGAAATAATTAGCACTTTTTGGCATGGGGATTAGAAGATCAGAGTTTTTCTAAATTCTCCACCGAACTCACCTAACATTTCAGGATACAGCAAAGGAATTCCCAGGCAGAAAACCACACCAAATTCTAAGGCTTCACAGTCTCATAATGTATCATTCTAGAATGTTCTAGAGTTCTATCGCTGACCTTTGCTGGAAATCCTATTGTGCATCTTCAGACTAGAACCCACAATTGAGAGTTGTGGGTAAACCTGACTCTCATAAAAGAAAAGGAATTGCTGTATGCCATGTCTTTATCTGCAGATTTTTTGTGGGACTTGCCAAAGGAGGAAAGGAATTTCTTTAGCTCTGTGAGCCACCAGCAAATCTGAGTGACATCTGTGGGGTTCGCTGACTGTGCTGAACAAGTAGAAAGAAAACTGGAATGGAAGTCAGGGAATCATCTCCACATCCTGGCTCTTTCACCAAAATCCTATTTGTGGGATACAGAATGCATTTTCCCCGTCCAAAACACAATCCCGAAATTCCCCCCACATGCTTTAGAAATCAAATAATGAATGATGTCACCTTCAGTGGTAAAATGAGGAAACATAAAATACAACAGCAAAGATAAGATTTTCACATCATAATGGTAATTTCCCTTAACAAAAATAGCAAACCACAGGTCACCCAACTTATCAAAAGGAAAGTATGGGTTATTACTCAACCATTTTAGATTTAAATTTGTTACTACCATAATGGTGCTGCATACTAATATTGACTGATACCTATATATTCTTCGGTAGTGCTGAGACTTGCATATATTTTTTTCAGGGTAAGACCTTTTCTGCTGTTATAGAACCTATGATATCCTACTGGATTCCAATATATCGGATACCGTATTTGCATTACCAAAACAAAAATTTTCATTTTATACTTTCAGATCACTGTCTATATATGATGAAAAATATTTAATATTTTTGTTTTCAAAAATTTCTCTGTGAAACGGGATGTATCTTATACACATCTGTGTGTCTTACAGAACAGTAATTATATGGAATATATTTGTTTCTTTGTATTACAGTTTCCTTATTTGCCCAGCGGAGATGATACAGGCCCCTACTAAGTTCACTAAGTTGTTGCAAACATCAAGGAGATCATTTATGCACACGTTTTTTGAGATAAATAAAGCATTATGCAAAATGCCCTTATGCTAATAGCAGCTACAGGAGCAACTAGGGATTAACTTTGATTCCTTTGGGGAAAGAATACCGAACTTCCTCTACTGTAGCTAGGTGATAAGACACACCTTGGCTAACAGCCAGAATACCCTAGAGAAGAAAAAAAAAATTTGAGAGACCTTTCTAAGGCTGGTGGGAAGATGAATTTTCTGGCCAGTGGAATCCACTGAACTATTTATTTGTACACATTACGTTCCAAGTCGGCCTTTAATTTCCACCTATTGCCCAAGAGTTTAAAGAGAGAAGGCCACACCTACTAAAGTAAGAGATAAAATGCTTTTGTCTCTGGGTCAGCACAAAATCACATCTCTGCTAAATAGACCGCTTAGGTTTAACACAATTACTGAATTTCCTTTCAGAAGCTGTGGCTGCATAGACATGTCTTACGATTTGGAAAAATCTGAACAATTTTTCTTAAAAAACAGCCCCAGATATGCTTCATCCTTTATCACTGCCCAATTAGCTAAAATCCGAATGCTTCTCCCCGATGTATTTTTTTGAAGTAGAAAAGGATAGCTTTATTGCTTTGCCAGGCAAAGGGGGATACAGCAGACTCCTACCTTGAAAAACTATGTGTCCCCACCCCAGAGGATTTGATGAGGGGTTTTATAACAATGGTGAGGTGGGACCTCTGACAAGATTAGGGTGTGAGCAGGGCTTGTGCTCCCTTAATCTCGTCTCAGGTGGTCGGTCTCCTAACCCTGATCTCTGTCCCAGACGTGTCTTAAATAAAGCGTTGCAGGCATCATCCTTTTGTCTAAATTTTTAGCCTCCTACGTAAAAATCTCAGCATAGGGTCCCACTTTCACTTAGACTACCTGTTTTAGATACATGTTTATACGGTGGAAAAGACAACCGCAAGTAAATATAAAAGTAGGGGAAAAAAGGCTAGAAGGGACTACACTAAAATAAAAATCTTTTTACCTGGTTAATAGGATTATGGCTAATCTCATCTTGATTTTGGTCCAATGACCTATATATTCTCTATAAGTTTTAAAAATTTGTTTTACAACCAGCATGTATTACTTTTATAACAAGGGGTGGGGCGAACCCATTGCATAGAGAGAGTCTCAAGAGAAGTGGATAAAATGTGGCACATCAGGTGCCACTGACATTGCCTCAGACACTTGGGAATCAGAGGGCTCACAAGAGTTCCTTTTCACAGCTAGCTCAACCTACTTCAACAATGTTAAGTGAGCAAAAATATCATTTTTTTAAAAAAACAGAGAGATAAATAGCACTTTAGAAAAAAATTAAAGCATATTTCCATTTAGGGGCAACTGATTTAGCAACATTTAACAAGTCTTTTTAAACTTAGTTGTCACAGAGCACCATGAAATATTCACATAAAAGAGATCCTCGTTCATGAGATGCCTAATTGACTTGCGACAACAGGAAATACTCAGCGCCTCTGGTTCGGGCCAACATGGATGATGACATGTTTCTCATAAGCCCTTTTCATGGTTTTCTCAATTTGCTTCAGAAAAACTTGTGGGATTCGTCCACATAAAGTGTGCACAGTCTCCAAAAACTTCAGCTGAAGAGGGTAATACATGGATTGAAAGAGATTGTCTTGAAAGGGAAACTGAAAGATGAGTTAAAAATAAAAAAAAAGAAAAGTGTATTTTAGTTACTGAAATGCCATTTAAAACGCAAATAACTTCCTGAGAAATGACACAGGGAATTACTATAAACATGCAGGCACAGCTTGGTACGTTTTTAGATACAGAGGAAGGGACCTCCGAGAACCGAGGTTCAAATCCTGATTCAGTCCTGTGCAACCCCAGGCAATCACTTACCCTTTTAGGGCCTGTTTCTTTACCTCTTAAAAAAAAAAAAAAAAAAAAAAAAAAGATGACTTATTTGGGTTTTAAAAGCTCTTAAAATCTGAGTGAAGTATATTTCCCAGGACAGGATATTCTATAGCATGCTCTTGCTGAGTAGAAGCATGACTCAAGTATAAACAACAAGGTCCTACTGTATAGCGCGGGAAACTATGTTCAATATCCTGTGACAAACCCCATAATGGAAAAGAACATGAAAAAGAATACATATATGTATAACTGAATTACTCTGGTGTACAGAAGAAATTAACACAACACTGTAAATCAACTATACTTCAATAAAATTTTTTAAAAGGACTCAAGTAGATACTTGAAATCTACTACAATAAAACACTGAATTGGGGCTTCCCTGGTGGCGCAGTGGTTGAGAGTCCACCTGCCGATGCAGGGGACACGGGTTCATGCCCCGGTCCGGGAAGATCCCACATGCCGCGGAGCGGCTGGGACCGTGAGCCATGGCCGCTGAGCCTGCGCGTCCGGAGCCTGTGCTCCACAACGGGAGAGGCCACAGCGGTGAGAGGGCCGCGTACCGCAAAAAAAGAAAAAAAAAACCAACACTGAATTGTTCATATATCTTGCCTTTGTAGCAATCTTAACGAAGGAACTATGGTCATCTCATGAAGTTCAGAGTTTAACAACTACTAGTGAAATGTATCATCAGTGAACTTTATTTTAGTAATTCAGGTACCAAATATTGGTTGTCGGTTTTTTCCCAGTTAATATTGGACTTTAAAAAGAAATTATCTTGTTTTCCTATGGAATGTGTCTGTATTTCCCAAAATAAATCTTTCAGACCACCTAATTATGAACAAGAGTCAAAGTTTTACTACAGTCTTGTCGAAAGGGAAAAGGCCTCTAGTAGGTCAAGTCAAAGATTCACTGTTGGCAAGGACATTCTAAACAAAAAGACTAGAGAAAAAAGCAAAAGGGAAATAAGAATGATGAAAAGTCAGATACTATTGCCTGACAGCAGAGTGGGTGGGTGTCTAGTTTCCTAGAACAAGTCTTAATCCCTTAAAGTTCATCAGAAATATTGCTTAAGCCTGTTTATCAGAAATGTGAATTTCTTCCCAGAAGGAGATTACACATTATGTAATGCAAAAAAAGGGTTCTGTCCGAGACCATGCTTGGAACACTTTTTCTTTCACAGCACAATTTAGACCATTGATAAACTCCTTTTCATCACTGTATCCCCAGTGACAGGAACAGAATAGGTCAAAACTGTGGAGCCCTGCTTGATTCCTCTCTTTCCCCCACATCCTTCACCTAGTGCAACAGCAAGTACCGTAAACTCTACCTCTACAGCACATCCCGAGTCCGGCCTCTCATCTTCCCGACACCACCCAAGTGCACGCCAGCCCCATCTCTCACCTGGAAGGCTGCAGTAAGTCTCATAGGTAGCCTTTTTGTTTTCACTCTTGCACCCCCTGCACCAAGTTACCACGGAGATATTTTTAAAGCATAAATCAGAGCACGTCGTTTTCCTGCAGGGGCTTCGCGCTGCAATTAGAGTAAGATTCCAACCCCTCTCCTGTCCCCAAAGGTTCAATGTGACCCGGAACTCTCCCTGCTCATCTCCTCCTCGCTTCCTTTTTCTGTTCATTCTGGTTACTGTGGCCTCTTCCCTGTCGGTGGGCACACAAACTTACTCCTGACTCAGGGACTTTTCCCAGGTTATTTCTTCTACTTGGCGGGATCTCTCCCCAGATTGTCCCAGGGATCAAGGCTCAGGCTGGCAGAAGCCTCCCTGAGGACCCGAGCTCGTGAACCTTCCTCTCCATCCTGGCTGCCCATCCTGGATGCCCAGCACCCTGCTTTAACCTTCCACTATCTGATAAGAGTTTTATTGATTTCTTCGTTTATGTGAGTACTGTCTGGCTTCCTCACCCAAAATATACGTTTCATGAGGAGCGGGCTTTGTCAGTCTTGTTGACTTCTGAGTTCCCAGAACCTAGAATTGTTCCTGCATAAAATAGGCTCTTCAGAGATGATTGTTGAAAGAATTACTGGCAGAATGTCTGCCTCATATATAATTTTCCTTGGGTCATGATGGGGGGAGATCACACTTACCCTTCACACAAACATACACACAGAGTTAGGGTATGTGAGTATGTGTGTTTGTGTGTGTGTGTGAGAGGGAGAGAGAGAGAGAGAGAAGGGGAGGGAAGAGAAGGAAGAGGGAGGGACAGGAGGAATATTTTCAGAGAGAGATGAAGGAAGAAAGAGACATACAGCAAAAGAGAGAGAGAGGAAAAATATTTATAGAGGGGAAGAGAGAGAGCAAGTGAGAAAATGTGGACAAGATAAGAAAAGAAAAGAGTGTGAAACTTCTAATTATTGAGAACAACTCTATGTCGGGTGCTGTACTAAAAGTGTAAAAACAATCATTTTGTTGAATTCTCACAACACGTTTTATGAAGTAGATAATATTATTATCCCCATTTCACAGATGAGGAAACTGAGGCTCAGTAAGTCAAGAGCACAGAGTTAATGACTAATCACCAGAAAGGGGCAAAATTGGGACCTGAACCCAGGTCTGTCGATGCCCAAAGCCAAGCCCTGACTCCACTGCACTGGGGTGCACAGTGGCAAGTGGAGAAATAGGTCTTTTATGATGAAGCCTGTCTTATATTTACTTGAATTTCAGGATGGGGTTACTGATCGTCCTGATTGAAATGCATGAACAAAAATTGTCTTTTTAGTCCCAACTGAGGAAAATCAGTGAGTGTATTAAGCAGAATCATTTATGAAACAGTTATTTGGCCCTCTTTCTGATCCACCCAGAAAACAAACAAGACCGATTGTAATTCTAGAACCATAGTTGCTCAATCCCAGGCCAGGGCTGACAGAGTACAGAACAACCTGGGGCATGGCTCTGATGTCCACGTCTGCTGCATTCTTATTTACCTTCCATTTGTACTCCTGAATGGATTTGCACCTGGAGTCAGTGTTTGAATATCTAAATGTGATATCACTAAGTACAGAACAAATTTTCTGTGTAATTAAATCACCTGGCTTTTGAGAAACAACAGCAGGAATCCCAGGAGAAGAAAGAGGTGTTAGTTTATTGGCACGTGAAATTCTTTCCCTCCACAGAAGACAATTCTGGGGATTCCAGAATTGGAATTCTCTGGGATTCTCCTTAGCAAAATGCATACTTTCATACGTGCAAAAATGCATTACTATGTTGCAGGATTCACCCTCACCTCACTCCTGCCAAATCCTTTTCAGGAATCATGAGGGTTCCCAGATCCCCAAGGAAAAAACCCTCTAATAAAATCTACATGCCTTCTGTCAGGGGTTGGCAAATTTTTTCTGTAAAGGGCTAGATAATAAATATTTCAGACTCTGTGGGCCGTACAGTCTGTCACAGCTACTCATCTTTGCCTTTGTAGCATATCGGTGGCCACAGACAATACATAACATGAACAGTTGTTGCTGTGTCCCGATAAGACTATATGAACAGAGAAATCTGAATTTCATAAAACTTTCCTGTGTTACGAAATATTCTTCTGTTCATTTTTTTCCCAACTATTTAAGAAACCATTCTTACCCCACATGTCTTACAAAAATGGGCCAGATTTGGCCCAATATTTGGCCCAAGTTGGCCGACCCCTACACTCTACGTTTTGGAATGCAAGTTTCAAAAGGGAAATCTCTGAAAGTAGCTGTTGCTGGTTCTGCCCCACCAACTTCAAGGTGAAAGGCAATGTGGAAAGCAGTGTTCCCCAGAGTGAGGGATGCAGGTACCAGCAGGCAGTACTTGACGTGATATTAGGTGGTGAACCACAAAGCAAGGTCCTTTCGACCTTCCCAGTTACTGCAAGGAGATAGTTCACATAGGTCTTTAACTGCTCCTGCTAAAATCAACCCCTTCAAGGGAGTAAGAGGGGGCCTCAGCTCCAGGCCAGAATAGTTGGTGTGATCTTCACACTCAGCCAGAGGCAATTACAAGGCTGTCTGGCATGTCTCGGGGGAAAGCTGCCCTCCCAGACTTGGTGCATGGCAGCGAGCTGCAGTTTTCTTTGTGTGTATAAGCCACCCTGGCTTATACGCACGTCTGCATCCCTGCCCCAAGCACCTCCATGTGGAGGCCTCCTTTGGGAGGTGTGTGGGGGGGTACCTTTCTCCTCCTCCCCTCTTCCTTCCCTCTCCTCTTCCCCAACATTCATGGGTCCGTAAAGATGCAAAAGCCTTTTATTCAGGAGAGATTCCTGCCTCCGTGCTGCAGCCACTTGACCCTCAGCCAGCATCCTTTGGTGTATAAAAATGGACCACCGAGAGCTGGTGCCTCTTGCTTGCACTGTGGCAGTCCATAAATAAAGACTTGATTGTCACTTTGGTTTGGCTCCTGGTCCTAACTCAGGAGTCCCCAACTCCTGGTCCTTGGACTGGTACCGGTCCGCGGCCTGTTAGGAGCCGGGCTGCACAGCAGGAGGTGAGCGGTGGGCAAGCAAGCGAAGCTTCGTGTGCCGCTCCCCGTCGCTGGCATTACCGCCTGAACCATCCCCCACGCCCTCCCACCCTCCCACCCAATCCGTGGAAAAATCGTCTTCCTTGTAATGCGTCCCTGGTGCCAAAAAGGTTGGGGACCGCTGTCCTAAATGACCACCTCGACACCTGCTTGTTCAATAGGGTGGAGCTGGCAACCAGGCAACACACTTAGCTTGAGCTGAATAATATTTTATTTTTATTGTATTACCTATATCCTAACCTCTGACCCTTTATTACGGCAAATAGCACAGAGTTTCTCTTTCTTTTTTTTTTTTTTTTGCTTACTGTTCTCTTCTTTTTGGGGGGGGATTTTTTTTTAAATTCAAACAGAAAGTCACAAAAATTATAGTCAGCCTCATCAGTTCACTCAGTCCCATGTCATTAATTTTTTTCGTCTTGGTCTTTTGTTAGCACTTTTATGAATTCATGAGTTTTCCATTAGAGTTCTGAAAATGCTTATTCGTTCAGTTCAGCAGTATAGTCAGTTACCAAGGGTTTCTCTGTCTGATAGGACACTTCCTCCTTCAGCGAATTTATTTCAGAGAAAAAAAAATGAGTGACTTTCTTGGAAATATTAAGTCAAGAGTGGACAAAGTATAGTACCAGGTGGTAAGTGGATGGAGTGACATAGCGTGAGCGAGGTTGGGGAAAAGAGGTAGAACTCAGTGCTTCTGGGAATTATTTGGCCTTCAAAGGGACGGGTGACCACAGCACCTGCACTGCTTCATGCTGATAAGTACATGTCTGCTGAATGGGGGGTGAGAACACACTTACATCTCGGATTGCTTCATAGAGCGCTTTGAAAGTTGGCTGCTTCTCATCATGGTAGACGCCTCGGTTCCCATGCAGGACAGACACGCCTTCCCGCTCGGCCGCTCTGCAATTGCTTCCGTACATGCAGTGATCAGGACGGTAGTTCCACTGGCAGGGGAACACGTACAGACACTCTGGTGGTGACAAGAGAAAGATATGTGTGTACAATCAGTGTCAGCGACGAAACCAACGTTTCCATAAACTGCACACCACACAGGATCTCAAAGCGCGTGACTGTGATTGTGACTCGTAGCTCAGATTTTACCACGTTTGTCGATATTCTGAGATCAGGAACTGAAGGAGCACACATTAGTGATGTTGGAGGTTTCACCCCAAAGAGGAGGGCAATATAGCATCTTAGACAAGAAGGCAAATGAGGGCAGCAGACAGCCTGGATCAGAATCCCAACTCTGTCACTCAAAATCAGTGCAACCTGGGTCCAGTGACTTAACCGGCCTGTGTTTCAATTTCCTCATCCGTAAGATGGATGTAACAGGATTGCCCTGTTATTTTGATGATTCAATTTTTAAAAAGCTCACGTAAAATGCATAGCAGACTGACAAGCACACGGCGGTGGTCCATAGCATTAGCAGTTACAATCAACTCTTTGAAGAGGTTTTGTGAAATGGACCAACTTGAAAAATGTGAGTCAAGATTGAAGCAAAGGTTCTTCTTCAGATTAAAAAGCAACCAACCAAGAGAAACAAAGTGAAGGAAAAAAACAACAAACAAAATACTACAATAGGAAAACAACAACAAAAAGCAACACAAAAAGAAGTCCCCCTGTCAAGGCGACTATATACACTGTGGGTGAGCATGTGCACACGTGTCCTTGGGCGTGTTTGCATCTCTAAGCCGGTGGTTCTTAGCCAGGGGTGATGCTACCCTGCAGTCTCCCGGGACCACCTGGCAGTGTTTGGAGGGAGACATTGTTCGTCATACATGACGAGGCTGCTACTGGCATCTAGTGGGTAGAGGCCAGGGATTCTGTAAATATCCTCAGTGAACAGCAAGCCCCACCACTGTAGTAGTGCCAAGGTCGAGAATCTCTGCTCTAATGCTGATGGACTCAGTGAATTTCCTCTTGGTGATGAGGGATTATAAAATCAGCAATAAGCTCATAACCCCTGAGCTTCCTGGCTCCTCCTTCCTGGTGCCTTTAAGGGCCAGGGCTAGAGGAGGATGGATCAAAGTTCTCTGCAAACGTGTGCCACTGACCATGAGAAAGGCCCCGTGTGACAGCACAGAAGGCTTAGAGCAAATCAATTACCAATGTCAGAAGAGCATCGTAAAGATGTGCTTGTTGGTTGGGTTGATGTCATTCCCTTCTCATGGAAAGGACCCCTGCTTAGAGGTTATTTACAGAAAACTTCGAGATGGAAAGCAAAGAATGAAGACATCATCGCACATCCCCTCTGGCAGACGGTGTGTAATATTTCTACCACTCAGAAATCACATGCCACCAGGGAATTCCCCGGCAGTCCAGGGGTTAGGACTTGGAGCTTTCACTGCCGAGGGTGCAGGTTCAATCCCTGGTCGTGGAACTAAGATCCCGCAAGCCGCATGGCGCAGCCACAAAACAAAACAAAACATAAAACTCACAGACTGCCGTGACATCCAAGCACCCTCTAATTCCTAATTGTTCACAACACACACTGAGATTTTCCTTTTCTTGGGAGAACTCCATTCCACCAGGATGCTTCCCTTACCTGCATTCACCTCCACGCTTGCGCATACATAATCCACAGGTGGGAGAGAGCGGTGCTCATCGTGAAGTTATACTATCAAGGTCTGAATCCCAACTCCTCTGTTAGTTGTGTGACTTTTCTGCACTTCCGTGAAGAGGGTGGATGTGAGGATAGTGGGAGTGAAAATATCTAAACATGCTTTTGTGCTTCTGGACTGTGACCTGACCCCAGCCCAATAGCTGCCTTTATTTTAATCCAATGAGTCACTTCACTCCTTTCTGATACCTGCCCAGCCATTTGGATTTGCAGTCCCTGCTTAAGCACCTGCCAGTATTCTCTCCTGAATGAATTGCCCTAGACACTACCTCTGTTTTTGTAAACGCACGGATTGATGGAATGAACAAATATTTATCAAATGCCTGCTATGTGTACAGGTCCTGCCTTCATGGAGTTTAAGATTGGTGATGAAGGTTTTTTGCCTCTTCCTAAGTAGTTTAAGGACTCTACTACAAAAAGAAAACTTTTCCTCTCTTTGCAGCCTCCTTAGAGGACCGAGCCCAATGAGGGCATCACTCAAAGGCAAAACACAAAGACATAGAGTCTAAACAATATGTTACTAAATAACTAATGGATCACTGAAGAAATCAAATAGGAAATCAAAAAATACCTAGAGACAAATAACAACGAAAATATGACAATCCAAAACCTATGGGATGCAGCAAAAGCAGCTCTAAGAGGGAAGTTTATAGCAATACAATTTTACCTCAAGCAACAAGAAAAATCTCAAATAAACGACCTAACCTTACACCTAAAGGAACTAGAGAAAGAAGAACAAACAAAACCCAAAGGTAGTAGAAGGAAAGAAGTCACAAAGATCAGAGCAGAAATAAATGAAATAGAGATGAAGAAAACAAGAGCAAAGATCACTGAAACTAAAAGCTGGTTCTTTGAGAAAATAAACAAAATCGATAAACCCTGAGCCAGACTCATCAAGAAAAAAAGGGAGAGGACTCAAATCAATAAAATTAGAAATGAAAAAGGAGAAGGTACAATGGACACCACAGAAATACAAAGGATCATAAGAGACTACTGCAAGCAACTACATGCCAATTAATGGATAACCTGGAAGAAATGGACAAATTCTTAGAAAGGACAAATTCTTCCAAAACTGAACCAGGAAGAAACAGAAACTATGAACAGACCAATCACAAGTACTGAAATTGAAACTGTGATTAAAAAATCTTCCAACAAACAAAAGTCCAGGACCAGATGGCTTCATAGGCGAATTCTGTCAAACATTTAGTGAAGAGTTAACACCTACTTTACTGAAATTCTTCCAAAAGGCTTTGTAATAAGACAGGTAGGTTCAAAGTTGTCTTCTACCACCTCCTAGTTCTAAAAACTTGGGTGAGTTGCTGAAACACTTGGCCTCAGTTTAGAAGCACTGAAGAGAAGTTAAATGATGCAGATTTGAATCCCAGCTCTACCATGTGTTAGCTGTGACCTAACAGCAGAGTGGCTAAGAAGCAAGCTTTAGAGTCAAGCTGTTGGGTTTCAGTACAAAACTCTGCCATTAGTTGCATGAACTCAAGCAAATTACATGATTTTTCTGGGCCTCAGTTTCATTATCTGTAAAAGGGGAAGAATTGTAAATATCACTTGTAGGATTTGGGGAAGTATTAAATGAGTTCATATCTAGAAGTACTTGGAACAGTGCTCACTGCACACAGAAGGTACACCCCGTAAATGTAAGCTGTGATCATTACTATTATCATTGCTACTGCCATAACAAGAACTATTGCATTAGGCTACTAGAAGGATAAAACAAGGTAACTTAAATGGAATGAGCCTGGCATCCTTCCAGACACATAGCACATTGGTGGTAAATGTTTTACAGCAATTGCCTCTAGACATGCAGGTGGCCAGACTTTCTTAACCTTTTATGAGCCACAGATCTCTCTGAGAATCTAATGAAAGCTTTAGACTCTGTCTTTGGAAAAATATATGAAGAATATCTGCTTACAAATTTAGGGGTTTGTAGATTTCCCGAAGATCAGCTAGGAACCACAGCTACTGAATATCACATGTGAAATTCGGTCCCAGACAGAATTCAATTCACGTGTTTACCTTCCCTTCAGAATTTTCCAGAGGAAGAAACGTGAAATACCGTGAGAATAGAACTGAAACAAGTATTTGTCCACCACAATGCAAGGCATTGGTGTCACTGGGTGATAAGGCACTGCCCCTGCCCTTCGGGAATTTATACTCTTCTAAGGGAGATAGTACAGAAATGAACATTTTTTATCAGAGTTTATAAAAGGAAGGCATTTTGGTAAAGCTTTACTTAAACTTAGACTTATATAGTAAGGATAGGATTCTGACAGAAATAGAAGCCTGGAAGAGCATTTGAGGAGGAGAAAATGGCCTGATCATGGCGAAGAGTTTGGAAATCAGAGTGTGTTTTAGAAAAGATAAAGCATTTAATTTTTTTGGGGGGGGGCAAACTCGATTTCTTCAAAGAGGTAAGATAATGGTAGGAAAGTTGTTATATAAATAGACTGCTTTGCCCTAAAATATTCAAGATATATAAATATTTATTAGGTTGCAAGTAATCAACTTTGATTCTAGTATGTGAGGCAAAAAATATTTTTTTTCCTTTGGAAAGAGAGGAGGTAGCTCAAAAAATCAGAGGGAAAGCTGAATTGGGGCAGGAAGTGGGGTGGCTCCTGGGATCTGGGTGTGGGGACTAATTAATGTCACCTTCTCGGCATTGCTGCCAGGATGGACCAGCCTTGCCTACTTTCTGCTCTTGGATTCCCAGACTCAGGTTCCCAGGAGATGGTTTGACTAGTTAAGTGCGAGTCAGGGGCGGGCAGAGCTCTAAGACTGCATGCAATGGGGGAAGAGTAATTCCCCTGAGAGAACTGCGTGCTGTTACTAAAAGAAAGGGCAATCAAGAGTGCACAGGTGGACATTTAGATGAAGCTATTTGCAGGGCAGGAATAGAGCTGCAGACGTAGACAACGGACGTGTAGACACAGAGGAGAAGGGTTAGGGTGGGATGAAGTGGGAGATAAAGTTTGACATAAATACACTACCATGTGTAAAACAGATAGCTAGTGGGAACCTGCTGTATAGCACAGGGAGCTCAGCTCCGTGCTCTGTAATGACCTAGATGGGTGGGATGGGCGGGGGAGGGAGGCCCAAGGCTGGGGGATGTCTGTATACATATAGCTGATTCACTTCACTGTACAGCAGAAACTAACATGACATTGTAAAGCAATTATACTCCAATTTAAAAAAAAAAAAGAGTGCATAGGTAAAAATAACAGATGTGCCTTTTCATTCACAGATACACTTGGCGTGGGTTACACTGCGAAATCTCCTTCTCCGTGGGGGCAAGGAGGAAGAGAGGGGCTACACCAGCACCCTGAGCTGGGCTGAAGATGCAAAACCTCTGTAGGGCAGCTGATGGACACGTAGCGTGGATTAATGGTGGTTATTTGGCACACGATGAATAACTATCCCGAAACGCATCTAGTTTAAGCAAGATTATCACGGCTGTCAAAATCTAATGTTTAAAAATGACAGCATGGTGAAATGTGCAGGTTATTTTTTTCTGCGGCTGAGGAAATAATACAGCGAACGGTTTTTAAATTCCAAAGCCTCAAAACACTGCAATTTATTAAAAAAATTTTTTTCAAGCCAATCTCTGTTCAAACCCTGGGTCTTTGCTATTTTTCCTCTCCATTTTATGTAGATAAAGCAGCTCATTAGTTGATTATTTGTGAGTCTGAAATCCCTTAGTGATCCTTTTCCGGAGTCTATGTTTATCTCCAGAGCCTCCTAACTACTTGCAAAGTACTGTGTGAATTGATTGCTCCTTACATCTCTGATCATTTCCTACTCTTGGGGTCTCTAAGATTATGGAATAGCTTATGTCTGATCATTGCAACTTCCTGGTGGAATAGGCTTGCTACTTACTTACTACACTATATCAACAGAACAGAGGCTGTTTGCACGACTCATAGTGTTTTGTTTGTTCTGCTTTGTTTTTTAATGTCTCATTTTGCAACTGAGCTTTCCCAGACTCCTCTTCTTCCTTCTTCCAGAATGTACCTTGTTCCAGAAAAGGGCAATTCATTCCTCCAAGAAGATGTCTCTGATCACACAATTTAAAGATGGAACCCTCTCTCCCCAGCCTTGACAGTGGCTCTCTCAACCTCTCATTTGTTTCCTTCATAGCACTGATCACAATTTGTGATTTTGAATGACTCATTGTTACTCTTTGGAAGCTGACCTCTCCCAAAACAAGGTAGGTTTTGTAAAAGTAGAGACTCTGTCTCCTCTGCATGCCGCCATATCCCCTCTGCCTAGCCCTGTGGCTGGCACCTAGTAGGTAGGTGCTCAAAAGATATCCACTGAATGAATGGGAGAATCAAAGCGTATACGTTCCTCTACCCTCTGTATCTTTCCCCTTTCTCTGCTTTCTCCCTCTTTCTCTCCCCAACATCCCTTCCTCTCACTTTCCTGGCTGTGCTCTTTCTCTTCCATTTCCCTCCTTCTTCCATTCCAGTCTCTTAATCCCATTCCTCCAACCAGCCAACACCTCTGAAGATCAACTCCAGTTAAGGCACTAACCCTCCCACTGGAATCACTCAGTGAAGACAAAGTAGACGTAACCCCTTCTCACAAGGACCCTACGATCTTCATTCTTGAGCTTCGTATCAGAGCTCATGAACTTCTCAGACTCCCAAAACAATGATCTGTTTCCAGTTTTCCAGGACAGTCCTAAAACCAAATAATTGGGCCTGTCCACCCCAAAACACATCCACAACTACGAGCTGCTGGAAGCTTTTGGTGAGGTGAGTATATAGTGTGGTTGCACACCCAGGCAAGATGAGAGCAAGGCCTGACAGGGCCTCTGAAGAGGCCTGTTCCATGTGACTGTGTGTCCTGCTCTCTGTGGCCCCAGCAAACCCTCCCGACTCCCTAGTATCACATTCAACTCATGGACGATCTATGTACATTCCATGAGCGTTTCAGCTCTTCTCTCTCTTTGTGGACAGAGCCCTAGCGCTTCTCATCTGGCTGGATGCCCTGCCTTGTCATCTATACTTGGCTGGTTTCATTTCTTCCCCTGGCCACCCCCACTTTTCTAGAAATTGCTCTGAAAGAAGGGACAGACCTTGGTGTTCATGTTTGAGAGAGGAAAATGCCATGTGATCTTGCTCTCCTGGCCCCTGATGACCAGATCAAGGGTGGTCTCCCCATCGAAAGAGAACCGGTTCATAGCTGGGCTGGGAATCAGTTAATAGGCTGGGACAGGCCAACCCCCCATCCCCCTCTCTCTCTTACCTTCAAGAATCCGAATTAAGAAACCTAGACAACCCATCGTCGCTGGCATGGGCTTGTAAGGTTGTGCTGACTTGGGGTTGGGCCATGTACAAGCAGACATTATTGCTGGACAGATGGAATGGAATCAGATGGGCATGAAGAGAAGCAACACAACATACACCGTGAGGGCTCTGAGGGATGAAGAAATGAGCTTTGATCCTGAGCAGCCGCCCAGAGATGGTTCTCATGAGGCCTGGCATGATCTGACCCATGTGTTCATGGGACTGGCACCTGGACCTTTACTTAGCTGGTCTGAGTTAAGTAGTATTCCCTGCAACCTAAGCGCATGAATCCAAGCATATCTTTCTACATAGGCTTCTCTTTTAGCCCTTGTCAAATCTACCCTTTCTACAGAAGTCTGCTCTTGACTCAAATTCACCTGTAAATATGTGAGTTCAGTCTTTCACCCCTGGAAGAAGCTGCCTTGGCTCACCTGCCAGGAAATGTCCTGTGGGATGAGCTACCTGCATGTCCCCCATGGGCTTCAGCTGTCTTCTTGTGAGTCAGTCTAGTACCCAGCACAGCAATTACACACCCACAGGCATTTACTATCTAATTATAGCAAGAGTTTTAAAACATTTTTAAGCTAATGGCTTTTAAACACACTTTAAAAGCGATGGGATTGGCTACGAGAGGCTATAATGATAAAAACATTCTAGATACGGGCTTGGGTTTTGTGTGTATTGCTTCGCCAATGGCAACCCAAAGAATCATAACAGTAAGTATGTTTATCTCCTGAGTCATGGCCAATTTTCTCTCTCTCCTTTCCAGGGATAAAGGTGACACACTTTTTTTTTTTCAAATATAGTTAGTTCTGGTTTATAGAAAATGCTCCCAATGAATATAAACAAAGAAAAACCTTTCAATGTGATGGATATCACTGGATTTCAGGTCAAAGAGCTCATGTTTGATAAAGTACCTGGATAAAGTATGCAAGATCAAAGGCAGACCATACAAAGAACAATCCAGGAATTCCCTAATACTCACTGATCTAAAGTTAGGAAGCTCCGTTATTTACTAGCTACTGCTCAGACCCAAGATTCAGAACAACTTCCTAGTTATTTTATAATATCCTTGTACTCAGTGGACCTGAGACGGGCAGTGTGACGCCATTAAACTCAGCTGGTTTTCAGCCCTGATTAAAGACAAGGGGCTTGCATCTAATGGCAGAGCTGCTTGCGACCCGTCTTTGAGTGTTATTTACTCACTGATCACGTCCTCAAATAATCTGCAACAGGCTAAGAGGATTTCTGGGGAGGCAACTATGCAAATGTTTTGAATTCCTCAGTTTGGGAATATGGACAGATAGGCTCATGGAAGAGAGTTTAAGCCACACAACACATAGGAAAAAATACAATATTTAAAGGGCAGAAATAATGCAGGAGAGAGAGACGCATTTGGGGAAACCTGCCCAGCTCTCTAGAATCCACCCTCCTCTGGGACCTTCCCCTCACCCCCAAATACACGGGGCCAGAGTTGGAGTGGCCTGGGTTTGTGCCCCTGCTCTGGCACTCATTAGCTATACCACAAATTATTTAACTCTCTTTCCCTTGGTACCTTTGTCTATACTCTGGGGATTCTATTCTCAGGGTTGTTGTGAGGATTAAATAAGAAAATGCTCAGAAGAGCACCTGACACTCAGTAAATAATCAATGTCAGCCATGATTCCTTAGCTCCACGCTCCTGGCCCAGGGGACCCACACTGCCAACATGTGATTTCTCCCCCAGGAATTTGGAACTGGGATGAAGTTAGTCTTTCCATATGGCTGGACGTGGAGCATGAAACCTTGGTACTTTGCTTTGAGCACAGAATGAGAACCTTCAAAGAGAGGAATACACAGTCTCACCGGGAGAAGGAAAGTCCAACCTGGGTTCCTCTTCCTTTTCCCTCTCCTGCTTTAGGTCCTGGGCCCAGCCTGCTGGCCTTTCTGCCCTAGGTTTCTACAGGACACCAGTTTGCTTATTAAAAAAAAAAGTATCCTTTGTGCTTAGACTAGCTCCAGGGACCTTTTATTTGTAGCCAAGAGTCCTACTCAGTATAACTACACCTAGAAAAAAAGATGAAATCCGCTTTAGAAGAAAAAGGAGGGGCAGACTTTCAAATCCCCGTTGATCCCTGTTGCTATCAAAGTGAAATGGATTAAAACATGCTACAAACGAACAGCCAACACATCCCCTTCATCAAATGAATTAGTATTGGGACTCTTTGCCAGAAATGCACCCCTTTCCATATCAATCTGCTTGCTTTCTTTTCCAGGATTTGCTACTTTTTGATCCAAGGGCATGTGAGATTAGGTTTTATTTCAGAATTTTGTTAAAAGACAAAAAAAAGGTACATACACAGAAGTCTTTATATACAGGAGTCTCTAGTTCAGGATTTTTAAAGACACAGGAGAGGCCTGAGGAGGTTGGGGTGAAGAGTGCTTTTTTTCCCTAGAGATCTTTCTCAAAGAGAAAACATGCTTTTGGTTTTAATACCATTAAATAAGGTTGTAGCAAAGATGAAAGAAAAGAAGGAAAATTTTTAGCTTTAGGTGTCCATACAAAAACACAGACCAGAAATTTACATCTCCTTTCCTTCCCCAACTACCCAAACACTGACTTAACAATATAAGACGAATTTCTTTAGCCCTAGGTAAAAAGAAAGAGGGATGTGGGAATCCAAGTCCTTCTTCTAGACCCTTTTAACCCTGAACAAGTCACTTTATTGTAAGGATCCCAAGAATCAATTCCCTTCAATCTAGCAATTGTTCAGGCCATGGCGGGCCTTGTGCCTAGATTATAATGTTTTCATTTAGTTCTGTGCTACCCATTGATTTTGCCTGTACTTCTTGGAAGAATGGCGTGGCAAAACCTAAAAGATATTCTTGAAGAACGGAGCCCAGTGTTGGGGGTTTCAACATTTGGCCTTTTGTGTCAGCAGCGCGAGGACCGCCCGCGTGAGACCCCGGGGAGGGGGTGGGGTGGGCGATGAAAAGGCACCCTTTGCAGGGGACACAGGCACAATTCAGGCTTCGCCAATGCAGCCCAGGCTGGAATGTGCTCTGTGGGGCGAGGTGGGCGGAATCCTCCGAGAACTGCATTCTTGAAAGAGAACCTACCTGGGTTGAAATAAAAAATAATATTTAATAAGTCCTGGTCTCCCCACGTGATGGCATTCTTGTACTTCTGGTACAGAGGGTATAGCATGTCCTCCCAAGCCAAGCCTGTTGGAATCATGCTGTTCTGGAAAAGAGAAAACCATCAGAGTGGCTAAGGCACGGCAAATACATCTCACCCGCTGAGAATCAATGTACAGGGACGGGTTCTCCCCTTCACCGCCCCACTCCCCAGAATGAAAATGAAATCAGCAGAGGAGGGGACCTGTTGGCCTCAAGGCATAGGACAAAGCAGAACTAGGGCTGGTGATTACAGGTGTACACATGGATGGTAGATGGACCAGAAACTGGCAGTTGGACTATGGCTTCTGCTCACAAAATCATGCCCCATGTGGCGGAGGCATAAATCAGGAGCTTGGGATGAACATACACACACTAGTGTATATAAGATAGATAAACAACAAAGACCTACTGCAGACCACAGGGAACTCTACTCAGTATTCTGTAATGGCCTATATGGGAAAAGAATCTGAAAAAGAGTGGATATACATATATGTATAACTGATTCACTTTGCTGTACATCTGAAACTAACACAACATAGTAAATCAGCTACACTCCAATAAAAATTTTTTTTAAAAATTATTTACTTTTAAGACAAAAGCAACATATTCAAAAAAAAAAAAAAAAAAGCAACATATTCAGACTAAATATTCAACCAGCACACAAAGATGTAAAAAGTAAAAATATTTTTCCTCCTGCCTCCTGCAATTCCCATTCCCACTTTCCCTAGATGTATCCACAATTAATGAACAGTCTCTTAGATATTCTTCTGGAAGTTTCTAAGGCATAAAAGGGATCATCTCTATGGCATCATGCTCTGTTGCATTTTAATTTTTTCACTTAATATTTTTTAGAGCTCTTATCTCACTTATAGATTTGATCTAATTCTTTTCAATAGGAGGATAATTTTTTTGACTTGTTCTCTACTGATGTTCACTTAGGTTCTACCAGTTTTATGCTAGGATAAAAGACAAGGCCATGAACAGCCTAGTACGTTTATCTCTGCGCATTTACATAAATATATCCCTAGGGTAACTCCAAAAAGTTTTCCAGGGTTTTTGAAGCCTGGGATACAGAGTGTTTAAACATGGAATTCAGAAATGCAACATAATATTCCCCAATAGTAACTCTGCTGAACAGTTTAAATTCCATAATCACCTGGAATTTTCCTAAGCCAACAAATATTCCATAACTCTCCAAATACTTTTCTCTTCCCTGGCTTCTTCCATTCTCACCTGCAAGCCAGCTACTTCAAAATCAATACACTGACACTCCTGGAACGTCACTGTTGAGGAGACAAAATCCCGATGTTTAAACAAGGAAATATAACATACTTCCTTACCTTGAACTGGGCACTTCTTATCCGAGTTAAGTTCATCAGCATGACTCCTGAGTTAACTCCCGCAGAGCCATAGAAAGGGTGCCGAGCAAAGCGGCTGTACCAGCCGATCTTGGGGATTTCATGCTCTGGGGCCATGGCCGCAAGCTGCGTGGAATTAAATTGCCTCAGAAGCTTCCAGATGTCATCAACAGGTCTCAGAAAGAGAACATCAGTGTCCACGTAGAGAAGGGAGTCCACATCCTTTAAAATCACCTTTGTGTGTATTGGGTGAGGAGGGAGAAAACAAGAAACAAAGGAAGTGGCCTGATAAGTCAACACTGCCAATGATTTTGTTGATTAATGTTAATGCTAGAAAGGGTCCCACTCTTAGCTTCCATTCCTCCCTTCTCCTTGGACTTCAGGGATAAGGGTCAGTCAAAGGGTAGAGACTCAAAGGAAGATCCATCTTGATTCAGATTGGTCCAATTCCAGGATCCTGGATTACATATGGTAAGGGTTGAACGTCGCAAGGAATGAAAACATTAGCAAATGACTGTGGCTTTCTTCTCCTCCATCCTCCAATAAGGCCATCTGTCTTTCTCAGTTTTTTCTTGGAAAAGCTAGGGCTAGCATTAGACTACTTGAAGTGGACAATCCGTAGATTAGCTCATGCCAAGCTTTAGGGTAAATACTCTGTTTCTGGATCCATTTCTTTTAGTGTTGATGGATATGGCTCTGCATCTTTTTGAAATAGTATTTTCAGCTAAGATTTAGACTTGGAAATAGGCAAAACAAGTCATTGGCCAGCTTTGTCTGCAAGGATTGGCAAACGTTTTTTTCTAAAGGGCCAGAGAGTAAATATTTTAGGCTCTGTTGTAGCTACTTAACTGCTGTTAGCATAAAAGCAGCCAAGGACAATATCTAAACAAATGAGCATGGGTGGTTCCAATAAAACTATTTAGAGACAATAAAATTGGAATTTCGTTTAATCTTCAGATGTCACAAAGCCTTCTTCTTTTGATTTTTTTCAACCATCTGAAATGTAAAAGCCATTCTTGACTCAAAGGCTGTGGTTTGTCAACCTCTGTGGTAGATCGTTCAAGCCAGCCACCTTAAGTAAATAAGTTTTGCTCTGCTAGATGCTTAGTTTACCAGAATTTTGCCCTGGGGTTTGAGACTTTAAAGTCATAGTTAGTAATAGAGTTATTTGCCTTGTTTTGCCATTGTTTCCCCAATTTAGAGGTAGCTTAACCAAAGAAGGATCATCACCCTAAAACTACAACAACACTTGTTATGGACTGAATGTGTCAAAATGCATATGTTGAAGCCCTAACTCCCCAATGTGAGGGTATTTGGAGATGGGGTCTTTGGGAAGTAATTAGGGTTAGATGAGGTCCTGACGGTGGAACCCTCAAGATGGGATTCATGTCCTCATTAAAAGAGACACCAGACAGCTTGCTCTCTTTCGCTCTCTCTCTCTCTCTCTCTCTCTCTGCCACATTAGAACATAGTGAGAAGGCAGCAGTCTGCATGCCAGGGAGAGTGTCCTCACCAGAACCCAACCATGTCAGCACCCTAATCTCAGACTTCTAGCCTCCAGAACTATAAGAAAATAAACTTCTGTGGTTTAAGCCATCCAGTTACGGTATTTTGTTATGGCAAGTTAAGACACCACTCCATTGAGATCCGAATATTTGAAACTGATGAACATGGGCACTGTATGGTACAGGCATCATGGAGATTTCAGTCTTGAATAATTTCAAAACTTACATGATTAACTGCAGGATTTATCTTTCCTTCCTCATCTACTAGAGGAATAGAATTTACAAATCAATAAAATGAAATAAAAAAAATAATGATCATCTACCATGTCATAAAAGAAGACATCCGTCTTAACAGTTTAAAGATCCTAATTCCAGAATTAGGATGAATTCTTTAAAATGAATACGCAAACTTAAACAAACATCTACCACACTATACTTATTTTTTCTTATTTAACCATGGAAAGGTAAAAACTTTGCCACAGATTAGCACTAGCCTGCTGAGTTGTTTTTTTTTTTTAAATCACAACTCCAGAGTACTGTGGAAGAAGGGCAAACTCTCTACAAAAGTAACAGTAAATTATACAATCATGATACAAGTTACTTACCACATGTAAATACAATTTTGATGTTCAAGACCACCCAAAGAACTCAACATCCCGCCAATCCTATTTTACTGGGAAGGAAAACTAATGCACAGAAAAGTGTTCTGTCCAAGTTAATGTGTCAAATAATGCTAACAATTGCTGGATTTGGAGCTAATAAAGTTGCAACACAGTAAAGTCACTTTCTAGAATGTGTTTAAGGAAATGAGAGACCGCACAGTGTTTCACTAAAAAGCTAATTTAGAATTAGAGAATCAGAGGACGAGAAAGCTATTTCAACCCATGTGAAAGAGAACAGATTTCTCTTTATGGCTGATTATCTAATAAGGCCTAAATAAAACTGTATTAATATTAATGTTTTAATCAATTAAGGGTTATGCAGACATCTAGTCCCTAAATTCAAGCTCACTGACTTGATTAATTTTTTTCTCAGTCTTAAATCAATACTATTGTTAAAGTTATCATCACTTTCTTCAATAAAATAAAAGTGTTACCATCTTTCATCAAAACAAAAAAGAAAACAAAAAGACTTGAAAAAAGGTTTGGAAAAGGAAAACTAAAAAACCCTTCAGGATGGAGGCATTCCATCGTGAAATAATAAGCAAGATAAATATATTGATTATACAGTATAGAAGCTGGTTAAAAATAAAGCAGGGAGAGGGCCGGGGGTCCCAGGTAGGAAGGGGCTTGCAATTTTAATTAGGGACATTGGGAAGGACTCACTGAGAAGAAAGAGGGCAAGTACAAATAGCGGAGGCTGGACCACTCTTAGAACAGCAGGGAGCCAGGGCGGCTGGACCACAGTGGGCAACGAAGAGCCAGGGATGAGGATGGAGCAGAGCGGGGGCTGAGCGGGGGCCGGTCACTTCACTTAGGGCTTTGTTTGCCTTTGAAAGAACTTGTTCTTTCACTGTCAGTGAGATGGAAGCCATTGAAGGGCTTTTACCAGAGGAGTGCCATGGTCTGACTTAGATTAAGGATCACTTTGGATGCTACACGGAGAAAAGACTAATTAGGGCACACAGGGGAAGCGGGGAGACCAGTTAGGATGCTATTTTAATAATTCAAGTGAGATGCGATGGCGGCTTGGCTCAGGTGGTAACAACCCAGGGAGTGAGAAGTGGCTGAATCCATAACACAGTTTGAAATGGAGCCAACAGGATTTCCGCAACAGATTGGATGTGGAATGTGAGACTAAAAGTCAAGGGCAACTCCATGGATTTTAACCTGAGCAACAGGTATGATGGAATCGCCTTTAACTGAGATTGCACCTGATGTGTGTCATTCCCGAAGTACGTGCCTGGCCCTGGCACATATGTACTGGAGTTGGCAGATGCTAAAGCCTCGCTCCCTCCCTCCTCCTCTGCATCTGCCCTTCCTGAAATATAAAGAAAATTGTAGGGGTCCTAGGAAGGGATGCATTGATGGCGGATTTCTGGGGTGATGGTCGTTTCTCTAGTTCTTGACCACAGTAGTGTTTACAGAGGTGTGAGCGTGGTAAACTAAGCATAAAGTGTTTTGGTGGGCTCTTTGTGGTAGGTAGATCATATTTCAAAATTGACACACAAAAGTAGCCCTAATGGTACATCTCAGAGACAGAATGGATGATAGCCCTTAGGAATACTGAGTCTGGCATTCCTGAGTTCAAATCCTGGCATCATGTGCCCTGTGACTCTGGACAAGTTCCTCAGTTCCCCATGCATAAAAAGTGGAAAGCAAGACCTCCACCACGTCCCCTGTCTTTGGTTTGTCACTAACATCCAGTGAAATAAAACACACACAGGGAACTCGGTACAGTGGCTGGTACGTAGTAAGTACTCAGTAAATAGCGGTGTTGCTACTATAAGAAGTCTCCGTGTTTTTTCTTTTAAAACTCACGTGTAATTAGTTACCATGCACATCAATGCTCACAGCACTTCAAAGCATGTGTCCACCACAAAGTGTCTTTTATATAAACAAAGTTAAGCTGAGAAAAGTTGAAGTTTTCGAACATTTCTAATATCATAATCCACATATTACCTCGACTGAAAACAAGAGCACCAGGGCTTTTTACTCTTTATCTGAAGAAATAAAAGACCAGGAGAAAAACTCCACTCTTCTTATAACATTGCGTCTCTGGAGGCTAATTCTGCAGCAATTATTGGTGGTATTAATTTGAAGAGGATCACTGTGGCCACTTTATAATGGGCAGAGGAATATTTACCGAAAGGATATAAAATTAGCCATTCTAATTCCCTTATGGAAATTAGCACTAGAAATGAGGCCTCTGTTTTCTTAGAGAAGGGTAAATAGAGGACAGACAATAGCTATTTGTATACAATGCTGCTCTGGCTCCATTCACCACCCCAACCTGGGCAGCTGCCTCTGGCCACCGGCAACAAGATTATTAGGGGCCACTGGCTCTCCTTCAAGTTCATTTTGCTGCAACCTTGTTCTGACTTTGATAGTACAACTTTGTGGTTGAAAGTTTGGGGTTTGAAATCTAACCATTTGTGTTTGGATTCTGTTTCCACTACAAACTGTGGTCTTGGGCAAGCTGCTTTAAGCCTTCTAAGCCTTAGTTTCCTTATCTTTTTTTTGGCCGTGCTGTGCGGCATGCAGAATCTTAGTTCCCCGACCAGGGATCGAACGCGTGCCACCTGCAGTGGAAGCACGGAGTCTTAACCACTGGATCGCCAGGGAACTCCCTGTTTCCTCATCTTGTCGATGGGACTGGTCACTCACTTCAGAGTGCTGCCGGGATGAGTAAAAGAGATAATGCATGTGAAGCCCCTGATATACACACAGTAAGGACTCAATAAATGCTATGTGACATTCTTAGGGGCTCACCCTCAGGACGGCTAGCTCCTTGATTCATAGCCCAGTAACTGGCTGCAGTAGTGGTGGTAGTAAAAGAATGAGGCATGTGCTCTGTTCTCAAAGAGCTTTAGTGGGGGAGACAGAGAAGAGGCAAAGCAAAATAAGATGTGGCTAACGGTAGGAGTAGCACAGAAGCACTTGGCAGGGCTACTAAACCATTCTGGAGTGAAAAAAAGGACAGAAGTGACAACTAAGCTGAGAGATAGGCAAGTGAAGAGCAGGGCAAAGAGTACTGAAGATAGGGCTTCCTTGGTGGCATAGTGGTTGAGAGTCCGCCTGCCAATGCGGGGGACGTGGGTTCGTGCCCCGGTCCGGGAGGATCCCACATGCCGCGGAGCGGCTGGGCCCGTGAGCCATGGCCGCTGAGCCTGCGCGTCCGGAGCCTGTGCTCCGCAACGGGAGAGGCCACAGCAGTGAGAGGCCCACGTACTGCAAAAAAAAAAAAAAAAAAAAAAAAAAACAGTACTGAAGATAAATAGAACAGCATGTGAAAAGGCCCAGAGACCAGGAGGGAGCAACACACCAGGGAGGATAGCAAATTGGTTGGTGGGGCTGGAGCTTACAGTGGGAGAGCCAGGAGCCAGGGGTGGGGAGAGATTAGGCTGTCCAAGTGGGCAGGGGCCCGATCAGGAGCTATGCTGACAAATTTGGACGTGATCCTAAGAGCCATGGGGAGATGTGAAATGACATGAACCAGAAACCTTGAGGTCTGATGTTTCCTCTCCTATCCCCATTGCCCACATCCAATCCTCAGCAAGTCCCATATGCTCTTCCTCCAAAATACATCCGAATCTGCCCACTTCTCTCCCTTTCCACTGCCTTACCCTGAGTTCAAGGCACCATTACAGCTCCCCTAGAATTCTGGAAGGGTCCATTCACTGGCCTCCCTGTGTACACACTTTCCCCTTCAATCTATTCCTCACAGAGCAGCCAGAGGGATTTTTAATCTCCAGTGTCATTTCTTCTTTGACCCATGGGTTATTTACAAGGGTGGTTGTTTAATTTCCAAATATTTGGGATTTTCCAGATATCTTTTTATTATTCATTTCTAATCTAATTTCCTTGTAGTCAGGGAGCACACTCTGCATGATTTCAGTCCTCTCAAATTCACTGAGACTTGTTTTATGGCCCACATATGGTCTATCTTGGTGAATGCTGAATGTTTATTATTCTGCAGTTGTTGGGTGGAGCATTCTGTAAATTCTGTAGCTGCCAATTAGGTCAGTTGGTTGATAGTGTTGTCAAGGATTTCTAGGTGCTAACTGATTTTCTGTTTGCTTATTATAACCACAGGAGCTCTATGGAGTTTTATCTTCAGACACCAAGAAAGAGGGGAGAAATATGAAATCACTGCAAATTCATTAACATCAACAGATATGATTTGGGAGAGTTCCCTGGTGGCCTAGTGTTTAGGATTCCGGGCTTTCACTGCCATGGCCTGGGTTCAATCCCTGGGTGGGGAACTGAGATCCCACAAGCCACGTGGCACAGCCAAAAACAAACAAACAAACAAAAAACAGATATGATTTGTGAGCCATCGTTTATTTTCACACTAACAGACAATTATCAAAAGAGGAGTGTTGAAGTCTCTCACTCTGATTGTGGATTTGTCTATTTCTCTAAGCATGGTTTTGCTTTGTAGATTTGGAAGCTCTGTTGTTAGGATGCCACTTTCATCTTTAAACCCCTTCAAGACTTTTCACTGTGCTTTCATTACACATGAACCATGGTCCCTAAAAGGCTCTGCAGGATGGACACACTCTGTCCCTACAGGGGACCGAGTTCCTATCAGTGGTGATCTTTCACCTCCTAGCACAACTTTTCATTATGGCTCAGTTACTGTCTGAGGAGGAAAATGGACTTAATAGGAAGTTAACGAGCTCCTACTTCTCTTCCTGCCTACAGCCAGGGTTTCCTCTGTCGGAGATGCTCTTAAGTCTTTCTTTAGATAGAAACTAACACAGTTAGTTTCCCCCTTTCAGAAAGAAAACATAAAGTAGAAGCTATCTCATTTAACAATGGAATCATCTTTTGGAATGTTCCTTCTCACTTCATTCTGGAAATTCAATGCACCCAAGGTAAAGAAGATACTGTACTCAAATTTGCTGAAAAACACTATCAATTACGAAATACTTGTGCAGCCCTGATGCTTTATTCAGTTTCACTGTTTGTGAGTTCTCCTTTTAGATAATTGCCTAAAGTATCAAAACTGTGATTAGGGTGAAAATTAATGATGTCCCCAAATTGTATCTGTTGATGTAAATCAATTAGCAGTAACTTCACATTTCTCCCCCTTTCCTTGGGTCTGGAGATTAAGCTCTAGGGAGCTCCTGTGATTTAGGATAAGCATCTTCCCCAGCCTGTGAGTGAAGTGCTACCAACAGCTTCCCAGATGTGAGGCAGAGCTTTCCAGTTACCATTCTCGAATGGCTCGAACTCATGCTGTAGATCTGAGCTCAGGTGTGACCTCCTCTGAAAGGCTTACCCAAGAGCCTCCTTCCTCTCTCCCTCCAGGCTCCCCATCACACCACTCTACTTACCTCTGTCCGCAACCAGTGGCCTTTTGTTAAATTATTTTCTCATCTGTTGCTTGCCTCCTCCAGTTACAATAGAAGTTCCATGAGGACAGGGACCTTCTGGGTCTAGTTAACTCCTAAAAGTTTATGTGCCTAACGCAATGCCTAATAGCTATATTAGGCATCCAGTAAATATTTACACAAAGTAAGGAATTCAACTGCTGAACTGTCTCAGAAACATTGTAACTTTAAATATGTTTCAAGGCTGATTGCAGAAGGAAGGACAGGTCCTGAGAAATAAGAAGGTCTGTGAATAGTTGAAGAATAGAAGACCTAAGTTCCTGAAGAGAAAACTAACATAACACCTACCAATGCTGAATATCATTCTTTTGCGGGTGTGGTCCAGTGCGTCACCCTTCAGGCCTCTGTTGATGGTACAGCTAAGTCACTTTGTATGTATATCATCCCATTTCCTTACCTCGCTAGCATTTTTTTAAACATCTTTATTGGAGTATAATTGCTTTACAATGGTGTGTTAATTTCTGCTTTATAACAAAGTGAATCAGTTACACATATGTTCCCATATCTCTTCCCTCTTGCGTCTCATCCCACCCCTCTAGGTGGTCACAAACCACCGAGCTGATCTCCCCGTGCTATGCGGCTGCTTCCCACTAGCTATCTATTTTACGTTTGGTAGTGTATATATATCCACGCCACTCTCTCACTTTGTCACAGCTTACCCTTCCCCCTCCCCATATCCTCAAGTCCATTCTCTAGTAGGTCTGTGTACTTATTCCCATCTTGCCCCTAGGTTCTTCATGACCTTTTTTTTTTCTTTCTTAGATTCCATACATATGTGTTAGCATACGGTATTTGTTTTTCTCTTTCTGACTTACTTCACTCTGTATGACAGTCTCTAGGTCCATCCACCTCACTACAAATAACTGAATTTCGTTTCTTTTTATGGTTGAGTAATATTCCATTGTATATATGTGCCACATCTTCTTTATCCATTCATCTGCTGATGGACACTTAGGTTCCTCACTAGCATTTTTAAAAGACCCTAAAAACTAAAGGAATGGAAAGGGAGCTGCAGGAGGCAAAGGACAGAACAGAAGCAAAGACAAAAACGCCATTTAGATTCAAGTAGGATTGAATTCCAGAGGAGGGAATCTTTGTTAAATGATGTTAGTGATAATTAGGAGAAGGAAAAAATATTCAAAGAGGGTTAAAGCAGGAAGTGGAAACAGAGAGGAGGAAAGGACAAGTTTCAAGAGGAAGTAAAAAAGAAACATGTCTTTTTTTGTTTGTTTTCTTACCAAGGGGAAACATCTCCTACATTTATGAAAAATAGAGACTTGAATACAACTAAAATAGCAACAATTTATCTGTACGGTCTGAAAGCCACAGTCTCCATATACACTAAGTCAGATCATGACTAAAGAAACGAAGGTCTCCATGGAAAGGCACAAGAAATGCAGCCACTGTTTCAGTCTGGGAAGATGAAGAAGCTCTGGAGATGGATGGTGGTAGTGGTTTGCTCAACAATGTACTGAATGCCACTGACCTGTACACTTGAAAATGATTAATTAAAACATCTTATGTTATGCATATCTTACCACAATAAAAATGGGAAATAACGAAATACAGACACCACTCTTACATTTTTTCAATTCAAATAAAGTTGGCTTTAAACAATGTACTCAATGGTGTTTACTCACCTATTTCTACCTTTGTGAATTTTTATTTCCCTAAACAAAATGTATTCTAGGAGTTATTCTTTTTAGGAGTTATTCTTTTTTTTTTTTTTTTTTTTGCGGTACACGGGCCTCTCACTGTTGTGGCCTCTCCCGTTGCGGAGCACAGACTCCGGACGCGCAGGCTCAGCGGCCACGGCTCACGGGCCCAGCCGCTCCGCGGCATGTGGGATCTTCCCGGACCGGGGCATGAACCCATATCCCCTGCATTGGCAGGTGGACTCTCAACCACTGCGCCACCAGGGAAGCCCTCTAGGAGTTATTCTAAGATGATCTTTAATTTCCACAATTCGATCAGGTTCCTGTCCTTTATTTTTTCTTCTTTTCCTGTTTTGAAGAGTAATTCGTTCCTAGAGCACACACCTCTCCAGGTGAGATGTCCTTCAAAGCTGACCGAGAGCCCACCTTTGCCAATGAAGGAGCCTGGGCAACGTCCCCTGCCACCTGCCTCCTCTCTCTAACAGAGAACTTTCCCCTAAGGGGGTAGATTCCGGGGAAAATGTTTGGGGTCCCGTGCCCCTTCTCATTCTACAGAAAGATAAATTGAATGGGATAGAATTTCTCAAGCTTCTTGGACTTTCTCCTCTGGGACCAAAATTTCCAAGTCTCCAAATCAAAATCAGAACAAAAAGGAAATTCTACGTTTCAATACATATTTGCAAATTGATCAAAATAAATTCCCTTTTCCTCTACCATCATGTCACATTCCTTTTCAAAAAACGCACACTGGACCTATCTTGAAGCTATTACAGAGAAAATAATTATTGAGGAAAGGGAGAAAGTCAGGTAATGACAGACATGTCCACTGATGGCTGGGTAACCTCTCAAGAGATCCTCTGGTAAACAGAGTGGAAATCTGAAAGACGCAAAAACCATGGTAATTTAATCCTCATTTCATCCTCACGACAACCTAATGAGGTAGTACTATTATGACCCCCATTTTATAGATGAGGAAACTGAGACAGAGAGAGGTTAAGTTCCTTTCCCAAGGTCACACAGCTATAGAAAATATTCAATCAGCCGATATTTTTGTCAATAAAGTAACTTACAAACATAAAGGAATAATAATCCCTCTGTTGTTTTTAGCATGTGTTATGTGCTAAGCATCATTCCAGCCATTTCCTATACATAATACATTGTTTCCAGTGCCTCAACAACCCTGCCAGAGTGGTATTATTACTCTCATTTAATAGATGAGCTTAAATAACTTACCTAAGGTTAGCACTAATAAATGGCAACACCTGGATGAAACCAGGGCTCTCTGACACCGAAGCTCACACTCCTTGTGCTCTACCATGTTGTTTTTCATCCACCACAAAGCAGTCATTGTGCTTGTTCACAACGGGAATGATGGATGTGACTAGTGCTAGAGCAATTGTTCTTAAACCTCAGCGTACATGAGATTCATTTAAGAAGCTGGGTTGAAATGCAGATTCCTAGGCCTTGCCTCCAGATTCTGAATTATTAGGTCTGACCTGGACCCCTAGAATGTGCCTGTATGTATGTATGCATGTGTTTTTTTTAATTTTTTATTTTGAGATCGTTTCAGACTTACGGAAGAGTTGCAGAAACTCCAGAGAGCTCCCATGTACTCTTCACTGAGCTTCTCCTGTGTTAATATCTCACATAACCACCCAACATTTGTTAAGACTAAGAAATTAAGCTTGGTACAATTCTATTAACCACAGAATTACTCTGATTTTACCAGTTTTTCCACTAATGTCTTCTTTCTGTTCCAAAATCCAATTGGTATCTCACAGTGCCCTGAGCTGTTAGGAGTACTTTCTCTTCTCCAGTCTGTGACAGTTCTTCAGTCTTTCCTTGTCTATTCACGAGCTTGACAGCTTTGAAGAATACTGGTCAGCTATTTTGTACAAAGTCTCTCAATTTGGGTGTTTTCTCATGATTAGACTGAGGGTATGCACTGTCAGGAAAAATACTACAGAGGTGAAGTGTCCTTTCTCTGTGTGTGCCCATCTCTGGGTGTACATGATGTTGATATATCAATATGTTACTGGTGACGTGAGCCTTGATCCCTTGGCTGGCTAAGGTTCTATCTATCAGTATTCTTCACAGTAAACTTACTATTTCTCCTTGGTAATTACTAAATATTGTAAAGGAGACACTTTGAAACCATGAAAATATCCTGTTTCTGGTTAAACTTGCACCCCCTAATTTTAGTATTCACTGGCAGATCTTACCTGCAGTAATTAGTACTGTAGTATTCTAATGGTGATTTTCTATTTCCCTCATTTCTTTCTACATTAATTGAATTCTTCTGTAAGAAAGAGTTGTCATTTCTCCCCATCCAGTTATTTGTTCAGTTATTTATTTGTATTAGTATGGACTTATGAAAATTATTTTATTTGGGGGTTAAAATTTGATATATATTCTTTTTCTTTTTTTTTTTTGCGGTACGAGGGCCTCTCACTGTTGTGGCCTCTCCCGTTGCGGAGTGGGATCTTGGCTCATGGGCCCAGCCGCTCCGCGGCATGTGGGATCTTCCCGGACCAGGGCACGAACCCGTGTCCCCTGCATCGGCAGGCGGACTCTCAACCACTGCGCCACCAGAGAAGCCCAGATATATATTCTTAAATAAATAATTATTTATTTTGTTGCTCAAGCTGTTTCAACTTTGGTCATTTGGAGCTCTTTCAGATTGGCTCCTGTGCGCTTTCAATATGCATGCCCTTCCTTTTTTTCCACATCCTTACTTTCTAGCACCACAAGACACTCCAGGCTCGTCTTGCAGTTTCCCTGCCCTCTGTTCTAGAATCAACAAGTTCTACAAGGAGCCCTGGTTCCTTTTACTGGAGGATAGAATTCAGAAACCAAGATTTGGGTGCAAGGTGTGCTCATTGCTACTGGGGTGTCACTGCTTCTAGCCTCTCTTAGTGGATCTCTAGGAAGTACATGTATGTATACTACCCAAGGTATCCATACATACCTCTATCTATCTAGTTAACTACCTATCTATCTATTAAAAAAAACATGAATTCACATTGATACCTGATCTCACGAGCCTGTATGTGCCTTTGAAAAATAATTTGTTAAAGAAACAGAAAATTTTGAGCTTAGATTATCAGGGTATTGGGCTGAGTTTTGAATTACTGGGCATGATTTTAATAAGTGAGGCTGGAGGTGGAAGAGTGGAGAGGCGTGGTCCCCAAGCAACAGTATGGAGGGGGTAATACACACAGCGTCTCGGAAAGACAATGGCAGAGCAGCCTGGCTGGAATGGGAATTCATGATTTGGAATAATGCTGAAAAGTTAATAGGTGCACTCGGTCAGAATGCAAAGGGCCCTGAACACCAGGCTGAGGGGGTGCGACTTGATCCTACAGAGACTCTGGGAAGGCTCTGGGCTGAGAATCCACATGAGAATATCATTCAGAAAGCAAAAATCCAGGAGTGGCATGCAGGAAGGAAGGGACTCAGACGGCAGGGAGACAAATAAGCAGATCAGTACCATCCTCATTTTCTCTGTTATCATTGCCACATTTACTGTTTGTATTAATGTAAATATACCCAGAGCCAGAACACCTGGCCAGAGAGAGGCCCGCACCTTCTGTAATTCTGGCATGCCTGTATGTATTTGCAAATGTGAACAAAAAGCTTCTATACATTACGAAAAGCTTTGATGCTCTTTTTTTTTTTGTCTGACTGGTTTGCCATTTTAAAAAATTGTCTAAATTATACAATATACAAATTCATGCTTGTGTGTTATAAAAGTATGGACAATTTAGCAATCCTCAGAATAAGAAATTCAAATTTTTCTTTTTCTGCCTATCCCCACCACACCATCACTCCATGCCCCTCCAACCCTCTCTCCTCTTTTTTGCATTAACTAACCATAACGGTTCAGTGAATATCACCCCAGACAGTTTCTACACATTTATCTATATATGTGACCTTTGCAAGGCCAGGAGTTCAGATCTCAACTCAACTGTTACCTCCTCAGAGAGTCCCATTCCCCATCACTCTCTAAACACTTTAATTTTTCCCCATTATTCTTATTACTACCTGAAATGAACTTTAATTGTTTTTGTCATTCTTCCCTGACTAGAATATAAGCTCCAAGAAAGCAGGAAATTTGGATAACTTGTTCACAGTCATATTTCTAGGGCCAGTCACATAGTTGGGGCTGAATAAGTATTACTGAATGAATGTTTGTGTATATGAATGTTTGTGTGTATATATACACACACACAAATGCACATACTTTTGGATATTTTTAAATTGAGGTACAGTTGATTTACAATGTTGTGTTTTATTGGTGTACAGCACAGTGATTCAAATATATACATATATATATTCTTTTTCATATTCTTTTCCATTATAGTTTATTACAAAATATTGAATATAGTTTCCGGTGCTATATATAGTAGGATGTTGTTGTTTACCTATTTTACATATAGTAGTTTGTATCCGCTAATCCCAAACTCCTAATTTATCCCTCCCCACCCTTTTCTCCTTTGGTAACCATAAGTTTGTTTTCTATGTCTGTGAGTCTGTCTCTGTTTTGTAAATAAGTTCATCTGAATCATTTTTTAGATTCCACATATAAGTGCTATCATATATTTGTCTTTCTCTGACTTACTTCATTTAGTATGATAATCTCTAGGTCTATCCATGTTGCTGCAAATGGCATTATTTCACTCTTTTTTATGGCTGAGTAATATTCCATTGTATATATGTATCACATTTTCTTTATCCATTCATCTGGCAATGGACACTGAGGCTGCTTCCACGTCTTGGCTACTATAAATAGTGCTGCTATGAACATTGGGGTGCATGTATCTTTTTGAATTAGACTTTTCTCCAGTATATGCCCAGGACTGGGATTCCTGGATCATATGGTAACTCTATTTTTAGTTTTTAAGGAACCTCCCTACTGTTTTCCATAGTGGCTGCAACAATTTATGTTCCCACCAACACATACTTTTGGATTTTTAAAAATACCAATGGATTCACTCTATACATACTTTCTAATTTTCTCTTTTGAGATATTTCCCTTTTGTTTTGGATGTGCAGAGAACAAAGAACTTTCTGTTTGATTCTACATATTCTCAAACATCCTTTATAATGTGAAAATAGTTTAAGGCAGGGGAGAGAATTATGAACACTTGAAATGTATCATTCCCATATAGCGTTTTCTTCCCTGTTCCATTGGGAACTTGTACAAAAATAAATATCCACTCTTGATTAAATGGTGACGCACCACTTAAACTGTCTTGAGATTTTTCAGGGTCACTAAATGGCTAGCTTAAAATGCAGTGGCCCGGGAGAAAAATTACAACCATTTTTATTTTTGCCTCTATTGTGCCCTCTTGTGGAATGACATATAACTTACATACTCATTTTTGTGAAGTTTTAACAAAGAGCAGATTGTACCCACGTCCTGGCTACTACATTCACACATGTTCCCATCAACGCAGTAGACTCTTCTGATCAGTTTAATCTCTAATCTCCATGCAAACAAGATTCAGATTGCCTCTGAGTTGGGCAAATCAATGATGGCTTTGTTCAGGACGCTTCTCCTAAAAGTCTGGCTCGTCAAGCTTGTGTTTGGTCTTTGATTCCATCATCTCAGCTGTTGGGTCAGCTGTTATAACTGCACGCAGGACGTTTTCCACAGGCCTTGCGTTACTGAAGGTGTCTGGTTTCTCTGGCATGCTCTGAGATAATGGCTCTCTCAGATCTTCCATCTGCTTCCATCCCTTTGGCTTGCTTCCTCCTCTTATCAGGTGTTGCAATCCCGGCCAGCAAGTACACACTCTCTCCTCCTGCAGGCTGTAGACATCCTGTTAGCCCTGGCAACTGTCATTTAAAGCAGAAACCAGTTTCTTAGTCACATGATGCCGTCCCAGAGAATATGCTGTCTGCTAGGGAGTTGCTGGAAACAGGATCACTGGGTCACAAGGAACTGTAGCTCTTCCCTCGAATTGGACTGGTTTTCAACAAATGTTTTCATTTTCCTTGTATTTGAAATCAAATCCAACTAACGTGTACTGATTATATACTGGGTTCAAGTCTAGCCAGTCATAAGTGTTAAATCTTCAAATCCTCCCTACGACCCTTTGATGAACTTGGTAAAGCCCTTATTGTAAGTCCATTCATTCATGCATCCGATGTCCATCCTCCCTCCCTCTTTCCCACCCTTCCATCCTTCCTTCCTTCTCATCCAAACATCCCAGTAGTTTTACTGAGTGCCTTCCGCTAATATGTGCAGTGCACTACTCTACTTGTTGGAGACCAAAGACCTTTCCCATGATAGGGCTTACAGGCTAGTGAGAGAAACCCAAAAATAAAACGAATAAGTAAAGTATGTAGTATTCTAACTTTAAAGATAGTAGCATAGAGGAAAAAATAAAGTGAGGGAGGGGAGCAATTTTAAATACAATAGCTTCACTGAACAAGTGAGTGTGAACAAAGACATGTGTACTATTTTTATACCCATTTAACAGATAAGGATGGAAGGTTCCAGGGAATCTTCCAAAGGAGGTATTTTGGAAAATTTTGGGAATCTTTTCTACAAATACAGGAGAAAATTCTGGCATTTAGAAACTACAAGAAGCAGGGCAGAAAGACTATACTATGGGAGAAACTTGGGCTCCAATCCAGGCTCTAAGATTTACTCCAGGAAAATGATTAACTTCCCTCAACTTCAGTTTCCTTGTTAGAAAAAAATGGTACCAATCAGTACATCTCTCAAAAAGTGAAGAGGTGATGAAATCATGAACCTGAGGATCCCAGAATGTACTAGTGTGACAGTCACTGCCTGGTCATTGACCACCAACCATTCAGATCTCTCCTTTCAGTTGTATGTCCTGAAGACCTGTCTTAAAGCCTCATTTCTCACGCTGTTTTCAACTGCACCCCACAGTAAGACATGCATTTATATCATGATACTAGTAGTACGTGCACACATAAATACATAAAACAGAAACATTTTCAAATATATATTTGTCCTTACTATAGTAACGCATATCCCTTATTTGACACTACTTTAGTTATTTAATTTTTTAAAGAACTGATCATTATCCACTAAACTGATTTCAAGAGTTACCAGTGAGTAATTTTCTAGTATTTGAGAAACACAAGGGTCGAACTGTTAACAAAGGCTTGGTAAATAATTTAATGTAGATAGACAGACAAACAGACATATGAACAAATACATAAAAAATATCCTCAACATCTCCCACCACATTTCCCTCTCTCACCAAAAACAACCAGTTCCAATCCTTTAAAACTGATTCTTTGGGTAGGTACCTCCACATCTCTAAATAACATGCTAAAAGAAAAACAATTCTCTGAACTCACAACTTCTGGCACCAAATGTGTGGGGCTTTCCCCCACACCAACCAATTCGCCAACACTCCAGACACCAACTTGCTGTCCTACAATTCAGTTATGACACTGACTACGTAGGGTGAGGTCCAGAAGGGTCCTGAGCCCAGGAGCTTCTGTCTCCATAACGTTTGCACCACCTTCCCAGCACATGGATGTGTTCACCAATCCAAAATCTCTCTGGACCTCATCGTTTACAGACTTTAATGGAGGCTTCATCACGTAGCCATGATCAATCATTAACTCAATCTCCAATCTCCCTCTCCCCTCCTAGAGGATGGGGAGTAGGGCTGAAAGTTCCAATCATGGCTTGGTCTTTCTAGTGAACGGCCCCCATCCAGAAGCCCACCAAGAGTCACCTCATTAGAAAAAAAAGACATACCTATTAACCAGGAAATCCCAAGGGACTAAGAAGCTCTATGTAAGATGCCTCTATCACACTCATTATTCAAGAAATTACAAGGGTTTTAGGAACTCTGTGTCAGGAACCGGGACCAGAGACCAAATATATATTTCTCATTATGTCACATATGCCTCATCTACTGACTTCTTGCCCTGGAAGAGAATTTAGCTGCAGTACTCGGGATCTTCATTGCGGCCTGAAGCCTTCTTAGCTGTGGCATGCGTGCAGGATCTAGTTCCCTGACTAGGGATTGAACCAGGTGTCCTGCACTGGAAGCATGGCATCTTAGCCACTGGACCACCAGGGAAGTCCCGAAATTTTCTTGAATTAGTTCCACTGTTGATTTCCTATCCTTTGTGTTCTATGTTCTCTTTCCAGGGCTCCTGTTCTTTAGATGTTTGATCTATCCTCTAATTTTCTAAACATTGTATTGCTATCCTCCATATCATCGGTTTTTATTGTTTTTTTATTCTACTTTCTGAATAAAAACCTTTTTCTCCCAATTCTTCTATTGATTTGTTCATTTCTACTACCACAGTTTGAATTTATGAGGTTTTTAAAATCCTCTAAATGTTTTTTTATATAAATTTATTTATTTTATTTATATTTGGCTGTGTTGGGTCTTTGCTGCTGTGTGCAGGCTTTCTCTACTTGTGGCTCACGGGCTCTAGAGCGCAGGCTCAGCAGTTGTGGCGCACGGGCTCAGCTGCTCCGCGGCATGTGGGATCCTCCCGGACCAGGGATCGAACCCATGCCCCCTGCATTGGCAGGCGGATTCTTAACCACTGCGCCACCAGGGAAGTCCCTAAATGTTTCATTTTTAAAATTGAATCCTATGCTTCTTCATGTATCACCTTCTTTTATTTCTCTGAGAATACTGATGATAATTTTTTTAGAAGTTTCATTCATCCTTCATAGATGATGTTCTCTATATTGATGTTTTTCTCTTTATTTGTCTTGACCTCTGTCTTTCCTAGTAGAGGGTTTCTCCAAATATCTAGTGATTTCTGGATTTCCATTAAGATTTAAGAGGAGTTTGGAAGTATGTGGAGGGAACTTGTCAGCTGTATGCTTCAGTGTAGGAAGCTCTGGCTGGGCCACCTTAATGGGGAAACTCCTGATGCCAGCGTCCTTAAATCCCCAAAGATATTTCTTCCAAATCCCTGTTTGGAAGACATAATTTTCCTTGCAAGGTTCTGAGAGCGATATGGGAGGATATTTAAGTTTTAGATTGAACCTCATGTTTCAACATGATGCCCACCACTGTGCCTGGATTCCTATAGTCCAGAAATAATCTATTTTATCTTCTCTAGAAACGGAACCGCCAATCTTTTGCCCAGGGGAAGAGAGAGGCGGAATCCCAGTTACATGATATAAAATTGGCAATCTGGGGGTCTAAGTGTTTCTCAGAGAATCTTGCAATGAAACCACTGATTTTAGGCATATTTTCGCTGCCCATTCCAGCTGATGCCACCAGTTCACTGGCCTTTTGGGATTGTGCCATGTGAGTCATTTGCTCCTGGGCTTTCTCCATTGCTGGTTAATGATACAGATGTCTCAAGCAGACTAAGTTGGTTACCACCAACTTAGTGGTAAAATCTACTTCAAGCTTTAATTGCCTCCTCTTCTGTACTTTTTATCCTAGAATAGAAGGTTTATGCTACTTAAAAAATTAATTATCCATATTTTAGTATAGTTTGGGGAAAGAATGAATATAAATCAGATGTTTTGCTTGCAGTCTCTAATCAGACACAAGCCTAGTGTGCTAAACTTCTTTTCCATTCTGAGAGTCCCTAACATCCTTCCAATCAAGTCCTCTTCTGATTAACTCGGCCTAAGTCAATTATAATTGCTTGCAATCAAAGAATTATGTAACAGTAAGTAATCAACAAATATTAGTCACGATTCTTGTACTATGCTTCATAACAAACATGGTAATTCCAGAATTACTAAGATGGTAATCAGGTTGGTCAAAAAGACTACGATGTGTCTGATATCAAAATAGGAGCATCCTCTGCTGGGGCACGTTGTAATTGTTCTGTGCTGGTTATGGCTTGGCCAACTAGACGGAGAAAACTTTTGCTGCTGTTAAGCAAGATAAGGTCCTTTGGGGAAAACAGTTAATGATCTCAGTAGTTTGATGCTACTTATCAGTACTCATAATAACAGCAATAATAATAAGAATTACAGATAACACTTATTACGTACTGTGCATTATTCCTAAGGGTGTTACATTTACTAACTAATTTAAGTGTTCACCACACTATGAGTTAGTAAAATTCTTATTCCCATTTTACAGATAAGTAAATTGAGGCAAAGAAAAGTTACTTCTCTCTCTCTCCCTCTCTCTCTCTCTATATATAAACATTATATCTACCCTCTCTCCTGTGGAAAAACTGACTCCATACGGTTCCGATGCAATTGGTCCCTGTCGTCCAAAGGAGAGAATGTGACTTAAGTTGGGCTAATCAGAGTATCCTATTTTCCTGGCCATAGTAATTGTTCAGGGACAAGAACATGAACCATGAGGGGCCAGTCAAAATATACACCACGATTTTTATGATAGAGTTATTAGAGACCATGCTTTTATCCTCTCTTAATAGCTTTATTGAAACATAATTTACACATCAGAGAATTCACCCATTCATAGTAAACAATTCAGTGGTTTTTAGTATATTCACAGAGCTGTGCAACCACCATCAGAATCTAAATTTAGAGCATCTTCAGCACCTCAAAAAGAAATTCTGTACCCACTAGCAGCCACTCCCCATTTCCCCCAACCTGATTAGCCCTAGGCAAGTACTAATCTACTTTCTTTTTTTCTTTTCTTTTTTTTAACATCTTTATGGGAGTATAACTGCTTTACAACAGCGTGTTAGTTTCTGCTTTATAACAAAGTGAATCAGTTATACATATGTTCCCATATCTCTTCCCTCTTGCGTCTCCCTCCCTCCCACCCTCCCTATCCCACCCCTCTAGGTGGTCACAAAGCACAGAGCTGATCTCCCTGTGCTATGCGGCTGCTTCCCACTAGCTAGCTATTTTACGTTTGGTAGTGTATATATGTCCACGCCACTCTCTCTCTTTGTCACAGCTTACCCTTCCCCCTCCCCATATCCTCAAGTCCATTCTCTAGTAGGTCTGTGTCTTTATTCCCATCTTGCCCCTAGGTTCTTCATGACCTTTTTTTTCTCTTAGATTCCATACATATGTGTTAGCATACAGTATTTGTTTTTCTCTTTCTGACTTACTTCACTCTGTATGACAGACTCTAGGTCCATCCACCTCACTACAAATAACTCAATAACGTTTCTTTTTATGGCTGAGTAATATTCCATTGTATATATGTGCCATATCTTCTTTATCCATTCGTCTGTCTATGGACACTTAGGTTGCTTCCATGTCCTGGCTACTGTAAATAGAGCTGCAGTGAACATTTTGGTACATGACTCTTTTTGAATTATGGTTTCCTCAGGGTATATGCCCAGTAGTGGGATTGCTGGGTCACATGGTAGTTCTATTTTTAGTTTTTTTAAGGACCCTCCATACTGTTCTCCATAGTGGCTGTATCAATTTACATTCCCACCAAAAGTGCAAGAGTGTTCCCTTTTCTCCACACCCTCTCCAGCATTTATTGTTTCTAGATTTTTTGATGATGGCCATTCTGACCACTGTGAGATGATATCTCATTGTAGTTTTGATTTGCACTTCTCTAATGATTAGTGATGTTGAGCATCCTTTCATGTGTTTGTTGGCTATCTGTATATCTTCTTCGGAAAAATGTCTATTTAGGTCTTCTGCCCATTTTTGGATTGGGTTGTTTGTTTTTTTTGATACTGAGCTGCATGAGCTGCTTGTAAATTTTGGAGATCAATCCTTTGTCAGTTGCTTTGTTTGCAAATATTTTCTCCCATTCTGAGGGTTGTCTTCTCGTCTTGTTTATGGTTTCCTTTGTTGTGCAAAAGCTTTTACGTTTCATTAGGTCCCATTTGTTTATTTTTGTTTTTATTTCCATTTCTCTAGGAGGTGGGTCAAAAAGGATCTTGCTGTGACTTATGTCATAGAGTGTTCTGCCTATGTTCTCCTCTAAGAGTTTGATAGTGTATGGCCTTACATTTAGGCCTCTAATCCATTTTGAGTTTATTTTTGTGTATGGTCTTAGGGAGTGTTCTAATTTCATTCTTTTACATGTAGCTGTCCAGTTTTCCCAGCACCACTTATTGAAGAGGCTGTCTTTTCTCCATCGTTAATCTACTTTCTATCTCTATAAATAGATTTGCCTATTCAGGAGATTTCATATAAATAAGATCATAGAATATGTGTCCTTTTTTGAATGGCTCCTTTCACTTTGCATAATGTTTACAAAGCACACCCAATGTTGTAGCTTGTATCAGTACTTCATTCCTATTTACAGCAAAATATTACTCCATTGTATGAATATACTACAGTTTATTCATCCAGTCAACAGTTGATGGATGTTTGGGTTGCTTCCATCTTTTATCTTTTGGCTGTTATGAATCATGTTGCTATGAATATTTGTGTACATGTGTTTTCATTTCTCTCCATTATCTAGGAGTAGACTTGCTGGGTCATATGGTAACTCTATGTTTAATCTTTTGGGGAAGTGGCAGACTGTTTTCCAAAGCAGCCACACCATTTTACATTCCTACGAGTAGTGCATGAGGGTTCCAATTTTTCCACATCCTTGCTAACACTTGTTACTATGTCTTTTTGTTTAAAGCCATCCTAGCAGTGTGAAGTGGCATCTCAATGCATTTTTAAAAAATTAATTAACTTATTTATTTATTTATTTTTGGCTGCGTTGGGTCTTCGTTGCTGCGCACGGGTCTTCTCTAGTTGCGGCGAGCAGGGCTACTCTTTGTTGCGGTGCGCGGGCTTCTCACTGCGGTGGCTTCTCTTGTTGCGGAGCACGGGTTCTAGGTGTGTGGGCTTCAGTAGTTGTGGCACGCGGGCTCAGTAGTTTTGGCTCATGGGCTTTAGAGAGCAGGCTCAGTAGTTGTGGCTCGCGGGCTTAGTTGCTCCGCGGCACGTGGGGTCTTCCCGGACCAGGGCTTGGACCCGTGTCCCCTGCATTGGCAGGCGGACTCTCAACCACTGCGCCACCAGGGAAGCCCCTCAATGTGGTTTTGATTGCATTTCCCTGATGACTAATGATATTGAGCATCTTTTCACATGTGTATTGCCCATTTTTTAACCTTCTTTGGAGACATGTCTATTCAGATCCTTTGCCCACTTTTAGTTGGGTCATTTGTCTTTGATTACTGAGTTGTAAGAGTTCTTTGTACATTCTAGAGAAAAGTACTTTATCAGATATATGATATGTGAATATTTTCTCCTATTTTGTAGATATCTTTTTGCTTTTTGATGGTGCTCTCTGAAGCACAAAAGTTTTCAATTTTGATGTAGTCCAAGTTATCTAGTTTTTCTTTTGTTGCTTGTGCTTTTGGTATCACATCTAAGAAACCACTGTCTAATCCAAGGTCTTGAAGATTTACTCCTATATTTTCTTCTAAGACTTTTATATTTTCAGCTCTTATATTAGGTCTTTGATCCATTTGAATTAAATTTTACGTATAATATAAGGTACAGAATATAACTTCATTCTTTTGAATGTGGATATCCAGTTCTTCCAACACCATCTGTTGAAAAGATTACTCTTTCCCCAACTGAATTGCCTGGGAACCTTCGTCTAAAATAAATGGACTGTGAATATGAGGGTTTATTTCTGGACTCTCAAATCTCTTCCACTGATCTATACCTCTACCTTTGCCAGTACTACACTGGCATAGTTACTGTACTTTTGCTGTAAAATTTGAAATCAGGAAGTGAGAGTCTTCCAAGTTTGTTCTTCTTTTTCAAGATTGTTTTGGATATTTTGGGTGTCTTGAACTTTTAAAAAAACTTTATATATATATATTTAGCAGTTTTAGGTTCACAACAAAATTGAGAGGAAGGTACAGAGATTTCCCATACATGCCCTGCCTCCACACAAGCATAGGCTCCCCTATTATCAACGTCACTCACCAGAGTGGTATATTTGTTACTAGGCATGAACCTAGAGTGACTCATCATAATCACCCAAAGTCCATAGTTTACATTAGGGCTCACTCTTGGTGTTATACATTTTATGGGTTTGGACAAATGTATAATGACATATATTCATCATTATAATATCATACAGCATATTATCACTGCCTTAAAAATCCTCTGAGCACCACATATTCATCCATTCCCCCTCTCCAAACCCCAGGCAAACACTTTTTACTGTCTCCATAAGTTTGCCTGTTCCACAATGTCATATAGTTGGAATCATATAGTATTTGGCCTTTTCAAATTGGCTTCTTTCACTTAGTAACATGCATTTAAGATTCCTCTGTGACTTTTTATGGTTTGCTAGCTCATTTCATTTTAGCACTGAATAATATTCCACTGTCTGCATGCACCACAGTTTATTTATCCATTTACCTCATGAGGGATATCTTGGTTGCTTCCAAGTTTCTACAATTATAAATAAAGCTGCTATAAAGATCCAAGTGCAGGTAGACATAAGTTTTCAGCTCCTTTGGGTAAATACCAGTGAGCACTACTGCTGGGTCATATGGTAAGCATAGATTTAGTTTCGTTAGAAACTGCCACACTGTCTTCCAAAGAGGCTGTACCATTTTGCATTCCCACCAGCAATGTATGACAATGCCTGTTGGTCCACATCCTTGATAGCATTTGGTGTTGTCAGTATTCCAGATTTCGGTCATTCTGATAAGTATGCAGTGGTATCTCACTGTTGTTTTACTTTGTATTTCTCTGATGACATATGATGCGGAGCACATTTTCATATACTTATTTGCCACCTGTATATCTTCTTTGATGAGGCGTCTGTTAAGGTCTTTCGCCCATTTTAAAATCAGGTTATTTATACTCTTGTTGTTGAGTTTTAAGACTTCTTTGTGTACTTTAGGTAACAGTCCTTTATCAGGTGTGTCTTTTGCAAATATTTTGACCCAGTCTGTAGCTTGTCTTCTCATTCTCTTGATATTGTCTTTCACAGAGCAGAAGTTTTGAATTATAATGAAGTCTAGTTTATCAATTTTTTCCTTCATGGATTGTGTCCTTGCTGTTGTCAAAAAGACATCACCATACCCAAGGTCATTTAGGTTTTCTCCTAGGCTATCTTGTAAGAGTTTTATAGTTTTGCATTTTACATTTACATGATCCATTTTGAGTTAATTTTTGTAGTGTGTAAGGTGTGTGTCTATATTCATTATTTTGTATATGGTCGTCCAGTTGTTCCAGCACCATTTGTTGAAGAGACTATCTTTGCTCTATTGTATTGCCTTTGCGTCTTTGTCAAAGATCAATTGACTGTATTTATGGGGGTCTATTTCTGGACTCTCTATCCTGTTCCATTGATCTATTTAAGGTTCTATTTCTATGAACTGGTATAACAACTTTCTTAAATGTTTGGTAGAATTCACCAGCAAACCCATTTGGGCATGGTGCTTTCTATTTGGAAGGTTATTAATTATTGATTCAATTTCTTTAATAGATATAGGCCTATTAAGAACATCTGTTTCCTCTTGGGTGAGTTTTGACAGATTGCGTCTTTCAAGGAATTGGTCCATTTCATTTAGGTTATTAAATTTGTGGTCATAAGAGTTGTTCATAGTATTTTTTTAGTTGTACTTTTAATGTTCATTAGAAAGAATCTGTAGTAATGCCCCTTTTTCATTTCTGATATGAGTAATTTGTGTCATTTCTTTTATTTATAAATTCGCTAGAGGCTTATTGACTTCAAAGATCCTTGAATTTCCATATAAATTTTAGGATTAGCTTGTCAGTTTCTGCAAGTTTACTGAGGCTTTTATATGGCCTAACATATGGTCTATCCTGGAGAATGCTCCATATGCACTCAGATGGATGTGTGTTCTGCTGGTATTGGGTGGACTGTTCTACAGATGTCTGTTGGTCCAGCTGGTTTATAATGTTGTTCAAGTCTTCTATTCCCTTGTCGATGTTCTGACTACTGCTTAATGCATTATTGAACATGAGGCACTGAAATCTCCTACTCTTACTGGTGGATTACCTATTTCTCCCTCTAATTCTGTCAGCTTTTGCTTCAAGTATTTTGGGGGCTCTGTTGTTAGGTGCATGAATGTTTACAACTGTTATATTTTCTTTGTGGACTAACACATTCATCATTATAAAATGTTTCTGTTTTTCTCTAATAATGTTGCATATTATATTCGATTTTATCTGATACTAGTATAGCCACTACAGCTTTCTTGTGGTTGCTGTTTGATTGACATATCTTTTTCCATCCTTTTGCTTCCAACCTATTTGTATTTTGAATCTAAGGTGTGTCTCCTGTAAACAGCACACAGCTGGATTGTATTCTTTATCATCTATCTCTGGCAATTTCTTTCTTTTGATTGGAATTTTACCCATTCTTATTTAATGTTATTATAGATACAGTTGAGCTTATGTCTGCTATTTTAATTTTTGTTTTCAATATCGCATGTCTTTTTTATTCCTGCAGTCTTCTTTTAACTGCTTTCTTCTGCACTGAGTATTTTCTAACATAGCATTTTAATACATTTTTTCACCATATTTTTTGAGATATTTCCTTGGCGGTCGCCCTAGAGATTAACATATATATCTTATCAGAATACACTTCAGATTTATACTAACTTCATTCCAGTGAGATATACAAATGTTAGTCATATATAATTCTATTCCCTCTCCTCCATTTTATGACATTGTTGTACATATTACGTCTATACTGTTACAAACCCAGCAGTATAATTGCTACTTCTTACAATTTTATGTGTTTAAAGAAGCTGAGAGAGGAAGAAGAGCAAGTATATATTTATGGAGTTCATTATATTAACTTTTTCATATGCCATTTTTAATTTTCTTCATTTGTTCCAGTGGATTCAAGTTACTATCTGGTGTCATTTTCTTATTCCATACAATTTTTCCTCCATTCCAACCTCCTTTGTGCTATTATATATATATATATATTTATATATATTTATTTATATTCATATTTATATATTTATATTTATATTACATTTCTATGGTACAGGCTCAACACATGATTATTATATACATAATGTTTTATACAATTGTTTTTAAAATCAATCCAGAGAATAAAGGGTAAAAAATACTCACTTACATTGTCTTTTGCATTAATGCCTTTATTGGTGCTCTTTTTTTTTTTTTTTTTAATTGTGAGTTTTGAATCACTGCCTGGAGTCACTTGCTTTCAGCCCGAAGAACTTCCTTTATTCTTGTGGTTCTGCTGTAAATGAATTATCTCAGATTTTGTTTATGTGGGAGCGACTTTATTTCACCTTCATTTAAAAAATTATTTTGCTGGATATAAGATTTTTGGTTGACAGTTCCCCCTACTTTTTGGCACTTCAAATAATGTTATCTCATAGCCTTATGGCATCCACAGTTTCTAATGAGAAGTCAGCAAATAATCTCATTGGAGTTCCCTTCCATGTGACAAGTTATTTTTCTCTTGCTGCTTATAAGATTTTGTCTTTGCCTTTCAGGACTTTTACTAAGATTTATCTGTGTGTGGATCTCTTTGAGTTTATCTTACTTGGAGTTAGTTGATTTCTGATGTGTAGATTGTTTTTCATCAAATTTGCAAGTTTTCAACCATTATTTCTTCAAAAAATTTTTTTTTCTCTATTCCTTTCTCTCTCTCCTCTCCTTCTGGTGCTCTCATCATACATGTCCTGGTGGATCTGATGGTGTTTCACATCTCTGAGTCTCTGTTCAATTTTATTTGTTATTTTTCTCTGTTCTTCAGATTGTATAATCTTTATTGGTTATCTTCAAGTTTACTGATTCTTTCTACTTTAACTTCAAATCAATAGTGAACCCCTCTAATGATTTTTTTCACTTCAGTTATTTCACCTTTCAACTCCACAACTTCCATGTGGCTCTTTTTGAAAAAAAATAATTTAAATTTCTTTATTGATAGTCTCAATTTTATGAAACATTGTCATCACATCTTACTTTACTTCTTTAAGCACAGGTTCCTTTTGGTGCCTGAATATATTTACAATGGCTGTTTTGAAGTCTGTTCCTACTAAATCTGACAGCTGGGTCCTCTCACCAGGCAGCTTCTGCTGCCTGCATTTTTCCCTGTGAGTGAATCACACTTTCCTGTTTATTTGCCCGCCTCATGTTTTTTTGTTGAAAAAAAGTTAGAGCATATTTTTAGCATGTTAATATATTTTAGCATGATAATGCATTTTAGGATGTTTTAGCAATTCTGGATAACTCTCCCCTGCCCACCTCACGCCCCAACTCAACATACAGGGCTTGTTCATGTTGTTTGCTTGTTTGTTTGTCTAGTATCTTGACTGGGCTATTTCAGTGAAGTCCACTTTATCCACTGTGTGAAACCTATGATGTTGTTCCTCAGGGGGTGCAGCCTTGCGCATGCCCACAGTCACCCAGGATGACAGTGGTTTTATCAGGGCTCTCTCTGATGGACCCTTCTTCTAATCATCCTCTTAGGCTGTGCATCTCTGCTGGTATTACACCCAGCTATCAGCCTTCACTGACTGCCAGCCGATTGCTCTACTGTTTTTTTTTTTGCCGTACGCGGGCCTCTCACTGTTGTGGCCTCTCCCGTAGCAGAGCACAGGCTCCAGACACACAGGCTCAGCGGCCATGGCTCACGGGCCCAGCCGCTCCGCGGCATGTGGGATCTTCCCGGACCGGGGCACGAACCCGTGTCCCCTACATCGGCAGGCGGACTCTCAACCACTGCGCCACCAGGGAGGGAAGCCCTGCTCTACTGTTTTTGACAACGGCCTGAGCACAAGTTGATCCTGCAGTATGATCCATTAAATTCTGGCCCATTTGCAGGGATAGTTTTTGAAGTTGGTATTTAAACTTTGTTCTGACACCAGGAGGGCACTTTTTATTTGTCTCTTTCCCCGGGTCTCCCTTGTAAACTAACCAGCCTGTCGTTTAGCTTGTTGCTCTCATGAAGCTTTCTCTTAATGAGCAGAGCCTCTGAACCCTTGGACATACTTACCTGAAATTTAAGTTCTGTAAGACATAGCTGGTAGAGAGGAGAAATGCTGATGACCCGCCCCTCCCAAGGAAATACCATAGCCCTCAACTGGGAGCTGGGAGGATCCCTGTGTTCTTGACTGAATTGTCTAGAGTTGGGTTTCCACCATGCAGAGCTAGAAGGGGAGAGGGAGGGAGTGGGTCATGATTCAAGTGTCACAGACTCTTGCTCTTCCTTATTAAGTTTTAGTAGATTTTCTTGAGTAAGAAATCTGTTTCTTAATGTGCTTAAGTCCTTAGGACAATTTCCAGAGACTCTAGATAGTTGTTTTAAAAATAATGTTCACAGTTATGCTTGTTTCACTGGGGAACAGTTTCCAGAGCTCTCATGCCACCATTTCGGATGTCACCACCCTGCCAGGCTCTTTTTCTGCCGCAGTAGCTAAGCTTTAGAATTTGTCTCTCAGGCTGCTTCAAGCAATCATCATTCTCACAGAGTGAGCCCTGCAAGGGACGGGGAGAGAGACAGACACAGCCCTGGTGACATTATAGGAGGCTTGGGATCTAGCTGTGCTTGAGATGAGCCCTCTGATCTGGACTCCACGGTCAGATAAGTGAATAAATTGCCTTCTTTGCTTAGCTAGTTGCAATGGAGTTCCTCTCACATGTAACCAAGAGTTGTAACTAATACCCTGAATGCCAAAGTTTTAATAATGTGTGAGTAAACAATAAGTACTGTGGAAAGCTTGTTCAACAAAATTAGTATCTAGGGTCATTTTCATGTGATATTTAGGTAGTTAATCTCATCCTGATAATTTATGGCCTCTGAGTGCTTGAAGAAATATATAGTCATCATTTATGATGATTCTAACTGATGTTCCTCTTAATAAGGATTTTTAATACGTTCCTATTCGCCTGTCAATATTTGTTGCCACCCAAAGGGTTGTTTCCTAGGAAGTCTCAATGTTAATTGCTAATTCTGAGGTATAATATTAATAATAATACAGAAGCCTAACCTTAATTATAAAAAGTTCTAATAAGTCAGGTAAACCTCTCTTTTCCATCGGTCTATGGCAAACTTATTAGAACATTTCTGGTAAGCATACAGTTTTCCAAATATCTGAACCAGATAAAGACCTGTTTAACAAATTAGAAGTAGAAAGAGGGAAGACTTATGTTGTTGCCCTTGATGTGATATAGAAAATCTAGGTAATTAAGATTTTTGCTGATTTGGGATACTACTACTTTGACATATTAAAGCATGGGACAAGTTTGTTGGAACCATAAGAGTTAGAAATTCTCAGGATGTATTTATAGTTCAAGACTGTGAGCAATTTTATCCAATCTCTCTTGATAATATTCTTCCCTAACTCCTTCCTTGAATGTGGATACTTATGACAAGTTTTATGAGCAAGGCATCAGACATTATTATAATCCTGGAACTTACAAAACTTGGTTAAAAAAGTCTTTCTCTGGAGGATGACTGGAAAGTGCCTTAACCTACCTCATATTACCATGTTTGGTACCGCTTGCCAATAAAGTCTCTGTAGATTCTGCAATCCAGTGATCTCTTGTCATATTTTAAATATCTCTAGGATCTCCAGAGGAGCACATTATTGAGAAGACAGGTCTTTATAATCAAACAGGCACAGTGTGTAACAAAATGTAGAGATCCATTATGCAATCTCACCAATTCCTATTAAATGAGGAAAAGGTGATGTGAATTCACAAACTCAATTATTCTTATAGAATAAAGGCTTTTGGCCTTCACTAAGGAAAAAGGGAAAAGTCCTCCAAGGTCAATTTTAATTGACAGGTTTGATTTATTTGTGATTGGCATATTGTTTTAAATACTTTGAGCTTCTGAATTACCTGAAAGCAGAATGCAGTCTAGGGAGCTTAATCAAGTCATCTGCTGTTTACTTTGCACTAATAATGGCCCTTAGATCCACCATTCACAGAAATAGAAAAGTAAGCATCCACTGAGTTAGGACTTCATAAACCTTGAATTGGTGGGATCTGAATTCCACTAATTGTACTTGAGAATCTAACAGTCTTGAGTTGCAAAGACACATGCTCTGATTAGTAAAATCTTACCTGAGAAAGGGTTTCTCTACAGGTTTGTGGTAGATGACACTCCCTCAGAAAAGAGGTAAGGGTTTCCCTGGTGCTGCAGGGAATCCGCCTGCCGATGCAGGGGATGCGGGTTCGAGCCCTAGTCCGGGAAGATCCCACATGCCGTGGAGCAACTAAGCCCGTGCGTCACAACTACTGAGCCTGCGCTCTAAAGCCCGCGAGCCACAACTACTGAAGCCCGTGCACCTAGAGCCCCTGCTCCGCAGCAAGAAAAGCCACCACAATGAGAAGCCTGCATACTGCAACGAAGAGTAGCCCCTGCTCCCCGCAACTAGAGAAAGCCCACGCAGCAGCAAAGACTCAACACAGCCAAAAACAAAAATAAATAAAAATAAAAAATAAAAAAAATTTAAAAATTTTAAAAAAGAAAGAAAAGAGGTAAGACTGTGATTCTCAGTCAACCGACTGACCAGGGCTAGAATGTTTGCATTTTATTTTATTTTATTTATTTGGTTGCACCGGGTCTTAGTTGCAGCTCGCGGACTCCTTAGTTGTGGCATGTGAACTCTTATTTGCGGCATGCATGTGGGATCTAGTTCCCTGACCAGGGATCAAATCTGGGCCCCCTGCGTTGGGAGCACGGAGTCTTAACCACTGTGCCCCCAGGGAAGTCCCTGCATTTTAGAATCTCCATCTCCTTTGCAGTGCCTCAGCAACACACTGATCTGGTTTTACAGAGACGAATTTCAAGGAAAACATCACCTACACTTTATTTCAAATTACCCTGAGGATCAATATATCTCACTGATGTCCAGAAACTCCATGTTTATAATCTTCTGTTATGATATACAACTCAGGGAAGGTAAATGTCCTGTCAACTGCCATCTGTCTTTATTATTTTTAAGGAGGGCTAATTTCCATTATCAAAAGCAGATAAGGAATGCCAGCACTCATTTGTCATTCAAAATGGAAGAGACTTGTTTAGCTGGGAATGAATGAAAACCATCATGTGCTGGGTCTGTTTTTTTAGTAGTGGCAATAAAGTCACAATTCAAGGTCAGGGAAGATTCAAATGTGTTCTCCTGGGTTGCTACTATTTTCTTGCATAGGTTGGGGAGACAATTTTCCAAAAATAACTTGGGATTTCTAATATTTTTTCCCCTAAAACAGAGATAAGAAGCAGAAGCCTGAGATCTTCTCTCGTCTTCTCAAATAGTAGTTAGTTTTCATTTCACCAATCCGGAGATGTTGGTTCTGACTTGGGGAAGTCTTTTCTTACTCCCATTCTTATGCAATGAATCCCACCTCACAACCTGTATAAAAGGCCGTGGCATGTGAAAAATAAGTCATTTAGTAGTGAGTGGGCTTGTGCAGCAAATCAGCACCAAGAGTACAGCCAGGCCTTGTTTTTTTCACAGGTTCTGCGCAGGAAATGCTAAAACTGCCATTTGCTATTTGGGATTTCAGACCAACAGATGGTAAGACCTCCCTGTGTGGGTGTTTCCCAGGCACCTCGAAATCAAAATATGACCCAAATTAAACTCATCTTCTGCCTTACAAATAATGGTCTTTCTTTAGCCCTTTCCATCTCTAAATAGCACTGTCATCCATTTTGTAGGCTGAACTATAAGAAATTGCTTTTGAAGGTCATAAACAGCGGAATACTGGCAATTTCAAACAGATCAACCTTCAGAGCTGTTCAGGTCAGAAACCTGGGTGAGACCTTTATCACCTCCTCTCCCCTTCAACTCCCACAGCCAGCCGGTCATGGGGACTGGTAATTCTATTTCTCAGGCACGGTCTGCATCCATCTCTAAGGCAACTGTCATAGCCGAAGTCAGTATTAATTGACCCCAGCAATTCTGCTGTCCACACTGCAATGAACCGGTGAGTCCTCTGTATTACCCAAGTCAGATCATCTCACTTTCGTGCTAAGAATTGTTCAATGGCGTCTCACTGCCCTTAACGCAAAGACCAGAGACTCCAACATGGCTTACAGAGCCTGCAAGCTCCAGCCCCTGCCGACCTCTTCTATCCTACCGTGCTCTATTTTCTGGTTACTGAACCTTCTATCTTCTCAAACGTGTTCCTGTCCACTTTTGCAGTAGGGCCCCTTTGTACCTACTATTCCATTTGCCTGGAACTCTTTTCTCTCATTACCCACCCCAGGCCCTAGTCTCTCAGTGACCCCTACTACTCCTTCTTTCACGTCTCAGCATAAAAGCCGTTCCTCGAGAGAACCTTCTAGACATCCCCCAGACCAGAGTGGAACCCCATGTTACATACATCCATGAGACTCTGTTCTCCACCTCAGCATGGATCACATTTCTAATTACCTGTTCAGTGCCTTGCTAGACTCAAACTCCAAGGAGGCAAGACCAATAGATAACTAATAAGGACCTACTGTGTAGCACAGGGAACTCTACTCAATATTCTATAATGACCTACATGGGAAAAGAAACTAAAAAAATAGTGGATATATGTATAACTGACTCACTTTGCTGTACAGCGGAAAGTAACACAACATTGTAAATCAACTCTACTCCAATAAAAAAAAAAAAAAAAAGACCATAACTGTCTTGCTCACCACCATATCGCCATCACTAAGCCAGGGCTTCGCACCTAATGGGCGCTCAATAAATGTTTACTGAAGGCATGACCTTCACAAATGTCAAGGTTGCAATTCACAATTCAAAGCTGCCATCTTTGTTCAGTGATATTCTCAGTTTTGGAATATCTTCGGTGATTTTTCTATTTAGAATTTTAAAGGAGGAAACAAAAACATTCAATGTGAAAATTCAAAATGGAAAAGGTGAACCAGAACTCTGGACCTTCTCTGAATTATCCCCTAGCATATAGCTACATCTAAAAATAGTTATTATTATAAGAGAAATAATAATAATCTAAAATAACGTTTATTGAGCACCAACTATGTGCCAAGCTTATAGAGGAAAGCGAGGCTTAGAGAAGTTAAGAGGTTTAGTGAGGTCCACACAGTTAGTAAATGGTGCATCCATAGTCACAAAGACCCATAATCCAAGACATGCTTGGGATGCTCTCAGTCCCTCAATCTTTGGGAAAGACAATTTCTCAACCACAGGGACCCTCTCTCTACACCCTGAAGACTCAGAGCATCAACTACAGAAACGAAGAGGAACATATTTTCCACTGTAATTAAAATGTCTCTAAACACACCCTAGTTAATTCCATGATGTTTCCAAGAGCAATTCTCTCCCAAGCAGCATCTTATTAAAAGCAGGTGTTCCTACCGGAAGAAAGAGTCTCTGGGCAGCACACGGTTTGAATAATTTCTTCCATTCCTGAGGGTTTCCAACCGAAAATGTGATGGGGTAGATTCTGTACTCAAACTTCTTTGTATATGAGTCTGGCCACTGTCGTAGCTGAAAAACATGGAAGGTCAGGGGAGGGTGATTAGACCCCAGAAATATGAAAAACACCTAAATCTTCTGCATGGCCAGGCGGAAATTATTCAGGTAGCATACAAAGAAAGTCTAATTTTATCACCACAATTTATGCTCACTGAATAAAAAGACCATTGCTAAGATTTAAAAAAATAACACCCAGAGTTGGCAAGGATGATGGGAAACTGGCACCTAAACTGCAAGGGTAAATTTAAACAAACTTCCAGCATGGCAATTTAGAGACTAGTAACAGCAAATCCCAAGACAGACGCACAAGGACTTTCACCGAAACATAGTTTGTAATAAAAACAAACAAGCAAGCAAAAAAACCTTGTTCAATACTCAGTGCTCAACGATAAGGAATTGGGAAGACGCATTACGATGGAACTACGCGGTGGACTGATGTACAGTTAAAGTAGATCTATATGTGCTGTCATGAGAAAATGGTTACAATATATAGTTAGGTCTTAGTAAAAGCAAAGTACAATACGAAATGTATAATACGGTTCTATCTTACAGGGAAAAATATATGCATACACTTACACGTAGAGAAAAATCTGAACAGATATGCACCTAATAGTTAAACGTGGGTACCTGTGGAGGAGGTGGTGGTGGTGGTTTCGTTTTCTAAGTTTATATTTCTGTGCTCTTTAAGACTTTTATGGACAGTGTATATTACTTTGTCTGCATAAATTAATTTTATAATAAAATTATTTTAATTTATAGACTTTATTTTTCAGAGCAGTTTTATGGTTACAGAATTGAGCAGGAAGTACAGAGACAGTTCCCATATACCCTCTCTCCTTTCCCTCCCACCCCCCAGTTTCCCCATCATTGACATCTTGCATTAATGTGGTACGTTTGTTACAACCGATGAACCAATATCAATACATTGTTAAGAACCAATATCAATACACAGTTTACATTAGGGTTCATTCTTTGTGTCGTGTAATTTTACGGGTTTTGACAAATGCATGATGTTCTGTGTCTACCATTATAGTATCATACAGCATAGCTCCGCTGCCCTAAAAATCCCCTCTGTTCCATCTATTCATCCCTCCTCCCTCCTTTTCATCTCTGAACTACTGGCAACCACTGATCTTTTTACTGTCTCTCAGTTTTGTCTTTTCCAGAATGTGATATGGTTGGAATCACACAGCATACAGTCTTTTCAGATTGGCTTTTCTCCTTGGCAATATGCATTTAAAGTTCCTCCATGTCTTTCTGTAGCCTCATAGTTTATTTTTTTTTATCACTGACCAATATTCCATTGTATAAACATATCACAGTTTGCTTGCCTGTTTATCTATTGAAGGACATCTTGCTTGCTTCCAGTTTGCGGTGACTAGGAATAAAGCTGCTCTAAACATTCATGCGCAGGTTTCTGTGTGGACAATTTATCAACTCATTTGGGTAAATACCAAGGAGTGCGATTACCAGATTGTATGGTCAGCCTACATTTAACTTTCTAAGAAACTACCAAACCGTCTTCCAAAGCGGCTGTACCATTTTGCATTCCCACCAGCAATGAGTGAGAGTTCCTGTTGTTCCATATCCGCTTCAGCATCTGGTGTTATCAGTGTTATGGATTTTAGCAATTCTAATGGTATGTAGCTGTATCTCATCATTTTAATTTGCAATTCCTTGATGACATGTGATCTTAAGCATCCTTTCATATGCTTATTTGCATATGTATCTGTGTATCTTCTTAATTCTTTTTAGTTAATGCCTTCCCAGTGCCACAGTAACTCCACTTCTGAGAATTTATCCTAAGGAAAAATTCCAAAAGTACATACACACTTATTACAAGGTTGTTTACTGTAGCATTGTTTGTAACAGTGAAAAATAGGAAACAAGGTAAATAAGAAATTGGTGAAATAAGCTCTGGGATAGGCTTACACGGCAGAATACTATGCAGCTACTAGTGACAATGTTGCAGAAAAAGGTCAGCAAAACATGGTAGTGGAAGAGCCAAACCCAGCCTGCTACAAATAGCACACAAGCCAAGAATGGGTTAAACATTTTAAAATAGTTGAAAAAAATAAAACCAAGAGGGCTTCCCTGGTGGCGCAGTGGATGAGAGTCAGCCTGCCGATGCAGGGGACACGGGTTCGTGCCCCGGTCCGGGAGGATCCCACATGCCGCGGAGCGGCTGGGCCCGTGAGCCATGGCCGCTGGGCCTGCGTGTCTGGAGCCTGTGCTCCGCAATGGGAGAGGCCGCGACAGTGAGAGGCCCGCGTACCGCAAAAAAAATAAAAACAAGAATAACACTTTGTGACATGTGAAAATCACATGAAATTTGGATTTCACTGTCCATAAATACAAGTTTTGTTGGAACATAGCCATACCCATTTGTTTAGGTATATCTATGGCTGCTTTTATAAGAAGGAATAGAGGTGAGTAGCTGTGAGACCAGACAGCCTGCAAAGCCTAAAATAGTTACTACCTGGTCTTTCACAGAAAAAGTTGGTCAACCCCTATTTTAGAAGAAATTCAGTAATATAAGTAACAGTGACAGAAAATATAGAATATAATTCCATTTCTGATGTTGATATGACAAGAAATGTAAATAAATACACAAAAATTGTTCTCCTCAGCATGAATATGATGGTTGATTTTTTTCATTTCTGATTTTATAACTTTTTTTTGATAGTTTTACTCTCTGTCCACTAATATACCTTTTTTTTTTACAGCGTACATATATTGCTTATACAGTCGCATAAAATTTTTTGAAAAACCACACCATTGGGAACACTTTAAATTTGCAATTTTGAGATGGATATTTGGGAGAGAAATCTTCAGGCATAAATACCCAACACAAGTGCACGAACACATCAGAACTGACACTGGGCATGAACATTCAGTACAACAGTACCAACCAATCAGAACAGACACTGGGCACAAATACTCAGGATAACTGTGCCACTGCACAACAGCCCAAAATCATCCCTGGAAGGAGAACGGGAAGGTCCCATAGTCTACTGATTTCCTTGACTCTTTGATCTTTAGCATCCTATCTTCTAGAAGGGCTTATCCACCTTTGCCGATCCATGTCTTTTAAGTGGAATATTCATTCAGTCCAATTATATTTGTTCCTATGTCTATATTTGAATAGTATACTGACTCCAGCCACTAGAAATTCCTGTTGACACCTCTTCCTATGTCAGAGCTACACACACACACACACACATGATGTCAATGCCCCATGGGGCCCCACCTATCACCAGAACGGATTGGTGGCCATCCCCACTTCTGTGTCGCACTATTTCCTGATTCTAAGTCTAGGGCAGGAGCACAAATTAACCAAACTTAAATCATATATTTGATCCTGAACTTCTGGAGAAGCTACGAAATCAACCAACTGGCATTTTCAGCTTTTATACTGGGAGATGACAAAAATAAATGAAACTTTCAAATATTAAATACCAACAACGTAGACAGTAAATACCACCAGACAGTGTACTTAAGCAGCTTTAAAAAAATTTCTACTTAAGTATAACAGAACTCGTCCACAATGCCGTTTCCAGAGGGATAATGATGGCGATTAGCATTTTGTTTTGTTTTGTTTTGACCCTGAGGTATGTGGCCCTGAGCATCTCCGGAAGTTATCCCAAGACACTCTGGATATTCCCACAATGCCTCAGTGTTGAAACTGACAACCTTCAGAAGGATGGTATAACCTGCGCCTCCACACCAGCATCTCATGTGGCTGAGCAGAAACCAACTGCTGCTGATCTATAGCTTCAGGGCTAACACAGGGAGATGTTCCAAGGAATCTTTGTGGAATGAGAGAATAAATAGGTTATCTGATTCAGCCTCACAATTACACTCAGCAATAAGAAGAGCAAGAATTGTTTGTCCCTTTTGTATGTCTATTATAGATTTTTGCTTGATACAGATGAAGAAATTGAGACTGAGAAAAGTTCTGTGACTTACGGAAGAGCCAATATTTAACATCTAAACTTGCACCATGATCCCAGCATGGAAAAGAAAGGGGTGACTCCATATGCCCTGCCGTGATGTGAACACCCTATTATAATCTCCTTTGCCAATGGAGCTTCACTGGTGTAACAAAGAACTGAGGAAATAAGCCATCAGAGGGATAAAGTCAGCACGGCAACGTAAAACGTGGCTCAACTTCACAGGTATCTGCAATATTTCCCCATACTTTAGCTCCTAATTTATAATGTCCCAGGTACTATGGCTCATAACAAATTACCCCAAAACTTAGTAGTATAAAATGACATGACCGGGCTTCCCTGGTGGCGCAGAGGTTGAGAGTCTGCCTGCCAATGCAGGGGACGCGGGTTCGTGCCCCGGTCCGGGAGGATCCCACATGCCGCGGAGCGGCTAGGCCCGTGAGCCATGGCCGCTGAGCCTGCGGGTCTGGAGCCTGTGCTCCGCTGCAGGACACGCCACAGCAGTGAGAGGCCCGCGTACCACAAAAAAAAAAAAAAAAAAAAAAAAAATGAAAATGACATGACCATTTATTATGCTCAGATATCCAAGGATCAGGAATTCAGACAAGGCACAGAAGGGACGGCTTGAGTCCACTCCACAATGTCTGGGGCCTCAGCTAGAAGGCTTGGAGGCTGGGGGCTTGAATCATCTGAAGGCTCGTTCTCACATGTCCGGTGGTGGAGGTCAATTACCCACTGGGGACCTCAGCTCCTCTCTGTGTGGGCGAGTTTGGACTTCCTCACTGCATGGTGGCCAGGTTCCAGGGCCAGGCATCCCTAGACAGAGCCAGGCACAAGCTGTATGCTTTCAATGATCTAGCTTCAGGACATTTGGCATACTCTATTTTATATACACATACGTATTATGTATGTAGACGTATCTGTATTAGTCCTTGCCTTATAACAAATTACCCCAAAAGCTAGTAGCTTAAAACCACAAACGTTCATTAACTCATATCATTTTTTAGGGTCAGGGATCTGTGAATTGGGTTGTTCCAGCTCAGGACCTCTCATGAGGGTGAGTCATGTGAAGGCGGGATGGGGCTAGAGGTCCTGTCTCCAAGCTCAAGCACACGAGTGTCGGCAAGAGGCCTTCATTCCTTAACACATGGGCCTCTGCAAGGGCTGCTCTGACATAAAAGCTGACCTCCAAGAGAGAAAGAGCGCAACCAAGATGGAAGGTACAGTGCCTTATTAAACCTAATCTCAAAAGTGACATAGCATCACTTCTTCCCTATGCTACTGGTCACACAGGCCAGGCCTGGGACAGTGCAGGAGGGAAATACACAAAGGTGTGAATAACAGGACGCCCTTTGGAAAACACAATCTGTTACACATCTATAGTTACACATACACAAGACTTCTCTTGTCTTTTTAAAGTACAAGCCTGTATTCTGTTCTGCTCTGTCCTCATGCCCCAACTTCTAGCATGCAGTAGGTACTCAATAAATACTTGTCCAATGGATATTGTACATGACCTGACTTGTGTTGACCCATAGCCACTTTTCCTCCATTCCTTCCTGTAGGATACCTCTCAGCCCCCTTGGAGTTGGGTGGGCCTTGTGACCAACTGCTTCTGGACAGTTAAATAGGAGCAGAAATGTCACTGCCAAGTTGAGGGAGTGAAAAGCACAGTGGGGATCCGATAGTCCCAATCTTTCCTTTAGTGGCATCTCAAGAACTGCAGAGGCCAAATGTTCCAGCAGGTGCAGCTACGTGCATGAATGGTCTCTGTCAACTGTGGTCCCAGGCTGAGGGGGCCGTGTGGACAGGGACCCTGCTGTGCTTGCATGAGCCACGCAGCAGGCATGTGGAAAGTCTCTGAGCTTTCTGGAAGCTGTCACTGCAGCCTGAGCTAGCCTATCAAGATTACCGAGGAGCATCTCTTGTATCACTTCTGCTGGTCCCAAGCTACAAAGGGGGAAACCGAAGTCCAAAAAGCCCACAAGACTTGCCCGAGATCACACAGCAAGAGTGGAGCTAAATTCTGAATTCAAGACTTCCATCTACTAGTTTGGGAGGTAGTAGGGTACAGTGGTTAAGTTCGTGGAGGTCTGAGTCAGTAACCTTGAACTGACACCTGATGAGCTACTCACTAAGACTCTCTGAGTCTCAATGATCTCAGCTAGTAAAATAGGGACATGGTTATTACCATCTTCAAAGGATTCTTGTGAGGATTCCGTAAGAGTAAATCATAAGTCATAAGGCCTTGATAAAGGCTATTTTATTTTTAAAATTATTATTACTACTATTATTGTTATTAATTATAATTCCCCTTATACCACAGCTTCAGAGAAGCTACCTACGTGTGTTTCAATGTTTTTCTTTGCCCCTTTCACTGACTCAGACCTTCCTCAAGCCATTTTCCAATCAATTTCAAAGTCCCAAGACTGTTCTGCCCTGATTTCTCTTGCTGAGGATGTCGACGTGATTTTTTTTCTGGAGAAAACATAACACGTTTTCTAGCTTTCTGTTATTAGTCTTTCTCTGCCCAACAGGCTGCTTTGGCCTTTCTCATCAGCGTGGCTACCCCAGTGGCAGGATGCAGCCTGGTGACACAAGTCGGTAGATACAAAACAAAAGAGCTTCTCTCTCTGCCAGCGCACAAGAACTCGCCGCAAGAGAAGCCTCTCGAGGAAAAGAAAGCTTAGTCTACAGTCGCACACGTACCGAGCCCGGGGAGAAGAGGCATTTCCAAAGCTCTCCTGGACTGGGAGGAAGCTGTTACTCATTCCTCAGTACAGGAAGAGTCAAATCAATGATGACCCAGCCACATAATAAAAGATTGTGTCGTCAGCAAAAAGGGATGAGGTGAGAATCTATGAGTCCTCACCTGCAACGATGTTGATGCTATGGCTTTAAGTGAGGAAATGCAAGTTCCAGAATAATACACAGAGAGTGATTTGGATTTTGTAAAAGAAATATGTTTTGATAAATAAATATAATAAATAAGTATATTATATATTTATATATATAAAATAAAAGAATATGTGCATGTGCATGTGTTATACATGTATGTGTTTATACTTATACAAATATACATGTATACACACAAACATACACAATCACACAGATGTGTAAACACACACACACCTGCATATGAAAAAAAATATGGGAGAATCACTCACAAGTGTTGACTCTGACAGTTTCTTGTGTGGGAAAGAACCGTAGCAAGGACTTCTGCCTTTTTAATTTATAACATCTATACTGTTGGAATTTATTTTGATGAGCATATATTATTTGTCATTCAAAAACATACATACATAGATAAAAATTAGCTACGTGACTCCCACTAAGAACAATGTCAATAACACCAAGAGGGATGGAGCCCTGGGTCAAGTGCTTTAAGTGCATCATCTCATTTAATCCTCACCATGTCTCTCTACAGGGGGTGTAATTATCCCTATATTATAGATGAGAACAGTAAGGCTCAGAGTCAAGGGTTCATGGGCGCACAGCTGAGTATGCAGCAAAATAATTAGGAAACAGGATATGCCTTTCCCGCAATGCAGTCTGTCTGCACTCAGTAAACAGCGTGCCACAATTCCTGCACATTCACCTGCTTGTCAAACTCGGACTTCAGAGATTCTTCGGTGAAGATGTGAAATCGCATCTTCCTGTGGCTGAAGAGCACGGCCGATTTGAGCATGACCAGCGTCTCCTCCAGCCGATTGCCACAGGCCACCACGGCCAGGTGGATCCAGAGCTCGGGGGGCAGTACAGCTTGGAAACTCCTGAGTTCTCCAGGCCTCCTAGAAAGAAGAAAAACAGGTGAAAGCTGTTATTAAACTCATAAAAGAAAAAAAAAAACAGCTAGTGAAGGGTTGGAACGTTTCAAAACATGAACAGGCACAATCTGTTATATTTTATAAAATGATAAGCATTTTGACAATTCTTCCTGCTTAGAGAAAAATACCGTTTATTCCCATATTTATCCTGGCAATAGCAGGATGAGTCACTGTTTGGACTGCTATAGGTGTCTGAGGCTTTTTCCGCCAGCACTGAGCTGTCTAGTGCCTGCTGGCTGCCTACTGGCCCATGTTTGGAAATGGTATTGCTAAACTCTGACAGCTGACACAGGGCTGTGGAGCTCCCACTCACATGGGCCATGGAAATTAGATTTGAACGCAACTTGAGCAAGAGGAAGGTGGGCGGTGGCTTTCCCATGTGAAATGAGCAACATGATACTCCCATGATCTGGATGGTTTTAGCTTGCAGTGGAATGCATGACCACCGGACCATAGGAAAATCATGCACACCCGGGAAGTGAGCAAAGAAAACAACGCATGGGCCTCCATTCCATCTTGGGAGAGTCTTAAAGAAACAGGTGTTAATCCTAACTGTCTCGCTCAAGACTGCGGAGCTGGTAGGTATGAAATTCAGCTTCCAGTGTGAAATGCATATTAACGAGAAGCGGACAGGAGAGGGGGCAGGTTAAGCTGAAAATTACCAAGGTATCAAATATCCAGTCAACAGCTGAGAGGGGAGTAGGGTCCAAGAAGTCCAGAATCATCATCCAGCTATTTCCTCGTCATAAAACATTTGTTCCAGACAAGGAGACACAGCCAAGCCTCAAACACACCACTGAGAAACATTTGCAGGCAAGCTGGAAGAAGCTGGCCTGGAAAAGGTGCCCTGAGACAAATGAAACTAATTTACTTGCACAAAAGATCTGGAGACCAGGGGAACTTGGACGTGGAATGCTACCTTCCTTCCAAAAACTTCGAGTTCAATCAGCGTGCTGCTCCATTATTCACTGCTCGGTCGAATAAAGGCAGCCTTGCTCCAGATTTCTTTCACCAAGAGGAAAGTTGAAGATGTGGGTGGAGGACTTTTGATAGCTTTCCAGTTTGATTACTTAAGAGCGCGCTGAATAGAAGCACAGCCTGCTGGCTTAGTTAAGCTCAGATTCGGGGAGTCACTGAGATTCTAGTTATTTCGGGGATCGGAGGAAAAGACAAGTAGAGATGTCCTACATATCTCCTGAAATTGTCCACGTCTCTCCATGCCCCTGCTGTTACCTGATGAGATCACCAACTTCCCTCACCTGATCGCTGTGACAGCCCCCTAGATGGTCCACCTGTCTCCAGTCTGATCCTTAACCCCTATCCTATGATTTCTTCTTGTGGGTGCCAGAGTGACGTTCTTCTAAAAATGCACATAGGATAGTGTTACTCCCTTGATAAAAATCATGTAAGGCTCCCGACTGCCTTCAAGGTCAAGTCCAAACTGCTGACTGCGGCTCCTACTTATATCTCTTGTAACTGCCTCTAGCACCCTCCGCCTGCACGGGCAGCCATGCAAAATCACGGTCACACTTATATTGCAGCTCTCCAGCTCACGCCTAGTCATGAGACCATGCTGGGTTGCCTTCGGGCCTTGGCACATACACTGTCTCTCAGAAATGCTCTTCTCTGCTCTCTCTGCCTTGCTAACTGCAGCTCATTTATTAGTCCACAAATGTATACTGAGTGCCTACTACGTGCCAGACACCGTTCTAGGTGCCAGGAAGACAGTAGCGAACAAACCAGACCAAGATGCCTGCCCTTGCAGAAGTTACATTCTACAGGTGGTAGGAAAAAGACAAAGGAAGAATAATGGTCAAAGCAAACAATAACTAAGTAACTTATATAGAAAGTTATCCAGTGGTAAGTGCTAGGAGGAAATAGATAACAGAGCCAGGAGGGATACAGGAGTGGCTGATGGGCTGGAATATATCATACAGTGCAAAGTTAGGGCCGTCCTCACTGAGCAAGTGAGATACAATGACAGCCTGACGGTGGGGAAGGCAGGAGGGAGTCACGTGCTTTTCTGGGTGAGGAAGATTCCAGGCAGAGGGGACAGTCAGAGCAAAGACACTAAATCAGGAGCATGCCTGGTGAACTCAAGAACCCTTGCCTTCAGGATTCAGACGTCTTCTCTCCCTCAGCTTCATGGATGGGTTTTCATACCTGCTATTAAAGCCAACTCCCAACCAATGTATGTAAAGGGATGGGAAGGATGCGTCACAGATAATGCTAAAATCACAGTCAATTAACAAAAAAGACAGTCAAAATACCAGCCAAAGTATGCTACAAAAGAGATTTAATGCAAACTCACTTGCTTAAAATTATGTTCAATGTTTAAAAACACAGGTATCCAAAGGTACTAAAATGATAAATGCAATAGCTTAGATATCTTAAATACGAACCATTACCCCACTCCCAAATAGAACAACTCGGCCTAGTTTAGCTTTACACCTTGGGCTTTTACATAAATTAAAAGTTTTAACCTCAGTAATCAGGGAAATACTAATTCAAACAATAAAGAGATTCCACGTTATTTTCGCATTGGCAAAACATAAAAAATAAAAGTTGGACCATACACATCTCAGAGTGGATATGGAGGTGGGGGACAGCTCAGAGGCCGCTAGCGGCAGTGTAAGTTGACCCAAACACTTTGGAAAGCCTTTTGGCAACATCTATCAGGAGTGAAGATATATATATATATATATATATATATATATATATATACGCCCTCACTCTTCTGGTTTCTACCCTTACATATGTGACCTGAAGAAACTCTTGCACGTCTGCACAGGACCCACACAAGAATGCTCACAGCAGCCCTGTGTATAATAGTGAAAAGTTGGAAAAAACTCTTCTGTCTACGCACAGGAGAATCATGAATATATTTGACAAGTTTAAGTGGAATACTACACAGCAGAGAAAACGAACAACTCAGAAAGTCACGTGTCAACATAAGGATCAAGAGGAGAAAGAGCAATTTGTAGCAGGATAGTGATAGCATGAGACCATTTCGATGAAGCTTGAAAACCAGCAAAACAGCACTGCGTGCTCTTCACAGACATATGGAGCAAAAGTCATCATGCATGAGGATGAGAAACATCAAAGGCAAGGCAGTGGTTATTTCCAGGGACTTAAGTTTTTATTTCTTAAGATGAGTGCAGGGTTCACAGAAATTCATGATGTAATTGTCTGTTTTATTCGTACGCCCAAACTATTTGACATATACTTTGTTTTTCTTTTTGATTAAAAAGGCTTGCACCTCCCTGCAGCACAGCAGGCCACTTCTTTTCTTTGCAGGCTTCAGTGATATGGGACCCCGCACGGTACACAGAGCAGGGGCTGGGGCCTGCAATCTTTTCTGGTGTCTGGTGACAGGTACTAAAAAAGACAAATAAAAGCCTCTCCTGGTGGCAGTTCAAGTATCAGCGGCTGGGGTTTAACGAGACCTTTGCTGCCCCTACTGTGTTACCTCTCACGTTACATTAAAAATCCTGGGCTTCGGGTAATAAGCGTCTGTGCTGTGTGGTCACACGGAATAATCAAGTTTAAGGGTGCTGAAATGGTGTGCCTTTCACGAGATCTTACCAACAGCACACTCAGCCCCTCTCAAATGTCACCTGAAGGCTCTGCAAGGATCAAGGGAAGTCCAGTCTGTGAACCTAGGACTTCTTAACCCCTTGAGTCACCAGGTGTTGGTGGCAAATGGGAGATGGGGAACTGTACTTCCCCTGCTCTGACTGGTGGTTAACTATGTCCTTACTCACACTTTATTAAAGAAGACTGGAGTGGACATTTGCTGTCCAGGATTTTTAAAGACCTGTTGCCGAGGCTGGAGCTGATGGCAGGCACCTTGGCCACCACACTGGTAGAGCCTGGAAGGCAGTCAGCAGAGTAGAAAGCAGAGCTACAAGATGGTGGGTCAGATCTCGGGTGGCATTCCTTGAGCACCTGAATCCAGGTGCACTGACCCTAACCCTGGAAGTTCGTTGATCAAGCCAATAAATTCTCCTCTACTTAAGTCAGTGTGAAACAAACTTACAACTTAGCAATCAAAAGTGTCTTAAGGGCTTCCCTGGTGGCGCAGTGGATGAGAGTCCGCCTGCCGATGCAGGGGACACGGGTTCGTGCCCCGGTCCGGGAAGATCCCACATGCCGCGGAGCGGCTGGGCCCGTGAGCCATGGCCGCTGAGCCTGCGCGTCCGGAGCCTGTGCTCCGCAACGGGAGAGGCCACAACAGTGAGAGGCCCGCGTAGCGCAAAAAAAAAAAAAAAAAAAAAAAAAAGGTGTCTTAACGTAGGTCTTAAAAATAGGTTTCCAATCACCTTGGACTCACTCCGCCTCTCTCATATTCTCACTAGGAGTCATCCTTGAAATGCTCCATGAATCCATTCCCTCTCTGTAGCTCACTGCTAGGACCTTGATCAAATCTCCATCACTCCACCAGTTTCATAGGCGGAGGAGACACCAGATACCACGTTGCACAGCGGATTCCCGACCCGGCTGCATATCATCATCACGGGAGGTGTTTGTTGGTATTGAAACCCCATCTCACAGAGATTCTGATTCCGTGGGTCTGGGGTGAGGCCTCAGAGTTTGCACATGAACACACTTGAACTACAACCACGTGCCGTTCATCTCCAGCCAGGAGCGCATCATCTGAGCTGACCTCTCACCTCTCCTCTGTCTGCCAAACTCTTCCCCGAGCCCTCAGCAACGCCCATTCTATCCTCTGCCTTTTCTCACGGTCTCCTCTTCACCTCTTGCCTTAATGAAAACATGCTGCCTTGTGAGGACGCTACCTCCCCAGCAGACCCCTCGAGTGGCAGCTGTTCTTCCTGCCCTGTCCTAGGGGCCTCAGGGCAGGAGGCGGGGCTGGTTTTCTCCTTGCTTCTCACTGCCGCGCCCAGACGCGGACCATGTCTCCATGGCGAAGTCCGTGGATGCAGCTATTCCACCTTCCGTGCTGCCGTCGTCTCTCAGCTGCCGGTTTATTCCTCTTCATTCACTGAGTTGAGCTTCTTGCAGGTGTTTCTCCTCACCCCCGTTCCTCAATATTCTTCGGGGCTTCATCTGCTCTTTAGAAGATGGTTCCCGATCCTTCAGTTTTGTGAGCTGAACACCCTGCACCTTTTCCTTCTTACTACCTGAAGCACCTAGTGCTGGGCTCATATCCTGGACCTTCACACAAACTGTTCCACCTGGAATGTTCTTCCCTAGCTCTTTGCAAAGCTGCCTCCTTCTCTTTTGGACAGTAGAATGGCCTCCCCTGACACCTCATTGAAGGAGCACCGTCCCTTTTATTTTCCATCATGGTCTTTGTTTATTTCATTCCAAAAATGAACCTCAGCTGGTGATTATATATTCTTTCATTGTAATTTATAGCAAGTACACAATATTATTTACAGTCAATATAAGACAGTGTATCAATAAATTAAAAATATCTTTAGAAAAAACACTGGAATAAAACACAATGCACATTTTCAATTTAAAAAATGTAAAACGTGTTGAAATAGTAAAGTTGGTACATGAAAAAACTTCTTGCCCCATAAAAAATGGGTTTTTTTGCATGTTACATTCTGGTCTTTACTCCATTGAATACATATTTTTACAGCTGCAGTAATGCTGTACATACAATTTTATATCCTACTTTTTTCATCTGCTTCTTTTATTTTTCTTGTTACTTTTTAAGTCTTCATGACCATCATTTTATTCCATCCAGCTAAAACACCATATGGCTTACCATCATTTCCTTTGTGTTGTTGTTTCCAATTGTTCTCAGTTATATATATTAAAAAATCTTGCACTAAGCATGGGTGGGCCAATAGATTTCTTTCTTTCTTTGCATTATTTCCTTTCACTACATTCCCTGGAATGGATTTACTGGGTTAATAGCTATTATCCTAGCAAGAATGTAGTAATTTTGACAGTTTCTCGAATTTACCCAAGAGTTCTTGGAAAACACCAGACCGTAAGAAGCAAAAACAAAAAAAATGTAATAAACATTAGCCCAGCCACCTCTGAACTCCTTGTATGAGGTAACCGTGTAGCTGACTGCTGAAACAAGATGAAACACACTTGCGTATGGCATCAGTGCCTCCAAATTCCTTGTGTTCTGAAGCGGTGATGCTTAGGTTGCAGTTATCATTTAGACACTGCATCAAATAACATTGAGTCTCATAGTGAGAAGTTTTTCCATTTTCAGTTCTTTTTCAACAATGGCAATAAGAAAGTCTCAGTTGGTGCTAATATGTCTTGAACACCTTTCTTTTTCTCTTTTTTAATATTTATTTATTTTGGGCTGTGCTGGCTCTTAGTTGCAGCACGCGGGATCTTTAGTTGTGGTGTGCAGACTCTTAGCTGTGGCATGTGGACTTCTTAGTTGTAGCATGCAGACTTCCTAGTTGCAGCATTCATGTGGTATCTAGTTCCCCAACCAGGGATCAAACCCAGGCCCCCTGCATTGGGAGCACATAGTCTTAACCACTGGACCACCAGGGAAGTCCCCTGAACACCTTTCTAATGTTGCCTAATCCTCCCTTTCAACTGAAAAGACAGCAGACTTTAGATACAGAACCTTCAGCAGGAGAATCAAGTTAGAAATGAACAACATTGTTTGGTTTCCTTAGTGCTTGATTTGACAATTACCTTCTGTTTATGTTTTTGCTGACAATTCATGGTGATGTTATAAAATTTCCTTTAAAAACAAATATACTTAGAATGTGGAGAAATTAGCACCCTCAAACATTGCTGGTGGGATTGCAAAACGGTGCAGCCACTTCAAAAAGCAGTTCTACAGTTCCTCAAAATTTTAAATATAGAACTACCATATGACCCAGCAATCCTATTTCTCGGTATCTACCCGAGAGAAATGAAAGCATATGTCCTCACAAAAATGTGTACATTTATAAATGTTCATAGGAGCATTACTCACAATAGCCAAAAATTCCAACCCCAATGTCCATCAACTGATGAATGGATAAACAAAATGTGGTATGTCCATACAATGGAATATTATTTGGCAATAAAAAGGAATGAAGTACTGATGCATGTGACAACATGTATGAACCTTTAAAACCGTGAACTGTGGACCTCGTGAAAATATAAAAGACCGCATGTTTTATGACTCCATATGTATGAAAAGTCCAGGATAGAAAAATCCATAGAGACATAAGGCAGGTTAGTGGTTACCAGGGACTCAAAGAAGGGGCAAATGGGGAGTGACTGTTTTTATGGGTATAGGGTTTCTTTTCTGGGTGATGAAACTGTTCTGAAATTGGATAGCAGGGATGGCTGCACAAGTCTGTGAGTAAACTAAAAACCTCCACAGTGTACACACCTTTTAAGGGTATTTGAATTATATTGCAATAAAGCTGTTTATTAAATACATAAAGGCACACATTTATAACAGGGATAGGTTTAAACTTTTTCCTTTTAAAGTTAGCATATGGTAGTGTAGTCATGTTAAAAGAATCATGATACTGACGTGGGAACAACTGAGGCTTGTAAAACGCCACCCCCATTGTCCTGGCTTAAGCCAGCCCTGTGATCCAATGAGAAATGATGCTCATAATAACACAGAAGGCTCAGAGCAGAAGCAGCCTCACCACCTCCGCGCTGCCCAAGACGAAGCGTCTCCTTAATTGCTTAAAAAGTCTCAAGCGTGTGACTTAATTAAACTTCAATTTCTGGAGTGTATAAATAATGAAATACGGCATTTGTGTGTCTGCTATTTACGTTGGAGCCTATTACTGCAAAACACACTGAATTATTAAAGCGAGTAATTGCTTTTACTCAGACCCTCTTTTCTGCCATCTGCTGCTACCTCTGTTTCCAGGGCTTCTCCTTAACTGACAGGCTAAATTAACTCAGGTAAAGCTGATGCTATGATACGGGCCAGCAGTGTGAGCTGGACGGAAAAAAAATCACAGTTCTTTCAAACACAGCCTGAAACATTTGGTGACTAGTTTTAACAGGGAAGGAAACACAGAAACATGAGGGTGGGGAAGGAAGCAGACACATTTTAAGAGGTTGAATATGCTCACCCTAGGGGAAGACTTGACTAGCAGAATGCCACTCCCCTCTCCCCTAGTGGAATCTCTTACAAGACGAAGCCACGGCTATCTGAATGTAGAAGTTTGCAAATGGGGTCAGAGTGGCAGTTGAAGACGTGGAAATACCTTGATTCAGCCCCTAGTAGGAGCGTCTGGTGATGGGTGGTTATATCTGCCTTAAGTGCTGGCAGCCAGAGGCACTAGTGAAGCTCCTCACAAACCACAGGTCTGGGAACACAGGAGACCCTTGACAAAAAATTTCCGCACCGAAGCTGTTAGTAGAGCCTTCACTTAGCAACCCAGACGTGACGCTCAGGACTGTGCTAACAGTTAAATCACTTTTAACGACCCATGGTTTGGAGTTAAATCAACTATCTTTAATCTTCCAAGACAGACAGAAAAGCCTGAAGTCCCAGCATTACGTGAACAGTGTTGACACAGTGCCCAAAGTATCTGCCATGAGGCGGAGGCTTGATAAAATCATTCGATAAGGGCATCCAATTACTAATAGTTTGTACTTAGTCTGGATCATGATATTTGAAACACGGCTGTGTTCCTAAACAAAGTCTAGGTCTAACGCACAGTAGGTGTTCAATGTCCAAAGTTGGTGACTTTGTGCGTCTCTAGGTGTGTGTGTCTGCTTTTAGCCATCATTGTACACATATACATGCTTTATGATTAGGAAGTAGCAGAGCAAGGATTCAAACTCAGGCAGCTGGACTTAAGAAGCCCTGCTTTTATTTATGACGCTGTATTTGGGGTCACACACAAGCGAGTCAGAAAAGGAGCCCCTCCAGGCAGATGAAGCCTTTATCTCTACTCAGAGCTCCTGACTCAATGATCCGAAGGTGGACTGGATTTCAGTCCTCACCCACAGCCCCGCCAGGTGTGACTCGCACGGCACACCTGCACCATCTCTACCTCCATAATCCATCCTCTCGCTCTTAGCTGAGGTCACGCACAATTGGGTTTATAATTCTTCTCCTTCCAAAACTCTAGGATGCTGCCTGGACTGATTCTCATTTCATTCTCCCCCCCGTGATTGTTCCTGACACACAGGGGATTCTATTTCTCCATCTCCCTCTTCTTTTCAAATTAAGATGTTATTGAGATTTAAAAAATATGAACCAGCAGCGCTGGTTTGAAATAAATGTCTGGTGACATACGAGGGAGAAGCATGAGGATTACATATTCTGAGAATGGGCACCTCTATCTCATTTCCTGAAAAAGAGCATAAGGGACTTACCAATTTTTTTTTTTTTCGGTACGCGGGCCTCTCACTGTTGCGGCCTCTCCCATTGCCGGAGCACAGGCTCCGGACGCGCAGGCTCAGCGGCCATGGCTCACGGGCCCAGCCGCTCCACGGCATGTGGGATCCTCCCGGACCAGGGCACGAACCCGCATCCCCTGCATCGGCAGGCGGACTCTCAACCACTGCGCCACCAGGGAAGCCCCGGGACTTACCAATTTAAGCAAAGGAAAAGTGGTCTCCCCAGCTAATTTCCATACTCTTATGCCTCAGGCCAATAGGGATTTTAAATTTTTATGATAATTAATATACTTTAAATTGTTTCATAAATATATAAGTAATGCATATACTTATCACAGAAAAAAGTGTAAAATACAGACAAGCGAAGGCGGGCGAGGGGTAACCAAACCAACTTCATAACCTCTGTTAACGTTTTGGTATACCATCTTCCAGAGTTATAACCACTATATGTAGGTGTGTGTATATAAATATGTAAAAACCTTTAAAGAATGGGATAATTTTTATAATCTGTTTTTTTCCCTTACAAATACGAACAATTTTCAAATTTAAAAAAAGAAAAGAGATTTTATCAAAGGGATCTTCTTCAAAGGGATTCTGGAAAGCCATCAAATACTTCACATTTCAAGATCTGTTCCCAAGTACAGTATGGTTGTAAGCAATATGGATCTAGATGCACACAGAGCTGGCTTCAAATTCTAGGTCTGCCACTTGGCTGTCCCATCTTGGGCACACACTTTAACTACTTCTCACCCTCAGTTTCCCCATCTGTAAAAAGGGCTTGTTGATTCTAGTGGCTCTTTGCTTTTGGTTTTGGTGTTTCTTACTAGCGTCCATTTCCAGGTGTTTCTGGTAAGAGCACCTCAGTTTTCTTCGGGGGAAACCACTGTTCTCAGTTCATGAGGTTTGGACGCACCGAAGCATCCTCCCCCAGATGCAGACATCAGGGGTTGGTGTGCATATGATCCAAGCCAGGGCGGTTAGAGGCAGCCCTGGGACTCTTGCTGGATGAAGTCTTTCCCTTCAAGGTTACTAAAGGAGGAGGACTTAAGCCAGACCCGTTGGAACTATCACATGGAAAAATCTGGCCTGAGAGTGTGGCCCACACAGAAGGAAGCAGAGTTAAAAGATGGAGGCAAGATGGTCACACATCCTGGACACACCCATGACTGAAGCTTTATCTCCTTTGCACATCACAGTTTTATGAGCTAGTAAATCCCCTTTTATGATTAAGTGATATGAGCTGATGAGCTGGGATTCCATCACTCCAAATGAAAAAGAATTTGACCTATCCAGTAATAGCACCCACCCCTTAGGTTGTTACGAAGGTTAAACGAAATAACGTGGTGAAGTGCTTCATACGGTACCTGACATGTTTTAAGTCAGCATTAAATATTACTTGTTATCATCATTATTATTAAATATTAACTTAGATGCATCAGAAGCCTTCATTTTTCTCCAAATATTTTATGTCCATGCCCAAAATGGGCGAGGCAGAGCAGCAAAAAATTTATTTTAAGTGTCAATACCCTAAATTATTGCAAACGAGGTTTGAAGTGTTTGTGCATTTTTAAAAGTTCTCAGACATTAACACCGACATCCATTAACCCCGACATCCATTAACCCATTCCTCCTGAGGGATGAAATTTGATACTTGAACACTAAGGCTTGTTACTTTGGAACCAGTGGTCAGACAACCCGGCTCCTTTTAATTCCCACAAAACTGGGATGAGGAAAAAGCAGAGCAAGGGTTCAAGCCCAAGCAGAGACACAGGCCCCTGAAGAGCACTGTCTGTGAACAAAATTCTGCGTTTTGGTGCCTGAGGACACCTCCTAATTCCTGAAAACTCTTCACTTACCCTCTGCTTTTCTGAGCTCGGAAACAATAGTTCTCTGCCCTTGAGTGGAAATCAAAGCTACAGACAGCCTGACTTCCAGGTCTCAAAGTCTCCAGAACAATCGCCCAACCCAACCAGAGGCAGTGAAAAGGGTCCTGTCCCATCTATTCCCGGAGCTTTCACTAAGGACCAGGACACTGGGGTTAGGGTAGCATTCGTTATATGTGGAAGCTGTCTTCATTTTCTCAAGACACAACCCAGGGAAAAGCCTGCCTAAATCCTTAGCTCTGGCTAACATTTGCTGAGACCTTCTCGTGTTGCAGGTACCGTGCCAGCCTTTGACTCACATCGTTTCATTTCCTCGTTGAACTTAGAAGAAAGCCTAGATTGGCCGAGGAGCACTGACTCATTCAAAGCCACACAGCCAGTCAGCTGGATCTAGTTAGGATTCAGTTTCTAAATAATAAAGCAACCATGGACACTAACGGTACTCAGAGCAGCACGTCACTTGCTGAGTGATTGCCATGAGCTGGCCCTGTGCTTGGTGTTTTATGTGCATTATTACAATTTTAGCTCTTTGGACCTCAGTTTCCTCTTGTATAAAAGGAAATCACGCTTCAGATTATGTGTTCTCTATTGCCTCCTATTTATGGAAAGCTTGGACTCTAAATTGTACCATGATGAATTTTTACCAGAAGATGACAGTCTTCCGTGTTGCTAAAAGAGGTCGGGGGGAGGGGCATCCAAACATCACCCTCAAACACACCACAGTCGCTCTTGGCTGCCAAAAAAATCATGGACTCCCAATAAAGGCATGAAGTCAAGAAACTCCTCTTTCCAGGGGGCAGTTTTCGAAATTTCATCATATGAGATAAATCAAGCGCTGGGGAAGATCTGGAGGGGAACATACAATGAATTCCGTCTTCAACTGAAGCCTCTTCTTTTCTTTTTTTTTTTTTAATATTTTAAATGGTGGCAAGATAGATATAACATAAAACTTTATCTCTTGTTTTCTTACAGTAAATTATAACATGAAGAGAAGTATTTCCAAAGGAAACAAATCTGTTCTCAGATTTTCTTCCAATGACTCTCACCTATGGAGTTTCTAGGGAGATGTGTCAATATGGCCACTATTTACGGAATTTTCCAAAGGTGCTAAAAAACAGGTGCTACATATCCACATCAGTCAGGACGTTATGGTGGTGAGTGACAGAAACTCAATTCATGGAAGCTAGGACAGGGACGGGACAGTGGCAAAGGGCAGAAGCTGGCCTTGGGAACAACGTCAGAACCCACCCCCACCCCGGTTGCTGGATGTTGCTTCTCACCCCTCCAGGTCATCTTGGGTCCATGAACTCTCCATGCAGACCAGCTTTCTCCACCTGGCAGAGACACAGCTGCAGCCACTAGAAACAGTTTTCCCTTATGCTGTCTCTGACCCCAATTTTTTAAATCCCTAAAAAAAAGGCTCTAATTTGGCTTAGGAACCTATCCCGGAATCACCTGCCACCTGGGACAAGGTCAGGTGCACAGAATGGCCGCTCCAGGGTGTGACGGACCTTCATTTCCTGTGTGCCCCCTACAGTCATTCCCCTCTCTCTCCATCAACAGCACTGAGGTTTTGATTTAAAGAACCATCTGGTTCTGTTAAGAGGATTCTGGATGCAAATAACAGAAACCTCAACTCCAGCGTGGAAGAGAAGGGCCCTAGATAGGGCAGGCCTCTGGATCTGTGGATTCCAGGGCTCAGTACTGTCCTCAGGGACCCATAGTCTCCTTGTTTCTCTACTCTACTGCCCAGAGTGATGACTTCAGCCAAAGCTGGTTTTCTAAGGATCGTGGTGACAACTGGGACTATTTATTTCCTTGTTCATATCTAGAAGATAAAGTCTTTTGTCCAATAATGTAAAATAAGTCCTTCTCTTCTTATTCCGTTCCCTTTTTTTTTTTTTTTTTTTGCTGTACGCAGGCCTCTCACTGTTGTGGCCTCTCCCGTTGCAGAGCACAGGCTCCGGACACGCAGGCTCAGCAGCCATGGCTCACGGGCCCAGCCGCTCCGCGGCATGTGGGATCTTCCCGGACCGGGGCACGAACCTGTATCCCCTGCATCGGCAGGCGGACTCTCAACCACTGCGCCACCAGGGAAGCCCCCGTTCCCTTCTTACGCAGGAACTGATTGGGCCAGCTTGGGTCATGTAACACCTGTACACCAGTAACTATTGCCAGAGAAATGAAATTATGTCTTAGCCCTGGATATATAAAGTTTACACTACAACAGGGATGGGACTGTCATAGCAGGCTTAGACCATTGCCTGGAGGTACAGTTCACTGTCAAATTGGGGGTGGGGTGGGAGAATGGAGGTCAGGAGCCAAAGACAAGTCTATTACATCACCCTCCCCCCAGTGGTTTAGGTGGTCTTGGCTTCATCCCTAACTCAACGGGTGGCCCTTGCTTGGTTTACTTCAATTAGCTAATCCCATCCCACCCCTCTACTCCTTCCCATTTCCTCATCCACACTGTAGGCATTTAAACCAACCAAAGCCAATGAGATGGGAGAAAACTTTCGCTGGTGCTTCTAGGAAATAAAAACACTCCCTCATCCAGAGAAGCAAGGTGAGCCTGGAGCATCTTGTAGCGCCCGAGTAAGAAAGTGCTCAGAAAGGCAAAACTAAAAACAGAAAGCCGAAACACAGTGATGGGGGTCTACCAGAGGAGCAGAGCAGCCAAGTGAAAGAGCTACTAATCACCAGACGGAAACAATTTCAGCCACAAAATAAAGTCATACTGGACTGTAACTCAAAGCACAAAATCAATATCTACCAGTCCATCCTGATTTATGACTGAATAACACAGGGGGGAGAACAAACACAACCTCTCCCACACAAAAGAATTTCAAATTATTTATATAGAGATACTCCGCCCTCAAGGAGGGGGAACACAACTCCGCACTCCTTAGGTGGGAGTTGTGCACAGTGACTTCCTTCTAAAGAGTAGAGTATAGTGAGGGGGGAAAGAGTAAGTCTAGAGTGGAGAAAGCTGACAAACACTAGCTCAGCCAGTGGCCAAGGTCAATGTTAAATCATGTCGGTAGTATACGCACTTGATAGGACGTGATGAAAACGGCACTTTACCTCTACAGTCTTCCTCCAGATAACCCATAACCCCAGTTATCACCATGAGTAAAACACCAGACACATTCCAACAGCGGAGTATCTTATAAAATATCTGACCAGTGCTCTCCAAAACTCGCAAGGTCATCAAAAACAAGGGAGACTTCCCTGGTGGCGCAGTGGTTGAGAGTCCGCCTGCCGATGCAGGGGACACGGGTTCGTGCCCCGGTCCGGAAAGATCCCACATGCCGCGGAGCGGCTGGGCCCGTGAGCCATGGCCGCTGAGCCTGCGCGTCCGGAGCCTGTGCTCCGCAACGGGAGAGGCCTAACAGTGAGAGGCCTGCGTACCGCAAAAAAAAAAACAACAACAAGGGAAGTCTGAGAAACTGTCACAGCCAAGGGGAGCTGAAAGAGACATGACAACTAAATGTACTGTGGTGTCATGGATAGAATCCTGGAACAGAAAAAGAGCACTAAGTAAAAACTAAGGAAATCTAAATACATTAAACATTAGTAATAATGTATCACTATCACTTGATAAATGATAACAAATGTATTGTACCAGTGTAAGATTTTAATCAGAGAGGAAACTGGATACAGGCTATATGGTAACGCTCTGTACTACATACTCCCCAATTTTTCCACAAATTTGTTGTAAAAAATAAAACCTCTTAAAAAGAAAAACATTCCCTCTCTTAGAAGGATGTTACTATTAGAGATACTTACTATTTTCCTAAAGGGTGTAAGATTGTTTTGAATGTTATTAGGTAACATGTAACTTAATAATATAAGTAAAGTCTAGTGCTGGCACAAGGGGGGGGTTGCTGCATTTACTCATTCATTAGTTCATTTAACAAATATTTATTGAGTACCTACTGTGAAATCATCTCTGTTCTAGGTGCCAGTGGTACACTGGTTAATAAGACATGAAGTGTGCATGAAGAGGGGAGGAGCTAACAAAGTAGGATTTTCACACAATGATGAGTGCTATTCCAAAAAAATACGAAATAAGAGTAAGGAGGTTGAAGATGATGGGCAGGGCCCTTTTTTCTAGGGCAGCTGGGAAGATCCCGCTGAGGACAGAATCTGAAATCAGAGCTGAAAGAAATGAGGGAGCTAGCCACACAAGGATGTGAGCAAAGAACATTCCACCACAGGAAAAAGTAAACAGTGCTGGGGTAGGAATGAGTGCATTTGAAGGCCAGTGTGGCTGGAGCAGAGTGCGTGAAGTGGGGAAGGGCAGGACATGAGATCAGAGAGCTAAATGGGCTGAAATCAAACAAGGGTTCAAAGGCCACACTAAGAAATAGAATTTTACTCTGCATGATGGGAAATTAGGCACTGGAACCAGCAAAGTGACCCAGTTACATATTTAAGATTATTCCAGCAGCTGTATGGAAAATGGACTGTAGAGGGCGCTAGAGTGGAAACCCCAAGCCAGAGAGAAGCTACTGTAGTCCATGTGTCAAACTATGGTGTTTAGCTCAGTGGTAGCATGGAAGTGGTAGATATAGTGGGATTGGGGTTATATTTGGGGATAAAACCAAGAGGGTTTATTAACTGAATACACAGAGAGGGTGAAAGAGGGGTCTCACAGACCAATCAACAAAAATGAATTGGACAAGAATCAGGACTCACAGTGACAAAATATCATAGATGGTCCCCAAGATCTAGAGATCTGTAATGTGTTCTGGGGCGACCAGCTAATTATAGGATGGCCACAGACTTGGCATTCTGCTGTATAACATCATCCCTCTTTAGTGAGACATTTATTCAGGCTTGAACCCTCTAAGAAGACTTATCTCAGAGACCAAAGAGAACTGCAGGAAGTGCTGTCTCTTGATGAGCAAATACGCACGCTTCCTCTCGGGGCAGCTCCAGAGGCTGCCAAGTGTGTAATGTGTTTCTGTATTGTCTCCCCACCCCCCTCCCCCAAATTCTGGGAGGGAGGCAACTCCATTCACCATTGCACACTGAGTACCTGCCCCAGGATACATGTGCAATAAACATTTGCTGAATGACTGTGGAATAAAATGACAGAGGTAGCCTAAGTCTCCCTTAGAAGTCATATTTTAAGAGAAAACAGCAATAGCCAGGCTAACACAGAGACAAAGAATAAAGTTCAGGAGGGGGTTGAGGCTGACTAATCACTTGGAGCGCTAGGCTACAGCCAGTAAATGAGAAACAGTGATTTTGCAAGAGATGGCACAAAGGGCTAAGCAACAGTCATTGATGGGATTTTGCAGCTGAACTTGTTGATCTCATCACAGGACCATCAAATGTCAGAGCTGGAAGAGATCTTAGAAAACTTGTAGATCGACCCACATGTTTACAGATAAGCAAATTAGGGTGAAATGGCTCAGGACTAGAACCCAATCCTCTGGACTCCAGATGCCAAATTCTTTTTCCTATCACACAGATGGGCAGTTATATTGAACTTCCTCTTCCGTATGTAGGCTCAAAGAGGAGTTTTCAGAGCAAGCTGGAGAGAGAGTCTTCTGAAATCCGAAGTCTATACTAATATAAAATTCTCATTTTAGAATTCAGTTCCATGAAGAATAAATGATCCCTCTTGATAAACTTTTCCCCTTATCATTCAAAGAAAATAAGGCAGCCCATCATGGTTCCCTTTTTGACACGGCTGTCAGGAAGGTTAGAGCTAAATTTTTCTTTTTCTAATAAATTTATTTATTTATTTAATTTTTGGCTCCATTGGGTCTTCGCTGCTGCACGTGGGCTTTCTCTAGTTGCAGTGAGCGGGGGCTACTCTTTGTTGCGGGGCGCAGGCTTCTCATTGTCGTGGCTTCTCTTGTTGGGGAGCACAGGCTCTAGACACGCGGGCTTCAGTAGTTGTGGCTCGCGAGCTCTAGAGCGCAGGCTCAGTAGTTGTGGCGGACGGGCTTAGTTGCTCCGCGACATGTGGGATCTTCCCAGACCAGGGCTCGAACCCGGGTCCCCTGCATTGGCAGGCGGATTCTTAACCACTGCGCCACCAGGGAAGCCCCGTTATAGCTAAATTGAACACTTAATCCTCATAACAACAGTGGCCTCAGTGGTTAAGAATATGCCTGCCAATGCAGGGGACATGGGTTCGAGCCCTGGGCCGGGAAGGTCCCACATGCCCCGGAGCAACTAAGCCCGTGCACCACAACTACTAGTCTGCGCTCTAGAGCCCTCGTGCCACAACTACTGAAGCCTGCGCGCCTAGAGCCTGTGCTCCGCAACTAGAGAAGCCACCGCAATGAGAAGCCCGCACACTTCAACAAAGAGCAGCCCCTGCTCACCGCAAGTAGAGAAAGCCCGCGTGCAGCAACGAAGACCCAACGCAGCAAAAATTAAAAATAAATAGAATTCAGATTTGGAAAAATTAGTAATTAAAAACAACAACAGTGGCCTTAGTTTTTGTCAAAAAGTACTTCTTTCCCACTCCTCTTTATGACTTTTCATGTTTCATAAGTATTTCAATGGCCTTATTGTATATGTCTCTGTTACTGTTAGACGTCTCAAATTTGTTTTGGAAGTCAGCCAGGTCTAAATCACCAAAAAAAACAAAATAGAAGGAAGATTTCATTTCTCTTGTGCACTGGAACGGCTACTTATAGTGTGGTGTACGTTTTCAGATCCCACCCTTGACCTAAAACTCAGACATTACCTCCCGGCTTTATATTTATAGAAAGGAGAGCCCACCACACGACAGACTGCATACAAATGACTAGTTATAAAATTGTAGGGTCTGCCTGCTAACTAGGCAAGTCCCTGGAAACTTCTCCGAAATGAAAACAAGATGTGGAAGGAGAGTGCCATGCTTGCTGTGCTGACGTGGCAGGACTTCACTTACACCAGGACCCCGGGGGGAGCAGTGCAGCCTGGACTGAGGATGGTCAGCAGGTGGTGGACTGGGTCCCACCCAGCTCCACGCTTGCTGCCGACTACTCCCCAGGCTCGAGATACAAGATCACCGTAGCCTTCGTCTCTTCTGGATTCTAGCCATGTAAAGAGATTAAAGCGCTCATTTTCTGAAAACATGAGGCTTTCTTTTCCCTCCCTAAAATGAAATTCCTCTTAAACCACAAAAATTTAACCCAGGCAGGATTAGGAAAGCAACAAAGGCGTCCATGCAGAGATCTTTCCTCCTGCTCCCTTAGTGCTCTGTCGCTGTTTCTGTCCAGGTAGCAAAAGAAACGTTAATAAGTCCCTGAAAATGTCAACATCGCCAGAGGACGCTAGACTTTCATGTTTATGCATTCGAGCCTGAGACTTCCTGTGGCTTTTTTCTGTTTTTTCCTCTTTCCTGAGTTTGAAAATTTTGTTCTTTATTCTTATGGTGTTGCCCATGATTTCCATGATAATCTAAGAGATACGTTTAGAAGAAAAATGGCTTCAGGAGACACTGTTGCTCATGGAAATAGTCCTTCCCGAAAACAACCATTTGGATTCTGTTCATGATCTCTTCCGAGTCAGGGCCAATTTGCTCAGACAGAGACAAGAAAATGCTGCCCCAATGTTCCCAACACCTTGAAGGATGAAGACAGTTCCAAAAATCTATGATGTTTCTTCAGAAAAATTTCAGGAAAATTATGAATGCAGGCAAGCCTACTGTATGACACCTGCATTAGTACGAAAGGGCTCAACCTGTACCAAGACTGCTGGGATCTGTATCCTCATCGTGGAACCTTGGACAAATTGCTAAACCTTGTGTAATATTTTCCTCATCTGTAAAATGGAGATAATATTAGTGCTTAACCAGTGCTTACTTCACAGAGCAGTCTCTCAAAGTTTGGTGTGCATCAGAAACAAGAGGTGGGCTTGTTAAAACACATACCAGTGAACTCAACCTCTTGATTTTTGATTTCGTGAGCCTGGGTGGAGGAGGGGAGGGGTGAGACTCAGCATTTCCAACAAAGCCCCAGGTAACTCTGGTGCTGCTGGTTCAAAGAGAACTCCAAGAGAACCACTATCTAGGGTTAGGGTGCAGATGGCGTAGTTAATGAACGTAACCGAAGTGTTAATAATGACTATTTTAATGTACTGTGGTTAACACTATGCGTTGTAAAAAGTTAGCTGTGATAAATGGTGTCCATTCTAATTATCTTCCAAGTTGTCCCATCAACTTACAAATCATAGCAACTTTGTAGTTAAACCGGAATAGAATCCATTACAAGAAACCTCAGTACATAAGAGGGAAAACCCTATTAACTTCCTAACAGAAATATCCTTATTCTAAAGAGTGAATACATTCATAAGAGATTGTAAATGGTTCTAAATAGACTTAAAAGCAATTCTATACATCACTGGGGGTTTTTCCCCTAAAACTTGTCCATACCCATCTGTACATTTCTTACCAGGCAGAAGAGAAACAAAAGCTGACACAGCTACTTGCTAGGTTTCCTGACTTTTCTCTCACTTACAGTAAAAACGCCAAACCAAATTTACTCATTACGGCGAAAAAGAAGTCTTCCACTCGTTTCAAGTAATTAAGGAGCCCAGCAAATGTGGACGTTGCAACTGGCAGTTAGAAACATCAACAGTCTCCAAATGGTAGAGGAAACAGAGGGCTACAAGACAAGGGGATTTTTTAAAAGCTCTCCACAACAAAGGAAATGAACGCAAATCCCTAACCTGCGGGTGTTCCAGCAACCCTAAGGCCAAAGATGAAAAGCTGTGGCCGGTTAAGCTCTGTGCAGATAAAGAGGATATCAAACAGAATGTCGAAGGCTAAGATGTTTTCCTTGCAGGGCTCTGACCACACATGAGTCTGAAAAAGAAGGAGGAACAGGGAAAGCCGCACGCTTCCAAGGAGAACACTCAGTACACTCTGGTCGAGAGCCTCTTCTGTTCTAAGCACAGGGGGAGATTTGCGGTTCAGTGAGAGGCAGCCAGTAGTTAGTAAACATCTAACTTTTCCAACTCAATCGGATCTAAGTTTTTGGTAGATATTCTCCAGTGAAACATGAGAGTTAGATAAAGCATTCTTAAATCGTGATGGCTATTGAGAAATTCGACAAAGGGCGCATGTTTGCAAGAACGCAAAAAAAAAAAAAAGCCTTTGCCCTGACAGTTAAAAATGTACCATGCAGACCACTTTCCCTGACACTTCTCTTTTCAAAAGGTACGTGATGACCAGCACTGCGCTGTTAACAGGACTCCACGAAGACGGTTTTTCATTTCTAGCGGGGAAAGAAAGAAAAGTGGGCAGCCCGTGGGTGAACTTGGAGTTTGTCCCTCCAGCCCACAGCCTCCCATGGACCGGACACGGGTGGAAGGAGGGAGACACGGGTCCGCGGATGGGATTCCGGGGCTGCCACGACTCACCTCGCCAACTTCTTCAGGCTGTCGGCGCCCCGACGGCTGGCTCGGGGGCGCGGACGCGGAGGCCGGCGCCGGCGAGCGCTCTGGACCGCCCCCGGGAGGGCACCCGGGCCCGGGAGGCGCGCGGGGGCCGGCGCGGGGCGGCGCGGCAGGGCGGACGCGGGGCGAGCGAGCGGCGCGGGGGGCGCGGCGCGGCGGGCGCGCAGGGACAGCCCCGCGAGCAGGAGCGCGGCCAGCGCGAGCAGGAGCAGCGCCGCCGCCTTGTTGCGGAGCTTCATGGTGCGGCGCGGCGGCGGCGGCGGCGGCGGCGGCCCCTGGGCGGCGCGGCCCCTCTGCGCATCGCGGCGCGCCGGGCGGCGGCGGCGGCGGCAGCGGCGGCAGCGGCGGCGGGGCGAGGGCAGCGGCGCGCGACGGCCGCCTCCTCAGCCCGCCAGCCGGGGACTGGGGTCCGGGCGGCCGACGGGCGAGCGGGCGCGCGACGGAGGAGGAAGAAGGGGAGGGAGGGGGAGGCGTGAGCCGACCCGAGGAGGGGCAGCCCGCGCCTACCGTACTGTGTGGAGTAGCCGCCCGTTCGTCCGCCCACCCGCCAGCCGCCAGGCGCTCCGTCTTCAGGTAGGGCAGCCTAAAAACCTCTCACCTCCTCATTCATCCACTCATTCATTCATTCGTTCATTCATTCGTTGTCTCCCATTCCGTTCCATTCCCTCGTTTACTTCCTCAATTCCGTCACTCATTCACTTACTCTCCCATTCCATCTTCTCTTCATCGGATTCTCTCTTATTCCATGCATTTGCCCCATCATTTATTTTTACCCATCTATCCACGCACTCGTGCACCTACCCATACATCCAATCAGGCAGGGACATCTCTGTCCTGTTTTCCCAATGCAGGGCCTGGCACTCGGTGGGTACCTGTAGGATAACCACTCCAGATCCACGTTGTCTAAACAAGTTACAGAGTGAATTCTAGAGTCTGGGTTTGAAATCTGACTCTGCCGCTCGTGATCTAGGCTAGGTGATCATGAGCACGTGGCACAACTTTCTTGAGCCTTACTTTCCTTACATGCAAACTGGGATTGTATTGCTGCTCTCCGCAGAGCCGTTGTGTGGACATTACATTAAACAAAGCATTCGAAGAAACTCGCACAGTGCCTGGCTCACAATTGGTGCCCAATAAAAGCTCTGTGATAATTAGTACAATAAAACAGAGCTTGTCATATATACATAAAAGCACACTTTTTCTTTCTGACATAGATTTGATATAGAGTAATATTCACAAGCCAGTGTAGAAATGAATGTTTCTGAGACTTTAAAAGCCGCAATCACCAGATGAAGTTTCCAGAGTTTCCCAGCTCTTCTTCCAGGGCATCCCCGATCATCAATGTGAAGCATGAGGACACCTCCTCTTATTATTCACCATGAACTGACAGCCGGCGTTCTATTAACTCTCTTTTCTGCTTGGCCACGTGACAAGGAACAGCAGTTCTGACAACGTCTCTGAGATTCTACAAGATTCCATGTTGCCTTATAAATCGTCTAAAATTCAGTTATATTCCGAATGGTTCTCATATTAGCATTACATTTTAATTCTTTGAGATCCTATTGTATTTAAAGTTCTAGGAATGAGAATATTTAAACACCTGGAACCTCTGGCCAAGTAGGCACCTAAGAGATGGCAGGATGCAGGCTCAAGGTGTGCACAGCAGATGTTGCAGGTAAACGAGCACAAAAAAATCCATCGATTTCCACTGAGGGTGGGGTATCGTCCCGCTAGGATGCATTTGGAATTGGGGGAAGGATGTTTTGGGTTGTCACAATAACTGGCAAGTTCTACTGGCACATACTGGACCTCCCACAATGCTCAGGACACTCCAGCAGCACAAAGAATTGTCCTGGGCCAACTGCCAACACGGGGGCACTGTGGAGAAACACTGCGATAGGCTAAAGCCTGGTGTTCAGGCCTTCCAAGTTTAGAAATGGCCACTATTATGTTAGTATGTGGCCCAGTGAAGCAAGAATTCCCAAACTCTGTCTTGCCACTTCCTCTCTTCCTCAAGGAGACACATGCAATAAGAATAAAACAAGGCAAAGTAACACTTGGCTAACAGCTAAGGTTTTGGCCTCAAACACCAAAGTAGAACTTGGAACAACTAGGTTTGACCAAACAGAGGACTCTGTTTTCTTTTACCTTGCTGAAACAAAGGAAAGGCCTGATTTATCTCCTTCCCCTGCGTCCAAATTCATGTTTGGGTTACCATTCTGATATCTAACATCATGGAAAAAAGATTCCAGATACCATATCTATGACTCATCCCATTTGTCCCTTGGATGTCAAATATACCAAATGCTTGTGTATTTGTCCCCCTACCCCAGAAATCTGTTTCTCCCCTTGTCTAGATACTCAGTTGCTCAAGCCAGAAATTAGGTGGGAACCATCTTTGATTTCTCTGTTTCCCCTCACCTCCTGTATTAGTTATCTGTTGTTGCCTAACAAACTACCCCAAGTGTGGTGGCTTAACATAATACACATACAACCTCATGCTTTCTGTGGGTCAAGAATCCAGCACAGTTTGGCTGGGCCTCTGCTTCACAGGCTCTCAAAAGGCTGTAATCAAAGTGTTGGCCTGGGGGTGGCGGTCTCATCTGAAGGCTCAACTGGAGAAGGATCTGCTCCCAAGCTCACTCACATGGTCGTCGGAAGGGTTTCAGTTCATTGGACTGAGGGTTTCTGGTCCTTGCTGGCTCTTGGTCAGAGGCTGCCCTCAGTACCTTGCCAGGTGGCTCTCTCTATCAGAATAAGTACATCAGAAAAGCCAGAGAGAGAATGCCATCAAGACAGAGGTAACAGTTTTTTATTATCTATTTTTGGAAGTGACATCCCATCACTATGCCATCTTCTCCTTGTTGGAAGCAAGGCATTAAATTCATTCTGCCCTCAGGTGGAGAGGATTACACAAGGGCCTGAATACCAGGATTACTGGGAGCTGTTTTAGAAGGCTGCTTCCCTCACCGCCCATACCCAAAGAGTCAGCAAGTTCTGTTGACTCTGCCTCCAAGACATAATCGGCATCTCTCCACTTCTCTCCTGAATTGTCAATAGTGTTTGCTTGACAAGATCAAACCTTGCCCAATTCCTAATGGCCTTGTTCCCATAGTATTTCACATAAGTTATTCCCACTCCATCCCCCATGACTCTGAATTATATGAAGTGGCTCTTCTATGGCCTAGAAACTTTCTAATTGATCTCCTTGCTTTTTCCCATGGCTTCCTTCAATCCTTAAACCAGAATAATCTTTTAAAAACATAAACTATTTCTCCTTTGCTTACAACTCTTCAGGGATGGTAACAGATTTTTAGATCTAATACCCAAGGCACAATCCATGAAAGAAATGATTGATAAGCTGGATTTTATTATAATTTAAAACTTCTGTTCTGTGAAAGACAAAAGTCAAGAGATTCAGAAGACAAGCTACAGACTGGAAGAAAATATTTGCAAAAGACACATCTGACAAAAGGCTGCTATGCAAAACATGCAAAGAACTCTTAAAACTTAACAATAAGAAAACAAACAACCTGATTTAAAAATGGGCCAAAGACCTTAATAGATGCTTCACCACAGGTGATATGCAGATGGCCAGTAAGTGAATGAAAAGATGCGCCACGTTCTGTCACCAGGGTGGTCCAGAGGCTAACGCTCTGCGCTCCCAATGCAGGGGCCCCGGGTTCGATCCCTGGTCAGGGAACTAGATCCCACATCCCACAACTAAGAGTTTGCATGCTGCAACTAAAAAAAGATCTTGCATGCCACAGCTAAAGACCCTGCAGGCCGCAGTGAAGATCCCATGTGGCACAACTAAGACCTGGCACAGCCAAATAAATAAATAAATATAAAATAAAACAAAAAACAAACAGTGAGATACCACTACACACCTATCAGAATGGCCAAAATCTGGTACCCTGACACCACCAAATGCTGACGAGGATGGGGACCAACAGGGATTCTCGTGCATTGCTGGTGGGAATGCAAAATGGTACAGGCAGTTTGGTGGTTTCTTACACAATGAAACACACCCTTAACCATACAGCCAGCAGTCACACTCCTTGGTATTTATTCAAAGTAGCTGAAAACTTATATTTATAAAATAGCCTGCACTTCAGTGCAGGTTATTACTAATTAGTTATTAGTAATTCGTAATAGCAGCTTTAATAGTAATTGTGAAAACTTGGAGGCAACCAAGGTGTCCCTCAGCAGGTGATGGATCAATAAACTGTAGTGCATCCACACAGTTGGATGTGGACTTTGGGTGATAATGGTGTGTCAATGCATATTCTTCAGTTGAACGAATGTACCCCTCTGGTGCTGAGGTGTTGATGGTGGAGGAGGCTGTGTATAAGAGGAGACAGTATGTGTATTGGAATTCTCTGTAGTTTCCCTTCAATTTTGCAGTGAACCTAAAAAATTGCTCTTAAAGAAAAATCTATTCTTTTAAAAAAGCAGGTATGGGATTTTTCACTCAAGTACTCTGACTCTACTGTCCGTGTTGTTAACCATGCCCCCCAGAGTGTAATGTATATATGTTGCTTAAGCAAAGAGAAGGCTGTGAAATGACCTCTACAAGATGGTAGCCAATAAATACCTCAGTGGGCAGGACAGGAGGTTTGGGGTTATGTCTGCATCAGTTAGAAGCAACGGAAGAGAATATCTGACTAACTGTGGCTTAATCTATGGCTTTTCCAACTTTAATGGGTGGACAAATGATCTGGAGGCCTCATTAAAATGTAGATATCAAGGTCGTGTATCTGAGCCATGGCCTGAGAGTCTGCATTTCTAATAAGCTGTTAAACATTGCTCCCTGGGGCTTCCCTGGTGGCGCAGTGGTTGAGAGTCCACCTGCCGATGCAGGGGACACGGGTTCGTGCCCCGGCCCAGGAGGATCCCATATGCTGCCGAGCGGCTGGGCCCGTGAGCCGTGGCCACAGAGCCTGCGCATCCGGAGGCTGTGCTCCGCAACGGGAGAGGCCACAGCAGTGAGAGGCCCGCGTACCGGAAAAAAAAAAATACAAACAAAACCATTGCTCCCGCTGCTAGTGGTGATCCAACATTTTAAGTAGCAAGGACTTGGTATATTCATCTTACATAGTAAGAAATCCAGAACAGATGGAGGACAGGGGTAGAAGGAAATGTGTCCACTGGATACCTACTGTGAACATTTTTGTATTTGTCTTTCGGTGAGCATAAGAATGCATGTGTGTTGGATATATACTAGGATGGAAATTGCTGTGCTACAAAGTAAGCATAAGCTTACCTTTAGTGGATGCTACCCAACAGTTTTCCCACGTGATTTTCTCAACTTACCCACCTACCAGTAACACATGAGAGTCATGGTTGCTAAACATCTTTGCCAACATTTTGTTTGTTTGTTTGTTTCATTTTAGCCGCTCTGGTGGGTGGGTAGTGGTATTGTGGTTTTAATTTGTATTTCCCTGAGGACTAATGAAGTTAAGCATCTCTTCATGTATGTATTGGCCAATTAGACTCTTATTTTATGTCTTTTATGAAATATCTGCTCCAGTCTTTTGCTCATTTTTCTGTTGAGTTGCATTTGATTGATTTGTAGGATTCTCCAGAATCTGCATAAAGAACCCTTATCAATAAATATAGTTTCATTTTTAAATGTAAATCTTTGATTAACTTGGCATTTATCCTGGGTGAGTATGGGCCCAACCTTTTTTTTTTTTCAGATGGTTTTCTCAACACCAATACTGCACAGTCCCCCTTTCCCCCATCAATCTGAGATGTCGCCTTGGTCATGTGCTGCAGTCCTAGGTGTATCTTGAGATATTTCTGGGTTTTCTATTCCATTCTGCTTGTCTGTCTCCCGTGTGAGGTGCAATTTTACGTACTTAGCATTAAAACATGCTTATATATCAATCAGGATGAGTCGTATTGTTTTAGAGCTTCCCAGGCTATTTTTATTTGTTTTTCCATATGAACTCAGAACTAGTTTGTCTCATTCTAAAATTAAAAAAACAACTTTATTGGCATTAAGACAAATTTTTAAATTAACTTACAACGAATTAACATCTGCACAATCTTGCTTTTCCAGTCGAGAGTGATTTAGCGTCCCTTATTGGTTCAAGTCTTATTTGGTACCCTTCAAGGATGCATAGACTTTTGAGAAGCATAACTGAGTGGGTGGGAAAGCGAGGAAAATCTCTGAGGCCAAGAAACCACAAGAAAGTAAGAAACCTGAGAGATTATTCAGCCCTGTAGTCAAATTTTTCTTTGGACAGGAAATAAAACCTAGAGCCCAACCAAGCAAGGTATGAGGTTGGAGTGGGAACGCCTGAATAAACTGGGTCCCCCTAAGAGTGGCACTCTGACTATAACAGTCACAGACTATGTAAAGCATCACTCAGCTGAGCAATAGCACCTTATCAGGCTCATGCCTAGAATTCTCAGGGTCTGGGGCAAGAGTAAAAATGGAGACCCACCATTATAGCACAGAGAGCTCTGGTCAATAGTCTGTAATAACCTAAATGGGAAAAGAATTTGAAAAAGAATAGATACATGTATATGTATAACTGAATCACTTTGCTGTACACCTGAAGCTGAAGCTAACACAACATTGTTAATTGACTATACTCCAAGATAAAATAAAAATTTTTAAAAAATGGAGACCCACCTACCATATGCTTAACTATTTACAAGTTATAAGTCAAACTAACCACTGTCAAATGACATATGTTCTATGCTCCTGCATGGCAAATATGTTTTGATAACAGCCTTGAAGTCCAGGAGGAACTTTTTGATTTCTACATGTATGCCTGGGGGTGATAGAGAGCAAGTACTCAGCCCCAGCATTGAGCTCCCCCTCTCCTCCCTCCACCCTGGCCCATGCGTGGGCACCCCTGTCCATATGTCTAAGCTTTGTCCACGCCCCTGCAAACAGCTGCCCTTTGGCCACGCTCAGGTCCAAGGGCGTGTACACTAGGGGCAGTTTGCCGTCAGAAGGACCACTCAGGAAAGAGGCCTGCACCAACCCTGGAGATGGGCTCAGGAGCATTTAGATAAGGAATCACAGAGTCTTGGCTATCCAGAGTGTGTTCTAGAAGGAGGAGGGTCCAGGGCTCTCGATGGGCACTGCCTGACAAGGGCCAGAGTGGGTGTCAATAAAACATGGGGCCCAGCAGGAGCCACTCTACCTGTGGTTTGAGGACAATAAAGGTCCTTGCGCGGATGAGGCGATTTCTCAGCAGAAAATGGAACGGACTGTACAGCTATGACGTAGGACTTCGGATGTCTCCGTAGATGGTAGTATGGAGAGACGACCGTGACTGAGGATCACACAGGACTGGACATTCCTGCACGTGTCTGTGTAACAGAAATGACTCCAAGCATCAGATGCCCTCTCAGACCCACCGCACTCTACTCAGTTCCATGATTTTTGGAAAACTTCCTAGACATAAAATGACACCTTGGGGTGAATTAGGGAGGAAGAGAAAAACTTAACCCCTTGAGTTTACCTCAGAGAGATTAAAGAAAAGCTCTGAAGTGACTGAGTTTACCATAAATTGACAGGCAAACTGCTGCTAGAGAGAGAAATTAAATTCAGATATGGAAAAATCAAAGTTACATTTTTTGGTACCTGAGTTGAAAGTTCATACCTAACACGGATTGTATTGGTGCTATGTAGGTACACTAGGGTTTTAAGATCCATCTACTTTTGAGAACAACCTGACTCACAGTTCATGGCCATCTCATCACAGGGACAGGAGAAGGAGTGCAGAACTCCCATCTGAATAGAACGTGGTGGTCATGTGGGGGAGTAGAAGATGATAGACAAAGAGGGACAAGAGGGGACTATTGATATATGGATTCCAAATAAGTAACCCCAAGGTCTCTTCAACCAGGAGTTCTCTTGGTGAACTCAGAAAACAATTTTGCTATTAAAATGTGTGAATTTTATCTAAATTTCCAGGATACACATATTAGCTAAAATTAGACTTCTGAGGATTTTTTGTTGGGGAACTGCACAAAAAGAAACCAGACAACATTGAAGGAAGACTAATGCTCCTATGTATTATCATGCTCTAGTCAGCTCTGATTATAGCAGGATGTTACTGGCACTTAAGTCACTTGATGAAATAGAGTAGAAACCTAAGAAATGATTCTGGACAATATCCATCTGTGCTGTGCATTAAAGAATGCTTTTTAAGTCAGTGTGGAAGGATGACTTTGGGGTAAACAAATGCCAAAATACCATCAGGAAGAAATAAAAAGTTGAATATAAACAATAAACCATAAAAGAGCTGAAAGAACGCAGAAGTAAATAGTTTTATGAATTTAGTTTGGAGACAGCTTTAGTGAGCATAGCCAAAGTCATTGTTGTTTATAACGGCCAGCAAATTGGATGTAACTGTATTACCTAATCATTGAGATCAGATAAATTGTGGTACCTCAATTCAATACAACGTAATTCACATAGAAAGGTTATTCATGACAACCATTAAGTTAAAAATAAGCTATCAAGGGACTTCCCTGGCTGTCCAGTGGTTAGGACTTCACCTTCTAATGCAGGTTCTATCCCTGGTTGGGGAGCTAAGATCCCACATGCCTTGAGACCAAAAAACCAAAACATAAAGCAATGTTGTAACAAATTCAATAAAAGATTTTAAAAATGGTCCACATCAAAAAAAAAAAATCTTAAAAAAAAATAAGCTATCAAAAAAGTAAGTACAGTTTAGTCTTATTATAAGAAAAGTCTATATATTTAGCAAAAAAGTGTAGAACATTGTCTGGTTGTCTCTGAATGGTTAATTTGTATTCTTCTTTATGTTTTTCTGTATTTTTTAATTTAAATAAACAATCTCCACGAAACTCCCAAAACTCCTGTGACACTTCTCTATACTAAGCAATCCTTACTACTTGTAAAAATTAGCGGAAGCAGCTTTATTCATGATAGCCAAAAAGTGGAGCAAGCCAAATGTCCACTAACGGGTTAACGGATGAACAAATACGGCACATCCGTACAATGGAATACTGTTCAGCAGCAGAAGGGAATGAACTACTGATTCATGTTACAGTGTGGACGGACCTCAAAACCATTATGCTATATGAAGGAAGCCAGGCACAAAGGACCACCTACTGTATGGTCCAATTTACCTGAAATGTCCAGAAAGGCAAATCTATAGAGAAAAAATGTAAGTTATTTGTGACCTGCAACTCAAGGCAGGAAGAAAGATTAATTGTAAATGCAGAGAGATTTTGTTGGGGGGGTGGGAATATTCTGGAACTAGATTAAGGTGATGATTGCACAGCTCAGTAGAAAAAATCGCTGACCAGTACACTTAAAAGAGAGTGAATTTTATGAAATGTAATTTATGCCTCAATAAAGTTTTTTTAAAAACTTAATGGAGAATTTGGTGAAAATTCAGAGCCTAAAAGGTTTAGAGGTTTTGTTTTGGTTTGGTTTTAACATGGAAAGAGAGGATGAGGAAAGAATGATTAGAGACTTTACAACTACAAAGGAAAGAATCTGGCATTAAACACTACAGGATCTGTCCAGATATTTACCAGATGTTTAGGATGGAGATACCATGGTGTTTTTATTTATTTATTTATTTATTTATTTATTTATTTATGTATGTCTGCGTTGGGTCTTAGTTGCTGTGTGCGGGCTTTCTCTAGTCACGGTGAGCAGGAGCTACTCTTTGTTGTGGTGCACGGGCTCTAGGCGCGTGGGCTTCAGTAGTTGTGGCACACGGGCTTAGTTGCTCCGCGGCATGTGGGATCTTCCCAGTCCAGGGCTCGAACCCATATCCCCTGCACTGGCAGGTGGATTCTTAACCACTGCACCATCATGGAAATCCACTGTGGTATTTTTTGATGCCAGGAGAGAAAGCTTATCTAGATTAGGCACAGAATGATTCTATTTCCTAAGCCAACTGTGGGGTCCTGGAGAAAAGAAACTAAGTCTTAGCCTTGAGTATTAACTTTTGCTACCAACTTGCTATGTGACCTTCCCGCAATCACGTCATTTCTCTGAGTTTCAATTTCTTTATCTTAAAAAAAAAAGTGGATTGTACTAGATGGTTTTTTTTTGTTTTTTTTTTGCGGTACGCGGGCCTCTCACTGTTGTGGTCTCTCCCGTTGCGGAGCACAGGCTCCGGACGCGCAGCCTCAGCGGCCATGGCTCACGGGCCCAGCCGCTCCGCGGCATGTGGGATCTTCCCGGACCAGGGCACGAACCCGTGTCCCCTGCATCAGCAGGCAGACTCTCAACCACTGCGCCACCAGGGAAGCCCTAGATGGTTTTCATAGTCCTGTTCAGCTGCAGACTTACCTTCCTTGGCGTTCACCACCCTTACCAATTTGCCCCAACCTCTTTTACAATCCTAATGCTTGTTGCTTCAGTTTTTGTATCCTCCACATCAGATAAGGTGACCTGGTTCCACCCCATTTATCTGTGATTTTTCTCCCGGGAGCCTTTGTTCAGGCCCCACACTTATCAGAAATGAGAGTTTTCTAATTGTTCCAACCCCCATGCATTTCTCTATCTCTGGATCTCTCTGACTGAATTTCTACACTGTATTGTCTTTCATTGCTATTCCATGTATCCATTGCTGCATTGCAAACCTCCCCCAGACCTACCAATGTGAAACAACAATCATTTTCTTAGGCTGACAATTTTGCGAGTTAGAAAGTAGGGCAAGCACAGCGGGGATGGCTTGTCTCTCTTCTGATGTAACTGGGGCCTCAGCTGGAGTGGCTCAGATCCTAGAGGTGGGTGGGATGGAGTCATAAGCCTAAAGCTGTGTTTCTGGCTGACAGTGAGATTCCTCTGTTCTTCTTCATGTGACATCTGCTGAGGCTTGAATGGCCAAGGTGACTTCTTCACTCTTGGGAATGGTGCCTGGGCTGGGATGGCGGAGGCAGCTAGGGCCCCACACAACCTCTCCACGTGGCAGGTTGGGCTTCCCCACAGCCTGGTGGTCTCAGGAGTAGCTGGATTTCTTGCACTGTGGCTGGCTTCCTTCAGAGCATGCATTTCAATAGTGCAATTGGAAGTGGCAAGGTTTTTTTATGACCTGGCTCTCAGAAGTCATGCAGTGTCACCTCTGCTGCATTCTGTTGGCTCCACAGGGCCAACCCAGATTCACTGTGCAAAGGGACCACACAAGGGTATGATTACCGGGAGGAGTGGCTCATTGTGGGAAGACAGAGTTTTGGAAATTGGCTACCACAACTGCTAATCCTTCTGTGTTTTATTTTCATAGCTAAAGTCTAAATTATTTGAAGTTAGCGATGATTTCTTTCATCTTGTATTATCTCCTCTCTCTCCTCTTCCCAGATCATAAAGAACAGAAACATGAGTTTTATAGATGGTGGACTAGAGGTGGGATAAGCTCAGGGGTCCCAATCCTGGCTGTGCTACTTATAAACCATGAGACCTGGGCAGTCATTCAACCTTGTTAAGTCCAAGTTTCCTCATCTATAAAATGAGGGTGCTGGTGATATAACGGCTGTTTCCTCCTAGAGCTGAAATAATGACATTGTTTGCAAATCACTTGGAAAAATGGCTCCTGTGTAATAAGTGACCAATAAATACCAGCTATTATTGTTGATTAAAGTTATACCATAAATTTATGATAACTTGGGGGCAGTATTGCCCAGAGGAAAAGGAAAGAACCCAAGTATTATTTTCCAGGGTGAAAAAAAATTCCATAAACTATGATAATGAAGGCAGCAGGCTCTGTCCCATTGGCTGGAGACGTCTGATGCCGTGAAGACGTAAGTTTAAATTTTCTTATTTCTTCATGTCTCATATAAAGAAAGAAGACATCTAATTGGCTACAAATTATGACCTAAAAAATCACAATAAAAAGATTGTTAAATGCTGAAATGACCAAGAAAAACAAGTGTAAATAAACAAAACCCATAAGGAAAAAATATTGATTTGAAATGAAGAAAATGTCAAGGTAGGAGAAGAAGTGTAAATAAATTGAGGGATGAATGAACACTTAGAAACTATGCAAAAACCAGAGTGCAGAATGGAGCAAAGCCAAGGGAGAAGATTGGGAGAGGATTCAAGCCTAGGTCTTCATTATGTACTACTGACAATGACATAATTACTATCTGCATTTCAAATACTATGGCCTCTAGTTGAAAGGATTTATTCTTATTTAGGAAAAAAGTGACTAATGTGAACTCTTCTGGGAGAATAACGTAAAATCCTCCAGTTACGATGTTTCACTTTTACAGAGAAGCACTTACAGTGAGTTTACAATACACATAACCAACAGAAATTGTTTCAGATTGCAGGGGGACCTATTTTTCTCCTCCTTAGAGCTCATAGTTTTGCTTAGTATTTTCTCCAAAATACTGGTTTTCTTCTGCGTGGCTGCAATAATCAAAAGGCATTCAGGAAGAAAGAGAGTCCTGGCAACAGTTTTTTTTAAATATAGGCAAAATCATGGCTTCAAGACCCCTTGGTGAAGAAATGCCAGGAAATGACACTGCAGAAAGACCAAGAAGTAGGCTGTTGAGTTAATTTTAGGAATTTCGATATTGAAAGCAAGGTGGGCATTCCACTCTATTTGGAAGAGTAGACCTGTAGCACAGATGGCATCTTAGATTGGAGCTCCTGGAAACAGACTCTGAGGAGGACCATTGAGTGAAGGTGGTTTTAGGAGGGATGCCTTGGGAGATATACCTGTAAAGAGAAAGTGACACTGGACAGAGGCCCACAGTGCCATTGCAACCAAGGCCTCTGCCAATCCTGCAGGGAGCTTTGGAGCCGGGATGGCTTTCAGAGTTGTCCCGTCTGAGGCAGCGAGCCAGACCTTTGAATCCTGCATTAGCCTTTTGGAGGTGGGTAACTTCGGACAAGGCAGGTTTCTGCAGTCAAGGGCAATGCCCTGTGAGGGACACGGCTGTGAGCCATCAGCAGCCTATATTCCCAGCATCCAGGGGTGAGTCAGCTCTTCTTATTGTTTTGTAGTCATGCACAGAATTTCTTTTATTATATATTGATTAATTACATACAGTAAGGTGTCCAACCTTAAATATGTATGTGGCTCTATGAATTTTACATAGTATATATCCACAAAATTCCCACCCAAATCAAGATATAGAGTAAATATTTCGCACCCAGCAGGCTTCCTCATGCCCTCTCCCGGTCAATAACCATCCCCACAAAAGTAATCATTATTCTCACATCTACAACCATAGATTGTTTTGCCTGTTTCTGAACTTCGTGTAAATGGAAACGTCTAGTATGAACTCTTTTGAATCTGGTCTTTTTTTTCCTGACATATAAACGTTCTTTAATAACTCTCTTATCTGAGTGATTTTATTACTTAGAAAGGCAGAGGGTATCTGTTTTTCAGATTTAAAATTTTTTTTACACTATTTTTAAAAAATTGAAGTATTGTTGATTTACAATGTTGTGTTAGTTTCAGGTGTATAGCAAAGTGATTCAAATATATACATATATTTGAACATATAGATATATTTATATATATATGCTTTTTTCAGATTCTTTTCTATTATAGGTTATTGCAAGATACTGAATATACTTCCCTGTGCTATACAGTAGTTCCTTGTTTTTTATCTATTTTATACATAATAGTGTGTATCTGTTAATTCCAAACTCCTAATTTATCCCCCCCCCCACTTTCCTCTTTGGTAACCCTAAGTTTGTTTTCTATATGAGTCTATTTCTGTTTTGTCAATAAGTTCATTTGTATCAGTTTTTTACATTCCATGTATAAGTGATGTCTTGTATGTGTCTTTGTCTGACTTGCTTCACCTAGTATGATAATCTCTAGGTCCATTCATGTTGCTGCAAATGGCATTATTTCATTCTTTTTTATGGCTGAGTCATATTCCATTGTATATATACCACATTGTCTTTTGGATCTGGTCTTTTTGACTTAACTTGCCTATGCGATTCATGCATGTTGTATATAGCTTTAGTCCATTCTTTCTTACTTCCGTTTAGCAATATTGAGTGAATATACCACAATTTGTCTATTCTACTCTTGATGGGCATTTGAATTGTATCCAGTTTGGGCTGTTATGAATAATGCATCTATGAGCATTCCTATACATGTCTCTTAATGGATGATTACCACTCATTTCTGTTATGTATCAAAAAGAGGCATTGTAGGATGCTAGGGCATACATACATTTAGCTTTAGTAGATACTGGCAAATAATTTTATAAGGTGGTTGTACCGATTTACAATCCCACCACAATCTTTTCTTTTTTTTTTTTTTTTTTTTGGTGGTACGCAGGCCTCTCACTGTTGTGGCCTCTCCCGCTGCGGAGCACGGGCTCCGGACGCACAGGCTCAGCGGCCATGGCTCACAGGCCCAGGCACTCCAGCATGTGGGATCTTCCCAGACCGGGGCACAAACCCGTGTCCCCTGCATCGGCAGGCGGACTCTCAACCACTGTGCCACCAGGGAAGGCCCCACCACAATCTTTGGTGCCAAAAGAGCTAGGTAGAAATCATTTGTGCGTGATGGACTAAAATCATGTTCACTATGAATTAAGGAAAAGATTAGTTATGCTGAGGATAACAGGATTATAAGAGCTTTTAAAAAAGTAACATAAAAATTTGTGTCATGTATTCTCCATAGATATTGTAGATACTTTTCTCCAGTAGTTTTGAGGGACTGTAAGGAATGTTAAGGTGTTCCTCAGATGTGCACATAGGTCAGGTACCTTCAACCTATTCCCTAGAAGCAGAACCTGAGACAAAGATTCGGATGCATGGGATTTATTGTGGGGTGTTACCCAGGGGAAACCCGTAAGGGAGGAAGTGAAGGACAGGGAAAGGGGAAGTGCTGAGCAAAGATACTGGCAGGGAAAATCTACCCTTGGCCCGATCCTGTAAGGAACTCTGGAGCGTAAGCCACACCGGACTCATTTGCCCTTTAAGGCAGTCTTCTGTACCCCGTACCAGTCCTCACGGTTGTGGTGGTAATTACTTCCGGGAGCCTTCCATCAATCTAGGGCAGTCATTCTCAATTGTGGACAATTTTGCCTCCTAAGAGACGTTTGGCAAAGTCTGGAGGTATTTGTGGTTCTCACCATAGCAGAGCTGCTATTGGCATTGAGAAGTAAGAGGCCAGGGATGCTGCTGAACATTTCACAATGCACAGGTGGGCCCCCCACAGCAAAGAATTATCTGGCTCCAGATACCTGAGGTGGAGAAACGCTGGACTAGAGAAAGTCTTTGGAGAAGAGGTCATCCCCAATATTTGCAGCCAGTGACAGATGGGCTCCCCAGTTCCATAAAGAACATCTGGGCAGGGCATCAAAATGGTACCTTCTGTAGATGTCTTTTAGATATACAACATTAAACAATGAAGGAAGTTCATGGGACTTCCCGGGAGGTCCAGTGGTTGGGACTCCAGCCTCCCACTTCAGATGGTGCGGGTTCGATCACTGGTGGGGGAAGAAAAATCCCACAACGCTGCACAGGGCGGCCAAAAAAAAAAAACAAAACAATGAAGGAAGTTCAAAATGCAGTTTGGTTAGCATTCCCCTGTGATCTGCATTTCATCTAATGGGATGACTAGCATCTTGAAATATATGTTGCTAAGCCCTTAGCTACACACTGCACAAAAATGTCCGAAACAAAACAAAACAAAAGTACCCTGGGATCAGCTGTAACTGTTTTAGATTTTCTTCAGAACTTTACTGAGTTTGTATGTATACAATTGGAATCAGGCTAAATCCTACCAGAAATACCCATGACTGTGCTATATTATTGCCAACACTGTGCTCTTTTAACAACTGTAATTTGAATGGGCTGACGGATTGGTGCAAGGATCAAAAATAGTTGTGCTTATAAAGGGGTTTAAAAAACTTTGGAGACATCACCAGTGTTAGATACATGGTCTGTATCCTGTTGGGACCATCCCTTAATCCTCTTTTACAATCCAGTATTTATCTGTAAATTATCTATGAATTCATCCAAGCCCTCTTAGAATCAGTTTATAACTCAGAATTGCAAAACTTAGGATATCTAGTCCCATTGTATATAAAAGGATAATTGTTTTTCAAACTTCAAAATGTGTTATCTAGTTTGTATTCCAACTTTTGTATTTTTATTCTAGTTTTGTGATCTATGCTTATGATTTTACTACTGGTTTCATTTTTTTCCTCTCTCAAAATGAATCATCACCTTGTTAACTTCTTAAGAATTAACAATATTAACATTGATAAATAAGAAGGGTATAATTATGCTATAATATTCTTGACAAAAAAGTAGTCAAATTGAAATATTATAATGCTAAGTTAGGTGGAAAAAGTGAAAATAAGAGTATGATACCATTTTTGTTTAAAATTGTTCTGTACTTTTTATGAATAGAAGATACATTTTATGAATTTTATGAATAGACTGAGTCTGAAAAGATGTATTCTAAAATAATAACAGGAGGAGGAAAACAAGATGGCAGAGTAGAAGGACGTGCTCTCGCTCCCTCTTGTGAGAACACCAGAATCACAGCAAGCTGCTGGACAATCATCAACAGGAAGACACTGGGACTCAGCAAAAAGGACACCCCACATCCAAAGACAAAGGAGAAGCCACAATGAGATGGTAGGAGGGGGTGCAATCACAGCAAAATCAAATCCCATAACTGGTGAGTGGGTGACTCACAGACTGGCGAACACTTATATCACAGAAGTCCACCCACTGGAGTGAAGGTTCTGAGCCCCACGTCAGGCTTCCCAACCTGAGGGTCCGGCAACAGGAGGAGGAATTCCTAGAGAATCAGACTTTGAAGCCTAGTGGGAATTGATTGACAGGACTGGGGGAAACAGAGACTCCACTCTTGGAGGGCACACACAAAGTAGCATGCGAATCGGGACCCAGGGGAAGGAGCAGTGACCCCAGGGGAGACTGAACCAGACCTACCTGCTAGTGTTGGAGGGTCTCCTGCAGAGGCGGGGGGTGGCTCTGTTTCACCGTGGGGAAAAGGACACTGGCAGCAGAAGTTCTGGGAAGTACTTCTTGGTGTAAGCCCTCCCAGAGTCTGTCATTAGGCCCACCAAAGAGCCCAGGTAGGCACCAGTGTTGGGTTGCCTCAGGCCAAACAACCAACAGGGAGGGAACCCAGCCCTACCCATCAACAGTCAAGTGGATTAAAGTTTTACTGAGCTCGGCCCACCAGAGCAACAGTCAGCTCTACCCACCACCAGTCCCTCCCATCAAGCCTCTTAGATAGCCTCATCCACCAGAGGGCAGACAGCAGAAGCAAGAAGAAATACAATCGTGCAGCCTGTGGAACAAAAACCACATTCACAGAAAGACAGACAAGATGAAAAGGCAGAGGGCTAGGTACCAGATGAAGGAACAATATAAAACCACAGAAAAACAACTAAGTGAAGTGGAGACAGCCAACCTTCCAGAAAAAGACTGCAGAATAGTGATAGTGAAGATGATCCAGGACTTCGGACAAAGAATGGAGGCAAAGATCAAGAAGATGCAAGAACTGTTTAACAAAGACCTAGAAGAATTAAACAACAACAAACAGAGATGAACAATACAATAACTGAAATGAAAACTACACTAGAAGGAATCAATAACAGAATAACTGAGGCAGAAGAACGGATAAGTGACCTGCAAGTCAGAATGCTGGAATTCACTGCTGCAGAACAGAATAAAGAAAAAAGAATAAAAAGAAATGAAGACAGCCTAAGAGATCTCTGGGACAACATTAAACACAACAACATTCTCATTACAGGGGTCCCAGAAGGAGAAAAGAGACAGAAAGGACCTGACAAAATATTTGAAGAGATTATAGTCGAAAACTTCCCTAACATGGGAAAGGAAAGAGCCACCCAAGTCCAGGAAGCGCAGAGAGTCCCATACATGATAAACCCAAGGAGAAACATGCCGAGACACATAGTAATCAACTTGGCAAAAATTAAAGACAAAGAAAAATTATTGAAAGCAGCAAGGGAAAAACAACAAATAACATACAAGGGAACTCCCATAAGGTTAACAGCAGATTTCTCAGCAGAAACTTTACAAGACAGTAGGGAGTTGCATGATATACTTAAAGTGATGAAAGGAAAGAAGCTACAACCAAGATTACTCTACCCGGCAAGGATCTCACTGAGATCCAATGGAGAAATCAAAAGCTTTACAGACAAGCAAAAGATAAGAGAATTCAGCACCACCAAACCAGCTCTACAACAACTGCTAAAGGAACTTCTCTAAGTGGGAAACACAAGAGAAGAAAAGGAGCTACAGAAACACACCCAAAACAATTAAGAAAATGGTCATAGGAACATACATATCGATAACTACCTTAAACGTGAATGGATGAAATGCTCCAACCAAAAGACACAGACTTGCTGAATGGATACAAAAACAAGACCCATATATATGCTGTCTACAAGAGACCCACTTCAGACCTAGGGACAGACTGAGAGTGAGGGGATGAAAAAAGATATCCCATGCAAATGGAAATCAAAAGAAAGCTGGAGTAGCTATACTCATATCAGATAAAATAGACTTTAAAATAAAGAATGTTACAAGAGACAAGGGATCAATCCAAGAAGAAGATAAAACAATTATAAATATATATGCCCCCAACATAGGAGCACCTCAATACATAAGGCAACTGCTAAGAGCTATAAAAGAGGAAATTGACAGTAACACAGTAATAGTGGGGGACTTTAACACCTCACTTACACCAATGGACAGATCATCCAGACAGAAAATTAATAAGGAAACAGAAGCTTTAAATGACACAATAGACCAGATAGATTTCATTGACATTTAAAGGACATTCCATCCAAAAACAGCAGATTACACTTTCTTCTCAAGTGCACACAGAACATTCTCCAGGAGAGATCACATATTGGTCACAAATCAAGCCTCAGTAAATTTAAGAATACTGAAATCATATCAAGCATCTTTTCTGACCACAACACTATGAGATTAGAAATGAATTACACAGAAAAAAACGTAAAAAACACAAACACATGGAGGCTAAACAATACATCACTAAATAACCAAGAGATCCCTGAAGAAATCAAAGAGGAAATCAAAAAATACCTAGAGATAAATGACAATGAAAACACGATGATCCAAAACCTATGGGATGCAGCAAAAGTAGTGTTAAGAGGACGTTTATAGCTATACAAACCTACCTCAAGAAACAAGAAAAATCTCAAGTAAACCATCTAACCTTACACCTAAAGGAACTAGAGAAAGAAGAACAAACAAAACCCAAAGTTAGCAGAAGGAAAGAAAACATAAAAATCAGAGCAGAAAGAAATGAAAGAGAAACAAAGAAAACAATAGCAAAGATCAATAAAACTAAAATCTGGTTCTTTGAGAAGATAAACAAAATTGATAAACCTTTAGCCAGACTCATCAAGAAAAAGAGGGAGAGGACTCAAATCAATAGAATTAGAAATGAAAAAGGAGAAGTTACAACAGACACCACAGAAGTATAAAGCATCCTAAGAGACTACTACAAGCAACTCTACGCCAATAAAATGGACAACCTGGAAGAAATGGACAAATTCTTAGAAAGGTATAACCTTCCAAGACTGAACCAGGGAGAAACAGAAAATATGAACAGACCAATCACAAGTAATGAAATTGAAACTGGGATTAAAAATCTTCCAACAAACACAGGTCCAGGACCAGATGGCTTCACAGGTGAATTCTATCAAATATTTAGAGAAGACCTAACACCCATCCTTCTCAAACTCTTCCAAAAAATTGCAGAGGAAGGAACACTCCCAAACTCATTCTATGAGGCCACCATCACCCTGATACCAAAACCAGACAAAAATACTACAAAAAAAAGAAAATTACAGACCAATATCACTGATGAATATAGATGCAAAAATCCTCAACAAAATACTAGCAAACAGAATCCAACAACACATTAAAAGGATCATACACCATGATCAAGTGGGATTTATCCCAGGGATGCAAGGATTCTTCAATATACATAAATCGATCAATGTGATACACCATATTAACAAATTGAAGAATAAAAACCATAAGATCATCTCAATAGATGCAGAAAAAGCTTTTGACAAAATTCAACACCCATTTATGATAAAAACTCTCCAGAAAGTGGGCATAGAGGGAACCTACCTCAACATAATAAAGGCCATATACAACAAACGCACAGCAAACATCATTCTCAATGGTGACAAACTGAAAGCATTTCCTCTAAGATCAGGAACGAGACAAGGATGTCCACTCTCACCACTATTATTCAGCATAGTTTTGGAAGTCCTAGCCACGGCAATCAGAGAAGAAAAAGAAATAAAAGGAATACAAATCGGAAAAGAAGAAGTAAAACTGTCACTGTTTGCAGATGACATGATACTATACATAGAATGTATAAAACTAAAAATGCCACCAGAAAACTACTAGAGCTAATCAATGAATTTGGTAAAATTGCAGGATACAAAATTAATACACAGAAATCTCTTGCATTCCTATATACTAATGATTAAAAATCTGAAACAGAAGTTATGGAAACACTCCCATTCACCACTGCAACAACAAGAATAAAATACCTAGGAATAAACCTACCTAGGGAGACAAAAGACCTGTATGCAGAAAAGTATAAGACACTGATGAAAGAAATTAAAGATGATACCAACAGATGGAGAGAAATACCATGTTCTTGGATTGGAAGAATCAATATTGTGAAAATGACTATACTACCCAAAGCAATCTACAGATTAAATGCAATCCCTATCAAATTACCAATGGCATTTTTTACGGAACTAGAACAAATCATGTTAAAATTTGTATGGAGACACAACAGACCCCGAATAGCCAAAGCAGTCGTAAGGGAAAAAAACAAAGCTGGAGGAATCAGACTCCCTGACTTCAGACTATACTACAAAGCTACAGTAATCAAGAGAATATGGTACTGGCACAAAAACAGAAATATAGATCAATGGAACAGGATAGAAAGCCCAGAGATAAACCCATGCACCTATGGTCCACTAATCTATGACAAAGGAGGCAGAGATATACAATGGAGAAAAGACAGTCTCTTCAATGAGTGGTGCTGGGAAAACTGGACAGCTACATGTAAAAGAATGAAATTAGTACACTCCCTAACACCATACACAAAAACTCAAAATGGATTAGACACCTAAATGTAAGACTGGACACTATAAAACTCTTAGAGGAAAACATAGGAAGAACACTCTTTTTTTTTTTTTTTTTTTGGTGGTACGTGGGCCTTTCATTGTTGTGGCCTCTCCCATTGCAGAGCACAGGCTCTGGACGCGCAGGCTCAGCGGCCATGGCTCATGGGACCAGCTGCTCCACGGCATGTGGGATCTTCCTGGACCGGGGCACAAACCTGTGTCCCCTGCATCGGCAGGCGGACTCTCAACCACTGCACCACCAGGGAAGCCCGGAAGAACACTCTTTGACATAAATCACAGCAAGATCTTTTTTGATCCACTTCCTAGAGTAATGGAAATAAAAACAAAAATAAACAAATGGGACCTTATGAAACTTCAAAGCTTTTGCACAGCCAAGGAAACCATAAATAAGACGAAAAGACAGCCCTCAGAATGGGAGAAACTATTTGCAAACGAATCAATGGACAAAGGATTAATCTCCAAAATATATAAACAGCTCATGCAGCTCAATATTAAAGAAACAAACAACCCAATCCAAAAATGGGCAGAAGACCTAAGTAGACATTTCTGCAAAGAAGACATATAGATGGCCAAGAAGCACATGAAAAGCTGCTCAACGTCATTTATTATTAGAGAAATGCAAATCAAAACTACAATGAGGTATCACCTCACACCAGTTAGAATGGGCATCATCAGAAAATCTACAAACAACAAATGCTGGAGAGTGTGTGGAGAAAAGGGAACCCTCTCGCACTGTTGGTGGGAATGTAAATTGATACAGCCACTATGGAGAACAGTATGGAGGTTCCTTAAAAAACTAAAAATAGAATTACCATATGACCCAGCAATCCCACTACTGGGCATATACCCAGAGAAAACCATAATTCAAAAAGACACATGCACCCCAATGTTCATTGCAGCACTATTTACAATAGCCAGGTCATGGAAGCAACCTGAATGCCCATCGACTGACGAATGGATAAAGAAGTGGTGGTACATATATACGATGGAATATTACTCAGCCATGAAAAGGAACGAAATTGAGTCATTTGTTGAGACGTGGATGGATCTAGAGACTGTCATACAGAGTGAAGTAAGTCAGAAAGAGAAAAACAAATGTTGTATATTAACGCATGTATGTGGAACCTAGAAAAATGGTACAGATGAACCGGTTTGCAGGGCAGAATTTGAGATACAGTTGTAGAGAGGAAACGTATGGACACCAAGGGGGGAAAACCATGGTGGTGTGGGGATGGTGGTATGCTGAATTGGGCGATTGGGTTTGACATGTATACACTGATGTGTATAAAATTGATGACTAATAAGAACCTGCAGTATAAAAAAGCATACAAACAAACCAAAAAAACAACTAATACTAAATTTTTTTGGTTATTTGTATGGAAATATGTTAATATAAATTTTTCAGACATTACATGAAATTTCTAAAAATCTTATATGATCTGGTATAATGTTAGAAGTCATAATTCTAGTTATTACTTTAAAATGTATATCTCAGAAATAACTAAATTTCCTTGTCTATTGCATTATTATGAACTTTCATCGAATCTTTAACCGCGGTCATTTTTAAGTCTTTTGTCATTTACAGACAGTTCTGGGTGTACTCTGTTGCCTTTGCAAAGATGTTCCTATAAAAGGGTTTCATCTTCAAGGAATTCATGGAAAAGACTCTGACAAGTACAGGTTTCTGGTAACTGACTATACTGCTGAACTGAATGAATAAGCATTTTCAGAACCCTAATGGAAAACTGATGAATTCATAAAAGTGCTAACAAAAGATCAAGACGAAAAAAAAATTAATTCGATGGGACTGAGTGAACTGATGAGGCTGACTATAATTTTGGTGACTTTCTGTTTGAATAAAAAGAAAAATCTCACAAGGACTCAGAGGCAAAAAATATACAAATCAATTTTCACTGCAAAGTAAAGGAGCTGTTACAGTGGAGGATTCCTGCACTGAATGTCACTATTATGACATCGTATGAGTGTGTTTCGTGTTTGGTAATTGCAATCATTGTTGCTTTTGTTGTGGTCATCCATTTACAATGCTTGCTGTCAGTTTATTTATCTCTTGTGAAAATAAAATACAGTGTGTGTGTGTGAAACAAATAAAAAATAATAAAAATGGGGAAAAAAAGAAGGGAGGAATGATTTAGAAAATATTAGAACATAAGAAGTTTATAGAAATTTTTGTATCTGAAATGTACTGTCACCTTATTATCATAATCATTGATTAAAGGAATAAAGAGGAAAAATGTGAATTAAAGAATAAATAAACAAAATAAAATAATAACAGTGGTTAAGGTATAGTTTGCAGATTCTATGTAAGATCCCACCAGCTCCCCAAAATGGCTCAGAGAATGAACTAGAGTTATAAACAGCTTATTCAGGAAGCTATTTCCAACATAGGTTAAAAGTACGTTCTTTAAGATAACGTTGTCTTACTTGCCTAAATGCCTGCCACCTTCTGGAAGCTAGGAGCACTTCATTAAAAGACTCCTAATAGTAGCACTTTGTAATAGGGTTGAAACTGGAATTGTTTATGGAAAAAAAATTTTTTAATTTGACATTTAATCTTGAGCCTTGTGAATCACAGTTAAGTTTGTTAGACCAGAAGAGGGGCTAATTTAATATAATTGGAGATGGCAGGTTATATGCTTGTCCTCAATAAATTGGCCACAGAAAAAACTATTTTTAAAGTAGTGAAAGGCCATCCAAAAGTAGGTCTTAAGAAAATGGAAAAAACAAACAAAAATAAATAAATACAGCAACTTCAAATGCTCAAAAATGATGAAAATTTTCATTCTTGTTTGCTTTCCCTCTAAAGCAGAGTTAAAATGAAACGTTGAAATGATGTGTTTATTTTCAAGCAACGTCTATATCTAGAAACAGGAACTCAACTGGATCTTTGAATCGATATTGATATGCCTAAAAAAGTACCCAAGAAAAATAATAAAATAATGTTGCAGACTTACATTTATAGTGTGATAATGTACCCATGCACATACACATAAAGTAACAGGGTGCCTAGAAATATGTACATAGAAATATAAAAAGCTCTGCAAGAGTCGCTAGATGGATTACTCTTGGGGAAGCAGAAGAAAAGACCGAAGTTGGACAGCAATCAAGGGAACTTTATCTGTAGTCTGTTTTTTAAAAAAGAGAATGAGCTTCTAACTGGTGTAATTTATCACTAATTAGAAATCCAAGTAAACAAATCCCTGTTATATATATCAGTATTTTATGATATAGCAAATGCAATATATATTTCATCGAAATAAATAACAGCAGCAATGTACCATATACTCTTTCTGTGTTGCAATCTTGTGTGTGTGTGTGTGTGTGTGTGTTGCCAAACAAAGAGTAAAACATCCAGGAAATGCACAGCTCTACTTTGTAAAGTGCTTTCAAACAGACTTTCCTCATGCATAGCTTTTAATAATTTAAAAATATTAATGCTTGTGACCTCCAGGAATGAGGTCCCATGGTAAGTGTAAAGATTCTTTTTAGAGAAGCTAATTTGGAATGATCCAGCCAAAGGTCTATCTCAAGGGACCTTTTGAGAGCTTTACTATTTCCAAGTTTGTATCAATTTATTTTCATTATTGAGTGCCTAATATTTATAAGGCCCAATATGTTCTAAAGCAGCGAGCCTTGTGCTTACAATGGGAAAAAAGTTGGGTATGTGGTAATATTAAAGGGAGTCAGCTCTATAGTATTTTAGAGCTTGGGCTCAGTAATCAGACTCACTTGGGTTTCAATTTCCATTGCACCACCCACTAGCTGTGTAATCCTGTGCAAACCATGGGGATATATAAAGCCTAGTTCACGGAGCTGTCAGAATGGGGAAATGAGATCATTACAGAGGATACTGTGCAGTGCTGGCACACAGTGAGTATTCAGTCAATTCAATTAGTTCCTCTGCCACCCAAGGAATGGATGAATGTGTAAAGAGTGCTCTTTAAAGTGTTTTACACATAACCTCTTTCTCTTTATCAAAACTCCTAGATTTAAGCTGAATGATTTTTATTTTGAATTTTTTATTTTATTTATTTTATTTTATTTATTTATTAATATGCTTTAATGAGTCTTAATTAATTTTCAAGACTCATAAAAAATTGGAGGTTGAAAAGGCTTTTGAGGTTATATGGTCCACTGTCCCCAGAGATGACTTTCACCCATCTTCCACTGATATTTAAACCCAGGAAATAAAAACATTTCCTGGACTATTCTAGTTACTGGTGGAATAACAGGAAATAAAATGAGAGGGAAGGAAGGCCAAGGGAATATGCACGGGAGGAGGGAGACTAGTGAGAGATGCATTGGGAGAGTATGACCAGCATAGAGTAAAAAGGGGAAGTACAAGGAAGAGAAGGAAAAAAGACAGAAAAGAGGACCTCGATTAAGTGTAAGGAGAAAAGTGAGAAAATGAAAGAGGGGAAAGTACAGAGGCATTGCAATTCGTCAATTGCAGGCACTAACAGTGTTTAAGAGTCAGACATTCTGGGGTTTGGTACTTGTGAAATGCATGATCATAAGACATATTGCTTAATCTCTGTGAGTCGTGTTCTTCGGAGTTCGTGGTGTAGATTAAACGAGCTAAGTGGGATGGATGCTCTCTAAACAAGAAAATTCTGTTTAAATAGGAACTAGGAAGAGGAGAGAAAGTGGCAGAAAAAGATACAGAGAGAGGGACGTGTAGGGGGAGAAGGAGGAGATAGAAATCTGTAGAGAGAGACGGAGAGGGAGAGGGAGAAAGGGGAATTGTTGAGAAAGCAGGTGAGAACTAAGGAAAACCACAGTAACGATGCTTCTGTGGCTACTGCGGTGACGGCTCCAACACACCGAACACCGACAACTTGCCAGGTATGTTGTTAGAGCTTTACATGCATAATTCCATGCTGTACTCACATCATCTCTACGAGTCTATGTTCTAGCCTCATTTTATAGAAGAGATATCTGAAGTACAGAGAGGTTTTGTAACTTCCCCAAGGTCTTACAGCTGCGAATTGGAGAGAAGGGATTCAAACGCGGATCTCTATGCCTGCAAAGCCAGTGTTCAAATTATCTCTAAGAACCTCCAAAGAGGCTTGGTAGGTCTAAGGCGGACTCTAGCCCAGGTTCTTCCAAGTTATGGGTTCAATTCCCTGGGTTCAATTTCTGCGCCCAAAGGCTCATTCACCACGTTCCTTCTCCACCTCCCCCCTAACAGCGTCCCGTCTCCACGGAGATCGCCGTGGGGCGGGACTTCCTTTCTCACGCACGACACTTCCGCCTCGAGCCGGAAGTGCCGTGTCTAACAGAAGGGGCACCGGAGCGTGGGGACTTCTTCGAGAGTTTGAGCGGCAGGACTGCGACTGCTGCGAGAGTGACCGACTTGGGCACCAGAGTCCGGCCTGGTGATGCTGACCCCGGCGTTCGACCTTAGCCAGGACCCCGACTTCCTGACTGTCGCCATCCGCGTGCCCTACGCCCGGGTCTCCGAGTTCGACGTCTACTTCGAGGGGGTCGACTTCAGGTTCTACGCCAAGCCGTACTTTCTCAGGCGAGTTCCGGGTGCCTGGCTCCGGGAAAAGCGTGTTTTGGGGATTCATTTATACATTTATTCACTCATTAAATAACTGCTTATCGAGGGAGGATGAAAGAACAAGAGAGCACTTCTCAGCATCACGACTACGTTTTCCCGAGGTCCCTGCAGCACGTGCTGAGGAAGCGAACTCTTCCAGGCGTGCGCTCTGGATGTTGCAGAAGCTCATCCTTTTTTTTTTTTTTTTACATCTTTATTGGAGTATAATTGCTTTACAATGCTGTGTTAGTTTCTGCTTTATAACAAAGTGAATCAGTTATACATATACATATGTTCCCATATCTCTTCTCTCTTGCGTCTCCCTCCCTCCCTCCCACCCTCCCTATCCCACCCCTCTAGGTGGTCACAAAGCACCGAGCAGATCTCCCTGTGCTATGCGGCTGCTTCCCACTAGCTACCTATTTTACATTTGGTAGTGTATATATGTTCATGCCACTCTCTCGCTTTGTCAGAGCTTACCCTTCTCCCTCCCCATATCCTCAGGTCCATTCTCTAGTAGGTCTGTGTCTTTATTCCTGTTTTACCCCTAGGTTCTTCATGCCATTTTTTTCCTTAAATTCCATATATATGTGTTAGCATACGGTATTTGTCTTTCTCTTTCTGACTTACTTCACTCTGTATGACAGACTCTAGGTCTATCCACCTCATTACAAATAGCTCAATTTCGTTTCTTTTTATGGCTGAGTAATATTCCATTGTATATGTGCCACATCTTCTTTATCCATTCATCCGATGATGGACACTTAGGTTGTTTCCATCTCCAGGCTATTGTAAATAGAGCTGCAATGAACATTTTGGTACATGACTCTTGTTGAATTATGGTTTTCTCAGGGTATATGCCCAGTAGTGGGATTGCTGGGACATATGGTAGTTCTATTTGTAGTTTTTTAAGGAACCTCCATACTGTTCTCCATAGTGGCTGTACCAATTCACATTCCCACCAGCAGTGCAAGAGTGTTCCCTTTTCACCACACCCTCTCCAGCATTTATTCTTTCTAGATTTTTTGATGATGGCCATTCTGACCAGTGTGAGATGATATCTCATTGTAGTTTTGATTTGCATTTCTCTAATGATTAATGATATTAAGCATTCTTTCATGTGTTTGTTGGCAGTCTGTATATCTTCTTTGGAGAAATGTCTGTTTAGGTCTTCTGCCCATTTTTGGATTGGGTTGTTTGTTTTTTTGTTATTGAGCTGCATGAGCTGCTTATAAATTTTGGAGATTAATCCTTTGTCAGTTGTTTCATTTGCAAATATTTTCTCCCATTCTGAGGTCATCCTTTCTTAAGCCTTCTTACATCCCCGCCTGGAAGAGATTCCAGAGCCACTGTAAAACGTGGAGTTTGGGACCATATCGCCTTTCCATTTTCTGTCCTGTTGCCCTAGTTCTTGTCCCTTTTTCTGTTTTCGTTCTGCGTTAGTCGTCCTTGCCCTGGGACAGCGTGCGCTGACTTCCCAGCTGACCCGTCCATTTGACTTTTCTCAGTCCACGTTCTGTTCCCCAACCTCTTGGCTGACCGCTCCCTATTCCCTGAAATTTTCGCCTTCTTTGGCCCCGCCGAGGCCAAAGTCCTCTCGTTCTCCTACCTCCTCGTTGTCTGCTTCTCTGTTTGGTTTTTGCCCCCTCATTGTGGTTGTCGCCCCCCAAGCCTCAGGGAGGGACCTTCAGCACTTGTCTGTTTGCATTTTTCTCCTTGAAGAACCGTAACAGCAGTGGTAACAGCTAACCCCTTCTCCTCCCCTTTCGTGTGGCGGGCAAGCAGTGCGTGTAAGTGGCGGGTTAAGTACTTGTGTGCATTGTCTCATTTTATCTGGACAGCGATCCTTAGAGATAGGCGTTATTATTAGCCCCATTTTAGAGAGGACACAGCCAGATTATTCTTACTTAACATTGTCAATACCTTGTTCGCTCCTTTCCGCCAAGGGAAAATCCATTCTCCTCATCTTTCTCATTCCAGCCTACCTTTCCTGCCCAACTAAGTACTTTCCCAGCATAGACATTGCTCTTGAGTTGAGCTGGTTCCTTCACTGGGCCTGAACCAGTTTTGCTCAGGTATCTATTAGGCCTTAACTTAATCCATCTATCTGAATATATTGCATTTCCCTACTTCTTCACTCTTTCGTTCTTTCGCTTGATTTATTGAGCTCATGGTATATTCCAGACTCTGTTTTTGGTATTGGGGATGTGGTGGTGTCTTACGTAGTTTTCATTCTAGTGGGGAGAGAAAAACAATAAACAAGTAAACATATAACTACAAATTGTGGTAATTTCTCTGAAGGAAAGTAAAGTGCACTGATAGAGAATAAAAAGGAGCCTGGGTTTATACAAAGTGGCCAGGGAAAGCCTTTCTGAAGAGGTGACGTTTAAGCCAGAACATGAAGAATGGGTAGAAGACGATGATGGTGTTAAGAAACATTTATTGACTTTTTACTTCAGGTTACTGCTTTATGTAAATTATCTCACTTGATTTTAGGACAGTCCTATAAAGTAGGTTCTGTTATTTACCCATGTTACAGATGAGAGCGCAGAGGCTCAGAGGAAAGATATTAAATGAGATAGGATTGTAAAATAAATACAGTACAATAAAAATTTCAAAATAAAAGCCACTTGCTTAAGTTTGGGAGTTTTGATGAAGACAAAGTAAGAGGACGTGTGAAGCAATTTAAAGAGTTGTTTTAATACAAATTCATCCATTCCTTGGGTAGCAGAGGCTCGGGAGTTGTGGGTCTGAGCACACTTAAAGTTCTGTGACTTTGAGCAAGTTATTTAGTCTCAGTTTCCTAATCTGTAAAATGGAACTAATATTAGTGGTCTTAAAGAGTTGATGTGAGGATTGAGATAATACATGCATGATCCTTATTACTGTGCCTGGTAATTATGTGTTCAATAAATGGTGGGTATTATTATTTATTAAGAGCATCTTACTGTTGCAGTTATCTGCTGCTAAATAACCAGTCAAACCTAATGGTGTAAAACAACAATCATTTAACTCCCTCTCCTGGTTTTTGTGCCTTAGGAATTTGGTAAGGGCTTGGCTGAGCTGTTCTGGCTTGAGGTCTTTAATTTAGTTGTAGTCACATGGTGGCTAGACCTGGGACAGGAAGGGCTGAAGCAACTGGGGACTGATAGGGTGGGTGGAGGAGGGAATCTCTTCTCGAGTGGTCTCAGGACCTCCCTGTGTGTTCTGTTTTCATGGTCTAGTTTGTGATTCCTTCAGGGAGTTGGACCACTTCCATGATACCTGAAGGTTTTAAGGGCAGATATTCCAGGGAGCAAGGCAGAATCCATGTCATCTTTTATAACCTAACCTCAGAAATCACAGTGTCACTTCTATATTATATGGGTTAAAACAGTTCCAGAAGCCCACTCACTTTTAAGGGGAGGGGACATAGATTGCACTGTTGGGAGGAGTGATGTGAGATGGACCATCTTTGGAAATACAGTTTGCTACAGTATACCAGAGATGGATAAAACCTCACCCCTGTCCTTGAGGAATTGAGAGTCTAGTGGGGAAGGCAGATCTGTGAGCAAATATGATTTCACCATCATGCATTATGAATTTAACTCTATAGTTACAAAGGGTTTAGGAAAAGGGAGATGATAATAATAGTTTACATTTTCTGAATGCTTGCCTACTGTACTAGCCACTAAGCTTTTTGCATTATCCTTTCTTCCTCAGAGTAACCCTAGGATAGATTCTGTTATTTTTCCCTTTTTATAAATGATGAATATGAGCCTTGAAGTTAATGAACTTGTACCAAGAAAGTTACAGAGCTAGTAAATGGCACAACTTGGACTTAAGTCCACAAATGGACTTAATTTAGATTCTGAGAGTAAAGTTGGTGTTTGTATGCATGATAACAAACTAATTTATTCGTAACTGAATCTTTAGGCTGAGTTTAGAAGAGATTTTTGTTTGGAAAATGTGTTGTAGCTTCAGGAAACATTGGGATCAAAGGTAGGCAGGTTGGAAAGCCCCGGACCTTTGGGGTCTGCCAAGTTTGATGATGGTGATGGTGATGATGGTGATGATGTTAGAATAGGTAGCATGGAGGAGGGGGGTGTGGGAGGAGGGGGGTGTGGGAGGAAAGGAGGTTCATATTTTAAGTTTGGAGTGGAATGGAGCTGGCCTCATGTAGTACTGGTGAGTTTAAATTATCTAGTCAGTATCAAGGCAGCGATAGAAGCTTTTTTAATAGAAAGGTGACAATCAAATTTCTGTTTTAGAAGAATTCTTTTGGGGCCTCAGTGGAAGACTGACTGACCCAGAGTAAAACTGCAAACAGGGAAATCAGTTCATGTCCTTTAGTAGGAAAGAGGGGGAAATCCCCATATAGTATTAATGAGATATGAGAAAACCCTTTTTGCTTTCTGCCTTTTTTTGTACTACTTAAAAGTAGTAATTTGCCCAATATAAACAGTTGGTTTTGTTGGTTCTTTATTCTTTCTCATTTCTTGATTCTTTTTTTTTTTTGGAAGCTAATTAGTACGCTTTTATTGAGCCCATGCTGTATCAGGCACCAGGTATATAAATAACTCCCACTAGGAAGGGAAAAAACTGTAACAGTAATGATATCTAATATTTATTGTGGCTTTTCTTTTTAAGTGTTTTATCAGTGACAGCGCCTATTCAAACAGAAAGATGAGTCATCTCTGGTTTCTTCTTAGCTAGAGAAGAAATGTAAGTTATTTAGTTTGTAAAATTTAAATGCTAGGATTATCCTTTTAAAATTGTTGATGTTTACTATCACGGATGGTCCCTTATGATGCTTTTTAAGGACTTCATGAGACCTTTTATTAAATCTGCAGATTAACCCTTCCTGGAAGAATTGTAGAAAATGGAAGCGAGCAGGGATCCTATGCTGCAGATAAAGGTATTGCCTTTGGAACTTTTGTTAGTTTTTTTTCTTTGGATTCTTCCTGTTGGAGTAGTTAAATAATAATCTCATGTACTATGGGGACCTTTAGGTGTATGGCAAGTGCAATCTGCCCCTGTCACTCTTTATCGTTTCTTAATGTCCAGTGCCTGTTATTCATGGATTTTTAACAATTACATTTCCTCAGTCCTTTAAAGTACTTCACAATATTCTTTAAAGTAAAGTTCAATTAGTCATATGCTCTGGCTTTGCTTTCTAGAAGTCTTATTTCCTACTTCTCCCTCCATTTAGTGAGTTAGATTGCTGGAGGTGACTGATTAGAAAAGATGTGGATGATTTTTGTAAGTTGTGAGTCGAATGTTTCTTTTTCTTTTTAAAATTTTTAAAAATTTTTTAATTAAAAAATTACAGTTTTCTTTTTAAAAATTTATTTTTTTATTGAAGTATAATTGATTTACAATATTGTGTTAGTTTCAGGTGTACAGCAAAGTGATTCAGTATATATATATATATTCATATTTATATATATATATATGTATTTGTATATATATTCTTTTTTCTTGTGCAATTTTCAGTCTTAAAATTTAATTACATGTAGGTGAGAGAGAAACTGTCCGTAGGGGGCATTTAAAGGCTGATTGAATTTTCTACTCCTAATTGATAAGCCCTTCATTTCAACTCATCTTGAAACCATTTATTTTCCTTCTGTAGAAACCACTGGATTTTCCTTTGTCACTGGATCTGGAGTAAGAGTAAACTTGTGTACTGTTGTGTGATTTATTCAGTGACGATTTATTGACCTCAGTGAACTAGGGTAAGGGAGGAAAGATGGGATGAAAGAGTTAAAGGACAAAGTTCTAACCCATAGCACAATATAACTAATGTGGTAATAAAGTATAATGAAACTGCCTTTCTAGGTAGTAAATCTGCTTTTAATTGCAGTAAGTTGCATACAGGAGTAAAGTTATTAAATCTTGAAAGTATATGGGGGTTTAAGAAGGTTGTATATGTGGAAATATTTGGGTTTAGTTGTAGCTGATACATTAGAATATGGGTTAAGTGCACTGAAAGAGGTAAACTGTTTTAAAATGTAAGAGTAGTGGATAATGTAATCCATTCATAGGCAAGCCTAGATGAAGCTGATAAACCCAGTCAAGGAAAGAAAAGGAGTACACAGATGGAATCTGGGTCTGCGTTAGACAGACTTTAGGGATATATTTCTTGAGATATCAAGAACTTTATCAAGCCGTCATTGCCTTATTTAAGATTTCATGTATATTTGAAACTGCTGCTGTTCTTCATTGGATTAAATATCCTGATTTTCCCCCCCAGTCCAGAAATAAATCTTATGAGTAGCTACGGGTAACCCTAAGCTATTGCCGTCTCAGGCCATTGCATTTTTGACTTGAACCTTTAATATTATAAATAGGTGAAGGTGATATTGGGTAGGATTTAAGCATTCTGTGGCTTTAACAGATTAATTTCTCATAGAGGTGACAGCTGAAACAGTGGTTCTGAAAAATCTTGTTTGAGCCTTTTTCACTAACTATATAATAAGGGCGTAATTTTGGAGCTCTATGTAATAGAATTACAGTTTACCAAGATACCTGTTTCTTAACTGTATTTGTGAAGTCTTTGAATTTTTAAATCTAGCTAAGCATAAAACAAATTTATCTTTAAGGAATTTTTACCATTCGATTGCCCAAAGAAACTCCTGGCCAGCATTTTGAAGGGCTGAACATGTTAACTGCTCTACTGGCACCAAGAAAATCCAGGACTGCAAAACCACTTGTGGAAGAAATAGGTATGTTTATTGCCTTTGGGAGGAAATACAGGTAAACGAATATTTGGAATGCTGTGTGTTTCTAGGGGAAAAGGGATATAGCAAATAGGAAATTGGAGAAAATACTTCAGGTGACAAGATAAGGAAGTCATGTGACACCATGTGAAAATAGTTCATTTGCTGACACATAAGTTAAAGACAGAAACAACTCTGTTGAACCTGTAGGTCAGTCATGTTTTGGGACAAATTGAAATAGCATCTCTGTGTTTGGCAAAATATTGGCCTCTTGAGCTAAAATCAGAAGGTTACAATTCAGTGTAGTAAATATAAAGTGGACACTGCCTAGGTCAAGAAATGGAACGTTTCCCACATCCTGGAATCCTACCCTGGTTATTTCACCCTCCTTACTCTCCAAGGTAACCACTACCCTCAGTGTAGCCTGGTTTTGAATTGTATATATAATTCATACGGTAGGCGTTGTTTGCTATCTGGCTTCTTTCACATAACATTTTTGTGAGATTTATCCACATATAGCTGAGATAGGTTTTGCTTTCATTGCATTTATTATTTATGCATCCTGCTACTGATGGAACTTTGGGTTGGCTCTATTTTTTTTTTTTTTTCGCTAATAAGATTAGTGAGACTAGGGCTGGGCGAAATAGGTAGAGGGGATTAAGATGTACAAACCGCCAGTGACATAATAAGCAAGCCACAGTGATGTAATATACAGTGTAAGGAATATGGTCAATAGTAGTGTAATAACTTTGTAAGGAGACAGATGGTGATCATTTCATAATGTTTGCCAATGTCAAATCATTATGTAGTACACCTGTAATGAGCCTAGTATGGGACATTAACTGTATTTCAATTAAAGAAAAAAAAGAATAGCGGGGCTATTCATATCCTTATACATGTCTTTTGGGGTACATGGGCAGGCATTTTTTTCCTATACTTTTTCTTCCCCAGGTTGTACCTAGGAAATCCAACGCTTTAACAAATTAGTATTTCGCACATTTAGGTGCTTCTGAGGTTTCTGAGGAAGGAGTAGAAGATGACGATGAAGAGTTTGATTGGGAAATTGAACAGTCCCCCTATGAAGAGGTACCAGAAAGTACTTTGAATCCGGAGTGCCGCTATGGGTTTGGAAACTTACGCTCAGGAGTGTTTCAGCGGTTACAGGTATGTTTTTCTAAAAGACTTTGGTATATACCAAGGGTTTTACTATTTGCGTATTTTAATTTCAGTTCTGCTTATACCTGGAGGTTTTTTATGAAGATTGTAGGAGGTGACGTATTTAGAGCACAAACCACAGCTCCTTGTACGTAGTCGTTACACGGACGTTCACTCCCTTCCATTGCACTGGCTGTGCTGCCCAGTCTCACTGCGCTTACACATGGAAGGTGCCCTGGTCTCCTTTTTTTTCCACTTCATTTGCTATTGTAGACATGAAGTTTCCAAAATACAGAACAGAACCCCTCTCTCATCATACTTCCTGAAAAGCTTTATGTTTTATACCTCTAAAAAATGAAAATCGTATACTTGTGGCTTGATGTCTCTTCTGTTTTGTATGTAAATGAGACAGAATATTCCTGGTGAGAATGGGTTTGTGGCTTTTGATGAAATTGTTTAGTTCTTGATATACAGTAGGCACTTTTGTTTATTTACTCTTGATGGGGGTTGAATGTAATCTCTTGTTAAAATCTGATCGTTTGTCAGTTAGGCTAAAAAGGAATGACATTACTCTTCCTGTTCCTCAAACATTGTAGTAAATTCTACTTCATGAATGAAATGGAGTTTCTGGATTATTTTCTATTTGTACTACAGAAAACAACATAATGGGGTCTTAATTTTTTTTAAATGAAAGAAATGGTGGCAAACTGTTTTTTATTTTAACGTCATCCCTCTCTGGGTAGAGGATGTTAAACCTGCTTAGCATGTGGTTTATTATAGTAAGACATATTTGAGTCTGCTAAGGAAAGTTAAAGGACCTATGTTTTAGTCCCACTCGTACCTCTGTTTAGATTTCGGATGCCGGCCAGTTATTTGACCACAAATCAGTTTTGTCTGCTCTTTGTAAAATAGGGATAAATTTGCTCACCTACTTTATAAGGCCATTTAGAAAATTTAAGGAGATGCTACATTGTGAAAACTCTTTGACAAAAAGAATAGGATGCTAGAAAGACCTCTGCCCTTGAGAAATATAAAATGCTCTCAAGACTCCTTAAAGGGAACAGAATTGGGAGTTACTTAAGAGCAAATATTGCTGATGAGATACTTCGTTCAGAACCTTATGTTTTTCTGCTGAGTTATCATTTCTCTGTATTCTCTCTCCCTAATCACATTCCCAGGTCATCTCTGAGGTAGTAAGAGTAGAGTCAGTTTTTTCTACAGCAGGAACTACAGCAAATGGATCTTAATTGTTTGGCTGAGAGTAGTATTAGTCAGTCTATTTTGGGATTACCCGTCTAAAGCTATAAAAGAATGAGAGAGAGAAAAAATATATATATATATATATTCTTTTTCAGATTCTTTTCCCTTATAGGTTATTACAAAATATTGAGTATAGTTCCCTGTGCTATACAGTAGGTCCTTGCTGGTTATCTATTATATATAGTAGTGTATATATGTTAATCCCAAACTCCTAGTTTATTCCCCCACCTAAGACCTTTCTCTGCTAGTAAACCAGCTAGAGGAAACTGAGACCACTATCGCATAAATAAGAGCTTTGAGAACATCTATTTTAAAATGATGTGTTTAAGAAACCACTGTTTTCTCAACTAGTGAGAAAATGTTTTCTCCCAAGTTGATAGTTTCTCTGGTGCTGCCTTTGGATGAGAAAATATCCATAGAGTTTTGCTGACTGCTCATACTTTACTAGTATTTTTAGTCTCTTTCCACCATCAGCCCTTTAAATGAAATATAGCTTCATTTTTCTCTGACGATAAAAGTGATACGTATTCATTTTGAAAGTACAGTATAACAAAGAAAGTAAAACATCATCCATAATTCCAATACCCAGGTATCTTCTCTGAAGTGAATAATTTAACCCTTTATTGGGGGAGAGGGTATAGTCCTTCATATTTTTTTTCCCACCAGCCATTTACACAGGGTTGGCTTGTGAGCATCTGTATTTTATACTGATACTGAGATGGAAATAAAAATATGTGTGCTGAAACAAATTCTCTGTCACCCCCCTCCCCATACAGATGCGTGCGCGTGCGTGCGCTCGCCCTCTCTCTCTCTCTCTCTCTCACTCTCTCTCTCTCTCTCTCTCTCTCTCTCTCTCTCTCTCTGTCTGTCTCCTTTCTGAAGTTGCTGCCAGCCACAGGGCGCCTTTGGAAAGCTGCTCTGGCTGCTCCAAGTCAGGGCTTCACAGCAGGCTCCTGGTGACAGTGGCTGCCAGCAGCAACAATCCTAGAGTCTCTGGTCTTTAAATAGCTCTCCTAGCAGTGACCTTAGCAATGCTTTCAAAACAAAGAGAATCACTTTCACCCTGCTGTAGTGTGTCATTTCTCATCCTCTTTTATTCCTTCCCTTTGGTTGACAGATGCCTTAGGCTGATTTCACTACCCCATGCTAACTTCACTTTTTAGTTCCAGTTTCTCTTGAGGGTCCAGTGAGCACAGGGCCGCTGCGGATGACCGTGCGAAGGACAGGCCTGGGCGGGGCTTGCACTGCTGTGGACGTTCACGTTCTGCGGGACACGAGCTGCGCAGCTGTGTGGACGCCCTGAGTCTGGAGGCTGGGGGAGGAGGGGGAGAATCCTCTTCTGGCTGTTGAATTCTCACTCCCTCGGGAGCAGGGGCCTTGCCTGTATGTTTATTTCCAGGTCTCCAGCACCCAGAGCAGCGTCTAGCCCAGAGCAGACCCTCACACGCTGTTTGCTGAATGAGCAATTTGAAAGTGAACACCAGGCAGGGTGCTGGGGGTACAGTAAGCAAAAAGACAGACCAGATCTCTGCCCTCATGGAAGATTCTAGTGGAGAGACAGATAGTAATCGTCTAAAGGGCAAATCCACAAGATAATTTCAGATACAAGTGAAGGGGAAGGGGGTGATGTGAGAGGCGGGGCGGGGTGGTGCTGTTTTGGCCAGGAGGCCCCGAGAAGGCCTCTTGGAGGAGGTGACATTTGCTGAGTCCTGAATGACAAGAAGGGTGCTGTAAGCGCAGAGACTCAGTGCTCCAGAGATGGCAAGAAGTCTGGTGTGTGGCTCCTGTGTATTTGAGCCAGAAGGGGAAGGTAGGAGATGAGGTTGAAGTACAAGACAGCAGCTAGATTCTGCAGCGCTTTGAGCCATGGTAAGAGTCTGGGTTTATTCTTGGTGCAGTTAAGGTTTTGAAATGCCTGGGGTTACTTCGGTCCAGTTATCCTCTGAAATGTGAGTCTGAAAGATTATACCCCGTTGTTGACCTTGTATCTGGTCCAGATGAAATAATGAAGCAGGACATTATAATCCTCCCTGGCTCCCCAATTTTTTTTTTTTTCTTACTACTTGCAAGTGAGGCAGCTGAAGAGGAGGGAGGGTATGTGCTCTCAATAGGAAGTCAGCGCCTGAGCCACAGGGAACAGCAGTGGAGCCAGGAGTCAGAGAGAAAGAAACTGACGTTCTTGAATGATCACACCCTGTACTTAGGCCTTGCTCATATTAGTTCATTTAACCCTTCTAACAGCCTATGGGAGACAGAATGCTGTCCCTCACCCCGCCCCTGATGTCCACGTACTGACCCCATGTACTAAGTACATGGCGAAAGGGACTGCGCACATGTGAGGAGGCTGAGGATCTTGCGATGGGACGATTATCCTGGCTTATCCAGGTGGGCCCTGTCTAAGCACAGGGTCTTTACGAGAGGGAGGTCAGAGAGTCAAAGTGAAAACAGAGAAGCAAGCGCCTGATGACGGAAGCCGAGGGAGAAGGAGCCTTGTGATGAGGGGCTCCTAGGCCAGGAGTGAGGACAGCCAGCCTCTAAGGTGGAAAGGGCAGAAAAGCACACGGTCCCGCAGACCGTCCGAAAGGGAACCAACCCTGCCTTCGCCTTCGTTTTAGCCCAGTGAGACTGACCTTGGACTTGTGACCTCTAGACCTGTACGTTCGTGTTGTGTTAAGCCACATTTGTGGCATTTCGTTACAGCAGCAAGAGGAAAGTAGCCCCAGCCTTGTGCCGGAGGCGTGTCTAGTTTGTTCACTGTGAGGGTGCTGAGGCTCAGAGAGGTTGCACAGTTAGACTGGACCTGCCTTTTAAATTCAGAGTTTGTCTAACTCCAGAGTCACAGTTCTTCTACCCCATCAGGCTGTTTTCAGAAATGTGTGTGTGTCGTGGTGGGCAGGAGGCAGGGAACTCCTTGGGGCTCGAAGGAGGAAACAAATCCGGGGACTGGAGGCTGCTGGGGAGAGGGACTTGGGGTCCCCGGGCAGGAAGCGGCTCTGAGTATTCATCCAGCGGAGGGGAGTCCTGCGGACACAGCACCGTCCTTGTCTCCCGCAGGGCCCGCTTCACCGCCCCTCCTGGCTCTGTGGTTGAGGAGCTGATGCCAGGCAGGTAAGGAGGCAGAGAAGCGAGGAAGAGTCCAGGCTGTCCTGCTCAGGGGAGAGGTGCTTCTGATGGGTGAAACTAGAGCTCTGAAAGCGTTTTCCCATGGAAGCATTGCTGCACACTTGTGAACTTTGTATTGTGAGTGCTCTATTTACAGTTTATTTTGACTTGAATAAACTTGCGGGCTGCCCCGAGAATCTCTGTTATTTATCATAGTATGTCTATAGGAAAATACATTCTGAGTCTTCCAAAAGTAAATTGTAAAAGAACTTTTGGAATGCAAATTTTCCTAAGCTTGGGGACAGCCAGTGATCTGATTTTTGCCCAGAATGTTTGTACTTAAAAGTATTAAGATGTTCTGGATGTGACTTCCAGAAAGTTCCCTGGGCTCCTTCATGGTACTAGAATGTGCTTATATTAAATGTTGTTGATGTTACTTGAGCTCAGTGGATTGTGATAGGGATGAGAGATTATTTTTTTTTAAGTGCAGAAATTATGATTGTGTGGGGAGTTCTGTATCCTAGTCTTTCCCTGGCCGATTCTGTGTAGCTGGTTTCATTGTAGTGATTTTGCTGTGCTATAGCTGCCGACTTTAAGCCTGGGTATTAGGCACTAACCTACCATTCAATTTACAAGTCTGTTCTAATGGTTTGCGTCCACAACTGTCTACCAACTTATTTCCCTTGACTTCTTTTCAGCTAATAGTCTTCAAGCTGCTTCCGGTTTGCCTACTATCCCTTGCGGTTGGTAGTAGGAAAGGGCAGACTGAAGAAAGAAAAAAAAAGAGCTTTAGGAGTATTTTGCATTGTACAAAGTTTCTTTCCTTCATAATTCTGATCAAAAGAAAAAAGACCATGTGGTATTGTAGGTGGTTTTACTAATACACCTGTTTTCTGTAGGGTTGGGCTTAGGAAACAAGCCATACAGCAGTGTGTATTCATCCAGGTGAAGATGGTTATAGTAAGGTTGAATATTACTTGGGACTGGATTTGTAAATTTTCAAGTGGAAAGTCATATCTATCAAAATTGCCCTTAACAATTCTCGTTAGGGGTGAGAAGGGACAAGGAAATAAGGACAGAGCCCAGAGTTAGCTTGGCCTTGGGGCGGGGGGGGGGGTCGACTGGATAGCCTGCATTTCTGTTCAAGACGAGTATTTACAGGGACACGGAAGTTACCAAGTTTTGGTTTGCTGACGTGGCACCCCTGGCAGCAGCAGCTCTGTCTTGGGTCTAGAAATTTATTTCAACTTGCCTTTCCTAACTTTCAAATCTCCGGGAGTAAATGGGGGAATGAATGCAGAATTAAATGTTCCTGTTTGCTTCCAGAGGATTACTCTGTTTTTCATGTTAAACTTTTATAGCCTTAATCTATGTTAATCAGTTTGTTTGTTTTAAGGATTAGATGACATAATTGATGTGAAAGCTTCTAACAGGGCCTGGCAGGTAGTTAGGTGTCTAACAAACGTTTGCTGGATTTGAATCTAAATGTCACACGTGGTATCACGGCTTACCGATCAATTAGATTCTTCCTGTGTTTGGGCATTTTGTACAAAATGAGATTTTTCATGGCTGAAATAGGAGATAGCAATTATTCTTTCTTTCCTGGGTGTTCTTAGGATGAATTGAGTGATGTTATCGATCTTAAGGATCCAGATTCCACCCCTGCAGCCGAACGAAGGCAGAAACGCCTGGCTGCTGAGCTGGCCAAGTTTGATCCTGATCATTACCTGTGAGTATTGAGGGTTTTTTTTTTTTGAGGATTGAATAATTTACTTGACGTTGAGTATTTAAAAAATTTTTGAATATCTTTTTAACTGTTAGGTATGTGCTTTTTTGGACTCTAGAATTTAGTGATGGCTCACAACCTTAGTTGACATTTGAATTAACCTACAACTGTTATACCTCTGTGATCTTTGTAAGATACTGTTTTTCATTACCCCATTACAGCACCAGAGAAGTCTTTTAACGTACTTTGAGTTTTTTCCTCACCAAACTTAAAAATAGAACATTGCATTCATGAGAATAGTAGGTACCATTCTTTTCAGGAGACTCTTTGTTGTGATTAATGGTATATATAATTGAAAACATGTTTCAATTTCTTTTAAGAATTTGAATCTACATGTCCCACGTTTCTTGGCTGATCCAGGGTTTTCCCAACACTTTCATCCACTGGCACCTGTAATCAAGGATCTGTTTCAAATTAACAAATAACTGTTCATTGGGGTAGAGTATAAACAAAATCTACTTTTAAGTTTTGCTGTATTTCCCCCCTGCATTAATTGTGTCTTGAGCCATCATGTGTCTCTATCAGGCTTATATTTGTCTAAGGAACAGATCTAATTAATGGGTAGGTAAATAATCACTTGCCTCGGAAAGATTGTGATGTCTCTCATTGGACTCGATAGCAGCACTTCTTTCAAAGAAGTGGTTGTCCCTGGGCCTCTGTGGGTACTCAGTGGCTTTCCTAGGATGTGAGTCATGTTTTGATGTAGACCTCAATTATTATTCTTCCCAAGTTCTGGGCCCACGATTTTTAAAACTGTTATATATATGCAGCTATCATCATATTCCCTTATACTTGTGTAGTGCTCTCAGCTTGTCACGTGCTCTCATGTGATTATTTAATTCAGTTTTCACAACAGCTGAGGAAAGGAAGTTAAGGGACTCATCCAAGGTCACACCACTACTAAGTGGCTCGGCCAGGACTTGAAAAGAGTCTTTCCATTTGTCATTTTGTGTTTCCTTTTCATGTACACTCTCAGTTTAACTGCCGTTGCTCTTGTGATTAACACTCTATCTCCTGTGACACAGTGGGAGACTAATTGGAGTGGCAGAAATATATCCTGTGATGTGCAGATGGGCTGAGTGATGTGTAGTGATGAATGGGGGAACTCTTGGACATCCTGAGGGAAGCTGAGTAAGAGCAGGGCGGGTTATATTTTGGAGGACGTCTGGGAGATTCAGCTCCATTTACATTGCCATTTCTAATTACCTTTATCTCTCCAATTGTGATTTTAAAGGTCCACTGAAGAATAATTTGAAGAAACGCATTTAAAATCATGCTGAATATTTAAAGCAGAAAGATTTCATTGTCACCAAATTTCCCGGGCAAGCATGAGAACAGATTGAGCCTTACAAGACAGAAATTTCGCGTGGGAGGGAGCTTAATTAGCAGAACTGCCTATCTCTTCTCTTCTAAAACCCCAAGTAGAGCGATATGGTCTGAGAAAATCAAGAAACTGGAATTTATACTTAGCAGTGCGATATTAGAAGCAGCCCTTATTTTTCTCCATCTTCTGGTTCTTTATCCAGAAAACCACATTTTCTTTAACAGTATGCATGAAATGTTCCTCGCATTTCTCCAGGAAGAGTTTTTTTTACACGAGTGGCTTAAGTTTAGTCACAGGCAAGTTGGAGAGTGGGTGTCAGGAGATAAAGGTTCTTTGTGACTTTTCTGGTAGGAATAAGGCTTCAGCAAATTGTCATTTTTGCATTACTCATTATTTATATTAGCTGACTGACTCACCCAAATATATTATATTAAATGAAGTGCAAGCAAAATTCTTTAAATTTTCAGTAAATTTTTTTAGCTCAGTGCTTTTTTTGTTGTTCTTAATGGTTAGTACAGTGGAAGAAAAAGTCTATTGTAAATTCTTATCTACCGTGCAGACAGTACATTGCATGCATTGTATTAGACGCTTACATCAATATACGCGAATGGGTAATACGTAATACATATATATGCCAGTGTAATACGTAAGATAAAATATGTTACATTAGCATAATATATGACATTTTCAAGTTGTTTGACTTGTCCTCACAAGTCATGATGTCTCTTCATGTTGTCGGAGTTTTTAGGAGCTCAAGGAAAACTAATTTTAATTTCATCCTAAAGCGGAAAGGTAAATTGACTATATACAAAAATGTACACGTTTCAAAGGCATATATAAATGACTTCAGATTATTATTGTTTTTAAAATCCTCTCTTGTAAAGTATGGGTACCAGTGTGTGATTTTTTTTTTTTTTGCCCCCTATGTTTTGCAGCCCAGCAGAATGCTGGGCATATAGATGATCCATAAACAATTATTTTTTTTTTACTATCCATTTCTTGCCATTTATAATTCCTTTTGAGTAGTATTTTTGCAGTAAAGTATGTTGAAGGCATCTTGAAACATTCCTTCATAGTCCTTTCCCTTTTGCTTATTATAGCTAAGTTTTCATATTTCTCTTGCTGAGAGTGGTGTTTTCTTTTCCTTCCCAGGCAAAGTGTTTTTTAATTGTTGGCATATTTTTTACTTCAACCAGTTCATAAAATCTCATTTATTTCCTTCTTTGGGAGAAAGTAAAAGAATTTAGTCAACATTCAAAATATCTATGAGATAAGAAAAGGGACAAAAATGATCGTATAGCATTTGGGGTGCCTTTTTTTTGGAACAAGAGAAGGCCCTCTTTATTGTTTGTTTATTTTTTATTGAGATATATTTGATTTACAATATTATATTTGTTTCAGGTGTACAACATAGTGATTCAAAATTGTTACAGATTATACTCCATTTAAAGTTATTAAAAATATTGGTTATATTCCCTGTGCTGTACAGTATATCTTTGTAACCTGTTTATTTTATACATAGTAGTTTGTACCTCCTAATCCAGGGTGTTAAGTAAAATTGTAATGTACGGTGCTACACATTTGTTAAAGAAGATGACAGGCTGATCAGGGTTCTGGATTTACTGAGGAAATCTCAAAATGACAAGTAGTAATTAGAAGGCTGAGAAGAGGATCATCTGCCTGCAAGGTGGCTCTTCATTCAAAACAGCAACCTTAGGAAAAAGCACTGGGATAAACACGTCACTTATTCATCCTTTCACGTACGCGCTTATTTGTTCAACACATATTTGTTTGAATGACTTCCGTGCCAGGCAGTGTTGTAGACAGCAGGGAGAGTGTGGTGAATACAAGGTAGCTGCCCTCACGCGGCTTACACTCTAGTGGGGAAGTGGATAGTATTTGGACTGTGATAAGTGCTATGAAGAAAAGCCAGGTTAAGGGTTTAGAGAGCGACTGGGCATCTCACTGACTCCTTTGTTTCAACATATTCAAAATCGAACTCATCATGTTACCTGTAAAGTCTTCCTGAATTTTCTGCGTGGTGGAATGCCCTTTTTTCCATCCCAGTCACCCGGGTTAGATACCTGGGGTTCATCTTTGACTTCATTCTTATCCCACCCTTTCAATCAATCCTGAAATTGTACCGTTTATCTCCTTGCTCTGTCCTTCACTCCATCTATTCCTGGCCCTCGTCTGTGGTCTGTGTCTGGCTTGTTGCAGCTGTCCCCTAACACCCAGTTGGCATCTCTCATTCCAGCCTGCACTTCTGCAGATCCATCAACCATAAGACTACTGGCAAGGTGTCTTAGGCACTGAGAGTGAAAATCTGGTTAAACCCTTACTGGGTTCTCCTTTGCCTACAGCATAAGCTTCTAACTCCTTAGCATGTATAGAAAGTTCTCTGTGATCTGGACGCCACCTGCCTCTGTAGCATCTCTTTTGCCACGCCCTGCCCACATTTCATACTATGGCGGTGACGAATGTTTGCATCTCCCCGCCTGTACTACACCACTTCTCACACAGTTTTTACTCCTGGTTTCCCTTTGCTGACTATTTCCCCACCCCATCCCGCTTTCCCTGAAAAACTTTGACTTACCCTTTAAGGCTGGGCTCAGTTGTTACCCCCTGGCACCCTCCCTTCCAAGTTGGCATAGGAGCTGCTTGTGTGTTATAGCTCATCTTGTTTTTACCGCATGGTTTTGTAACATTCTGGGTTTGTGTCTGTGGTTCCCGTTAAACTGTGGTGCCCTGAAGGGCAGGGGCTGAGTCTTACTAATCTTCATCGGCCCGACCCCGCATGTAGAGGGTCCTCAGTGAATGCTCGTTGAATTAATGGCATTTAAAAAGTTGAAAATAATTTATTTGGGAAAGTAGAACATCAGTTGACCTCAGATCTTGGGCATCATAAAGAATAAACCATCCCAATTTAGATGAGGGACTGTATTAGTGAGATTTTACTCAAAACACTTTGAAATTCTTTCGTGGGGTAGGGCATGAAGGTGGCAGAGATACTGTTCTACAGAAGCAATTTTCCCCAGTATTTTTCTCCTGGGGAGAAAACAACGTCTTTTCAGATGGGCTCTTCTTCTACCCTTGACTTAAATGTCCTTGGTACCCCAGCTTTCGACACCCTTTCCTCTCACTGTGCCACTTCTTTCTCCCTGGGCATTCTGTCCTCTTCTTTGGCCTCAGTAACTGTCTGAATGCTCAGGACTCCTAGGTGTCTCTCTTGAGCATCAGATTTGCATGTCTGACTGCCTGTTGGACAGGTCTTTGTTTGTATGTCCTGCAAGGACACCTCAAGCAGCCCATCCCAAAGCAGAAGCCATTCCCTCTCCAGTCGTGTCTGCTAACATCCCAAGTTAGCAAAGGGCACTGTGGTCCACCGAATTGTCGAGGCCAGTGTCCTGGGCAGCAGCCTGATGCTGACAGGAATTGATATTGAGAATTACTATTTCAAGATAATTGCTGTTCAATTTTGTCCAATAGGTGCCTCATGTCCTCAGTCATAAAAATTGGAATGTTTGTATTGGTTAATAGCTTGGGTTTCAGACTGAGACTTCAGTGGATCCAAATTGTGGCCACACTTCTTACTGGTTCTTTGACCTTAACCATGATATACAATTTTTCCAACCCTCAGTTTCCACTCATGTAAAAGGGGAGTATTAATAGCACCCCTTGCCTGTGGGGGTGGTGTGAGGATTCAAGGAAATAATTGATGAAGAGTACTTAGTGCAGTGCTTGGCACATCCAAAGAACTCAGTGAGTTATCTGTGATCTTTTTAATTTTAAAAATATTTCAGGGACTTCCCTAGTGGCACAGGGGTTAAGAATCCACCTGCCAATGCAGGGGACATGGGTTCGAGCCCTGGTCCGGGAAGATCCCACATGCTGCGGAGCAGCTAAGCCCGTGCCCCACAACTGCTGAGCCTGCGCTCTAGAGCTCACGAGCCACAACTGCTGAGCCCGTGTGCCACAACTAGTGAAGCCCGCGTGCCTAAAGCCTGTGCTCCACAGCAAGAGAAACCACTGCAATGAGAAGCCCACGCACTGCAACAGAGTAGCCCCTGCTCGCCACAGCTAGAGAAAGCCTGTGCGCAGCAACGAAGACCCAATGCAGCCAAAAATAAATAAATGAAAAAAATTTTTCAGTATCTCAGTTGAAAGAAAAAATATTTAAGGTCACAAAACTGTGAGCTAGGAAATCCAGTTTACAAAAACAGCCAGTGTCTTGAGGTTCTAATTACCTGAAATATAAATGAATTTTCCACCATGAGTTATATACTTTTTGTCATTCTTTTCCCAAGAATATCAGTTTCCAACTTTGAGTGCAAGACCGTATAGTTTCTGAATAAGTGACCTCCAAGAGTATATTTTGAATGTAGCAGTTATTTTCCTAGTTAAAACTGAGAAAGTAAAGTGCGGGAAAATTAATTTTCTGTTCTCTACAAAGGTTGCTTTTATCTTTTGCAATAGTTTTAAATAAAGGAACTATTAAGATTAGCACAGCTAAATAAAATAGATTGCATCATGGAAGGAAACATGTGTGCACATGCTAAAAAATAAGGTTGTGTGTGTGTGTGTGTGTGTGTGACATCTGTGGATATGTAGTATCCTAAATCTTCTCATGTGTTTATTTATTTTTTGTTGGTGGAGTTAAAAGATGCTTTCCTTTAACTATATAACCTTACAAAAATCTGTGATATTTGCAAACCTCGCACAAGCCCTAGGCTTCAGTCCATTGTGTGTTCAGATTCACTTCATCCCACATGGCTGTGGTACAGGGCATGGGACTTCAGAAGGGCACTGGTCTTCTCTGTACTTTCTGTCTAAAGAGATCACAGATGTCAAATATCCCTTTAGTCCAGTGCTTACTTTTTATTTATGACTATTAGTAACCACAACGAAAGTAATAGCAGTACTCAGTCTTTCCTTGAAATGTACTTTTAGTCTGTATTTCTAGTGCAGATGTGATGAGTTAAGGTAAGATTTTAAAAAGTGAAAACCAGCCTAACTCTGTGTAACAAGCCGCTTCATATTTTTTTTTCCCCAGAGCTGACTTTTTTGAAGATGAGGCAGTTAAACAGGTTTTGGAATATAATCCATGGTGGATTGATGTGTATTCAAAAATGATGGCTTCTTTGGGAAAGAGTCAGGAAGAAGAAAATCTTGCTGCGTTAGGTAAGAAACTCAAAATTAGGTCATTTGTTTACTGCCTTTCCTAAGCACACAATTATAATTGCCTCATATAGTGAAGACGTTATTTTGATTTGTTAATTTTGGAAATGGGTCTTCATCCCAGACTGGGAAATGCCACTCAATAATTACACTTATTTGTCTTGGAAAATTCTTTTGGAATATGTTTTACTTTTGAATCATTGGGGTCTTTTAAATTTTTTTTAAATTTTTTATATTTTTATCAAATTTAGGGACACTAACAGAATATTTGTAGTTGTTGAATAATCTGCTTGAGAGATCTGACTATTCCTCTGTGGCAAGGGCATTTGAGTATTAGAAATGGTGAGAAGAGACCCAGTTTTCAATCCCTTTGTCTGTTGAATGAATTTGTTAAGTTCTTCCTAGTTTTTTCACATGTGGTTTCATGTGGAAGCAGAACTAATTATCTTCCTTTCTGTACCTTACAGAGAGCAGGTGAGCCAGTTTTTACCAGCGAAGGCTGAGCTGGGGGTTTTATGAGCCACAAGAGACTGCTGTGCCATATTTAATATTAAGCTAACTGTTATACAGAGTCATTTCTTAGATGGGCATTGTATTAACACCTCTAAGTGGGAGGTTGGTGTGTTAAGTCTGTAAATTAGAATTAAAACAGTTTCTAGTAGGTCAGTGTTTTCTGTTACACTGATTTAGTTACACTGTTACACTGATTAAAAATACTACACCTAGACTTGTGGTGTGGTAGTATATACAAATGCTGAATTTGTATATACAAATCAGTATTTGTATATACAAATCACTTTGTAGTATATACAAATGCTGAATTTTAACACTGTATACTTGAAAATTACATAATAAAAAGTATATGTATTAAAATTTTAAAAGTCTATTCTATGCAGTATTTGAGAATGAACAACTTTACTACCCCCCCCCAAAATTTAGTGTTTAAATGAAAGGAATGCACACACAAACACACACACACACACACACACACACACACGCAAATACGTTAAATGGAGTATAGAATTTCCCCACTCCAAATTCCTCTTCTTGAAAGTAATCACCACAAACAATTTGGGTTTTTTGGGTTTTTTTTTGCGGTACGCAGGCCTCTCCCGTTGCGGAGCACAGGCTCTGGATGAGCAGGCTCAGCGGCCATGGCTCACGGGCCCAGCCGCTCTGCGGCATGTGGGATCCTCCCGGACCGGGGCACGAACCCGCATCCCCTGCATCGGCAGGCGGATGCTTAACCACTGCGCCACCAGGGAAGCCCAATTTGGGGTATTTTTAATGCATATCCTGACATCTAAATATTTGCTTTAAGAAATGTATACACATAGATTCATATACACTCTCTTCTCACTGCTTTCTCCAGTTTGTAGTGTATGTTGTACCTCTTTCATCAGCACTTACAGTCCTACCTGAGGCTTTTAAAGCCTGCCTAGTGTTCTGTTGTATATTTGTGTCATGATTAGTGGCCACGTGGTCTGTTTACCACTGGTGGGCATTCGGGTTGTTTACAGGGTTCTGCAATGGTCTTTTTTGACCACTCATTCTGAAGTAGCTGTTGCAGCACGATATTTTGATCCTCTGCATAGCAATGCAATATCCTGCTATTTGCTCTCTTTCTAGAGCCTAGAAAGAACCTGTTATGTGATAGGTACTCAATAAATATTTGTAGAATAAATAAATATTGCAGTAAATATTTTTGTAGTTAGGTTTCATTAGAGTTTAGGTGATCTCTACCAGGTTGAAAAATTGCCACTGTAATTTTTTGGAATGGACTCTATATTGCACAACGGAAACTCTTTTATAAATAATGACTCTTGTTTACATTGTTTTCAACAAATCCTTGGTTTTATATTTGATTTGAGTTTAAGAATCTTTCAGAGACCTCCCATATCATGTAGGCGAATTTTCAGGTACGAGATTGCTAACACAATTTAGATAGTTAACTGTATATGCCATGTGGATCTGCTCAGAAAGTTTGCTCAAACTTAAATCATCAGTGCTCTCTAGTGAATCATTTTCCCCAGTTTGGGTTCAGTATTTTACTGACGTGGTCTGGGGAGGAATTGGTGGTTGTGTAGTTAAGTTTTCTGTCCACAAGGGTGCGCTAGTTGCCCTAAAAATCAAGAGACGGCATTACCTTTGATTTGAATTTTAACTTGCTCTGCTTTGATCAATTGCAGCTTGTTCTAGGTCCTGTTTTCTGTGTCAGCCGTGCTTTGAGTTAGTTCTCTATGTGTAATTTTAACAGAAGGTTAAGCCAGTCGGTGCCTTTAACCATTGGCCTTCCTGACCCTTTATCTTTATCTGACCTGTGGCATATATCCAGACTAGTGCTTCAGGCACACTCATATTCTGCTAGCTATTACGGTGGTTCATTCTAAGAATCACCTTTAAAAACAGCAAGGGCATGTGATAAAGGTAGAACAACTTGAATTCTGTGTTGTACAGAAAGTACCTCTTGTAAATGTGCCAAGTATCAGGTTATGCATAGAAGGTAAATGTGGGTTTCTGGGTTTAATGCCTTGCTCCTCCACAGGCTGACTGTGTGACTTTGCAACTTCTCTGGGTTGCTGTGGAAATCCTGTACCTACCTCATAGACTTGTCATGAGGATTGAACTAGACAATGTACTTAAAACCCTTAGCATACTGTAAGTGTTGGAAATTGTCATCACAGAGTAAATCAGTGGCAGGAGAGCCAGGAATTACCTGGCTTCCTTTTGAAATCATAATTTTTATACATTTACACAGCTTTAAGGGGAACTTCTTTAACATGATTCCTCTTTCAGTTTCTTTTTCTTGTTCAAATATTTGAGACACCCAGAATTGGAGGCGTGAATTGAAGTGTGTCGAGCCAGGCTCAAATAGGAGAAAAAAGAAATAAACCAAAAAATAAACCTTAAAGTTCTCAGCTCACTCAAGCAGCGTGATGCTGCTGTAGTTTTTCCCTCCCTCCTCTTCCTCTTTTTTCTTCTTTGCCTCCCAGGCCTTCCTCTCTGTCCCTGCAGTGGCACGTTGCCAGAAATATATAATGGTGCAGGCGAGGGGTGCACCTTTGATTCCTCCTCATAAACTATTGAGCTGGTTTGTCTCGATTTGCAGATAAGCCTTAGGTGGTGAACTTTGCCCCCCGCCTTTGCCTTGCCAAAGACGAGGTTATGACTCTTGTCATTTTCATCGTCGCCCTGAGTTACAACACGGAGACTTTCATTGCCATCTTCAGTTTTGTAATGATCCGGATCTTCCTCCACAAAGGCTTGTAAATGGAAGTGTTAAATGATGTACTCGCACTGAGCTCTGGTTTCACGAGGATGGACTTCCCGCATTTCCCATGTTGTCTCTCAGTGGTTAATCTCAGCCCAGGAACCTTGGCACACGATTGCTTGTTATGACACCACATAACATTTATAGTCAATGAACTTCCTACCAGGGACATCCTGTTTGGCACCAGTGTTTGCAGAGCTGTCAGCATCAGCTCTGAAAGCTGCAGCATTGTGGAGCTGCCCGTGTGGGCCAAGGGTTTGAATGAGCACATTTTCTTCTGATTCCCTTGATCTGTTTCCAGAAAGTGGACAATGTGATGCATTTGCATTCCTCTGAGAGGAGCCAGATCGTGGTTGATTTAATTGTTGACCCATGGAAGACAGGGATGTTTGGGAGGGGAATTAGGCAGAAGAGAAGATTTAAAAGTAACAAAACGAGGTGATGTTCGAAGTGAAGTGACAAGGTCACTTTCCACTTTGATGGGAGCCCCCGGGTAGTCCTCAAATGTTTTGATGGGGTTTTTCATGTTGGGAGTTGGTCCTGGGCCCTTTGCTTCAGTGTTAGGGCGCCAGTTTCTCCCCCAAATGAACTGAGCTTTAAGCTGGCTTTTGTTTGACTGTAGATTATGTATAGAAGTATAATTAACCGAAATGCTGTGAACTGTCAATATATAGCAAAGTTGCTTTGTCGTGTAGCTAAGTCATACGAATGCTTGACAAATGTTACTTGTGGTGGCAATCATCCAAGTATTGCTGGCACCGTGTCTGTACTTATTTCTAGCATTGCTGCTTGGTTAGACCTGATTGTGTGCAAACCTCCCCAAGATCCCCTTTGGGTGATATTATTTACAGCTCTAATAAAAAAGGCCTGGGGGAGCTCAGACTTTTGGTTTCTCTAGTGATTTCCCAGGCTGTTGTTATTGTTATTTATGATCTCTGGTTTCTTTGAATTTCAGAATTTAAATACTTCTGTGTGTTATTAATGAAGTACTTAGGCCAAAATGGAACTCAAAACCACTCAGAAAAAGGTGGTGGTGTTTCATTTTTAAAAATTTAAAATTTTTATTTTATTTTATTTATATATATATTATTTATTTATTTTTTTTGGCTGCGTTGAGTCTTCGTTGCTGCACGCGGGCTTTCTCTAGTTGCGGCGAGCGGGGGCTACTCTTCGTTGTGGTGCGCGGGCTTCTCATTGCGGTGGCTTCTTTTGTTGTGGAGCCCAGGCTCTAGGCATGTGGGCTTAGTTGCTCCACGGCATGTGGGACCCTCCCGGACCAGGGATCGAACCCATGTCCCCTATGTTGGCAGGCGGATTCTTAACCACTGAATCACCAGGGAAGTCCCAGTGGTGGTGTTTTAAAGGAAAGTTAGGGGCGCCCAGCATTCAGGAATTCAGAAGAGTACATTCAAGTTGGCCTTCCTTGTGTGTACGGTTGTGGGAAGTGACCCGTGATATGTGGAAGCACTTACTTGTGGGTCACGTAACATCAGAACACGCAGTTCCCAGGTCACCGTTTACAGATCACTGAACACATACAGGTGTGATGACCAAAGAGTAAGGAGTAAACATGTGGATGAGTTGATGTGTCGTTCAGCGGTTCTGGGCACGCTTACCTTGTGATTCAGACTTCCATGGAAGCAGAAGTCTTTATTAACCAACTAGGATCTAAAGGCTTTCCCTCTAGTGAGATACTGTGGTCACGGACACCTGGCACTTTGCTATTAGCTAAACTAATGAACGTCTCCAAAACTGTACCTAAGGGAAGGAATACTGTCTCAGCCCTTCTAGGGGTCTTCAAATACTTTGTGAGATAATACGTTCTTCATGTAGTGAAGAAATGTTCCTCCTTACAGGTTCCTTACATCAGACCACTTAAAGTGAACCGAGAGCTTCTCTTTAAATTGAGAAATCTTCATACGAGCCCTGTAATGGAACACTCAACACCCAGTTGATCTGTCACATGAATTTCTTTTTTGAATGTCAGTCTTTAAAGAATGCTTCATTTGACACTCACCTGCATTAAGTTTAAAAATATACACATTTCTTTATATTGCTGGCCATCAAATTAAATAAATACATTCGCATAGTTATTTGTTGTTTATGTAAGCAATGCTTGTACAAATACATTTAAAACTTTTTTTTAAACATAGGGTTTTTAACATGGTTGGAAAAAATACATATTTTATGTCAAAACCTTGTTGTTGTTGTTGTTGTTGTTTTTTGGCACTAAATATATTTTAGTGAGTAAAGGAATATTGCTTCTCGTAATATCAAGTAAGTGTATTTAAGATTTTTTCCCCCAGAGGACAGGCTGCTAAAAAGTGCTGGAAGGAAGCCTTACAGCAAAAAGAAACCATGTTAAACTTAAGGCTCCTAAGAGAGTACAGAAGTGAGTTTGGAAAACGATAGGTGAAAAGGGACCATTATGTGGGAGTAATCAGTCATATTCTTTTCCTTCTGGCTTTTGCCCAGTTGTGATGAACAGAAGGGCAGTCTTTTGTTGAGCAGAGACAGAAAGAGACTAGGTATAAAGAGACTAGCAGAGACAGCAGAGACTAGGTATAAAGAGAGTGCTTTGGGAATATTAAAAAAGGCAGTTTAATAATTTTTGGTCTCTGAGAAGGTGTCAGAGACATGTGTCTTTTATTAACCCTTCTAAAAAGAGGCTTCTTGAGTTAGAGCTGGGCTCGTGCCCACTTGGCTAGCGGCCGAGTTTCTTTCCTTCCTTGCCCCTGGGTGTGGTCATGAGACTAAGTCTTCGATGATGGGAAGTGAGTGGCAGTGCTGTGTGCACTTTCTGGATCAAGTCTTTAGAAAGGAGGTGTTTGTCCTCCTCTTCTGCTTTCCCATTGGTTGGAAAATTTTACCACCTGGAACAGCATCTTGGACCATAAATGGAAGTCATGTGGTGGAGCCTCTGATGCCCACCCATCCTGGATCGTTCACTCCGATTAGCAGCATGAGAGAAAAACTTCTGTCTTACTGAAACCACCGTATTTTGGGTCTGTCTGATACAGCAGTTTAGCCTGTCCTGACCTGCGTATAATGGACAGTTCTAAAACCTGGAGAAAAAGGCTTCCGAGTTATTTTAGCATTACTTTGATATGCACTGGCACTAGAAGCTGAATGCCCCCCTTGACTGGGTTGGACAGCTTTTAACGTGGATTTGAAAGTGGTTGTCTGACAGGACATGGAAGGAAACTTAAGGATTACTTGGCAAGGGAAGAGATCGATAACGCTCTGGTTTAGAGGTAGCAGTATATCTAGATGCTTAAGTTTCTTTTAAAATTGTTCTAAGGAACTAGTAGGCTGTGTTTTACTCATACTAACTAGGAGCTCAGCACATCTATGTGATTAGCTGTTACTCTCTCTGTGAATCTTGCTCTAAGACAAGACGTATTTTACGTTCTATGTATAGCAATGAGGAACTGATAATGCTCGTGTTTTCTTAACTTGAGAAGATATATATTTTATGATAGCTTGCCTAAATTGTAGACATTAAAGGCAACTTGGAAGGAACTGCAGTCTTAGACTTGCTTGCCTTCCCAATGTAGACATAAAGGTGTTTTTTTAAATCATTAGCTTTTATTAAATATCTTAGTTTTTTGGTCTGGGTAGCCAACATTTGGTAAGGTGACTGATACATAAAAAGAAATAGCTTCTCATTCTTCTGTCAGTAATTTATTGGGAATGGGGAAAAATATTATATTTGCAGGTGACAAAACCCAAAAGTGCTTGGAAGTAGTTTTTAGCAAGAAAAGCAGCAGATTTATTTGATAAAATTGGTGGTTCAGTACAGTGGAAAAGATGGATTACTGAACAGACTGTGCTGGCACAATTATCTCTTCATCTGGAATTAACGAAAATCTTAAAACTTGAAAAAATAACTTTCAGATGGATTAAAGACTTAAATTTTTTTTATTTTATTGAGGTATTTTTTAATAGATCTTTATTGGAGTATAATTGCTTCACAATACTCTGTTAGTTTCTGCTGTACACCAAAGTGAATCAGCCCTATGCATATTCATGTCCCGATATCCCCTCCCTCTTGAGCCTCCCTCCCACCCTCCCTATCCCACCCCTCTAGGTGGTCACAAAGCACCGAGCTGATCTCCCTGGGCTATGCTGCTGCTTCCCACCAGCTATTTTACATTCGGTAGTGTATATATGTCGATGTATATATGTCGATGCTACTCTCACTTCGCCCAGCTTCGCCCTCCCACCCTTTGTCCTCAAGTCCATTCTGTATGTCTACGTTTTTATTCCGGCCCTGCAACTAGGTTCATCAGTACCATTTTGTTTTGTAGATTCCATATATATGCGTTAGCATACGGTATTTGTTTTTCTCTTTCTGACTTACTTCAGTCTGTATGACAGACTCTAGGTCCATCCACCTCCCTACAAATAACTCAATTTCGTTTTAAAGACTTAAATTTAAAAGAGGAAACAAGTAAATCTTAAAGAAAAGCTGAGAGACTCCATGTACAATTTCAGGGATTGGGGAAACCTTATCAAAGGCTATAAATTCATAGTCTGGTGAAGAAAAAAAGATAGATATACTGGACTACACACAAACATAAATAATCCAATGGCACAAGATCCCCTAAGCAAAGTCAGTAGAGATGCCGTAGATTTGGAGAGATGACTGGGGTTGATGTCCGTAATAGCCGAGTTCTTAAATATTTGACAAGCCATCCAGAAAAAACTGGGCAAGACATATTCTCATGGGTAATTTACAAGAGAGCAAATCCAAATTGCCAACAAACCTATGAAATAATGTTCAAAGTTTAGCAGTTAGAGAAATACTAACTGAAGTAACAATGTTATGTCACTGTATTAGTTTCCTCTTGCTGCATGACACGTTACCACAAAACAGAAACACAGTTCTAATTTGACTCAGTTTCCACGTGTCAGGAGTCAGGCATGGCTTAGCTGGGTCCTCTGCTCAGGGTCTTGGAGGGATATAAACAACTGTGGCCATCTTTTCTTTTTCTTTTTTTTAAAAATAGGTGTTGGCAACCATGATCCTTTCTGGAGTTCAGGGTCCTTTTCCAGGCTCACATGATGGTGGGCAGAATTTGATTCCTGCGGCTGTAGAGCTGAGGCCCTCCGTGTTCTTGCTGGCTTTCAGCCGGGGTCACTCTCAGATCTTAGAGGAACCCACAGCTCCCTGCCACGTGGCCCTCTCACAACATGGCATCTTAGTCCTTTAAAATCAGCAGGCGAGCCTCTGGCTCCAGTCTGCCAATAATGGAACATAATCATAATAATTATAACACCGTTGGCATATTTTTTTAAATAGAAGCAAGTTGCAGGTCCTGCCCACACTCAAATGATGTGACTCGTTGGGGGTCATTTTGGAATTTTTCTTACCACAATCACTTCGCATCCATTAAACTGGAAATGATTTTGATTTTTTAAATTTCTTTTGATTTTTATTTATTTGGCTGTGTCAGGTCTTAGTTGCAGCATGCAGGATCTTCATTGAGGCATGTGGGATCTTTTGTTGCGGCGTGTGGTCTCTTCGTCGCAGCACGTGGGCTTCTCTCTAGCTGTGGCGCGCGGGCTCCAGAGCACATGGGCTCGGTAGTTTGCAGCACGCAGGCTCTCTGGTTGAGGCGCGCGAGCTCAGTAGTTGTGGCCCACGAGCTTAGTTGCCACGCGGCATGTGGGATCTTAGTTCCCCGACCAGGGATCGAACCCGCGTCCCCTGCATTGGAAGGTGGATTCTTAACCACCGGACCACCAGGGAAGCCCCCTGGAAATGATTTTTAAAAAAGCATTTATTGCTGGGAGTGGGCAAGATATATGTGTAGGAAAGGGAACCATGACCATTAGAAAGGAGAGTTGTAGCCCTTAAATAAAGTATCTCTTAAAAACAGATAAACTTTTTGACCCAGTAAATCTAAAGCCTCCAGTATCCAGTGACATATGATATAACATTTATTGCAGCATTATTAGCAGTGACATAAAGCTGGAAGCAGAGTGAATGCCCATCAGTAGGGGGAGTGGTTGGATAGAGCATGCTACACCATGGAGTATTCTACTCCTTTACAAAATTAGCTAAGTACCAAGTGACTTGGGGGGATTTCCTAGAGGTATTGTTGAGTGAGATAGGCTAGATGGAAAAAAAAAAATCGAATTCTCTGGGTGTGGGGGACAGTATCAACTCGCTTGTATACACATTTTTGTGTCTGGTTGTAAAGAAAAATACGAAGTGATATATACTAGATCTTTTTAACATGGGGGAGGTAGTTGATAAGGATGGAAACAGGGTGCCAAGCAAAAGGAGAAAAGGGAACTTCCTCTCCCCACAAGTCTGATATGTGTGGTATGGTCACATTTGCAGATTTATGTAAAACTTTGTTTCTCTGTGTAAATAATATTTAAAAAATACGATGCCCTTAAAATTGACTAATACATGGGAATATTTCCGTTTCTTTGTATAGAACGTTCACAGTAGATAATGAATATTTACAGAGTGTTTCATTTAGCTTTTATATGTTTTCCGTTGTCAAAATGTAATTATCTTAGAGTCAATAACTCTGTCATTTAGCTGCCTTGAGTACAGAACAGTGTAGCGGGAAAAGATCAGGGGCTGGGGGGGGGGGTCTGGAAATAAGGAATAGATATTGTTTAGACATTTTTTTTCTTCTTTTTTTTAGCTCTACTAGGATTTAAGCAAATACATAGCTCTTAATAAAACTGTGACGTCTAGTTAAAAAGTTGTTTCTATGTCCAGAGTTAAATAACTTTTTATTTCAGCTTCTGTAATCCAAGTTATAATTTTGACGGATCTTCTGCAGTGAGGGTTTTACAGCACGTAGTGGAACTAATTTTTAAATGCATTTTATTCTAGTGTCTTTTTCTGAAGAAGAGAAATATCAGCTGCGGAAATTTGTCAATAAATCTTACCTGCTGGACAGGAGAGCCTGTCGTCAAGTGTACTACAGCTTGATTGATATCCTTCTGGCATATTGCTATGAGACTCGTGTCACCGAAGGAGAGAAGAATGTAAGTGCGTGTGTGTGTGCAGGTTGGCATAGACTGTGGTATGGAGTAAACTGTATTAATGTCACGAGTGAGACCAGTCGTGATCAGTTACTTAGTGACGCTCTGGGTGGAGGTGCACAGGTGTGTTGGTGATGGGTACCAATAATGTTTTTATTTGGTCTTTTTTTCTTCTCTCTTGGCTTTAGTCTCTGCCAAATAGCAGAGTATGGAAGTAAAGCTGAGGGTAGAGAAAAAGGATATCCTGAGCTCTCATCTCTTTTAGGAGATGAACTGACCAAATGAGAGGGCTGTTGCTACATGACACTTGACATTGGCAAGGGGTAAACTTTACTATAACCATTTCTGGTCTTTCTCCGACCTGTCCGTTAACAGACGTAAGGTATAGTATTTTATAAAGAAAGGAACGTGACGCGTTTATCTGCAGGTGTTCCTCAATTTTTTTTCTTTTTTGCGGTACGTGGGCCTCTCACAATTGTGGCCTCTCCCGTTGCGGAGCACAGGCTCCGGACACACAGGCTCAGCGGCCATGGCTCACGGGCCCAGCCGCTCCGCGGCATGTGGGATCTTCCCAGACCGGGGCACGAACCCGCGTCCCTTGCATCGGCAGGCGGACTCTCAACTACTGCGCCACCAGGGAAGCCCTCAATTTAAATAGTGTGTGTACTTCTGAAAAATTATATATAGATCAGATTTTAAAAACCTGGATTGTATCTTTTTGGTATTCGGTGAAATCCTATTGTAAAAGTAAATCCTTTTGTAAAGTATGTTGTTTCTTAAATGATCTTTTTTAAAAAGTATAGACTATACTGTATTTCTTCTTAAACCACACTTGATTTTGTAAATGAAGAGTTAACTTCTTTCTCACGTATGTCACTGATTGCATACATTTAAAACAAGGCTGGAAAACAAAACAAAACAAAACAAAAAAACTTTCCAGTTAATGTGTCCCTGCATCTGTATATAGTAGTCTTTGCTCAAGGGATTATTTTTGAGCTGTGCATATGCTTCCCTGTTTTTCATTTATTTATTTTATTAAAAAATTTTTTCAATTGGAGTAAAGTTGATTTACAGTGTTTCAGGTTTACAACATAGTGATTCAGTATTTTTATACATTTTATTCCATTTAAAGTTATAAAATATTGGCCATATTTCCCTGTGCTGTACACTATCTTTCTGTATTTATTTTATACATAGTAGTTTGTACCTGTTAATCTCCTGCCCCATCATGCCCCTCCCCCTCTCTCTTTTTAAATTACACAAATAATTCATATCATTGTAAAGAAAAATACACATAGGAAGAAAATAATTAAGATTTCCTGTCATCTCAGCCATCGGAGGTAGCCACACTTACAAGGTGATGTTTCTCTCCTAGGCTTCTTTTGTTGTGTATGTGTATTTACATTGGGTTATAATGTATTTACTATTATTTAACCTGCTTTTCTCACTCACCATCATAGCATGAGCATAGTGTTAGGATAAGGATTTGATATGGGCCAAACGTTTTGCTGCTGGGATTCTGAAAATTTCAAAGGTGACTTTTGAGATTTGGATTTGTCTCCAAAATGAATATTAATGAGTGTAACAAGGGCATACTATAACTGAAAATGGATTTTGTTTCCGCTCATCTTTGTAGAATACCATAATCAGCGAAAATGTTTTCGTTGACAAAAAAGTGCTTCATACTGCTTGAGAAGATGAGTGAGAGTATTTAGTTACGCTCGATATAACTTCGCATTTTTGATTTGATTCTTGGATTCACATATTTGAAATCATGAAGTCTTGCAACTTCAGAATCTTCTCTAGAATGCACTTATTCTCACAGGCATTCTCTGAAAGGCCAAATTCTTGAGCAGCTATCTAAGTGCCAGAAAGAGCACTTCAACATTATCCTTGAGTCTTTTGGTAGATTATTTATAGCGTATTTGGGAGGCAGGTAACCTAGTTGAGAAGGACAGAAAGTGAGCACGCATTGCTTTGCTTTAGTTTCAAAGTCCTTGCTTATGTGTTCTTGTGTTCTGGTACTCTTATCAGTGCAACAGCTTTACTTTATAAATTTCCAAAGTAGACCGAAACTTGCCTTTGATCTCCCTGACATCAGTAAAGCCATTATTTTCCTGCAGTCACAGATGCTTCTTAGGTTTTTACATATGTCAATACTATTTATATACTAGTTGAATAAGTGGATATATTTGCTTTAGTTTTGAATGACTTTACCTCTAATGTGACACTATTCTTTTCTTCAAAACAAATAAAGGTTGAGTCCGCGTGGAATATCAGAAAACTGAGTCCAACGCTCTGCTGGCTTGAGGTATGATTGTCAGTTGCAGTTGTTTAGATTTTGTTTGTTCAGAGTTATTTTTTTGTTGTTATTAGCTCATTTGGGGTAATTCAAGCAATTCCTTAACTTTTTAAAAGTGATAGCTTTATTGTACAAAGTTTTTTTCCATCTTTTTAATAAAACCGATTTTATTTGTTACTTTTACTTTAATCATGGTACACTAATAAGGCCAGCTGTAGGGTATCTTGGAAGTTCGGAGAAGGAACGGGTATACTGTCCGTTGCAGGAAGATGTTGGGTTGAGTTTGAGGCATGTATGTAAGTCGGCATATATTGGGGCTCAGAGCTCAAAGATGGGCAGAAAACCTAGGTGATACTACTATTAAGTGTCACTTACCACCAGAAGCTGTGCTAATAAAGCTTTTGTGTATATTACTTCACCTATTCCTTTCTATTGAAGTGTGTGAGATAGAATTATTGGTATTTTACAGATGAGGAGACATAGATCATATAGCTTAAATAACTTATCCTAGGTCCTACAGCTAGTATGTTTAGATCTGGTAACTCTTATAATAGAGTAATAATTGCTTTTATATCTATTTTGTAAAAAATAGTTGTGTAGGGCTCACCAAATATAGCAAAGAATGTTATCTTTAAATTTACTAGTTTGGGGACTTCCCTGGTGGTCCAGTGGGTAAGACTCCGCGCTCCCAATGCAGGGGGCCTGGGTTCAATCCCTGGTCGGGGAACTAGATCCTGCATGCATGCCACAACCGAGAGTTCGTATGCCGCAACTACGAAGTCCGCGTGCCACAGCTAAGAGTCTGCATGCTGCAACTAAGACCCGGTGCAGCCAAAATAAATAAATAAATATTTTAAAAAATAAAATAAATAAATTTACTAGTTTTGAACACACTGTTGTCCATCAAAGCAGAAGCTTTAAAACAGTGTTTATTTAAACAGTTGATCATTGCATCATCTATTAAGGCAACTAGTTTTGTTTCTTTTTTTTTTCCAGTTTGAATCCTAGACAGTGTACATTTTAAGTTGGAAAATCAAAGTTGTTTCATGGCATCACTTTATTCAAATAATAGATAACATGTAAACAGGAACTGAAGCACTTAATTTTAGCAAAGAATCTTGCTATTCGTGAATGTCCATGAACCAACAGCTTGACCAGTGTCCTCTTCTGGGAGCTTGATGGAGAGTCAGAATCCCATTCCAGACCCTCTGAGTTAGAATCTTTAGCAAGATCTCCAGAAGTTCATATGCATATTTAAGATGGAGAAGTGCTGTTCTCCAGACTTCCCTTGAGTTCTACATATTTCCATAATCAGCATATAATGGAGAAGCTGGCTTTCGTAATAATTGCATTGATTATTCCAATATTGAAAACAAAGTAGTTGGGGACTAGATAATTTCATAGTTTAGTTATAAAAGTCTGCATGAAGAGATCCACCTATTTATGATTTTATTTTGACATTTTTATTGCTTTTGAGATAACTTAGAATTGCCAGACATGTAACTAGCTCTGTCAAACTTCTATAAATGTTTAGTTTTTTGCCAGAATTTTTTAGAAATTCATCATTCCTTTTTAGATATAAAGTATCCTCTGTTGGGTACTCAGTATTCATAATCAGATCACTCATTTGTTAAGGATGAAAATACATGGAAGTGATATATACTCCCTTACTTTTAATTTTATATTTTAATTTTTATATGTGGGTTACATTTTTAATGCATTTTTAATCAAAACCGAATTAAAAAACAATTTTGTAGAAAATTGCCTTTGTTTAGTGTTTTTGGTAAGTTTTGCATTGTTAATGGTATCATTACCATTAACCATTACCATTCAGGATAAAGCCTTTTTTCCAGAAATGAGTAGTTTTCTCTTTGAAAAGTGAAAGCAAATTACTGAAGTAAATACCATGTATTACTCATGCCTAAAGCAAAAAAACCCCAAAAAAACAAAAAATCAAAAGAGGGGGAAGGGGGAACTGAGAACACACTTCACTAAAGAGTTCTATATTTTTCATCTGCATTATCTCGAATGGTCCTAAAAGACAAAAACATGAAACATATATCATTTAGAAATGTCTTTTATGTGCATCTGTATTTTGTTAGTGCCATGTGTTTTACATTCATATTGGTAATTCTTAAAAGACTTTTTAAAACTTTCCTGCTATGTATGTGATTTCTAAGGAGCATTTGTGATACGTTGATAAAGTATGAGAAATTACAAAGACTGAGATAAAAATTTTATTGTAAGGTTTACAGAAAGAGTCTCACTTCATGGCTTTGTATTTGTCTTCCACTTGGCTTCATGTTGATCCAAACTTAGTTTTTAATTGAGAATAGTTTTACATTTCATTGTGTGCTTTTGTTTTGTGTAATATGGAAACGATTACTCATTTAAATGATACTTCACAGACTTGGACTAATGTTCATGAAATCCTGGTGTCTTTTGGAAGAAGAGTTTTGTGCTATCCACTTTACCGCCATTTCAAGCTGGTGATGCAAGCCTACAGAGACACTATAAAGATGTTGCAACTAGGTAAGATGTTATTATGCTTGCAAATTTGAGAGTGAAAAGTTAAACACTTTTAGTCTGTGAGGATATAATCATGATTTTTGCTTTTTTTTTTTCCCATACAAAAAGAAGTAATGAAAGTCATCCCATCCAACCCCTTTTCCTCCCAGGTATTGTATAAAGTAATAGTCCCTCCATATAGGTGTATAATCACACAGAGAAGTATGGTACTCTTTTCAGAGAGGAGTGGGGAGGGTAAATAGAGACAGTTTTCCAAACCATCTTGTGTTATAGTAGATTGTAACGTGCAGTATTTCTGTGTCATTCAGGTGCCTATAATTTTCTAGGCATTATTCTAGGATTGTGAGTATAATAATAAATAAGTTCCCTGCTCCTATGAAGTTTATGGTTTTGCCAGGGTGACGGATGGTAAGTAAGTAAGCAATTCCAACATTGAGTGAAAAGTTCTCTGCTGGGGGAAGGAGAGTGATCATAGGAGGGGGCATGGAACCTGGACTTGGGAGATCAGGAAAGGCTTCGCAAAGAAAGCACAGCTACTCCGAGGACTTTTGACTATTGCTATATCAAACCTGAAATGACAGATACTTGCTATTTTTAAGGATGTGGCAAATTCTAAGCTCTGAAACAAATTCCGAAGTGCCTCTAACAGCATCATTGGATTAAGTATATAGTTTCCAAGGTAATGACTTTGAAGAGGCAACATCCATTTGCATGTCTTAATTCTGGCACATTTATTCAAAAGTCACTTGCTGTACTTTATGGTCGTTTCTTGTATTTTTCCTCCGAGAGTCTTATTTCTTTGTCCTTAGATAAAAATGCTTCTGGGGGTTTAGTTTTCAGACTTGAGGATAAGAAGGAGAAAGAAAGGAAGAAGTTCTTTCCTTTATATCTAGGTGACTTCATTGGCTTAATGGGAAGAATCACATCTCTAATGTTTTGTCCCTCCTAGAGGTTTATCTCGGTTTTTCTTTGACTTCTGTGTAACCTATAGTCTTCTTGCTCTGGGGGAAAAAGTCATGTTTGAAGTAGATTCTTTCAAAGTAGATAATAATTGTAAAAGTGAATCATGGTTAAATGGAAGATACTTTTTTATTAATCCTGTTGGTTCAGCCTGGCCATATTTTATTTTAAAGGATTGTTGATTATAGGATAGCAGAGCTACTGCCTTTGAGGAATCTGTCTTCTTTAACAGTGGGAAACAAACTGCTTTGATTTTTTTTGTTTTTGTTTTTGCATGTTCTTTCTTCTTGCCTTCTGTCCAGGATATTTTTTGAACTGCAAAAATTACCTTGAAAAATTAATCTACTGTAAATGACTGATTGTTGAACTTGAGTTACATCACAGTTAATTTCTTGTTTAAGTCATGCTAGATTATCTGCGCATCATTCATAGACTTAAACAGTGAGAATGCAGTTGGTGATTATCTTGTTATATCGTGGCTTCGAGATGGAAAACTGGCAAAACCCCCATGTGCATGTGTTTGCACACACACGCGTGCACACACACCCTCTTACTTGTTACTTTTCATTCTGGGAAATAATGTAGTTCTCTGCATTTTTATTTGAAAAGTAAGCAGTGCTGTGATTCATAACCAAAAATAAATTTGATTGCCTTGACTTACACTGTAGTCAATTACTCAGAGTTTTAGTAGGTTGAAATTGAAAATTTAGACTTAACTTCCCATCATTATCTATCTGACAAAAAATAGGCTTATCAGCTGTGTTGTAATAGCAACAGAAAACCTGAGGTAGCACGCTGAAAATGAATACCAACCCTCTATAAATCATGCACAGTATGTTCTGTGGCTAATTTAGGGTGTGGCTCGTTAGTGCTGAAACAGAAAGCTGGATTGTCTAGAGTTCACACCATAAGCTAAGGGGATGGCAAGTTCTGGATGAGGATTGAAACCTTTGTTCATACAGGTGGGTGACACTAGGATGCCTTTAATGCCATGGAAGAGTCTCAGTTGTTTAGACACCTTATAATTTAAGTGCAGGTAGCTCTGGTTTAGCATTTAATGTTTTCCAAGAATGAATTCGTGCCTACTTATAATTCAAAAGAGTGATCACACTTTTATTATAAAGGTCAGTATAGTGCTTCCATAGTTGAAAGTAATAAATAAGTCTTGCCCCAGAAGAAATACCAACCTCAAGTGAAACACGCTTCCAGAACCAATGAAGGAAGGCTGGTGTCAGAATCCACAGAAGATTGACTGAGAGCTAAGTTTTTAAACAGCCATGAATTTGCTTTACGTGACTTCACAGAGGCCTTTACAAAGATTCTTTACTGGGCCTTTGGCTATTTTCAATTTTACATTCTCTCTGCTGTACCTTCCCCACCCCGGAAGACTGCGCGTTCATCTCTCACTGTTACCGTATGTCTCGCTCAAATTCCTGCAAGGCCAGAAAACCTACTTTGTCCCTGTAAGTGTTATTTTAGTGCTTAACATAGGGCCTTGCATGTGGAATTGCTCTCCCTGAATTGATATTCTTGGGACACATGATCATCCCCATTTTTTCTATCTGTTCCTGTCTCTTTAGCAATTTTCACTTCCTCCTCCTTGTTCCATTCTTTGGGGAAGAGTGGGAAGAATCCTTCACGGAAGCATCACTTAGGTGCTGTTACTCACTGAAAAATCAATGAACAAAAGGAATCAAAAGAGAGCAGCTTTTCTAATATGTTTTAAGAAATTTTATTCTCTTTAGAAGCGACATAGTTTAGTATTTGATTATACGTTGTTTATACAACTTACCGTTTGTACTCCTGTCTACGTTTCATTCAGCTTTCTAAAGGGATTCTTTACTCTTCTTTTATACTCTTGTGCCGCTGTTGAACATATAATGTAACTGTTAGATTGAAAGGGCTAAACTTCAAGGGGTAAAAGGGGAAAAACTTAATTTTTTCTCCCCGTTCCCCCCGTTGAGCTCATTCTGTGGAGTCTTTCTTTGATTGTTTCTGGATGGAATATGTACCCTATAAATATCACATCACACACGTATATCCTATAATATATGATATTCTGTAACTTTTTCTATTGCTTTAGATTATAAGAGGAGTCTGATTTCAGTACTCAAAGTGTTTCCTTTGAACTTGATTAAAAAAATAAATCTTGCCTTCCCCAGCTCAGGCCTGCGTCAGGTTGGGAAGCCAGCAGTGGCGAGGGGCCCGTTGCCCTGCTGCAGAGCACTGCTTGCTTCCAGAGCTGCCCTCCACTCGGCCGCGGGCTGTTCCTTCCTGCTTCTCCCTGGGGGCCTGTGATCAGGTTTGGGTCAGACACCAGGCTTTATATCCCCACAGGTTCCGGGCCAGGTAGGTTACGTTCTTCAGGGTTCCCCCACAAAACCCCCTTTCTCTTGGGGGTTTAAGGTGGTAGGAAAGTACCTTCTCCTCTCCCTCCTGAGTGGTGGTAGAAACCCCATAGCGCTCCAGCCACCTTATCCGAAGAGACTTTCTGGACCTCTTTACACTTAAATTCCCAGAGGTGAATATTGTTCTAAGGGGTCATAAATCAGTTTTTGGTTAGTGTCTCTACAAGCTTAGCACAGAGGGTTTTAGCATGTCTTGTTACTATATGGGAACACTCGATATCTCTTTTGTCCTTTGTGAGCCTTATTGGAAGTGAGTCAGAGAGAGTCCTGCCTTAACGTGCTAGCACAGTAGGCATTCTAGCTGCAGCGCCCTGTTGACTCCTTTCTGTGTGCCAGCGCTAGGCTCAGTTCCTCATTTCATCCACACTGTCTTCCTGAGAAGTCGGGATTTCTGTCTCCATTTTGCAGATAGAAGACAAGCTCAAGGAAGTTCACTCTACTTGCCCAGGGTTACCCAGCTAGGAGTTGGCGGAGCCTGGACTGGACGCCTGGTCTGTCTGACTCAAAGTCTGTGCCCTTTGAAGTGTTGAAATAGTTATAGTAAAGGAAATTATATGAAGCCAGGATTCACTTCACAATAATCCACAGTGGGTCGGGGGAAAGTGGGCAGGGTGTGGAGGAAACAAGGCTGGCCACGAGTTGGTACTTGCTGAAGCTGGGTGATGAGTACTTGGGGGTTCACCGTCCTGTGGTCTCTCTTTGTACATGTTGTGATCTTTGTTTATTTATTTAAGTCTGGACTCTTAACCCCTATACATCTGTGTTTTAAATTTATTCACCATTTTGTAGAAAATATTATACTTTTTGTTCAGACAGTTGTATAAATTTTTTTGGCTAATGAAAACACACATTTGAAGGTAGTATTATTATTATTTCTGGTTCTGTTTTGTTTTTAGGGCTAACCAGAAACCTGCCTTTCCATGAACATTTGGGGTCTGATGCCTAGTGGCTGCATGGCAGACCATAACCTAAGAAACAGGCTTCTGGAGATTAGTTATTGTTACCAAGTAAAAATTGGCATTACTTCATACAATTAATAACCCTTACATATTAGTCTCACTGGGCTCAATAATCAATTTTTCAGAAATGACTGCTTTACTAACCTCCTCTGTAGATAGTTGTAATAACACAATCAATGTGAAAGAAAAGAACCACAGCACAGGACTTGGGGGCTGATCTTTTCCTTTAAGGAAAATGATAGTTCAAGAAACTGAGCTATGGCCAGTATGTTGTGTGAGCTCTGAGTCCTCACGCAACCTGGAAGATGAATTTGTTTTTAGTGTTTGAATTCTATTTAGTCAAAAGTCCAAATGCTGCTTTTTAATTGAATTGTAAGGATTACTCTAACTTGAAAACTAGAAGATGAAATCACTAGGAGTTTTCGGTGTTGACATTCATCTGTATTTCATTTTTGTGGCTTCTCTATTAGGGACATTTTAAGGAACCATTAGACCTTTTAGTTTTTCCTCAAGTGCATTATGTAAAATGATTTTGAGGGTTATTCAACAAGTGTTGGTTGAGCACTTGCTATGTGAAGGTGCTGAGCTGGGTCTGAAGATCCAGGAGCGAGCAGGAAGGATGCGACTCGCACTCAGAGAACTTAAAATTCTAATGGGGGCCCTGGAATAACACAGCTACCAGGTTTAAAAAAAAAAAATTACATTCGTAATGAGTAGCTCAAAGCAGAAATACAGTGGGCGAAAACATAAAGCCAGGAAAATTGGCTGAGCTTTAAGTCACGTAAGACATTGAACCTCCTACAGAGGGGAGCTTCTGCCTTATTTGTCTTCAGATTATCGGCTCCTCAATTTCCTGTTGCTCTGAAGTACTTGTACATTGGTTGATGCGTCCATCTGTTTATTCATTCAGTAGGTATTTTGTCAGTACGTACTAAAAAGCTATTTATTACGTACAAAGCACCCTGTACGTACGAAGAGCAGCAGAAAGCTGAATTAGATTCCTGTACTGTGTTTGGGAGCACCTGCGTGAGTAGGGGAGCTAAGATGTCCATCACAAATGTAAAATACAGGGTAGGCAGTGGTGAGCACCTTACACGAAATGCCAGCTAAGTAGTTCAAAACAGGGAGAGGTGACATGTCATTGGGGATCAGAGGAAGCTTCATTTGGGACATGAGATTTGAATTGGCACTTGAAGGGTGGGTAGTATTGGACATAGGAGTAGGAGAAGTGTTCTAAATATTGTGAGTGCGGGGCATGAGGCAGTTCATAGAGGAGCATGATTTCATCAGTGAAACTTGCGAGTTACAGGCTCTCTGACCCTGAGATTTGCTCTGCAGCCTCTAAAACTAGTTGACAGTTCCCTTCCTACCTGAGTCAGCTGGTCTCCAGAATTGATTTCTCTGCTTCCCTCATATGATCACTTAATTCCCTGCTCCCCAGCCAGCAGATGATAATTCTTTCTGTTTTCTTCTTCATTCTAAATTGTGCTCGAACTTTTCATTTCCTAGTCAATTCCCCATCACAAAATGTCTCAAAGAATGGAACAACTGTAGTGCTTTCAGGAAATTTCAGTAGCATGGAATTCAGATCAAATATTGAAGTACTTTTGGTACCTGCTTTTGCTGACTGCTTACTTGCATACCAGCTAACCTAAGAAAGGAGGGGCTTCTGAGCCCTGGTGCGTGGGAGCTGCAGCTGGAACGTGTGTGGGAAAGAGTAGGACTCTGCTGGGAGGTCCCCATGTGCCAGTCTTTGGCCTCACTCTCCTGGGTTTCTTCCACCAGGCAAAGCAGATTTCTTTTACTCACACCTCTTCATCAGAGCCTAAATCTGGTTTCCCAGTCTTAAATTGGCACCTTCTTGGTATCTATCTGTATTATTTACCCTCAGAGCATTTGCGGGTTTATACATACACTTTTGTATGGAAGGATGCTGTGTATGTGCATAAACATTAAAGGGAGCAAAATCAAATTCCGATCAACTCCATAGACACTTGTTTCCTCTAAGGATCCTGTTAATCATTAAATATTGTTAATCTCTGAAATTTTTTTAGATTGCTCACGTCATAATCGCTGGGTTATTACATTTGTATAAAACATTCTTTGTTCCCTTAAAATACTCTCTAGGGGGCAGCATTTCCTGTATGGTTTACAAATGCCTTTTAATTGCCGCAAATGATTAAGGTCTTATGGTTATTCTGCTCCAAAAAAATCACTTAAAGTATCTTACGGGTGGGTGATGGCTCAAAATCCACCGCTGATCTCTTAAATATTTACATATATGTGTGTGTGTGTATATATATAGATAGATAGATGGATAGATATAGATATATACACACATATATATACATATATCCAATTTAAATCTACATTGTATTTCCTGTACTATTTATATAAGATTTTTTGTTAATTTCTGCAGTTTCTGAGCTGAGTCGTGTAAAAGAACCCCCAGGAGGTTAGTTACATGGTTTGATATTATGGCTTTTAAAAAAACTTCTCTGGTTAGTGCCTCTTTTAATAAATCTAAAGTCAGTTTAGAGATTTTTTTTATGGATCTATTTTTTTTAAGGAAGTAACTGTAAGTTTACGTTCTTTAAGTAAGCGGATAAAGGCAGGAAAATGTATATATTTAAGACAAATTTGGGAGAACAAAGAGAAAATATTTTGTTTACCCTAATGAGTGAAAGTCCTGTTGCATGGTGATACTGAGACCTAGATGAAGTAAGTTGAATAATACTTTATATGTTAAATGGAAGTCATGGGAGAATCCTATTTTTGCAAGTTAGGGTTTCTTTCAATAGGAATTAATACTGAAAAGTAACAAGCAGGCAGGTGTTTATGCAACAGACACAAATCAAATCCCTTCTCAGTGCAAAGGCGTTAAAGGAGAATCGTCAGAGTTATGAGACTATATATGCCTTGACCTTGGCTCTTGAGTTTATTGTGTAACAGGAATGATAAGACGAAAGATAGTATACAAAATATAAGGATTTGTAATATACAAAGGAGAAAAATCCCTTAAGAAAATACCTTACCTACCACCCACAGGCCAAATCCGTGCTGTATGACTTGTGAGTTAAAAATGCTTTTTACGTCTTCAAATGTTGAAAAGAAATCAAAAGGAAAATAGTATTTCATGACACATTTAAATTATGTGAACTTCAAATTTTGGTGCCCAGAAATAAAGCTGTATTGGAACACAGCCATCCTCCTCCACTTGGGTATTGTTTATGGCTGCTCTTGTGATACAGTGGCAGACTTGAGTAAACTAGCAACAGATTATGTGGCCTGCAAAGGCAAAATATTTACTCTCTGGCTCTTCAGAGAAAAAATGTGCCTCCCCTTGCTATAGGTATACCTGACGTTGGCCCTCGAACAACGTGGGTTTGATCATGGGCAGGTCCACTCCTAGGTGGATTTTTTTCCGTAGGAAATACTGTAGTGCTACAGTGTCTGTGGTTGGTTGAATCTGTGGATGGGGTGGAACTGCAGATACAGAGGCTGCCTATAAGTTACATGTGGATTAATCCCTTCGTTGTTCAAGGGTCAGCTGTGTACGGGATTGGAGGGGAACCCTCTGCAAGTGAGCCAAAGTCTTTGGCTGCCTTCCGTTCCAGGTAGTAGCCAGTATTGAAGGGGATCCTGTCAGCTGTTTCTGTCCTCCCCACAGGATGAGACAGACCTGAACTAGTTCGTTCCTGTTAGAGTAGGTCCTTCAACATTAGGAGAAACAGAGATGCCTGCTTGGCCAAGCAGGCGAATGAATGAGGGTGGCAGAGTTGAAGAAACATGGGAGCAATGAGGCCTGTGTGAACTGGAGACATACATGCTCCATCGGTAGCCTGTTGTTGCCATGTGGATATGTGGGGTTGCCACCTTTAGGGACTTAAAAAGAAGTGGAAAGTCATGATCTTTAATATAAAATTGCTCAAAAGTTCGAATGTGAACAATGATGTGAAGATTTAATGTGATACTATAAGAGCCATGGCATGTCTGGGCACCCAGGTCAGCCTATGTGGGCCATCAGTTTATGATTTCGACTCTAGAGCAAGCTAAGTGCCAGCCTGATTTCTCACACCCTCTTGGTCCTGCCCGTTTCCAGCTGCAGTGAGGCCTTGTACCGGGTCTCTGCTCCTTCCGTCGCAGCTTGAGACCCGGTCTCCCCCTGGTGTGGGCTCCAAGATGAGGTGGGGAAGGAGGTAGAGGTCCTGCATTCTCTTAAGTGACTATGACCAGGAACCTTAAAAGAGCAGAACAGAACAAAACCCAGATCCCTTACCTCTCTTTCTACTTGCTTTTGTATTGCTACCCTCCTCAGCTTAGCCTGATCCGGGTGGAGGGGATGAGTCCCCGGATTCCAGTACCATGCCTCCTCACTCAGACTCCAAAGGGTGCTTTTGATACGGGGGAGGGGAGGGGCTAGACAGGGCAGAAGCAAACAGCCTGATGCGTGAGGTGCATGGCCCTTATTACTTCAAGAATGTGTAGGATTTAGAAAAGAAGTGGAGGAAGGTATTTCCTGAGAAAGCAGAAAGTAAAGAAAATCAGGGAGAGGAAAAGAAAAGAGTTACACGTTAAGAAATGACACATATTCTGCTTTGTCTGGAGGCCTGGGCTGTGAGGGGAGTTGAAGGAAGAGGCGGGAGTGGTGTGTTGGGGAGCACGGTGGAGAGCCTGCAGTGCTTCCTAAGGAGACTGGCTCTGATTTTTTTTTTTAATAATTTTTAAAGGTTACGTTCCATTTACAGTTATTACAAAATATTGGCCATATTCCCCGTGTTGTACAATATATCCTTGTAGCTTATTTGATACCTAATAGTTTGTACTCCTTGCTCCCCTACCCCTATCTTGCCCCTCCCCCTTCCCTCTCCCCACTGGTAACCACTAGTTTGTTCTCTCTGTCTGTGAGTGTGTGTCTTTTGTTTGTTGTATTGTTTAGATGTCACATATAACTGATACCATACAGGATTTGTCTTCCTCTGAGGAGACTAGGTCTTATTCAGTGAGGGACCACTGCAGAGTCTGGCGTTGGGGTCTGTGACAGGCCCATGGAGTCACATTGATCTGGCAGAAACACCAAGTCATTGCAGGGGGTGAGATTCGAGGTGTGGAGAATAGAGGAGACTGCCATTCTCACCTGAAGCCGAGTAGTTTGGGGACAGGTACTGGGTCTGGACTGGGGTGCCAGCAGTGGTGCGGAGGAGGAAGGAGTACGTGGGCACGTGCTTTGCAGGTAGAAGGGTAGGAGCTAGTCAGGGGAGTCCCGGGACCCTTGATCCCATATGACCTGATGTCCTCCTTCCCTTGTCATCTGTAAAGTGCTTACATGTCCTTGTCTCGCTCAATTCCCACAGCAATTCTGAAGAATTTCCCCTCTCCATCTATAGACCTGGAAACAGATTCAGATTAAGTACCAAACAGCTAAGAAATGACACCAAGGCAAGCAGATTCTGGGCTGTACAGCTGTTCCACAGTGCAAGAGTTACCATTGTTATTTTTACTTTGTAAAGAAATGAGCTAAGAACTGCACAAGATTATTTATGTGTAGCTTTTTAATGATCTTTCCTTAGCCTTTTAGAATTTTGAGACTAGAATTCTAAGACCTTAATTTCATAAAGTTTTTATGTAACTTTTTAATATAAATTAAACTTACATGTAGATAGAGATACGTAATCATCTTTACTAGATTCTGTTTCCAGTACACTGATTAAAATGTAAAGAAGCGTAACTCAGTTCTCCCAGTATGCAAACCATTCAGCCATCACAGACATTCTCAACTGTGATACAGTGAGGGTGTCGAAAGGCTTTGGTTTTTTTCCTTTTACCTTGACCTGGTCAGTATTTCCCATCACCAAAAGGGACTCACTCGTAAGTCTGGTCGGACTGGGTTTGTTTTTCCCCTTTGTGAGCCATTTAAGGAATCCAGTTGTCTTTCTTCCTATATGTTTCTTCTTTCTGACTGCATGTACAGTCTTAGTTTTCCCAACTGGAAACTAAGCTAATTCCAAAAAAAAAAAAGTCAGAACTTTCCATATTAAGTAATAGCTCCTGGGAAAATGAAGTATAATAGTCTTAATTAAAGGAGCAATGCAAAGAATTTATTTTAAATTGAGCTACCAGGCATTGAGATACATGCTGTATTCATAAGGTGGAATAGTTGAAATAAAATTTTATCCACAGAATTAAGAAGTTTTAGGTGCTTATGGATTTTTTTGTTTTTAATTCAGGTCTACATTGCAACTGTTCCAAGAGCTTTTTTCCGTGCATGTTCAACTTCTTAACCTTTCTACTTTTATACTTACTGTATAGATGGGATTTTCTTTTTTAATGTTCTACCTTGAACTTGGATGCCTCACTCTTAACTGTCTGAAGAAAAATTAGTCATGCTGCCATTATGTAATTTTGATGACATCCGGCCATGTATTTCTAAACTGACACAACTACTGCTTTGACAGGTGACTTAAGGAGGAGGATAGAGTGAATGTCCAAGCTGTCCTTTCAAACCAGCAAATCTGGCAGGGACTGTTAGAGCAGAAAAGGCAAAAAGCAGCCTTGGGTTAAATTCATTACTTGAACTTCTGATGGTGTGGTGATAGAAGAAAGTTGGCACAGCTACATCCTTTTCTTGTCAGGGAATAGAAATAAAAAGGGGAGGCAAACCCATTGTATAGCCCACATCTGTCATGACATCATGGCTTAAGTGTACAGATCACAAAGGTGTTACAACTAGTACGTGTTAACTGAGCAATTTGACCAGGTGCTTTTAAACTTAGGTTCTGTGTGAGCCAGGCTACATTAACAGCCAGCCTTTACTGAACAGGATCCTACAGTTTGCCAGACATTGTTCTAGACCCGGGAAGACAGATGAGAAGCCGTGTTCTTTCCTGTCAAGGAGGTTGCCACACAATGTGATAAATAGTGACGCTATATATTACGCAGTGGCTGGGAGGCAGATGTACCTGTTTTCATCCTGACTGTTGCTTCCCAGCTGTGATCTTGGCCAACTCTTTCATTACATTGAGTCTCAGTTTCCTCATGTATGAAATGAGCAAGAGGTCACCAACTTTAGTAGGGTTAAATGATGCAGCGTATGGAGAGTACTTGGTGCAGCAGAAGTGGGTAGCTATTAACTACCGTAAGGGACAGTGTGGCAGGCGTTATGGAACAACTCAAACCGGCTTGGGTCGGGGTAGGGGTTGGGTGAGTGGGAAGTCAGTTCCTAAGGAAGTATATGCTCATTTTGAGACTGGATGGTAAGTTAGGTTTGGGTTGAGGTTTGTGCATTGCAGGCAGAGGGAACACTTACAGAGTGTATGTTTGCTTTGTGTTGATTTTGTTTGTGGCTATACAGACAGTATATGTAATTTTAATAACAAAAAAGAATCTAAAAATTTATTTAGGGCTGTGAGTTTGTGCTCAAAATAACAACTATCATGGCTTCCAGTATTTGTTTCTTATTACAGCCCCAAAATGTAAGAGCTTAAATGGCATCTGAGAAAGTTGAGGATAAAAATACTAAACAGACTGAGAAGCTTTCATAAAGTTAAATTTAACGCATGTTTGTGTTAATTGTTAGGGACTGGACTTTATGCTACTTCCTAACAGGGCCCGATATTGAAGCAAATTACCACACTTCGATTCTCTTAACTTGGATTAATTTGACACAGTTCTTCTCTGTCATCTCTTTTTATGGTCAGATGATCTCTGAAAATTAATGTTAAGAATAATTCATGAATTATCCCTCCTGATAATGTGGTCTCATCAGAAATCCCAGAATTCTAGCCAGATATCTACTAAGTTATGCATTTTAGCATGATAGCCCTGTTGGCTTTCATTTTGAGATGATTTTACAAATGAAGACCAAGCAGTGCTTTCCTCCAGGTGTTTTGAATAACCACTCTTTTTCCTTTACTCTTTTTGGCTTCTTGTCTTGTATGGCTCAGACTTTCAAGGACAGAAATAGCTACCCTGAAAACCACAGCCATATCATTGCTATAATGTACCAAGAGTTGAAAAGAAATTCAGCTCTTGCTATATAGAGTTAGCAGTTTTTATTATTTTTTTTCTATGCTGGCTTTTAGCCAGTGGAAACATCCACTATCCTTTTAATCTCCTAGAGATGGGAGCCATTTCTTAAGAGCCTTCAACCATGAGCTTGGTCTGTCAGTGAGCAATTATGGCCAAACCTCATCGGCTAATAGGAAGATTTCCAATAGCCAGTGGATTCTAATTTAGAACAGCTCAATCTCGTCTCTGGTTTAAGATATATTAACCTGAGATGCCGCATCTGTCCAGAACAGGAAAGCGCATTGTTCTTAGTTTACGTTCCCTTTAAAGAAAAGCTGGAGAATGCGTAGCCAGAGACTGTGTTAAATACTGTTTACTGTCTACCTGCTTGTTACTATCATCCTTTTTTTTTTTTAATGCTGTTACCATGTTTCTCTGTTGTCATTAGACAGTCATTTTCCCTGAGGTAAAACGTTCATGGCACTTGTCATTTATATGCCAGGTCACTAGTTTTAAACTGCCTTCACTGGTTTTAGACTGTCTTGGAGAGATCTTGGTGTCAGAAGTCTTTGCTCCATGGATAGGGTTGGCTTCAGTGAGGACGAGGTTGAGCATAGAGAATCCCTAACTCTTTGGACAGGCCTGTTATTGCATCTCTGTGGTGAAAATAGTTACCATGGTTACTGTGCAAGGTACCTGCTTTTTCCTGCTCTGGACCAGGCAGTGAGCTGGCAAAAAACGGTCACTTTCCCGCAGTGCCTTTGAGCAGAAATGAATCTCTCAGATTTAGGCCTGAGCAGTTTTTCAGGCGCATGGGATGTGTGATGAGCCCATGACTGGATACAGCCCCACAGGAGGCAGGTACACTGAGTCCCCTTCTAACCACTGGCTGTGTGACAGCCTGGAGGAGGGCCAGCTCTTTCCTTTGCTGATAGCTGTTGGGCAAGTAGTTGGCAACCTGAGAGAAGGAGCAGTCAGTGCAAGAGAGATGTTGTAAAAAAAAAAAAAAAAAGCTGCATGCTTCCTGAGCCTCCTGGCTGTAATGTAATAATCTATTGATGCTGTAGTCACCTATGGTGATTTAGTGGGGACACACGAGGTCAAGTATGGCCTTGGGGTGACAGTACACAATGTTGGGGGCAGGATGGTTTTAATGTACTTTTTGTTCTGGAGTGTCAGCTGCCGGGAGCCTACTTTTCTTTTACCTTACTTGTCACACAGCACACTGGAAATAGTTTGAGGATGAAAACACAAGCTTTTGAAGGACGCGTAACTTTCTCTTTCAAAAGTGCCTCGCGTGTGATTTTCTAGAATCACCTGATCTAAATGTTGCTTCTCAGTTGTGCAAAAATACAAGGTAAAGAAAATTGAAATAGGAATTTAAAAATTTTAACATTCTTTGTCAGTATTTCAAGGGTTAGCTATGTAGTCAGGAATGTCTGACTTTTTGTTAAATAGATAAATGTTTATTGTGCAGAATTTTGAAAATAGGGGAAAGTTTAAAGAAGAATAACTGTAATCCCACGTGTGAAACAATGCCTGGCACACACCAGGTCCTCACACATTTGTTCAGTGACTACAGAGACGAATACTATTAATATCATTTGGGGGTGTTTATGTTTAAGAGTTTTTTCCATGTGTATTTGTCTTTTTTTTTTTTTTTTAAGAAAACAGGGATCAAAACATGTAAGTACAATGCAGCTTCACTTTACATTTGATTACTTTGGGTGTTGCTATTATTATTATTGTTGTTATTTTCTGATAACTGGAAGATTTCAACTTACCTGTGGCCCTTAGCAAGGGACAACCTCACTTTAGGCATGTCTGCAAAACGAAACTAGGAATTTTTTCTTTTAATTTGAAGATTTAATTGGCTTTATTCAGTGATTCATGAATCGGGCAGCATCCCATCTAGCAAGTATCAATAGAAGAGAGCTCCTCTAATTTCATTAGGTAACGGTTGCAATGGGTTCTCATTAAATATGTGACCTTAATTCCACACTCCTTTTCAGAAAACTCTCTGGTGTGTAGGGTCTTCTGTCGCCGCCGTGCACACCTGCCTTTAGGTGTTGTCCCCACAGTCCTGCCTGACTGCGTTCATCTCCTGCTCTCTGTCACAGCCTGGCTTCTCCCAGGCTCGCCCGTGTACTCCCTTTGTTCTTCTCCTGGAACCATCTGCTCCACCTAAATGGTCTTTTTCTGTTGTGCCCCAAACCTACCCTGTTTTAAGTCCCACTCTGCTCCTTTTCACACCGCCCTCCAAGCTGGCATACCTACCCCTTTTCTTCACTTACTGAATTATTTGCTGTGAGGCCCAGCTCCAAGTCCTGGATTTTCTATTAACCCACATCTGTTAGTAAGGCATGTCCTCGAGAGGCAGTATTCAGGGGCATCACGCTATAGAGGAGCTTATACAAGCTTCAAGTGAATGGTTTATTTTTTGGGTAAAGACCTATGGCTGACTTTTAAAACTTGAAGTTAGTAGTTGTCATAAACCCCCCTGTCCCCCTCCCCACAAACAAGCGAGAGAGAGAGAGAGGGAGAGAGAGAGAGAGAGAGAGTAAGAAATTGGCATACCCTTGCCCTGACATTTTTTCTCTGTTGCAATTTAAACTGTTCCAAAAATTCTCACAGTTTAGTTAGCTCACCCTTGATTTTTTTCTGTTTGGATAACACGGCTAACTTGGTTTCATCGGTTTTGTGAGTTTTGATTGTATTCTCTCCTCCTGTCATCAGACTCTGCCTTCTAGGCCTGGGGCGTGGGGGGATCCCCACTCTTCCTTACGCGTAGTTGCCCTGGGCCGCTTTGATAAGACGCAGAGACCTTGACTTAACCAAGTGTAGTTTTAGGCCTTCTAAGTATTTCTTTTAACCCGTTGAGCAGTGGAGCGTTTATTGACATTCCTCCCCTCTGCGTATGAGGAAGCCACCTAGTGAAAATTTTTGAAAAAAACATGGCCCCTGTTTTGAACTTACTACCTGCTTAACTCAAATAATAAAAACGTGATGTAGACCGAATGGCCCAAGAACACATGCGTAGCATAGCGGGTAGCTTCGGGAGTCAGTAAATTAAGAATTTGGATCCTGGGCCCTCCACTCAATGGCAGTGTATCTTAACGGTCCTTGAGCCTCAGTTTCTCCTTCTGTGAAGTGAGCAAAGGAGGTTATGAGGAGAATCAGCCGAGTTTCCTTTCCATTTCTCTCCTTTGCAGGGTTTAGTAAGAGCTCTGACGATTAGGGAAGTCAGTCCGGGCTTCCTGCAGGATGAAGGCTTGAGCTGGGCTGTGAAGGCAGGCTAGGATCCCTCCAGGTGGAACAGAGAGGAAAAGGCCTTCCAGGTGTGGGGAAGCAGTTGAGCAATGGGCCACGGACAAGTCCACAGAGTCTTGAAAGCAAGCGCAGGGAGGGCCCTGATGAAAGCAGCGCATCAAAATGCAATGTCAGAGGGCTCAGCGGGAGAGAGTCCGAGGGATGTGGAAGAATTTATAATCTCCGCACGAGTGAGGATGGGTGGTCGGGGAGTGGTGGGGAAAGGGCAGCTACAAGAGGCATTTCCAGAGAAAAGTCGTCAGGGCTTGGTGTGTGAGGCTAGGGGATGGAAGACATTGTGAGGCTTTAAGCAGGTGATTACCGTGTCATTCATTCATCCTTAAAATACTTCAATTGAAAATGTACTGCTACAAGGTTCTGTTCTAGGTATTGGGGATTAATGAATAAATAAAACAAGTCCCTGCTCTTATGAAGCTCACTTTCTAGTGTTAATTGTGTTAAAAATTTAGTGGCAGCGATTTTGGCATCTTGTGAGGTCATTAGGTAGCTCACGGTCCTTTTATCATATCTAAAAGTCAAGTGGGAAATGTCGATGAAAGCACATCCAGTGTCTTCACGAAGTCAATGTACAGCATTTTCACGTTTTAGGACTATAAAGATAAGAATGAAACAGTGAAACTGAAAATGCCGTATTTCACAGATCTAAGGAAGTGGTACTACTGTAGATATAGTAATTTGCCTGATGGTTAATAAATTTCAGGGACCGTCTTGAAGTTTGGAACACCTAGGGAATTGTTGTCGAGTTGTGCGATTCCTTTTGTAGGCTTGGGTTTGGATTAAAATTAGGTTCATTTAACAACCAGGAGAAAGTAATTAGGTTGAACAAGACTTCAGTATTTGATGGCTTTTTTTCCAAGTGATTTTGTCAGCTTGTTTTTGAAGTAGGGCTATGATATTTTGGTTTTCAGTCTGAGTTTTCTTCAGTTCTTCAAGGTGAAAACATTTAAGTTTGTACTAGATAATTCCTTGACAAAAAATGTTGATGTAAGGAATAGAGACATTTGAAAACTAAAATATAATTTTCCATGGTATTTTGAAAGCTTGAAATAGAAGAACATTGTCTAAAGTTATGATGCATTTAAATACTCATTTACTTAGGAAGCTTCTCTCCCTGTCATTTAATGTACCTACTCATGTTTTATGTTATTTTTAAGGTAACCACAATTAATCAGCTATAACAATAGAATATAAAGATTTTTTCATAATTCTTAAGGAAAGAAATAAAGAGGTTTGGACTTAATAGTACTGATACGATTTCTTGCAATAAAAGAATGTGAAAAATATTCAAAAAATGATTAAAACTCTGAGCTGCCATAAATATATTACCCCTCAGTGTGTGAATTTCTCAGTTAAAAAAAAATCAGATGTTTTTCCTTGAGGATGATTTTATATTTTTTCAATTTCCTTCAGGTAAAAGTGCAGTTTTAAAGTGTCTACTGGACATTCACAAAATTTTTCAGGAAAATGACCCAGCTTACATTCTAAACGATCTCTACATCTCAGACTACTGTGTGTGGATTCAGAAAGTCAAGTAAGTTTTCAGTTACGAATTTTACATGCTCCCATTTCCAGAGCACCTACTTACCTGGGAGGAAGAAAATGAAATAACCTGGAGGATACGTTTTAATCAGGGACAAACCCGTACAGGTACCAAACATTTGAGAAGTCCTGTATCAGCACAAGGAACTTGGTGAAGTTGCTTAGGGAGGAGGTGCAGATGACAAAAAGGTTAATTTTCCTAGAAAAAAATTGGTACCGCCTGGAAAATATGTGTTAAAACTGACAGTTGTGACTCTCCACTGTTACGCTATTGACTGTCCTCAGTGAAATCTCAAGACTGGTCTATCTGAACCTGTGTCTGTGGTTTAATTACAGTGGGGTGTGAATGTGAGTGTGTGTGCAGGCATATGTGTAAACCTCACAGGATACAAACCTAATCAAATGTAATCACAACGAGAGCTGTGCCCTCTTTGGTTAATCACTGGCTTACAGAATCCTTTATTCAGAGTAGAAGAACGAAAGTCTTCAGGGCCTAATAAAATGTATCTAAGGGTCTGAACATTTACAAATGGCCTCCTTGAACTTGGTATGTAAAAAAATTTTTAATTGTTTGCCATTGCCTCACTCAAGGAAGCATATCAAGTTTAAAAATGCAGTGAATTTTCATTTTGTAAAGGGTGTTCTATAGACCTGATTCTTATCAGACGTGCCCAAAATATCCATTTTAGTAGCAAGAGACTGTTACTGGAGAACATACAAAGAGAGCCTTTGATTGGAATAATTCTTAGGTGCTAGAGAAAAAGATGGCACAACATCATTTGTGACTTAGAAGAGAAATGATCATGATATTTTTACTATTAGTGTGATTGGTAAATGAATGCTTTAGGATGGCGTTTAATGCCTGTTTTGAGTGAATCATTATATAGAATTTATTTTTGATTTCTGTTCATGGGGAAGCAATTCTATTGCAGAGTGAAATAAGAAAAAAACTTGAGGCTCTACCTGTTGTAAGCAAAATGCTTAGGGACTGCTCAAGATATCGCCGATAACATACAGCAGGTGGCGTCAGCATTCGAGTTGGAAATCTAGATTTCGCCAGATGGAAAATTGCATCTTTAACCCCTGAGGTCATGATGGCCTGTCACCACTTCATTTGATCCTCCTGCTAATTGAGCTTATCGAATACCCTGCTGCCATTTCCTGTTGTTTTCAAAATAAAATTAAATTGAAATAGCCTATTTGTGAGGGTTTAGGCTTTTCTTTTTTTTCTTTCAGGGTGAGGATTTTATAAGCATGTAATGAGCATCGACGTTTGTGCTAGGATCCCATTTCTGTGAATGCCTCCTTCCTCTATTTGTGGCATTCTTTATTGACTAGAGAGAAGATCGTATTTCATTGAACTAGAAGGGTGTGCACCCTCAAGTTGATGTGGGGATTAATAGGACTTTTTTTCACTTAAAAAAATTTTTTTCCCTGGGTTTCAAGTTGCAGGAAATGAAACGACATTCTTAGGTTTCTAGTCATTGTTATGATAATAGTAATTTTTAAAAAGATGTTAATGTATTGCGAGCAAGGTAGAAGAGAGAAACCAGCAGGAACTCTTCAAATTACTTTGGAAAAAAAATTTTCACCTTTACCAGTTTGACTGTAACTTTCCTATCCCTAAATAAGCTGTGTGTTTTCACTTGGTGTGTTACGTTTTAACTCTAGTCTAGCCCAACTGTTTTCCCCTCCCACTTGAAGTAAGAGAACCTAATTTTAATCAAATTTTCTAATTTTATTCTTAATATTTCAAGCACAGCATAATTGAACTTTCCAGTATCATCTTTACTGGGAACTTTCTTGGCTCTGAATTAATAATACTGTGGTGAATGTCCATCATTTCCATAATTAATTTCTTCCTTACTTTTCACCTCCTATTTTATTTCTTTCCCATACAGTTTATTAGTGAAATCTAGCACCTTATTTTTATGTATTAAAATAGTTCTGCATTTTTCTTAGTCTCTATTTGATGTTTTTGATTATAATAATAATGACTGTGTGAAATTTTATTTGAAATACCAGGCAAGTGCTAAATTCTGACTAGCATTCCATTTTTACAGTCAGACATTTACTTTGGCAAAAACTTACTAGAATATGGGTAGCAAAGTCATTCTTATACTGAACTAATGAAGTTAGGGCAACAACTGTGGTAAGTTTTGCTTTAGTGCTTCGTAGTTAGTTTTCCTTGTGATACATGTCTTGTAGAGCACATTTGCAGAGCTTAAAAACTGAAGCTGCTGCATTTTTGAGTTATAGACTCTGCACATAATTTTTCTGAAAAGGAACACTTCCTGCCATCCTTTGCTGTAAGCTTCATTGGAAGTTTCGAGTGTGGTGGCCCCTGCAGCAAACACACCCTGGGTGGCAGCATGCAGAGTGGTTTGCTTGAGGTCATATAGCTTATAAGAGATAGGTCTGTGATAGTCTCAGGTCTTCTGGCTCCAGATTTCATGTTTTTCCAGATATACCACCTAGACAAGCCGTTGTCTTTGCCCATGGTATGGGGGGCGGGGGGAGGTGGTGTGCAGGGAGCCCTCCCTGTAGAGCGCTTTTCCTATAGGAAGAGGGATTAAGGATTTATCTGTCTTCCTCCGGGATATTAGGCACATGTCCTGTCTGCCTCACATTGGGCATACCTCTTTCTCCCCCTAAAATTTTAAAGTCCATGTGAATGAGCACCTATCTGGGCCCATTACAGTCCCTTGTGAGCACAGTAAATTTTAGTTTAGTTGAATGGTATCTAGTAGAGCCAGTTGAAGGAGCATTTCATTTTTTTCTTTTTAAACCAAACTGTAAATTAGCTCTAACTTATTTTTATTGACATTTTTAGCTACATTCAATAAAAGACTTCGCCCTTCCCCTCATTTCTTTTCCAGTGGGCTGCACTCACCAGTAGCACTGGTAGTTCTGACCTACTGAAAGTTTAGCATTTTACACCCTTTGGTTTAAGCTGGGGTGGAAAAGCTTGTCCTGTAAAATATGTTCCAGCCCTGCCTCTCATGGACCATAAGACCGTAGCAAGTCACTCCATCACTTCATCTAATGCACCAGTGTTAGTATTTTAGTATTTTCTCTATTTTCCAGTGCATTTTTAAACCAGTGGAAGTAATACTGCACATATCATTTTGTAATGTGTTTAATACTTATAATAGTACCCTATAAATCATTTTCTTTTATAGCATAATATCCATAGCATAGTATTTTTAAAATAAACTAATTGGTTCCTCATTATACAAGAAGTGCACACCCACTGAAGAAAACTTGATACTTTATGGTTTTAATGCATGGTGTAATTTGAAATGACATGGGATAGAATATGGTGTTATTTTGTTTTTCTGCGTGGAAAATTTTTGATTGTCTATTTTTGTTTAAAAGAAATTAAGATCTAAAATCCCAGCTAACTTTAGTACAAGTCTGAGCTTGTCATGAAGGTTCTGTATCTTTGTGTTCTCTAGTGTAGTTTTTTAAGGTAGGTACTTAAGGGGGAAAAAGAAAATGTATGTCTTTGAAACACTGAACCTTTTTACATTGAACTGATAGATGGTTTACTGTGATTAATACTCTCCATGCATTTGTTTTTTCACTGCTTTTTCGCATTCTTCCCCCCACCCCCCAAAATGAAATCTTACTTTGCAACCCTTTGGACACTAATGTGCAAAGTTTGTAGAGGGAAACAACTCCATCACCTAATAGTGTTGTTTTATTTGATAAATCCTGGACCTCAGCTTCCTCAATTGTGAATAAACCCAAGGCATTTCTGCACTGAAATCTTAAAACTTCAGAAAACTTAGGACCATATCATTGCTTCATACTGCTTTGCTTCCTCTGTGTATGTGATTTGGTAGGGGATAGGGTTATATTCCTGAGAACAGTGTAGCTCTCTTCCTTTTGGCTTTCTCTTGTTCCTGGTTTATCTGCCAAAAGCCGTGGGAGCGGGGGTCACTCATATGCAGAGGTAAAACATCGGCACTGAATGGAGAAACGGAATTATTTATTTTTTTCAACCACTAATTATTGAGCCCTACTCTATGCCAGGTACTGAGGTAGGTGGTGGGGATACTCCGGTGAACAAGGGACACAACACCTTGAAGCTGATCTTCTAGTGGGGAACATAGACAGAAGGAAAATGTTATGCCGTAGCCTGATAGCAGCAGCTACAGTGGGGAAGTATGGGTGCTATAGGAGCACCTAGGAGGCCACATGCTTAGTCTTGGGGTATAGGAAACCACTTCCGGAAGGAAGAGTTGAAGCTGAGAGCCGAAAGGTCAGGAAGGGGTGGTCAGATGCAGATGGGGAAGCAGGGGTGGAGGGCATTTCAGACAACAGGGACGGAGGAATGTGGCCCTTTTAAAGAGCTCAGAACGGTTGGATCTTGGTACAGGAATGAGAGAAAGGAAGTGAGTCTGGAGAGTTCTTGTAGATCATTGGCCCCATGAAGATGTTTGAGGTTTGTCCTGGGAGAGTGTGGAGCAGCTGAAGAGTTTAAGCGATGGAGTGTCTGTGTGAGCGACACGGTAAGATTTAGATTCTGGGAAGATCCATCAGGTTACATTGTGGGGAATGAACTGGGGTGAGGGCAGAGCTCAGACTCAAGGCTGAAAGGCTAGTTAGGAGGTGAGTGATCCAGGCAAAAGGCAGCTGTAGCCTGAGCCAGGGCAGTGAGAGTGGGGAAGGAGACTAGTGGTCAGGTTTAAGGGGTAGATGAGACAGGACTGAATAAGGGTTGGATCTCAGGGGAGAGTGAGAATGGGGCCGGTCAAAGGTGAGGTCTGGATTTTGACTTGGGCCAGTTAACGGGGCCGTCGGAGGTGCCTTTGCTGAAATTAAATCATACCGGAGGGGGTGGGTTGGAAGAGAAGTGAGAGGGTGGAAAGACGAGGAGTTCAGGTTCAGAAATGTTGATTTGAGGTCTCTAAGGAGTATCCATAAAGACAGAGTCGGGAACATTTGGATCACAGCTGGAAAAGATGTATAGAGAAGAGTTGGACAAAGAAGGGATATGAATTAATAGGAAAGCATAAAAAATGGTATCTGGTTGTACAGTACTGTTACACATATGAGTATAATGATAATCAGGAGTGGATGCATTCCAGGCTGGGAAAATAGCATCATGCAGAGGAGTCGACAAGTCAAACGTGTAAGCAACGTGGAGAACAGATTTCCTGGTTGTAGCTCTGGTGGCTTAGAAGGGCAAGAATGGACGTGAGGCGTTTTTGCATTTGGATCACAGTTTTATCTGTCCTTTAGTTTCCCTTTGTTATTAAATAAGAGAGTCTGCAGTTAGCCTGAGGCCATGATGTTTTAGTAACTGGGCCAGATCTGAAACGCTTATTTCTCCCTTCGGTGTGCTGGAGACTGTCGCGGTATTTTTGACTTAGAAATCACTTGGTGGGCTTCCCTGGTGGCACAGTGGTTAAGAGTCCGCCTGCCAATGCAGGGGACGTGGATTCGAGCCCTGGTCCAGGAGGATCCCACATGCTGCGGAGCAACTAAGCCCGTACGCCACAGCTACTGAGCCTGCGCCCTGGAGCCCGTGAGCCACAACTACTGAACCCATGTGCCACAACTACTGAAGCCCGCGCACCTAGAGTCCGTGCTTCGCGGCAAGAGAAGCCACCGCAATGAGAAGCCGGTGCACCGCAACGAAGAGTAGCCCCCTCTCACTGCAACTAGAGAAACAAAGACCCGACGCAGCCAAAAATAAATTTTAAAAAAAAATCACTTGGTTACATATGAGAAAACCAGTCGGACTTTTATAGTAAAAATGGGGACTCTATTAGGAGGCTACAGGTTATCTTCTGGGACCCTGGCGCTGAGTACAGCTGGGCCCCGTGAGCTCAAGGCACGAAGTGTGGGGTTGGCTTACTTTCTGGTGACATGTGGTCCCTCGAGTTGCTTATTTCTGCAGGGCCCTGCTGCTCTTCTCACTTCGGTGCATATGGAGGAGAATGGCTCTTCTACAGCTCTGAGTTTCCATGTGCCTAGTTTCAGTAGAGATGGACTAGAGTCCCTTGTTTATGATTCCAAGGGAGGGAGAATGTGGTTGGCCCAGCATGGGTCCGTGTTTTTTCCTGGTCTAGTTGCCTTGGTCACAGAGGGCGTGGAGTGGGGGTGCCCCCTGAAGTGGTACACACAGGGTCCCAGGGCTTTGTCACCTTTGACACCCTTTGTCACCAGTGAGTGCCCTTTCTCAGAGCAGGGTGCATGTGGGGCATGCGGACCCCTTAAGAGGATGCTGCTGGAATTCCATGACAGCATTCTGAGCCATAGCTAAGGGCGAGCCCTGACACCTACCACTGCCTGTGTCACTGATACTCATAATAATATACAGTGCTGAGGCTGATTTCAGAGGGCTGTTCAGTTCAGGCTGATCCTCAGGTACTCTAGGTGGTTCCACTTCTGCAAGGGAAGTTACTTCTCTGACAATGGTACAACATTAAGGGTTACATTAGCTGCTAATGGTTAGCATGTAGAAATTTCAAGAAACAATTGTGCAGAATTTCAAGCAAGTTAAACCTCCCTTGAATTGAAATCATTCTTGGGAAGGTGCTTATTCAGGCCTGTCAGGTTGCTCCTCAGTTTTACTGTTTATTTTTAATTAAATCCACCAATTCGTCCTGGATGGGAGTGGGTTTTATCTCCATAAGAAAAGATTAGTACATGCCAATATCCATTCACCGTAGCCCTTCAGTGCAGTTTCATATAGAAAGGATTTACTTAATGGTTCTTCACCTTATCACCGGTAGTTCAGCAATGCCCACTGGGGACTGCTGCTCTTCATTAGACTTCTCTAACAAGAAATGTGCCAATAAATCATGAGATTATGAATGTTCCTAAAGATTTCAGGACAAAATAAACCTTTGTAAAGATATGAATGCTCCATGTAACTGTACGCATTGAGAAAACTAGCCAAAGAATTCTATATCTGAATGTTCAGGTTTTGTGGAGCTTTTTGTTGTTGTTTTACTTGTTGTTTCTTTGTTTTTTTTAATGTGTAATATCCTTGGTTTCTTTTTTAAGGTGACCTTTTTTATTTTAGAATAGTTGTAGATTTACAGAAAAATTGTGAAGATGGTACAGAGAGTTCCCAGATACCCCACATTCAGTTTCCCCTATTATTAACTTCTTACATTGGTATGGTAACTTGTTACAATTAGTGAACCATTATTGATACATTATTATTAGCTCAAGTCCATAGATTCATTTAGCTTTTCCTAGTTTTTACCTAATGTCCTTTTCCTATTTTAGGATACCACATTTTGTTTCGTTGTTTACTAAGAGCTGGAACTCAAATCAGTAAAGCTCCGTTTCTTGCACATTTCGTTTTTCCAAGAGCCTAAATGCTATTGAAAGGCAATGAAATATTATTGAGATATATTAAGATGCCTGAGGGGCTTACTACATACAAACATTCTAATCTAGACCTTGAAAAAAATAGGTTTGGCAGATGGGAAAATGTTTAGAAATTTGGAAACATAATTCATTTATCATTTTTACTTCTACCTGTACTGTGGGCATTGTGATTTTGCTATATTAATAAAAATTGAGGTTTGTAAAAATAAAGTGAGCAAGGCTTTATATTTTCATATTAATTTTCTAAAGGTGGTAGACATTAGAGGATAAAGTGTGAATACACGTTCTTATAAAAAAGATACAGACTTGCAGGGGTGAGTGGGCAGCTCCCAGACTGGAAAGTGAGGGCATTTATCTGTACAGGGAGGCTTGTACGTGTCAGGCCATTCGAGGACTACGGCTGGGTGGCTGTGTTTGGTTTTTGTCTCTGTCCTTACTCGTTTTGTTCCCAGATACTTGGCTCCAGACTTCTTAAATCCTTGGTTTTGGCTTGCTGGAGCCCTGGCTTTTCACAGAGTATAATTAGCTACTATGTGAGCAAATCGGTATTTTCCTTCACCTCCCTGTTCTAATGTACTTTTGCACGTCATAGGTCTTGGGAGGATTCTCGGTGGAGGAGACTGGCAGGATCAAGTGAGTTCCGGTGGGAATTGATGTAGTCAGGTTTTGTGAACCCGTATTCTCTGCTTCAGATAGAATTTTCCTTGTGCTCGGATGCTCTTCACGTCTCACTCAGAGAAGAGCCTTACATTGATTAATGTGGCATATGTGTGGTTATCTAACTTAGAAAGTGCTCTGTTTAAGGAGGGCTTTGTCAAGAGCGTCCTTTGAATGGAGTCACAAGAAAGCTTTTTAAAAAAACTGACAACTTCAAGTACAATTTCCTTTTTCTTCTGCCAAATATGACTGAAACCCAATCCTTGTTATAACATAATTATCCCAACTGAAGCCAACTGGGAGTTGCTGCCTTAATGTAAGGGGTGTGAAGTCCCCTAAACAAACAGAAGATTAATTACATTCACAGCATGTTATGAAGGTGATGAGATTGATTGTGATCATTTGACTGGTCCCATTTCCTGCTCTGACTACTTTCCTGAATAAATAGAAGCTGGGAAAATTGTAAATAGAGCTTTAGAGAGTACTGTTGTGCCATGGGTGGGAAAAGGGCATCCCTGAGGTATATTCGTAGATTGTAAGTGATATATGATGTTAATTGTAGATAATTTTATCATTGATTATTTGCTATTCTCAGTTTAAACAGCTTTCCAAGGATAGGTTTTATCTTTCAAAATATAGATATTAACAGAGCATTGGAGGAATTTGACAGAGTGTATTTTAAGTGTACAGATTTCAGCAATTTTTTTAAAATTTTATTTATTTATTTTTGACTGCATTGGGTCTTCGTTGCTGCGTGCGGACTTTCTCTAGTTGCGGCGAGCGGGGGCTACTCTTCGTTGCAATGTGCGGGCTTCTCATTGCGGTGGCTTCTCTTGTTGCGGAGCATAGGCTCTAGGCGCGTGGGCTTCAGTAGTTGTGGCATGCGGGCGCTTAGTAGTTGTGGCTCATGCGCTGTAGAGCACAAGCTCAGTAGTTGTGGTGCACGGGCTTAGTTGCTCCGCGGCATGTGGGATCTTCCCAGACCAGGGCTCGAACCCATGTCCCCTGCATGGGCAGGCGGATTCTTAACCAGTGCCACCAGGGAAGCCCAATTTCAGCAAATTTCTGATCCATTTTTAGATGTTTTTACTTAGTGTGGCCTTTTGGAAGGTTTAAACTAAAGAAAATGTCAACTCTTAGATGCTTATGTTGTTTTTTCCTCATAGAAGCTTCTGCTTTTGTTAAAATGATAAATTAGTATTTTCATGAGGCACTGTTTTCTGTTTTTATTATATGTTTGTCTTACCTCTTTTTCCTGGATAGTTTTCTGATATTGTAAAATTGTGATTTTGATTTAGATGTTTATTCTCCAAATCTTCTATTATAGTGGCCTCTAAAGTGAGCTTCACTTAAGGCCATGGAGTGCGTAAAGCAATCTTTCTAGAGTGCAGGAAAACTATAATAGCTCTGTGTTTGTTGATTAAGAAGAATCTTAAGTTTCACTAATATTTAATGTATGGATCAGTGGCAAAAGTCATGTTTTGTGGGTCCCAAACTTTTTCAGTGATGGACTACTTGATCCAAAGTTTAGAGGAATAACCATCTTTATTTCCAAAGGGAAGCACTTAGTACATTTATTCTCAAAGCCTGAATTATGGCCGGGGAGGGGTTGTCTCGCCTAAGAAACTGGAGTTGGGGTTCAGGGACTCCAGTCAGCCTCTGCTAGTTGCTTGAACGTAGTTGAAGACAAAGAAACTCAACTTCCAGAGCTTGAGATTTGTGCCAGATGTAAAATGGTCCCTTCCTGCTTCAGTTTTATGTTCTGTTTGATGAGTGGAGAGAAAGAAGCCTAACTCGGGAATGCAGAGCCTTTGTCATGATGATAACATGTATTTCTTGTGCCCAGACACCTTGTCTTTTGCTTTCGGGATTCTTATGTATTAACTTAAAACGTGAAAGAACAAAAAGCCGACTATCCTTATGAGAAAAAAAGAATGCAATTTGAAATGGATGCTCATATAGGTTTGGGAGTGGGGTATAATAGAGGTTCAGTCTCAAGATGTTAGGATTCCATGAGGAGTGATTTTGTGATTTCATTGTTAATTACTGATCCAAAGAAATCTGGACTGTGAATGTCCTAAAGGGCAAAGGACCTATTCAACTTGGTACCCTGGCACCTAGCAGAATGCCGGTCACTTATTAGTAAATGCTCGTGGAACTGAAAATTTTCTTTCTAATTCAGTAAAAAGCTTCAATGAAAAGTAGCAGTTTTACCCTCTCTTTACACGATACTAAACCTCTGTCTCTAGGACCTCCAGTGTATGTCCTGTTCTTCTTGTCCTAATCACAAGATAAGGATACATGCACTTACCTACACAGATGTTATGTGTCCAGATGGATGTCAAAGGAAACAGAACTTTTTGCGGGTGCTTATCTACTCAGATCTAAGAATGTCAAAATGGGCTGGAGGTGTAGGAGAGAGAGCAGTGTGTGGAGGTTCGGATGGTTGGATGGGTGGATGTTTAGATCACTTCCATGTCCCCTGCTTACTGTTGAGCAGTATTGACCCAGAGGTTGGTGTGGGGACTGCCCTGCAACCTCCCCGAGGAGTCAGGCGCAAGAATCGACCATCAGGGGACCAGCAGCCACACGCTGTCCGCAAGTCCCGAGACAGAGAACATGAGCCAGTTGAGGAGGAGGAAGGTACTCTGGCCTTCAGTTCCAGGACATTCCCCAGGTCATCTCCAATTTACACACCCGAGCAGGAGACAGACAGGCGATCCACTGTGTAACTGAAGGATGTCGTGGATAGCCATTCAATTTAATTCTCTTTCCAAAAGGGAGATACCTATGTGTAATAGTGTCTTAGATCACACCTTGTTTATCTAAAATATTTATAGTTGTAATTGCTTGTTAATTATTAATAGTGTATTAATTATAATTTAATTATTAAACTCAGTTACTTGTAATTATAAATATTTCTTTTCTTTGTGGTTCATTTGTTTAAATGAATTCAGAGTCTGATTGAGTCCAAAATTTATTGAATATCTACTATGACCAACGTTGTACTCAGTGCTGGAGGTTAGATCAAGGTCAAAATTTCCACAGCAAGGAACCCACTGTCTGGGAAGGTTAAAGATACTACACTATCGTGAAAAATCATAACTGGAAAGTTAAATGGCAAAAGCCACGTGTATAGAGCTGTACATGCTGAGATGGCTCAATCACATTAAGAAATATGTATTGGGCTTCCCTGGTGGCACAGTGGTTAAGAATCCGCCTGCCAATGCAGGCGGCATGGGTTCGAGCCCTGGTCTGGGAAGATCCCACATGCTGCGGAGCAACTCAGCCTGTGCGCCACAACTCCTGAGCCCGTGTGCCACAACTACTGAAGGCCGCGTGCCTAGAGCCCGTGTTCCGCAACAAGAGCAGCCACCGCAATGAGAAGCCTGTGCGCTGCAACGAAGAGTAGCCCTCGCTCGCCACAACTAGAGAAACCAGTGCGCAGCAACGAAGGCCCAACGCAGCCAAAAATAAATGAATAAAATAAATAAATAAATAATTAAAAAAATAAAAGAAAATAAAAGGCTGGCCAACATGGCTGTTCATTCTAAAGTGATGTTACTGTTTAAAAAAAAAAAAAAAAAAGACGTATTCACAGAACAAAAACCCTAGAAGGAAGCACATTAATGTTGATAAAAGTTATCTCTGGCTTGTGGATTTACGGGTGGCTTTTCTACTTTATACTTACTTTTTGGGTGTGTTTACAGTGAACATGTATTTTATTTTTTCCCTGATGGGCATTTTAGGAAATTACAAGGGTGATATCAGTGCTTGTTTTTTTTTTTCCTTACGTGTAAGAGAATATTACAGAACTGAATGAAGTAAAAAGTGTGGTGATCTGCACTTAAGGCCCAACTAAATCAGCAAACGAATGAAAAAAGAAAGCCCTTATGTCCTGAATGAAATGAAGTAGACATAAATAGATAATCTATCAGTACTTGCTTGAGCTTTCTCAAATATGAACTTAGCATTTAAGTCAAGTAGTAATTTGACATTATCTTCAGATGTGGAGTTTCTCTCCTTGCTGGGTGCACCATTTTATTATTTATTCAATATAAAATTATATAGAACAGAAAAAAGACACCAGACCATTAGACATCTCCTGTGTATCTGTTCTCAGATTTACAGTACATCAAGTGGCAGAATATACTCTGATATCATGGCATACTTGTCCTTTGTGTAGGTGAACTGCTCTTAGCTTTGTGATGGATGAAATATCACTTTACATCACAGATTTATAATTATGTGGTGTGCCTTAAATGATGGTGAAATGTGAAAAGTGATGTCTGTTCTGATGATCTTGTTTTCTTCAGGCTCTTTCTTGCCCTGTAACCTCAAGCCGCATACACACCCAAAGTTGTTCTTCGGCGGTCTCATTTTTGATACCTTCCTAGAACTCAAAAGACGCTTTGAGCAAAGAATAAAACACCATCTCACATCTAGTATTAAGTACCCTTGGCCGTTCCAAGTAAGCTTGCCAGCCAGTTTAGATTTTCTATCCGTAGAATATCCTAAAGCTTCAAGAAAATAAGGGTTTTGTTCTTACTGAAAGAAATTCACCTCATTTCTAACTTGATGTTTAAAATTACAGTTGTCAGCACGCGTCCTATATACCTGTTTTAACAGATAAAACAGTTAAAAGGATTTCACTTCAGCTGGGTAAGCTAAAGCCATCTGAATGAATAAAACTATTGGCAAAGGGTCTCCACTTGACTAAATACTAGATTAATAAAATACAAGCTTTCAAAACTCAGGAAGTTGTGAAGCTTTTATTCTGAACACATCTATACTATACATACTTATGCTTCAGAAGCGTTATCGTAACCCATGATTTCAGATGGAAATTTCAAATCTAGAATGTTCAGGAGGTACGTACTAGGTTTATGTTACCTTTTTATCAGAAAGATCCAGTCTTGCTCCAGGTTTATGGGAAAACATTTTTGTTTTTGGTTAACACAAGCTTACACAGATCTTCCATCATGTTTCCATTGATCATACTTTTTCAAAGGTCACCTGCCAGTCAAAGATGGGCTCTCCCCTTGAGGCTTGGGAGTGAGAGGTGAGGCCACACACCTACTCTGTTTCACATCTTTGGGGGTCTTGTTACCAAGTGGCGGTGATGGTGGTTTGTAAGTTGTGACTGCTATAGGCTAGAGTATCTGTTCTCCCAACCATCTGTTCATTCAACAGATATTTATGAGTTCTTACTATGGGCAGCATTCCGTGCTAAGGTTCTGAGCCTCCAGTGGTAAGCAAAAACCAGACATGCTCCCACGCCCCATGGAATTTATGGTCTAATGGAAGAGAGATGTTAATCAAAGAATCGCATACACAAAACGTAAAAGCAAAAGCTTGGAAAGTGCTCCAAGAAAAAAGATTCATGCTCCTGTGAAAGCACATTATATCCAGCCTGGTCTGGTGGGGGGATACGAAGAGGGGGCAGGTAATGACCGGGGAAGCTTTCCTTGGGGAAATACTTGCTTTGAGTACCAAAGTACAAGCAGGAGTTAACTTAAGCGAGGTGATGGATTTCACAGAATGTAGGAGGCCCACTACTTGCAGAGGTCGTGCGGCAGGAGGGAATTTTGTATGTGTTCAAGAAATTGAAAGAACATTAGGGTGTTCAGCCAGGGTGGCTGAAACATAAAAGGTATATGTGTGTGTGGATGGATCAAGATGCGGCTGGTGATTCAGGCAAGGCCCAGACTGTACAGTAGCTTCTGCATAATGTTAAGAATTTTTATCTCGGTCTTGAGAACTGTGGGAAGCTGGAGAAGGATCTTAGGCACACGATGGGAGAAGATCACTGGGGTAGTAGTGTGAATTGCATGTTACACCATCTAGAAAGCTCCTTGTGAAGGATGAGTGTGGCCTGACCAGGGAAGTAGGATTTAGGGACTAAAATGGATTTGGGGAGAGAGGGAGAAGCCATCACGGAGGACAGCGCCTGAGTCTGTGGCTTGCGCAGCTGAACAAGTGATGAGACCTCATTTGGGAAGAATAATTCTCAGGCAGTTGGCTTTTGTTAGAGAAGTTCTTCTGTTCACAGAACTCAGCCTCTTTTGTGGTGATCTGCACTATAGTTCATAATTCTGGGTAATGGCTAGTTTTCTTTCTTTGCCTCTGTGGGTTTTTTTTTTAATTAATTTATTTTTGGCTACATTGGGTCTTTGTTGCTGCACACAGGCTTTTTCTAGTTGCGGCGAGCGGGGGCTACTCTTTGTTGCGGTGTGTGGGCTTCTCATCGTGGTGGCTTCTCTTGTTGCGGAGCACGGGCTCTAGGCATGCAGGCTTCAGTAGTTGTGGCACGCGGCCTCAGTTGTTGTGGCTCGTGGGCTCTAGAGTGCAGGCTCAGTAGTTGTGGCACAAGGGCTTAGTTGCTCCATGGCATGCGGGATCTTCCCAGACCAGGGCTCGAACCCATGTCCCCTACGTTGGCAGGCGGACTCTTAACCACTGCGCCACCAGGGAAGTCCCTTTTTTTTTTTTAAATGGAACTATTGGGTTCAATTATCGTTACCTCTTATTTGCCTTTTTTGTATGTGTATAGAGTTTGGTTATTTTCTTAAAATATTTTCTTATGAAATATAAAATATTAAAATAATATAAAATATGTGTACAGTTTAAAGAATAATAAAAAGGTGAACATGCATGTACTTACCAGCAATCTTAAGAAATAGAGCATTACCAGTTTCCTAGAGGTACCCCATGAGACCAGTCCCAGTCATATTTCCCTCCTCCCTCTGGTAACCACCATCCTGAATTTTGTACTAATCATTACCTTGCTTTTCCTTATGGTTTTGCCATCTGTGTATTTATCCCAAGTTTAGTTTTAGTTTCAGTTTTACTTGCTTCTGAACTGTATGTAAATGGAATCATACTGTATGTGTTCTTCTGTTACTTGCATTTTTCACGTAATGCTTTTTCTTTTTGGGGGGATTTAACCATGGTGACGCACAGAGGTGTAGTTTATTTATTCTCCTGCTGTCTGAGTCGACTGCAGTTTGTTCATGTATTGTAATGTAGATTGGATTGTTGATGAATGGTTCCCATTTTGGGTTATTAGGAAAATCCTGTTCTGAACATCTTTGTTCACGCTTCATGGTACACTTGTGCAACTTTTTGAGTAAGCCCTATACCCAGGAATGGAATTGCTGGGATTTAGGGGATGGTTGGAGGCCAGTTAGACTTTACTGGGTAATGCCAAAGGGTTTTCCAAAGTGGCTGTACCAATTTATTTCAACTTATACTCCCAGCAATGGGAATTTCACTGGCTCAACCTTCACGCCAACACTTGTATTGTTCAGATTTTAAAATTTGGCATTCTCCATGGGTGTGAAAGAGTTTCTTTAGTAATTTTCATTTTCATGTTCTTGGTAACTGATGAAGCTAAGCATCCTTTCATGTATTTGTGAGCCATTCATGTCCCTTCTTCTGTGAATGTCTGTCTGTTGTGTTGCCTACTTTTTATTAGGGCTGTCTTTTTCTTTTTGATTTTTAGGTTTCCCTGGTATTCTAGATACTAGTCCTTTATTGATTAAATATGTTGCAAACATTTCTCCCCAGTTTGTAGTTTATCTTCCAGTCTCCTTGTAGTGTCTATATAAACAGAAGTTTTTAATTTTAATGTTGTAGAATTTATCGATATGTTCCTTTATGGGTATGCTTTTTGTTTCTTGTTTAAGAAAGTTTTTTGATTTGCTTGTCATAAAGATATTCTCATATAGTATCTTCTAAAATTTTTATTCTTTTGGGTTTAGCATCTAAGTCTTTAGTCCACCTGGAACTAATTTCTGTGTATTTTATGAGATAGGGGATCCATTTTCATTTTTTCCCCATATGGATAACCTTATCCCGGCTTCATTTATTAAATAGTCCATCCTTTCCCCATGCATCCTGCAGTGCTCACTCTATCATACATCGTTTACATATACACATGGATCTGTTTCTAGGTCGTCTCTTCAGTTTCACCGATTTACTTGTCTATCATGTGCCAATACCATACTTTCTTAATTACTGCAGCTTTGTATCTTAGAATCAGCTTGTCAAGTTCCATGAATAACGCTTTAATTGGAATTGCTTTGAATCTATTAATCAGCTTTGGGGGAGACTAAAACATTTAGTCTCTTTGCGATAACATGGTGTGACTCTCTAAGTTTTCTTTAATGTCTTTTAATAAAATTTTATAATATGCTCCATAAAAACTTTATACGTCTTTGCTAGATTTATTGCTTTATTTTTTGAGTTGCTATTGTAAATGGTATTTAAACAATTTTTTATTTTCAAACTCCTTGTTTAAAGTATATAGAAGTGTAATTCACTTTTTTATATTGATTTCTGTATACAGCTACCTTGCTAAACTCTATTATTAACTTATGTACGGATTCTCCCCAGTTTTCAATATAGGCAATAATAGCAGTGCAAATAATAACAGTTAGGTTTCTCCTTTTCCAATCTTCATATCTTTCATTTCTTTTTTGTTGTTCTTCTTCATCATATTGTACTGACTAGATCCTCTAGTAAAATACTGAATAGATATGGTGGTAACGTACTTCCCTATCTTACTCTTTGTTTTTTAGAAAATGCTTTCAACAATTCGCCGTTAGATGTGATGTTGCTGCAGGCTTTTGTAGATAGCCTGTATCAAGTTAAGAAAGGTTCACGTTATTCGTAGTTTGCCAAGAGTTTTGATCCCAAATGGTCATCAAATTTTATTGCATATTTTCCTCATCTTTTGAGATGACCTTAAGTGTTTTCTCCTTTAACTTTTTAGCATAATGAATGGCATTTATAAAATTTCTAACTTAAATTAGCCCTTGCACTCATGGGATAAACCTATCTTGATTATGACGCATTATTTAAATAATGATGCTGAATTTGGTTTGCTAACTGTGTGTGTGTGTGTGTGTGTGTGTGTGTGAGTTGCATGTGCAAGAGAGGGAAACAGAAGACCAAGAGAGAAAGACAGGGAGGGAAGGGAGAGGGAAGGGAAGGGAAGGAGTTTGGCCTATGATTTTCCATTCTCGTACTATCTTTATCTACATTTGTTATCAAGGTTATGCCAGCCTGATAAAGTGTATTGGGGGTTGTTGCCTTTTCTCTTCTCTGAAATAGCTTATGTAAGACTGAAACAACCTCATCCGTGAATTTTCAGTAAAGGTCACCCCAAAAGCCATCTTGACTTTTTTCTTTCCGAAATTTTCTAACTATTCATTCAGATTTTCCAATTGCTATACAAGTATTCTAGTTCTCTGTTTCTCCTTGAGTCAGTTTTAATAGATTATATTTTTTTAGAAGTTTGTCCCTTTCATCTAAATTTTCAAAACTTTCTAACATAAAGTTGTTCTTATTTCCTCTTATCTGTTTTCTTCTCTACAGCATCTATAGTTTTCTTACTTTACATTCCTGTGTATTTGTGCTTTCTTGTTTTTGTTTCTTCTTTTTTTGATCAATCTTGCAAGAGAGTGTATTTGATTAGTTTATCAAAGAACCAATATTTTACTCTCTTGATCCTCTCTCTTTGTCTTCTATTTCATTACTCTTTGCTTTTATCCATGTCATTTTATTCGTTCTGTTTTGGGAAATCTGTTATGCTGTTTTTTCTGACTTCTTAGATAGATGCTTAACTGGTTAACTCTGGACCTTTCTTCATTTAAGTCTATAAACTTTCCTCCAAATACCTGCTTTGTATGCATCTTCAAGGTTGTGAAATATACTGAATTTTCATTATTATTCTATTCCAAAATTTTCTGATTTTACTCAGGAAATGTTTAGAAGTGTGTTTCTCCAAGTGTATGGGGTTTTTATGTAATGTCTTTATTACTGATTTCTAACTTCATTGCATTTCTGTCAGAGAATTTAATTTGTTGAGATTAATTTTATGCCTAGCATGATCATTTTCTTAAATTTTGAAGCTTGAAAGTAAGGTTTATGCTCTGATTGTTAGCTGCTAATTCGTATGTCTGTCTATTGTTGAAACTTGTCAGTTGGGCTGTTTACGTTTTTATATCCTTAATGATTTATTTTGTCTAATTTTGTCTAATTTTTGTTTATTTTGTTTAATCTATCAATTTTTGGATTCCAAGGTGTGTGAAAGTCTCTTACTGTATTAGTGAACTTGTCAATTTCTTCCTGTCGACCTGTGGTCAGTTTTTACTTTATGATTTGAGGCATGTTATTTGGTGCTAGTAGTTTACAGTAACTAATATTTTGTCTCCCAGTTATAGCTCCCTGGAGAACTGCAGTGTTTATTATATAGTGGTCTTCTTTTATCACTGATAATGCTTTTTTGCCTTACAATCTATTTTGTCTGATACCAATATGGAGATCCCAGCTTTCTTTTGGTTAATATTTGCCTGGCATATTTTCTTTCTGTCCTCGGAGGAGTTAATTTTTGGGAACATTGTTTCAATAAACTTTCGATGACTGGTTTCAGATTGAAAGATAACTACAAAATCTTATATTTTTTTGTATACTGAACATTTGATATAAAGCTGTGATGGATCAGTAATTTGGGAACCAGTTTAGATGTTTTGGGGGTTTCTGGTCTTACTGTTAGGTATGTTGTCCTGTCTGGGTTCCCTGATTCAAGCGTGTCTGTCTCTGACACGCCACTCCACACTGGATCAATCCAGCAGGTCTTTTTAATCTGTCCTGTATAACTTCTTTCACTTAAATTCCTCTTTTTGGTGTCACTGCCTTTCCTTTAATTCAGGCCTGTATTTTCTCATTTCCTGCCAGAGTGTCCCCTATGTTTTCCTTGCCCCCAGAGTCTCACTCCCTGTCTTGTTTTCTTCCAACAACAATGCCAGTCCTGTCATCCTGAAATGCCATTTTGCTCATGGCTGTCCTGCTCAGCAGTTCTCCACAATTCCCCCTGCCTAGGTTAAGAGCCTAAATGATGCCTGAGCTGGGTTCAAGACCCTTTGGGTCCTCGTCCTCATCTTTCCTACTTCTTCCCTCACTCCTGCTGATTGCGCACCCTCCCTCCCTCCTTCCAGATACACTCAGCATTTCCCAAATTTGCCAAGAGCTTCAGCCCTTCGTTGCCTTTGTACGTTCCATTTTCTCTACCAGAAACGTTACATTTTGCCTGAAGCTTTCTCTAATGACACCAACAAAGTCATCTCTCCATTGTAAGGCTTGAAGCTAATGATGGCATCACTTGTCTTGGTGATGATCATTGTAATCCAGTCAGTCATAGAGTTGAGATGTCTGGCAAAATCTCCTCCTTTGCCAGCCTTTACTTTGTGGGTCAGTTCCCTGTGCACCGTCGACACTATGTGATTTCTAGTCCTTGGCACGAGGCACTTGGCATGTCTGGAGACTGACTGATGGAGGAGGGGATTGGTTCTACTCTGAAGCACCTTAGATTGTTTGAAAGTTCTCCTTTGAATTGGACTGAAATCTACTTTTTTTCTCATTAGTTTTAATTCTGGACCCACATGGAATAATTCCTTTCTCTCTTCAAATACCTGTTTTTATCTGTCTAGGGGATTGCTATCGCATTCCTTCTGAGTCTTCTCGATCAGCCTCTTCTGCCTTTAAATGATTCTTACAGGTCCAGAATTTCTACTTCTTTGCCCTTCCTGGTCTCTCTCTCTCTCTGTTTAATATTTACTTAGCTATTGATTATTTATTTTGGCTTCACTGGGTCTTAGTTGCGGCTTGCGAACTCTTAGTTGTGGCATGCGAGCTCTTAGTTGCGGCATGCATGCGAGATCTAGTTCCCCGACCAGGGACTGAACCCGGCCCCCCTGCATTGGGAGTGCAGAGTCTTACCCACTGGACCACCAGGGACGTCCCCCTTCCTGAAAGGCAAATTGTACTTTGTCAGTGCCTCCTCTCTCCTTTTTGGGGTCAGTACCCTTTTAAAGTATCCTCCAGGTTAAATATAATCCTCCAGGTTTGGCCAGAAAGTAGACAGGAGCTGTCACTCTCATTTTTTATCACCATTTCTGTATTAATGTGGTCTGGGAGCTCATCTACTTATATTTGGAAACCTCAACACACTCCTTATTCCTAGTTTACCATTAACCAAAACCCTTAAGATTTTTGTCTCAGATGTTGTTGAATTAATTATAATTTGTCTTAGATGTTGTTTAATTATTTACAATTATAATTTCTCATGTATCAGCTATTGAGAACTTTGTATCTGTTCCCTGGTTTTTACCCTGTTGAATTTGGTTTTGTCCCATGCACCTGCTTTAACCTTTTTGGAACTAGCATCTATCATCCCAGCTATTTCCTGATCTTTTCCTGATCTTTTTACTTTTGTAACACTCTTTGTAAACTTGACTCCTGAAATCCAATAAGTAATCATTTTTGGAGCTGCTTCTGTATGCGAAGCACAAGATGAGGGACCCGGGAACTGAAGAGGAATTAGTAAGGCTCATGCCCTTAAGGAATTAGAATGAATGTTTTATGTTTTCACCTAAGACAGTGAATACACGTTGAATGAAGAAGTCTGGCGTCAAAACTTTTTACTCTTCCACTAGGTCCCTTCCTTCAGGTTGAAATTAATCTTACCTGTAAGGTCAAATGTGAATCCAGTCAGCTTTATAACCGTACACCCCATGTTCTGTATTTCACCCGTAAGGAAGCCACAGGAGACTGTCATATGCCTTCCTAAAACCCAGGCACAATCTTTGCCCCAGGGCTCACAGGCTGAGGCCAGTCCAAGGGATGGCATCCATTTTTGTGAACCCATGCCAGCTCCTGGGGACACCACTTCATCTCCTAATGCGCACAGTTCATGGGTTTTGAGTTCACGGTCTGCAGTTTCATCACTTTCCTTCTTCACCGTCTGAAAGATAAGCAAGATGCATTTGCCTCTTCCCTGTCTTCTGTGTGGATGTTGGAGGCTAGAAACATTGTTCTTATCCCCTCTCCAGTTTTTTCTGTGATCAGCAAAATGCCTTTTCTGTTAGTATTAATCTGTGTCACAGTTTTTGCCTTCCATAATGATAGTTGTAATTTTATGGTACTTCCTGGCCCTTTTTCTCTTTTCTTCATCATCCTCTTTTTATTGAACAGACAGCCCTTGGCCAAATTGACAGAAAAGCAAACTCCTTCTTCTTGGGACTTCTGAGATATAGTCTGGTCCAAATGAAGCCCTGATCATTCTGTCATCTTAAGCCATGGTCCACAAAGCCAAATCGTGTTTTTGATTTGAAAAGGTTGAGGTCGAAAACTTGTCCCTTGCCATTAGAAATGTAGAGAGGCCATCGAGTATCATGGTTAAACGGTTATGGGAGCCAGTGGGCCACTTGGCTGGCTTCAGATCTGTATGGCCTTGGACAGGTCATTTAAACTTTCTGTGCCTCAGCTATCCACAAAATTGGTAGAATTAGGCAAATCAGATGAGCTGACACACGCAGTATGCTTAGAGCGCATTAGCACAGACTAAGTAGTCAATTAATGGCTTGCAAACAACACAGTTCCTCCATTGATGCATTGCTTGCTTAACAATGCCATTGGCTGAATCCGGCAATTGGTCCATGATAATAATAGTAGCTTACTGCATGCCAGGCATTGTGTTGAGTGCTTTATATTCATCATGTCTCTTACTCTCATAGGTTTTATATGATTTGGGTTATGGCCCCATTTTATTATGGCCCCAGGTTACAGGTACGGAAACAGAGGCTCAAAGAGATGAAGAAACCCAGGCCTGCTTGTCAGAACCTGAGCTCCTAACCACCTTGCTGTGGTCAGTCATTCCCCTGTCATCTCCCAGAACGTTAACCCACCCTCTCTGTTAACACTGCATGCTCTGTCTCTGTTGACGAAGTTCCAGTGTGGTTTCTATCAATGAGCATTTAGTCTTGCTGGGGAGAAAACATATGTAAATGGCAGAATTAGTGGATTACGGAGAGAATCCGCCTCATTGCCAGCGATACAGCGGGTGATACAGCCGTAAGAAAGATACTGATTCAGGGACTTCCCTGGTGGTCCAGTGTTTGAGAATCCGCCTTCCAGCGCAGGGGACGTGGGTTTGATCCCTAGTCAGGGAACTAAGATTCCACATGCCACAGGGCAACTAAGCCTGCACACCACAACTAGAGAGCCCGCGTGCCGCAACTAAGATCCAATGCAGCCAAAAATAAATTAAACAAATAAAATAAAATAAAAGGTATTGATTAAGAGAAGAGGGAACTTGGCGTGGTCTACAGGGCTGAGTGGAGTACGGGGCTTGACCTGGGAACTAAAGATGGGTGGGGTCTCACCCGGCACAGAGAGAAAGGAGGCAGGTGTGCAAGGCAGGGACACAACTCGAGGCAAATCCGCGAAGTTAGAACAGTTGTGCTGGGAGTGAGGGCAGTGGTGAACTGGTCGCGCTGGTGGAGCGGGGATGTGCTGGGGTATATAGAATATGTTAGAGCATTGGGGAGATGCAGTTATGTCTGCAGCATGTACGAGTTGCAAGCTGGTGGCCCTTGGGTCACTGTTGGTTCTCAGTGAGTTTTCTAAAACTTTGAATTGGTTGTCAGCACTTAAAAACCGGAAGATTTTCTGTCGAAGTCTGGATTTACAGCTGCTCTGGAGCTAACGGAGAAGTTCTGGCAGTTGCTGAGCCCACGTCCCCGCTTGGTGACAACTGGCCAGAGCTGAGGCCAGCTGTCTCCCCGGTACGGGACAAGGGTGCCCCATTCTGCACAGACCCCCGCCCCTTCCATGCGACTCCATCTGCCTGACTGGTGAGGGCAGCAGAGTTTGTGACCTTGGCCTCTTGGATACGGGCTCTGAGACTGGCTCAGAGGACCCTGTCCTTTCTTCCTTTCAAACTGCAGGCTCCATGAGAGCAGGATCCAGGCTTTGCTTGGGCACTGCTGCGCTGCTCGGGCTAGAGAAACGCCCTGCAGATCTCGGGCCCTCAATCAATGTGGCACGTTGGTGGCAGCAGTGACCACGTTACAGTGGGCTCAGTTTCCGAAGCTGAACACAGACGGATGAGGTGCACAGCAGTCAACCGGGTGGCTCATTTTAAGCCCTGTTTTTAAAAAGGCAAACTGTGGATGACGCTTAAGCAGCAAATAGGCCACTTATGAAGTCGAGACTGGTCTGCGTGTGTGTCAAGGAGAAAACCGCTGGTTGTGCTTTGCTCTGTTTCCAGCCCCATTCCCGGACCCGGGGAGGTACGCTCTTGTTCTCTTCTTCGGACACACACTAAACAATAGGAGTGGAAAATGCATCAGGAAAACCTAAGGCACATACTTATTGGCTTCATTCAGCAGGAACAGCAGCACGACCGAGAGCACAGCCAGAGGTCCCCGCTCTGTGCGATTTCACAAATCCTGTAAAACCCTAGTTGCTTTTCACTAGGGATGTGATCTTTCCTCCTGGCTGCGGATGGCAGCTCTCTGCCACGGCTCAGTTTAGCCCGGGTTCTTGTTCTGTTTATTTCTTTCTTTCCCTTTCTTCTGCACGTGGTGTTCCTCTGGGCTCCGTCTGCAGTCACCTTGCCATGGGAGCCCCGGAAAAGAATAAAGTCCACCTGCCTCTCCCCCCCTCGACCCCGGGCTTGGCTCCAGAAAATCAAAGCTGAGCAGAGGCAGCTCTTCTCCGCCTGCAGCAGGGTCAGCGATTTGTGTAATGTTTTCCGTGTCAGCTTATCTCTGCCGATTTCTTGTGTTTGTGAGCAAGGGGAGGAAGTGCCGCATCACCATGGCTGCCTTTTTCAACAGGTGGGAGCCGCAGCTGCGATCAAAGCCCAGCCCCCGCGCTCCCCGCCGACAGCCATCCCTGCTTTTTTGTCAAGTGTTCCTGGTGGGGCTGGATTCATCCCTTTGGAGTGAGGTGGCTCCAAGAAAAAGCTTACCCGGATGCCCCTACGAGGAATGAAAGGAGAAAAGCCCTTACGTCTCTCGCCCCACGTGGGAAGCTTTTTGATCACATCGTTTGAATCTAACCATAATTAAGCTTTTGCATCCAGTTCTCGTAGGAACACGAAATGCTGTTCAGCCAGCAGGTTTGGTACTCACAGCCCTCTAACTGGGGGTTTCAGTTGTGCTGTGTATCCCTGTATTTAGTCACACGATATTTTGGAGCCACTTTTTCATTCTTATTTTTAGTAATCAGTAATTTTCGTGGATAGTAATTTGGGTCTGATTGGACATCTTGGCAACTCTTCAGTTCTCATTATAGCAGAGTTTTCGCCTGTATGTCTTGATGCTAAAGTGAACATAGAATTCTTAAGCGATGTCCAGCAAACTAATTTTTGAGAGTCATGGTCACTACCTTAAAATAGAGAATAAATTTTAGTTCCCATCCTGATACAAGTATCCTAGAAGGCTTAATTTGCGTAAATATTTTGCCAAGGGTTGGATCCCCCAACATAGGAAAGGTTCTTCAGGCTTAACTTGCGTAACTGTTTTGCCAAGGGTTGGATCCCCCAACATAGGAAAGGTTCTTCAGGCTTAATTTGCGTAAATGTTTTGCCAAGGGTTGGATCCCCCAACATAGGAAAGGTTCTTCAGTGATTCTTCTGGCTAGTGTGGTCTTCCAGCCTCTTGTTTCACTTAGGTAATAAGCCCTGTGAGTACCCAGATGGTGTCACTGCTTCGGTGGGAGCTAGCACACAGCAGGTTGCGTGTTAGAAGCCCTGGCCATCCCCCGGATTTACCCTCTGGCATCAGGCCCATGTTGTGGCCTGTGAGCACTGGTGAAGTGTAGAGAGTCATTCATACCTGCTTAGCCCATGTGACTGAGGAAAGGATCACACGGGCTCACGCATATGAAAGCAGTTCAGAACCCTCCAGTCTGGTGCCTCTGTGGACTATTAGTGCTCCGGGCTGTGATAGCCCTGTACTCTTAGCTTTGTCTAGTCCTGTCTTTGTCACAGGAAATTAGGGCTTTCGATTCGATCTTGTTAGTCGAATTTTGTATGCATAGCCACGTGAGGCTATTTTAGTGTAGATTAATTTAAATAAAATAAGATTTAGGATTCAGTTCCTCAGTCACGCTGGACGTTTCAAGTGCTCAGTTACCACATGTGTCTCGTGGCTACCACGTTAGATAGCACAGATCTAAAGCATTTCCATCTTCACGCAAAGCTGTGCCAGACAGCCCTGGGCTCAGTTATCTATCAGGTTCCCTCCAGCCTGCGTTTGTGTAGACTTCAACAGAGTGGCTTGCTCAGTCCTTAAAGGAGAATTAATTGTGCCTTTAATGCCCCATCCTCCACCCGCACCAGGGGCGTGGATCTGCTGTAATCTTTGCCCTTGTTTCCCTGGTGGCTGAGCATGAGGCCTTCCTATGGCATCTTTCACAGTTTCTTAGCAGAGAAAAGTTAGCTGTAGAAAGATACATTCTTGAGCCCTTAAGTAATTTTATCTAGCTTATATTTATAGTATGAAATACTATAAAATTCTGGCTTGGCCAGAAGTTTTCTCCTCTTTTACTAAATCTCTGGGTCTTCCTTTTTAGAAATAAGATAGCCCGTTGTCATTTTCCTTGAACGTGGGACAGCACAGATTGGGTATCAGGCTCAGGTGAGTGGAAGGTAGGAGAAGCAGTTTTCTAGGCATGGATACATGATCTGGAGATTAGAGACAGCTACGTGGGAATTGACATCCACATGGCTTTTAGGCTGGGAGCAGGGGTTGGATGTGAGTATTGTACCAAGTTCAGTGGGCTGGAGGTTCAAGACAGGAAGAAATGGACTAAGTAAAAAGCAAGAATAAAGCCAGGTCTCACACTTTAGGCTATTCAATGTATTTGGTCCCTTATGTCACCTTTCAGTGAGGTCTTCTCTAAACACGTAAAAAATTGAATCCCCTCTGTCCTTAGCACTCCTGGGCCACTTTTCAGCTGTGTTTTTTCCATAGCAGTTATGCCATCTAGCACACTGTATTTACTTAGTTTCTGTTCGTTGTCTGTCTTTTCCTAAACAAGAGTATAAGCTCCATGAGCATGAGGGCCCTTATCTGTTTTGCTCAGTGCTTAGGCACATCGTACTTTCGGTAGATATTGAATGAATGAATGAACGAATGAGAAATGCGTCTGCCGCGTTGTTTCAGTGAGACCTGGAGGTAGAGGTTACTTGTGGGAGAGGCCCATACTGGAGGTAAGGAAGCAATCGGAGGAGGGCAGGGCGGGGCTAGGGCAGGCCCCGGTGGGGTCTAACTGGGCTGGAGAGGGAGTGGGGGAGGAGCAGGCTTCTGGAGCCTGGCCTTGGGAGAGGTCTCTGCAGAGGTTGAAGACTTTGTGCAAGAAAGCAGCTGATCCCAGCTTTGTTGAATCGGTGCTGGGAGATGAGATGTTTCTGAGAACGAACCTCAGGATCAAGCGGGCCTAGAAGAAAGGCCACGGAGAGAACTCTTGAGCCAAAGGGCCATTAGAGAAGGGCTCCTCGCACCTTGACCTGGAGCCCAGGTGGCTGAGTGGCTGCAGGCTGAAGCTTCAGAGCTGACCTAGGAGCTGGGGAGAGCCTCGTGCCAGTCCCATCCTGCCAGCTGTTTGGTCAGATTGAGTCAGCGATGCTGAGAGCTGTATAGCGTAAGGTGGTCATAATCATCATTCCGACACGGTCACGGCTGTCTGAAGCAGTGCTTCTCAGACTTCACTGAGCATACAGGTCCCCTGGGAGCTTTTTAAAATTGCAGATTCTGATTCAGGGGTCTGGGATAGGCCCTGGGGTTTTGCAGTTCTCACAAGTTCTGAGATGATACTGCTGCTGCTGTCCAGGGACTCCACTTTAAGTAGCAGGGCTTTATTAAGGAGAGGAACGAAATATGCGTCATTGATATCAGTTACCTTTATTAAGACTATTTGAAAATTCTCCTTGGATAGGCTAGGGACTGTCACTTAAGGATGTTCCGATAGACAAATGCTTTTCACTGTAGTTGAACTCAAGTAGTTTTTGAGAGAACATAAGCGACCATTAAGAAAATTGGCCTTCCCCGATTTTGATTTTCTGTAGATGAACGCTTGTCAGCACTGTTGTCCAGTGTGGCTTTCAAATCCAAGGCTTCCTAAGGCAGTTCTTGAAAGTCCAAGCCTGAACAGACTTTTACGTCCATTGCCTACATTTTACGTCCATTGCGAGAGGTGGTTGTACCCAGCAGGGTGTGGTGTGTGTGCTGAGCTGCTGACCAGCTGGTCTTGACAGGCGCCTGGATCGGGGTTAGAAGTCTGCTCTTGTGTGTAGCAAATGGACTTGAGGACCTGGGGAAGGGGAAGGGGAAGCTGGGACCAAGTGAGAGAGTGGCATGGACATATAGGACATATATACACTACCAAATGTAAAATAGACAGCTAGTGGGAAGCAGCCACATAGCACAGGGAGATCAGCTCGGTGCTTTGTGACCACCTAGAGGGGTGGGATAGGGAGGGTGGGAGGGAGCCTCAAGAGGGAGGGGATATGGGGATATGTGTATATGTATAGTTGATTCACTTTGTTGTACAGCGGCAACAAACACAACAATGTAAAGTAATTATACTCCAAAAAAGATGTTTAAAAAAAAAAACTAATGGAATTTGACCTGTGCGTTGTGAACTTGCTTTGCAATGGTAACTCCTTTATCCTTTCCATTTTCTCCCTTCTGCAATGAGGATGTCTTTTCTACACCTGTCCAACCATTATATTTTGCAACAGATAACTTGTTTTTTAGTTTTACAGGTCTGTGGACAGAGAGGAATTTACCCCAGGATGGAGCATACCCAGAGACTCACCTAAACCGGATTGAGATGAGGTTTAGATGAGATTTTGGACCTAGAATTGATGTTGGAATGGATTGAGACCTTGGGGATGTTGAGACGGGTGAATGTATATTGCATGTGGGACAGCCATGAATTGGGGTGGCTAGAAGACAGGCTGTGCTGGGTTGGATAGTGCCCCCCCAATTCATATCCTTCTCAGAACCCTAGAATGTGACTTCATCTGGAAATAGGGTTGTCGTAGATATAAATTATTGTTAAGATGGGGTCATATTGGTGTAGGATGGACCCTTAATCCAATATGACTGGTATTCTTATGAGGAGAAGAGACACAGAGACACATCCAGAGGGAAGACAGACAGACACACAGAGAGAATGGCAGGTGGTGACAGAAGCAGAGTTTAAGAGTGATGTGTCTATAAGCCATGGATTCCTGGCAACACCTGAAACTAAGAGATAGGCATGGAAGAGATTCTCCCCTCTGAGCCCTCAGAAGGAAGCAGCCCTCCTGATACCTTGATTTTGGACTTCTAGCCTCTAGAGCTGTAAGAGGATGAATTTCTGCTGTTTGAAGCCACCCAGTTTGTGGTAGTTTGTTATGACAGTCACTGGAAACTAATACAGGGAGTTTTTGGAAAATTATTCTAATGGTCTAATGGACTAGGTGTTGTTTTTCATAATCCAGCCCCAAAGAATGGTATTAAGTCAAGTTGAAAATAGGATGAAAAATTATTTCATTGGCCCAAACTCCATATGGCATAAATGACTCTTTTTTCTTTTAACATTTTTATTGGAGTATAATTGCTTTACAATGGTGTGTTAGTTTCTGTTTTATAACAAAGTGAATCAGTTATACATATACATATATCCCCATATCTCCTCCCTCTTGTGTCTTCCTCCCTCCCACCCTCCCTATCCCACCCCTCTAGGTGGTCACAAAGCACCGAGCTGATCTCCCTGTGCTATGCAGCTGCTTCCCACTAGCTAGCTATTTTACATTTGGTGGTGTATATATGTCCCATATGTCCATGCTACTCTCACACTTCGTCCCAGCTTCCCCTTCCCCTTCCCCGTGTCCTCAAGTCCATTCTCTACGTCTGCATCTTTATTCCTGTCCTGCCCGTAGGTTCAGAATCATTTTTTTTTTTTTTTAGATTCCGTATATATGTGTTAGCATACGGTATTTTCTTTCTGACTTACTTCACTCTGTATGACAGACTCTAGGTCCATCCACCTCACTACAGATAACTCAATTTTGTTTCTTTTTATGGCTGAGTAATAGTCCATTGTATACATGTGCCACATCTTCTTTATCCATTCATCTGTCGACGGACACTTAGGTTGCTTCCATGAATGACTCTTATCTTGCAGTATTTTCTGTATGTCAGATGACATACAGAATCGGTAATTTCTTGTTCAGAGAGATCCGTTGTTTGTGTTGATGGCTGAGATGGAAATGTTTTTACTCTTAGAGAGTAAGGACAGGCTGTATTCCTCTGTGCATCAATTGCTGTTTGTCTTTCATGGCACTTTTCAGAGCAGAGTTTCACTAGCAACTTCTACCTAAAGCTAATGCATTACCTTTTATTTAGATCAGGTTGCATAAATGTATTTTGGGCAGAGGAGTTTGAAGTTTGGAACTGGTTCTTTTCAGTAGAGAAGAATTATGGTTAGACGTCATTATCATCATTTCCTTTTAAAAAGAAAGTTGATATACTGTTCGTTCCCAGAAAGAACCCGAGTGTGTGTTTGTGTGTGTGTCTGCGCTTTGAAATTAGAAGGCCAAGCCAGCGTATTCCATCGTCATCCAGTATGAAATGTGTCTGGAGTGGCCTCGCTGGAGTCATGTCCTACGTTATCAGTTGCTGGCTCTAGTGTCAGTATGTCATGCCTGGCAGGTTAGCAGGGTTTGGCAGAGGAAATGAAACCTAGTCAGTTACTACAAGATTTATAGTAGGCCTGCTATTGCAGGAAGTGGTGAAAAGTTGATTGATAGTTTGAGACAAAACTCTACAGCAAGAAACAGGATGTATGCTTTCTATTTATACCTAGTTTTCTTTTTCCTGCATTTCAGGGCTCCTTTTGCACTTTGTTTTGGCTGTTTCATAAGGCTACGGTTCCCTTTATTTTTTTCCCCCTAAATTCAGTTGCCAAATATAAAATAATTGAGGAAATTTTATATCAGCTTAGCCACAGTAAAGGCATATACCCTCAGCTGTTACTGTTACTCTTTCATGGCAGTTGGATTTACTGTAACTTGTCAGAAGGCAGTCTTTAATTAAAAAAAAAAAATTCCTCCAGATAGGATATTATTTCACATCTATAAACAGAATGGCAGGGTTTTGGGTTTTTTTAAAGCTACATGGCAGGATTACATTTCCAAAAATTTTCTAAGAAAAACCTGTGTTGAGTATAATTCTATTAAAATACGACATTAGTACAATCTATCATGTGTCTTTTAAATGCTGAATCTCTTCACTCTGTAATTAATACATCTTAACAGGTAGGAGTTCTTCACTTAGATATAAAATATATACTATAAGTACAACTAGTAAAGTAACTCAGCGTATGTGTTCATTGAGTATATCCACATGTACCTGGTTTTTGTAAGCATTCTAGTTAACTAATAATGTCACTTGACAAGGCTTTTTGACACGACCTAGCCTGGTCTGTTTTGAGTGTGACAGTGAAAAACCACTAACTGTGTTAAATGAGGTGTTTTCTGAAATGGAAAGGCCATTACAGAGTTAGATTCTAGAATTTACAAGGAGTGGCAGAGTTAGAACCAACTCTAATTGTGCCAGTGCTTGAAAGAACAAAGAGGCTACTCTTTCATGGCTTAATTTTTTTCTCCAAAGGAATAATTTCCTTTTCTGTGAACAGTGACTGCTAAGTTATCTGTGTAAAATGATTGAATAGAAACAAACCCAACTTTCATTCCTCAGGCTGTTGGGTCATATTCTACACCAATGATATTTTGAACATTTTAATTAGTTTTTTATCCCAGCATTCTTTGAGAGGTCAAAATGCTTCTTCTGTAAAGTTTCTATAAGAAGTTTAATATCAACTTGGGAAACTAGACAGCTTGAGGTAGTAAAAGTGGGATAATAAGAAATAGAGGGGCTTCCCTGGTGGTGCAGTGGTTAAGAATCCGCCTGCCAATGCAGGGGATACGGATTCGAGCCCTGGTCTGGGAAGATCCCACATGCTGCAGAGCAACTAAGCCCGTGCGCCACAACTACTGAAGCCCGCGTGCCTAGAGCCCATGCTCCGCAACAAGAGAAGCCACCGCAATGAGAAGCCCGCGCACCATAGCAGAGAGTAGACCCCACTCACCGCAACTAGAGAAAGCCCGTGCACAGCAGCAAAGACCCAACGCAGCCAAAAATAAAATAAATAAATAAATTTATTAAAAAAAAAGAGAGAGAGATGAATCAGGGTGGCAAGGAATAAAAAAAAGAAACATATAATCCATTTTTTACACACATTATATAAATGGGTCATCTTAAACATAATACAGTGCTAAAAGTGAGAAACAAACTTTTCTCTGAAGCATAAAAAGTCATCTCAGCTGGTAAGAGGCACGAGTTTCTGTTTGGGTCCTGGGCCTCATCCTTGCCACTTCCCTACCTGTTAGAGTTGACACTTTTTAGTCCCAGCATTGTGAGGGATGCTTTCCGAAAAGAGCCAAGATGACAGGCAGGGAGCTTTGAAATTCCACATTCATGCACTTATAAGTGACAGATGTAATATTATAGTAGACAATAACAAAGATACACGTAGTTTTAACTTGAGTAGATATATCTACTGTATTCATGAATAGCCACAAAAATAATTCACATTTTTTCCCCTGGGATTCTACAACCTCTGTAGGTAAAGCTTAAATGTATACTCCATTTAAGATTGCTGAGCTAAAGGAACCAGTCCTAGTTTCTCTGGAGAATTCTGGGCCTTAGGCAAGTCAGAACTTGCTCCTTTGAGGTGTTGAGTGGTATCACATTGGGAAGGAATCAAGAATGTGGGCTTAAGAAGAGAAGCTTTTCTGAGCCTGAGAATTCCTGGGAGCCCCTGTGGCGGGGAAGAGAGAGTGCGGGAGCTCAGAGGCCTGGGCTTCCCGTCCTAACTGCCCCTCATCAGCGGGGTGAACTTCAGCTGGTCTCTTAACCTCTCCAAGCTTCTGTTTCACCATGTGTCACGTGGGGATAAAAATGAAGCTGATTCATAGGCTTGTCGTTAGGAGCCAGCGCAATGAGACGTTTGTGGAGCGCCGTCCTTCATGTATTGTTGAAAGTGTTTATCGTGGCTCTTAAACATGTGAGGTGTGTGCTTACTGAAGTATGAAGGCTTTTATTTCAGATTTTTATTTTGCATATGATAATTTAATGTGAGGCATTGTCTCCTTGCCCAAGTTCATGGCTCTTTATCTCTTAAAGCTGTGTGTCATTACCCAGAGAGGACCTTTTTCAGTGAGAAAGATGGCAGTGAACTAGTCCTGAGGCTGGCAGGGCCTTGCAGTAAGGAGGGTTTAAACTGGTCCACTGGCTCTCACCAGATCCGTGGCCACTGGTAGCCAAGGTTTCAAAATATACGGTGGGCATCACCTACAGCTGTCTTGGACATGGATGTAGATTATACTGCAATCATCTTATTTCATAACTGTGTTTTTAAAGATGTCTCAAACCCACCAGGGTTCACTCAGAGTTATAGCCCTTTGGGAATCATTCACCAACTCTAGTGGATCTCATCCCAGTTTTCCTCTCTACCCCGGACCATCTTTCCTTTTCTAAGCTCTGGCAATCCCAGCACCGATACATGGGGTTTTCCTCATTTAAGAGAAAGTTGTGCATCCATGACGGCCATTGTCCTTGTCCTACCCTCCCTTGGACACTGACTGCAGTGGAAGCTTCGGGTCCTGGTTACACTTGTGGAGGGCCGGGGGCAGGGCGCGGAAGCTCATTGTTAACGTTAAGTATTTTGAGACAAAGGGGTCTCAGGTACATCCAGGCACTTAGATGAAAGTCCCCAAGTCCCCATCTATCACTTAAGCTCTATTGAAATGAAGCCTCATTTCCCCAGTTTTATGGGATGGACTTCGCTTTGACGAATGAATTTATCCCGTGAACTCACCTCATCCAGTTTGTCTCAAGGCACTCATTTAATCTTTGGAGCTAGGGAAACCCAGAAGACATGTCACTCATTGCCACTTTTTTTCACTTGTCACACCAGATTTTCCTCTATGGAACAGCAAAGATATCGTTTTTGGAGAACTGCAGTATGCTTTACACGTTGCTTCAGAAACAGAACTACTAAAATGAATCCAGGTTAATGAAAAAGTTTATCTGTTCAGTATGATGTAATGTTATAAATGGAGCAAAAATATCCTCTGAAATAGCATGAGATGGTTTTCTGCTAAAAATGAAAAGCACTCCATGTCGCTCTCTGACTGCTTTTTTTTTTTTCATTTTTAGTTAAAAAATTTGAATAGGTATTCCATTCACATAGGTTTAAAAATGAACGATAGTGTTTGGTTCAGCAGCACAGATACTAAAATTGGAACAATACAGAGAAGATTAGCATGGCCCCTGTGCAAGGATGACACGTAAATTTGTGAAGTGTTCCATATTTTTATATTGTGTGATATTGCTTATATGTGGAATCTAAAAAAAGGGTACAAATGAAGTTATTTACAAAACAGAAATAGAGTCACAGATGTAGAAAACAAAGTTATGGTTAACAAGGGGGAAGCAGGGGAAGGGATAAATTGGGAGATTGGGATTGACATATACACACTACCATATATAAAATAGATAACTAATAAGGACCTGCTGTATAGCACAGGGACCTCTACTCAATACTCTCTAACGACCTACATGGGAAAAGAATCTCAAAAAGAGTGGATGTATGTATATGTATAACTGATTCACTTTGCTGTACAGCAGAAGCTAACACAGCATTGTAAATCAACTAGACGCTAATGAAAATTTTAAAAATAAGACCCAGTATGCGGTGACAAGTCTCCCTCTCACCATCATCTTCCATCTTTCCAGCTCCTGCAGTGCCCCCTCCACATAAATATTCGTGTTTTCTGTAGCTCTCCAGAGTTCATGGATAAGTGTACAAGCAAATAAAATACGTTTTTATGTCTTTCCTTTGTTGTGTGTGTTTAACATAGAAGGCAGCATATACATATGGCAGGCCTTTTGTTGTTACACAATATATCTGGGTTAGCCCCTGGAGAGCCTCATCTGTTACATAGCTGTAGACTTTTCCTTCGTGGGGATATGCCATAGCCGTATGCCACGTTGATGGACATTTGGGTGTTTCTTACTTTGGAGTATTAGAAACAATGCCACAGTAAATAGTACCTTGGGTCTGTGTCGTGTGGCTTACGTGTTTAATTTCCAGATGCGGGTTTGCTTGGGTCAAGGGTATGTTACGTTTTCAGTTTTGAAAGGTATTGCCAGGTTCTCCTTCATCGGGACTGGAGCTGTTAACTCTCTCACCAGCAGTGTATGAAAGCGCCTTTCCTCCACAGCCTTGCTGGCAGTGTTACCAAACGTTTGGATTTTTGCCAATCTGATAAATGAAAAATATATCTCAGCACGACTTCAATTTGTATTTCTCTTATTTGACTGAAGTTGTTGAACATCTTTTCATATATTTAAGAGCCATTTGTATTCCTTTGTATGGGAATTGTCTGCTTGTGTCTTTTGCCCATTTTCCTGATGGATTATTATTTGCATTTTTAAGAACTCTGTTAGGGGAACTAGGCCTTGTTTTGTGATATGAATTGCAAATATTTTTCTCAATTTTGCATTAGCCTTTTGACTTTTCTTATAATTTTTTTTTTTCCTTTTGCCCTACAGAACTTGTTGATTTTTATTAGCTGAATTTATCAATCTTTGCCTTTCTTTTGTGGCTTCTGGATTTTGCATCCTAGTTAGAAAGGCCTTCCTCATTCTAGGCTCATGAGGGAAATCTCCTGCGTGTCCTTGTAATACTTGGTTCCTTTTTTCCATTCGTGTCATTGATCTGTTTGGGGATTCATCCTGTGTGCCATGTGAAGTATGGATCCAACTTCATTTTGTTATCTCTTTAAGCTGTGGACCCTGTTATCCCCAGACCAGTTAATGAATAGTCCTAACATTTCTTCTTAAAATGGTCTTCAAGGTCCAGAAAGTTGGCAGCTCTTGCGGAAGCCTTGAAGAAAGCATCCCCGACCAAGGCCCAGCTGGGGTTGGAACTGCAGGAACTGGAAGCAGCGGCACTCTTGGTCCAGGAGGAAGAAGCTGCATCGAAAGCAGGAGCCCGATGCATTTCCGGGCAGCAGACGCCTTCCTCCAGCTCTGAGACAAGCGATTCGGAGGAATCAGAGAGCAGCACATCGTCTGAGACCGAGGACTCAGACTCGGAACACGAGGAGCCCAGAGGTGGTGAACGTGAGGCAGGGCCTTCCTTGCTCGGTCCCTTTGTTGAGGAAAGCAGCACGGCCCTGCTTCCTGACCATGGTGGGATGTGCAGAAGCGTGGTCCTCCCAGGGTCTGATGATGGTCAGGGACAGCCGCTCGCCTCTCCCCGGGCTCCTGGGGCATCTGAGCCTCTAATCCAGGAGCTTGGAGAACAACTGGAGACTTCGGTTCAGATTTCTGAGCCCCAGGGCTCTGCTGCTGGACAGCGTGCTGAAGAGAGACAGCCGGCAGACACCCAAGATTTGACTCCGAGTGGTCTCATTCGTTATTGAGAATTGCGTCAGATTTGGTTTTGCTGACCGAATGAGAATCCTTCATTTTCACTTTGTACTTTTCCTGAGTGTATACAACATTGTTTGTCAGTGAGCTAAGGTTGACACCAGTCGGTTTTCTTGTTGCACCTTTAAAAATAAAGTTCTAAAGTCTTTCTTAAAGCAAAGTGTAATTAATATTTGGAGATGAGAGTAATAGCTCTGCCAGAATCTCTAGAAGGTGGAGCCCTAAAGCACTTTGAGCAGCTTTGCAGAGATACGCAGGACATACGGTAAGCCGCAGGCGTCTTAAGCAGGTAGTGTGATAAGTGGTGACAGATACACACACCGAATAAAACCAGTACTGCAGTTGAGATGCTGTACTTACCCACCGTCTCCAAGGGTCCTCCTGCCCCTTCGTCACCCTTCTCCCACCCGCGCCTCCGCATGCCACCCACCCCCACTCCCCAGGCAAGCCTCCGTCTGCTCCGTCACTGTACGTTAGGTTGCATTTCCTAGAATTTAATATAAATTGAATCGTATAACATGTACTCTTCTTTGTCAGGCTTATTTCATTCAGTATAATTATTTTGAGACAAATTGATGTAGCGTGTATCGAGGTTTGGAGGTGTTTTTTCCCCCATATCTGAGTAGTAGTTCATTAAATGGACATTTGGGTTGTTTCCAGCTTTCAGCTGTTCCAAATAAAGCTGTTATGAACATTTGTGTGCAAGTCTTTGTGTGGACATATGCTCTTATTTCTCTTAGGTAAATATCTAGGAGTGGAATGACAGAGCCGTATGGTAGGTGTATGTTTAACAGTTGAAGAAACCACCAAACTGTTTTCCAAAGTGGCTGTACCATTTAACACGCCCACCAGCAGCCTGTGAGAGCTCCGCTTCTCTCTCATTCTTGTCATCACTTGGTGTGGTCCATTTTTAACATTTTTACCATTTTAATAGGTGTGAAGTGGTATCTCCTTTTATTTTGCGTTTTTAAGACTTCTTATGTTGAGCGTCTTTTCACATGTGTGTTTGTCATCCACATATCTTTGGTGAAGTGTCTGTTTAGATCTCTTGTCAATTTTTTTAAGTTGGGTTGCTTTTCTTATTTTTGAGTTTGGAGGGTTCTTTATAAATTCTAGATACAAATCCCCAGAGGAGTCATCCTTGCATGCCTGATAATCTTTGATTGGATAAACATTGTGAATTCTACCTCGTTGGGTACTGGATATGTGTTCTTATAAATATTCTTCAGCTTTGTTTTGGGATGCAGTTAAGTTACTTGGAAATAGTTTGATCCTTGTGGGTCTTGCTTTTGTAATTTGTTAGGCAGGTCTGGAACAGTGCTCTGTCTAGGACACACTGTTTCCCCATCCTAAGGAACGATTTTCCCATGCCCCAGGGATTATGAGTGTTCCAGTCTGGCTGATGGAAATAGACACCTGTGTGAGTGCTGAGCATTGGTCCCTCTAATCCTTTCATGTGGTTCTTGCCTGGCCTCATTTATAGGCTCTCCTCTGAGTCCTCGACCCTCTCCAGGTATCTGGGGTTCTCTGCAGCTCTCCCCTCTCCCGTACTCAGTCTTGCAGACTCGGGCTGCCTTGGACTCCGCAAGCCCCCAGCTCTGTCTGCTGAACTCCGGAGTCCATTGGGTTCTGCCTGTGTCGCCCCTCCCTGTGCAACCTAGACATTCTTCTAGGGCAGTAGGCGAGGCCCTCGTACTGCTCCTGGGGTTTGTTTTCCATCCCTTGGGATTACTGTCTTTCATTGCCTGATGTCCAGTGTCTTGAAAACCATGGTTTCACATATTATTTCTGTTTTCCTTGTTTGGTTATGTCATGAGGGAAAATTCATCTGGTCCGTATTACTCCATCTTGATTGGAAACGTAAGCCTCCATTAATAATTTAAATGTGAATTTTCCTACTTGAGTGTAAGCTCCTAGGGAGCGATGTCTGTGTCGTGTCTTGTTACCACTGAATCATCAGTGCCCATATTCTCAGAGCTCCATAAATATTTGCTGAATGAATGAACAAATGAAATAAACCAATTTGCTTTAGGGAGGAAATGAAATGAAATCTGATATGTATTAATCTCAGTGGCGTTTTTATTTCAGGAAAGGGTATGATCCCTTTTACTCTGGGTCTGTATAGGTTGCAAGTATTTGTGTTTCCACTATAAATTCCAGTTTGTATTAACAGGATAGTTGGGGTGACTGTGCTATTTGACACACATGTTAACTCCTGAACACCATAACAGCTTTTTTAGAATGTGTTCAGGACTTTTCTCAGGCTCCCCAGAGACCTTCAGAATCCCTGTGACCATTGAAAATGCATCTCTCCTCAGTAGCACATGACCTGAGGCCAGTTTGAAAATGCATTATCTGTTATTCCCCTCATTTACTTCTACTGACGCCAAGTTGAGCAAATCCACTCTTGTCTAAAAGTTTAAAGCCATGGAAATTTCTCCTTCCATCACCTTCTGTCCTTACTTAGGAATCTAAACAGGATCTACTTTGGTGAGAATTGTCTTGGGTAGAAAAATCTGTTGCTCTCTTCCTCAAAGGATGGGCAAACATGATCCTTCCCGGACATCCTCAAAGCAGAGGAACTCGCTGAACGACTCTCATGAGTTTTAAAAACAATGTGAGTGAACGCCTTAATTTTAGATTCCGTATCTGCCGCGTTACTTTTACCCTTTCTTTGTTCTCAGAGGGTTAAAGCTTTGTAATATCGCATTACCCTGTCTTTGTTTAAGATGAGTTAAGAACACTATACCATGTCTGTAACCCAAAGCACATCCAAGGGTGCTGCCTTGAATATTTTTTTTAACTAGATGACCTGCCAGGCAACTCGAGGGATTTCCTAGAACCATATGCATTTCCCAAGAACCCTGGGCGATGGAAGAAAAAATAAAAAGTTAGGGAAAGCACAGAGAGGAGACCTCAGCAGCTGCCTAGCTGCAGCTCAGTGGCAAGAACCAGGGCCTCGGGGCTGAGGAGACAAGGCGTTGAGTCCCAGAGCCATAGTTCGGAGGTACGCCAACCTCTGAGCCTCTCCCTTCCTCTTGGAAATGGGAATACAACGACTTTTTTTGCTTATCTTACAGAATGATGAGACTGCATGTTCAAAACACTTTATCAACTGGAAAGTATTAAACCAGCATAAGAGTTTATAATTATTGTCACACTCCCCAGTGCTGCACAGGGCTCTTTTCAGCTACCTGACAACAGGTTTCTGGGGGAGCCAGCCCTTGGAAAATGAGAGCCCTGTCAATCGCTTCTGAGGCGTGCTCGTGGTAAAAGTCTACACAGTTCAGCAGATTGGACAGAAATATTAATTACATCAGTGAATCACAGCACTGCCTCATCTTCTGGGCGGGCATTATCATTGACCTGTTTTCTGTGTTCTGTCTCTCCTCCCATTATCCTTGAAGAATGACACGGGGCCTCGCCGTGGACATGATCGGTTTTAGGTGCCAGGGACTACACTGATACCATCTTTCACTGGCACGGGATTAATTTACAAATGACACAGGGCTACTCCCTACCACATTCTAAATTGGTTGAACAGCTGGGGGGTGGTTTTCACACCTGCTAGTGAAAAATCCATTTGGGTTGCATGGATCAAATTCTATTACCAAGAATTGGGCATATGAGAGAAAGGATCAAGTTTTCTCAGCCATAAGACTTTATAAAATTCTTCTAAATCAAAGGGAACTCCTGGATATCTATTTTGTTACAAGGAGATTGTTATTTTCTATCTTGTAACTAGAAATTGACCCATATAGTCAATGGTGACAAAAGATACATCTAAAAGAAATGGAAATGAATGAAAGACAATATAGGAAGAAAACTCTAGGCAGCTTTAGAGTTGCCGCTGTATTAAAAATATACCAACTCTTCAGAATATATTAATTATAAAATCTTGGAAGATGTAGACATCCTCTTCCTCTTGTATAAAATGATCTTTCATGTAATGTCATTGCATGTCCAGTAGATTGAAGTTAAAGCTTCATAAACACAAATCTCTGTGACTGTTTGGTCAGGCGTCTCCATGAAAGCAAATCAGAGATTGCAAATCTTTCCTTAACATCATTCCATCTAACTCCCCGGTGGAGTTTTTGTTCGTGATCGGCTGCTCCCTTTCCCGCCCATTTTCTAAGTGCGTTATGTATAGTTTCAATCCATACCAAATGAAGGAAGCATTGATTAGACTTGATTTAAGGCAGCAAGTGATAAACGCAGCTGGAAATTGATTCATGCCTCTCCAGTGACTGGGGCTCAGCCATCCACAGTTGACACGACTCTTGTCTCAAGGCTGGAGAAAACAAACAGGGAAACACATGTCAAACAGATAAATGCCTCGGCTGTTTAGAACTCTCTGCAGAGGCCATTTGTTTCCTAGATAAGGAAGACTGCTCTCCAAAGTCATGAAAAGATAAGCTGGAGGAAAAGGATGAATGTGGGAGCAGATGCCTTAGCACTTGGAAAAAAAAACAAACAGAAAGGATGTACCTCCCAGAAGAATCTTGCTACGTGGATCCGCTTTCCTTTCCCCCCAGAAAATGCTGGAAGCAGCGATTTGGCCACGCGAGCCTCGGTCCTGGCTGGGACCACATGCCGAAGGCTCTGCCTCTGGTATTTTAGGTATTCCAAGTGGTAGGCCATCGTCTCTTAAGCTCTTTCCAGGGGGACATTCCCCACCTCTTGCTGGAGTGAGCATTCAGGGGAAGGAGTAGCTGAGCGACTGGAGAGCCCTGTCTATAGTCCCATGTAGCCTGAGGCTCCAGCAGTTTCACCACCAGCCCAGAGACCCCCCGGAAAACAGGAGCCCTGCTGCAACCCAGGGCCTCCCGTGGAGCCTCACCTACAGCACAGAGTTCCATATTTACTGTCTTTGTTTCCGTACATGCTGTGTTTTCCCACCTCCACCTGTTTGCTCGTGTACTGCTTTCTCTTCTCCCTGTGAGTTTGCCCAGATTGGCCCATGCAAATGCCACCTCCTCCAGGAGGTCACCCTTCATTCTCCCTGGCTGGAAATAATTTCCCTCCTCTGAACTCCCACTGAATCAGGGCCAGGTCCTGCTGGAAGAGCCTGGAATCCAAGGAAAGCCAAAGGGATTGGAGCAGGGAAGAGAGATTCCTACCAGGCTGTCCCCTAGGGCAGTGGGTTCCAGAGTTCTGTATTCAGACTTCTGTAAAATTAAAATTAGAAACAAGAAAACGAGGGTGGGGGGCAGGGAGGAGTACAAGGCTGCCAGTGGTTAATTTTGTTCATGGATGTACACAGGCCATATTCTACTGAAACCATGCTTCCACACAAACGTGTTAGCATCAAAAATGTAAAAGGACCTTTCAGAATAATAGTCCTCTAAATCCAACACACTTACCTACAAGAAAAACCCTCTCACCTGAGAATCACAGTTAACTGCTTGGCATCTGTAGTTCCAGTCTTTTTTCTGTGTATTTGTATACAGATATATATATATATATACCCACATTTAAAAAAAAATTAGAATCATGCACTACATAAATTGTAAATCCATTTTTTTCTCTTAACAAGAGGTCATGACTATTTTCATAAGTCATTGAATAACCTCCCAAAATGAGGCTTTTCCTAGCTGCACTGATGTAGTCTTATTGAAATAGAAGAGATTACTCTCAAATGTAAATTGTATTAATCAGAGTTTTCCTGCTGTGTAGTGTGTTAGCCAAGCATGGGCACCTAGATTCTCTAGGTACTTCCTTGGCAACGTTTCCTCAGTTGCATTACTGCAGCCTGGTGTTTTTTACAGAAAGAATACCCTTGAATTAGAGAAGGGACAGGATTTTCAGAACATCCGTCACTGTGGAGCCACTGCATGGTACCAAGCTCTGTGCTAGGCTTGTCTTGTCCTAAGCATGTCACGCAGGGCCTGTCTCCCCCGTCAATCCTTCTATAGGCATAGACCCGCCGATGGGGGCAGCTCTGGGTATGTTGAGACCAGGTAGCTCTGTTCTTAGCTGACTGGATCAGGCTTGGACTTGACCCAGGGTGGGATCTGCTAGTCCGGAATGCTTTATTAAAACCAGGGATTCTCGATTTTCGCAACACCCTTGGATCATCTGAGAAACTTTAGAGAAATACTGATACCCAGTCTTCTCTGAAGACAATGGAATCAGAGTCTCTGGGGATGTCTAAACAGGCAAAAAGTGGAATAATAAGATTCCTGTGCGATTTCGGCTTTCGGCTCAGAGGAGGTCAAGGTGCGACTTTCTTCGGTCCTCCCAAATCCGGGTTCATCTGACACCAGCCACCTCTACCATGCCACCTAAGTTCCACCCCAACGAGGTCAAAGTCATGTACCTGAGGTGCACTGGTAGGGAAGTCAGTGCGACATCTGCCCTGGCCCCCAAGATCGGCCCCCTGGGTGTGTCTCCAAAAAACACTGGTGATGACATCACCAAGGCAACTGGTGATTGGAAGGCTCTGAGGATTGCAGTGAAACTGACCATTCAGAACAGACAGGCCCAGACTGAGGTGGTACCTTCTGCTTCTGCCCTGATCATCAAAGCCATCAAGGAACCACCAAGAGACAGAAAGAAGCAGAAAAACATTAAGCACAGTGGAAACATCACTTTTGATGAGATTGTCAGCATTGCCCGACAGATGCTGCATCGGTTTTTAGCTAGGGAATTCTCTGGAACCATTAAAAAGATCCTGGGGACTGCCCAGTCTGTGGGCTGCAGTGTTGATGACCGTCACTCTCATGACATCATAGATGAAATCAACAGTTGTGTGGTGGAATGCCCAGCTGGTTAAGAACTGCAAAGAAAAATAATTTAATAAAGTGTTATTTGACAAAAAAAAAAATTCATGCTCTCAGAAATCTGCACTGGGAAGTGCAGAGGGCATCAGGCCCTTGGCAGCAGACGTTGAGGGTGAGAGATGCACTGAACGGGATCTAGAGTTGGTCTTGCAAACTCAGAGAGGAGGGCAAAGAAATATGAATTTAGGAGGATCTATGCAGTGGAGAAAAGATAACAGCAGAGAGGGTTGAAGACACCAGCTGGTCATAGAAAGGAGAGTGGCTGGATGGAGAAGGATGCAGACACCTGAAGCTGTTAAGAGGACCCAAGAGCAGCCCTGGATCCCTACACCACCCTCTCACCAATTCCAGTTCCATTAGGCTTGACTGTATGCCTGTGCTTACTCTTTGAGATCAGAGAGCATCCGTTTCCCTTATTGCTGGTCAAATGAGGTCTTTCTTAAAGTAACAGGAAACCTGAGACAGCTGCTTCAAACTGTAAAGAGGGTTTATTAGTTCATGATGAAAGTCCGGTAATAGCGTAGATTTCAGGAGAGGCCTAACCCAGCTGCTGACTTTGTGACCAAAGCCCTGTTTCTTGTTTGTCTGTTCTACCATCCTCAGTGTTGGCTTCATCCCAGTTTGGACACCTCTCACATCCCAAGGCGGCTGCCAGCAGCCCCTGCAACTACCTACTTTCTTCTTAACATCCATCCAAAAAAGAGAGTATTTGTGTTCCAGCATCCGCAGCACGTGTCTTCAGGTTCACTCTGATTGGATCAGTTTAGCGACTCAGTCATTCACGGTTGGCCAATGAAATGTGCTGGCTGGCTTTTTCTCAGTCAGGTGGCCAGCCCTGGAGCAGGATAGGCAGAGGAGTGTCAGCTCAGCCCGCAGTCCAGGGAAAACCTGCTGGGGAATGTGGCGAGCCGACAGCTACCGGCCGCCACAGCTTCATTTCCTGATCCAGCACGGCCTTCATGTGGGGGCCACATGTTCCCCAGGCTGTTCCCAGGTGCTAGTGCTGGGCCGTTGCTACCCACCGTGGGACTTCCTTCACAGCTCTGAGACTTTGTCAGGCTGAGGACCCTGTGGGGCTCTCCACCGGATCTTCCTTGCCTCCTTTCTTTCACACATGTCAGTCCTCTTTCTGCTTGAGGCCCTCTCCTCCTACTCTTGTCTCCTCTCCTCTTTATCCTTCACAGAGGATGCACCTGTAATTCTCTCTTGGCTTCTGCTTCCCACAGGACCCCCTTGACATACCCTGGTTTTCCAAGTGAACCTCTAATTTCACAAAGGAGCTCAGCTCAAACGTACTGAGTCTCACAGTGCCTGAGGGGCAGAGACGATCCCCAGCACTATACAGACGAGGAGACCAGGGTTCCAGGCTGAGTAGATTGCCTGATGTCACCCAGGCAGCAAGGGGCAAGCCTTGGATTCCAAATCGTATCTTCACCTCTCTGCAGCCCTTTACAACCTTAGATGCTGTCCTCGAGGAGCCTGGTGAGGTGGCCTGAGTCTCTCAAGGTCACCCAGCTCCTCGTGGGAGGAGAGGCTGAGTCCCAGCGTGTGTCCACTGCAGAGGGCTTTTCTTGACTCCTTCACACCTGGGGGACGAGGGCTGTCGGTGGAGATCGTCACTGTCTGTCTACCGCGCAGGCTGCGGGACCCACTGACCCGCGGAGCATGGGGACTTGACAGGTGAGCCGTCAACATGCCTGTCATCCTTTGCGCATAACTCGTCCTGGCACGGTGTTTTAAAAGAAAAAGAAAAGTCAGACGTCGCTGAAGAGGGCCGGGAATTCAAAGCGCGGGAGCAGGCGGGCGGCCCGCCACCCAGGATGCGCTCCCTTGGCCCCTGCTCCCTCCGGGCTGGGCGTGGGGTGTGAGGGCCGCACGTCAATGAGGACGCCTGTCCTCCGTGACGCGAGCCCCACCCCCTCTAATCCGCCGCATTGTCCATTGAAGTGTCTAATTATGTGTCTTACAACCGCAGAACTCCCCCCAGAGCAACGGGGCCCTTCTGGCAGAATGAAGGGGACGATCGCTCCATCTGTTCCTCCGGCGCCATCGGGAGGCGGGCGAGGGGGCGCGGGCGGGGCTGTGCGACTGCGCGTGCGTGAGGGCGGGGGCGGGGCAGGAGGGCGGTGGAGCGCAGGTGCCGGGGAGAAAGGGGATCCCAGCGGCAGGTGCAGATGCCAAGCTCGCCGCGGCTGAGTATATGCTTAATTACAGTCGACGAAGGGGGCTGTTTTAGTTAAGAATTATAGGAGGCAGGTTCAAATGGAGCTCGGAGCCGAGCTCGAGAAGGTAGCAGGCTGGGAGCTGCCGGGGAGGGCAGACATCTGCATCTTTAATTGGGGGTGGGCGCGCTCAGAATTTCCTGATATGTAAAAATAATCACCTGGAACACCGGGAGGCTGTAATGGAGAAGTGAGAGAGCCCGCTCCCACCCCCAAAGCCGACTACATTGTTTGGCCTGAAGCAGGTCCTTAAATTACAAGCGTATTTCATTCCCCTCCCAATAACGTTATTTCTCCGTGTGTGGAGACCTGGCTCCAGGGGCCCATGGAAGTACCACCTGGGGTGGAAGGCACAGAGGGGACGATCGGAAGTAGGCTGTCTTTGGAACCAAACGCCAATATGAGCTTTACAGTTTTCTTCTCCGTTGCCTGGTTTTCAACAGGGGTGGGCCCATTTCAAAGCGAGGAAGCGGAGAGGCGCTCAGGCTTTCCCGGGGGAGGACACCGCGCAGCGGGAGCCGAGGACTCAGTAGGAGTCAAGGAACATTGCGGAAGAAAGGATAAACGGGAGTTGGTTAAGCAGGCAGAGGGTGGGGTGGGAAGAGCGTGTCCCAGGTGGAGGGACGGTGATGGGTGAGGGAACCAGATTGCTCTAATGGCTGGGACAGAGAGGGGGGTGAGTTAGCTACCCCAGCGGACTGGAAAAGCAACCCATAGAAATTACATGCCCCTGTGAGCCCAGACTTGGGGGCGGGGGGCGGGGGGAGGAGGGAGGGAGAGAGAGAGAGAGAGAAAGAAAGAAAGAAAACCCTGTACACACAATAAGTGAAAAGCAATTGAGTATTATAGTCCCTGGTGAATTTCATTGTAAGGCGCAGCAAATATTGTAAATCCGTCCCCCTCCCTCTCTCTGTTTCTTACTCTCTTGTTTTCTATCACTCTTTTATCATAGTCTCTGCCTGCCCCCAAATGAAGAGTCACCTTTCCCCTCCAAACCTCTCTGACTCTCTCTTTAACTCTCTGCCCCCACAGTTACCTTCCCTTCTTCCTCCTTCCCCCTCTGTGGCTGTGATTTTGATCCTAGAGCACCCTCTTCCCTTCACTATAAGTTCTGCTCACTTATGGCTCCTTCCCCCTTGGATGGTTTAGGGCAGGAGTCCACAAAGCAGACCTCGCTCTGGCCAAATGCATCCCATCACCTATTTCTGTACAGCCCATAAACTGAGAATTTAAATATATATATGTGTGTGTGTGTGTGTGTGTGTGTGTTTAAATGATTGAAAAGAGCTTGTAGAAATTTTTTTCTCTTGTCATATGTTACATCTCATTGTGTGTTTCCCTGTGTAATGGCCTTGAATTTGCCTCTTGGCCCGCAAAGCCTAGACTATTTTACGAATTGGCCCTTTTCAGAAAAAGTTTGCTGACCCCTGGTTTAGAATTGGGATATGGGTACTTATGCAGTAGCATTTGGGGTGCCTGGCCTGGGGCTTCTGGGGTTTTCCAGGCCCTCCTAGGGGGAGGGTCTGAGAGAGGCTGGGGTGAGAGGGGTGAGGCTTCTGTGGCCAGTCTGGGAGGGCAATTAAGGGGAAGGGGATGGAGGCTGCTTTCAAAAACAAAACAAAACAAAACAAACCCATTGGTAGTGGTCACAGGGGCCAGCCAGGGTCATACTTGTTTTCCTAGGATGGGAAGTGACTTAGAACTACCTTATCATTCCTGAGATTAGGAATGGTGGAGTCCTGCTTCAGGATCATCTTTCCAAAAGCTGTGGCCCTTTTGTAATCCTTTTTGGAGTCCTTCTCCCATCTTTTCTGAACATTTTTAAAAGCTTGTCATACGAAGCATCTTCCCATAATCACCTGAGCTCCTGGGCGATAGTAGACATGTCTTTTGGTCTGTCTGGCATCCTCCCGGGGAAACCATTCCTGTCCCACTCTGTAATAATGGTGCTCTGTCCCTGACTGTCTGAAGGGCTGACACTACACTCTGGTCCCACCACAGGGGTGGACCCATGGCAGTAAAGCAAATCACAATAAAATGAGGTATATCTGTACTAAGCATGGAGCCCCTGACACTTACTGAATTGTGAGAGGGGCCACCCAGGTAGGCACCGTGCCTGGCCCTGCCCCTTGACAGCCATTCTGGGCAGTGTTCATTGCAGTCATCACAGCCAGCACAGATCTGTCTTTAGGATGGAGTGGTCAGATACACATCTAACAATTTTGAATTTTTCTTAGTTATGTCCTAAAGCTGTGACAGTCAGAGTCAAAAGGTTGCAGTGTATTGAACACCTGCTGTATTCATAATGCACCCCAGCCCATGTTCTTCTATAGGCCTGACAGTGTGCTTTTACTTTTAGTATAAAAGTCTCTCTGACTTAGTTTTTATTAGGGGTGATTTGCTAGGTGTAATTTATAATTCTCTCCCTATATGAGATTGTTCATATCATATACAAAAATACTACTACTAGTATTAGTGACAGCTCACACTTATTGAACACTTACCAAGTGCCAGTCTCTGGACAAAGGGCTTTACTGGCCTGATCTCCTCTAATCCTTACTACAACTCAGGGATATGGGTGCCATTAGTCCGATTTTACAGATGACAAAGCCAAGTCTCTTGCCCAAGCTCACAAAGGTATGAAATATTGGCATTAGCAACTAAACTTGGTTTTATTTTAAAGGAAGACTAATAATGGGCTAGAGAAATGGGGAGCTTTCATGAAGGACACCCATCACCTGCTTTGAAGACAGGTCAGGATTTACCGCCCATTAGCTCTATGACCTGGAGCATCTTACCAAACTTCCTTGGGCCTCGATTTCTTTGTCTCTAGAGGAGGGGTGATAATTTCATCTTGAGGGAGAGAATCAAATGAGAAATATAAAGTTCCTGACACATCGTTAAGGCCACAGTTGGAGCTCAATCCCTTTTACTTTTTTATTTTTATTTTTTTGTTTTGTTTTTGTTTTTGCGGTACGCGGGCCTCTCACTGTTGTGGCCTCTCCTGTTGCGGAGCACAGCCTCCAGACGCGCAGGCTCAGCAGCCATGGCTCACGGGCCCAGCCGCTCCGCGGCACGTGGGATCTTCCCGGACTGGGGCACGAACCCATGTCCCCTGCATTGGCAGGCGGACTCTCAACCACTGCGCCACCAGGGAAGCCCCCTTTTATTTTTTATTCCACCAGAGTAGACTGAATCATACTGGTTTCCAGAGAGTCCATGCAGTGCAATTTAAGCTCCCTGAGAAGCTGGTTTTTGGTCATTTTGTTTATGCCGTATCCCCTGCACCAGAACGGTGCCTGGCACATCACAGGCACTCCATACGTGTTTGTTGAATTGAGTTCTCTCTTTCTGTGAGTCTGCAGTTCTGTCACATGTGATTAACAGTGGCTTCCCAACAGTGGTTGGGACCAGGGGGCGGAGGGGGATCCAGGAGCAAAGCTTTGCATGGAGGAGGGGAAGATCCACGCTCATCTCACTCAACAGCCCTCCAGGAGCCAGATCTAGTGGCCTGCAGTGTTGTTAAGAGCTCAGCCCTGGCTGCCCTGCCTGGGAGAGCACCTTGGGAGTTAGCTGCTGGAGATGCCTGATGCGTGTCCTGAAGCAAGTCAGTGGATGCAGCTCCAGCCGCGCCTCTTTCTTCCTTCTCCCAGGCTTGTCCGGTCCTCCGCCTGCGAGAACCCCCCCCCCGCATCTGCACAGCGGCCAGGCTCAGAAAGAATCCTTCTTCAACGCCAAGTATCAGCAGGGCTCTCAGGGTGTGAATTATTCATCGACAAGCCCAGCACCCATCTGTCTCCAGTCAGCTCTGCTGGCACCTCTCCGCACCCACAGCTGCCCAGGGCAGCCCCGTGGTTTCCTCAGAGTGAAGACGAGCCCCTGAGCCTTTTGCCTTAACTAGAGAGATGATGGGGCGAACAAGAGGCTCTAAAGTGTGTATTTGAAATCAATTTGCTCCTTGAAGCGGCATGAAAACAAAAGGCTGAGAGATGCCCACTGTGAGGGGATCGCCCTGGCGCCACGTCAGCTCAGGCTCCACTAATGACCTGTGGCCAACAGCCCCCTCACACCTTTGCTCTGAAGAGGCTGGCAGAAGCCGGGTGGGGGTTGAGGGCACATGGCTTTCTAGTCTCAGAGGTTTCACAGGGCACAGCCTCTGAGAATCATGGACAGAAGATGGGGGGCCTGATCACTTGCACATTTGCGGTGGCAGCCCTGGGAGGCCTGGTGCACCCCGCTGGCTCCTGAGGTGGAGCAGGGGTGGGGGAAAGGCAGTAAGATTTCAGAGGTTTAAAGAAGAGGTTCAGTTGTCTGTGAATGCAACCAGCTTCTAGAAATCTCTGGAGGTAACGGGTGTGGCAGCAAATCTGTAGGACAAGAGGCAGAGGAAGGCATATATATGGGTTGCTGGTTAATTCTGAGGGGCAAAATGGCCATTTTCCTATGTTGAAATAATAGGCAGGAATTATTCGTGTGCATCTTTCATGACCAGTGACTGAGAGTCTCCAGGGGAAAAAAATAGGGGTTTCCTCAGGAGGGAGTTATACTCTAGTAAAGAGTTCCCCAAGAATAAGTAACGATTGTGACTTTTGCCTCATAGCAGGCCATTTAAAGATGCTATTGGCTCTGCTTTCTCTTTTAGAGCCACACACCCTACATTATACGTTGTATCAAACATTACATCGCAACCACATCATAAGTATATATATATTATATATAATATATATTATACATATATATAATACCTATATTATATATAATATATATTATACATATATATAATACCTATATTATATATAATATATATTATACATATATATTATATATAATACCTATCTTATATATAATATATATACAGTATATACTATATATAATACCTATATTTTATATTATATATACTATATATTATATATAATACCTATATTATATATACCACATACATATTATAATGTACTCCTATCATATGTATATATGTAGATATATTTATTTTTATACATTATCTATATTGTAAAGAAGTTTTAGAAGTTTACTTTTGAACTTACTTGGCTATGAATAGTCACTCATTTAATTTTCTGTTGGCTCTGCTTTCTAAGTAATCATCATGCATAATCAAGAGTTCTTGCAAAGCAAGGTAGCCAGCTCACAGATTGTCTTCGTATGTAATACAATCTTTATGAAAACTAAACTTGACAGTGAACAAAGTGGACCTAATGTTTGTAAACATTGAATTAGACATTTATTCATTCTGATTTTGCATATTTTTCTTTAAATGTTTCAAGCCAGTGCCTTTTATTTTTTCCTCTTCTCTGACATGTTTGTGAGACCTGGAAGGTGGCGTGTGCGTGTGTGCCTCTGTGTGTGTGTGTGTGTGTGTGTGTGTGTGTGTCCACGTGCGTGTGTCTATGCATGTGTCCTAATGGATAAAACAGGCTTGCTTGGCTGGGGGTGGGTCGATGGGGAGCCTGGAGGAGGTGCTGTCAGGGTCTCCAGGCTTCCAGAATCTTATTTCTGCAGGTCCTCCTGGCTCTTTCCCTTGAGTGAAACAATAAGCTTGGCAAGGTTTGTGCTTAGGTAAAGAGGCCCAGCACTCGTGGTCAGTCAGCACCTCCAGGTGAGGAAAACCTTAGATGGTGCCAAACCCAGGAGGACCTGCTAAGAAATCCAGTGACAACCATGGCCCTTACACTCAGAGCACAAAAGTCAAGACACACAGAGAGAAGGCGGGTACCCCCTCCTGGCGTGGGGTCTCCTGAGGGGCGTGTGTTTGTGCGTCACTTCACCCAGCAGAGGAGCAGTGGAGGAGTTGTTTTCATGCCAGCCCGAAGAGGAGGGAGGGGAAGAACAGATGGGACGGGAGCTTTGTCACCATCACCTGATCGGTGGCCTCCTTTCATTAACATTTTATAGCCTGGCACTAACAGCGGGATCATTCAACACTAGCATGGGGTTGACCCGGTTCTGAGTATCAGGGGGCCTCGGAGACGCATGCGCATGCATTCCAGTCTGGCCCTGACCACTCGGCGAGCCCCACTGGCTATTTGGGGAGAGGGGCGCAGGAGGAATGAGGAGGGACCAGTCCTGAAAGGGCACCTTCTGACTGCCAGGCACTGCACCCATGATTTACTTCCTAACTTTATGCCTCAAGCCATATGTGTCCTTTCTCAACTGAGGCAATGGAAGCTACGGAGCATTAAAATGATGAACCCAAAGTGACACAGCTAGGATGTGGCAGCGGCGGCATTCGAATTCAGAGCAGTCACACTCAATCCCCGCACTGGTTCTTTCATAGTCTGCTGCTGCCCGGAATTCCTTGGCTCAAGAGTACGTTGGTGGGATTTCTGCTATGCCTCTAAAAAGATGAGCGTCCCTTCCAGTAAATTGTTCCTTCCCTGAAACTGAGAAGAGAGAAGAGGTAGATGCCACGATGCCTCTGTGTCGGGCAAAGATGCCCAGCAGAGGAATCGGGGCTGAAGTCTAGCCCGCATGTCACCTGCTGGTCGGTACACTGGCGTTGGGCTTCGTCAGGCCAGAGAGGGTTGCCTGTCAAGCCCTATGCCCCTGAGACCACATCTACCCAGACAGGTGCCTCTTAATAAGTTGTACAAAGACACTGTCTTAGTTTGGGTTTCCCTGGGAGCAGACCCGGAGACCAATATTGTAGTGCAAGTCTTTTGTCTGGGAGGGGATCCCAGGAAGAACTAGCAGGGAGGAGGGAAGTAAGACAGGGAAGGGGGAGGCAGAATTATCCAGGTATGTATCAAGGTGGTTATCACTGTGGACAACCAGAGCCCCAGGTCGCCGCGGGGAGCTCTGGGGAACACCAGAGAACATTGCCCTGAAGTCATCCCAGTGCCTCATCGGCCATCACTCAGGGCTGCTTCTGGGGGGCTGTTCCTCTTTCCCCACACGCAGATCGTGCTCTCGGGGTGGCAGACAGCCCTCCTGCCTGATGAGCTGCCCTGGGTGCAGGTGTGTGCTGAGGACATCTGGGCAGGGTGGAGCCAGCGTCTACCCGGGCGCCCTTTACGTGAACCTGACACCGGGTCCAAGACTTCTATTCTGCTGGATCTAATCAACCCAAGTGATTATCTATGCCCCCCCTCTCCAAGCCCATTCATCAACTGCAGGGTGAGCATAGACACCCATCTGTGACATTGTCTGGAGAAAAAGCCCATGGCCGCTAAAGCATCATCATGACATAAAGCCTCCTGACTTTATAATCAAGCCTGGGCTCTGTTCCTGGCTCTGATGTACCCTTTCTTCGTTTTCTGCCTCTTTCCCTTCCCGCCCCCCACCTTCGGAAGCCAATAAGGAAATCCAGGTTTCCTGGCTTCCTGCCTTCCTGTTTTTATCCTCTGGACCTCCGGCAGGGCTGGCAGGAACAGGAGGTGGCTGCCTGGAGTGACTGCACGAAGCTCTGGAGTGGGGCTTGCGCAGTGCTGGGGTGATCTTGAAGCTGTGTGTGCCACTTTCTCTGACATTGTTTGTTTAATGGGGGTGGTGGCCAGTGGAAACTTGGAGGAGGCTCAGTTGACCCTTGGCATCTCCCCCAACAAAGCTGAATCCTTGCCTCGGCTGAACCCCCAAACCTCAGAACCCTCTGCGCCTTCCAGCACTCTCCCCGGACCACCTGGGGCTGCAATTTTGCTTGTTCTCAGGCTAAATGGCCAACTGCAGAAGAGCTGAAGCAGGAGTTTGGCAGAAGTGTAAAGAGTTGCTTCAAATCAGAAACGCCCAAACGCAAAATTGCGACTGCTTTAGTTCCTGTTTCCTCCAGTTCTGTTGCCGTCGTTCCCTGGAGGGTTATGATCCTACTTTCCAGCTCCCCTTGACGATTTTTGCCCAGCACAGACACAGCTCCGGAGGAGGGGATGACCCAACCCTGTTGCTTCATTTGGCACTGCTGATCTAATGAGGTGTAAATCCCACAGATGCCGCTCGGGGCGGCCAACATAGTAATTTATACCAATTGGTGTGATTAGACGAAGCCCTCAATCATCCTGCAGTGTCGTGCTGCAATCTGTCACAGTCCTCACCAGACGTGCTTCACCCTGGCTTTGTGCTGGGATGAGTACGTGCTTTCCTGGGTCCTGCTCAAGAGCCCAAATATAAGAGTGAGAAAGGGGCCCAAGGACTCATGACCGCCTACCAGGAGTGAGGACGCTTCCTCCCCTTCACCCGGGAGGGGACTGGCCGAAAGGTCACAGACGTGGGCTCAAAGCCTGACTCCTTGGGCATGAATCCCCGCTCCGCCCCTAATAGGGTGCTTTCCTTGGGAGAGCGACTCCACCCCTGTTGCCTCAGTCTGTTCATCTGTAACATGGGGTGATAATAATGCTGCAATCCTCATGGAGTTGTTAGGAGGGTTAAATGAGCTAATACTGGTAAAGTGCTTAGAAACATACCTGGCACATAGTATTTGTCAAATAAGTAAATTCTCTTACTTTTTCTCTGTCCACTCCAGAAAGGCTCTGAGGAATCCACCAGTGAAGATACACAAAGACCAGTAAAATGACTGAGGAACTCAAGAACCACATAAGGAAAGGGGTAAGGAGAGAGGGTTGTCGTCTGTTGTATTAAGGAGGGCTCTTTGGGCTCCAAGGAACACTTACTCATCCAATGACTATGTACTGATCACTTAACCGCGTACCAGGCAGCATGCTCGTTGCTGGTCTTAACGGCAGTGACCTCGTGGAGCTTGCATTTGAGTGTTACTTGTACAAAGCCCAAGTAAACAACCAAATAAATGAGATGATTTCAGAGTGACAGAGACATGAAGAAAGTAAACAGGATGGAGTGAAAGGGCGGAGTGGGGTGGAGGGCAAATACATGTTGGGTGATCAGGAAAGGCCTCTCTGACAAGGTGACGTGACAAGAAAGAACCAGCCATGTGAAGCTCTGGGAGGAGAACTTTCCATACAGAGGGAGCAGCACGTGCAAAGGCCCCGAGGTAGGTGGGAGCTTGGAGAGTTGGAGGAACAGCAAGAAAGCTGTTGTGGCTGAAGCAAAATGAAGGAAGGAGAGCAGTGTGTAGAGGTTGGATGGGGCCAGATCGTGCAGGGCCTTATTGGGTAAAGTGTTCGACTTTTATTTTAAGGACTTTGGGTGCTTGAAGCAGACAAATGGCATAGTCTCCGTTACCATTTTAAATCTTTTCTTTTTATTATTTTGCATTCTTCTCTTTTTTTTAAGTCTTTATTGAATTTGTTACAATACCGCTTCTGTTTTATGTTTTTTGGCCGTGAGGCTTGTGGGATCTTAGCTCCCCAAGCAGGGATCAAACCCGCACCCCCTGCATTGGAAGGCGAAGTCTTAACCACTGGACCGCCAGGGAAGTACCCTCCTTTACCATTTTAAAACGTTTAGAAATCCAACTCTAGGTAGCTTTAACAAAAGGGAAGATTTCTTAAAAGACTGTGGGAATGTCTCAGAGAAGCTATGGGCAAAAACAGATCTGGGCTTGAACACTGGAGGATGAGTTCTCCACCCCCATGTTGGGTTTTCTCTGCGCTCTCTACACCCCAATCCACATGGAGCCAACAGCTCCTTTGTTATATGAACTTGACTTCCACAATCCAGCGTCTCAAGAGCAATGCATCTCTCAGTTCCAGCATGCCTCAGCTAAGGACTTAGGGGCTGGCTTGAGCCCGGAGTCCATTCCTGGACCCATCAGCTATGGCCAGAGGGGGGTGGGGTCACGCTTGACATCCTGGTTGCTTCTGAGTAAGGATGGGGGTCTGGGCAGGAGGAATAATTCTCCAAAAGGGAAGTGAGGGTGTACGGCAGAGTAAGCAAAGTGTCCAAGTTGCCAGAAAACCAGAAACTAAAGAATGTAGCTGTAAGCAAGCTCAGAATTTAACCCTGAGTTTCCTGGTAGCCGAAGCTCAGAAAGAAACATGAGTGGGTTTCAGAGTTCTCATCTGCTAATAAAACAAGGCAGAGCAGATCACTAAAAGAGAAAAGCATTTTCTTCCGCTAAAGCTAAGGGGACATTCTTGAGAGGTTCTCTGTGGAAGGGGAACTGAGAAATACGATGGAAGATTCTCAGCAACTTTTTAATTTAAATTTCTCAGATGATTTAGTTTTTTCTGAATGTGTGGAGATTCCCTTCTGGGGAGTTCTGAAAGTAGAGGGAGGGGACATCACAGAATCTCAGCAGTGGGCTGGGCAGGATATATTTGTGGGAGCCAGAGGCATGTGTCTCCTTCTGATGACCTCATTGGTTCGTAGGGACTTCAGCGCAAGGCTTGAAAACTCAAATGCCCGCATACTAGGGAGATGCATGTGACATGGGCTGGGTGCCTACACCATGGTTGACGCAGCTGGTAATCCAGCTCGGTCAGCAGAGAGACCATAGGAAATGGCTGCTCTTCAGCCCCCCGCCAAGTGTGGCCTCTTGGGCCTAATGATTTTCCAAGAGGAACTGGAAATTCTGGACTCTAAACCTTGAGTGTTGACAACTAATTGAAATCTGTCTGAAAACTTTCCAAGAGCCCAGCAAAATGGGGGTGAGGGGTGAAGGCGACTGCAGCCAGGGGGGTGCAGCCTCTGTGTCCCCGTGACCAGTTAGCCGGCCTCACGGGAGCTTCCTGGAACACAAAGGGCTCAGTTGGGATTTTGTCCAGATCTGGGCACAAGAGCCCCGGGTGTGGAGACTCTGGGTCCTAAGGAGAGATGCTGCCCTCCCCCATTCTCCCATTTCAGGCTATGTGCTTGGCCCCAGGTATCCGATGATGAGTGAAACAAACCCACCCCTGCTCTCAGGGGCTTTATAGTCCAGTCAAGGAGCCAGACTTTGGACAACTAACTGCACAATGAGGTCATTGACCAGAGTTGTAAGAAGTGCCAGAGGGAGGCCCACCGAAGGCTGCCTTAGGTGTTCATGGGGGTGTGACCTAGTCCAGGTGGTTAGGAAAGTTCCCTTGAGGACAGACTTCAGCTGAAGACTTGAGCAGAGGAGTAGGAAAGGGGAGGAGTAAGGAGGTTTGTGCTTCCACACAAAGGAAGCAACCGTGGTGGCGCAGGCTGGGGAAGCTGTCTCAGGAGGGCAGCATTACGGAGGGGCTGGGCCGGGGGAGCAGCTGATGTTGTCTGCCACGTTGAAAACTTAGAACTTGTGAGAAAAACGATCCAAAACTTAGAAAGAGAGCACAAAGGAAGACCACAGATTCCTTGATGTCAGACCAGAGCATTATTTACTCAGCCCACCCAAGGATGACTTAATTCTCTATGAGCTCGTACCTTTGTTTGATTTTACTCTTTACTGTTTGGGCCTGATCTCTCTGAAGTTACATGTATATCTGCAGAGAGCTGCCCTTCTGCAGAGAAGTCAGTGCTTTTGGTCTGGTAGAGAAGACCACCCCAAAGGTTCTCGCTTTATTACCCTGAAGGACTTTAGTCAGTTTTGTTTCTAACTTAAAAAAATGGACAAGTAGGGAATTCCCTGGTGGCCCAGTGGTTAGAACTCCACACTTTCACTGCTGTGGGCCCGGGTTCGATCCCTGGTCAGGGAACTAAGATCCCGCAAGTCGCGCAGCGTGGCCAAAAAAAAAAGGAACAAGTAAATAAAAATTGACTTCCATACATCTTTCCTGAGGGACTGTTTAAACCCCTGTCATCAAATGCTTTTTGAACCAGCTCTACTGTGTCACTGGTTCTCTCATTAATGAGTTAAATAAACATCTGACACATTTTTATCCCATATCAGTAAGAGTTGGGTTTTCAGAAAACAGTATCTCAAAGAGATATCTGCACCACCGTGTTCACTGAAGCATTGTTCACAGCAGCCAAGACATGGAAACAACCTAAGTGTCTAATGACAGATGAACGGATAAGGAAAATGTGGTGTACATATAAATGGAATATTATTCAGTCATAAAGGAGAAGGAAATACTGCCATTTGTGAGAGCATGGATGAACCTTGAGGGCGTTATGCTAAGTAAAATGAGTCAGACAGACAAAGACAAACACCATGTGATCTCATTTATATGTGGGACCTAAAAAACCGGAACTCAAAAATATACAGCAAATAGACTGGTGGTTGCCAGAGATGGTGTAGGGAGTGGGCGAAATGGATATAGGGGGTCAAAAGGTACAAGCTTCCAGTTATAAAATAAGTTCTGGGGATGTAATGTACAGCACGGTGACTACAGTTGACAGTACCATTGTATATTTGAAGGTTGCTGAGAGTATGTCTTAAAGATTCTCATCCTAAGAAAAAAAAAGTTGTAGCTATGTGAGGTGACAGATGTTAACTAGATTTACTGTGGTGATCATTTCATAATATATACAAATATCAAATCATTATGTTGTACACCTTAAACTCATACAATGTTGTATGTCAGTTATATCTCAATGAAACTGGGGAAAAAAGAGTTGGGTTTTTATTTTCTGAGTATTATTTTTTGACTGAACTTTCTCCTAAGCATGATGAGAAACCATGGAGGGTTTTAAGCCAACACCTGCCATGATTGGATTTGCCTGTGGATCAGTGTTAATGTTCTGAGTATAAGCAAACCAGGCTTCTATTTTGATTGTCAGATGGGGGGATTTCCCTCTTGGGACAAATAACCGATTTGGTTGAGGACCATTCTGCTGTTGTTATCTTCAAGTGTAGGTTTATTATAGGGTCTTTCTGCAAACATAGGAGACTCTAATCATGGCAGCGTCCATTTTTGTTAAGATTGAAAGCAGTGGCTAATAATTTATTGTAAAGGAATCTAAACTAATGAACTCCACTTACAATTAAAATGTTTGAGAAAGCTCTCTTTTCTCCTGGGTCTCCCCAGGAGGCCCAGCTCCGACAAAGGTGGCACCACTCAGCCATCGGGCAGCTTGCTCATCGACTGTGTCAAGTGTCAGAAATTGGGCGATCTCTTTAAAAAAAAGAAAAAAAAGGGAGGGGAAGATACCAGCATCCATTTCCATAAATTATTGAATGTGAATTTAACATCTTCTCGTTGGAGAAGTGTTGAAATTGCACAAGCTAATTGGTGAGTCAGGGAAGCAGTGTTGGGACTGCAGACAGCAGACGAGTCATTGTTGTTCCGTGGCGGGCAGAGTGAGGGGGCCCTGCTCCCTGGGGCAGCCACGCCCATCCAAGTGGGTCTCAGCCAAGAAGGGCACCTGGAATTATGCCAGAAACTTCCTCCGTTATCTCCTTTAACCCTCACAGCACTTTTGGGGGCCCTTATCACCTTCCCTCAGGTAGGAAACTAAGGCTCCGAGAGGTTGAGTGACCTGCCAGAGGTCATGTGGCTAATAGGTGGCTGTGTTGACTTTTCGGTCTAGGTGTTTCGAATTCATGACGCCATCGTGCCTTCCTGTGACTTGTAAGCATTCTTCACTTTAGTTGTCATTTCCTCAGTGTTTATACTCCAGCAAAATCATCCCAACTGATACGGTAGAAAAAGTGTGATTCCCCCCACCACCACTTGGTAGAATTAATACTCAGCTTTAGACAACTGATAGATTATTGAATTGGGAAATAATGATTCCTCCCTCCCTTCCTTCCTGCCTCTGTTCTTTCCTTTTTCTCACCAGTATGCATCCTTCAAGTTTTTGCTGAAACATCGTCTACTCACTAAAACGTCTTGTGGCTGTCTTACTTCAAATTGCAATCTGTGTGAGCCCTGAATGCTCGTTCTGTCACCTTATTCTATTTTTTCTTTTTTTCCCCCCATAGCGCTGGTCATCTTCTAACATACCTATATAATATTGTATATAACATATATAAGTTATTTGTATTATCTTTACTATTTATTATTTGTCTTCCCCAAACAGAATTTTAAATCTCAAGAAGGAAAGAATCTTTGGTGTGTTTCATTTGCTTTGAACAAGGTCTGGAATGTAGGAGGTGCTTAATAAATACTTGTTGCTTGAATGAATGAATGAATGAATACCCGTTATATGGCCTCTTATAGTTTAATGAAAATCAACAAGGAAAGCAAACCAAGCTTATTGTACACATCCAAATTCTCAGTGTTTGCAATATTCTCTCCTTTAATTTTCATGACATAGCAACTGTTATTATCATCATTTTACAGATGAGGAAACTAAGGCCCAGAAAAGTAGAATAGCTTGCCCAAGGTTACACTTCTAAAGCTACGTTAAAAATGAATTTTGTTGAGGTATAAATTTCATATAATACAGAGCATCCATGTTCAATGTGCAGTTGAGAAGTGGATACACCCATGTGACTATCACCCAAGCGAGATGCAGAACCTCTCTATCACCCCCAACAATTCACTTGTGCTACTTTGCAGTCGATATCCTTCAGCCCCTGGTAACCCCTAATCTGTTTTCTGCCCTTATACTTTTGCCTTTTCTAGAACGTGTTATACAATGGCATCATATAGCGAATGCTCATTTATGCCTGGCTCTTTGGCCCAGCATAATTATTGGAGATTCATCCGTGTTGCTCTGTGTACAACCGTTCATTCCTTTTTCAGCACTGGGGCTGTTCTATTATATGGGTAGACCATAATTTCTTTATCCGTTTCCCTGTTGGTGGACGTTTGGATTGTTTCTGGTTTGGGTCTGTTAGAGATAAAGCCACTGTGAACATTCATGTACAAGCTTTGTGTGGACGTCTGTTATCGTTTCTCCTGGGTAGATGACTAGGAGTGGGCTTGCTGCACTGTATCGTCGCTCTGCATTTAACTTTAGAAGAAATGGCTAAACTCTTTTCCAGAGTGTTTGTAGTGCTTTGCGTTCCCACCAGCAGCATGTGAGAGTTCCAGCGGGCTGACATCCTCCCCAACCTTTAGTGTGGTCAGTCTTTTTAACTTTCAGCATTGAATTGGGTGTCCAGCAGTGCTTCCTTTTGGCTTACATTTTCGTTTCCCAAACGACTAATAACGTTGATCGTTTTTCATGTGCTTATTGGCCAGTAATGTATCCTCTTTGGTGAAGTATTTCTTCAGATCGTTTGCGCATTTTTAATTGGATTGTTTGTCGTATTATTACTGAGGTTAATATTTATATATTAAATATTTTATATTTAATATATAAATTAAATATATATATACTTTATATATACTGTTTTTATGCATTTGTACATTTATACATTGTGAACATATTTACACATTTACATTATATAATATGATTTTTCCTCCAGTATGTGGCCAGTCTTTTCATCTCCTTAATGGTGTCTCAGAAGCCCTTTTTTTTTTTTTTGCGGTACGCGGGCCTCTCACTGCTGTGGCCTCTCCCACTGAGGAGCACAGGCTCCGGACGCGCAGGCTCAGCAGCCATGGCTCACGGGCCCTGCCGCTCCGCGGCATGTGGGATCTTCCCGGACCTGGGCACGAACCCATGTCCCCTGCATTGGCAGGCGGAGTCTCAACCACTGCGCCACCAGGGAAGCCCTCAGAACCACTTTTGAACCACGGTCTGTCTGCCCTTCATTCCTTTCCACTTTCCCAAGTAAGGTCCATCTCGAGGAATTAGACCCTCAAGGGGTAAGAAAATAATCGTGAAAAATAACTAAAATACCCAGAGGAAAAACACAATCCTGGCCTGTGTTTGTTCAGTGGGTTCAGAAGCGAATTTCCCTAATGTGAGGCTGAGGGAGGTGGAGAGAGAGTTAATCACTAGCCCCGGCTCAGTGTTATTTTAATTAAGCATAATAAGAGTAATGAAGTTATGCACCTCTTAGGATTTATGGCTTAGCTATTGGTATGGCACGGAGAGGATTTCAGGAACAAATATAAGTGATGGAACCCCAGGGACTTTTCCTGTCTTGCTGGGTTGTCCTGTAACCCCACAGGGTGGGAGGTGGTGCTGTGATGCGGTGGAAACAGCAGAACAGGGCTGGGGTGGGGCTGTCGGGAGACCTGGATGTGTTAATTGGAGCAGGTGCTCTCCCCTCTGGACCCCAACCTCCTCACGTGAGGAGGATTTGATGCAGCCATGTGTTGGTGAACGTTTAACGCTTAATAAATGCTTCTCCAAAAAAAGAGTACATGTATGTGTATACATGTATATATATGTACTATGTATATATACACATGTATATATGTATTTGCATATATACCATGTGCTTATAAAGTTACTGATATTAGTGACGTATAAGATACAATTTAAAATAATAAAACATGGAATATTATACATTCCACATAGCCAAATAATTTTCACAAAATGCTTTTGTTGATTTTTGCCCAACTCTCCTATCAGTATCCAACCAGCAGTTACAACTGACAAATGAATGTGGTTCTGACATGAATATCGGTTGATATTTTTGTTTATATTAAAGAGGAAGATGAAAGTGAAACAACAAAGACATATGTCAGGACGTTATGCATTCATCAATGGCATGAGTGACTTCTTTGCTGGATTGGATAACAGCGTTTGAATACTGGAAGACTGTTTCCTTGACTTTTGCTCTATTCACAGTGTAACAGCTGTATATACGATGCGCTTAATTGTTGACATTTTCGCCACTATTCTCTTAAGTCTAGACAATCAACAAAACAATAGATTGAGCTCTGATGTGTAGTGTTGGCCAATGTCTATGGTGTAAAGACTCCTACTTTGACCTGTGTTAAGCTACCCATGTGATGTCAGTGAAACTGGGTTTCAGAAGAGCTGTGTGGTTGTATGCCCTTATGTGGTATACCCACTTTACAGATACAGGAGATATAAATAACCTCAGAAGTATACAAAATAGTAAAACATAGTAAAATACTTAGGAAGAGGTGGTTTGAGTATTTATGACCTTTATTTTTAATATAATTTATTTAATAGAAATTTATATAATTTAATTTTTAATTATGGCTGTGTTTTAATAACCAGCTTGGAAAATTCCTAAAAATGTTAGAGTCAGCTCTTGGGAGGGTATGAGCTGGTGGCAGCACGACAGTGGTTTGATGAGATTCAACCCAGTGTCCATAGCCAGGTGAGACTTCCAAGAAGGGCCAGCACTTCAGAACTTCCCGTCCCATGTCACTCTCCCCTCCCAGCCAGGGCCAGGCCGCTTCCTCTCTGAGAGAAGCAGGTGCAGAGAAGTATATTAATCCGCTTGGGCTGTCATAACAAACACCACAGATTGGGTGGCTTAAACAACAGACATTTATTTCTCACAGTTCTGGAGGCCAGAAGTGCATGATCAAGGTGCCAGCAGCATTGTTCTGGCAAGGCCTCTCTTCCTGGCTTGTAGACGGCCACCTTCTAGTTGTGTCCTCACATGACCTTTTCTCTGTGCACCACACTCGTGGCGTCTCTTCCTCCTCTTGTAAGGACACCAGTCCTATTAGATCAGGACCCCATCCTTATGACCTCATTGAACCTGAAACACCTCCATAAGGTCCCTATCTCCCAATGCAGTCACATTGGAGGTTAGGACATCAACAGATGGATTTGGCGGGGAGGACACCATTCAGTCCATAACAAGCAGTTTGGTGTTTCTGCTCTGCCACAGAAAAGGAAGAGAAACAGACAGGTGACGGGGCGGTACTTGATGCCAGAGGCAGGGCTGGGGATCCTTTCCTGCGGTCTCCAGAGTGTGTCAGGGCCAGATGCCGGCCAGGCTGAGAGAGGAGGGTGCGGGGGAAAAGTGTAAAGACAGATTTTGCAGGGCTGATAACCCAAGCCCAAGGGTGGGGGGGATGTGACAGTGCCCTTGGCTCTCACATCACTGGCATGGTTAGGACCCTCGCCATTGGAACAGTGTCACCCTGCATGGACAGTGGAGCACAGGAGTCAAGGCCATGGGCATAGAGCCAGGCTTTCTGGGCTGCAAGTCCGAGCTGACCATTTACTAGCTGAGGGACCTTAAGCAAGTTACTGACCCTCTCTGTGCATCCGTGTTCCCATCTAAAGACTACAAATAATGCCGGTACCTTCCTCAAGGGTTGCTATGAAGATTAAATGAAAAAACATATATTTGTACTTATATTTATAATTAGAATATAAGTGCCTGGCTCCTTGTAAGTGATGTGTCAGTGTTATCTTTCGCAGCTGCGTTTACGATCTGTTTCCCTTTCTCTAGTGTGTGTCTTTGAGAAGATGGATCCCGTGTCTCCTCTGTCTTTGAACCCCCAGCCCCTAGCACCATATCTGGCACTTAATAAATGTCCAATAAGCCTGTTGAATTACAGATAAATGTCGAAGTGCTTTGGAATGATTAAACAGCCAAGGAAACAAAATTCCTTCATACATGGAATCATCCAATTATTAAATCGTACATTCATTTAACAAATAATTTTTAACAGCTTGATTGAAAAATATTTCACATTACATACAATCCATCCATTTAATATATATAATTCAATGGTTTTTAGCGTATTCACAGAGCTGTGAAACCACCACCATAATCAATTTTAGAACATTTCATTACCCTGAAAAGAAACACCATACCCATTACCAGTCATTCTGTTTCCCCCTAAACCCCCCATCCCTAGGAAATCACTGGTCTACTTTCTGTCTCTATGGGTTTGCCTCTTCTGGACATTTCATTTGTGTTGTATCATATGATATGTTTTCTTGTGACTGGCTTCTTTCACTTAGCTTAATGTTTTCAAGGCTCGTCCATGTCATAGCATGTGTTGGTACAACAAAATTTTTTTTTTTCAATTTTTAAACATCTGCTGAACTCTGTGAGATAAACCAGAGAACGTGCCGTAAAAGTCATATCGTCTGGAAAATACATGTTCACATAAAGAGCTGCACATGACTGTTTTAGCAGCTAAGGGCAGCTCTGGGCTAAGCATTTCACAGTCTCTTGTTCATTCCTCTTACCTTCTCAATGAGGTAGGTATTACTGTTTACCTATTTCACAGATAAGAAAACTGAGGCTCAGAGAGGTTAGTAGCTTGCTCAAAGTCCTCACACGGCAAGGAAATAGTCAAGCTAGGATTGAGACACTTGTTTTCACGTGCTGGCTATGCCATCTCCCTTCTACAAACAAAACACTCACAAAAACATTTCCCAGATCCATAGGAAACCTGGCCTATCGCAGCTGCACCGTTGCCTGTGTTCTCAGGTTGATCCACGGGGCCGAGTGTCGGTTTTAATTTATGAAAAATACAAAAAAAGGAAGATGTTGGCTCTGCCTGCCTTTCTAGCCCGCCTGTGGGAACAGGGCCCGGGTGGACAGAATTAGCTTTATTAATGTCTCATTTCCCGGGATCAATATTTGGCAGTGCCTTCCTCTCTTTACACGGCTGGATGGGAATTAAAAACGAACATGTGTGATGCAGTGAATCCAGTGGCAGAACCAGGGATGGCTTTGGAGCCGACCTCCTTCTGGAGCCCACTGACATCGTGATCCGGGGCCTGGGAGGTGAGTGTCCGGGTGTGTGTTTTCAAGAGTGATTTTGATCAGGGAAAAAGCTCCAGCTTTTAAGCCTCAGCGTTGTGGACCCTCTAAGGCCAAACCAACAGTGCTTCATTCCAACGTGCAGACACTGGAAAGGAGAATGTCTCAAGGTCAGGCCACCCCCAGGAGAGGACAGCAGCCTGACAAGGTCACGGCCAGGAGATATTTACCTTGTGAGTCAGCTATCACAGGTCCCACACGGGCTCAGACACTGCCTGCTGCAACATTCCTGGGAGGCAGACATGAGCTAGGAAAGCAAAGTGCTGTCATCTCCTGGATGCCTGCTGCACCCTCGGCCCTTTGAGGCCATCCTCTGACCTTCAGAGCTCAGCAGTCCTTGTGATGCCCACTTTCCAGATGAGGAAACCAAGGCATGAGAGGAGAAGTGAGCTGTGCAAGCTTCTGCAGGAGTAAGCAGTGGAGCTGGGATTCTTAACCCAGGTTGATCTGGCTCCCAAGTCAACACCAAGTGATTCACTGACAACAAGAAACAGAAATGTCCGGCGGATGGGAACCTGGTAGCTCCCTGTAAGGAAGAAATACAGCTGGAGGCCGCAAACGATGGACGCAAGTCTAATCCTGTTGGCAGCGTTGTTTTGTTTGGCCTGAAGAGTGTTTCTTTAAGAACGTTTGAATTTATTACCAGCTCTTAAAAATAGGGAGTTTTCATATAGAATGCAGATTTCTGGCTCCTCTTGGGAAACCAGAAGATCTGGGAACAGTCAGTTGGAGCCGAGGATGACTGCCCTTTCTAGAAGGAATAGGAACCATCTGGAGTGCCATGGCCCCCGCTCAGCCAGGGGCCTGCTCTATGGGAAATTACATGATCCCACAGCTGCACAGGGAGGCTGGGCCCAGCCAGGGACGTTCCTGGATACCAACGTGGAAGGGTACCAGCCTGACGGAACTTCCTCGGTGTATTGGTTTGCTAGGGCTGCCCTAACAAAGTACCACGCACTGGGTGGCTTAAACAACAGAAATTTATTTCCTCACAGTTCTGGAGGCTAAAAGTCCAAGGTCAACGTGTCAGCAGGGTTGGTGTCTTCTGAGGCCTCTGCTTGGCTTGCAGATGGCTGTCTTCTCCCTCTGTCTTCACTCTGAGGGTGTCTCTGCCCTAATCTGCTCTTCTTATAAGAACACCAGCTGTACTGGATTACGACCCACCCTAATGACCTCATTTTAACTTGGTCACCTCTTTAAAGGCCCTCTCTCCAAACATAGTCACATTCTGAGGTGTAGGAGGGTAGGACTTCAATATACGAATTTGAGTTGGGCCACAATTCAGCCCCTAACGATCAGGTATTGATTGTCTCTCCATAGGGGCAGACCCCGTTTTGTAGAGTCTGAAGCTTATACAATGTTGGAAGCCTTCTTGATTAAAAAAAAAAAAAAAAAAAAAAAGAATATACAACCGTGAATGTAGAATTTGGTGCAGGGAGCAGAGCTCTTGGTGCCCTGCCCATGTCCCACAGGCTCTGGCACTCAGTGTCAGAACCCCCAGCTTTCTCCAAGTGCCCTTGGCCACTAACAGTGCTGGGGAAATAACTCCCACCAGAAGCCCTCAGCCAGTGACTCCCTCTCTCCAGGGTGGGACTGCTCTGAGGTGTGTGTTCTACCCTGGGCATTAACTATGTCTTTATTTTCTGTAAGGCTGTTGTTTTGACCTCTGATGCCTCGCTGACCCTGAGGGAATACTCCCTCCCAGGGTTAGCGGATTCAAAAATGCGGCCTCGGGTGTATCTTTCAAATGCAAACCAACCAATCCAAGCACCTTCTTTGTCTATCAGGCTCTCACACTCCCAAGTCACCATCCCCTTTCCCTAACCATTCCAGGGCCAGGTACCAGCCAACGAGGAACAGCCCTGTGCCCAGAGCCCACAGAAGTGAGTCAAGTTAGCCAATGGTAAGCATCCTTACCCTGCCTCACCTGTTCCTTCCTGCAGAAACCACAGTAAAGGCTCTTCATGGCCCCCCACCCCCGTCCCTCTGCCTCCCGACCAACGCCTGTGCTTCTCTGTGTGGCTCCCCATGTGCTGTGCCCCCTCCTCTTGGGAACTGTGAGTAACAAGCTACCCTTTCGATGGCAGTCGCCCCCTGATCTGTTGGCCTTGCCTTAGCTAAATAGTGAGAAATCTCCTATTTTAAAACATTCTGTTCCCCAAAGGCCTCCATGGGATTAAGCTCCAGATACCCACAGTGGGAGCTGGCTTGATAATGTGGCCTTTGTTGGCTGAGTGCCCTTCCAGGTCTCATTTCCCCACAGGCCTGCCAATACACCTCCCAAATAAACCAAGCGTATTCCCATCCTTGTCCCAGGGGCTGCGTCCAGGGGAACCAAATGAAGTCAGCACAGAAGTGAATATTTATTTTAAATACAGAGAGGAAATAAAAGTGGAGACATTGGCCTTAACTGATGGCCACTGAAGGATCTTACACCGACAAATTTTACAAAAACGTGTGACCACATGAACACACTGTTGGGGCTCTTGGAAGGGGCCCAGGCAGCTGAGGGCCCCAATGCTCAGACTTCATTAGTTCATGTACATCACCCTCTGTCTAGGATGTAGGTTCCGTGAGTGCGGGGACAGCGCCCAGCACAGTGGCTGGCACATAGCAGGTGCTCCGTACGTGATAGTTTAATGAATGTGTAGCCTAACAGAGCGGACTAGGTGTACCCACCTCTCTCCTGGGTGGCGCTTGATGGGCATCCTTTAAGTCCCCTTTTTGATGGTGTCTACTGGTAGTAGCCCAGCCTCCTATAGAGGGACAATGATTTTCTTTAAATATGCTGATGTCTTCATTCTTAGAAACCTGGGAGCCAGACTATCTCTTTAAAACCGCCTTGCAGTTTGCTGATTGGACCCACTGTGGGCTGACTATATGGTTTAACTCCAAAATGGCAGTTCTGCCTTCGTTATTTCCGAGTTCTTTGGTGGGACAGGATGGATAGGCGGGACACCTGGGCAACGAGCAAGGAGCAATGTATTATATTGACTAACGTATGATGTGGAGCTGCACACATCAGTTGGAGGCTCCTCAGCAGAGTGTTTTTTGGGCAAGTTACTTAGCCTCCCTGAGCCTCAGTTTTCTCATCTATAGAATGGAGGAATGATGTTACTGGCTTCCAGAAGAGCAGGAAGATTCCTTGAGATAATGCATGCAGACCCTTTGCACAATGTCTGAGCCATTGTCAGAGCTCAGTCAGGGGAGGCTGTTTATGGGAAACGTAATACTAAACCCAAAGACTGTTGACCCCTTGAGGCTATTGCAGTGCTGTCCACAGGCCTCGGGCCAGTGCAGAGTTGTTCTCCAAGTGACATTTGACCATCTCCAGGAGCTTGTGAAGCAATCAGCAGATGCTGTAATGTGAACAAGGCATCATAAATGATGTGCTTTGTTTCCTGCGGGGGTGGATTCCCGGTGACTCTATCAGAGGTCAGGCCTCTCCTGACCGAACAACGGGGCTTCCTGAGGGAGACAGCCCTCTCCTGTGGTCAGTCCAGCAAGAGTGAATCACCATTTGCCTGTGACAGCTTCTGGGAACACAGAGAGGAGAAACTGAGTGAATGATCTGTAGGAGCGGAGAGGCAGAGAAAGAAAGATCAAGGGACAAGAGAGAGTGCAACAGTGAGCTTTCTCGCCTTCTCGGCAAGCTTAACACAATGGGGGTGTGGTCTGTAGGAAACAAGATTTACAGAGATGTGAAATGTGTGTGAAGTGCAGAAAGAAAAAAGAAGGAAAAAGTGAACTGAGAGAGTATAAGGAAGAAGAAAGGAGCAAAAGAAATCAGAAGTACAGGAAAATGGCACATGAATCCACAAGGTTCTGCCCTAAGGCCAGCCAAAGCCTGGAAATTGAGTAAATAACAGAATCTATAAGTACACATGCCACTATTTGCCATTCCTATGTCAGTGGCAGACATCACTAATCAATCATAGCACTCTTTCAACTGAGCTTAAATGTAGCCTCAGAATCCTTCTCAATCAGAGATCCAGGTTATAATCCACTAGAATAGGTGTTTGCATTGAAACCCTCTTCCTGTCTGGGTTGTAAGCTCTTGCCACGCATTATGGAGAAGTCTTGGACCAGAAGTGCAGACCAAGGCACAGAGGACCCAAGAGCAGTAAGGAGGGGGCATTAGGACTGGCACATTCCTGGCCAAGGGGCAGAAAGAATGGGCCCTTCGTAGTCTCAGAGGCTGAAGCCCTGTCTCCCGCCCTGTTGCACTTATCAGACAGTTCTATTTCTCTGACAGTAAAGTTGAGAGATAAAGCTGCCAGACTGAAATGAGATTGTGTTCTAGACATCTCCAGCAGTGCTGGAAAACAGTGGCAGCTCAATAAAAAAATTGTTGAAAGAATTGAACAAGGAATGCTCAGGGGTGGTAAATATAGGGAAAAGAAATATTCATTTGCCACTGCGGGAGTGGTGCACCCTTCCTGGAGGGTGCTGTGGTCCTATATATAACCTTAAAAATGTGCAGAACTTTTGACCTGGGAATTCTATTTCTAGGAATTTTTCCTATGGGAATAGACCTTGGAAGTGCACGGTAGTTTATTTCTGAGACTTCATTTCAGTGTTGTTTTTAATATTGTAAAAATATTGGAAGCAACCTAAATGTCCAACAGTAGGGGATCAGTTCAATGAATAGTGATATATTCAGGAGATGGAAGGCTACACAGCTGTTTATTATGATGCTGTCTAGGAATATTTAATGACACATGGCTATATTTATGATATGTGATTGGTGAAGAGAGCACGTTATAAAAAAGCAAGTACAACCTGTCTCCTCAGCACAATAGGAAAGGCATCAGTCTCATAAAAAGGCAAGTACCTTGAAAAAAAAATTAAATATATGTATGCACATTGAAAGGAACTGGAAGGACATAGGCCAAAATGTTTTAAAAAAATGTTTATCTGCAGGTAGTTGGATAATAGGTGGTGATTATTTTTTCTTTCCACTTTTCTATGTTCAAAACATTTTCCACAGTAAACAAATTACTTTTATAATAATTCACATGTTTAGAAGTGACTGACAAGAGGCATGTATACTTGGTCATTTTACACTGAGACACACACATCCACGTGGCGTATGTGACTCTTTAGATATTTGAACTCTGGAATACCTGATAATAATGACATGGAAATAGCTGATATGTAATAAACACGAACACTTAGTACGCAAGTGCCAGGGACTGTGTTAGGTTCTTCTCATATTTGTCTCCTTTAACCTCACAGCAAGGCTGGGAGGCAGGTTCTGTTGGTCTCTCCATTTCAGACGTGAGGAAACTGAGGCTTGGGCATGAGGTGCCGAGGCCCCATGGGTGCTGAGGGGTAGGGGAAGAATTCGAAGGCAGGAAGGCTGTCTCTAGAACACACACCTTCAACCTCCTTGCTCCATTGCCTTCAGCCACAGAAAATCTGAGCCAGAAATTTTTGAAATTCTACCATTGAACCAACAGGTATTAAGATATCACAGTAGCAGTGATTCTGAGAGCCCCAGATTAAGGTAGGTTCACATTTTTGTGTCCGTGTGTGAGTTCTTGTCAGGAAAAAAAAAAAAAGAGGGAATTAACGTGTCTTGAAAAGATTCCTTTTTATAATTAAGCCTTCCTTGCCTGCTTTCTGTTACCTGCACTGTCACATCACAGCGATAAATAGTGCGGGAAAGGCAGCAACTCCTGTGTTATGTCAGGGCGTGAAGATGAGAAATCTAGCGCAGAAACCTCTTTCGCTTTGTTGGTCGTTTTCTGGGTGCTCTGTGTACATCCTCAAAGCTGCCCCTGCACTGGACATCCACTAGGATAGATATATTTTTTGTCCCTGAATGGCATGTGTAGTTTCAATATGTGCCTCCACAGAGCATTTTTGGGGGAAGTGGGGCCTGAAAGGGAGCGAGACGGAGGAAAATCTTCTTTGCCGTCAGAGGTGATCCTTGTAATCACTCTTCTACCTTTGAACAAATCAGAGCTTCTGCTCAGGGAAGGAAACTCTTGGGAGAGGCTGTTCGGGAAACTGGGGATTCTTTAAGCAAGGGTGAAGGGTCAAAAGATACCCTTAACTCTTACATGTAGAGCGGTATTTGGGACCTGGCAAAAGTATGGCTGCAGACTCGCCAGGGCAAAGGGCTCACGGACCCAGAGGGAAGGAAGTGTGGAGGATGGAAAGAACAGAGGCTTCACATCCTGACTCGCTAGCCCTGTGACCTTGGACAAGGGGCTTCCCTTCTCCGAATTGCAGTTTCTTCATCTATAAAATGAGGAAAATGTTGGGCTCCTAGGTTTCCTCCCTCCCCCTCCCCCTCCCCTCCCCCTCCCCCTCCCCCTCCCCCTTCCTCTTCCTTTTTCTCCTTCTTCTCCCCCACCCCTTTTCCATTCTTTTATGACTAAGTGAAACAAGATATATAAATGCATCAAATACCTGGCACAGAGGAGAAAGTCAGCAATAACCAGTGAGGCAGTGTAAATTCATGGTTGTGGCCGAGGGCTCTGGAATCCAACAAAGACAAAATGTGGTGACTCAAGACGGCTGCAGACTCTGACACTCCTCCCACTGAGAGGTGGAGTCTGTGTCCCTTTCCCTGGGTCTGGCTGGACTCTGACAGCGCTGGAGAGACGCTCTCCCAGGCCTTAGGCAGCTTCCACTGGCTCCCTCAGAACTCTCTGAGAGCCCTGAGCTGCCATGTCAAAGTGCAGTTGCTGTGAGACAGCTGTGCTGGAGAGATCATACCTGTTTTCTCCAGGTGACAGTCCCAGCTGAGTTACCCAGCCTCCCGGCCAAGGCACCGATCACGTGAGAGAAGCTGTCTCGTACCCTCCCGATGAGCCCCTCCACCAGCTGAATACGACCAGGTGACCCCAGTCAACGCCACATGCAGTGGATCCCTGCCCTAATGGCTGTCTTTTTAAGTCGTCAAATATCGGGGTGATTTGCTACCCGTGGTACATAACTGGAGCGCCAGGGTCCGAGGCCCGCCTTGACCACTTGCTAACCAGCTATCTGATCTTTAGCTATTACCTCTGCAAGCTTCCGTCTCCTACCTTTCAATGGGGATGGGACCAGTCCTTGCCTGGCAGGATATTAGTGAAGATGACATGAAGTGACTCCGTCAAAGCGCTCGGGGCAGTGCCTAGTACATAGTAAGCGCTCCAGAATGCTGTTACTGTTATTATTCCCTTCTCAGACTTTGCTGGCAGGATGACGAAGAAGACGCAAAAGGAGGAAAGCTCTCAGACCCTGTGTGTTTGAGGGCAAGAGGCCCTGGGCAGCCGTCTGCTTTTCCCAATGAATAGAATTGTCTTAATCATACTTAATCCTGTTCTCAGGAGGGCATTTAAAATTGGAACAGTCATCTATTTGATTTCCTCTGAAAGAGTTGCCCTAATGAAGCCATGTAGTTTGCGAGGGAATTAAGAGCCTCTTCTCCATCCCGAGGTCACTCTTCTCTGCTGTGCGATGTGTTAGTGCACGCACGCGGGGCTGTTGGCACAGCTGTCTTCTTGTTTTTCTCCCTCCTTTTGCTCCAGTGACTTTTCTTTGAGGGGAAGAGTCTCTACTGACTTCTAGTCCCAGGTGGACACCGGGGATGTTTGCCTTGGTCTGCAGCCCAGGACCACGCCGCCCACGGCTGTGCCTGCTTCCCAGAGCCACGGCTCCCGAGTCAGCTCACGGCTTGCCTTGGCTTCCTTTTGCTACTGATTCCCAGTCTTAGAGACCGAAGGTGTAACGTCAAGCTGGTTTGCCTGATGTGTGAAACCGTGTGGTTTCAGAGGAGGAGTTGGGAGCTGTAATATGCAGGAGTCCGGGACTGAGGGAGCGGCAACCAGCAGAGTGCTGTAGAAAAAACGCTGCGAGCATCAGGGCCCTTCATTCGTCCATTCAACCAGTATCCCGTGAGCACGCCAAGTGCTGCCAGACACCAGGCTAGACCCTGTCCTAGATCTGATGCTCGGCCTCTCTACCCAAAGTTTCTCTGACCCCAGCAGAATGGCTAGAACAAAAGTGAGTGGCAATCCCAAATCTTAATGAGGCAATAAAGCACCTGGAGCTCTCCTATGCCACTGGTGGGAGTGTAGCTGGGTCCGAACACTTAGGAAAGCAGACTCTACTAAAGCCAAACCTTTCCCTCTGAAGTACATGCTGACAGAAGCACCTATGTGCAGCAGAGGACCCCTTCAGGAGTGCGCGGGGCCACACCATTTGTAAGAGCCACCCACGGGCAACAACCCGGAAGCCGGTCAGTTACTGACCACACCATTCCGTCTCCATACCATTCCAGGACGTCGCAGGACACTGTGGACAAGAGTGACTACTGCACGATTCCAGTTCTGTGCCTCTTCGAACGGGCAAAATTAGTTTATGGTGTAAGTCAGGGCAGCAGGTGCCCTCGGGGGTTAACAGGTGGGAGGAACAGAAGGGGTTCCTGGGGGGCTGGTAATGATGTTCTGCTTTTCGACTGAGATGCTGGTAATGTTCACTTCACATGGAAATGTTCACATGGAAATGTTCACTTCATGAACTCCATGCCCCTGTTACTTATAATGTGTATATTTTTCTGATGTGTATTTGAATAAAAGGTTAGAAACACGCTAGCCAACTTCGATCAAATGGTTTTGCCTCTGTAAGCTTAGTTTCCTTACCTATAAAAAAATGGATAATATAGCCTTCTTCTTCAGGGCTATTGTTATACTGAGATTCAGTGCATGTGAGCATTATAGTGAAAACCTTGAACACGTTAAAGTGCTTCATAAATGATGATTCTTGTTATTGTTTTTTTACTAATTTCTTTTTCTTAGATTTCTCTGAATGCCTAATTAAAAAAAAAAATCTGGGGAAAATGTCCCCAGATTCTTCAAGTGAGAAAGAAATTTAAAAAACAGCCCTACAAAAGGCTTTTTTTTTTTTTTTTGCGGTTTGCGGGCCTCTCACTGTTGTGGCCTCTCCCGTTGGGAGCACAGGCTCCGGACGCGCAGGCTCAGCGGCCATGGCTCACGGGCCCAGCCGCTCCACGGCATGTGGGATCTTCCTGGACCGGGACACGAACCCGTGTCCCCTGCATCGGCAGGCGGACTCTCAACCACTGCGCCACCAGGGAAGCCCTATAAAAGGCTTTTCTGTGGGTTGAAGTTATTTTGTGATAGGTGTCACGTCACCGCAGAAGATGAGAGAGAGCTCCGTTTTGAAAATGTTCCTTTTCGTTCTATGATCCTCAAAACCCCTTTCCTAATTGCGCTCTGAGTGTGAAACTTTGGAGCGAGGATGTCGAAGCACCTGGAAGAAATCTCCCCCCTCCCCGACCTTTTCCCGCACATTTTAGAGAACATGACTCAGAGCAGATTTTTCAATTCCTCCGGAGCTGAAAACATGTTGTGATAAAGTTGATACCTTTGGGCCTGCATTTTCCCTCTGGGTCCCGGGACTGTGTGTCGTGAAAGGGTTTAGCAGCGCAGGCTATACTCTGCTGTGGTCTGAACGCTATCAGACCCTGGAGAAACGCCCTGGGCTTTGCTGCTGGGAGCAAGTCCACAGTTTTTACACTCTGGATATTACATTTCATCAACTTACAAAGTGTAATCCTGGAATTAGCCATTGGCGGCTGGAAACAGCCCCAGCTGGTCACAGCTGGGAGAGGAGAGGGGGCTTGGAGGGAGGCCTAGGTTCCGGGCGGCTGGGAGAGCCAGAGAACCGTCCGCGCCGGTCCCTAGTCCTTGCTGTGAAGGGGTGGCGCTGGTTCCAGACGTTTCCCTTGCCCACTAGAGACAGGCCAGGTTGGGGGCCGGAGCCCAGGATAGAGACGCCTGAGTGTTCCACTGTTACACGTTGGCAGACCTAAAGGTCCAGGCACGTCTAATGTGATTTAGTCACAGTGAGGGAGGGTGAATGCTTCTTTGCCCTCGGGGGATACTGGCCATTTCGCTGTTTCTTATAGGCACTCGACTCAGGAGTCCTCAGCTCTACAGCCTCGAGAAACTGCTATGCCGGCTCCAGGCCCTCCCTCCCAGCACAAAAGGAAGACATATTAACCCAGCACATACCTAATTGTGTTTGTGAGGGTTGAAGAGAAACCAGGATTCTTATTTGATAGTATCAGTTAAGTCTTTAAAGGAGCCTGTGCTCCGCAACGGGAGAGGCCACAACAGTGAGAGGCCCGCGTACCACAAAAAAAAAAAAAAAAAAAAAAAAAATTAACTTATCCTAAGGAGTTTTGACTAAAGTGCAAAGCTCTTTAGTGATATTTCAGTACACTAAGTATTTGGTAAGTGACTGGTAAGTGACCGAGACTTAACCGGTTCCAGGTGCCCTGCTAAAACCTCACACACGTGATCTCATAGACTGCTCAGGACGAGGCCCTGAGATGCCACCATCCCCATCCTCATTTCATAGCCAGGAAACCGAGGCCTGTGGAGGTTCACTGGCTGCCCAAAGTCACAGAGCTGACTGGCATTGGAGCTGGGTTTGACTCGAGAGTGTCAGCTTATAACCATTTCATGTTAGAGCTTTCAGCATCCCAGGTGAGGCTGACATTGGGCCAAACTTAGACATGTTCACTGTTACTGAAGGAAAAGTGCAGGGCGCCATGGGAACCTGCACCTCGGACATCCCTGCGTGGTTGATCATCAGCCTGGCCACAAAGGAAATAACCTAAATGTCTGACAATTAGGGTTTGGCTAAATTATGTTATGTCCATACCTAGGAATACTGGGCAGCATTGAAATGAATGTTACAGGACTATGCTACAGGACTATGTTTACTGACATAGCAAGATGTTCCCATCACATTATTAAAGGGAAAAGAATGGTTATGGTAAAAGAAAAAAAATTTCTTTCCCTGTGCGTGCGTGCATGCGTGCGTGTGTGTGTGTGTGTGTGTGTAGGCATAGAAACAACACATTACTTACTAGTTGGTTTCTCTGGGTTTTGGGATTACTTATAGATAGATGTTTTTTCTTTCCGTCTCTCTGACCTTTCTGATTTTGGGGGGTAATTAGCATGTGTTACGCGTCTAATTGGAATAACAAGCTATTTCCATCTGAGGGCAGAATAGCTTCTGCCTCTTCAGACGCACAGACGGCTTGGTGGTCCCAAAGCACCTTACTCCTTATTTTTTTACAAAAGGGAAAGGAGTCGCCTGCAGCTGGTGAAGGCTACTCTGTGTACCTGTAGAGCTGAGGTCCCTGAATTGGGGCCCGGGGATCTTCTGAAGCCGAGTCGCCCGGGGCTGCTTGTTAAATGACAACTTCCTAGATTGTAACCTGATATTAATAATAACTCACATTTATTGAACATGTCTTATGTGCTGGCCACTGTCCTAAGTGCCTTTTTCACTTACTAACTCATTTTAGCCTCACAAACCCTAGGATACGTACATGATCACACGCACTTCCCTGATGAGAAAGCGGAGGCACAGAGCAGGTTACTGGCATGCTCCAAGTTACAGAGCTTCTGGGTGGTGGAGGGGACTCCAGACCCCCGTCTTGGCTCTGAACCCAAACTTGCAGTCACTACCCTCGGAGTGTGGAGCTCAGGAATCCGGATTTTTAACAAGCTCCCAGGGGATCCATGAGCACATCAAGAGAAGTAATGCTGCTCTAAAGAATCTTTTATCTCAGAGCCACTTGCATTGTTTTGGATTAAGAAACAGCTGATCCATTGACTCCACATCAGCGGTGAACGGACTTTGTCTCCTTGAAGTCATTAGAACGAAAATGTCGATCAGAGATTCTTAGCTGTAGGCGAGTCATCAAATGGGAAAAGTAGACGAGATTTGACAACCCACTAGCCTAATTGTCAGCCCCCCTTCCTTCCTGTTTTCCCTTCTTTCAAACACATTCTTATTCAGAGCCCACGAGCTGCTCTCTCGGAAGTTGGGATACGGGAGTGCTGTATACGCAGGGTGCAGAGAGGCCCCCCCAACAAGGCCCCCTTCCTCTGGGAACTCTGAAACAACCTCGGAAACACCATTTGGAAAGCCAGGGATGGTTGAGGAGCGGAGGCCAAGGTTGCCCACAGGCACCCAGACTGTTGCCTGCCTCCTACCTTTAAAGACTAACCTGGGGCTGTTTCCAAGGTTGTCCTGATGCGTTAAGATGCCCGCGGGCTCCAGTGGTGATTGCAAAGCTGGGCAGAGTTGCTGTGTTCAAGTATCAACCCCAAGCTGAGTGGCACAATTGCAGGGGCCTCATCCCCATTACGTGAATGGAGTTGGGCTTCGGGGGTGAGTCCTATATGTTACAAATGGTAAAATGCCTAGGACCTGCCCCAGCTCTTCCATTCGGGAATCAGGATGAGGGGCCTGGTGGCCAAGTTGGACCCCAAAGGAGCCAATTAGCCTGAAGCAGTGGACATGATGGCCCTTAAACGCAAGTCTTCCCATCCCAAGGTGGTGAACCATAAAATGACCCTTCCAACTGGCCACTTTGGTCCAGTGCCTGCTATGGAAGCTGCAGTGCTGAACAGAAGACTGGGCCACTGGTGGTGTGGTCAGCAGAGCAGGGGAACTAGGAAGCTTGTTCCCTCTGCTCGGGGGCTGGGGAAGCAACATATTCACTGGGAAAATCAGCTCTGGTGCCCCGCGAGCCCTCTGAGTGAGGGCTCACAGCTGTGCGGTGTGAGACCACAGAGCTAGGGAGAGGAGGTGGCACCAAGGCATTTGAACCTAGAGTTTTTCTCTCTCTGAGTCAGTGACCGATGCCAGAGAACAGACATCCCTGGGCCAGATTAGGAGAGAACAATGAGTGGTTTTTCTATCTGGGGAGGCATAAGTTCCACTTTTCCTGGAGCTGCAGTAGCAACCTGTGTTTGGCTGGGAGTTCTTTATATCCCTCTGTTACCTCAAGACCTGACTTGACGGCTCCGATTTCTACAGGGAATGAAGGAATGAAAAAGAAAACACTCTTGACCGTGAAAGACACCACAGTCTTTCTCCAGAATGAAAGGCTTTTACAGGAGTGCAGAAAAAACACCTGGTCATTCTTGGCTGCTTCTGAACAAATTGGAGTATTGGGAGAATGGATGAAGGAGTGAGGGAGGGGCGTGTCAGAGAGGGATGGAATCCCTGGGCTACCCAAGTGAGAGCCTGCAGTGACTGTGAAGTACAGGGGTCGTGCTGGAGTTCAACACTGGAAGACACAGCTGTCTCCCTTCCCATCTCAGCTTGGACCACACCTCCCTCCCCAAGGAGCCTTCTCAGACCATAGACCAGCTTGGCTCCTCTGTCTTTATTGGCTGTCAGTCCTCTGCATTTGACCTTTGTTGCCCAGATTACACCTGTAATCTTTGTTCAGCACCTGCCTCTCCCATTTGACTGTGAATTCCATAAGGGCGGAGGCTGGGTCTGCCTTGTTCGCCACTTGTATCACTTGGGAATCTTTTGGTTGCAAGGAACAGAAATCCCAACCCAAGCTGGATTAGGCAAAAAGGGACTTTTTTCTGCCCAGGTTTGGAATTGGCTTTGGACAGTCCTGGATTCAGGGATTCTGAATATAAGTCATCCAGATTTGATCTCTCTACCATTCTTGGTTCCATTTCATTTTCCTCCTTGCATTGGCTTTATTTTCAGGCTCCTCATGATGCCAAGTGGCTGCCACAACTCTTGCCTAGGATGCGTTCAGGAAGGAGTAAGTGTCTCTTCCTGGTGACTAAAGCAGAATTCTCAGAATTAACTCTGATTGGTTTAGCCTGAGTAATGCGCCCATCCCTGAACCAATCACTGTAGCCCAGAAAGCATGGTGCTCTCTGATTGGCCAGTGTAGCACGTACAGGTCATTGTCCACCCAAAAGCCATTTCCTCTTTTTCCTTGTCGACAAGAACCCATTAGGTATCAAGCAGGTGGGCAAGATGCTCAGGGAAGGTGACCCTTCCTCAATGCAGGAAACCATTCATGGTAATTCTGTCACCTTTTGGTGATGATTGGTTTTAAAGTGTGCGCTGGCCCGCTTCTGGCCAGTAGGACATGATGCAAAGTGTGCTGGAGGCTTCTGGGAGTAATTTTGCTTCCTGACAAGTCAGTCTATAGGGGGAACTAGCTCCCTTCTTGCCTTTGGATATTGTTGTGAGAGGATGGGATGTTTGGAGCTGCTGCAGCCGTCTTGCAACCATGAGGTGAGATATTGCTGATATACTGGGGATGGCAGAATGGAACAATGTCTGCCCCTGACCTCTGTGCTGTTTCACTTCTACAAAGTGACTTTTGGAGCCACTTTGCATGTGCAGGGCACAAGAGTACCTAGGATTTATGCTCCTACTGGGCAGCCCTTACCAATGACTGGTGCAGAAGTGTGAAAGCTCAACTCCTTTGCTTTGGATTGGGACAAATGGTGAGGTGTACTTTCCATGCCAGAGCTCCCTGCAGGATCCGGCTGAGGCTTTGGGCTTGCTTGAAATCAACCTTTGCTACGAGTCTTCTCCTTTCCTCCTTTCCTCCACCTCCCCCCATTCCCCACCAGATGCCCCCGGGAGCACTTCCTTAATCAATTGCTTGCACACAAATTGTTAGCTCCTTCTGGGGGACCTGTCGTTTCACCAGGGCTTGCACATCACAGCTGCACTGTCAATATTTGTTGCCTGAGTGAATGAGTACATGAACGGATGAACAAGCTGGGGAAATCACAGGCAGGTAGAATCCGAACAGGTTATTATACTAATTACGGGCTGTCTACTGTTTTCCCTCTGCCTCTGTGAAGCAGGTTGGCCCCTTGGGGAATTTCCCCAAAGCTTTTGAAGGGGACAGGGTGTGTTCTTTTGAGGGGACAGGCTCCTGTGCTTCCTAATTGGGCAGGCCATTAGAAGGTGAGGTCATCTCCCCAGGGAAGGAGGCAGGGCCTTAACACTCAGGAGAGGAGCCCTGGAGTGGGCACAAAACCAGCCTGAACATCTGCAGTGCCTTTCGTTACTGGAGCAGCGTCTGGAGGGGATGAGCATTCTGGAATGGATCAACTAAACCTTTGACCTGAACTCCAGTTTAATTCACTCTTCCCCCTCCATTAGCTAGTGTAAGGGATGGAGGAGGGAGAAGGGGAGGGAAACATATTTTATCTTTATGGCACTTTTATTCCAAATGACCTGCTGGGTCAAACCCACTCTCCTTTCATGAATTATGCATTAGAGGAATCCTTTCGTTTTTCTAATGGCTTTAGTTGAGTTCATCTCCTAGAAAGATTTTTTTAAAATAATCAGGAATTTCAAATCAAAAGCTCACCTCTTGCCATATCAGTTGAGGTGCTTTTGACTGGATTATCCCATAAGTGAGTCTCCGTTGGTAGAATTTTCAGACTTCCTAGGCTCTTAGAAATCAACCAGCCCCATCCCCTTATTTTGTACACGGGAAGACTAAGAACCCGGAGACGGGAAGCGACTTGCCCAAGCTCACCCAGCGCATGAATATCCACAGCTGTTAAAAGACGGAGACAGCAGTGTATTTCATGCTCTTTCTTTCAAGTCCAGTGTTCTTTTCTGTAAGTAAGCCTGGAGAGGTAATAGGGTTGCCATGGCTGCAGAGCAAATTGCTCCAAAATCTAGTGGCATAAAACAACCACTTATGCTCACGGAATGTGTGGATCGGGAATTTGATGGAGAACAATGAAAATGGCTTCTTTCTGTTCCTGGGTGTCTAGGGACTCAGCTGGAAGAGCCAAAGGCTTGGGGCTGGGTTCATTTGAAACCTTGTTCATTCACATGAGTAGAGGTTGTTGCTGTCTGTCGTCTGGGACACTGGCTGGAGTTGTTGGCTGGAATATCCTCATATGGCCTCTCGTGTGGTCTGGGCTTCCTCACAAACATGGTGGACTGGGCTCCAAAGAGGAGAGTTGAGAGAGGGAGATGGAGCGAGGGAAGGAGGGGTGGGGGGAGAGATTGGTGGAAACCATGTTACCTTTATGGAACTGAAAGTCACACAGTGTCACTTCTACAACAATCTGTTGGTCAGAGCAGTTACAAAGTCCACTTGGTTTCCAGAGGAGGGAACACAGACCCCGCATCTCGATGGCGAGTGTCACATTTGTGAGAGGGCATATCAAATGGGATATATGTTGGTGCAGCCATCTTTGGAAAATACACTCTACTACAAGAGGGTTGGGGCTGGTACACATTAAATGTTGCTGAATTATTTATTTAGTATCTATCTTGTCTGCTAGATTATCATTTCCTAAAGGGTAAGGTATGTATCTGGCTTGTTTGCTGGTATATCTGTGTCCAGCACAGCTGCAGCTGACTCAGGGTAAGAACTAAATACATTTTTGTTTGGAAAATGAGTGTCAAAAAGAAAGTCTTTATTGCCTAAAAATATACTCCTAGATTTCCCTTCTCCTCTTATGACCTTTCCTTTTCACCAAGAACTTAAACACTCCCACCATCTTGCCTGGAGAGTTGATTGATTGATCCATTCATTCATTCATTCATTCACACTTGGGGGCACATGGAAGAGGCAGTTAGCTTAGTCTTGGGTGGTCAGAGAAGTTGTCCTGGAGGGAGTGATAGATATAAGAGGAGACCTGGAGGATGAGCAAGAGGAAGCAGGGTGAAGAGGCAGAAGGAAGGGCACCCTAGGCAGAGGAGACAGCCTATGCAAAGATGGAGGCAAGCAGTTCAGGGTGGCAGGCACGTCGATTTTTTTTTTTTTTTTGGCGGTACGCGGGCCTCTCACTGTTGTGGCCTCTCCCGTTGCGGAGCACAGGCTCCGGACGCGCAGGCTCAGCAGCCATGGCTCACGGGCCCAGCCGCTCTGCGGCATGTGGGATCTTCCCGGACCGGGGCACGAACCCGTGTCCCCTGCGTCGGCAGGCGGACTCTCAACCACTGCGCCACCAGGGAAGCCCAGGCACGTCGATTTTGAGAAGAGAGTGACAAAAGGCTTACCTTCTGTCACTCTCTTCTCAAAAGATATAAGAGGAGGCTGGAGGAGCAAGCAGGGTCTGGGTTGTCACGGGGCGTTCAATGCCACCTCAAGGAATTTGACTTATTCCTAAGAGCAGTGAGAAGCCAATAATTAAGCAACCTAATCCGTATGTGTTTAGAAGAACCTGACTGCAGAGTAGATAATGGATTGGAGCGGGACAAGGTGGGAGGCCAGTTGGGACGTTGCTGGCAGAAATATTGATGCAAGACGATGGGGGCCAGAGCCGCAGTGAGAGGAGGTGGGGATGGGGGGGAACAGGTGGGTATTTCCAAGGACTGGATGGAGGTGGGGACGAGACAGAGGCTGGGTCAAGGCTTGCTCTCCGGTTTAGGCAAGTAGGGGCATGGTGGTACCAGACCCTCAGCCAGGGAACCCTAGGGAAGGAGTAGGCTTGGGGTGGGGCTGTGAGGAGGTTATTTTTTGGTCACGTTGAGTCTGAGATGCCAAGGGGATATCCGAGTGGAGGTTCCAGGAGGTGCTTGGATTCCCGAAACCGAAGCTCAGCAGAGTGGTCTGGGCTGTGCATCTGGACGAGGGACCGATAGAGAGATGGAAACTGAAACCACAGGTGTGTGCGTGCTCACAGGGGAAGGATGAGCGCGATGGGGCAGAGCCATGGAGAAGGCGGGCAGGTTTCAGGAGGGGGGCAGGCAACGGTACCCAATGGTCAGAGACATCAGGGAAGAAGAGGAGCGACACTGTCCAGGGGATTGAACGAAAGAACTCACTGGCAACTTTCACAGGGACAAGCTTCCCTGAGAGATATAGGGAGAAGGCAGATGGCAGAGAGTTGAGGGGTGAAGAGAAGGTGAGAGAGTGATGGATGGATGAATGAATGATTGAATAGCATCCCAGGAAAGTCTTTACATGCCTCCTCGCAGGTGTGGTAATTCTGGAGACACCAGGATGTACTTGCCAAGTAGAGTCTGCAAAGAGACCAGTTAGGAGGAATCTTTTCTGCCCAGCTCTCTCTGTCCCAGAAAAGTACCAATGTGTGGGCTGTCCTCAGCATCCCTCCCCTAGCAACCAGCATTTGTATTTAAATTCTTGGGGGAGGGATGCTGTCATCTTGTGGCTATCAGCACAGCTCTGTGGTCACATCTGTTGTTTTTGTCTGTGCAATGGCCATTCATCATAATTTGGCTAATGGCATCCCAGTTTGAGTGGGACTGATCCCTCATCCCTTGTTCCAGGGGTGGCACATGTCCCAAGCCTGTCCAATAAGACTCAGGCCTGAGATTTTTGGGAAGCTATTAGGAAAGAGAAGCATTCTTTAGGCAGGAGTGGCTGCCACATGGAAGCAGCCAGCCAGCACAGAGGAAAACAGATCCAGAGACAAAAGGAGAAAAACAGTCTTGATGACAATTCTTGAACTCCTGGATCCAGCCATGCCTGAAGCTACATTAATCCCTGGATTTTTCAGTCACATAAGCCAATACATTCCCCATTTTTGCCTGTCAGAAAGGGCTGTGTCAGTTCTAGTGATGAATGAGTGGTCCCGACAGCAGCAAACTGCCAAGACGTGGGGGCCTAAGGGTGGGGTTGGCAGGGGAAGTTTACTCGTTTTCCTCTCAGGCATTTCCCTGGACACCTCACTCACCAAGTTGCTTCTGCCTTAGGAATTTCCCCCTCCTTTTCGTAGTCATCCCATTCATTGTTCCCATTTGTGTTCCTACCTTTTTGTAAAGCTGTCCTTGCTCAAAAACGTTACCTGAGATGCGCAGTGCTGTGCTGGAGGCCCCCTCTCACCCCCAGAGGCAAGGTATGTGCCTATGATTTTTAACAGGAAACGCTCCCAGAACCCAAGATGGGAGTTGGTGCATCGCAGGGACTCGTTCGGTGTCTGTGCCTTCAGTGACTTGCCGACAGCCAGCGTCCGATTCCAGTTCCCCACCCTCTGGCCCCACCTCCCCATGTGTACAGCACCCCTCCAACACTGTAAAGTCTTGTTCATTTGTTCGGAACATGAATTAATCATGCCAGGGAGACTCCCGGCCGCTGGACCACATTTTGCTGTGTTAGCAACAAACGTCCCTTCATCCTGTCGACACAACCAGAGGGGAAAACAGAGGTCCAGAAGCCGCCAAGGTGATGTGAGGACCTGTGGGTCACCCACAGCAGAGGAAGGGAGGGACACATGCCCTATTCTTTCCACCTCACCCCCTCCACACAAACACACACAGCGCTTCAGCCCCGATCTTGGTTTCCTTCCTTTTGCTTCGGAGCACACCCACCTCAAGGCTTCAATTGCACGGATCCTACTTTCCATCCAGCTTCCGGCCTGTCACTGGCAGGGACCCAGAGCAGGACATCTCCTGGGTATGGTGGGGCTCACAGGTTTCCGTGATGGGCTTGCCAGAATCGTCCTGCTTTATCTCCTGTCCCTCTTCATTTAGGCTTGGGTGCGTTCCTCCTCCTTTTCTCCTCTCCCTCCCTTCTTTCTTTCCCTCCCTCCCTCCCTCCTTCCTGTCTCCCTCTCCCTCCTCCCTTTCCTTCCCTTCCTCTCTCCCTCCTCTTGTCTTCTGCCCTCATCTCTACCTCCCTTTCTCCCCTTCATCTTCCCTCCCTCCCTCCCTTTATTTACTCTTTCCACCTGTCTTTCCTTCACTCTTTCCTTTCTTATTTCTCTTTCCTTTTCCTCCACTCCCCCCTCCCCCTGCAGGACTTTCACCCTGTGGTTCCAGAGAAATGAGAATGAAGGGAATAATACTGAAAAGCAGCCAGGCTCAGCCAATAAATCCTCTAATGCTTGTAATAGTTTCATTTTCTTCATGTTCATCCTAGTTTAATAGTTTAATCAACATCTTCAAAAAACTTGTGATTTACTCCACGGAACCTTAATAAGAGGCAAGGAAAGTCCCTCCCTCCCTTCCTTCCTTCCTTCCATTTATTCAATAAATGTTCTTTGAGGGTCTGTTCTGGGCCAGGCTCTGGGCTAAGTGCTAGACACAGTGAATAGAAACATGGACATGATCCCTGCTCTGATGACCTTACAGTCTAGTGGGAGAGACAGATTTTCACCACAAATCACACATTCATGTATTCTCACGACCTCAATGAAAGCTCTGAATTTCCGTGAGGATCTGAACAGACGAACTGACCCCGTGTGGACGTGGAGACTTCCTTGAGGAGCGGATCTGAAGGACGGGTTTTCTAAATGAGAGAGAAGAGGAATGAGCACGCCAGGCAGAGGGAACAGAATGTGCAAAGGCCCCGGGTTGAGAGGAAGCGAGGCACTTTCACAGAACAGTGTGGCTGGGACAGAGAGTGGAAAAAACAAGGCAGAGGTTGGCAGAGGTTGGCAGAGGCCAGATGTTCAGGGCTCGCACCCGAGGTAAGACTTTGAGTCTTCACTCCAAAAACAAGGGGATGCCATTGAAGAGTTTCCCTGGGGGCCAGGAGGCAGGGTGGTGGATGGGTGTGATCGATTTGGCTGTTGGTGCCGTCAAGGGCGGGGTGGGAGGTGGGTCCTTTGGGGAGCCTTGCTAGCCTCAGGTGAACTGCCTGGACTGGAAAGAAGCAGATTGGGTTGGATACAGCATTGGTCCCAGGGGCTGGATTGGTACCTGTTCTGGTTTCTTGAAAGGGAGGTATCCTGCCTGCACACCTCCTGTGTGGGTCAGAGGATCCTACGAGTAAGGAAGGTGGAAGGATCGTCACTGACTATGCATAAAAAAGCTTCAGGCCTGAAGTCAGACAGATCTGGCTTTGCTGTTTATCAGCTGTGAGATCCCAGGCAGGTTTGCAGCTTCTCTGAGCCTGTTTCCTTATTTGTAGCACGAGGATACTAATAGTAATAAATGTGTTGTTTTTGTCTGCCTATCATCCCCTTTCCGATTAGGAAATTACCACTGCATGTGGTTCTGGTGGGACGGGGGATCCCTCAGCCCCACTTACCTTCTGGGCACATAATCCAGGCCCCTTGGGCCCGGCCTCCCTGTCCCCAGGGGTTGGTCTCAGGGACCCAAGCAGGGTCGGTCAGAGTACCTCCGTGGAATCTGATATGGGGCTGTTGGAGGAAAGGGTCTTTCTTGCTTTTAGATTACGAGCTATAAGACCATAGACTTGACCTACTGGCGTCCAATTTTCTCGGGAAAAAAATAAGGGAGATGAGTGGGGTAGGGAGAGGAGTGAGAAAGAGAGAGAAAGAGGAAAAAAACTTTGAGGTGCTGGATGCAACAGTTCCTGAAGCCCAAAGCACCGCTTGCACTTAGTTAGTGAGCCCATCAGTGCCCATTCAGGCTTAAGCCAATTGGAGTTGGGTTTTGTCACTCATAATGGATGTGTTCTGACCAATGAACCACATCATTGGGTTATTGTGAGGGTTAATTTAGGTAAAGAACCAAAAGCAAGTGTGAAGTGCTCACCTTGCAGAGTGCTCAGTAATCACCATCGAGGCTTACTGTCTGGGCCGCAGTTCACAGCTGTAGAATACATAACTAGAGTGTGTGCTGTTTCTCACCTCCTGTGTGTAGTCTCCTATTACCCCACAGAGCGTTATACATCACCTTCACGATCCGCCGTAAAAGCCTCAGGTAGTGACTCAAGCTCCCCTTCCCTCCCTCCCCACCTCCCTCCAAAACTTGTGACTCCTCTGTCCCCTGGGGCTCTCTTGAAGTGACGGTGACAGAAACAGAACGCAATGACCTGAAGGATGTAACTGTGTTTAGATCTAATTTAAGAAGACCAGCTCCCTCCTACTCCACAGCAACTGATTCCCCATTACCTTTTTTTACAGAGTGTATTAGTTATCTACTGCTGTATAACAAATGAGCCCCAAACTTAGTAGCTTAAAACAACCAGAGATTTATTATCACCTGGCTTCTGTGGGTCAGGGATGCCACAGCAGCTTTCCTGGGTAGTTCTAGCTCAAGGTCTCTGAAGAGGCTGAAGGCAAGACATCAGCCAGAGAGCTACTTTCAGCTGAAGGCTTGACTGGGGCTGGAGGATCCACATCCAAGATGGCACACTCATATGGCTGTTGGAAGGAGACTTTAGGTCCTGGCCACATAAACCTCTCCATAGGGCTGCTGGAGTGTCCTCAGGCTATGACAGCTGGCTTTCCTCAGAGTGAGTGATCCAAGAGAGAGGCAGATGGAAGCTGCAATATCTTTTTTTTTTGTTTATTTTTTGCGGTACGTGGGCCTCTCACTGTTGTGGCCTCTCCCGTTGCGGAGCACAGGCTCCGGACGCGCAGGCTCAGCGGCCATGGCTCACGGGCCCAGCCGCTCTGCGGCATGTGGGATCTTCCCGGACCAGGGCACGAACCCGTGTCCCCTGCATCGGCAGGCGGACTCTCAACCACTGTGCCACCAGGGAAGCCCTGCAATACCTTTTATGACCTAGTCTTGGAAGTCACAAACATCATTTCTGCAATATTCTTCTGACTATACAGTTCAGAGCTATTCAGCGTGGGAGGGGGCTACACAAGGATGTGAGTACCAGGAGTCGGGGTCATTGAGGGCCGTCTTAGAGGTTGGCTGCCACGCTTATGAGGGGAGCAGTGGTATTCTTAACTCTCATTCAAGTTTCTTCTTGGTCTGATAGGACTTCTCTTCACCAAGGAGGCCTGTGGATGCTCAGGATAACGTGGCATCTTTGAGGCACCAGAAAACACCCCTTCCAACAACTTGTGCTTGAAAGAGCTTTTTTTTCAGAGCTTGCAAAGAGCTCCTTAAATAAACTAGTGAAATGACTAAACTAATTTGCTGGTCTGTAATTTCCTGCCTTGTCTGGAGATTTCCTAATAAACAGTAGCTTCAGGCTGGCAACCTGCCAGCATTACAGCCCTCTCCTGAGTGACAAACAAGGGATGTGTAAAGCATCTCAGAGGGTTGAGGAGGTTGGTACATCACAGGGGAAAGTGCTGGACCGAGGCTGGATGTTTGGCTTTGAGAGCTGGCCCTGCCTCTTACCTACCTTCATATTCCGAAGGTATAAAAGTGGTGATAACCCTGGTCCTCCCGGACTCACAGGGCTATATTACTTGGTGTGAATGAGCTGATGTAGCATTTCCAAGAGGCGGGTCCCTGGGACGCTAGCAGCATGGGCTGTTAACCCCAAAAGGCGTTCTGTGCTGGAGTGAGCGTGGTTTCCCGTGTTAAGCAAATTCCAGCCATTTCCCACCTTCCTTGATGACAGGCACAGCCAGCTTCGTGGGCTTACTGCCAGGGCAGCCACACGGGGCCCTGAGCTCAGAAGGGCCCTGTTGTTGCTGTCTTGAAATTCTTAATACGTTAAAAAGAAATTTGGGGGCTTCCCTGGTGGTGCAGTGGTTGAGAGTCCGCCTGCCGATGCAGGGGTCGCGGGTTCGTGCCCCGGTCCAGGAAGATCCCACGTGCCGCGGAGCGGCTGCGCCCATGAGCCATGGCCACTGAGCCTGCGCGTCCGGAGCCTGTGCTCCGCAACGGGAGAGGCCACAAGAGTGAGAGGCCCGCGTACCGCCAAAAAAAAAAAGAAATTTGTATTGGAGTACAGTTGATTTACAATGTGTTAGTTTCAAGTGTACAGCAAAGTGAATCAGTTATACATAGACATATATCCACTCTTTTTTTTTAATATATTCTTTTCCCATATAGGTCATTCATTACAGAGTATTGAGTAGAGTTTCCTGTGCTCTACAGCAGGCTCTTATTAGTTATCTATTTTATGTGTAGTAGTGTGGATACGTCAGTCCCAATCTCCCAATCTATCCCTCCCCACCCTGCCTCTCCCCTGGTAACAAGTTTGTTCTCCACGTCCGTGACTCCATTTCTATGCTGCAAACAAGTTCATTTGTACCCTTTTTTTTTTTTTTAATCTTTGAAGTTGTGTTTTTTAAGTGACGATTGATGGGACAATAGAGCTTTTGCCGGGCAATGGGTGTCTCGACTCCCAGGAGCCCCCTTCTCACTGTATCCTAAAGGTGGACTCTTGACTGCCTGTTTCTCTTTCCTTCTGCCCACCGGCTCCCCCTGCCCCGCCCAGAGACACGTCACCAGAGCACCCAGATCACGGAGCTCAGGACGGTGACTGGTTCTCACTGAAGAGGTGGACTGGTCTGCTGTCACCCTCTGCCATCTGCATGCATGCTTGGGCCTGGGTGCTTGTGAGGGGGAGGGCTGGGGTCCAGTGCCCATCCCACGGCATCGCAGGGCAAGGCAGCAGCTCTCCCGATGCTGGGCTGGCAGTGCCACGGCACGCTGGGCAGACGGTTTGGTGGGGGCCTCTCGCCTCCCTCTGACCCAGGTACCAAGGAGGCTGTAATCCCTTGGGGATCACCCATTTGCTGTGAGTCGGGGCACCTATGGGAAGAGAAGGTGAATTCCCGCCCCCTCCCCTCACCCGCCAGGGCTGTGCATTCTCCCTTTTCTTGGCATCCCACCTGTGGAACTTGTCAGATCCTGTAACATAAAGGGCACCACGCTCTAGTGGGTCAGAGCGCAGACTTGGGAGCCGCACTGTCTGGGTTTGGGTCACGTCTCACCAGTGTTGTCACCTTGGCCCATTTACCTACCCTTTCTGTGCCTCTGTTTCCTCATCTCTAAAATAATGATCATGTAGTTACGACCTCACAGGTTGTCGTGTGGATTCAATGAGGTAGTACATGCCGAGCACCTAGACTACGGCTCCCCGTGCATTGGGTATTTAATATTTGTTTCCCCCAAAGGACTTCGGCACTCCTGGGGCAGAGGTGTCACCTGTACCGTCCACTGCTGCAGTCCTGGTACCCAGCGCCATGCCCAGAACAGATGCAATGGATGGACCCTGGTCGAAGGAAAGAATCTCCAAGAGGGGCTTTCCACGGAACCCTCACCCTATCTTCTTTTTTCTAGAGACTCTTACACAATCAGCATTCCACAGAGGGCACATTTAGGAAACGCCAAGCTCACCTCCATGAAATGACGTACCCACAGGTGCAGGGGGCAGTTACACACACACAGCTCTCTGCAGGTCCTTTCCCCTCCTCTTGGTCCTTTGAGACTCAGTGTCTCACCCATCCGTGTCTCCTTTAGGGTCGTCTGACGTTGGGGATGGAGCACACGGACACCCCAGAGCCTCTTGCCCACCTCCCGTCTGGGCCCATCTCTCCCTGCCACCCGATAACTCATTCCTCCTCCCCAGCCTCCCCCGTCCTTAACTGGGCCAATCTGTCCCCCTGACACCACGCTCTGCTTTGTTTTCTCCGCAAAGCCCTCTCTTGGCACTTGACGGATTCTCAGCTGTCGCGAGCACATTTTTCAATCTGTGCTCTTCCAGTGATTTCCCAGCCAGGTTTCAGCTTTTTAAACGCTACTTAGTTTTATAATTTCCCAATGATTTTCCTCGCCTGCCAGGGTTCCTCTCCATCGCCACTCCGCAGCTTCCTTCCTGGGGCGCCAAAGCCGTGCAGGTGACCCTCTAAGGAAGCCTGACTTATTCAGCCGTGGGGACCATCACTGTCCTAATTCGGGCTCCTCCAAAAGCTGGTCCTGAGAGAAGGGCACGGAGACAGTAGTTGATTTGGAAAGTGATCCAGGAAGCAGGAGTGAGGGAGGGTGAGAGAGGGAAGGGAGAAGGGCCCAGACGGCCACCTCATCTTCTGGGTACCCACTGGGTGACCTGCAGGGAACCATAGGAACGGAATGACCTTTGTGCCGTCCCACTGGAGGGTGGCGAGGCTGAGCATTTAGCCGCTGCCTGCCACCCCCATTGCTGGAGGGGCGTCCCTGGGAAAACGAACTTCCCTGCCTTTCTATCTGTGCCTGTGCAACCAAGCGGCCTTTCCTGGCTCTGGAGGAAACCTGAGTAGTGCTAGAGGTGGAGTTTAGGAAACATCTGTGGAAGTTTCCATCAGAGCTCATGTGACTTGTGCACACAGATGTTCACTCCGGCCAGTTACACATCCACGACGCCCAGGAGTTGGGACTTTCTCTTGGGCTGTGAACTCTTCCATTTCTTTGTCTTCTTTTTAAGCCTCTAATTATAAAGGCATTTTGCTGCCTTTGGGACAGGCTTCAGGTGGTTGGTGCCCCTACCAGAAGGACCTTGGGTCCGCAGTAAGAAAGGACATTCAGCCAGGCAGTTCTTGTCCCTTAATGACACCTTGGCTGGAGCCCATAAGTTCCTGTTCACGTTGGATGTAGAAAGGTCCAGTTTAAAATCCTAGCCTCGGGCTTCCCTGGTGGAGCAATGGTTAAGAATACGCCTGCCAGTGCAGGGGACACAGGTTCGAGCCCTGGTCGGGGAAGGTCCCACGTACCGCGGAGCAACTAAGCCCGTGCGCCACAACTACTGAGCCTGCACTCTAGAGCCCGCGAGCCACAACTACTGAAGTCCGCGTGCCTAGAGCCCGTGCTCCGCAACAAGAAGCCACCGCAACAAGAAGCCCGTGCACCACAATAAAGAGTAGCCCCCGCTCGCGCCCATGCACAGCAACGAAGACCCAATGCAGCCAAAAATAAATAAATTAATTAAAAAAAAAATCCTAGCCTCGTCACCTCCCTCTGTCCTGCTCATGGCCTGAGGGGGGCAGTGAGGAGGGAGCCGGGTCCGCTCTAAGGATCCTTCCTCCTTCTCCCACCCCCTCCTCCCCTCCTCTCTCCCCTGGGCTGCAGAAGACAACGTGAAGGGCATTCCCTGGAGTTTGCGATGGGGCCAGGTGCTGAGACAGGGAGAGGGGTCTGGAGAAAGGGAAGGCGCCTGTTCTTACTCAGCAGGAACTGCAGGAGTCCCCTCTCCACCGACACCAGCTGTCTGCGTGCTCCCTCTGCGTGATGAGCTCCAAATGGGTCCATTCGTGACTCCTGTGAAGCGCGTCTGGGTGTGCGTGGGCAGAGTGGGATGTGGGGAACGTCCCCTCGATGCACAGATCTCCGATGTAGGAGAACCACTGCTGCTTGACCTCTCCTGACTCCCCCTCAGCAGAATCACCCCCAACAGCCACTGGCTCCTGGGGTCTTCTTGCCTGGGGGCCACCTTCCTGGTTGAGGCTGAAGCCTATGGGGTCCTCTCTGCCTGAGGCAGACTCCTTGCCCCATCCCTTTTAGTGGTGGGAGGGTTGACTATCCCTCTCTCTCCCTCACTGTCTCCAACTCTCTCCTGACGCTTCTAGAATCGGTCTGAAATTCCTGTTGCTCACGAGGGTCCAACCAGGAAAAGAGATGCCCGGCTCCCCGTGCAAGCCCCCTGAGTCTCTAAGCACCTCTCCCAGAACATTCCTTCCTTGACTCAGAGAAGGAGACTCATCTCTCCCGCCTGGAAGTCAGAGCGCTGTTCAGATCCCCATGTTTGTTTGTGCAGGTTGGAGGGAAGGAAGGAAGGAATGGTGGTTGGGCCAGTCTGGGTATCGCTTCGTCTGCCTGAATGCACTCTGGCTGCTTTGTGGCTCCCTTAGGAAAGAGGTTCTCACCTTGGGTGGGAGCATTGCTTTTTGTATTCACCAACCTCTAAGTGAAAGTTGGCATTTCTTCCTGTTCAAAATGTAGACATCAAATCCCACAGTATTAGTCGTGCCTGTGACTTTGTCATCCATCAGAATCAGAGATATTTTCGTATCACACTACAGTTGTCAGATATCTGAAAATGACATTTTATGTTCATCTTCATTTAAAGATTACAGTCGTAATTAGATCCGCTGCTAGATCTTGTTTTTTAATGTTAATAAAGTAGCACCAGTATTACTATATCATAAATCTGTTTAATATTTTGAGAGCCAAGTAACTGATTTTCTCTGTAGTTCCATGTATTTTATTTTGTGCATTTGAAAGCATTGTTCTAAAAAGAGGCCCATCACTTCACTGGATGCCAACATGGGAAAGGTCAGAGCCTTGCTCTGGAACATGTGGGTTCTTTGTGTCTTACGTCTAGTTTGAGGGCTTGGAATGCTAGGACTGGCATATCCCTCTAGATCATTTCCTACTCTGGCTTTCTTTTTAATTAGGATCCTGTTGTCCTCATTCGGGGCCAATAGGAGCTGACATGTGTTAAGCGTTTCCTCTGTACAAGCATAGTGCAAAGCACTTTACATGCACTGGCTCATTTAATTCTCATTTTTTTATGGAGGCATAGAGAGGTTAAGTGACTTGCCAATGGTCACACAGCTAGTAACTGGGGGAGCTGGGATTTGAACCTGAGTAGTCTGACTCCAGAGCACACATTCTTAAACCTGTTGATTGCAAACCAGGTAAGAGATGGCTAGTTTTCCAAAAAGCGCATGTTCCTGGCTTTTAATGGTGTGGGCCCAGCTAGTAGACTCTTAATCACTGCAGTGTACAGCTCAATACCCTTTTGAGCTCCCCAACTGAGAAGCAAACATTGAACCACAGCGCCCTCTGGCTTACATAGCAATCTGATCCCTCACTCTAGAGTCAAGTTGGCCCAAAGAAATTTAAGACCAACCTTTATTAGGCACCCACTATGCGGCAAACCCTGAGTCAGGCGCTGGGGATAGGAGTAGAATAGGTATAGCTTGCACCCTCCAGGAATTACTGTCAATTCAAGAAAGACACACCCAGAAGCTGTGTTGGCTTAAGGAGAGCCAAGCTCTAGTGAAGGGTGTAGACACAGAGACCCGTGGATGCTGTGGGGTAAGAGACTGTCACAAGATCAGGAAAAGCCCTCCTTCACCTCCCTTGAGGCGCCCTACCCTGATGCCACCTTGGGCTCCCTTGCCTGGCCCAAGTTCCAAGATTGCTTTTGGTCCTTCCTCCCACTGAAACATGTGTGTCTTCCTTCCTCTTCCCGCTGTATGCTCCCAGATGGCTGCCTAGCTAATCTCAGAGCCTCATTCAAAGTCAAGGGTTAATGACTCCTGAATTTTAACAGGAGTTTTAAGTGCTGTAAACCAGGGATCACCAGCACGAACAGCAGAGGGTCAGGCTGATAACATCAGTGAACCAAGCAGGCCTGTATTTGCGTGTTAGACATGCAGGAATGTTCTTCACTCCCACAAAGATACCCTCACCTATTTTTTTTCTAAACACATTGTCTTCTGGAACAATTGTTCCCTTTTCTTTTCACTTTTAATAGAGATCAAATACAGATAAATATTTCTCTACCAGGAGAAAAACGACAGTGCAGCATGGCGATAAATGCTAATAGTCACGTGGAAAACTAAGGGGACTGGTGACTTGGGCTGCCCCAGAAACAGACTCTGAGAGTAAGATTTGATGCAATTAGTTTATTTGGAAGGTGATCCTGGGAAACATTGGGAGGGAACTAGAAACCAGGACAGGGAAAGGAAGGCAGCCTGTCAATAAAGGATGCCTCGTGGAGTGAGCTGCCACTGTGGGCAGCTGGGACGCAAACTCTGGAAGCAAGTGTAAAAGCTGCCCTTCAGCTAGCCCATCTGAGGACTAGGGAGCTGGGGTATTTATACATCAACTTCCATCAGTTGTTGGTTAGGGGTTCTTGGCAGGTGGTAGGACTCTAATTCTCTGGCCCGTCTGGCTGAGTAGGCTCCAGGGGACCAGAGAAAGCCCTCAGGCAAAGCAACACAGGTTCTGGGGATTGGATGTCAGGCCATTGGACCCCAAGCTAGTAAGACCCGAGGGTGCGACAGGCATTGACCATGGTGAGCTGAAGCATGCTTGCAGCTGAATTCCGCCAAGAAAGAATGTGGTCCCAGGGTTGCTAGACCTTCTGATTTCCCAAGAAAAGCTGGACATTTAGATTTTTATGTGAAATTTCTCAATTTGTAAATGTTGACAACAAACCTAAAATTTTATTTATTTTATTTTTATTTATTTTGTTTAGTATAACTGCTTTACAATGTTGTCTTAGTTTCTGCTGTACAGTGAAGTGAATCAGCTATATGTATACCTATATCCCCTCCCTCTTGGACCTCCCTCCCTCCCCCACTCCTATCAAACCTAAAATTTTTAAAATATACTGTAGAAGCTAACCAGAGCATGTCTGTGGGCTGTATCCAGTTTACAAGCAGCCAGATTATGACGTCTGATCCATCCTAATGGCTGATCCTGGCTCCAGACCATTTTTGCTCAAGGCAAATTCCAAAGATGCGTTCTCACAAGGATAGGTATTAGTTAGGGAGTAGGTTGAGTTGGTGTAATATAGAGACACTGTAGTACAGTGTTGGTAACCAGATAGAAGTGTGTTTCTTTTTTATGTAAAGTCTGGAGGTAGGTGGATGGTCCAGAATGGCTCTGCTGCCTGAGATTGTCCAGGGACCCAGGTTCCTTCTATCTTGTTGTCTTTATCCATGTGGTCAGGGCTGGCTCACTAGTTCCTTGTCCACCTTCCAGTTAATAGGAAAGGGGAAAGAGGAGCTCAGTCAGTTCCAGTAATTGGTAATTGCACCATTCGCTTCTTCTCGCATCCCACGGGTAAGAACTTAGTCACATGGTCACTTAGTCACATGGTCACGTAGTCACATGGTGACTAAGTCTAGCTACAGGGGATGCTGTGGGACGTAGTCTCTCTCTCTCGTCGGCTGTATGTTCAGCTTAATCTTGGTGTGTGTGTGAAAATTATATTTTTATAGAATTAGGGAAGGCTGATATTAAGGGACAGTGAGAAGCCTTTGCCACAGTAAAGGAAGGGTCTGGAAAAAAGGATGGGATTCAAACCTGAGGCAGGACCTACCTGAGAAAGATTCTTTTTTCTCACAAGAATGAAGAAAGCCTGGCTTTCCTCTCTTTGTTTTGCACTGTTCAGTCATGAAAACTTAATAGGAGAAAGCTTTCAAAAACCTTAACAGAAGATTTGCCCAAACCCAAACCTCGAAAAAGTCCGTTATAATGAGAAAGAAATAAACACAGTAAACACCCACGAGACACAAGGTCTTTTCACATATGTGGTCTCATATAATCTTCACACTTATCCGATGAAGTAGGTATTATTATTCCCCCATTTTTCAGAAGAAAAACTGAGGATAAGACAAACAGGTTGACATTGAAGCTCTGTAACTCGGGCCGGGGCATGGGCACTGGCCAATTAGAGCTGCCATACAGGTTTGTCCCATCCGGGAAGTGAAGGGCCTCGGCCGGGATTTGAAATGAGGCCCATGTGACTGCAAAGCCTACATGCTTTTCACTGCAGTCTGACTTCCTTATGCCAGCTGCTTCTGCAGAGACGGCGACACCAAATCTACTGGGTTGTTGAGACGGTAAACAAACCGTGATGGATGAATCTCGTCTCCTCATATGAATGCCTTATTGTTCTTATTCTTCATGCCCTGACAGAGTACTTACAGCCTCTCCTGTGGCTCTGCTTCTATCTGGTGGAGTAAGGAAGGTCAGAACTCCCAGACCTAGCAGAAAGTTACAGCTGGGATTTGAGTCAGTGAAGACTTGAAGACTCAGCAAGTGGCCCTTGGCATTACTGTTAACCGGGTCAAGGCCATTAACGCTCCTGTCATTAATTGGCTTGTTCTGTGATATACTGTTGTCCCAGAAATACCCATATGGGTGTACCCCATATATAAGCCAACTCTATGAAAACTGAGACTCGAAAAGATGAATGGGAGATAATTATTTAACCACAAGAGACTTTGTTTTGCAGAATGGCATTTCGGTATAGCTTGTCTCAAAATAACCCTGGAAATTTGATTCTGGAAAAAAGGGAGGGATAGATACAGAGATGTGTGGGTTCCCTCCTGGTCCATTTGGGAATGTTCTGGAATAGATAAGATTTCAAGAACTCTGTAATGATGTGTCAGAGAGAACTTGTGAAATCTGAATTGGGTTGGGGTGGTTTGTGGTGGATCCATTTGGGGTGCCTGCCAAGCCCTGTCTCTCCTCTGAGAATCTAGTTACCCACAACCCCACTGGAAGAAAGAGGGGGTCTAAGCAGCCATGCCTATGCCAAGGGACCCGCACACCCCACCCCTTACCACTAACCGGATCAAAGGTAAGCTCCTGACCCAGGTATCAATCCATGAGCCAACCAGCCTCTGCCTTTCAGACAGGGCCTGGCTACCTTGATTTCCTATTGTTGGGTGTCCATGGGATTGCCTGCTGCATCCTTAGAATAAGCATGGTCAAAGCTCCCACTCAGTGGGGATTCCACACTGGTCCCAGCTTATCCAGCGTGGTCAGGAGTGAGATCTTCTACCATCTGCTCTCAGTGGGTCCAGTGGTCTCCATGGGCCCTTCTGTCCTGGGAGGCTTTTGTCCTGGCCATTGGATGGGGGAAGGGTGTTATCCATGGGACACATCACTGCAAACTGGATGACTGATGGGGTTTGGTGGGCCTTGCCAGATAAGAGAGTAGCCTTGATGTCAACTCAAGGAACTCCCAGCTCCTTGGTGCAACACTGGGGGAGGCTGTGATCCTTATCCTCCCACTGTGATGCCCTGAGTGTAAGCTGTCTTTGCTTTGTTTCCCCCTGGAGTAACCTCACTTCTTGCTGAGTTACACTGGGGGTGGAGATGGGGAACAAAGTCCTCTGGATGCAGCAGAGAAATTTGATGGTATGAAAGGGCTGGGTGAACCCACTGTTAATGCCTCACATGTTACCCCACCCCGCTAGCTTGGGTGAATTTCTTTTCCTTGCAACCAAACGTGTCATGCAACATACCGACGCAGTAATCTGCCCCTTGCTTGTCCCTCCATTCCCTTCTGAATTTCTACAGGAAGTAGAAACCCTATCTGGCTACCCAGGAGTCTTGGAAACGTCATATCCAGATTTACTGCATTGCCCAATCAAAATCCATCAGGGCTTGAAGTTTAGCAACTGTCCCTGTATATTCAAAGGAAGGTCTTTATAGAAACAACAAACTTGCATTCCAATATCATGGGAGTTTCTTGTAAAGGAAGTTGGCCATCCCCTTGACTCTTTGCCTGATCCTTTCCTCCTTTTTAATCCCATCTGGATGAACTGTGCCAGTTCTTTCTCCTTCCGTTAATTGTATGCGTCGTGCGGGCTTTGTCGGTACTTTCTATGTTCCAGTCCCTGTGCTAAATGATTTGCAGATGCCATGCTGTTTAACTGTCCCAAGCCCAGTGCGGTAGCTACTAATGATTATCCCCATTTTATGGATGGGGAAATTGAGAGGCTAAGTTACCCATCTGACTCCACTGCCCTGGAGTTTTACCACCCTGCTTTACTATCCCTCCTGCTTCCCTGGAGTTATAGTAAAATTTCCTCCTGTAGTTTTCAGTGGCTGCAGGGGAGAAGGCCCAGGTGTCCTGCTTGGCGGCAAGGCCCCCGGAACTTGGCTTTTCTCCTTCCGCCTTCCCTGCCAGCCCAGCTGCCAACCTGGAACACAGCCCTTTCCAAGAAAGCCCAGGAGAGAAGCCAAATGTTGACTCACCTGCCAGACACAGGGATGCTGCAGCCAAGATGCCTCAGGGCCTGTGTGGGAGGAGTGGCACACAGGCCCGTTGTGAGGCCCGGAGGCACGGCTCCGTGGGGCAGCTTCAAAGGGCTGGGCCTTCTTCCCTGAGTGCTCTGGGTTCCAGAGGCTAAAGAGATCCAGATGGGCTTGTCCCCTGCCCCACCCACTCCATCCTTGAGCCCTGGAAGTTTCTGAAGGACACTGTTTCCGCCACACTTCCCCTTGGGTGGCGGGCAGGACTCTAAGAAAGCCCCCAGGATTTTCTGCCCCTGCCTGCTCCCCAGGGTGCACTCCCTGTACACTCCCCGAGACTGAGAATGCGATGGATTTTACTTCCATGAGTAGGTTATGTTACAAGATACCCTTGACCTTAAGAAAGGGAGATGATCCACCCGGGCCTGATCTAATCACAAGCACCCTTGAAAGGCAGAGTTTTCTCTGGCTGGTGGCAAGTGAGAGGTGCAAAGCGGGAGGATTTGACCCAGACTTTGTGGCTTGAAGATAAAGGAAGCCTCACGGCAAGGAATGTGGGCAGCTTCTAGAAGCTCAGAGTGGCCCTGGCTGGCCCTGGCAGCCAGCAAGGAAACAGGGACCTCAGGCCTACAACTGCATGGAATTGAATCCCCCCAATGAGGAGATGACCTTGGAATTCGATTCTTCCATAGAGCCTCAGACAGGAACCCAGCCCAGCAAGCACCTGGACCTCAGCTTTCTGGTACCCTGGGCAGACAACCCGCTAGGCTTGTGACCTCCAGAACTGGGCTCACGGGTGTTGCTTCAGGCTGCTTAGTTTGTGGAAATTTGTCACGTGGCAGTTGAAAACGGCTACCCCCTGGATACCTAACGCATCTTTTTTTTTTTTCTTTTGGCCGTGCTGTGCAGCATGCGGGATCTTAGTCGACAGACCAGGGATCGAACCTGTGCTACCTGCAGTGGAAGCACAGAGTCTTAACCTCTGGACCGCCAGGGAGGTCCCCTAATAGCATCTTAACCCTAACGTGTTCAGCTGTTCCCTCAAACCTACTCCTCGTACTCTACCCCATCTGGTTCATTACAACTCGCTTCTTCTTGGCTCGGGTCCAAACTCTTAAAGTCAGCCTTGACTCCTGTCTTTCTTGTAGACCCTACATTAGATCCATCAGCACATTCTTTCCACTCTCCCTTCTTAATGTATCCAGATTTTGACCACGTTTCACCACCCGCATTGCCCTGTCCCTTCTCCTTTCATAAACTCCCTGACAGCTCTGTAGTTTATTACAGGGGAGCTGGGGTCCTTGTACTTCCCAGGCAGGAGAGGGAGGGTGCTCCCAGGCTGTGATTGGCTGCCGTCTTCTTTGGCTTCTCTATGGACCTGTCGGGGTGGCTGATAAATTCAGATAGAGACACAAAGCAGAGGATGGCAGAAGAGGGGTATCCACGTGGAGACCTAACAGGGAGCAGACAACATTCAAACTCTGGCCACCCTTGGCCTTGGGGTCTCTCAGAGCCGGCTGCCCCGCATGGCTGCATGTAGAACACAGTTGTCTTCTTTTTTTTTTTTTTTTTTTTGCGGTACGCGGGCCTCTCACTGTTGTGGCCTCTCCCGTTGCGGAGCACAGGCTCCGGACGCGCAGGCTCAGCGGCCATGGCTCACGGGCTCAGCCGCTCCGCGGCATGTGGGATCTTCCCGGACTGGGGCACAAACCCGTGTCCCCTGCATCGGCAGGTAGACTCTCAACCACTGCGCCACCAGGGAAGCCCCACACAGTTGTCTTCTGCGAGGAGTTCCCAAGCCTGCTTCAGGACTGCTTATGCTCAGAAGTCACGCTGTGGAATACTTTTCGGAGATGGGGTTTTATTTATTGTTCAAAGTTTTGAGCCAACAGTGAAAACTTATTGTTGATGATGACTGGGGAATTCCCGGGAGGCCCAGAAGAACTCACTGGCAACCAGTCTCCTGGTTGAGATTTAGAGCTTTCAAGTCAGCCAACGTGTGAGTCCAGCTCATCCTTCCTAACTGGGTTTCCTGGGGCCACAGTTTCCTCAGTGAAGATGAAATGAGATCAGTTTTCTTTCTGGTCAAACATTTAGCACAGTACCTGGCATCCAGTAAGTTCTCATTGCATGGTGGCGGTTATGCTATGTTGTCTGTAATTTATTTCTGAAGCTAAAGCATAGATAATATGCTGCGTGTGCCTGCGTATGTGTGGCACACATGTGTGTGTGCGCGCGCGGGCGTGCTCTCATCCACATTGTAGGGGCAGTTATCTAACATTTGAAAGATCACAGCCCCAGACTCCAGAGGAAGTTTCCCTAAGTGCTTCAATTATCTGGCTTAGCTCGGCGCCCACGGGTGTGTTAATTAGCATAATGGATTTCTAAAATGGTTTTTCATTGATGAAAATAATGGTGTTTGAGAAAGGTGATGGCTGGAGATATTTCACGGTGCACCGGCCTTGCCTGAACTCTGCAGACTAATTAAGTGAGACCAGTTGCTCATTCTCTTGGAAAGGCCCTGAGCTCTGAAGTCCAGTCAGTCCTGAGTCTAGACATTAAAGGGTTGATTTTATCACCTACCTGACTGGGTTAGCTAAATACTGCACTGGCGGTATTGTCACATCCGCCTCAAATGAACTTTTCACGAAAGAGGCTGTCCAAGTATCTAAAAGGGCAGATCGCTGAGGGGTCCCCAGGCTCAGGGGACGGGTTGACTGGCTGTGGATATGCCTGCTCGCTAATAACTGTTTCCTTGCTGGTGGAATTCAGGCTGAGATGGGCTCTGTCTGTATCATACCATCCGGTTTGGAGGTAGGGGAGGAAACCTGTAGCCTTCATAGCCTTCTAACTTTGGGGGGATGGGGAAGCTATAATCAAACACCTTATAATTTGAATAGTCAAATTGCTTAGGACAGTTTGCAACAATTGCTTTCAAATAAGTAAGAGAATTACAGTGGAATCAAGGAATAACTGGTTTCCTCTAGCTTAGGAAAGACGTGTTATGACAGGAAGTCAGAAAACTGTGAGAATAACACTCTGTATAGCATGTCCTGGGGTGGAGTTCTAGTGCTATTTTTTTAGACGCAGGTCAAACTTAGAAGGTGTGTGTGTGTGTGTGTGTGTGTGTGTGTGTGTGGTGTGTGTGTGTGTGTGTGTGTGTACATGAACAGAGGAGCAGGTAGAAGGTAAGAGGTGAGGAAGGTGAGTGGAGAATTCTGGTACTGTTTTTCTCCCAGGAAAAGAAAGGAAATGTCATGGAACTTTCTAGAAGTGACATGGCTGAGTGGGATGAGCTAGAGTTTGGCCCTCAGATCAGGATTTGGATGCGGCCTCTCTATCTTCCTAAGTGATCTTGGGCAAATTTCTTGGTCTCTCTGAATCTGCTTCATCATCTACAAAATGGATATAAGAATACTTTCCTCCGAGTTGTAATTAAGGCAAAGGGACTTGAAACCACTTAGCAAAACGTCAGGCACAGAGTGGGCCTTCGGTAAAGAGTTGCCTCCCTGAATATTTACAGGGTATCGGGGGCTGTGCCGACGGTATCCAGGTTACAGCCACCAACAGGCATATAGGTCTCCCAGAGTTTACATCCCAGCAGTGAGGATGAGATTCACGAAGTCATCCCGTGAGAATCCCCCAGCGTGACTGTTAAAAATGCAGGTGATGGTGAGTGCTGTCCAGGCCTCCTGAACCAGAGGATCAGTGGGTGGGGCTGGGGACCCATTTTTAAGAAACTCCCCAGGTAATTCTGATGGGCTGCCAGGTTGGGGAACCGCTGAATTAAGCAGTCCAATTCTCTAGGGTAGCTTCTGGTCTGGCAAAGCTTCCATCTCCCTTCAAAGGCTCCCTGGCTGAGAGTCTGACCCGAGTGCACCCGTATTTGTGGGAGGCACTGCCCACCTCATAGCCTGAACCACTCCACGGCAATGGAGGCGGGAGCAAAACCCGTTGTTGTGCTTGTTTTGTGGACAGTACTCATATATCATCGTCAGAAACATCAAAGGCTTGGCTGAGCATGGAATTGACAGGCTGTAACCTGAGCTATGCAGCCATCGGTGTCTAAACCCTGTTAACGTGAGGAAGGCCCTGCTTGTCAGATCGGTACCTAAAAACGATGAAAACCTGGTCTCGATGCTGCTTACGTCTGCATGTGACTTTGGGATCATTTTTCCTACCCTCTCACCTCCTTAAAATCATGTGCTGTGCTTTTATTTAATTACTTTTTGCTAAAAAATAATTCATGTGCACCGTAGAAAATGAAGGAAATATAGCATTGACACAGAAACCAGACTAAAAAAAATACTGGGGATCCAGCCCCCACAAGATAACTGCCATGAATATCTTTGGTATATTTCCTTCTAGTCTTTTTACAATGTACATGAATACAGGGGTTTTTTTCTCCACAAAAATGAAGATGCCACTGTTCGTGCTGTTTTTGACTTGCTCTTTTCATTTCAGAATGCATTTTAAAGTAAAAAGTTAACAATAATTTTTTTATGCCATTAAATAATCTATAACAGTGGTTTTCACACTGGGTCCAACAAAAACCTCAAGGTTCTTAGGAAGTACCTAGTGGTTACCTAAGGTAGGGAAAGAGAATGGGGGGCTGGCGGGGGAGGCCCCAGCACCCTGTTTTAGTCACAGCAGTGCCACTTGCATCTGGTGGTAACTGGAGGAGCCAGGTAGGGATTCCATCACAAAAAGATTTGGAGGCTTAAAAAAAATAAAAAACTTTTGCTCTAAGTCATTATAAAAAAATTGTTTTAAACCCTAGTTTCTTTCCTTCTTTTAAAAAAATTTAAATGGAAATGACCCTTTACAAATTATAAAACACATATCTGCTACTAGTTTTTAAAAACCCAAGTTTTTATTGTGTATTAAAAAAATAGACAAATGCTACATGTTTTTCGTAAAAAATCAAATACAGATTTGGCGAAAAACCCATCCTCATTTACTCCCACCCCCAAACACCCAAGGAGCCCAGCACTACCCCACTGCCCTACTTCAGAGCGCTGTGTTCCCAAAGGATACCGAGTTAAGATGCATGTCTCATTCCAGACTCTTCTCTGCATATGGATTGCCTTGGATTGAGAACCACAGAAGCCAAGCCTGAGACTAGGATTTGAGCACAAGTGATTTATTTGAGGGGTAAGGTGATCAACTCTCCTGTTTTGTCTGGCGCTGGGAGGTTTCCCAGTGATGTCACCTTGTAATGGGAGGGATGCCAGGAAGCACTGATAGAGGGGTGAGGCCATGACATGGGAAGGGAGGGCAGCTGACAAGGAACAGGTTAGCCCTGGGGACAGCTGGGGCTCCGGAAGGTTTAGGACTTCTGGGCAGTGCTGTAGAACGCCCCTCATATTGACCCCGCTTGCAGAGCTTTTATCCACCAACAGGGGTCCCTCACTGGTGGATACTGAGGGTACCACCTCTCTGACTCCAGGCCTGACCACGTCCTGCAACCCAGTAAAAGCCCAGGGCAGAGAGACACAGCAGCAGGAAGGCCAAGCAGTAGGGGCAGAGCACCAGAGCATCGGCTATGGGAATACTGCTGTACACACATTTTCTAAAAGTAAAAGTAGGATCAGTCCATTCTTGCTTTACGGGCACCTTGATTTATGTAAGGTGTCGAAAGGAAAGCCATTAGAAGGCTGCACCTCTAATACTGCAGGCACTTCAAAGAATCAGGGTTGGAACTGCCCTTCAGTTAAAGATATCACAAGACTTGTCATGTAAATAACCAGCAGTAGAACCAGATAAAATAATAAATAAGTAAATCATAAATCAAAATACCTCAGATGAGTTCTCTGCTGGATTCAGCTCAAAACTGCTGCTGCTGAACCATTAGAAGAAATTAACAAGGAACAAGGCGATTCCATTTTCCAGCGCTGAGGTCTGCCCAGCTCCCGCAGGCGCACGTGCTAATCCCGGGTACCGACAGCTGCTGCACCAGCCCTCGCTGGCCCTTCTGATGCGGCAGGAATGCCCCGGTGCACATCATGAGGTGTGTGCAGCCGCACGCAGCGTGTGCCTTCTCCCTCCGCGCTCAGCAGCTTTTTGACTGCTCTTTCTAAACAACGGAGCGAGGAATAAGTTCCTTCTCCCACCGTGTCTCCATGGTTATTTGACACGTGGTTGTATTTTGGAGTTCTTGGCACCGCCAGCAGTGGGTTTGGCTATGACATTTCTGTCTGTGGAGGAAACAGAGGGATGGAATTATTCTCCTGGAGAGCCTCACACTGTTTCCTAAAACAATTTGCGTGGGGCAACCCCACTCCTGATGGATCATATTGGATGTTGCTAAAAATCTGAACATTGGTTGGCTTTTTGATGATAAAGAATCATTGTTGGTTTTTTTTTTAAGTTGTGATAACGGTAATGTGTTTTTCTAAAAAAAAGCATTCCAAATCTTTAGAAGCACACGCTGATATTTACAAATGGAATATGATCCCTGAGATTTGCTTCAAAATACGTGGGTAGGGATGGATGAAGCCAGATGGGCCATGAGTTGAGGATGGTGTATGCATGGGTGTTCTAAGTCCTGTTCCATCCACTTTTGTATATGTTTGAAATTGTCCACAGTGCAAACATTTTTGTTTAAAAAAAAAGGATGGCAGCTAAGAACCAAATCTGCTTTCCTTTATTTTCAAAGGTCACGATAAGACTCCAAAGAATGGATGTGGCTGCAGGATAAACTGAGTTGTTGCAGGAAAGTTAGATGCCAGAGAATTCTAACCTGGAGAGAGGGATGCTGGAGGGAGTGAGGGGTGTGTGTGTTCGGGGGAAGGGCATTGCAGGGCAGCTCATAGGGTTTCAACCAGAACTGTCCACCTCTGACTGAGCAGGGTGGAATTTTGAAATACCACACCCAAACCCCAAACTCCCCAATTTGGGGGAAGCCAGATAATTTGCCTATGTTGCCTAGGGAAAGAAGGGATGCTACAGAATGCAGGGAATAATTTCCCAAGCTACTGTCCAAGCATTAAAAAAAAAAAGACTTGATTAGTAAGAGTCATCGTTTTCCTCCTTCCCCCCCCCAATGAGGACAGTTAACTTCAGTTAAGCATTTATGATGTGCCAGGCACTGTTCCCAAGTATTCTACAAGTCTTCTTTCTCTTTTTAAAAATCCTGTATCAATCCTGTGAGACCATTGGTTTTACAGAAAAGGAAACTGAGGCACAAGCCAGTTAAGTAACTTTCCCAGAGTCACAAAACTAATCTGACTCCAGAGCCTGGGTACCTAGTCATTCTATGGACAGATGAGGGGAGAGCCCAGGGTTCCTACGCCCAGCTTAGCGTGGGACCAATTGGCTGATGACGGTCAATCGGGCGTTTAGGTAGAAAGGGTCTGAGAAAGTCTCAGGGTGACAGGTGAAACACAAATAGGGTATGGAAGCCTCAAGGAGACTCTGCCCACCTCTGCCTCTCACACCTTGGCACTCCTGAGGGCCCCAGAGCTTGGACTCAGCCTGGGAGAGAGTCAGAGAAATTCCTACATGAGAGTCATTTTGTTTCTGTCACTTCCAGGATCAGGGACCTGACAAAGAAATGAACTTTGGATGTCAAGAAAATGGAGGAATATTCCTCCATGGTTGAGCTTGCGGCCTGTAATTCTACATGCATTGCACTGTGGTCCGGTTCTGGCTATTGTGATTAAATGGGGCGTTCTGAAGAAATCAGGGTCCCAGTTAAAATATTCGAGTTTTAAGTCACAGTACCTGGGATGTGAACCCTAACCCTATCATTTAGTTGTTATGTGGCCTCAGTGTGAGCCTCAATTTCTTATCAGCAAAACAGGCATAAGAATACCAACCATACAAACCATAGGAATCGTACTGACAGCACCCACCACGCGGGGTGTGTAACGATGAGATGAGCAAAACGTGCAAAATGCCCTGGGCAGTGCCTGGCACAGGGTCGCTCCTCAGTCCACTGTAACCTATTTTTTCAAATGTCTCCATTCATTGGCGAGACAAATAAGAAATGGCTTTATTGTTTCTAATAATTGTCCCCAATCCAGCCATGTGACATTTTCCATCAGGAAACGCATCCTTAGAAGTCCAGCTGGACTCTACAATGTACCAGTTCCCTTACTAAAGCCATCAGCTTTGCTTCTTTACGCTGTATCCTGTTCATTTGAAAACTTCAATCTGGTTTTGGATTGAAAGGCCTTTTCCTGCTCTTGCCCTGGGTCAGGCCTGAACTACGATTCTAAGGGTCTGGAGGGGGAAGGAGGAAGGAGAGGAGGCACCACCAAGCCTCCTGCCTTTCCTGATGAGTTCACAGACTGCTCTCCCATTGGCCAGTGCTGTTGCTGCCCCAGGGTTCTGTAGGCTGCCTGCCCTTGGCCTTACAACGGGCTTGTCTCCCAGCACCTCAGTGAGTGCTGCGGCTTCCTTCCTGGATTTGGCCACAGCTGACAATGCCATCGTCCTCTGCGTGTAGGGCCCTTGCTCATCCGCCTTCTGTGGCCAACTTTAGGGCCTCTGGGTACATATGAAATCCAGCTCCTGTACC